>NC_030684.2:52531163-53835079 GCF_000004195.4 Xenopus tropicalis
CTGATCTGCAGCAGTATGCCATGGAAAGAATGCCCAAACACTGTTAGAGTTAAGAAGTTAGCAATAAAACCTGGATCCTGTTAGATGAGAAAGGACACAGAGGCATGATTTGTGGATACAATGCAGGCAGGCAGAGTCTCAGTGGGTTATCTCCAGGTAGAGTAGTAATCTCCTTAAATAATGCAAATTAGCAGTTCTCAGTTATATTCCTCTAGGACTGCTAGTTGGACAGAATTTTAGCTTTTTGCTTGAACACAAATTAATTTGTGGTTAAATCATTACAACCTGATCTTGGCTGTCCTTATGTTGTGGGCTTCTGTACTGCTGACCATAAGGGACCTACTTATAAGCCTACTCATACTGGCAAAAGCTTCTTCCAAGAAGAATTAAAGCAGTTTGGTAATTTGTACCGAAATAGATTGCTAAAACTCTGAAAGCAGTCTTTAGCACAGCAGCTAAAGAATTTACAGGCATACCTGAAGCCACTACCAATGCATTAGTTTTTACAGTCTGCTGCCCATAAAGCTGTGGAAAGGGTGTGGTACTGAATCTTTTCTGGAGCTACCACAATGTGAAGCAAGAATCCTCTAATAATCAGCCACTTAAAGCAGCCAGAAACCTGAATGTAGTGGTAATTCCAAGGTTCTCGTAGTGGGCTTCATCAATAGGCACAACTAGGCTTGTACCCAAAGACCACACATATGTAACTGCTAGGGTCCAAATTAGCTTAGCTACCAGGGTGCGGTTTGAATGAAAGACTAACATTGTAGCCTCACAGAGCAATCGCTGCCTGCTGAGGTCAGTGACCCCCATTTGAAAGCTGGAAAGAGTCAGCAGAAGAGGGCAAATAATTCAAAAGCCATAAAAATTAAATAATGAAGACCAATTGAAAAGTTGCTTAGAATATTCTATATTCTATTTCTATTATATTATATATTTATAATATATTATTATATATTTATAATATTTATATATATATAATATATAATAATATTTATTATCTATTATATTATATATTCTATATTCAATATTCTATAGCATACTAAAAGTTAACTTAAAGTGATTCTGACACTAAAAAACTTCTCTTCAAAATTATAATGTACATTAAAAGTTACCAATAGGTCATGTTGATAATTTTTCACTGATAGGGCTGCTTTTGTAAGCAATTGTTACTTGAAGTTCCTTAACCTGACTGTTTTGCCAGTAGAGTTTCTATTACTAACAGAATACTGCTGCAAAAATGTGGCAGCCCCCTCATAGAGGAACATGGAAGATCAGATAGGTAATGTAAAAGCAAATTATTTTATGGCAAAATTGTAAAGTTTATACAAAGACAATGTTATGATAGATGTAAAAAAAATCTCTATTTCTGGTGTCAGTAACTCTTTAGGGCTCTGGCACATGGGGAGATTAGTCGCCTGCGACAAAACTCCCTGTTCGCGGGCAACTTATCTCCCCGAGTTGCCATGACCCGCCGGCGACTTACATGTTCGCCGGTGGGATGGCGGGTCATGGCAACTCGGGGAGATTAGTCGCCCGCGAACAGGGAGTTTTGTCGCGGGCGACTAATCTCCCCATGTGCCAGAGCCCTAAAGAGTTACTGACACCAGAAATAGAGATTTTTTTTACATCTATCATAACATTGTCTTTGTATAAACTTTACAATTTTGCCATAAAATAATTTGCTTTTACATTACCTATCTGATCTTCCATGTTCCTCTATCTCCCCGTGTGCCAGAGCCCTTAAAGTGAACCACACCTTTAAGCTGTAAAGTTAGAAAGTTAGTGGTAAAACCTATAGTGGGTATAGCTGTGCATTGTTTTACAGCCAGCTGAAGAACTGTTACTGGTAGAGCTGGAAACTATAATGCATAGGAGAAGATAACATAACATAACAAGAAAAGTAAACTACAGAAGTACAACACTGTTCAGTGTCCATAGTGGCCTAATTAGGGAAAAGATCTGTCACATCCCAAGAATTTATGTGATAATGTTATAGCAATAACATTTTCTGTAATTTTGAATCTCCCAAATCATTTATGTAGCATGGTGTACCCCCCTTTGTTAGGGTTTCCCAAATATACCAAACCATTCCATTGTGGCATTTTTTAAAGCCATCAAATACTCCATTGGACCCAAATGCTATCAGACTTCTTGCTGCTGTACAAATAGCGTTCACTAATCTTTGTCTTTTAGTAAGAATACTCTCAAGTCTTTAATAAACAGAACCTTACTTAGCCAGGATGCCTTCATGTCCCAATCTTACCCAGCTATTGGCAATCCTAAAAAATGTGGAGATTGTACCTTCAGGTTGCTTGCACCTCCAACATTCTTTGACAGCAGTGTGGGGAAATAGTTTGTGTTGTAAGGAGAGAATGTGATACCAGGGCATCAAAATTGTATTATTTGATACTCTCTCTTGTCAAGCTAATTGACATTTTAGTTGTATTTTCCCATATTCTGTACCAGGTTTAGAAAGGGATCTTTTTATTTAAGTCTTTCTCCCATTGCTTATAAATGAGTGGGATGGCTCTCCAGGTCTCTAGAAATGAATAAGTTTTACCTAGAGAAGATAAGGCCTTTTTGCATATAGCCCCTTTTACAGATATTTATCATCAGGTGGGAACATTTAAACCTTTACAGTATATTGTAACAAAATGTGATTGAACAAAATGTCTGTTTTGTAGATAAAGGAATCTGGGAAATCCTCCTATCTCATGGAATTGTTTAATGTTGCAATTGCCCTGTTTCAGATATCTCCCTAAATAAAAGGAATCATCCCTCATCCATCTGCCAAAGGGACTGGGGTCTATTCCCCCAATCTAATTCTGATTTTTCTGCATATCTTGTAATGAACTCTCCTGTGCCTCTTTCATGCTTTAAAACACTTTCCACTGCTTGGACGAGTGACTGATAACTACAGTTGTCTTTAAATACAGTTTTTGTAATGCAAGTATGGGACCTGTTATCCAGAATGCTCAGGACCTGGGGTTTTCCAGATGTCTTTCCATAATTTGGATCTCCATACTAGTAATGAGAGAATCTGTTCCGTTTCGCTTCACTCTAAAATTCGTGAAACGGCAAGAACATTAGAGAAATGGCAAAAAATTGGGGAAATGCATTTGTTGCGCAATTTTTTTGATGCAGCAGCGCCCTTTTTTGATGCGACTGCACCCAATCTGACATGACCGCTCCCATTTTTTGCGCGACCATGCCTAATTTTTTCGCAGCCGCGCCCAATTTGCAACTATATTTCACAAAACTATTTGCTAATGGTGAAATGTGGAAATTCGCTGCGAATCCATGCCTGGTGAAAAAATTTGCTCATCACATCGGCAGTAGAGGCAGTTGTCAAGGGTGAAACAGAGGTGAGCGCTATTCATGAACCTTGTTTACTTGCCTACCTCTAGTTACGACCATCTGAGAAAATGGTGATGCATTTTAGTACTAATTAAGTACTAATGAGTGGATTTGACCTAATTTGACTTTTTTTTGATGTGCAACAAATTTTTCAGCGGCGAATTTTCACGGATGTTTCACAAAACGATTTGCCAATGGCAAAATGCGGAAATTCGCTGTGAATCCATGCCTAGTGAAAAAATTTGCTCATCACTACTCCATACCTCCATAAAATAATGTAAACGATTAAACTCAATAGGATTGGTTTGTCTCTGATAAGGATTAAGTACAAGGTACTGTTTTATTATTACACAGAAAAATTAAATCATTTTTAAAAATGTGAATTAATTCATTCAAATGGAGTCTATGGAAGATGGCCTTCCCATATTTTGGAGCTTTCTGGGTTACAGGTTTATGGATAATGGATCCCATACCTGTATAAGAACTGCAAAAAATTAAGACCAGCTGCATCCTTTGCCATTAAGTCATCAAAGCAACGCATTAACGATGAAAAGATTTCAAAAATAGACCTTATAGGACTCCTTGGGGGCAGACTTGTCAGAAAGGTCATTTACACAAGCTATTTATGAGTCTTAGTTTAGCTTAGGAGGAAGGGAATGAAACCTTCTTTTAATTATCTCTTTATGAAAATTGGAGAATGCTGGGTTGAACAGCTTATTATGCAGCATAAGACAAGAATATTTTCATATAGATCTTGCTTTTTTTATTACATTTATACCTAGGTAAAATACACCCATTGACAACTAGATGTCACTATCGCCTCAGAAAATAACAGTACTTTGCAAATAATGTGCAAACATTTGTTTAAATATTCAGCCATATGTAAATTGATTTGGAAACAGCAAGGCCATATTTTGAATCTATTACTTGTCATTAGCTTGCTCACCTTTACCCCAACAAAGCTTCATGTTCAGCTGGGAAACTCACAGTATAAAAGACTATATGCAATACAATAGTCAAAATAACATTTTTATACAACACAGGACTCACAGCCTTTAATAAAATCAAGTCTTTATAGAGATGCTTTACATGTTCATATATTGTTGCTTTGCTTTCATTTAAAAATAGCTTGTTCTCTGATGACAGATAGATAGATAGACACAGCATTGGATCTAGAGGTCGGCAGTAGAGGCAGGTGCCAAGGGTGCAACAGAGGGGAGCGCTAGGCATGAACCTTGTTTACTTGCCTACCCCTAGTTACGACCATCTGAGAAAATGGCGATACATTTTAGTACTAATTAAGTACTAATGAGGGGATTTGACCTGATTCATTTTATTATATTTCAAATCTGTATGGACAGAATCATAGAAAATTGCTTTTTTTCCCTCAGTTTAGTGCACATTTTCCATATTAATGCAGACTGAGAAATATGGTGAATTTCCACACCTTGTCTATGGTCTTCCAAGGGTAACTAGGCTGCATAAGCTTTGTAGGGTTTCTCCATATCAGATGAAAGGGATCATCAATGAAGAGCAGTAGCAGTGTGGTTACTCATATATCCCATAAAGATCTGTTAGAGTAGGATTTGGGTAAAATGCTTTTATTTGCTCTCCTATGAAGTTTTATAGCTAATTCTAGATGTATTACAGTATCTCAGACCTTGTTATAAAATGATTGGGCCCTGGGAAAATGTTAGATCAAAAAATGTTCGAAAACCACTACTGCTATCACTCTACTTTGCAAACCTAAGATTTTTTTTTTTCTTGATTGTGGAAGTCAAACATTTAAACCCATGATTACAGTTGCTTCACTCCACTTTTTACACAGCATGATAAATATACCCCTTTACAATGACTTAATAGGAGCATGTTTGGAACTTATAGCCATGATGCATGAAATCAAAACTAAGTAATGTAAAGGTGGCCATACACGCACCGATAATATCGTACGAAACCTCGTTTCGTACGATATTTGGTGCGTGTATGGTATGTCGGCGAGTCGACCGATATCGCAGGAACCTGCTGATATCGGCCGCCTCGCCGATCGGACCAGTTGGAAAATTTTGATCGGGCGCCATAGAAGGTGCCTGATCAAAATCTCCCTTCAGAGCTGAATCAGCAGAAGGAGGTAGAAATCCTATTGTTTCTACCTCCTTACCTGCCGATTCAGCCCTGAATGGTGTGTGGCACATCTGACGATGTTTCGTGCGACCAAACATCGTCAGATCGCCACGTGTATGGCCACCTTAAGAGTCAATGCATTATCTAGTTTATGGAAGCCTCCCACCTTATCATTGCGCATAGATAGGAAGGAAGGCACAGCAACCATACTAATCTCAAACAACTCATATCTGAGATTGGATTCCTTCAACTGCCCCACTGAAGCACAACTTTTTCACACTTTTTTCAGATCGTTTGTGACAAGTGATGTCATCACTTGGGGACTGAAAGTCTATGTTACCTTACAGCAAAATATGTAAGATGCCCAGAATACAAGTATCAGCGTTTCTCATTCTGTAAAGGTTTCTTTTTATATAATTCTGTTAAAATGATTGCAAAAGGACATCAAAGTAATATTGATTAAATTGCAGTAGTACCTATTTTCCGCTGAAGTCTCTGCATATTTCTACATAAATCAATGTCAATTCATCTCACATTCTTTGACTAATACCTAGAGGCAAACAGTTGTGCCTGTGAGAGAGATGCGTCATGCACTTGGGAATCTGAGATTTGTGATGCAATGCATTGTGGGATTTCTATTCAAAACACTAACCTGTTTTGAAGTCAGGCAGAAAAAAAATCTTAGATGTTGGTACATGGCATATAAGACACTGAATGACCACTGGAGTGGCAAAGCAGGAATAAGAACAAATATACAGAAAAAAGGTATGCGATGCAATCGGCAATGCTTGGAGAATAAGAATAACATAATTGTTTCACACACTGGGAAATACCATTACCATAATTTAGAGCTTTCTGTATAATGGGTTTTCAGGTAATAGATCCCATTCCTGTACAAAAAGAATGGAATGCAACAGGCACAAAATTGACTCCAGTTTTCACTCAGTATGCACTGCAGCCGTGGGTGCCAGTCCATAGACAAAATACAGAGACATACATCTAAACTGGTATAGGGATTCTAACAATTAGTAAGTAAGAAAAAAGACTATGAAAGCTAGGTTTGTTTCTATATATAGACATATATATTGTGTTTCTACTTGCTCACAATACTTTAGATGCTCCAACTGAACTAAAGGAGAACAAAACCCAATTATTTTTAAAAAATGCCTCCCCTTTCCCCTCTCAAACTGCATCTAATGCTCCCCAATTCATAAGCTGAAAGCACAGAATAGCATATTTAGACATATTTTTATATATATTTAGGCATATTTTAAAGTGTTACTCATGGCATCGCTATTTAGCTGTCTGTTTTACACTATCTAACTATCTCTGTCTGTCTATATCCAGTATATTATTCGCTGCTCTTTGTGATATTCTGTGCACACAGTAACTATTGCATTCATACATATCTATCTTTATAGAAAAATAAATAGAAGGTAAACCCGCTCTCAACCCACAGTATATTTTCCCTCTATAATTTATTGAGCGCAGCTACTTTCACTTCTCCTTATCTCCAGTTCGTATAAGCACAAGATGAGGTGCCAAAGCGTTAGCAAGCTTTGGCGGAATGAGACCCTGTTTTGTGTAAGCCACATGACAAGTACTTGCTAAGTTGCAGATTAATTTTTGCTTGTCAGGTCTGTGCTATGTAATTGAGTAGCAAATGTCACAAGTATTCACATGGTATTTAATAGATTGTAAGATGGAATCTGACAGCTCAAATCCAGCAAATGTTTACCTCAAACAGGACAGTCATTTTACTTCTACAGTTCTATCCATATGAGAACATGAATTCATATTACAGTAATTGAGAAAAGGATCAGTAGGGAATTCTTTCGTACATAATTTAAAAAAAATCTTTTAAATTAATGCACCATGTTAATATAAGTGCAGTAAGATAACATTGCTTTACTTAGTATACATAGAAGTATATGCTTCTATATATTGTACTTTATACAAATTTACTAATGAGCTTATTTATCAATTTTTGAGTTTGTGAATTTGAGTTTGTATTTCTAAACTGAATAAAATCACATATTGCATGCTCACTTATTTATTAATAAGGAAAAAAAATAAAATAAAAAAAATGGAGTTTGAGAATATGGCTTGACTTTGCCTAGGAAAACAATTTTTTTGAGTTTTTTGCACTTAATAAATACCAGACATTACGAGTTTTTTCAGTTCAAAAAAATTGAATTGTGAAAAAAAATTGAACTCGAATGTTGAAAAATGACCCCCTTATGGGCTTATTTACCAATTTTTGAGTTTGTGAATTCGAGTTTGTTTTTTTTTGCAAACTTGCATATGGAATGCTCATTAATTTGAAAATTTGACCAAATTGAAGATATAAATAGGGCACCAACACTTAAACAAAAAATGAATGCATGCAGGTGTGCATGATCAAAAACATAAATGCAATTAAGGAAGAAAGAAAGAAGATCAAAACGCTGCACCACCCACAACTGTATTAATTCGTAGACTCAGACTTAACTTTAATTAACCATTAAAATATGTCAAATAGTTAAAAGTAAGGGGTATGGCTCGGTGACACACTGAGGTGTCCATACTAGCACTCTGTGTCTGGTTTAGGGAAAGCAGGGGGCGAGAAGAGTAAATGCGGGATTAACTATACCTGTGCTGGTTTGAATGATGCACCACACCACCCACCAACATCGTTTAGGACCACCACACACCCTTTACCAAACCATACCCTCTTCCCCTCTCCCACACCATCAACACCCAGGGCACTTCAACACCTGCCTACCCAGCTTTCTTAATTTTATTTGAAAATTTGAATAAAAAGAGTTTCCGAAGTTGAAAAACTCAAAGTTTACAAATAAAGCTTGCCTTTACTAGGAAACTCCCATTGACTTCTATAGAAACTTGCAAGCATTTACATGGCGAATTTTCACATTCAAGTTCCCTGAGTTTTTACAGTTAATAAATTCCAGACATTCCAAACTCTTATTAGAGTTTTTTAAGCATGAAAACATTTTAATCGAGAGTCAACCATTGATAAATCACCCCTTAGTGTTGCTTTGATAAAATTAGAATGCTAATTTGCATTTTTAATTATACAGACATATTTCCCAGTACTTTACAAAGATTAGACATCTCAGTAAAGCTTACAGTCTAAGGTCCCTATCACATGCACAAACAATAGTTTAATAGAGCATTCTGGCACAAGTAAAGCAGGGCTTATTGAATTAGCACGTGCATGTAGTGTGACAGACCTGCCTTGGCTCAAGCTAGTTATGCCATGCAGTGTTCCAGCAGGGGTGTTAGTAGCAGTATGGCTCAGTGCTTGGAATATCAGGGAGGTCATTTGTACCTTCATTAATACTTGATATACCTGGTTTGGTAGAGTTCATAGTCTGCAAGTATCTATAGATAAAAAAAGAAAGGCTGCCCAAGCAAAAATCTTAAGGCACAATAAAGCAAGAATTTTCTGGCAACTTCCCATAAGGAATAGCACTCTGATATACAAAGCTTTGCAGAAATCCAGGGTGTTCGCAGATTATTCATAACACTAAATTGTTAAGATTGTGTTTTGACACATCCAGGCCTGTTTTATCAAGATTTCTCAATGTTTAATAAAGATGAACATTAGGTATTTTGACATCAACTTGACAATAAATTTCTCATTATGGAAAACCAATGAGTGCTTTTAAGCTTGTGGCACAAATGTCAACACATTTTACTGAAAAAAAATTAAAAGTTTTCTTGTATCCCACAGGTATATTGAGGTGAATCGAGGTAAGGGAACTGTGTAGGCCAGTCATGTCCTTCAACTGCCATATCAGCAAACCAAGTGTATGCGGACCTTGTTTTCTAAATTGGGTCATTATTGTACAGGAAAGGGTAGTCTCCAAACTGTTACTGCAAAGTGTGGAACTGTCAAAAATATCATTGAATGATGTACCCTTAAGGGACCCTTGCCCAAACTATAGAGGCCATTATTCCTATTCCTCCAAGAGTTATCATTGGCATTATGCATTCAAGCAGGTGGTGTTCTCCTGGCACCTGCCAAACCCAAAAGATACCTTCCACTTCTCCAGAATTCAATGGCATTGACTTTAACACCACTACAGCTGATGCTTGGCATTGCAAATGGTGATGTTATGTTTGCTTCTGATGACCCATAAAAACCCTACACTACCTGCAAACAGTTCTTTTGCTGATGTTGCTTCCAAAGAGTTCAAGCTGAGAACAGGCTATTATAGATATGTGTCCAGATACTTGGCCATATCATTTTAGGTTAATAAGCATGTCTGGATAATTTTGGCCATATTGTGTATACTGCAGTTGGTGCTTGACTCATCGGATAAGATCAGCAAACCTTCTAACATTAGTGTTCCTTTAAAAGGCATTACCATATAGAAAACTTTTTCACTAAAAACAGAACACACAGCACAGAGGTCTAAATCAAGCCTACCAAATAGTAGTAAATTATGCAAATATACTCTGTAATCAAGGCCTGCAAATACACATATGTGAATATCTGTTGCAGATATATATGGAAATTTAGAAGCCAATCATGGCTCAGTGGTCGACTTCAGATGCTGACTTCTAAATGGTAATTTTCAAATAGAAGGAGCTATGCATATAAATGTGCTATTTTATGAAGGCAGTAGAAAATGGTCAGTGATTTAAAAAAAAAGCAGAAAATGTGCACATTTCTCAATTTGGTGTTTTCTATTGCTGAAGCTTTAGCTTGGTTTTGTTTTATATTCCCTTATCACAACAACAAGCACATAAATATAACATATACATACAATGTATATATATAACAAAATTCAGTCCTGTGTAAATGGGATTTAGGATTAACAAGCCATAAAATGTCCAAATTTAAAAGCTGATAATGAATAATTTATACACTATAACATACATTATATGTTATTATTATAAACAAGTGTAATCTATATGTAAGAGGAAGTTTCCTAAGGAGGAGGAGGTCAGCAATGTGTGGGCCTGCATTATAGTTGTAAGGGGGAGTAAGCCGCTAGTTTGTTAAAAGCCTCTTTTGGTTTGTACACTTGGTGCAGGGAATGATGTGGTGCTGACAGGGCCTGAAACTGAAGTAAGTTCCAGTAGGTGAAGTAAGTGTTTGGGAAGATTTATAATAGTTATCAGAGCAGTCAGAAGCTCCAACAAGGAGGCTAGTAAGGGTTAGTACCTTACAGTGTAAATTCTGCCAGTATAGGGACTCAAGTGCTCAGGCTCAGGAATAGAGAGGTACCAGGAGTAATACACAAATATGAGCTTTGCCTAACACTGGCGATTCTCACCAGGGCAGGCAATACTACCTCTGAGTGTTGGGAACGCTATATCTGTGTGACTAACAACTGAAGAAAGTACTTGAAGAATTTACTAATTTGATCTTGTAACATCATAGTCAGCACCCACCATTTCAAAAGTCTATTTAAGTAAGAGTTCATCCTGTTTTTTAAGAACTACTGGCACCCAAGTTTATTTGAATATTTTTTTTTTGTGGTTGATTAGTGTTGTTAACCCCTCTCCAACTGTAAGTGGGGACCCACCTAAGTGAGAAGAGTCTTGTGTAACAGGTGCCCTACTGAGAGTTAAGTCCCCTTTGACTGGGTACGCCTACGCCAAATACCTGTTATATATACATTAATAAGACCTGTTATTACTCCTGATCAGTTCTACCTGTGTACCTCTTGTATTCTTGTTGTCTGCTCCCTTTCTTTTGCCCACCTTATTAGCCGCATGTCTAGCTCATCATTTTATTGAGACTCTATAGGCTTGCCCCTGGCCATTGCTCTTGGCTTGGTCACCCCAAGCTACCAATCAGTAGGTTGCATTTTCTTTACATCTTTTTTTGAAAGCAAACATTTGACTGGCTGTTATTTAATACTAGGGCTGGTCCAAACTTAGCATCTTTTAAAATATTAACTTGACGGGTGTAGATTTGTAACAATAATTGTTTGCTCATATTCATGGTAAGCACCCCCTGTGGAGGCAGGGCTTAAAGTGCATCCTCTATTTTGTGCCATAGAATAGTCCCCTGGGTCTATGATTGTTACTGGTCTTTATAGCATTTATATTTTAATCCAATGTTGGCTAAATAGAAGTAGAGTTGAGTAAATATCTTTTTGATAAATTTCACATTTTAAAGAGATTATTGGTACATGCAGATCAGTTGAGGAGATATTCTGAAAATAAATACACCACAATTTACATTCAGATAAACCAAGTTGCCACTTCATTTGCATTGAAAGGATTTTATTTGATTCCTGTATCAGTGTTCACTATTCATCTTTACTGTAATCAAAGTGGAATTCAAATCACCTCATCCCTTTAAAAACAGACATTTGAAAGCAAAGAAATGTTTGCTGCAGACTTAAAGAGACACTATTAAAAAAATAAAATGGTATTTGGTTAAGCCCAAAAATAACAAACATGTTTTTTTCAAGAGTAAGAATGGGACATGTGTAATTTACTTGTATGCATGTTTATTCTCACTTGAGAATGCTGATTTAATATATGTCTTTGTTTAAAGGGGCAAGGTGTCAACATCAGACTAAAGGATGGGGTTTCCCTCTGCCATCCTGATGATGTGGTATATTACCGTTGTACAGCATGTGGCGGCCCTTTAGGAAAACAGACATGCCAACTTACCTACATTTTTCAGAGTTCATCCTAATTTAACCCCAGTAGTTTGCACCTAAATGCATACTTACCCACTCTATTGAAATGCATAGAAGACAGTGGAGGTCCAGGCAACCCTAGCACAAAAAAGAATTCAGGCCCCCTTGTACGAAATCCCAGGTGACCTGTGAAGCACACAAAATCGCAGGTCACCAATAATTTTGTGCATGTTGTGGATCACCCAAGACACCCCCTTTCTTGGGCCCCCATGGGGCCTGCCACCGATAATAGTTACACCACTGTATCAAGGGCTAAAGTATGCTAGAAGCTGTAGCCAACATCATGGTTGTTTTAAAACAATATGGCCCCAGTGCCAGTGACATCATTAACATGGAAAATAATTATCCATTCAGAATCCCACATAAAAAAATGTACAGCTATTCTTTTTGCCTTCAACTGGAGCTGCAAGCTTTCAATTCAGTTTTTTTGTCACAGGGCAAATAAACAGAAGTATGCTACCTTCTGATGTTTGAATACAGTGTAATAAATTGAAGCCAAAATTACACAATAATCTCCATATGTAAGTTTAGGATGACTGATATGGTACTGGTAAGAAGCATTTTCAGTGGTGTATTTTCTTAAATCTAAATACATATGCAGCCAGCAAGTTTTCACATTTTGTCTCACCATATCCAGACACCATTATTTGAGTGTTAAATCCTACCTCTAAATGGTGCTAGAGCGCAAAGACTTGGCAGCAAAACACAACAGAAAACGACAAAAGTCATGTGGAAGAGACACAACGCGACAACATAGTAAAGCAGGGATCCCCAACCTTTTTTTACCTGTGAGCCACATTCAAATGTAAAACGAGTTGCAGAGCAACACAAGTATAAAACATGTTCCTGGGGGTGCCAAATAAGCACTGTTATTGGCTATTTGGTAGCCCCTATATGAACTGGAAGCCTACAGGATGTTCTGTGTGGCAGTATATCTGGTTTTTATACAACCAAAACTTGCCTACAAGTCAAGAATGAAAAAATAAGCACCTACTTTGAGGCCACTGGGAGCAACATACAAAGGGTTGAAGAGCAACATGTTGCTCAGGAGCCACTGGTTGGGGATCGCTGTAGTAAAGGAACTTAGCTGCATCTGTAGGTGTTTACTCATCTACTTTAGAGAACAACTGAGCAGAGTGGGACAGTTTTATTGAGTGTTTAGTAAGAGACACAGAAGTTTATATTTTATTGCTATTAAGATTGGAAAATTAATCACTGGCTTTGGTGCCAAATTAGTTTGCCATGTGCTTGGTAAAAATACCTCCCACACAGCACACATATTCAGATGTAGCTGACTATAATTGTTAGCTTAACATTTAATAAGAAAAATAAACGACACGCACAGCAAAACCCAAGAGAGGGTAATGAATACAGAAAATACTGATCCTAAAACTTGTGTTGAAGAATTAAGCAGCCACTAATCACTTCACACAATTCCTTTCCTCAGCAGAGCTGGGGGCAACAACACATCTTCTGTGAAGCTACTGTGTTCCAATGTGTTGGTTGTTCTTAATGTGTGGTGTGAATAAAACAACAGAATAAACACAAAGCCAAATTATTTAAGTACATAAAAAAGACAAAAAGTGCTAAGCAAACTATTATAAGATTTTAGATTCCAATCTTCACATGGCAACTAAAGCCCCAAACTTATCTTCATGTTAATTATAATAAGGCGCAGTGTTGCGGTGTGTGCCCCTACAGTGCAGAGGGCAAGTGGGGTTTAAGCATTAAATTTATCTACTTTAGGCTTAGAAACCCAGCTGTAAATGAGCAAAGTAGTGTCAAGTATATATTAAGTAGTGTTGCACATAGTTGTGACTAATTAGTAGTGGTGCAGAGGGTTTCTAGATACCTGGCTTGGTATCATATCCAAATCCTCCAGGCAGCTTGGCAGAATTGGGCGCCAGTTGTTCTTAAACATAGATATCCAGGCGATTTAGTGAAAATTTACCCCTATGTAAATATCAACTATTTCACATCCCTACACCAATTATATATTTCTGTAAGTTGTGTGTTTTTCAAACCTAGCAACACACTGAGACAAAAACTTGTACACCCAAAGGATCCAACACCAAAGGAAAAACAAAGCAATGTTGTATATGCAGTCCAGTGTAGCGAGGAGTGCACAGACCTTTACATTGGTGAGACAAAGCAACTACTCTCCAAGCGAATGGCTCAGCATAGGAGGGCGAACACTACAGGCCAGGACCCTGCTGTATTTCTACACCTAAAAGACAAGGGACACTCCTTTGAAAATAGCAACGTCCAAATTTTGGACAAAGAAGACCGCTGGTTTGAAAGAGGTGTAAAAGAGGCCATTCATGTCAAAGTGGAGAAACCATCCCTTAACAGAGGCGGGGGACTTCGACACCATCTGTACCCCGGCAGTTTCAGAACTCTTCACACATCCATTCATGCAACTCTAACAAGTAACACCTGTTTGAAGAGTCGCATGATACTTTGGTAATCCTTTCAAAGTAACTCCACAGCATTCACACCTCTGTGAGTTTCGGATGTCACCTTTCTGAAGAGTTACAAAGTGCCATTGTGATTGGATTAGTGGAAGAGTATATATGCTGAAGACTTCCCATACCAGTCAGTTGAACTGAAGAAGCTGCTCGGATGAGTAGTGAAACGTCTTCAATGATTTCTTAACAAGTCCAGTTGCTTTAGATTTATTTATACTAGATATTTCTGTAAGTTATAAAGTGATTGTCTTACCTTACTTTCTGATGCATTTTAATGTGCTTTCTGCGAGGCGCATTCAAAGCACTTACCAATGTCGTCCTTTCCGTTAAGAACCATTTTATATTTTCTCAGAGTCCTCTTCTGTGTGCACTGCTGGATTCTGTAATATGTGACAGCACTAGGGCTTTTTTTCTAATTACTATCTACAATGGTTAGAAACATAATTAGGTTTACAGAAAATGATTACCAGCCTTCATATTTAACTTTCAGAATTCAAACAGCGTAATGGCAAACATTTATGTAGAAGAAGCCTAGGGAGAAGATGGAGAAGAGGTATTTTAAAACTTGTTTACTTGCTGTGTTAAAGGTTGTAGCTATGTTAATCCTTTCTTGATGGCCTGTAGGATGTGTTAAACATCCCTCTGTCGTGTCTGTGTCTCATCAACAAAGCTGCGCTAGCTGTGTTACTCAAGCACTGACAGTTCACTTCTCTAATCGTGTTTACTGCAGCTGGTTTCATGCATGAACCTAAGCTCCCCGAAGGTCTCTAATTATCCAAGTGTTTAGATTGCAAAACAGAGGCATGCTAATGAGTGCCATCCCACTGATATATGTACAATTTGTTTGCAGAAGGGCTACTTTACTTTTAACCCTTTCCATACAGGCGGAGGGGATTCATCAAAGTAAAACCCAGAAGCAGCATTGTGGTACTTTTGTAAAAGGTTAAAGAAACAGGTATATATGTTTTATAGACATTGACTTTTTCATTATAGCAGGACACCATTTATGAGTAAAAATGCAAGTTAATTTAAAAGCTGTTATCAGAGATAGAAAATAAATATGTTAAGTCTGACAATTTCACTTTTATATTCTTGTTTAGACCATTTTTTGCCTTTGTTGCACTATACCCAGTGTTATCCATACCATAATTTCATGGTCCTTACTCCATGTTTTTCTTGACACTGGAATGTGGCATACTTTACCCACCACTTTTGCAATATACTGTGATGTAGAAAGGAAAGTACATGCTCTTTTAGATCTGTAGTTTTATATATCACTGTATATCTACTTTGCATGTCTCCACTCATAAATCCTAAAGTGTGGGTTAAAGGAGAAGGAAAGGCTAATAAAGAGTTTATCTTAAGCTACAGGCATACCTTCAGTTATCTCAAGATTGCCCTTAAGTCTCCCCATATTTCTCCCATTCAGATGATCTGAAGCCTCATAGGAAAAAAAAAATGCTGAGCTCTGTAAAGAAAATTCCCATAATGCCATGCCCCTGCACCAAGACCAAGACCACTGTACGTGGGCAGTTTGTAAGACTATGAGGAAGCTTCCTGCTGATTGGCTCAGATCATACATTCCTAAGGGGGAGGAGGGAGTTCTTAGCATTCTTGATGGAGTGGGGAGCAGTTGAGGGGAGAAAGGATAGAGCTGTGCCACAGGAAAAAAAACAGACAAAAAATCTTTTTGCTTTGGATAGAGGGCTTATAACTATATTTACGTAGACCTTTCTGATAAAGCTTACTTAGTTTTTACCTTTCCTTCTTCTTTACAGTCTTTCCTTTTGAGGTTAATGGCAGTGTTATGTGTGTAGCATTAGACATGTAAATATCTTCTGTTTTAAGAAGGCTTTACACTGCTTGTCTTGCATTGCTAAGGCCTCTTCAGCTCCATGGCTTTGAATTATTAGGTTGTATCTGCTCTATTGAGCACCGCTTTTGGATGTATAAATGTCTATAGAGACATTAAGGACTAGGATTTACATATTTCTTCCCATAATTCCTTGACTAACAGTTAGAATAAGGCATGTGAACACATTTTTAAGAAGGTTTTACACTATATAATTAAAAATTGTCTAGTAATATAAAAAAGTTAAACAAAAAACACGTTTAGCTTTTTCTCTTTTTTCATAAGATAATATAAAGAAGTCATAACTTCTGTTTAACTTTACCAGCAATGACATAAATGAAAACATTTTTTAGCTTATCAGGCCGATAATCAGGCACCTAGGCTAAGCCGGCAACATACTGGCGTCTAAATGGGTCCTCTTGGTAGGCTGCTCACATCGTATCTGGCAAAACTTACCTGGATATCTATCAGGGCAACCTTGCCAACAAGCAGATTTATAATTATACAGCAGTTTTAAGCCTTGATTCTTTCTGGTGGATTTAGGATTACTGTCTTGTTGTTCTATCTAATTTCAGACAGGCTTACATTTTTCTGCCAAACAAGGCCAAAGCTTTACCTCTACAATTGTGGTGCCATGCTGTGTTTTGCTTTTGCCTTTTCCAGAGGAATCTGTTGGTTTGTTCAAATACAATGTTGCAAAAGAGAGAGCTAATATTATTTTGTTTAGAGTGAAAGGTTGTTTCTTTTGACTTTCCGTTCCTGAAAACCATATTTGTCCAGTCTTTTTTTGATGGTGTGATTGAGCGATGAACTAACATTTATTGTAGTGAAGTTCTTTAAACATCACACACACACAATCACACACACAATCTTTCTTTAAATGGGAAATTTAAATGTCTTTTCTGTTTGAATGTTTAGACTAAATTGAAAGGGTTTTGTCTTTATATGAGGTAGCATTTATTGATAAAACTAAATTCAGTGCACTTAAAGGGCACCTTTCACCCCTATATTGTTTCCTCCACCGGCCTAATAAAGCCCACACTCCAGTTGGGGAAAATAATAATTAAAAAATACAAACTCCCCCCACCAGTGCTGGGCCCTCCCAGTGCGTGTATCCCAGCACCGGCAGGGGCAGTTTTTTTGAAAGAAAAACTATTGTTTACCCTATCTGGAGTGCAGGCTCTATTAGGCCGCACCTCTGCTGGGGGAAACAATATAGGGGTGATAGGTGCCTTTAAATTATCAACTCTGGCTTTAGTTACCTTTTTCTTTCTTTAAATTTTCACACATAGTTTCTTTTGGGAAAAAATTATTACAAAGTAAAATCTATTTATCAAATCTCTCAATTAATTGATTGGGTTCTGTTTTTGGCTAACTTGAGGCAAAGTTTACCTATTTTGTGGCTTAAGATGAGCCATACAAATTCTGATATCTGCTGCACATTCAAACACTTCAGACTGTGTTAGCTGCTTTTTGGGCTATATATGAGGACAAAAGCATGAACTGTCTTAACTGGTACCTGGTCAGGCTGTTGATGTAGTTCCTCCCTGACATGTCTTCATAGTCTTCTATTTTTATCTGATTGTTGAGTTTGAGTCCAAATGATTTGATAAGCCCCATATATCCCGCTGGCAAGATCTAATCAGCAATAACCACCCCCCCTCCTTCCATTTGATGTTCTCACCAAATAAATATATCTTTCTATGTATGGCCAGCTTTAGTGTTACACTTAGGGGAAACACTTGTTTAGGTTTGATTTAGTGGTTTTGCACCAAGTGCTATCTGCAACCTACCTTCTGCTCCCAACCTGAAATGAGAAATGAAATTACTGGGAAGCATAAAGGGAAGCCCAGGAGAAATAGTTTGGCAAACCAAATAGGGTTTGGTGCCGTACAACAAAAATGTTTTGGCACAGTGATCTCCCTTCTTTTAGTTATTAGGGAGTAGAGAATAGGAATGTGTGAGTGATGGGGGTTGGGTAAAAAACTGAATTATAAATAAAAAAAATTGACCTGATTAGAGGGGAAGGAAGAAAAAATTGTTGTGAAAGACTGAATGTGAGAAAAGAGAATTAAAAGACTGCAAAGAGAAAGACACATGGAGATGATTTATTTTGGAGTTATATTGCTTCTGGTAACCATAAAATTTGCCCTAATCAGAATGCCTAGTGGTGTAAAACACAGCATATATCTTATTAACTGTACATTTATATACCTATCTGCAATTTCAAGTAAAGTTAAAACAGACAAATGAAGGACCCCTATACAGATGTAAACTACTAAGGCCAAGAACACAGCAGTGGTTGTTGCATAAGGTTCTGAGATGATTGTACTTGTTAAAGAATACCATTAAGTAGGCAGCAGGGGCAGGCATTCTTTACTTTGCACCCAGGATGGCCCTTAATATTCTTAATTTGGCAATAAAGAAACACTTTAATTGTATTTTGTGCCACACAGAAAAGACTATAAGAGTCAATTATGGTATTCTTAAAACAATTTAGTGCTGAGTAAATTAAGCATTTAAGAAGAAATGTATTATCTGTTAGAGGCTGAACGTAAGGTTAAAAAAAGGCTGAGAATAAAACCGCAAAGACATGCCTCAGGATCTGGCAACCACCCAACACTACAGAAGGCTCACTCCTTGATCAAGCAGCTCTGTAGAAAACTATCTCAGGTCATGCAAGGGCAAAAGAACTGGTTGAATAGCAAGTTATACCAACTTGTTTTGTTACATAAAGTGCAAACTCAATACAGACCATAGTGCAGTCTCACAATGAAACTAATGTACAGGTCACATTCTATTATGGACTTTATGTTTGCCTTTATATAACAGTCTAATGTTAAAGCATCTTCAAACCTGCAGCTCTGATACAATTTGTGGCAAAAAAACACATGCACTAAAAAAAGACAGATCATGCATAAAGCAACCTAATAGTACAATATTTATTACAAAAATAAAAGCAATTGATAAAATGACAAATTAATTAGGCAACTGTAAGAATTAGATATCTGCCATGACAGCAATTGCAACTAAGACAGTCTATGATTATCTGCTGATATCCCACTTTTACAGTGTATGATTTGCTATTGTGGTTTAAGGGTTTTATGTTATTGATTTTATGGTACTTTTAATCCTTTTAATAAATATTAATCAACTGGGTTGCTTCCTGTGGACTCTCTGTTTCAGTATTTATTTATGATGCCAGAAATAGAATGTGTTAAAGGTACAGTACTTTAATTTTGCTTACAGCTGCCATGCCCTAACCACTGGGTCAGGCTGCTTAGATGGTTCTGTTGAATTCGGGCTAATATGCCTTCCCTAATGTGTGTATCAATCATTTCCCAGTAGCCTCATAGACAAATTTGGTGCCACTAATCACAGCTGAGCACTCCCTATAGAAACCCTTCCCCACTCCCTGGCTACAGCATTAAGGCCAAATCCCTTGCTTTTGCCACTCCTGTGTAGTCTGAATACCGTGGCCTGTCACTAAATCTTGCTGCTTTTGCATCTGTAGAACCTTGCCAGTCCTACTCAATGGCATTTTGGACACTGTAGTCAAGCAACATCAAGGTTGTATGTACTCTTAGGGCAGATTTATCAAAACACGAGTTCAAATCCCTAATGGGAAAAACTCAGATTGGAAACTAAAATTTCTGAAGATCGCAAATATCACGAAAATGCTTACGAAAAAATCGTATTAGTCACGATAATATTGTATTGGTGATCCGAAAGTCACCAAATTTTCGCACCGAACGATTGTAAACAGCAGCAAAACCGATCCGATTTTTTCACGCTAAAAAACACACACAAGCGCCGAATAAGTCACGCAAACATTGAAAAAGTCACGCAAGGTACGAAAAAGTCGCAGAAAATATGATTGGACCAATCGAACGAACACTCGGAGCATTCGTGGATAAGTAAATTTGCCCCTTAGAGTACCACTTATGAAAAATAATATATGTATACCATAAACTTTTCACGCTCTCTACGGTTATTGACCTAGTGAATGCTGAAGAATCCACTGATGAGAATAGCACCTTATCTGTGATATCTGGCACCATTCTTTTTGTTCTTGCAAATGGAACTAGAAGCATTGTACAGTTATTATACAGCCAAACAACCATATATCCACTTTCATTATATTTGATTCCAGTATATCAGAAAGACAACATTTTGGATCTCTCTCTGTTAGATAACAGCAAGATTGCTGACAGCACACTCACTACTCATATGTTACAGGAAATACATATGGGTATATTTATTTTTTTTTTACAAATAAATAAAACTACCCTAATCTCAAAACAGTGAGAATATATACATGAAAAACGCTAATGTAGTTATACCTTCCCTTTAAAGTTATTCCCTTCCATTATTCTTCCTTAGACTGTGCTTACAGTCTAAGATGATGCAACCATGAGTTCTTGAACATGCATAGTATCCAAGGCTATTGTGATACTTACAGTATATTTACAGTAAGTATAGGTTGTGTGTGCTGGGTTTACTTGGAAGGGTTGAACTTGATGGACTCTGGTCTCTTGTCCTATGTAACCAGAAACATGTATCAATTTTTGTTCACATTAGCAAAGGGCTCCACTAATTTCAATGTTTTGAGCCTACTGGATCTATCTTAAAACAGACAAAAAGAAAGAAAATAATTTCCAGTGCTCATGTTCAACCTGTGTAAATATGTATTAAATAAGAGGCATTGATACCATATATTGGCCATTATACATGAGCTCACATGCCATGTTTCTCATTATGTTGTCATTATGTTTATGGTATATTAAGGGCTTGTACAGATAGGTATTTTGCCCTGCATTCCCCTGCAGTGGTGTACATCTGAGTTCCACCGATTGGGAACGCAGGGTGAAATGCAGTCCTTTCTTCCCTATCATGTTGTACTCACACAGGTGCATGTAAGTACAGAACGCAGGTAAAAAGAAGCATGTTGTATTCCATCTGCATTCGGCACTTACAGGCGCCTATGTGAGCACAGCGGGATATTGAAGAATGGGCTATGTGGAAGGATCCACAACAGGGGAACACAGGAAGAGACACTTGTGAGTATGAATCCCAAATTCAAGACAAAACTCAATCATACATACAGGTTTTGCAATTAAAGAGCTAACCTTTTGTATGTATATGTATATATATATGGAGCATGAAGGAGCACTCAACAAAAACACACTGCATGCCTGGGTGCAGGTAAAATGTGCACAGAGCAACAATATATATATATATATATATATATATATATATATATATATATATATATACTGTATATAAATCTATTATGCAAACTGACCACATTTTTAGAATTTTGAACAATATCACTTTAAGATTAAGCTTGCATTAAGCTCTGTGCATTTGTTTGAATTGTTGTGCACCTTTTCTTATAGACAAGCTGAAGAATCCTGACTGTGGAATGAGTTGTAGAATCCAAAGCAGAGGAGGGGTGAAGTGAACATCTGGCCTCTGTGCGTTCCCAAAGCAGTGGGCTGCGCGATGAACTTTGTAGCCAGCGTTTTCCTGGCAGTAGAAGCACGGACAATAAAAGCATGATTGCTTTGGATTTATTTTGCTGTATATCAGCAGGCATCAGGTCTGAATCACTTTACCACTTCTCAAAACAAGAACTTTATCATCAGATGCTGGCAGAACCTGAACTGACTTACTCTTTTCTGATTTACTATCCAATTACATAAATATAAATTTGTGCTAGTAAAACTAAGGGTAAGAATTTGTGGTTACTGCCAGCCAACCAATCAGCTTCTCAGTAGTCTCCCACTGGCTGATTTATTATTTTAATAAGAACATGCCTTCTTTCAAGCTCATTTCATATTTAAATATGCATAATATCAACAACTGAGTGGATCTGGATTTTGTAATTTTAGTTTTTTTGCATTGCTTTGTTATCAAAATCACAAACTTGCTTTTCGCACAATTTCATCCCCAGCCAACATTTTTAGGATACCGACACTATGCAGCTTATCAGAGGTAGGAATCAGCCAATATTTCCTCTGAAATAGATTTAAAGGGAGCAATTCATAAAACCGCTAACACGGTTCTTCCGTCTGTAATTCCTATTGACTTATATGTGGATGGCAGCTGGACGGTTTCTGATAAGCCACAATGGACTTTCGTGAGTCAGCACTATTGTTAGATAACAAACATTTTGCTACGTACATGCCATCTTTAAGGTGAAGGACCATCAATGTACAGTATTTAGAAAAGAAACATTAAAATGCCAGGTGCTCCAGGTTTGGACATTGCACACAAGTGAGCTAAACTGTAGGAACAATTTTATGGATTGTAAGCTCTTTTGGGCAGGGCCCTCTTCACCTCTTGTATCGGTTATTAATTGCTTTATATGTTACTCTGTATGTCCAATGTATGTAACCCACTTATTGTACAGCGCTGCGGAATATGTTAACGCTTTATAAATAAATGTTAATAATAATAATAATAATAATAATAATATGAATGAAAATGTAAATTTAAATAATCTGCAACAATACAATATTTAACAAATTTTAGTTGTGTTGTGTAGATCATGTGGCAATTGTTGCAAAATATATTGCTCATTATTTTTTGATAATCTGAAGTTTAAAAGGACATTGGGTTCAAGTCTTCCCAATACTGTACCTAAAGGACAGGAAATGTACTGCAGTTTGCATTAGCTAGAATCCTGGTATTCTGTTGTGGTGGTCTCTTGCCAAGCCTATTTAACTCAAAAATGCTTATGGTCTGTATGGATTTTGACCCACTATTGCTACTATTTTAAGATTTGTATCAGTTCCCGTGATTCATTCATAAACAAGATTTTTAAGAATACAGGTATGGGGGACCTATTATCCAGAATGCCCAGGGCTTGGGGTTTTCAAGATAAGGGGTCTTTCTGTAATTTGGATCTCCATACGTCAAGTCTGCTAAAAATAATTTAAACATTCATGATTAAACATTAATTCTATCTTAGTTGGAATCAAGGATAAGATAGTGGTTTATTATTACAGAAAAAAAGTATTATTTAATTAAAATAGAGTCTATGGGAGATGTACTTCCATAAGCAAAAGCTGTCTGGATAATGGGCTTCTACATAACAGATTCTATACCTGTACAGGTATGGGATCCCTTATCTGGAAACCTGTTGTCCAGAAAGCTCCGAATTACGGAAAGCCCATCTCCCATAGACTCAATTTTAATCAAATAATTTAGAATTTTAAAACCGATTTCCTTATTCTCTGTAATAATAAAGCAGTGCCTTGTAATTGATCCCAACTAAGATATAAATAATCCTTATTGGAGGCAAAACAATCCTATTGGGTTTAATAAATGTTTTATTGGTTTGTTAGTAGACTTAAGGTATGGAGATCCAAATTACGGAAAGACCCCTTATGTGGAATACCATTGATCCCGAGCATTCTGGTCCTATACCTGTACTGCACTTTATCTGCTTATTTACTGTATATAATCTGATTATTTATATTATCAGGATAACCTTGTTCCTGTGGTCCTTTCTTGTGACTCAAGCAACCACACTCCCAAACATAACCAATAAATTCTGATTTAGCAGCCTAGCATTTTTGAAGCTCTAAAGTACATAGCCATCGTCTCAGAATTTACAAAAGCTCTTTAAACTTTTACCCTTATTAAATATTAAGCTTGCATTCTTCTTTATCTGTATATTTTCAGCCTTTGTAGATAAAAATGTGCTACAAAGCAGATTCTGTTTAAAAATAAGGGATTACTGTATGTGCTAAGCATTGTGGCTTGTGTCATTAAAATGAGAGCAGCCTGGGGAGAAACCTAGTGCTGTAGTAGTTTGGTCAGTTGGTCTGTGAGGGTAATGGCCATGTCCAGGCGCAAATGAGGTGAAATTATAAAACAATTCCATATTATCAGAACTAAGCTTTCTGTTACATTTCATTATCTTTCCTTCAATCTATTCACCAGCCTTATTCACAATTTTCCAGGCTACGCACTGCCTATTGTTTCTACCTCTGGGCTTTCTTTATATTCTCAGTGTTTTAATGAAAGCTTAGTTTTCAGACTGCAATGTACCTTTTTATTGTAGTTTACAAATTACTCATATGCACTGTTTCCTCACACTCCTAATTTAATGTTGTTTGCTATGTAAAAATTAATGGTTTCTATAACCATTTGCATGTGGAGTAGTGGTCCGTGATATTGCCTGTGGCATTGAGATGTTTATTTGGCAGACTTACCTAATAAATAGCTAAAAGGAGCTGATTTAATTTATTCTAGCTAGCTAGCTCTTAACAGAATCACCTCCATGTGCAAGACACAGATACGGCTGGCTGAAGGGTGTGTAGTGCATACTTCAAATATATATTTATATACTGATTTCTCTAATTATAAATATTACAGGCATGGAATGGGGAAGGCTACATGACTAGATTTATACTGCATAATACTTTAAAATGTATCTTCTATTACAGATATAAAACATTTAATTAAAGCAGTTCAGTCACAATCCTACCTACAAACAGTGTATATTATATGTATATATACATATATATATTTCTATTTTGTAGCCAAATAATTATTTTTGAGGTGTGCAGCTGTACATCTGGCACTCCTACCTGCAAGGCTTCAAACATTTCCCTCCATTGTTGCCTTCAGCAACCATCTATTTAAAAATGAAATTACAGGTATGGGATACCTTATGCGGAAACCCGTTATCCAGAAAGGTCCGAATTACGGAAAGGCCATCTCCCATAAACTCCATTATAAGCAAATAATTATAATTTTAAAAATGATTCCCCTTTTCTTTGTAATTATAAAACAGTACTTTGTACTTGATCCCAACTAAGATATAGTTAATCCTTATTGGAGGCAAAAAAATCTTATTGGGTTTATTCAATATTTTAATGATTTTTAACAAACTTAAGTTATGGAGATCCAAATTACAGAAAGATCCCTTATCCGGAAAACCCCAGGTCCCGAGCGTTCTGGATAACAGGTCCCATACCTGTACTACAAAGTAGAAAGTTTGCATCTCTTTATTTAATCCTTCTTAAGAGTTCCACAGTTTCTTACATTGCTGATCATAGTTTGCTATTTCAAACTTCATTCTCCATTAGTATTTTACAGTGCAGTCAATGGGGATGATTTATAAATGCTGGAATTTTCATTTTTCCATGCAAAAACTCCCAAATTTGAATTGTGGTTTCTAAAACATAATTGTTTTGATATTTATTAAGCACATAAAATGTTGAATGTAAAACGTAAGCATCTAAAAGCTTGTGAGTTCATGTAGTATAAATGGTAAAATATGTGCATTTTTTAAATCAGTTTTTACCAGTAGAAAATAAGGAGATTTTTTCATAAATAAGCAAACATCCCAGTTTAGTAAAATTTGGAGTTTATTCGAATTGCAAGAAAAACTCTAAAATTCACAAATTGGAAAACTGATAAATAAGCCTCTGTGTGTATATAATATTTTTATAGAGGGTTTCTTTAATAGTTGACATGACTGTATTGGAAGGAGGGAGCAGCACTAAAGGGGTAAGTAAAAGGTTCCAGATAATTTCAGGAAGTAAGCCACACGAGCATGATTGATGTGGCCGGTGGGACTGGATGGCACCTTTAAATTGTACTCTTGAAGGACAGAGCACAGACAGAGAAGAAATCAGCAGCATAAATGGAAAAGTGCGACCCATGCAGTGATACATGAAGATGCTGAGTATGACAGAAGTGATGCAAAGGAGAGAGATACACAGACAAAGAGGGTTAAAGAGATGACCAACAAGGATGCAGAGAACTCTCCCACCTAATTAAAACACACAGTTAGCCTAGCAATGCAGGAAGGAAAGGTTCCACATATATGTTTTACTGTTAGGGTTGTGGGGGAAAAAGACAGTAATAAAAGGAATCAGCAATTCAGATGTAGCTGATGTGTAGTTTGTAACAGGTTAGCTATAAATACCTACTGTATTGTATACTTGGCATACTATAAACTGGGACATGAATTATCTCAGTATTATATATAAAACAGTATGAATAAAGGGGACCTTATTTGAGGCCAACAATGAAGGTTTAATCAATGTCATAATCTAGCACATAATTATGTTCATACTCAGATCAGGGCAGACTGGCAGGACATCTAGAACTGGTAAATCAGCAAAAGTAAATAATATAGAGAGCACCCAGGACCTTAGAAACTAAGACCTATAAGCATTAAACTCCTGGTTGTTGGCATCTTTTTATGTGCCATGGCATAAGTTGCCAGTGCATTTCTGTGCCAGTGCCAGAGGCCTTCTGGCATGAGCTGAGAGGTAACAGTCTGAAGGCCAACATATAGGGGCACATTTACTAACCCACGAATCCGAATTGGAAAAATTCCGATTAGAAAACGAACATTTTGCGACTTTTTCGTATTTTTTGCGATTTTTCGGAAATTGTCGTGACTTTTTCGTTACCAATACCATTTGCGCGTAGCCATTACGATTCGCTCGTATCTTCTCGCGACTTTTTCGTATTGAGCGCTCGTACGCGGCGGGCGAAACGTTCAGACTTAGCATGATTTTGGAAGCCTCCCATAGGACTCAATGGCACCCTGCAGCTCCAACCTGGCCCAAGGAAAGTCTCCCATAGGGCTCAATGGCACCCTGCAGCTCCAACCTGGCCCAAGAAAAGTCACCATACTGAAGCTTGAATGAATCCGAATCTTTCGTACTTGGCACTAAAGCTGCGAAAAAGTCACGACTTTTTGCGCAAGTAGTAACGCTACGAAAAAACCGCAACATTCGGAATGGCTACGAAAAAGTCGCGTCAATTTTTCGAAAAATCGCCAAATACCGATCATTACAAAAAAAACGCAATTGGACGCATTCGGCCCGTTCGTGAGTAAGTAAATGTGCCCCATAGAGTCAATGATTATTACAGTCTGATGCTGTCATACTGAATGAAAGTATGACTGACAGTTTAATAAAGAAATCCACATCATTCATTTTATGGTACCTGCATGCATGAATTCTAAACTTTGAACAAAGCAATTTCATAAGAAGGCCTTACTTAGTAAACATTTAATGAAAACAAAAATAGACATCACAAAACAGAATGATTTGATGTTCACTCTATATCAGTGATACTGTGTATATACTGAATATATATATATATATATATGCCACATCACTTTGCCATCTAAGGTGCCTCATATTACTGCTGCTTGGGCAGAGGGCTTTTTTTATAACATGAGGATTAGAGGTTATTTCTCTATTTATTTCTCTAAGTACAATACTTTCTAAAAGCATGATGTATTTAAACCAAAGAACATTGTTTCTTACCATCTGAACCTCTATACATATAACTGGGGGTTTTCTATCGAGGCAGTCTCCCTAGGTGGCTAATTTGAGTATGTCTGTAAAGCAGTGACTATTGCTATCATACGCATGTCTTTTTACAGAAAGTAAATTGAAGATATCTATTTTATACTTTACACATGGTAAATATATATTTTTTTTCTTAAAGATGTTATTGGAATTTCATAGAACCCTGACATTTTATAAGGATTTAAGAACTGTTAATATATTCACATTGCCACTGAGGTTCAGATGTAAGGTGAGGACGCTACATTCTCAATGTACGTTTGCATAACAAGAACAGCCTGAAAGAGCATTAACTTAAGAGACGATTGTAAGTCCTCCGTTGTGTGAGATAAAAATGTATTGACAGAAAATACAAGGAACAGACTTTGTGCAGATTAGTCTGTCTCAAAAGGGAAATACATACTCAGGTTGCAATCAGCAATTTATTTTCAATTATATATAAAATACATTACCAATATATAGCTTCATGTGTTTATAAGCCCCCCTTTTTATATGGTATAATGTCATTTCTAAATATTAGTAGAATTGCCATATTTAATGCTTTGGCTATGATAGTCTCCTTTCCACAGACTTCAACACAGAAACATCTTCTGTTGGATGTAAGTAGGTGATATGGTTCTCATGAGACATATGATCATGTAATTGTCTTATAGAAAGCAATTGATATGGCTTACATATGTGCCTGCTAATATGGAATGTTGGGTATACTGAAATGCAATGATATTGTTTGATATCATCTATTAATAAAAGGAGTAAAGCGTAAACCCTGCCTATACATAGGGTTTATTTCCCCTTTGAATCATGCGCATGGGTTAGATAATCCAGGAAAAGAACACAGGATTTTATGTTCATATACGTATAATGCATATAATATGTATAACCTAAATGCAGCATGGTAAAGCTCCTTTTTAACTAGACTCAATTGGACTCTAAGTCGAAAGGCATGGCTGTAAATTACTGATAAGGAGCAATCAATTAGTAGTCTACTTGATATACCGACTTCAGTATGTCAAAGCTTCCTGCCATTTGAAAATGTTTTGAAAAGCACCATGACACAGTGAAGATTCACTGTATGTAGTAAATTATATAAATCGGTAATAAAAAATACAGGATATTTTGCTGATTTTATATAGGAATTAATGGCAATACATTTTTATAACAATATAAGAAAATGGGTTAAAATGTATATAGATACAAGAAGGTCTATAAAGTTCAAAATGATCCCATTTTACAAATTAACCCCAAAATTGTACAAAATATTATTTTTTCTTTTAACAAAATATCTGCTTCATCGAATTCTCTACACTCGACCCAACATTCTGGCAACCCACCAGTTGCATGGCATGATGATTCTACATATCACGCGTCCTGATCCATAGCAGTAAGGATAAGGGTAGTAGCCAAGCAGTGGCTCACACACACGTTGGCAATATCTTTGACCACGACGACAGTGAACACAGCAGAAGCCTCTGTGGTCCCACATAGGGTGAAAGTCAAGTCCAACTTCTCTCTAGGATACAAATAAAAGGTAATTTTATAAAGAAAATGACCGTGACTTTGTTCAATACTTTCATTGACCAAGTAATCAAGTTCTTAATTTCTAAAGGAATTGGATGGCCATCAGTAGGTTTGTGAGTAACTCGTATCAGTGTTTTAAATAAATACAATCTAGTCCATCTATGCATCTAACCTGACTTTCATATGGGATGGTGATCTTCATTTTGCATATATGGTGTTGTAAGACAACCAGAAATGCAGCGGTGCTTACATATATAATGATCTAGAAGAGTTTGGCCATCTATCTATGGTCATACAGCACAGTATCCAACCAGAGTGACAATAGGACAATCTGCCTGTACAGTATTTACAGTTATTATTATCTAGCATGTATACATATACATATCTAAGGCTGTAGTGATCTATCAAAGGTTACAGTGATCTTAAGATCAGTTAGTTTTGTATAGGTATGTGTATATATAGTTTTATATATGGGAATGTATTGATAGGTCTGCATAGGTATGATGGTGGTCATTTGGAGAGTTTGATGGGCTATTGTTTTTTTCTACTTAGATTAAGTATGTAACTATATTACATAGCATTTAATGAGCTTTATTATTCCCCAAGGGACTTCTACTCTAATTTCTCTGACACATGAATTAAAACACAAGAGTTCATTTAATCAAACTCCCAATGTTTTTCAACTATGGGAGAAAACCCAGGCAGATATGGAGAAGCACATACTGTACACTGTTAGTAGGAATATAAACACTGTTGCTCAACCATCATTTACTCAAATTGTGCTTGGCTATGAATTGCAGCTTATTACAACATATTACCATGGATTTAACCATGCAGCAAGCTGTGGGACAGAATAATTAGGGTTCTGTTCTTAAAAAAACTGCTCATAAACTTTTTTCAGCTCTGCAGGGCATGTGACCCAATTAATGCAAAATAATGCTAAAGAGAAAATAATATCTGATCTGAGTTCTTTATTCCTTTATTGGTAATATTCTTGCATCAGTAAATGCATTTGGGCTACCTACTAGAGCATGCTGATGGTGAGGGTGGAACCCAAGACCCAAAAGCTGCAAAGAAATATTTTTTACTCCTGGCATCATCCTGTTAATAATGTAAAAAACCTTATTTGTGCATCTAGTTAGTACAGCCTTACCTGCAGATCATTTTAGTCTCATTTTACATTTTAGTCCTTCACTTTTGCAAAATATATGCAGAAACACTTGTCATTGTACATTCAGCTTTGCCTGACCAATATAAGTATTCTAAAGTATAGCGCACATAAAAATATTATGCATGGTGATATAATTACAACAAGAACAGCTGTTTTGTCTATTAAATCTACATCAAGCTCGGAGAAACTAAGGCGATTTGAAGTCATAAAACCATTATCAACTCTGGGAAGGGAAGGTTAATATGAAACCATTCTTTTTAAAAATGAATGGAATTTTTAAGAAATTTACAAATTTGAAAGCGAAAGAGTTGATATTTTATAGGTTAAAGGCTGAGGAAAGTACTTTTAGGGAAAGAATGCAATTACTTTCTACTGCAAGGTCTTTAATACAACTAGTGGGTATAAAGAACAAAAATATGTTAGACTTACTGATGGCTTATCTCTCCCTCTTTTACAGAAAGCAGAATATAAGGCAGTATATTCTTGCTTGTACAGGGAACTGTTTTTTTGCATTCTAGTGTATGGCTATTGGTAACTGTCTACAAAATACTGGTGCGATGATCACTAGACTAGTATCCCAGTCCAGCCCATTTTTTATCAAAGAAGAGTCTCCTCCCAATCACTGGGAGGTGCCAAAAATGTGACACCCACACCAACCTTTCCTTCTCTTTTAAAGCACATGAGGCAAGAAACAGAATAAGAATGTGAAACTTGTCACAGATAAGTATTATTGCCGATTAAATGAAGAATATACTGATAGCCAAAGCTAGCATAGGCAATGGATCCCTAGAATTTGGCAACCCAGTACATGTTTTCAGCTCTAAAATAACATTTTACAATAGTTAGATTTATTTAGTATACACATCAGATATGCCCTACCTGCTGCCCAGCAGTTGGTATACTAAGACTTCTAGCCAAAGTGGTTCGAATATGCTGAATATGCAACATCTGGATTGTTGCAGGTTATGGTTCCTAAATTGCCCTTACATTGGGCACCTAGTCTTTCAGCAGTACTTGAGACTCCCACATCACTAAGTCAGTCGGTTCATTCATATTAACTATAATAAAGGCAAGTATTAGCAAGTAGCTAAGAAGATACTGCAAGTTATGTACTTTAGTTTGTTTATTTAGCAAGAATTCAAATGCCATTCTAACCTAGGGCCATTAGCTATCTCATGGAATTGTAAATACCATCTGTTGTGGTCTGAAGCCCTTTTAATGACTTATAGACAACATAATATATGTAATGTGTCCAAGCACTTGAATTAATTATTTGGGACTAATTATTTTTAACCATGCACATTTTCCCTGGATTGGTATTTTTATGAACAAAGCTCTAGGAGGTTTACTGATTGGATTTGAAGAAAGACAATTATTTAAATAAAAATGATTTATAATTTTCCTTTTGGAACATGCAATGCAATGAGTTTTTGCCTTCAGGTACAGCCGTAACCATCTCAATGAAATCTCATATTTGCATTAGTAATTGGCAGGCCATTAATGGCTAGTTAGAAACAAAGAGGAACACAGGAGGCAGAAGATACCACAGCAGGTACAGGCTTGATGTGTATTGCTCATATGGGGGCACATCAGGATTTGCACTAAAGCTCTAGGAGGAACATCCACCAACGGAACAATGTTATTCTACCATAAATAAGAAATTATACTGTTAGGGGTGGACATTGCACTTCCATGGCTTAATGATGCTTGCAGAGTCCTGTTGAGAGCATATACTGTACACTGTGCCTCTCAGTGGCAGGAAAACCAATATCCTAAAGCCCTATTTGAAGATTCATGTAGAAGCCATTATTCTATTCTCAGTGTTGATACTCAAGTTGCCTTAAAAAAAAAATGTAACAGTGCTGTTCTAGGGTAATTATCCTAAGCTTTTTATGCTCAAGTAAGAAAAAACACTAAAGATGTTCCTAAAGGAATGACATTCCCACAGTCCTGTAAATGTTTTTCTACCTCTTTTACAGGTTGCACCTTGCCAATAAACCTCCATCGTTCTGACACTTTCCCATCATCCTTATCTCCTCCCAAAGTGAGTAAAGCTGGCGTCAGATACAAGATCCTTTTACTATTTTTGGCTCATGTGTTAAATTTAAGACAGACTTCATTGTACCATGCATATCAAATGTTTGACCAGGTTTAAATATGTTACTGGTGTCTCCTTGTTTATTTAACTGTATTTGTACATGTATGGTGAAACCTGCAGTACGAATAGCAAGTTCTTTCCAGGTGATGATGTAAAGACTGTCAGGACCTTCGGGGATTATGACACGTTGTTAAATAAACTTTCTTGCAAACATTTTATTTGGGTCAGTTCAGTTAATTAAAATCATAAACATAAAGAGATCTAAAGGCTTAATCAATGAATAAACAAGTATTTGAGTAGCAAACAAGTCCATCAGGGTGCAGATTTCTATTAAATCTTGACTTACTGAATTAGGGTCTATACATTTATCTAAAAACATATTCAGCATGTGAGAGATGAAGGGTGTCAATAGTTCTGCTTGGCAGCAACACTGAGCTCCAACACCTGCCTGAACCCTTGTTCACCAATGCAAATTTCATTTGGGGGAAAGGGTCTGGACTGTTCTTTTCAGTGCTGAACTGAACAACTTGTTCAACTGGAAAAAGATTGGTATATTTTTATTGGCCCTTAAAATGCTATCTCTTTTTATAGATTCAGTCACTTTGCCAAACTATAAAACATTGATTTTAAAGCTTGATCTTTATTGTCATTATTAATAGTTTGTTTATCTTTTTTGTTGAGGTTCTCTATTTATCTTCTTCGTATTTCTCTTTGCACTGAGCAACAGATGAAATTGTCTTACACTCACTACAGAGAGCAGCACAGCTGTCACAACCTCAGGGCCGTGAGTTCCCAGACATAGGGCAGGACCCAAAGAGCAAACAGTTGGTATCACAGGATGAGGCGTTTATTGGAGAAATGGCAAGTAGCCATCAGCAGGTTCCCATAAGCCAGTAGGTGGTAGCCAGCCTGCACTCTTGTTCCTTAGGGAATAGGGAAATACACACAGTTGGGGGGAATCTTCTTGCCCCAGCTAAGGTAGATTCCAGGGAACACAGGGGAGGGGGTCCTGCCGTAGCTAAGGTTACACCCCAGACAAAAGGCTCCTTGGAACTCTTGGCAGCCACCTTTGTAGCCAGAAAGGGAGCAGCCCCTGTCGAAAAACCAAAACAGGATTTGGCTCCTTCTGCCAACCCAAAGGCAGCTTCCAGAGGGGCCAATCATAGCTAATCCCACTGGGCCTATGGGAAGCCCCCTAGTGAGCATGCCCAGTTCAGTCTTTTGCATTTACTAGACAGAGCACTGCCCTCACAAGGGGTAACTATGTGTATTGTGTCACTATGGGGTCTGGCTCTGTGTGCCCTCACAATAGGGGCAATTACATGGGGAGGGCCAGACAGAGTCGGCTGGCTACACACAATACACACCTAGATGAGATTAACCTACACAATGCATTTGCTACAACAGGTAGGAGGGGGGCAGGGGGTACATTTCAGCATAAACAGAAATATCTAATAGTTTCATCCAACTTATACAGTTTGTTATGTCACAACAGCTTTGTCCTTACTGCCTGGCTTAGGGAAGGTGATAAGGACAGGGCCCCATTGAGGACCCTACCTTTCTTGTCTGAATGACTCGCAAGGTAGAGGCTAGTAGGAGGCGGGCAAGAGGATGCCTATGTGCCTCCTCCCGCCTGCCTCTCTTGGATCCTGCAGTGCTACTGCTGGATCTAAAGGACATGCCCCAGGTCTCTGCTTTTCAAAACAGAACTCAGTGTGCAAAAGTCTAAATCATAAGAAAAATTGTAAGTTAAACTTGATTTATACAGAGAATTGCTAGCCATATTATTTACATTTAACTTATATAGTTTGCATTCTAGTTACAATATCATGTATCAGTGAACTGTTCTCTTCTGGTAAATTTTCTGAATATGACTTATTATGTCTCATTTGTATATGCTAGGTACAAGTGCTAATCACATTAATGCATTCAGGTACGGTATTTGCAATTCACTTGTGCTTACGTCTACCTGCGATTCTGATCAGAAGCATGCTCTTCCCATGTTCCTATTGCACTTAGATCAGTGCTAGATTAGTGCATCAGACACAACATGCAGCACACACCAGGTACAAAAGATAATAAATGGCTGCTTTAAGCAGTTTTGTGCCGATTAATGCACCTAGAACGTGAGCCTACCTACATAAATTAGCCCTATGTATCTCTTCCTTTCCACTTTATAGTTTAGTCACAATTCTTACTTGGTTTTGTCATAACCTAAGACAATATGTAGTAGAAAATCTATAACAACTGGAGTTTTTCTTGAAAACTTTTCACCACTCATTCGAGTGGCTTCTTCAGTTCAAATGACCGGTAGGGAATTCCCCGGCATTTAAACCCTTGAGGGTAGTACAGTCACAGGCATCCAATCACAATGGTTCCATTGAACTTTTTCAGTTAGGTGTTGACTGAAACTGACAGGTGTAAGAAGGTATGATCCAAAAACAATGGTACCATGAGAGGAATGGATGTGCAGGATAAAACAAAAGTGCAATAGATAGGCTACAGGGAGATAGGTCTGACTGCAGGGAGTTGAGATGGAACAGATAGGAGGAGAGAAGATGGGGACAGTTCAGAACCTTGAAAAGGGAAAAAACCTTAACATTTGACCTGTACATTAAAATGAATAAAATGTATAATATGTAACATGTATAAAAGATATTTAAATTAAATTAAATTTAAAAACCTCAGAGTAACATGACCTGTATAAAAATTACCTTGGTCTGTGGCTTTGTGCTTTTATAACACCTTATAACTCTTAGGTGACTTATAATATCTTAAAAGTAAGGGTGCATTGTCTGCTATATTTTTTAGCCCTTTGTGTCTATTACATGGGGAGCATTACATATTTCAACAAAGACTTTGTATGACAATAAAACAATTTTAAATCCACCCAAATTGGTAAAAACTCTACGAGACAAAAACTCTCCAAACTAAAAGTGGTAAAGATGTGCAATTTAATCCTTGGCATATCTTCCCACACCATTCATCAGCTTCCCAACAAACCCTGACCAGATTTCAATATAATATATAATTTATTTACTTTCTCATTTAGAAGTTGCCGAGCTCAGCGTAAGTCGGATAATTGATAAATGTTTAGTTAAGATATGCCAAGGATTAAACTGCGCACTTTGGAACTTTTTTCTTCAGATAATGTTTGCCTTTGGTTTTTCAGCAATGTGCAATAGAACTGGACCAAATCTCCACATTCATATTAGCGCTTGTGATTGGAAATTCTGCCTCTCTTTTTTTTTTTTTCGGCAGAGCCTCCTGATATTTTGCTTATGCGGGCGCTCAGAGGCTGAAAGCAGTACATCTGAGTAATTTGCATTTTAAATCATTTAGGAACTTTTAAAATACCAGAGTAAGCTGTGAAGAAACAGGACTCAAGCACTCAGCTCTTTCCCTTTTCCATTAATGTCTAGGTATTGGGCAATAAAAATTGACGGAACCTAGCCATGTCTATAGCCTATTAGAGACTAGTCATAAATGCCTCAGACCAGACCAACTGGTGCCTGCTCTGCTTTTCTACACTTCTACACAGGTATTCAGAGAAACAAACAACAGTCTTTCTTACTTATAGACATTTTCTATTTTCTGTAAATGTAAAAAAGGTGCAGTGGTCTATTATGAAATGATGGCCATGCTGACTATTTTTATTAAATGGGCCATTAAATCTAACACAAACAGTGTAGCTCAATCATGTATTATCTATCCAGCTTTTGTTGAACTATATAAAATTCAGTACAGTGCTGGGCTAAATGAAGGGAGCACCGATGGCAAGCCCTCCCCTTGACCCCCCCCTGCCACAGTGAGCAGGGTGATGCCGTTCTGAGTCTTGAATCTGATGAGTGGGCAAAGGTGGGGCAGTGAAGGGGGGCTGACTATCAGAAGCGCCATGTGATGCAGAACAGTGACAATCAGGAAGGTGGAACTGGCTGTCACATTTGCGCATTACAGCTCCCCTTAGTTAGACAAGTATCTGGAATTACAAAGCTAAACTAGGGGTAGGCAAAAAGTATGTGCCTAGTGCCCCCCCTTTGTTGTGCCCTTGGCCTCTTCTGCCTACTAATAGTTCCAGCCCTAATACATCTTGCTATTGAGTACACCCAGCTCCCTGTTCTTTACTCAAATGATTGGAATTAGAAGCATTAAAGACATCTTTTTCACTAGCTCAGAAACTGTAAACAGCCCTAACACGTGTCCACCTTTCTGATATTTGATTACAGCATAATCTTGTCAAGCCAAAATGTCACTGTAATCTCATATATCTCAACATATTCATATAATGATGAGATTCCATAGCAGCATCTTCACTGGAGCATTCTCTTAATTCTGTAATTAAGTTTGGACGGCCTGCATACACCTATCACACCAATCAAATCACAACACAATGTAAGGCCAAAAGTAATCAAACATATTTTCAGGCATTAGACCCTCGGCACTCCATATAAGATCACATGTCCTCAGTTAGAATACTCACTGCTAAGTTTCAAACTGTTTTTGAAAGCAATATGGTAAAGTATGGCCTGGGACTGTTCTCCATGGTTGTTCTCCATGGTTTCACTCAAAGGCTACTGTGTACAATGACATCCTTGCCAATTCCATCTTTCCTGATTTGCAGAGAAGTTTCCTCTTTCAGCAAAATAATGTACCATACACAAAGCAGGGCCCATACAGAATGGGATTGCTGAGACTGGAAGCGGAAAACGTAATTTTCCTGCACAGAGCCTTGTCCTCAAGCCAACTGTACACTGAACTGTGGGATGGATTGGAATGCCAGATCATCAACATTAACTAACCCAACCTCACTAATACTTTGTGGCTGAATGGAAGCAAATGCCACCAATAATGTTCCAAGATATAGTGGAAAGTCTCCCCAGAATAGGGCAAGATATTATAGCAGCAAAGGGAGGAAGACCTTATTAATATTATTGGTTTTGGAATGAGATATTGGAAAGGAAGGTTTTTGGATACTTTTGGACATAGTGTATTTTGTAGTATTTATTTCCCAAATAACCATATTAATGTAAAACAAACACATTGATTTAATAAATAGCAGTTCTTCATTTCTTTTTCTTTAATAGCAAATGCTGTATTTGTTTAAATAGCCCATTTGCCGAAACTGAATTGCATCCTACATTTGGCACATATGTTCAACAGAAGTTTCCCGTGGTTTTTGTTATAAAGACTTTTTTTTCCAGCCATTTTGGGCCAGGCATCCAGTTGATCAATTCAATGTGCATTATGGCTTTTCTTTATTCCCATTTTATGGAAAGTCATAAAAGTCTAACTACCTCCATCCTTTCCTCCTGTTTTCATAAGAGTCCTGAAAGTGATCATACCTTAAGGGTCCAAAACAATAACACCCATGGAGGGAAGCAGCTGTTTTGCTGAGAGATTGCTTAAAGCTATACATTCATAAATATATAAGTGAAAACACAAATAGGTTCCAGTTGTTATAGTTTAGAAATGCCAACATGCTCTACAAAGATAAAAGCACTGTAAACCTAGAACACATGCTTCTTGAAAGGACCATGCTAATTCATTCAAAACCTATGTTACCAGGTTTTTTGGATAAGAGATCTTTCTGTAAATGTATTTTCTTAAGGCTTCTTTATACATTGCCACCAACATATATTTGTGCTACCTAAGGTATCATTATCTACAAGGTACTGTCTTTTTATTACATAGAAACATCACACTGACTATAAATGTAGAACTGTTTGTCTAAATAGGATAGGAGTAGGCATTACTATATTTAGGATTTTTCTGAATAAAGTATTTCTGATCAGTAGAATATTTTAAGCGTAGTTATACAGTGCAATGTAATAAACAATAAAAAAGCTTAGTACATTTGTTTGCAGTTTGTACTTATTGTGATCCAGTTGCCAATATAAAGAGGTTATTTTAAGTGATAGTCTTGTTTCCTCTGTTGTTGAGTAGGAGGTCAGTCAGTTATCTTTTCCCCTAACAGTATTAATGCTGATTGAGTGGTGTGAGAATTTGTTCTAAAGAAAGCTTATTTGTTCCTGTTACAATTAATAAGCAAACTATATAGGGATATTTAATCAGCCATTTCAGAGTATGTATGCTCATAGGCATGTTTGCAGTTCTCGACAGATATATGATACAAGAAGGGCATGATATTACAACAACAAAATTTGCTTATAAGGAAATATGTTTATAATAAGACATTGCTAAATATATTTGGCTTAGTATCCCAAACCCAGCATTTCCTTAAATCTTGCATTGGTCTTGTGGTCATAGATGAGAAAATATTATCCGTCCTTTGCATATACTGTAAGTATACATAAGGGGGATTTGTAGGCAGCATGCAATCTACCATTTTTTCACACTTCGGACACTGCCTTCTCTCCTTGAATTGCAGCAGGACTCTGCATTCTGCTTTGTAGCTCAGAGACCTGGCACTTACCCCATGAATATAGCCCTGCTTGCATTCACCATCACTGTATTTATGATTGATGGTGGAGGGCCAACAAGTTAGGGAGCAGAGGCATGCTTTTACTCCCCTTATTGCTCTTACACTTCTTCCTTGAATCTTTGTTACTTACTATATTTGTTTTCTTCTGTTCTGCATGTCTAATTATTAGGTACCTGCCCCTATATACTGTAAGTAGACTGTATAGCAATACCTCAAGCCTTGTCTGTATGTACTGCACATCCCAGGTTAATATGGACTATCCTCCTTGTGCATGGAAAAGAGTGGAACATGTGGCTCTCCAGTTGTTATTTAACTACAAAGTGTATGGTTCCCCAACATCTAAGGAAAAATAGGTAGGACGGAATTGTAACCCAAGCTACAATATACGGCTGAACCATGGACATCTTGGGAACACACTTGTATGTTGTACATGAAAATGTCTCTATGTTAGTATGCACAAAAGAACAGTGAAAGAGAACAGATTCTTTCTAATTAGTGATGAGTGAATCTGTTCTGATTCCCTTTACGGTAAAAAAGTCGTGAAACAACAAAAAATTTGCCAACTGCAGCTACCGCATTACATTTTTTTTACACAAACACAGCTGACGTGACCACCACTTTTTTGATGTAACTGCAACTTTTTGAAAGTGACCATAACTTTTTCCTCAGTCTGCGAATTTTGTGTATCACCAAATTTTTGCAGTAGTTTCGAAAACATTTGCCAGTGGTGTAATGTAGAATTTCACAGCAAATCCATGCCTGGTGAAAAAAATTACTCATCTCTATTTATAATGCATAAATGCTGATTCTAATGGTTGTAGTGCCCCTTGCTTCGTCACACATAGTGCCACATTCAGCCAGGACCTGCCCTTACTTTGTGCTTCGTTGAGACTATAACAAGTACCGGGCAGGGCAGGCTGATATCTGCGTATGTCTTTATTAAAAGAAACATCTGCAGAATGACACTGTGTAAGCTGGCACTGTGGTGCAGATGATATACACGGTAGCTGCTTCTCAGCGTATTATATATGTGATGAATATTGATGACCCATCTGTTGTACACCATTGCTGCTTGATGTACCGTACTGAGGAATCACTTGGAAGATGCGCACTTGATTTTTGATTTATATTTTTTTTGCACCTTTTATTTTATCATATAAAGAGATAAAGGCTTATCAAAGCCCGTGCTTTGACAGTAACTTATAGTAACATTAAAGCCATATCTCTTTGTCATCTATCTTTCAAAATGCACCGCCTGGCTACATCAATTCATTATTCACATTTTCCTTTCTAATCCATTTACAAGCGGCTACTGTTCTCCTAATGATGCAGGTTTCAAATCAGTCCTGTTAGCAGTTTCAGTGATGTTCCAGCTCTAAAAGCCTATGTAAGATCTTTTCCATAAGACTATTAGGAGTTTAGCATTAATTATTTTCACTGATTAACAGAGAAAAGATGTTTTTCACACCTGTACTAAAGTCTTAAAGGCTTTGGTACTGTCCATATCAATGCACTTCTTACACACTTACATGATGTGAAATTTTTAATTTACGCCCTTTTTCACATTATGCAGCCAATGTTCCAGAAAGGAACCGACAGTGTTTAAAATAATAAAAATCTTTTTTAAATGCGTAACAAATAATTGGAGCTCCTGACTCATTTCCAAATGCAAAATATGGGAATGCCATCTCCCATAGACTCCATTTTAATCATTTTAATAAATTTAATTAAAAATGATTTCCTTTTTCTTGGTACAGGTATGCGATCCGTTATCTGGAATCCCGTTATCCAGAAAGCCTTTCTCCCATAGATTCCATTTGAATTAAATAATTCTGATTTTTATAACTGATTTCCTTTTTCTCTGTAATAATAAAACAGTACCTTGTACTTGATCCCAACTAAGATATAATTTTTCCTTATTGGATGCAAAACAACCCTATTGTGTTTAATTAATGTTTTATTGATTTTTTAGTAGATTTAAGGTATGGAGATCCAAATTACGGAAAGACCCCTTATCCGGAATATGCTTGGTCCTGAGAATTCTGGATAATGGGTTCTACACCTGTAATAATAAGACAGGACTTTGTACTTGAATGAGGGAGAGACTTCAAAATTGGGAAACTCCCCGAGGGGGGGGGGGGGGATTGACAGCTCTGCAGGTCCCATACCTGTACTATGGAATGTCATTGGTTAGATAGGTAGGGTGACCTGTACCAAGCTTAGACAGCATAAATTAAGCATAGCAGACTTAAATAGCCCTTGGTATGTATTTTTTCCATCATAACAATATGCTGCCATTGTAGATAAGGACCAACATTTTGTGAAGAAAAATATTATTGAGCTCCTATTAGATAACTGGTTTGAAATGTTTTGTTCTATTCAGTGATCAAATAAGTCATAAGTCATAAATATCCAGTCTAGTTTACTGGTCAGCTGTTTAAAACCAAACATCTGATTGTTTTATATGGGTTACTAGATGTGGCCAAACATAAAAGATTGTTTTCCATTATAGTTGTTCATTACTTAAATGTATAATGGGCAGGTATTGTCTCAACCAGTAAAAAAAAAGTAGTAACCCTACAGCAGATTGTGCTACAGAATTTGTAGGAAAACTGTCAAAATGACCCCCTGCTCTTAATTTGACTTCTGCTATAGTGGAGAGCTGCTATCATACTCAGCAAATAAAGACTGCAATAACTAGGTTGTGAAGAATTGTAGCATTCTTATTGCTGTTATTTGTATGGGTGATCTGGACATTATTATAATTCTTAATCAATACAATGTCAGTAAACCTTACGTTATCTTAATATTAATTCTGCCCCTAAGTGTAGCTTGGTCCTATTATTCTTAGTTTGATCCATTATGCTTTTTTATTATTTATGTCCACTTCCCTAATAAAAATGTAAACAATTATAGAACCTCATATCCACAAGCTCAGAAACAACCCCTGTCTTGCAATAGCCTTATATTACTGAAAATATCACTGTTAAATATGTGTAAATCTGATATAACACAATCAACAATCACTAATGAAATAATTATTGAATGGTTTCCTGTTGTGCTCATACATTGTTGATGTTGCATTTATTTATTTTTACGAACAGCATATAAATAACTGAGATAACTGAGTGATATCATTTATATCAATACATCAGTAAGCTACGTTATTGAGACCTTTGGCATAAGGTCTAATTCTTATCCACATTTTATGTCCTGAACTAGCAAAAATATGAAAAAAATCAACTTACATAGTCATTAACCGGCAAGTCTTCCTCAGTCAGATCTCGAGCCTGACGCTTATTGCCCGAAGGTGGCACCTCTGGTTTCTCGTGTTTTACTTCTTTGGATAAAGCAGGCTTTTTTTCTAAAACCAAGTCACCCTCTTCCAAGTCTTCAAAGTCTTTAAATTCAGAATCTTTAAAACAAACATATATATGATAAATCTTTCTGTATTCCCAGCATGTGATAGACCATAAAAAATGTAATTCATTTTAAAGCCATCATAATGTGGAGTAAAAAATAGGTGGCTTGCACTCATGTATAAGCGCAATAATTACTGCCTGTCATTACCAGGATAATCTTCTTCAGTCAGATCACGAGCAATGGGTCAACTTTACTGGCCCTCCTCTCCCCAAATGCAGCAAAGAAGCCCTGCAGGATGGCCCTTCTTATCCAAACTTTTAAAAATGCAGGGTAATGCCCCAGAGTTGGCTGACCATGCCCATACACATGTAAGAAGGTAAACATAAATAGTTAAATACAATGCTTGCATTTGTACAACAGATAAACCCATAAGGTTGATAGGGGATTTCCATAGAACTTTCTAGAGTGGGGAAGTCCTCCCTGACCCAGGGACACTATACAAGGGTTTTGGCAAACAGAAACTTCATCTTAAGCCTAAGTCACATCCAGTGACACCTCTTGTGTAGTCCTGTTAGAGAAGAAGCTGTTCTTCGCAGCCTTAGCGAGAGGTAGGGAAGATGTGGAAATAGCTCAACTCAAAGGTGAGAGATGGGTAGACAGCAAGGGTAGCTCTTGGCCCTGAAAAGAAATAAGTGTATGAAATAGAAGCACCCTGACATTATCACTAGTTCTGGATACTAGTGTGTAGGTTAGAGGGACCCTGCAGGAACTTCCAGTCAGGGCAGTTGGGAGTAAAAAACTGATCTTCAGGTACACCTAATATAACAATACAAGCAGTATTATGTGTGGCACAAGTAAGACTAAAACTGGAAAATAAGTCAGTAATTGGCAAGTAAGATACATGAAAAAACAGTTACAAATTAAAGGAGGGGCAAGTAGGGAAGCACAGGCCTGATAAAATGCCACCCTTTGCAGTAATTACCACAGAAGTATGAACCGTAGGAACCCTAGTTATGGAGAGGATCTTGTCTTTAAATGCATAGAGAAGTGCATTACACTTCAGCTTATTAGACATCAGCTGGGAATTGTATTATTATCCTATATTATTATACATAGTTACCATGTCAGTTATTCCCTGCTTACAATTAGTGATGCGCAAATTTTGTTGCCAGGCATGGCTTCTCAGGGAATTTCCACATTTCACCATTGGCGTATTGTTTCGCGAAGGTTTTTTTTGCCGCGCAGTCGCATAAAGAAAAGGGTGCGGTTGCGTCAAAAAAGCTTTGCGGGCGACTAATAAAATAGACGAGGGTGGCAAAAATGCGTTTTGCGAACAGATTCACTCATCACTACTTACAATCTAAGATTCTATATCACTGAACAGTGTGGAGTGTGGGAAGAAACACAGACATGGGGAGAACATATAGCGAATCTGACTTTTCACGGTCTGTGACCCAGTGCATACAAGAGACATTAGGTAACAGCAAGAATAACAAAACCAATATTATTAAATTATTTTGTTAGTTTGTTTTCATGTTAAGAATGATTATTGCTAGTACAATACAATGTACAATAGTCGACATAAAGGTTATTTGTGCTTTGTATGATCAAAACAGAGAATGCTACTTCTCCCCTGTCAGCAGTTGCAAGCAGAAAACATGTCCTAAACCAAATCATTCTTATAAAAGAATAGACCCATGGTACCAAGTTAATAGTCAGCATGTGAAGTCCCAAAGTTCAGGGAGCCAAAAGTGTTATGGCTGAATGCCAGCTACTGACACTCAGTTGGTCACAGGTATTATCAATATTGGCTCTGTCACTATCATGAATTCAGAGTGACAGACTTTGGTGTCTCATTAGTATCTATTTGGGCAAAAGTCCACAGTGCGAGTGCAGGGTACAGCAAGCGCTGCCAGTGATTAGAATATGAACAAAGTGTTCCAGCGGCAAATGTTACTGATTTGTAATCGTGATCCCCCTCCAGATTGGCACCCAAGTTGCTTGCTAAATGTTTCTGGATAATTTTAAAGCTGATTTATTTTATTATTCAATTGGCTCTTGGTATCTAATACACTCATACACATGTCATCACAAACACTATTATGGGATAGAGTTTTTTTTTATTCCTTAATATGCCACAGAGGTTTACAATATTGTTTCTGCTATGTTTAACCCTGGGACCCATTTTTTTTTTTTAAAGCAGTGTAAATATGGTAAATATGGTCTGTCCTGCCACTTTGGCTGGATTGTATGAAAGTGTGCCTAGTGATTCTGTGTAACCCTGAAGGTACAGGTATGGGGCCTGTTATCCAGAATGCTCAGGACCTGGGGTTTTCCGGATAAGGGATCTTCCCGTAATTTGTATCTCCATAACTTAAGTTTGCTAAAAATAATTTAAACATTAAATAAACCCAATAGAATTGTTTTGCCTCCAATAATAATTAATTATATCTTAGTTGGGATCAAGTACAAGGTACTATTTTATTATTACAGAGAAAAAGGAAATCATATTTAAAAATTAGAATTTTTTTACTTAGAATTGGGTCTATGGGAAATGGCCTTTCTGTAATTCAGAACTTTCTGGATAACGGGTTTCCGGGTTTCCGCGTAAGGGATCCCATACCTGTACTACTACCCTTATTGTCGCAGTAATTGCAGAGTATCGATAAGTGGAGCAATCCTGTGCCAAAAAGAATCGCATGCTAATATAATTTTAACGCAGAGAACCTGAAAGTAATATATTTATGAATTCGTAAATATCACTTGCAACTTGCTCCCAATTCACATAAAAACTCAAACACAATGTTTGTTTTGATGACTTAGGCACAAATGCTGCAGGTGCAACACTGCAATGACTCTGGGTAAAATGCTGCAACCTTAACAATAACTAGTAGCTGTCATTGGATGATAACAGTTATACTTCAATAACCAGAGACTGAATGTAGAAGGGTAAGCCTCAACTGAGTAGTGCTTGCTCCAAATTGTGTAGGATTTAGGGAATATCATGGATATGTCTAAGTGCAAGTAAGCATGGCAGGTTTAGGAAACAGCCTACAATGTTCTTAGCTTCCATCTGGAAGATAAGATGGCTACAACTGCCACCATGCTTTAAATCACTGAAGGCAGCAGCCATTGTGGATTTACAACATTCCCTGGCACTCCTTGGGATGCTGGTTAGAGAGGACAGCCATGGGACAGCTCAGGATGAGCAGATAAAATTCTTTTCTTAAAGCAAGAACTGGGGACAGATTATGGCCAAGCCAAATATAAAGCATAACATTTTTAACTTTATTCATATAGCACCAAGACATTTTCAGAGATTGTCATTCACATCAGTTCCAGTGTAACTTTCAATCTGAGGACCCTTGTCCACACTTGAATTCAAATCTTCAGAAGCCAATAAACATGTCTATTTTTCAGTGGGAGAAACTCATTTGGATACTTAGAACAAGACACCTTGCTGGTAGTGCCTGGGTCAACTCAACTCAGTACCCCAGTAATAGAAGTCAGTGAAGCTTCCAGCCCACCTCCAACAGGTATTATTGAAAGCTGCAACCTTTAGCTGTCCATGCATGCTGGAACTTGTAGTCCCATTCTTATGGGTACCTCCTGATGTGGATGCACGCACTGCTTGTAATATAATTGTATTCCAGGAAATGACTGGATGTATGTAGATACAGTACATGTGTCTTTTGCATGTCTTTCATAGCATACAGATTTCACATGTGGGAAACATTAAAACTACAGTTAAAAAAGGCTGAAAACCCTCAAATCTGTGATGCCAATGGAAATTATTACAAGTTGTTACTGAATGATAAGAGCAAGCGCATTTGTTACCTGTTAGTGAGGAGGGATAGATCCAGTGCACAGACACATTCTTGCAAACTTCAAATATTTTGGAATTCTTCATAAAGTCTTTGTCTTCTATAGGTTTTTCTCCAGGGATCCAAAGCATAGACTGCTCATAAATAGTTGTGGTGATCTCACTTCCCTATAACATGATAATATGTGAAACTTTAGTACCTAATAATGAGTTTGATTCACTATGTAACAAATGTGTTGGTTTAATGGTTCAACAAAGGAGAAGCAATTAAAGGGACTATAGACAAGCCTGTACTGTTACAGTAATGAAGAGAAAGAAATGGCCTCCTAGTGAGGCCCCATAGCACATGTGTAACTGCTGCAACACATTTTTCGGCTGTATTAATGTCAGATAGCTATGAACACATGGAGAGCACACCATTGTAATAAAATGCAATCTGGGATTCTGCAACATGGAAGTTCTATTAAGTGTGAATGAATAAGGATCTTGGCCAAATACAGCAAACTATTGTGTTGTAAACTGATGTTTATGTGGACTTGTCAACCTTATCAAACATTTGAGTGTTGGGGGAGTCCGATAAAATTTATTATCTCTTGGGAACATCACAGAACCCTAGTTATCCATAAATATGCCACAATTGTTTGGAGTAACACCAACTCATATATATTATTGTATATAGGCTGTAGTAAAGGACCTAATGATACTGCATATTGCTGTAAATGCGATGTAAGAAACATATAATGAAACTATTTATTAGTCATTCTTTTTAAAAAAAAAAAAAAAAAAAAAAGGTTAATTCACAAACAGAAAATCATTTATTTGTTTATATTTTAATGTCCTACATCCCAATTTCTCTATTTTATCCTACTGCCTTCTATCCACATTTTTTCATTTAAATCCTGGAAATTTACTTTTTTTCTCCTTTCCATGGGCTACATTTGCTCTTGACCTGACCTGAAGTTTGGAAAAGTACTTTTTAAAGGGAAGGAAAGGCTAATAAAGTGTTAATCTCAAGCTGCAGGCATACCTTCAGTTCTCTTAATAGTGCCCTTAAGTCTCCCCATATTTCTCCCTTTCAGATGATCAGAAGCCTCATAGGCTAGACCAGGGATCCCCAAGCTTTTATACCCGTGAGCCACATTCAAATGGAAAAAGTGTTGGGGAGCAACACAAGCAGGAAAAAGGTTCCTGGGGGGTCTAATGAGAGCTATAATTGGCTATTTGATAGCTCCTATGATGACTGGCAGCCTACAGAAGGCTTTGTTTGCAATTACATTGGGTTTTTATGCAGCCAAAACTTGCCTCCTAACCAGGAATTCAAAAATGAACACCTGCTTTGAGCCCACTGGGAGCAACATTCAAGGGGTTGGGGAGCAACAGGTTGACAGGAGCCACTGGTTGTGGATCACTGGGCTAGACTATGAGGAAGCTTCCTCCTGATTGGCTCAGAGCCACATTCCTAAGGGGGGGGAGTGAGTTCTTAACATTCTTGAGGGGGGGCAGGAGAGGGGAGAGCTGCATGTCTCTGGCAGAGGAAAACAGACACAACAAATCTTTTGACAGAGAACTCAGTGCAGCATTTCTGTGAGTGCTTATGACTGTACTTACATAGACCTTTCTGATAAAGCTTATTTAGTATTTACCTTTCTTTCTCCTTTGAGCTCTTCTCTGACTTCCTGAACTCCTCCTTCTTACTTTAGCATACATTGGCCCACCAGTTCATGCTACATTTTAATCTATCTTGTCCTTGTGTGTTCTTTATGTCTTCAAAGTTTCCCTGAAACACATTGCCATTTCCCCACTTACCAAATGCCTCGATTGCCACCTATTGAACTATTTCCATACTGGTGTCTAGTGGACAAACCCAGTGGACAAGCAGGGAATGCAGTCTTCTGCCAATACCCCCTCCATGTTTTTAGCACAAGGATTTAAACATTCTCAGCATGAGGCTAGAATGCTCAACAAGAAGGAAGGTGGTATGGGGCAGGAGTCATTATTTCAGTGGAAGCAACAGTAAAAAGGCAGTTGACCAGGACTAGGAAAAGTCAGGTCAGAAACAAGGAGATCCCCACAAATTTAACAAGTAGTTCAGAAACAAGCAAAGTGGACAGAACTAATGTTGATAAGAAAGAGACTGACAGAATACGCATCAAAAGCTAGGAATCCAATTATTAACCTACAATAAACAGAACAATACCTGAAACAAATGCAGAATCAACTGAGAACATGAACAAGGACCAGAATCTAATTACCCAAGAACTTAATCAAAGGCAGTGACTGAAATACTTTGAGACCGGCATTTATGTGAGGAAATTTCTGCATGTGTGTATCTAACAGCCCCTGGAGAACAATCAAGGCAGAAAGAGAAAAAGGAGTATAAAGCAGCTAACTGCCTTTAGCCTAGAAATAAGGAGAACAGACCTCAATGTATAGTGCCAGGCTACTGGTACTGACCCTCCCTGGGCCACAACACTGGCAGAAAACCCAGACAGCCCTGTGGAAAGTTGCTAATTAACTTATTCTGTGGGACGCTATTTAGTCTACCTACTTTATTTCTCTACTGCTTTTATCTTTTTGAGACTTATTCTAAAAATCAGCATAGACTGTGGACTGTTTACTGTAGCACTTAATAACTTATGTTATATAATCAATATCAGATTAAAGGGTGTATAATAAATCATATACACAGCAACAAACAATTAAAAATCTAAAATGCCTTTAGCCACAATTATACTTCTAATTTATACTTAATTATACTATAGGATTTAAGCAAAGCAAGACACAGTATGGTGTGTCAGCATCTGATACCATATGTCCAGCTAAGTGATTCAGAGTACATTTACAGCATCCCACTCAGACCTTGCCAAAGAACATTAAGTGTCATGGGCCGGTTCCAAGAGACATGGGAATCCTTAAATTAATACCAGTTGGCATCTATTCTATTGCTTTAGCTCTAATTGGGTGTTAACCATTTTCTAAAGAACAATCTTATTACACTGTCTGCTTTTATAATGTATTCTTTTATATATAATTCAAAATAATTACATGCCTGTCCCAATTAGTTTATAGGAAAAAATTATAAATATTCTGTTGATTTATTGAAAGTGGTTGCGCTTATGGATGGGAAACCACCAGTGCTTGGAGCAGACAAGCCTAGCCTGAGAATAATGTACCGCTGATAGCTCAAATGAAAACTCAAGTACACTTCTAAACAATGCATATTTCTGCTTACTAATACACTGTATATTTATTGTCATTTATTAGGGGTAAGGAGGGCACATTTTGTCTGCTCGAGAACTGCAAGCAAGTCCACAAGTTTAGGACTGTCTTCACAGCTTAAAGTGATAGTGACACGAAAAAACTTCTCTTCAAAATATTAATGAATATAAACGTTACCTATAGGTCATGTTGATAATTTTTCACTGATAGGGCTGCTTTATAAGTAAAAATGACTGTTTTGCCAACGAACGAACTAAAACGGCACAAGCATGGCAGCCCCCTCATAGAGGAACATGAAACCTTTTACGGGTAATTTAAAAGCACTGGTCAAATACTCGTAAGGCATAATCAGAAATAGCATGCTAAGACAATGTTATGATAGATGTAAACAAAGGTTTAATTTCTGGGGTCAGTATCTTTTTAAGAATCACTGGCTAAAAGAAAAAAATTCTCCCAAATTTTACAGCAAATTGCCTATGGTCCAGCTATAATGCATTGAGTTGACATTGCCTCTGTTTTGGGTATTTGTAAGAGTATGCAATAGTCTACCCTTAAGAGAACACAATCCTACTACTTGCTATCGCTACATTAGGTATGGGCGAATACATGACAGGTAACTGAAAGCAATTATCTACAAAAGATCCTTTGGTTCTTCCTGTTTCTTGGCGCTGTGTATTTTAATACGATTTCCCTATTGTGATGCATGGAACCTGAATATCTTGCCTGGTCAGTTACAGCTACAGATCAGTAAAGTGACAAGATAGTGCCATAGTACAGTACAGCAAGGTGTTACCTGATCACCTTCTTTCTCTTATCCTCCATAAGAACAGAATACCATCGGCAGCAATATATGATAACACAACCTTTCTTAATCGTGAGCCACAGTCAAATGAAAAAAGGCTTGGAGAGCAACACAAGCATCATAAAAGTTCATGGAGGTGCCAAATAAGGGCTAAGATTGGCTATTAGGCAGCCTCTATGCACACATCAGCTTACGGGAGGCTTTATTTGGTAGTAAATCTTGTTTTTATTAAACCAAAACCTGCCACCAAGCCAGGAATTCAAAAATAACTACCTGGTTTGGGGGCACTAAGGCAACATCCAAGGGGTTGGTGAGCAAAATGTTGCTCACGAGCCACTGGTTGAGCATGATTGTGCTAATTGCTTGAAAATATACGGGCGTAACTAATTGCATTGGTTATAGTTATTTTTCAATATATCTTGCTCCTATATAATTTTCAGTTGCATTGCAAAGCTCAGTTCCTTATTGAGGTGTCTGTGTATTTTTATGCCTCTTGCACTGTTTTCCTATAATGGGGTCTGACAAGGAACACATCTGCTACACTGGAATGGTGTTGCGTGCCATGATCCATCCTGAACTATGGGCAAAATGAGTTCCTGTACTCCAAGTTTAAAAGATTCTTACACATCCAGTGTTTCCAGAGGGCTCAGACATGGTTTACTCTGTCAGTCACACCAGGCTAGTGACAGCATAATCCTCCAGTAGCCTGAAGTACAAATGTCAGAGTGACTGGCAGAAGCAGGCCCCCCCTCCAGTAACATAGGACCGGGGGGTTTGTGTGGAAAAATAATTATGCGTTCCTCCATTGGCAGTACCAATACTATTCCTATATGAAGTCACATCATATAATGATCTACACATGATAATCAAAATATCTGTTCAGTATCACTGGCAACAGTATTACTTTAAGGTTTATCTTTGAAATCATAAAGATTCTATCAGACATGTCTGATAAAATACTCAGCTTATGTACATGTCAGAGCAAACATATAGCGCACTTATAATGTATTCATAAATGGATGCTGCAAATGATTGATGGTTCTTTTGAATTCAAGGTATCTATATAGTGAAACAATTGTATAGTTTAAATGGAATGACTTAGAATAGATGTAGAATCTCATAAATATTTTCATTGTAAAGTGTTTGACAGTGGAATCATCCTTTTATCTAAATAAAAAAATCAGGTTCTGCTTTAAATATTATATTTTGTATTTTCCCACAAGTCAAGGAGATATTACTTAGGGGAACATTTATGGGGCTCTCCATAGCCTTGGTTTCTAAGTATGTGTAATTGCCTTCAGACACAACATTTTGATGCAGAGCTATATTTTTCTTATACTTTCCACATGCTCTTTCTCTTGCATACTGGATTTGGGCAAAACAGAGAACTTTGCTGCAGAAAAACCAATGGCTTAGAGACTCATACACACAAGAACATTGAACTTGCCTTGAATGCTGTGCTTACATGTGTTAAACCTTCTGTAACTATAAACTCATTCAGTGCTCTTTTTTAAAGACCAATCCATAATTGGAACCTTTAGTCCCCTTCTTATTCCGCTAATTAATAATAATAATAATAATAATAATAATAATATATATAATATACATTTTTACTTTACAATTTGTATTTAACAAAATGCCCCTGTTATCACATACCTCAAGCTCTACAAACTCTGTTTCAGCAATTTCTGGGATGTCTTTAATCTGGGTCTTGATGAAGCACTTTTGTAGACCAGCAAAGTAGATTCCTGTAATGCCCTGAATAAAAACGATTATTAATCAATGTGCCGTAGGAGAATGTTATACATTGTTCATGAGGGTGGGGGAATTTTCATGTTGCCTACACTGCTTACATTTATGCTATTCACAAAGACCCGTTCATGCTCCTTCGAGCGCTTGAATCTGACTACGTTTTTCAGTGTATTCTGGGGGAAACACTCTATTGTTGGTAAAAAAATTGAAAGTGGCATATGACTTAAAAAATGGAAATTGGCACATGATTTAAGGACTTTGCAGTTCATTTGTAAATATTCCCTAGACTCTATTATTTTTTTTTCTTGCTGTCATTTAAAAGGAAAAGGAAAGGCTATGTCACTTGGGGGTGCCAAAATGTTAGGCTCCCCCAAGTGACTTAAATCGCTTACCTTGTACCCCGGGCTGGTGCCCCTGTTAAGAGAGAACAGCACCAGCCTGGGGTAGCTGCGAGCGCTTCCTTCTTCCACGTTGGCGCGCTGCACATTTACACTAGAGTGAAAAGCCAAACTTTATCAAGAAAGTTGGGGGAATTCGCTGCAGAAGAAACGCGGAAGAAGGAAGCTCTCGCTACAGGTACCCCGGGCTGGTGCGGTTTTCTCCTAACAGGGGCACCAGCCCGGGGTACAAGGTAAGCGATTTAAGTCACTTGGGGGTGCCTAACATTTTGGCACCCCCAAGTGACTTTCCTTCTCCTTTAATGAGTTGGTCCAACTAATACTTTTTTTTATAGCTGCAACCAGCAAATTCCTGCTGTATACCACTGACAGATTTCGCCTGTTGTGACTGGCTGATACCAGCATGAGTTAGGGGTGTGTTTATTAACACTGGAGACAAACATCACTGGTGATGTTGCCCATAGCAACCAATCAGATCATGCTTTTGTTTTCTAATTTGTAGGTGACCGTTTAAATCTAATTGCTATGGGCAACATCACCAGTGATATTTGTCTTCAGTGTTAATTAATATGCCCCCTAGTTTGCAGTAGGAAAAAATGTTTTGTTGAGTAAACACACAATTAACCATTTGTATTTAAAAATTCCTACAAAATCAGGTATGGGGCCTATTATTCAGAATGTTCGGGAACTGGGGCTTTCTGGATAAGAGATCTTTCCGTAATTTGGATCTCTGTGGCTAAAGTCTACTAAAAAATAATGTTAACATTAATTTAACCCAATAGGATTGTTTTGCCTTTAATAGGTATTGATTATGTCTTAGTTGGGATCAAGTACAAGGTGCTGTTTTATTATTAGAGAGAAAAAGGAAATCATTTTTAAAAATTAGAATTATTTGCTTATAATGGAGTCTATGGTAGATGGCCTTTCCATAATTCGGAGCTTTCTGGATAATAGGTTTCTGGATAACAGATCCTATACCTATTTATAAAAACGCTATGTGAAAAAGAAATAAACATCCACTACATTTTGTAGCAATGCCCCTTTAGGAAAAAATCTTTTATCCTGTAGTAACTCAAAACAACCAATTAGCAGTGAGCTGTAACTGATCATTTAGCATGCATTTAGCATACAGAAAGCAGGCACCTGTCTATTGGTCACTAGACCTAGCAAGACATTTCTAAATAACCCCTATTGAAAAATATAAAAATAATAATCTACTTGCAAAATATAGGATCATGTTGCAAAAAATATATTATTTCGAAGGAATGGAAATTGGGCAGCAAAACAGTTTATCAATCTCCTGTATTTTTTTTTTTGCAATGATCAAAGCAATTTTCCAAAAACAAATAAAATACCTTGCAATAACTCAAACCATTTTCAATCAAACTAGTATTTCAATATTTTAACCGACAGGCTATTGAGACGCTCAAATATTGATGATTCATGTTGTTGTGGTACCATATAAATATCATTTATAACTTTTATTCAGTTTGGGAACCTGATATAGTGCAGCTTTGAATAATTTTCTGATATATAAAAGCAAACTCTTCCCCACGGCCCTGTCAGTTACACAGCAGATTGAAGGGGTCTAACAGGCAGATTTTAGAGACCCAAACCCTTGATAAGTTGCTGTACCACTTTATCTGTCACATATTAATGTCAAAAAGTTTTTTCCTTTTTTTGAAATACACAAACAAAAATACTAATGATATCTTTGTGAATCCTCACAACTAGAGATCTGCTTGTATTATCCTCTGTGAGCTACAAATTATATTTGTTATTCCCATCCCATAGCATTATAGTTACCTACGAATACGCCAAAATTTTTGTCACAGGAACAATTTTGCCCTGAAAATAGAAAAACCTGCAGTCCCTTATACAAAGCTAGAAATACAACATTTATATTAGAAGAAGGTGTGGACTGGGATTCAAAAAAGACCCTGGCTAGTGATGAGCGAATTTTTTCGCCTGGCATGGATTTGCAGCGAATTTCCACATTTCGGCACTGGCGAATTGTTTCGTGAAACTTCAGTAAAAATTCACTGTGCGTAAAAAAAATTGTGTTGCACGTTAAATTGGGCATTATGACGTAAAAACAGGGTGCTGTCGTGTCAAAATTGGGTGCAGTGGAGTCAAAAAAGACGCAGGCGACAAAAAAGGCACGGGCGACAAAAAAAAAAAGCGCAAGAAATGCGTTTCGCGAATTTTCTGCCGTTACTTGAATCTTCTTGCCGTTTACGAATTTTCCGCCGTTACATGAATCTTCTTGCCAATTAGCGAATTTAATGGACAGATTCACTAACCCTGGCATTTTAGGTACACAGAGAAACAAATAGCCCCCCCACCCAAGGGCGGATTAACCATTAGGCATACTTAGGCTATAGCCTAGGGGCCCTTGTGATTGGGGGGGGGGCACGCTTTTTTAAATTATTAAGAGCAGCTACCCCATGATCGGAACATTATGGCAGCTGTCTGCTAGAGAAGTAAAACCCTATTTCAATGTAGCAATTAAGACGCCCCATACATTGGCAGCTCTGTCATTCCCAGCCCGTTCCAGTTTCACCAAGGTTAATGAAGATAAGGGGGGGTGGGAGCAAAGAGATACCTGAACCGCTGCATTCATTGCTGTTCTTAAAGGAAGGGGACTTGTACAAAGTGTAGCCCACTATTTAGTGACTGTCTATGGCATCTTATAGCAGCCCCTCTGGTATTTGCCAGAATCCACAGATTGCCAATCTGGGCATGGGCTATCAGTTGACTGATGAGTTGATTATAAAGTCATAGTAGATTAGGTTGAAACTTGACTTAAGTCAATTTATAGATGACCCTATGGAGCCCTCTGATTTTGTTCAGTCTTGTCCATAGTATTAATCCATTAATTTGGACAATGTCCTCCACATGCTGATCAAAATGATCATAATGCAAAACTACTACCCCTGTCATATAAAACTGGTGATGGGACTTATGCAGCACAAATTTTCTGTTCAGACATACCAAATGTAATCCTATGGGAATAAAGGATAATCAACTGACATCAGCTGACATGATTATGCTTGAACAGATTAAAGGTCAAAATTGACTAAACTGCCCAACTGTGTATGGCCACATTTAAGCTATTCCACAACACTTATTTGTGCATTATACTGATGGCACCATGGATCAGTCATTCAGGATGAATGATAAGTGGCTGGAATGCAGCCTTGCTATGCTTTGATGTGATTAGCCTCTGCATATGCCATGCATTATACTCTAGAGGCTCCCTTATGAATTCAGTGAAATTTGAACAGTACTGTATCTCTCTGGGCGTGCAGCACAGATGATGCAAAAGTATTCTCCAGTGGAAATTCTGCTACCCCTATTTACACTTGACTCACAGTCCTTGGTTTCATATGATTGTGACTAATGCTATTAGTTACATTTTAGCCTTGCTCTATCTTGCACTACATCCTCTTGATTATGGTGTAACATTGACAAGGCAGATATACACCATAATCACAGTTGTGCTAACAGCATCATATGATAACAACCCGAGTGCTAAAATTGATGATAGTCATTGGAGAATTCACTTTCATTCATTATTAAGCTTGAGATACCTTCTTCGGAGAGTTAGGGGGCAGCAAAGAGTCAGTTTTAGGGAGCTATAGCTCCTGTGTCAATACATTTACAAAAGGTTAATATACTGTTCTGGTATAAGAAGAAAAAAATGACTTATCTAAGTTTTTCTATTGATATTCTCATATCTTGAAAGTCATTGATAAAAGTAATTTATCAAGCTAAAAAAAATCGATAATTTCCCTACAGGAAAATAAACATATGAAGTCCCCAGAATACTAACATGTTTGAAGTCATGGATTTCGATAGCTTCATCGGTGCCATTTTCAGTTCGGAAAGTTTCAGTTTTTTTAACTGGATCAATTTCCATCAGTAGAGTCGTCTTTTCCCCATTACCGAAGAATTTGTATTCAACATCATATACCTATTGGAACAAAAAGGAGAGAAACAAAAAGTAATGGAGGACAGTAATGTTTTATGGCACCCATTCTGAAATGCAGTTTCAGCTGGCAGTAATGGCATATGAGGTTTGATTCTCTTTTTACATTCCAGATTAGCTCTGGCTTTCAGCAGTCATTAGAGAAATGGTGTATAAATTAATGAATGTGTGAAATGTATTCTAAATTAACAGCATTATCTGTTGTATATAATCTCACAGCTAAAATCTGTATATTTCCTGACTAGGTGTGCATTCCATATGTAAAACCATTTATGCTTTATCAACTAACCTTATAGATTTTTAAGGGGGCCCTTTAACGGGTGGGAGGTATTCACTTCATAAAAATACACACTTCATGCTGCACATTCAGCAACAGAACGAAAATTAAATAATTCAATTGGTACAGGTATGAGATCCCTTATCTGCAAACCCATGATCCAAAAACTCCAACTTACGGAAAGGTCATCTCCCATAGAATTCATGAACTCTATAAGCTGTTTGTAATGAAGAGGCACTTACCAGCGCGGCGGGGACGCCCGCCGCGCTGCCATCGGCGGGGACGCCCGCCGCGCCGTTCTGCCTCTGTGCCTGCTCCTCCATAGTGTGCGCGCGCGCGCACTTCCGCATGTTTAAAGGCGCAGGCGCGCTGACGAATGACGTCATGACGCACGGCGCATGACGTCAGCGCGCAATGGCGCCAAATTTGAAATATTTAAAGGGCCTTTCTTTGGTTACTGATTGCCCGTGATAGGATTTGATTCCTGGTGCCTTTTTGAGCCTTGTGTATTTTGTTCCTGTATCCTGCTTGTTGCCTTCCTGTGTTTTTGACCCGGCTTGCTCCTGACTATCCTGATTTTCCATATCTGACCTCGGCTTGTACTTCGACTACGTTTTCGTCTCATCCTGCTGTATCGATTATTCCGGTTTGACCCTTGCCTGTCTGACTATCCTTGATTGCTGCCCGCCCCGACCTAGCCTGCCTGACGACGACCTTGTTTAACCCTATTTGTACCGTGATCTTCGGCCTAACTGACTTTATCTACAGTCGTGCCCCTTTGCTTGCCAGAACTCCTGCCTCGTTCCCCTCGTTAAGTCCAGGTGGCATCTGAGTAGCTGAGGGCTCCTCCCGAAGCCAAAGGCGGTCACAACACTGGTGAAGCCGAGCCGAGACAAGGGAACTTGGCATCTGTTCTGGTTTAGGGTGCCGACCGTGACATTATCACGGGCCATGGAGGACCAAGATCACGTTGAGTCCGCTGCTGCTCCTCCCACTACATCTGCTACCACTGAAGCGCTTCTTACTGCCCTGCTACAGCGCTTGGAGGATCAGGAGCAAAAGCAGAATTATCTCCTGCAGGGTTTCCACAATCTAACCCGCCAGCTGGAGACTACGCAATCTTCGCAGCAGCAACCTGTTCCTAGTTCTTCCCCTTCTGTGGGGGCATCTGCTTTGGGAGGTAACACCTATAGACCCCAGGAGCCTAAGATTGCATTTCCTGAGAAATTCTCTGGGGACAGGTCAAAGTTTTTCGTCTTCAAAGAGGCGTGTAAATTATATCTTAGCTTTTTCCCTCATTCATTCCCTTCTGGTGAGGAGAAAGTAAGATTTGTTATGACCCTTCTTCTGGGAGATCCCCAAGTTTGGGCCCTTAGGCTGCCTCCCTCTGATCCAGCCCGCTTTTCCCTTGATGTATTCTTTAATTCCATGGCAATCCTTTATGATGACCCGGATCGTGCATCATCTGCCGATTCGGCGATTCGTAAACTGCGCCAAGGGAGACGGGATGCAGAGGTGTATTGCACAGAGTTCCGCCGGTGGGCAGGAGAAACTGAGTGGAACGATGCAGCCCTGCGCAGTCAGTTCCGTATCGGGCTATCCGACTCTATTAAAGATAGCCTGGTGAATTACCCCTTGTCGTCCAGTCTGGATGATCTCATGTCCCTAGCCATCCAGATTGATAGGAGACAAAGGGAAAGAAGGAGTGAAAGGGGTCATACTAATTTTTCTGGGGTTACTTATATGAGGCCTGACTTAGTGACCAATGTTAAGTCTTCGGCTTCCCCGGTGTCTCCACCTCAGGAGGAGCCTATGCAACTAGGCCTATTCCATCTCTCTCCTGAGGAAAAGACACGCAGGCGGACCCTTGGGTTATGTTTATATTGTGGGGACAAGGGTCACTTTCTCAAACAATGCACCAAGAGGCCGGGAAACGCCCAAGCCTAAATGAAGAAGGGGAGCTTCATTTGGGTGCAGGCGTTTCCTCTCCCCAATTTGCCTCCAAGGTTCAGCTACCGGTCAAACTGTCCTGGCCTACGGGCTCCGTTAACTTGTCCGCTTTCGTGGACTCTGGGGCAGAGGGTAACTTTATTGAGGCCAGATTTGCTGCTAAACATGGCATTCCTGTAGTCCCTCTTAGTGTTCCCATGAGATTATTAACGGTGGACAAAAGACCTTTAGGGTCTGGTGTAGTAAATAAGAAAACTGTATCTTTATCCTTATGTGTGAACGATTTCCATGTTGAAGAGATAGTCCTTTTTCTTATTGAAGGTGCCTCTTCTCCACTCATTTTGGGTTTACCCTGGCTCCAGGTTCATAACCCCCAGATTAATTGGGTTACTGGGGAGGTTTCTCAATGGGGTTCTTGTTGTAGGGGTATCTGTATTCCCTCAACTATAGCAGCCACCTCACTTGAGGGGTTACCTGCAGCCTATTCAGCTTATGCCGATGTCTTTTCCAAAAAGGCGGCCGAGACCTTACCCCCACACAGACAGTATGACTGTCCCATTGATCTGGTTCCAGGTTCCTCTCCCCCTCGTGGTCGTACATACCCTCTTTCCCTACCTGAGTCCCAATCCATGAAGGAATATATCCAGGAAAACCTCGAAAGAGGTTTTATCCGGCCTTCTAATTCTCCTGCAGGTGCTGGGTTTTTCTTTGTGGGTAAGAAGGATGGGGGTCTCCGTCCTTGTATAGATTACAGGGGCTTAAACAAAGTCACTATTAAAAATCGCTACCCTCTCCCTCTAATTTCTGAGTTATTTGACCAGGTTAAAACAGCCAAGATCTATACCAAGCTTGATCTTAGAGGTGCATACAATCTCATCCGCATTAGAGAGGGGGACGAGTGGAAAACTGCTTTTAACACCAGGGACGGCCACTACGAGTATTTAGTAATGCCCTTTGGGCTCTGTAACGCCCCCGCAGTTTTTCAAGAATTTGTCAACGACATCTTTCGTGACCTACTGGGGGTATTCGTAGTGGTCTACCTCGATGATATTCTTATTTTCTCTTCTAATCTAAATGAACATCGTAAACATGTGTGTGAGGTCTTAAAAAGGCTAAGGGAGAATAATCTGTATGCAAAACTAGAGAAATGTACCTTTGAAGTTTCTACTGTTCAGTTTTTGGGTTTTATTATCTCCGGCAAGGGTCTAGAGATGGATCCAGGTAAAGTGAGAGCTGTCCTAGATTGGGCCCAACCCTTTTCGTTACGCGCTATACAAAGGTTTCTTGGTTTTGCCAATTATTATCGTCAATTTATTAAGAATTTTTCTCTAATTGTAGCTCCCATCACGAATTTAACTAAAAAGGGCGCTGATCCCAGTATATGGCCTCCTGAGGCTGTACAAGCGTTTGAAACCCTCAAAAAAGAGTTTAGTTCTGCCCCTATCCTTAGACCTCCCAATTCCGCTCTCCCTTTCATTGTAGAGGTAGATGCCTCTGAGGTAGGAGCTGGGGCAGTCCTGTCTCAAAGACATCCGATAACCAACAAGATGCATCCCTGTGCCTTTTTCTCTAGAAAGTTTTCACCTGCAGAGATCAATTATGACATAGGGAACAGGGAATTGCTGGCCGTGAAATTGGCTTTCGAGGAATGGCGCCATCTTTTAGAGGGGGCTAAACATCTAGTTACGGTCTATACCGACCATAAGAATTTACTTTATATTGAATCCGCTAAGCGCCTGAATCCAAGGCAAGCCAGGTGGGCTTTATTCTTTTCAAGGTTCAATTTTTCTTTAACTTTCAAACCCGGTTCAAAGAATACCAAGGCGGATGCACTCTCTAGGAGTTTCGACTCGGTTTCCTCCGACTCTAGTGAGTGCACTCCTATCATTCCCAGGGAAATAATTGTTGCAACCCTGAGGTCTGACCTCTCTTCCTTATTGTCCCCTTTACAGTCTTCTGCTCCTGCTGAAACCCCATCTGGTAAATGGTTTGTTCCTGAGGTACTTAGGGAGCAAGTATTAAGAGAGGCTCATGATTCTAGGGTGGCGGGTCATCCAGGTATTGCAAAAACCATTTGTTTATTGTCCCGACATGTTTGGTGGCCCTCCTTCAAACAGGATGTTAAAACTTTTGTCAGTTCCTGTTCAGTCTGCCAAAGGTCTAAGTCATCTCATCATCGGTCCCAGGGTCTGTTAAATCCCTTACCCATCCCAGAGAAACCATGGTCTCACATTTCCATGGATTTTGTTGTAGAGTTGCCCTCTTCTCAGGGTAAAACAGTGATTTGGGTGGTGGTTGATAGGTTCAGTAAAATGGCTCATTTTATTCCTCTTCCACATCTCCCTTCTGCTAAGACCCTGGCTGATTTATTTATTATGCATATTTTCAAGTTTCATGGATTTCCTGAAAATATTGTTTCTGACAGGGGGGTTCAATTTGTTTCTAAATTTTGGCGTGCTTTCTGTACTTTGGTTGGGACGGAATTATCCTTTTCCTCTGCCTATCACCCCCAAACTAACGGTCAAACTGAAAGGGTGAACCAGTCCCTTGAACAGTATCTCAGGTGCTATGTATCCGATAACCAGTCCACATGGTCTGAACTGCTTCCCTGGGCAGAATTTGCATACAATAATGCTACCCATTCCTCCTCAGGGAGGTCTCCTTTCTTTATCGTTTATGGGTTACACCCCAAAGCATTTTCTTTTTCTGGCTCTAATTCCCCTGTACCCTCTGCCAATTCCTCTGTCTTAAGATTTTCTGAAGTCTGGTCGCTAGTTCATGATTCACTATCGGCAGCTTCCCTAGCCCAGAAAAAAGCTGCTGACAAATCCCGTAGGGAGGCTCCCCAGTACAAGGTGGGGGATTTAGTGTGGTTATCAACCAGGAATATTAAGTTAAAGATTCCCTCTCCCAAACTGGGTCCCAGGTTTATTGGTCCATATCCCATCATTGCAATAATTAACCCATCTTCTGTCCGTCTTCAGTTACCTCCTAATTTCAGAATTTCTAATACTTTTCATGTTTCTCTCCTTAAACCTGCTGCTAACACTCGCCATCAGTCTGTTCCTCCCCCAGTGTTGATTGAAGGTCAGCCTGAGTATGAGATCCAAGAGTTCCTCGACTCCCGCCGTGTGAGAGGTAAACTTCAATATCTTACTAGGTGGAGAGGCTTCGGTCCTGAGGAGAACTCTTGGGTCTCAGTTGATGACATCAAGGCTGATCGCCTCAGGAAGCAGTTCCATTCAAGGTTTCCTGGGAAGCCTGGGGGTCCAGTGGCCCCCCCTAGAGAGGGGGGTAATGTAATGAAGAGGCACTTACCAGCGCGGCGGGGACGCCCGCCGCGCTGCCATCGGCGGGGACGCCCGCCGCGCCGTTCTGCCTCTGTGCCTGCTCCTCCATAGTGTGCGCGCGCGCGCACTTCCGCATGTTTAAAGGCGCAGGCGCGCTGACGAATGACGTCATGACGCACGGCGCATGACGTCAGCGCGCAATGGCGCCAAATTTGAAATATTTAAAGGGCCTTTCTTTGGTTACTGATTGCCCGTGATAGGATTTGATTCCTGGTGCCTTTTTGAGCCTTGTGTATTTTGTTCCTGTATCCTGCTTGTTGCCTTCCTGTGTTTTTGACCCGGCTTGCTCCTGACTATCCTGATTTTCCATATCTGACCTCGGCTTGTACTTCGACTACGTTTTCGTCTCATCCTGCTGTATCGATTATTCCGGTTTGACCCTTGCCTGTCTGACTATCCTTGATTGCTGCCCGCCCCGACCTAGCCTGCCTGACGACGACCTTGTTTAACCCTATTTGTACCGTGATCTTCGGCCTAACTGACTTTATCTACAGTCGTGCCCCTTTGCTTGCCAGAACTCCTGCCTCGTTCCCCTCGTTAAGTCCAGGTGGCATCTGAGTAGCTGAGGGCTCCTCCCGAAGCCAAAGGCGGTCACAACACTGGTGAAGCCGAGCCGAGACAAGGGAACTTGGCATCTGTTCTGGTTTAGGGTGCCGACCGTGACACTGTTGAGGAACACCAATAGGTTCAGCTGTGAAACAGTGGAACCCTTAAATCAGGGTGTAGTTTGGCCACTTTTAGGAGAACATATAGGAAGAATATATATATACACATACAGTAGTGGAAAGTGTTACATTATTTTTTACATGACCGTTTCATCAAACAATTAAACATTTTTTTTTAATATTTAGATGTTACTCTTTATCACAACATTTATTTTCTATGAATAGGCACCAAGTGCTAAAAATTACAATTTACCAAACAAGTGGTATTTCCATATCCTGGTACAGAATTCAAATCTTTGCAAAGTGAAGCTAGTACAAGGACCTCACATATGGTATATAGCCAAAAGTATGTGGACACTTGCCTGTCCAATACCTTAATCCAAAACCAGTGGCATTAATATGAGGCTGGTCTTGTCTCTGCCTTTACCCTCTGCTCTTCTGGAAAGGCTTTACACTAGATTTGTCTAGAAGCACAGAATTGTCAAAAATGTCCTTCTATAATGTAGTGGTGGCCAGTGCCAGTGAAGAATGTGGCTTACTTAGTCAACTCCAGTAATTAAAAGGGGTGTCCACATACTTTTGGCCATATAGTGTTTTGTGCAATGCTCATTATTCTTATTTTAAACAGCCTGTTTGATACTATTCACTGAAGGGCCGATTGCAGACAACAATGCTTCCTCCCCCCAGTGTGCTCTTTGCTATGGTTGGCATCTTAAGTCCTCCTGCATTGTTTCCTTTTCTTTCATCTGGCCCTGAATATTCATTTGATTCAAACAAGCACAGCAATTCTCGAAGTTGGAACAGCTTCGTCCATCATTAGACTCACTTGGTGTTTGGTACATATTGCAATATGCTACATCAATATATAACCTTCCCTTCTTTTTCTTAGTGTTTCGGAGCAGCAGGGAGCATCTTTCTTACAGAACCTTCTCCAGCATCTGAAATGCTCCAACACAGCAAAATCCAAACTAGGTGCAAGTTCATGCCACTCTCTAGAAATCTCACAAGTCTCTGAAAAGTGTAATTATAAAATAGTACTCCTAGCAGATGTTCAATATGTGTTCCCCTGCCAGGAACATACTGTAATGACAACAAAGTATTCATCTAAAAAGACTTGCAGTATACCTAACTGAGTTCAAAAAAATCTTTTTTCAAAGGAGGGTGAGTGGGTAGATGTTTTAAAATAATGGATTTTTGGCAGCTGTTTTTATTTGCTTTTAAATCTCTAAGTTCAGAAGAAACATGAATAGGGATATAGGGATTGTGCTGCTTTATTCTGTTTTCTAGCAATAAGTTGCACTAGGAAATGACTGCTGAATTGGCACTTTTACCTTTTCTGATGGCAGCATTAGCATTGAGTACGGTAAGGTGGTATTTACATGCTTTTGTTCATTCTGTAGTCATTTGGGAACAAATTCTCATTGGGATTTGTCAGTTAAATTACATCTAACCCAGTCGTAACCAAGTTAATTATTGTACTTGCACCCTGCACAACTACTAGATTTTGTTAAGCAACAATATGAATCATGATAAATGCAATAAGCATGGGAAACTGCTGACATAACAATTTATGTTGCATACTGAGCTAGCAGATGTGTATTCAAGACAAGTGGGGCTTCAGGAAAGCCACATGGGCTAAATGTCTTGCAAGACCTTAACTGGGATTTTCTCTAGGTATGAGCAAGCTACAAAAGCATATATTTAACTGATCTAAGGTGGAAATCTACTGTACATGGGACATAAAAAAACAAAGGGAGGCATGACTAACTGCTGACTTTCTACCAAAGGTCACTATCATGGTCTGTCTACTAACTGTCTCTTATACATTCTATTGCATGTGCATTCGGTTCTACATCAGTGCCCTAAGGCCAGAAAGGGAGATTGGGCAGCATATATTTCATTTTAGGTGACAAGAACAATGATCAAGTATGGGATAGTCACCATTTTGAAGCCTGTTTTGAGGTCTCACACTGAAGTATAAAGTACAATGACTAGCACTAGAAAGTGCTACATTAAATGGGAATTAAACATTGTTACTCATTGTTACTTAATCATACTTTATTCAAATTGTGCCAGACTACAGGTTACAATGTATCCCAAAAAGTCATCAAGGAATAAGAGAGCTATCAAGCCCTTCACAAAAGCTGGTCAACCACATCTTAACAATGTCACGAACAGCAATTGCCACAAAGTGGAAAACAGCAACCAGCTATAGCAGAAGTCCATAAAAGGCTTATCAATGTTATGTCTTTTGAAAGCTGTTTAGCTCACACACAAAAAAAAGTCAATAAATTTCTAGTGATCTGGGTGCTCTACGAATTGTTAGCTAAACCCCCCGATTAAGATGCCACCCGATGACCCTGCTCTGGGACTATTACTATCACTTATATGGGTATCACCATGACAAAAAGGAAAAAAGGGGGTCAGGTCAACCACTCTGAGAATTGGACAGTGCCCTATACAAACTTAATCCCCAATAGGTCATACCATCTCTTAATCCGTTAAACCTACTAAAATAGCATCATGAACGAAATCTACCAAACTACAAGTAGAAACATAATGGCTATCACTGTTTGATTGTTTCATTTTCTCCCTCCCCTTCTTTCTCCCTTTCCTTTCCTGTACAGTTTTCTCCATGTTCTCTACTCTTACTAGAACAAAGGGGAACCGATAATATTACTATTCATGTACCTATTATGTACGTTCACTACCCACCTCTCTGTCTGAAAATAACCCCATTCAATTGTATTTCATATGCATTGTTTGTATGATTCTTTTTGTTTTTTTCCCTTCTGGAAAACTAAAAAATCAATAAAAATGAAGTTACAAAAAAAAAAAAAAGTCATCAATGATTATTAAACCATGCTGGAGAGCTAGGGGCACAATGGGAGAGATACCCTTTAACTGTTCAGTCTCCCTATCTGGTTGTGATCCCAAATGTGAGATGAACAGATACAGAAACACTAAGGGCACTATTGTAAGCTGTTGGAAATGAAATGTTTCACATTTGTTTTAATCTTTCTATTTTGTTTACAATGTTTCATTTCCAGCACTTTAACGCAGGGCTGATTCATTAATTTGCGTAGTTTGGCTTATTTGAGTCCATTTATAAAAGACTTTGGAAACATTGTTATAAAGAAATTCCAATGAAATGTGTGCACCTCTCCAAACTGGAAAAATATCTTTCCTATAAAAGCCAGGGAATTTCTTGTGACGGAAAATAAATTGGCCAAATTTTCCTACTTCTCAAAAAAATGTTGATAAATATAAATTACCAGGGCCACTAGTCATGGAGGACTCAGAAAAAAAAGTGTTATCTTGCTGTGTTGCTTTAGGAATCCCTATGGTTGCTGGACTACAGTTTTCATTATGCTTTAGAAAACAGCTCTGATTTTGCTGGAGTACACCTCTCAGCATAATGAAAGCCATCATTATATGTTAAAGTATTCTGAGAATTGTTGTGGTTGAGCAACATTGATGTAATCCCAATTAACCCTTCATATTATGCTTAAGATTTCTGGGAAATGCCGCATAGCAACAAAACAAACATATGTATGTATGATATATATATATATATATATATATATATATATATATATATATATATATATATATATATATATATGTTCTTTAGTTTTCATTCACAATGTGGAAGAGACAACTAGATAATGTTTTTGGGTCAAAAACCATATCATATATAAGAGTGGCGGCACTCTGGAAATGATGGTACTGTTGCTCAATAAAAACGTGATTATTTAGCGACTGCCGCTACCTGAAGACAAATCCTGTTCCAAGTGGAATCACTACATGTAGGCTCTTGTGTCATTATCACTCAAGATAATGCATTACAGAAGACTTAGTGCTATTACGACTGTAAGTGCACCAGACATTACAGCAAATTTCATGTTGAATCAATACCATTGGCAACATGCATGGAGACAAGGGAAAAGGCAGAATCTTATCCATAAAATAATTCAGTGGGCTAATCTGAAATGCATTGTTACTGGGCCTGTTGAAAAGCCACATTTATATTCAAACCCACTGCTCATTGTATTAGAATTTATTGGAAAATGAATCTATCTTCCTCTCTTCTTTAAAATATCCTCTATTGCATGTGCCTGCCTAATGAAGACCTCAAAGAAAATTCACGACTTACTTATCTCTAAGGAGTGACAGTCTCATTAAAAAAAAAATCATATTATGAAGATTTAAATCCAACAAGACATTTATTTATTACTGCTAGGTCTTTTCCATTTAATATATGTATTCGTTTCATTTTGTGAACAAGAAAAAATATTTATATATATAGTGTATTATTGCAACATTTTTTTTTGTTATCAAAATGAAAATCTATTCACTGACCTTTTACTAGAGGGAAGGTTAATCAATCTATATAAATACTCATTCAATAACCAAAGATTTTTTTTTTCAGATCTGAGATATTCATTGGTGGAATTAGATCATCTATATGCACAGTTGTGCTGCCTTGAAGACAGGAAAAAGAATTCTAGAAACTAAGCCAAAAATGAACACCAGATGTAGCGGAAATGACCCTCCCATGATTCTTCATCACCCAAATTGTGCAGTAGCCAGAGCTCCTCTACACTTCCTGCTGTTCCAATTGTTTGGGCTTTTGGCCTGAACAAACAGAACAATAGGATGGTGGCCATAGATTTGGCCAATTATCTATACAATAAAGGTCCCCATACATGGGCCGACTATAGCTGCCGATATCGGTCCCTTGGACCGATTCGGCAGCTAATCGGCCCGTATATGGGCAGAACAGAGCAGCCTGGCCGACTGATATCTGGCCTGAAATTGGCCAGATCTCGATCGGCCAGGTTAGAAAATCCAGTCGGATCGGGGACCGCATCGGCTCGTTGATGCGGTCCCCGAACCGACTGCCCCATAACCACAACTGTAATCCCCAGGGCCAAACGATCGGATTATTTATTTTTTTAAGTTTCTTGCTACCCGATATCGCCCACCCGTAGGTGGGGATATCGGGTGAAGATCCGCTCGCTTGGCGACATCGCCAAGCGAGCGGATCTTATAGTGTATGGGCACCTTAAGTCCCCAGGCCAACTGGTAAGATATAAAAAAATATTGGCCGGCGTATAGCCACCTTTAGCTATGTGTCATATTATACAAACAAATGGCAAACACGGTGAATCGATCCATTGGATAAGAGTCTGACATCACTGGAAGTACAGGCATCAAACATTTTAAAACCTTTGGAGAACATGTTGTCACTTTATAAATGTATGTACGAACATATTTATTTATATATCATCAAAATTGTATGCAGTGCTTTACATAACAAATACGTTACTAATAACTAATTGCCATTCTGTTAAGTGGAAGTATCTGTAGCTTCAATAGTTCCACATCATAATAAAGGGTAGATCTCCTTAAAGTTAGTATGTTGTAGAATGGCCAGTTCTAAGCAACTTTTTAATTGGTCTTCCTTATTTATGTTTTATCTTTTTTTTTTTTATTTGCCTTTTCTTCTTACTTTTTCCAGTTTTCAAATGGGCGTCACTGATTACGGAAGCCAAAAAAAACGATTGCTCTGTGAGGCTACAATTATATTGTTATTGTTACTGTCTATGACTTATCTATCTATATAGGCCCTCCTCTATTCATATCCCTGTGTCTGTTTCAAACCACTGGCTGGTAGATAGGTTAAATTGAACCATAGCTGCTGAAATTCCAAACTGGAGAGCTGCTGAACAAAAAACTAAATAATTAAAAAACCATAAATAATTTAAAATGAAGACCAATTGGAAATTGTCTCAGAATATTACTTTCTACACATACTAAAGGTTAACTCAAAGGTGAACAAGCCATTTACCTGTCATCTTATGGTCAGAGATATGTTTCCAAGACTTTATTACCAGGAGTCAAACTGTTAGTCATAAGTATGATATTTCCAAGGGTCGATCCTTGTACTCTCAGTTGTAAGCCATCAATTACTTGTAAATATGCTTCTTTAGAAATGATTCCCAACCATAAACTTAAAGCCTACGGGAAGCTCACAGGATATTTAATAAACCTGATAATAGACATGGAAATAATGGTAATAATAAATGAGTTTGCAAGCTTAGTGCACTGAAATTGGCAAGTAAATAAGTACATAATCTGTTCACAAGGATCATCTTTAAAATTAAAAAGAAATATTTGCTCCAATTTAACCACTATAAACATAAAGGTTCCAAATCAGCTGCAATTCTCAGATGTTATTACAGTGAAATCCAAGCTTATATCCAACTGGTATGGTGTGTTGACATCCTGAAGATATAGTAATTAGCTTTGTTTACTGCACCACGCACTACAGATTCTTTGCGGCAGGTGCACCTTTTGTAAGAGCGTAATTGACAATGCAATGTGTGACAATGCTGAAGCACATCTGGATGTAATTATTTCCTTTGTACATACTTATATCCCTTCCCCATCTCCTAGCAGAATGCCAGAGTGGGCAGAAATTAGTTTGGGAACTTACACATCTCTCATGGCCTGGCCTGTGGATCCTAATGTGATTATAGTCTCTAAACAGGTTTTCATTTTGCAATATGCTTTAATTGGAACTTGATTATGAATTAACTGTACAAATAAAAACAGCTTGTTCCGAGCCTTGGGTGATAGTCGCAGGATGTAAATCAGACCATGTGCTTGTTTAACAATACATTTAGCAAAGCCCAGCATTGGAAAGCATTCTGCAGAATTCAAACAGAGGTGTATAGTGGCGTATTTCATTATGGTGACTACAACAAATGGTTGTTTGTTGATGGCCATGACTTAATGACCGAACAGTAAGAGGAATAAAACAAAACACAAGGGGGAGAGGAATGTAAGGTGATTGTGACCTATTTTATGGCACAACAGGAACTGGAACAAAATTGACTGTAAGAATCTTGTGTTTTCCCATTACTGGTCCTGGAAACCTACTGCTATCAGGAGCGTATTCTGGTCTGGTGCTGCCCTGGGCACCAACTTTTTGGAAAGTTACCATATATGCATCCAAGGGCCCCCCCCCAAAGCTGTAGTGTGATTAAAATATAAATTATTTTTGTTGTGATATGTAACTATAATGTAGGCTTTTCAGATGTGTAGGCCTGCACAGAAATACTGATATTTCCATTTTACCAGTAGTAACACATACAGGCTTTAACTTAAAAACAATAGACAGCAGACACTGAGGCTGGCTGTTTATTTACAGTAAACACTAAGCAAAAGACCCTGGGTGTCTTCATACCACAGACACTGTACTTCACTCAGAGCCTGTTTTATGATATCAAGACATCCTTCTCCCACTATCTGTGAAGAGAATTTTGTTTTAGATTAATATACAGGAATACAGGAGGGATCATCAGTTCTGATAAGTCCCCATGTTACAGATGGATTTAGCTTAGGTTGCGGTGTTTGATTGGTTCAGAGTACCCAAGAAATGAGCTTGCCCAGGATTGTTTAGCGGAATCTTATCTAGAACTTTTGAGAGTGCCTACACATCTCCCATTAAAGTTGGTTATTTCAATGTCCAGGGATAGGCCATTGAGTGCCTATATGGTAAATACACCTCTACCCGCTATTCCCACTCTATAAACTGAACAGTATGTACTGTGGTCATGAGCTGCAACTCACTGTATGCAAGGGTCCTTCCTAACAGAGATAAAGGAGTAAATGTCCTGTGGCCAGCTAGATTGGGTTGAAAGAATTAAAGAGAGTTGCCTGTTGCCAAGTGGGCATTATGTACTTGGACGTAGCATTCCATGTTAATGTGTATATTAGACATTTCTTTGAACAAGCTAATAATGTTCCATATGATCTTCATTATATTCATATTTTTTGCACATCCCTGTTCCCCTAAAAATAGTGTGTTCATCTCTCTAATGCTCAAGAGGAAAGACGTTAACAAAGACTTCAACTTTCTGCTGAAAAGTGTGTGTGTGTGTCTTGTACAGAGACCCCGGTGACATTATTAGGCATGTGCACAAAACCTTGCTGACATTACTGAATTCTTACTGCACCTGCGTAGTTCTAACTTGAACGGGTAATTGACAAAAACCCTGGGAATGCCTTATAGTGATGGGAAGCCGAGGTGAAGGGAGTTGAGAAAAAGTGAGGCAGAGATGTTGGCAGTGTGCAAAGTGCAAAAATGGTGGATTGCACCTGTTTTTGCACTTTGCCTTTCTGTTTGTAAATGGCCCCTTTGGTGGGGTTATTTTGGCCATTAGTATACTGAATGGATATCTGCTTCTGCCTATTCCATTCTTTTTCCAAGGTAGGTGCCCACCACCATGGACATTGTACTTAATTTAACAACCCAATGCAATTGGTGTTTCAATCCAGCCTAATGTACCCAAAATTACCTTATATTTAATTTAATTGCCTTATAATAAAATGTAGTTTAGTTCTATATCTATGTATTCTGTATCTATATATCCTCTAAATTACATATATAAACAGGTTTATTAAAGAGATGGCTGGCCAGAATATATCTGTGCTTAGAAACCGTTACTTTCCTGCACCACAGGAACATGTTTGCTGCTTTTTAAAAGAATACAATTGGCTTTCAAGATATTGTTTTCCTCATCCTAACAAAAAAAATGGCTATTTTTGTTTGAGTTATGAAATCTTTTATATCTCTCTGTGAATGAGGACAAATCTTTACACACAACTTGTTTTTAATCATTTCTGCTCCCTTAAAGGCTAGAAAGTCTATGTTGTCCCTCGGTTGAAGGATCTTAATAAGTAAAAAGCTCCCTCCGTAGCAGATTGGATTTTCAGGTTATCCCTGTGTATGCTAAGCTGAAGATTTCAGTAGTACCTTGTGATAAACAAAAATGAGACAATACATTTTATAAATAACATCTGTACAATTTGATGGAAAGTGACTGCTATTATGTTTCCACCTCATATCCAGCAAGCAGAGTTTAAAAGGAAGTTGTTGGCAAAGTGAGAAGAGGAGGGAAATGAAACCCAAGGTATTTAAATCATTCAGCATGTGAGGCTAAAATATGTGCTTCAGTATTTCTCCAGCGAGTCTGAGAATATTTCATCAGTTGCTAGAACTGTATCTGAAACTGCTTTTGTCAAAGGAGGCTGAGCTGGAACTGACTGCAGTCTCTAGGCACATTCTTCACAAGGCTGGGTAATGCATTAGTATTGCTATTAGAATATATGGAACCAGATTTAAATCAGGTTGGTTTTGGAAGAAACATAGCAGACCACAGGTTGGTGTTATTAAGATGCTTTGGTGAATACTTAGTCAGCACATTGTATGGTTCAAGCTGTTCAAGTACTTATTAGCAATTATTAACATCCAAAATAAAGAATAGGTGTCTATCTGTCTATCTGATAATGACCTGCTTCCTGGTGCCTTGTACCTAACTTAGCCTTACTCAGACTCACTGGTGCCAGTTGCAACTCCATCCAGCCCCCAACAGAGCATGGGTTACACGTGACCCTTTCCTCTCAGGTGGGCCCTGGCTATATTTGGAGAGGAAAGGATATCCACATAAAGAATTTGATATCTCAATTAACTTGGTACCAGTGGTTTTCAAAACAAAATCTCTTTGCTGGTGCTTATTAGATGGTTAAAACATCAATCATTCCATAAATGCTAATGGTTTTATTCCTCAGATGACACTCACAGATTGGTGAACCAATCCTCAGTGTTCTGTTATGTTCACAGTAGTTCCTTACTCCAGGAATCTTCTTTTCCTGACCCTAACTGCTTGATTCCCAACACTGGCTTCATTGACACACAGGGTAATAACCCTTCCTAGTCTCCTCATTGGAGCCTCTGGCTGCTCTACTAACTACTCCTTTCCTCTCCTTCCTAGTCTGAGCTATTCCAAACATTCTACCACTTACTTCTCCTACTGAGGCCTACACCCACCCCAGGCTTTTTAGCACACCACCTCATCTAGCAAGTACTAAAAAAAGGAAACACTTACCCTTTCAACTGTAAATCAGGCCAAGTACTTACCCTTCCTGGTCTCCTCATTGGAGCCGCTGGCTGTTCTATTAACTGCCCTGATCCTTGCTTTCCTTCTTATCCTAGTGTGAGCTATTATAAAACTTTCTAGCACTTACACCTACACCCACCCCAGGCTTTTCAGCACACCACCTCGTCTAGCAAGTGGGCATCAAAGAGTGACAAAATGTGGTGGATTCCCCTTTTAAAAACTATGAATCCTGGCACCCTTGGCCAGTTATTGAATAGCCAGGGAAATACCTTAACCTGTAAATCAGGCCCAACTCTTAGCTGGGCAAAACTTTTTTAGAGGACTACCTCAAATAAAGGTTGGGAAAACCTTTACACCACGTATCTACGTATCTAATTAAATTACAGCCCCAACCCTATCTGATAACCAGAAAGTGTAAGTGGATTAACTAGAGTATCAGGTCTGGACTGGGAATTAAAATAGGCCCTGGCATTCAAGTACTTAGATGCCCCAACAGCCCCCCACCAGCCCAATAAATAGTAACTGTCTATGGCATCTTAGAGCAGCCCCTCTGGCATTTGTCAGAATCCACAGATTGTCAGTCCTGGTTTGAAGAGTATAACTAGAGTATAATGTGTGAGAGTATCAATTAGAATATCACAGAACAAGTGTAAAATCTGTGCTGGGGCTACTGTCCTCTCCCCTTCAAAATCCCCATGCACCAACCTCTACAAATGTATGAACCCAATGTGTCTGTCTGCTTATATCCTCAGCTCTCATATGTGGAGTTGTGTGCAACTCACACTGCAGATTTATTTTATATCTGTAGTGGGAAATCAAGTGCTTCACATTCATGACTCTACTGAGGTCCCATTGTCCATTAGCAGATGTTTGTGTTTTTATACTCTCTACATTTATGTGTACAGTAACAGGCTTTGCCTCTTTTAAAGCAGAAAGGTATATTCGTCCCATGACCACTTAATAACCATCATGCTATAAAAGAAACAGGAGCACAGAAGGACTACGAACAGTTATACACACGCATCCTTAACACAATGGAAGCTGATCTGCAGATAAAAGAGCATCAGGTTCAGAAAACCAACTTCAAATAAAAGAACACAGTTATTACTGGAGCAGCAGAAGATTTTTGGATTTTCAGTGTGTGCATAAGGAATGAGCAAGAAGGGACCAAAATATGCAGATTCCCAGTCCCACATTCTACACAGCAAGAAATGTTTAAAAGCAAGATATCTGCACGCTGAATATGTGTTCATAATTAGCAATTTAACATATTAAAATAGAAGACAGGTTTTTCTAACTGGCACATAGAGACTGCAGGTTGTGTTATAGAAACAGAATTTTTCTGCCCTTGGGCTGATTGTTCTATCTCAGATGATCCGCAGCTATAAAAGCAGAGATGTAAGTTGCAGAGCTGTTATATCAGCTTGTAAACATCATATATCAGTCTGATTAGATCTTTCCAGCACTAGATTTTTCTTCTGCAACTGCAGTGTTTGGATTGGAACACTTCTGTATCCGGCCCTATAAGTGGGTTAATGCATGCAAAAATAATGCACCGTCCCATGACAGTTAAGGGCAAACTTATCAAAATTTGCATTTGTGTAGTTTTAGAGGTTTTTTCTACCACAACTAAACTCTAAATTTAAAACAAGCATGAAATGTTTCCTTATTTATTAAAAAAGGTGACAAAAATGCCAAAATTGCTCCTCCAAAAATAAAAAAAAATCTGTCCCCCACTCTCCCCCCAGCACTTACCTTTTCTTGTGCAGTGGGGGCCTCATCGTTAGAGCCAGGGTCATACTGGAGGGTGCAGGGTCCACCAGGGCTACCGCCACTGGGGCCCCGCACCCCCCAAGGTACCTCCACCAGCCAGGTCCCCCACTGTGCACCCCCCCGCAAGGGCCCCAGCCTGATGTCCTCCCCTGAACGCGTCAAGGGAGGACATCAGCGACCAGCAGAACAGGGGGCTAGGCTTAGATAAATATTCAGGGCTGCCATCAGGGGGGCACAGGAGGGACAGTAGTCCTGGGCCCAGGCAATCTTCACTTTTAAAGGGGGCCCAGTCATGCTACAGTTTTCTGACTGGCTTGGGCCCCCTGTAATCTATTGTGGGCCCTGTCATCCATAATCTAATCCAATTGGTTGCCCCCCATGCGTACTGACGTCACACGTATGCACGGGGGCAACCTTATAGAAGGGCCTGTCTCATGGAGGAGCCTGAAGTCGCTGGAGCCGCTGCCAAAGAGGCTAAAGAAGAAAGCCAAAGAAGACTGTCTTTGGGGGGCAATGTGTATGGGGGCAATTAGGGGCACTGTCTTTGGGGGGCACTGTGTATGGGGGGGGCCCTGGCCAGTATAGTGTTAGGGGGCACTGTCTTCAGGGGACAGTTGGGGGCACTGTGTATGGGGGCAATTCGGGCTACTGTCTTCGGATGTCACTGTCTTCGGGGGGAAATGTGTATAGGAGCACTGTCTTTGGGGGGCAGTTAGGGGCACTGTGTATGGGGGGCCCTGGCCAGCATAGCGTTGAGGGGGCACTGTGTATGTGGACACTGTCTTTGGGGGGGGAAATTGGGGGCACTGTGTATGGGGGCACTGTCTTCAGGGGAAAATGGGGGCACTGTGTATGGGGGCAATTGTAGGCACTGGCTTTGGGGGGCACTGTGTATGGGGGGTCCTGGCCAGCATAGCATTAGGCCACTTTGTGTATGGGGGGCACTGTGTTAGGGGGGCTCTGATACTTTTTATGTCTGTGTGTCCTTTGTTTTATGTCTGTGTGCCATTGGGGGAGGGGCCCTGTGGCAGGGAGGCCCAGAATATTTTGTTGTGAGGGGCCCCCTGATTTCTGATGATTTTCTTGACTTAAAGACTATATATTTTTAATTGATGTATATTGCAAAGTTGTCTACTTTTTAAAAAGCTGTCCCTTGCACTCCTTGTACTCATAAACCAGCCATTTCTCTTGTCCCTCACTGTCATTTTATGGCAAATGTCCTAGAAGGGAATGAATACTAAATTCTTAGACCATGTGATGAATCCCTATATTTGACCAATTTTCAGCATTGTAATTAGTTGAGGCATGACTAAATGCATCACTTTTGGATACTACATATAAACATGTTTTTGTTTCTGTATTACTCAGTTTTTATGATACTGAAAATGTATTTTATGTGCCAAAACTTTCCTCTAACTTTCCTTTTCATCACTTTACACATGCATATTTTCCCATCAAGCCACGGAAGATTTCTATAAAATCTCCTGTTATTGGTATTATTTGGTGGCATGAAGCAATTTCGCAGTGGCCTGCAAATAAGGTGGAAAATCCAGTTTAATGAAAGAAATAAGCCCAGTAATGTCTGCTCGGTGTCTCAAAGTCTCTAAATTTAGGTAGAAGTAATGGGATCCTCTTCATGCATATTGAGAGTGTTTGACAGAATTTTGTCCCAAGAACTTGATCAAAAAATGGTACAGAATAGTCTTCAGACTAATATATTAATGGCAGTTATTGGCACAAAATGAAATTTCAATATCTGTTCTTGATACCTCTAGCCATTATTAATGGTGCTTTACAAATAAACAAGTAAAGTCATCACATAATTACTTCCATGTATTATTATATCAATTTTTTATTAGCAGTTTTATGTTGCTCTTTGTTACATTAGAGATTCATATTTAATATGCTATTTATAAGGTTACCACATCCATTCAATTCTCCTTAGCTAAACCTTCGTGTCTCCTCCACTCTGTGTTAAATCAGCCACAGGCATTCCATACAGCAGTGCAGTAAATGTTAATGAGCCATTCGGATAAAGTCATTTGATCCTGCTTTGTCTTGTGGGACAGTGGCACGGATCCTGAGAGCGTATCTACAGTCCCTGTCATAAAACAAAACAGGGCTGCTGTTGTTGCCACGAATGAACGAGAAACAGTCACAAGAGTACCCGGAAATGGATGCTTTCACGCAAACATAAAACGTGCCAATAGCTTTAACAGCAGTAGAGTAAAACCACACAGCTTTACTCAGCCTTACACAATGTTTTCAGGCAAAAGTATACATTTTTATCCTGACAGGTCTATCCATTTAAAAAGGTAAATGAGCCATGATTAAAACTGCAGTGTGCTTACTACAAGTCTACTGGGAAGGTAGGTAGTGCTAAAGTCAGTTAAGGGATTTTGCTAATGGGCTTAAATTAATTTTTCTTGGTATTAAATATTAAAAGCTGCACAGAGTTTGTTACCATGTTTCCAGAAATGTTTATTCTTCTTGGAAGTGTTTCTTCATCATTATTTATATCTAGTTATATTTTGTGTTCTGTACTTATGATATGAGCCTGTAAAGAGTAAGAAATAGGTGTAACGTTCTTTACATCGAGCAGGTGAGTACACCCTCGCCCTTAGCTCTCTGCACCTGAAGCTATTGTGTACGCCTGGGGCAGGCACATGGAATGGTGGCAAAATGCATACTCACACATTTTGGTGCCAAAATCGGCTCCTTGTGCCTTCACTGTGACCAATACAATGGCTCTGGGTGTAGGGACAGGGTAAGGCTGATGCCAGAGTAGGGGCTGATTCCAGGCCTATGATTTTCTATCTGGCATTAGCCTTAAGAGTACAACAAGAAACTCATATCAAGGCACATGTACAGTGAGCAATGTGAATTTAAAAGGTAGAGAGTAGTGATGAGCGAATCTGTCTCATTCCGGTTCGGAAACTGTGAAAAAAATTGCAAAACTGCAGAAAATTAGCGAAATTCGGTATCAACTTTTTTGACTGCCATTCTGTTTGACGCGACTGTGACTTTTTTTTTTTACACAAGAGCAACTTGCCACATCAAATTTTTGCACCCGTTTCATGAAAAAAAGCTGCCAATGGCGAAATGTGGAATTTCACCGTAAATCCATGCCTGGCAAAACATTTTGCTCATCACTAGTAGAGACGTTTATTCTGATCAACAACTTACCAGCCCTGTGTTGCTGATTTGGCCCCACCCTATTCTGGCTATCATTTCATGCTGATATCTATAGAGAGGTGTCCTTTAATCGCTAGATTTTTTTAATCCTTTCTCAAACTTGGGAAAGCTGCCATATCCAACTAATGCCCAGTGCTGGCAATTTATCTCTTTTTTATAGTTCAGCAAACTGTTGTGGGCCAAATTACCCAGATATGGGCTTCAGTCAAATGCCTGGGTGAATTTAGGGAGCCATGAAAGATCACATCAAAGCAGCTATTCAATAATATTATTCACTTTCAGAATCAATGTAAGTCTTTGTACAAATTATTTCCAAACACTGCACAGATTGATTTCATTCTATTGATTCATATGAAATAAATCTTCCTGAACAAGGTGCACAATCTATTTAGGGTTACAGAGAGTACTGCATTCATCAGCCCTTGACCTGTATTATGATAATACCATAGGGTAGATTACTGAGTGATACTAATATAATGATAATGCACTATAGTGCCACTGTCTAACAATTTTTTTTTTAATAACAAAACAGTTAAATATACTTTGGAGCTGTACCAATCTTGTTGCTGGCTGCCTAAGCGTTGGGTTTGGTGTTTCTGTTCCTAAAATACAGTTGATATTCTAGGAATTCTAGGAATCCTAGTAATATTACAGTGAAGACTCCTAATGCCATGGCTCTAAAGCACAAAACAATGGCATCCAATTGTGCATTATTAATTCTTTAAGGGTATATAAGAAACATAAGAATGCATACATATTTTATTGTCAAGGGTGCCTTTGCTCAGATTTAACTTTTTTATGCATACAGTTGAAAGTGTGAAACAAAATGTAATGTTCCTTTCACTACTCAAGTGGTAAGTCACACATGGTATTTTTCCACTGGTATAGACTCGCCATCAGAGAAAAGGCAAATCTGCTCCTGTCTGTTGATTGCCTTTTCATTGTCAAAACACTAAACTATGCATTTTTGCACTGAAATTCATCCTGTGCCTGTGGGAAGGGGCCGATGCTGTGCCTGCTAGTATGCAAAAAATGAAGAGCTGGTAACCCTGTTTGTACTACTGGCTTGGGGGGGGGGGGGGGGGGGGCAATAATGATGTCATTAGCTCCATCCATAACTACAGGTGGAAGGGAAGCTACCGCAGCACCACATATACAGCATAAGGTGTCCATATATATCATAATACTTTTACATCATGGTGGCCAAGGTTGTCTGTGTTTCTCTATTTGAAAATTGGACTCAGTTCCTATTAAGACGCCTCTTTACCTGTGGTAGATATGAGCATGTGTTTCACTGACTACAAACATTTGTTTGTTTAACCCTCTATTTTCCAGTAAAGTTGGGATAAACATAATCTGTTTATGTATTAGAGCCTGAAGGTAATGGTTTAGGTGTATGCCATCTGGCAGTAGAGGGGATGGAACCATGACTGAAAGAGGGTGGAGTCATGATGTAAAGGGCTGGATTGGGCAGGGATTTGGTGAGTAGGGAAGGGTTAAAGAACTGTGGTGGGGAAGACAATGAGCTGGGGGAGAGGTTTGGTGTGGATCAGAGATGGGCTGAGAATGAGCGACTGTGGATTACAAGTACATTGTTGATAATTTTGTAATACCGCCTTGGCTGGAATACTTGCTAGACTGGTAGGAAACTGGCCAGGTGGCAACCTAACTCATACCTCCTCATTTCTCCTTTTATCAATCCTCACTTAATCATTGCCCTCTGCTTCTCCCCTTTAGCACTTTAATCTATCTCTTAATCACTTTTCAACTACTTTTCTATTAGACAACCCACTTCATTGTCCCAACAGTAAATAACACTGTACATAAGGCTAATGCAAACATCAGTTGTAGATAAAACTGATACATGCACTATTCAAATGCAGTATTTAGGGCTCTGGCACACGGGGGAGATTAGTCGCCCGCGATAAAACTCCCTGTTCGCAGGCGACTAATCTCCCCGAGTTGCCTACCCCTGCCATCCCACCGGCGAACATGTAAGTCGCCGGCGGGATGGCAGACGCGGCGGCGCGATTTCGCGCAAATCGCCGAAAAAGACTCGCGAGTCTTTTTCGGCGATTCCCTGAAATTGCACCGCCGCGTCTGCCATCCCGCCGGCGACTTACATATTCGCCGGTGGGATGGCAGGGGTAGGCAACTCGGGGAGATTAGTCGCCCGCGAACAGGGAGTTTTATCGCGGGCGACTAATCTCCCCGTGTGCCAGAGCCCTTAGGGCTGCTAAACTCTTCATTCACCATACTCCTTCCTGCATTAAATTGCTCAACATTTGGCCACTGTTAGGATCCTTTAAGCAGATGGGTCATCCACACTCTCTGCACTGACAAGCTCCTACTGCTTCCTGCTCTAGTATCTAACCTGCTAGAACAGTGATCCCCAGTGGCTTGTGAGCAACATGATGGTCACCAACTCCTTTGATGTTGCTCCCAGAGGCATGTTTTGGAGGCATAAAGACCATGTGAACTGCTAAACAGAGCATTAAGTAGCCTGCCAGTCCTTATTGGTCACCTACTAGAAAGGTTTTTGTGCTTGTGTTGCTCCCCAGCTTTCTTTCATTGAAATGTTGCTCACAAGTAAAAATGGTTGGGGATCTCTGTGCTAGAGGATGAGAAAAGAAATATATTTCTTAAAGCTCCTAACAAAACTAACAATCCGATTTTATCCAACTTTACTGCATGGCAGATATACATTGAGTTTGCTTAACAATTCCCTATTTCCACGTAAACCAACAGAGCTAAAAGTACATTTATTAAGTGTTCTCATTTTCTTTACCTTTTCTGCAGGGGTAGCCAAATATATGCAAATCTATCTATCTATCTATCTATCTATCTATCTATCTATCTATCTATCTATCATCTATCTATCTATCTATCTATCTATCTATCATCTATCTATCTATCTATCTATCTATCTGATGTACTGTGCAGGAGCATGAGCAAGAGGTGTCAGGGTCCTCAGTCAGAGTAAAACTTTTTTTGTGTTAGGAGGTGAAAATTTGTAAATGGTTAATGCAATATTTAGTTGGTCCAGCCAAGAGCAACCCAAAGGTATAGGAGACTTCTAGGAATCTTCTACAGTGAGGAGGTTTTAGGCCAGGAAACCTATACAAAAAGGCTGGAAAAAAAGATGAGTCTCTTTGGCCTCAGTAATATGTGGTGATTATGACCTTCAAAGATGGTATTTCCTCAGCCCTGGACAATATGAAGGGAAGCTGCTATTGGCAAATGTTAGCTGGGGCTAGAGAAATCCTCTAATAACACACCAAATCTCTGCAAGGGTATCCACCAATGAGGATTTAGCTTGCACCTTTGCTTCATATGATCATTGCCAAAAGATTAAATCTTTTTTCAAAATAACAAATACAAACATAAAACAGTCTTCACAGAGCCTACCCTGCGGCAGCTCTACATTAATGCAGGTTTCTCTCTAAGTACATAAACTGCAAGCTCTGAAGGACAAAGAAAGGGCAAACAAAAATCCAAAAATGTAATTGTTAAGAGAAGAGACCAGATCCACCACCAAAGATGCATGGGGGGTTTGGGGTAAAAAATTGAACATTGCACCCTCATGTGCCCTCCCCCTTACTCCTGGGTACTGACTGGCTGATATGACGTACTGCACTTAAATAAAATTGCACTCAGATCCAGTGGTACTATATTTTTTCCCAAAGCAGTTATATAAAAGAAAGAAGTACCATATAGTGAACAATCATTTTATTGCGTAAGTAAGAGATTTGCCAAATGGCTTCTTTCAAAATCACAGTTAGGAAAAGCTTATATAGCACAATTCTCTGTCTCCATGTGTCTCACTCAACTGTTACAGTCAATTTTGTGCTCTACAGCAGTCACATGAAATTTCAGACACCTATTACTGTTTCCCTGGAGTAATGCTTTCACTTCATTATTAAATCACTTTTGTTTTGTCTCAGAACATGCAAAGAGCACTATCTCTGCCTTCTGAAGTCTAATTCCAAGTTTTGCAAAGTAATACTAATATATAACAACATAATATGACAACAAGATCACCAGGGATGGAACTAGGGAAAAGCAGGATAGGCAGCTGCTTAGGGCGCAAAGGCAAGGGGGTGCAATCCTGAGTAGTGCAAACAAATAAATGATCGGTATGGTGAGTTTGCAAGTTTCTGCTTTATGCAAGCATCTACAAGGAGCAAGAGGGGTAGAGGCGGGGGGTTGGTTGGAGAGTGATGGTTGAGCATCGAACTGAGAGGAGCGAGTGGACAACAGCTGCTGCAAATGAGGGGGGAAAGAACTGGGCAGCGGTAGAGGGGACAAACCAGGAGGGTGGTTGGGATGGGGTATTGCTGGATAAGTAGTATGGGGGGGGAAGGGCCAGGCCAAGCAGTAGTGCAAATACTACTTAGCCTGACTCAGACATAGCACTTCTCCTGCACAGACATAGCACGTGCAAAGATTCTCACATGAGATGCCTACTTTAAAGAGCTAGGGGGATGAAAAGTATCACTGAAACACTGCATGGTAAAACTATTTTCCAGATACCTCTAGCAGCAAGAGTAGCCACTAATGAGAATCCTGTGTGTCCTGTTTACCTTCCTCTCCCTTCTTGGCTTCATGCAATCACTATCAAAGACATTAAATACTTTTCTTCTCTGAACACCTAACTAAACCTGTAATTACCAATATGTTAGATAACAAGATGACATATCTCTATTAAGGATAATTCTCATTGGAGAACTCTCTTGCATCTATAATTTAACTCCGGGTGCTGTCCTTGCATGGGGAGCAGAAGGGTCAGTTCAAAGAAGGTATACATCAGCTGTAAAAATATGGCACCTTTTGCAGATCTTGTATAGTAAATGAGTAGTGATACGTGAATTTGATGAGCGACAACTTCCAAAATGCATTAAAGTCAGAGGAGCGTCTTTTCGAGACACCTTTTTCAATGCAAAATACAAATCTATAGGCAGTAACTTTTTTCACAGCAACCTTTTCTGTGCTGAATACATTGGGGTCTATAGTTGCTTTTTTGTGACTTTTTCACTACACATTGTTGCAGCAAGTTTGCTAAAATAATTACTAAAAAGTGGTACTTTGTCTTAAAGCCACACCTGGCAAAAAGAATCACTCATCGATGATTGCTGGAGCTATTTAGGAACACAATGGCAAGGTGCTGGTTTGTATGCAAAACTAAGCATGCTATTCAGAAGTACTTTCATGCATATATGCTCTATTCTGATGGATTACGCTCATCATGCAGACACTGACCTAAGGAAAAGTCAGTGACCCGTGGACCTGCCATTAATTCCTAGGTTCCATTAAAGCAGGGATCCCCAATCTTTCTTACTCGTGAGCCACAGTCAAATGTAAAAAGACTTGGAGAGCAACACAAGCATCATAAAAGGTCATGGAGGTGCCAAATAAGGGCTAAGATTGGCTATTAGGCAGCCTCTATGCACGCTATCAGCTTACAGGGGCTTTATTTGGTAGTAAATCTTGTTTTTATTCAACCAAAACTTGCCACCAAGTCAGGAATTCAAAAATAACTACATGGTTTGGGGGCACTGAGAGCAACATCCAAGGGGTTGGTGAGCAACATGTTGCCCCTGAGCCACTGGTTGGGGATCACTGCCTTAGAGAGTGTCATCAAATGACTTGGGCCAATAGCTAAAGCTGTTGCTCTTACACTGCATGCAGGAAGTAGCACAATTCCAGAACCTAGTGCAAGAGGTAGATGCAACTTACTGTGCATTCACTCATTTGTAAATAAGCCCCTATATCTAAAGTTTACTTATATGGTATAGGCAGCTGTAGGTAAGACTGCATGCTTCCGGATTCTCTCTTGTCTATACAAAATGCTGCATAAAACTTCCCAGTATTATCATGCACTGCATATAATAATTTCTGCAACAAAATAACCTCCCAAAAATAGTCAAGGATTGCTAATGTATCTCTTATACTGAAAAGCTGACATGCAAGTGAAGCAGGCTTGTATTTATGCTTTCCTTTTATCATTGCTGAGGCTCTCAAGCCGCTTTTTCCCTCCCCGAGCATCACATTGTACTAGAAATTCATGTGGTGTTAACAGAATTGCAGTGACTTTCCTTCCCCTGAAACGTGTTCACCTGCCAGACCATAATGGAAAAAACCAGAGGAGTTTTCAGCAGGGGCTTGAAACGAGAGCTTTGCGTTCAGCATAGTAGCAATAATTCCCTAAAAGGGATACTTAAGATGTCGAAAGAAAATTTTGAAAAGCCGGAAGATTAATAGATGCCAGACAAAAGCTATATAATACATTCCGGCGGAGGGGCCAATATCGGACCATTGCAACATTTATGGGGATAATTTTAACCATCTGCAAAGGAGTTTTTACACTGATTTTTGTGCTTATTCCCTAGACTGTTTTTGAAAAAAGTAAACCTTCCAGACCATTTGTTATTGTACTGCCATAAAGCTATCCCTTCCAACGCTCCAAAAAATCACTAGTGCCAATCCTGCCTTATATGTTTAAAACTATATGAATGTCATTTAGTGTGACAGAGACAGATGAGCCTGCTTCCTACTGTAAGCAAATAGCCTCAGTGGCATTACCAGAAGAATTTATAGCAAGGGGATGGGGTCGAGTGTCATTGATTGGGAAACCAAGCATTACTCGTAATTTTTCATGAAAATATTTATAGCTCCAGTGTGATTTTATGTAACCGTTAATTACAGTGAAAAAAAGGTTCACATAAAAGCAAATGATTGGATAGTTACAGAAATTATATTTCAAAAAATTAAAAATGTAACATAAAATCTAGGTTTTATATCCTCCAACTGGACCTAATACACCACATCCACCACTTATGTGCATATTTATTACAACATTTTTAGCACACAGCATGTAAGATTTCATAGTTACTTAAAATACATTAGGCAATTAATAGTTACCTCCTGATTGGTCCTCATTGATGTATTGGGCATAATGTGTCAAGGGCACTTAAAGTCCTACATAATCTGAATAATGACTATTGTAGTGCATTTGCTTTTGGATGTGTTGGGTTCCCTTTATAGTAGCCCTACATATTCTTGGAACTATGACTGAATGGTTATTATTGGTCATTATTGACATATTTATATCTGTTGGAACAGACCTGTAACCATGCTAAGGACATGGCATGCCCAAATGTTAGATCTAAAAGTGGGTCTTTAAAAAGGTCCCTTCCCTATAGGGTGAAGCTCCACCTCTGTTTTTAAGCATTGCAACTGATGTTGCACTAATTGTCGCTAATGGACTTTTTTTTTTAATAAGAACCTTGGTTTCCTGGATTTAAATTGTTTTGCATACAAATGATTCCTCACATGGAGGCAAAACAGTACCTACTCACTCCATGTGTGCTGTTTGTGTTATTCTTATTAGAGATCTTTGGACTATATATGAGCTTACTGTAGGTGTCCCAAAATGTATAGATGATCTGATCAGCAGCTGCCCTGGCTGTGCTTGAAGCGGGCACTAAACATTGTTGCTCTGCCAGACTTTACTCAAATTTTGGTGGACTACAAGCTTAAGCATCCTCCAAAATGTTCCCAAGAGTTAAAGAGGATCTAACCCTCCATAAAACTATCCCTTGCGAGGTGCCCTTTTAGATAAATGCTTCCCAGAAGTTGGTTGGTTTAAAATGTGGATTTAACAGCAACAGTATTGCTCTGGGACAAGTATTCCACCAGCCCAGCTCTGATGTGCACATGATGCAAGCTGTTTTGCTCTTTACCACTTTTTTTGATTATTGGTTCTTTTTTTTACTTTTTTGTAGTACCCATTACCATGTATTACTTTTCATTAATGTGTTACTCCATGTTCCACAGGAGAAAGAGGGCTGCACTAGTCGGAATTTAGACTAGTTGGAGGATTGACCAGCATGGGGCATCGGGCTCTAAGTTGTAGAAAAAGGTATGGCAGTCCTATGCCACCATATCTCTTATTGGCACATTCCCTTATATCTCCTTTGAAACGGATTTCACTTTGTCATAAACATATATATATCTATATGTGATATAATATAAATTACTGGTGTCCTCGGGCACTCCAAATCCAACTACTACAGATTACTATTTCTTTTGGTAAGGAGTCATTTACCCTTACAACTTTGTTTACATTTCCCTATTACCAGTGCTGTGTGTCATCCCCAACCCTATTTCGTATAGGGTATAGGGTTATTACAAATTGTGTTGATTGTTTACATTAATTACATGCAAACAGAGCCTATGTGGGCCATTTTGCCACGAAAGCTAACAGTGCATTTGTGGCTGAATATGTAACTATGGTGCAACCCCACTCAGTTCTACTTCTGTTTCTTCTCTGCACCCCAGAAGATGCTGTTGAACTTCCTAATAAACCCACTTGGTGTCTGTTCCTTGGGTGCAAATGTATGCATGTAAATGTATGTATTAGTCACGAGTCAAAACTGCCTGTTTTTCCAAATTAGGAAATGGGGACATGACTCTTCTTAATTGATGTGAGATCAGCCAATTGATGACTGCAGCCCCTCCTCCTTACATCACGGCCCCACCCCCATTCCCCCCACCACCATTCCGCCCCATGTGACATTACTACCTGCCCCCTGCTATGAGTAAGTAATGCGTAAATCCTCCAATAGGAGTGTTCCACATGTATAAAATACCTCTATTTATCTCTCAATCACTTTGTACTTCCCCCACCTACTATAAATATGAGTTGACTGGAAAATCTACATTTGTACAAATCAATTTATTTAGAAAATATGATGCTTACAAAAACCGTATGTAGAAAATATTTTTTTAAATAATCCCTGTTTTGTGGGCATGTGATAAACTGTAACCCTGTAGCAGGTATCGGAAATATTACTAGGGAAAATAAGTATAATGAATTCAAAATTTAAACAAAATATCAGATATTAATTACAAATAAGTTACTGCATCAGAATTATTTGGCTTCTTTCTAATGTGGCATACTGAGTATTTTTCCACACATATCTGGCAGAATTGTTAAAGATCTGGAAAAACACTTAAGTCTCACAAATGTCTGTCAGTAGGTAATATGAACTGTCTCCAGAAATATGGGATATAAAGTAGCAGGATGGCTATAACAAATTTTTAAACAAAAAGACAGTCAAATGCAACTTGCTGCAAGTTTTAGCAGATTATCAGTTGAATATCCCATAGGGAAAACATGCAATATAAAGTTAACTTGCTAAAAAAAAATGTTAACATTGTCTGAATTTGCACCATCAGGCTTCTGTTTAACAGAAAAAAGTGGTTAATGTAGCACCTGAATGGTGAACTGGTTAACTCATATCTCAAGTATCAAGCACTAAAACTATTTGAATTCACCATGTCTATAACTGAAAGTAGCGCAATCAGTCTGTATGTTATACTAATAAACTTAATGCGCAACCAATAACAAAAACGGAACAAAACTCCTATAAATATATCATAATAGGCTTATTTTGCCTTATACCTTAGTGCATATTACTGATATGTTTGTCATTTGCAGGTAATATTGTTTCATTACTCCTTATTGCACAAATGTAATTTACTTAATTTCTCCAATATACAATTTAATTTGAATTATGAATTTGAGGATAGATAACAATTTGAGCAAAGTATAAGAAATTGCAGAATGATCCTTACCTTTTTAGGAACGTGGTACCAAATATTCTTCACAGCAAAAAATAGCAGGACAAGAGAAATTAGGATTAGCATACAAATGCTCACTGCCAAAATTTTACATCTTTTGAAATTCACCTTTTTCAGCTTGGATATTTCTACCTGTATAAAAGAAATGGAAAAAATAAGATTTTTAGAGTGTTATCAATGATAAAGTGACAATGTGATTGACAGGTAAAAATTACATTATTACCAAACTTACATCAGAAACTCCAAGATCATCAAAAGTTTGTCCCTTTTTCATAGTTTCTGAAGAGACAGTTCAGGATCAGCAGTGAAAGATGAGAGAGAAGCAATAGCTGCAGTTGTATAATTCAGAGTGAGCTGGCTCTCTCTTCCTGTACAACTGAAGGGGAATTGTATTACAGTGACTTAATGATATGTCATTTCAGTCCTTCCTTTACTATAGGAGGCTTCTGCAAAATAATGCTCCTCACTATTCCAAAGGAGGGTCAGCCTACAAAATGCAACACATTTTTCTATAGATTTGTTTTGAATTGTTTCTTAATTTTTACAAGGTTTTCAAATACCAAAAAAAAAATGTAGAGTAAATATTTCAATGTGTTGTAGTCCAAGTATCCCCATGTAAACCAATATGATCACATAATCACATGCTCTACATCTGGTCAACCAGGAGCTGTGGTCTCAACACGTATGATTTATATGTTTAGATGGAATTTTTCTTTCAAGTATCTAAACATATGTCTTTGTTGTCACGATTAGATCTTACCTTGAGAAAAACGTAACCTTGTGAGGCTACACAAGTAGTCAGTGAGTAAATGCCATTGGTATAGTAACAGTCATTGTAGGGACATTATATCCTAAAAGGTTTCTTTCAGATTCTTTGTTGATTTTCCTTTCATTTGATAACATTCTATTAAGACTGCAGTAAAAGGAAGAGTTAGCCCTAACACAGATTAATTTGTAGTTGCCCAGCATAAACCTTCTCTAGCTCTTCCTTCTTCAGAGGCGTAGTAGCCTCTAGTTTCTTAAAACTTCTGTACTTCATAACCAGGTAGAGCTGCCAAATGAAATACAATCCAATATTTGACAGCAAGTTTCCATGAGGGGTGGTATTTCTTAAAAACTTAAATTGGTTAAAATGCCTTTTGGAAATGGATTCACTACCCTGGTAAAATAGCATCCAAGATATCAATTTTTTTTACAGTAAAAGAGGGAATTCACTCATCTGAATTTGTTATGACTTGTCTATTTGTTATGACTTGTTCCATTAATGCTTCTTAGGAAAAACTGTTCACTAGGGACACTCTTTGTTTTCTACAGAAATTTTTATCATTTATTACTTCTTCGTTGTTTAACATTTCTGAATTAACCAGTACCACTACAACCTGTGGACCTCACATAGCATCAAAAGGTTTATGGTGTTAACAATGGTTAATCAATTTTAATCAGAGAATAAGACGAGACACCACAAAAACAGCAGAAGTATCTTGGACATTTTACCAGCATTTGTGCACTGAGCACTCACTTCTGCTTTCATGGATACCTATTACAGTCCTATTACATTACAGAAACAAATGTCTCTTCTGGGGTAGAGGGATCACTGGAAAACACATTGTAATAAAGTTTCAGTGCTCCTCTGGCATAAGAGGGTCATTACTGATATGTTAATCTCTCAAAGAGTCACTGATGAAGTGCTATTTGTGTTAATCTTCCAAAGTAGTACAAAGTAGAAATGGATGGCATTTGGGCAAAGTTGCTACTGTATATATGTGCCGAAAGGTTCTGACTTATTCCAGATAACAGGTTTGGAAATGGTTCCAAATGCTATTGCACCAGTGACTTTACAAGTTTGAGCTGGGGGATAGAAATAATGAATCATCTTCTGCTCCTGAGCAGGAGATAAACACCTGAAAGGAGTTTGAAAGTGATCAACCTCGGTTAATTTGGTTTTGCTGAATCCAGAATGAAAACATGACAACCTATTTTGTAGATAATGGATTCAGGATTGCCAATTTTTAAGACAGGACCAATATGATTATGTCATATAAGCTACAAGGAGAGAATAAGAATATCCAATGACTTTTTTGTAGACCTGAGGGAAACTAAAGAAGAAATAAAACTAGTTTCACGTAGGCACTTCCTGCTTCTGATGAGCAGAGGAGAAGCTGACACTAACTGCCAGTGAACTGAGAAGCCATCTGATAACTGTAATTACATTACATGCAAAAATGGGAAAGGGACCTCAATGCAACCCTCTCCACTAAACAGTGGTCACTATGCAACCAGATGGTCAACAAAGGGAGCACTTGTGTATCCATCAGATAATCTTCAAAGTTTAAAGCTGGCCATACACGCACCAATATTAACGTACAAAACCTCGTTTCGTACGATATTTGGTGTGTGTATAGCGGATTGATGAGGCTGCTGATATCAGTCATCTTGTTGATTAGGCGGTTTAAATTTTTTTGATGCATGGTAGAATCCTATAATTTCTACCTCCATATCTGATGATTCAGCCCTGAACGTCAGTGGGGGAAATGGTCGCAGGGAGACCATAATTGCATTGTATGGCAGCTTTAAATAGGACTTATCTGGTCCCGGAATTGCACCCATGGCTAGCCCATGAGAATGAGCCCCAACTTTTTCCAACCTGAAAATGGGACTCACCTTGCTGTAACACCACCTCTTTAGTAATATACCTCTTCCACATCTTACTAGATATGTATTGTAACTTGTCTTCTGACTCCAATACTCAACCCAGCCACCCACTTTTTTGTTCTTTTATTCCCTGCCTACCTCTCTCACATTCCTCCCAGAGGCTGATTGTTCTGACTTATTCTGCAACAAATGATGCATTTTCACGTTCTATTTATTGGGCTCTTTTTCAGCAAATGTATTTTTAAGGTGTATACATCTAAACAGGAGAATAATATGATGTACTTCTCTGTAAGGTGTTTCTTACGTTTTTCTTTTGTACAAAGAATCTGGAATAACTACACAGATATGGTACTCTTTGATAATCTAAAGTTTGTTGCTGCCATACAGAAAGCCAGAATGCCCTAGGAAACCTTCAAATATTTAACTTGGCCAGGAAGGCAAGTAGCTTCTGTGGAATATTATATTGTAAGGGAAGTCGCAGACTCCTATTTCAGTTTCCTTTATCATGTATTATTTCTCTAGCTAAAAAAAACTACAGTAGGTGCAAGCCATTTGTATAGTCTAAACATGTTTCTTAGAGAACATAAACCCTATACAGTATGTACCTTCTACTGTAAGTACAAGCACACAGCAATGCGTTTTCACTATGTAGCCTGGAAGGGTAGACTCTATTGGTTTACATGTTACTTCTGTGTCAATTCCATAGATTCTATACTGTACAATCTATTACACTTAAAGAGTTCAACCTATAATTTGGTTTCAAGGACTAAGTCTAGTACATTATTATGATTCATTAGCATGGTGAATGAGTGAAAGTGTATTGGTACTGTCCTCACTCAAACCTTAAAGAACAATCCAGATTAATGAATTTGTATCTGTAGTCCTATTTTCTGTACTTTCCATCATCCTCTGAGATTAGCTTTTTTTTTGCTCAGTACTATATCTTGTTTAGGTAACATGCCAAAGATTGCCATTATTTCTATTCCCATGGCAGCAGTAGGACAGCTTTCCATTGTTTTCTTTAATAATGATTAACAAAACTGTTTGTCTTCCTGGCTTCTTCACTTAACATAGTAAACCCTCGCTCATCTGAAAAAATAAAAAAATACATTCAGGTCAAACATCTCTATTTTATATTGTCTCCACAGAAGTAAAGATTTTTCACGATTTTAATAGGTTCTTAATTGCAGATGTGACTACCATGTTTGACGGATAGGGAATCTCACTAGTTTTTGTAGCAAGCCTCATGTTTATATTATTAATATTTAAATATAACAAAAAATGAGGAAAAAGGGAGGAGTTACAGAAAAGGTTGTACCCAAATCATGGTGGTGTATAAAGGAAGGTAGTGGTGTTGATCTGTACCTCTTATGTTGCTTTATTTGGATATAAGGACAGCAGAGGTTCTTAACCATGAACAAAGGTCTAATTGACACACAGGGATAGTATACACAAAACACGTGTGGAATTACAAAGGTAAATTGGTTGCAGAAATATTTATTAGCAGAGCAGAGTACACTGTGACCACAAGGAAGAAGGATTTACTAGGTTTTAAGTTCTTGATATAGTGGTCAGGATCCCCTCCAGTGTAAATCTCAGGGACAAACTTCTAGCCTGTTGGAATTTGGAGGCAGGTTATTTTAAGGCAGTTGTTGCTTTACAGTAGTATCTCCATGGAGTGATACAATGTCTATCCTATCAGCCTTGCATCAGGCCACTCCTCAAAAGATGTTAATGTTTATATTAAAATGTAATTAACACAGTGGAAGTAAGAGTTTGGTTAGTGTGGTTTGGCTGATAAAATATCTGCACACGTGGATCTGTGAATGCTTTCAACAGCGCTAGATACTCTGCCAAAGCTTAGGAAACAAGCAACAGCAAGCTATAATACACATCTTCAGACTATATGAGGGAATGCAAACATTCAACCAAGTGTAGTTTAATAAAATGTGGTCAAAACCAATAATTTTCCATCTCAGAAGGCGACTAAACATTTACTGTTATTCCTGCTTATAAAATAGTAGCAATTGAATCAATATGTGAAATGCCACTTATGGAATGTAGCATTTCCATGTATGAAATAGTATAGTTTTCAGTCTAAACCAGGTTATAGCAAGAGTTCTGTGCTGACATAGTCCGTATAATATGACTGAGCTGTTTAGTATTGTTAGAATGACTACAGAACCTGTAATAGACCAACTGCGTGTTCATTGATTTAGGGGCACATTTATCAAAGTACGATTGTTTCCGAATACAAAAAAATCGTATTTTTTCTAATTTATAGAACTGTGTGTATTTTCTGCATTTTTTTAGTTAATTTGCGCAACTTTTTCGTACTGTGTGACAAATTTAACGCAACAAAATCTCATTTGTCACAATGAGTACGAAATTTCCGGATTCATTAAAGCTTCATTATCATGGCTTCTTTTGGCCAGGTTGGAGCTGCAGAGTGCCACTGAGTCCTATGGGAGGCTTCCAAAAACATGCACAGAAGGATCAAAGTCAGAAAGGTTTTCCCTCCGTTTACGATCGTTCGAATACAAAATTTCGTGACTTTTGGATCGCCACTACATTTTATCATTTTGGATCCTATAATATATAAATATAGCATAAATATACACGTCTAAAATATAGGCAACTGTAAGTATTAAAGGAGAACTAAAACTTAACAGGAAGAAGGCTAGGAATGCTGCAAATTACTGTACGCTTTGAGATTCTCTTCCATCCCAAGGTGACTGTGGCCCTTTAGCAGTGAAGATTTGTGAATCTGAAGATGCTTGCAGGTCTTGATTCTCCTGATTCACACCCCATGCTCCGTGCTGCTTTCAATTTCCTGAGTTTAGAGATTGACCTGCAATATACTGTGTATATATAGAATATAAAATCATGATACAAAGCTGATCAATAATTAATTTAGATTCACATTGCATGGCAGGTCAGACACCAGTGCATTCTGCATCAGAATTTAATAATCAGCCCTGTAGCATCAACTTCTTTGACAGGTGAACCTTACTTTCTGCTTGCTGATTTATGACCCCTAAACTTAGCTTCTCAACAGCTGCTCAGAGCACACTGAGCATGTGCAGTGTCACTGACACTTGTAATACAATGCAAGCTGGTAACCCCAGGTTTCAAGAATGTTGTTGCTTTTTAGGCTAATATTAGGCTAATATTTAATATAGGCTAATATTTACTGGCTTGCCATAAAGAGCTATTTTGTCCTTATACTCATTATCTTAATTCACAATTTATTTGGCATTAAACCCTCCATAGACAAATGGTTTGATGTGTGATTTAAAGAAAGGGGTTATGATCTGTAACACTCTAAGGGCTCTGGCACACGGGGGAGATTAGTCGCCCGCGATAAAACTCCCTGTTCGCGGGCGACTAATCTCCCCGAGTTGCCTACCCCTGCCATCCCACCGGCGAACATGTAAGTCGCCGGCGGGATGGCAGACGCGACGGCGCGATTTCGCGCAAATCGCCGAAAAAGACTCGCGAGTCTTTTTCGGCGATTCCCTGAAATTGCCCCGCCGCGTCTGCCATCCCGCCGGCGACTTACATGTTCGCCGGTGGGATGGCAGGGGTAGGCAACTCGGGGAGATTAGTCGCCCGCGAACAGGGAGTTTTATCGCGGGCGACTAATCTCCCCCGTGTGCCAGAGCCCTAAGCTTTCGGGGGTAACATATCTTTAATAAGCATGGCAGACCTTGTTTTCATCTGTAATAATAAACAGGTTTGGTTAATTTGAGCTTGAGCTGTTTCCTGAGTCATCAGCAGCCTAGAGCTGTGAGTACCAACTCTAATAACATGATGCAGTGAGTTTGCAGGACCACCGGTGGCATTTGTAAAATGGGGAAGGATCATTCATTACTGCAGGTTGGATAGAACCAGAAAAATTGATAAGAGAAGAAAGCAGACAAATGAAATTGACATACAAACCACTTTCTATTCACAATCTTTATCTATATATGGCATACGATGATGTTTAACATTAATATACCCCTCTACTTGAAACAATTAATCAAATACAATTCTGATGAAAGCATTCCTTTGACATTTCCGTGGAGTTATTTTTGGAAGTAATCACCAATGTGGGAATGAATTGAATCAACACAAGTCCTCAGCTTCAGCCAGAAATCAAAATCACCCTGGCAATTAACTTTATGTTTAGTCTTGTCAATATAGAAGCATGGAGAAATGTGTTCTCCATCAATAGAATAATAGCAAAGGAAAAAAAATAGAAGATTAGGAAGAGAAGGCAGCTGATGTTTCAGAACTACTGCATTAATAAAAAAAAATCTATGAAAACCCCTCATATTTTTGGGTCGAAGCCTATAATAGCATGGCTGTATCTATATATAGGTACCTGAGGGCCTGTGCCTAGGGCAGCAGTCTTGGGGGGGTCATATTTGGGTGTCATATATATAATCAATAATTTGAAAAAAAAAACCCTTCCCAGCCACCAGATGCTTCCTGGCCCTAGGTTGCAATCACCGGTGCATGTGACGTCACTTCTGCAACTTCCAATGGTGGCACTGGACCTAAATTCAGCCCTACATTATGAGATCATTATGACATTGGAGAAACCTAATACATAGTAACATAGTAAGTTAGGTCAAAAAAAGATATACGTCCATCAAGTTCAACCATAATGCCTATATATAACCTGCCTAACTGCTAGTTGATCCAGAGGAAGGCAAAAAAAAAAACCCCATCTGAAGCCTCGCTAATTTCCCGCAGAGGGGGAAAAATTCCTTCCTGACTCCAATATGACACTCGGACCAGTCCCTTGGTCAACTTGTACTAAGAGCTATCTCCCATAACCCTGTATTCCCTCACTTGCTAAAAAGCCATCCAACCCCTTCTTAAAGCTATATAATGTATCAACCAGTACAACTGGTTTAGGGAGGGAATTCAACAACTTTCAACAACACAGCTTCACAGTAAAAAATCCTTACCGAATAATTAAATGGAACCTCCCTTCTTCTAAACAGAATGGGTGCCCTCATGTCCGTTGGAATGACCTACTGGTAAATAAAGCATTAACGAGATTATTATATGTTTCAATTATATATTTATGCATAGAGATCATGTCACCCCTTAAGCCCCTCTTACTATTCATTCCGCTATTTCCAGTTTTCTGGTGACATAAATAAATATCTGTAATCTCTGTATGCCATTGTAGCTCTATTTTTAAATTTACATGGTCATGTGATGGGTTTGTTTGATACTTAATTGGGAGGGAAGGGTTAATATGTTTTTGTGGTAATTGGGAATGATTAGTATGGGTATTAAAACCCCTCCCTAGTATGGACTGTTGATGCTTCTGAGGAAGTGGCGGGATGCCACGAAACACATAAAGTGTAGGTCCATTGGTAAGTACATGTGCCTTTTACTGCTGATGGAATAAAGACTGATTTTTTTCTTTCCATACCCTCTAGCAGCTTAGTTGCCCTTTTTTGGACCCTCTCTAATTCAATACCATTGAGAGAGTTACAAAAGAATAGAATAGAAACCTAATTCAGAAACCTAATTGAATTAACATACTAAAACCTAAACCAGGGTATTTTAGACTGTAAGGCCTGAGACTCAAATGCAGTTCTGTCGGAATGTAATAGACAGTGTATCTAAAGTGTCAATTTCCTAATTGTCTGCAATGGAACGTACTAGTACCCTCACAAGCCCTTTTTTCCAGAGAAAACAATCCTAACCCTGACAGTCTAACCTCATAGTTGAAATCTTCCATCCCCTTTACCAGTTTAGTTGCACGTCTCTGCACTCTCTCCAGCTCATTAATATCCTTCTTAAGGACTGGAGCCCAAAACTGCACTGCATACTCAAGGTGAGGCCTTACCAGGGACCTATAAAGGGGCAAAATTATGTTTTCATCCCTTGAGTCAATGCCCTTTTTTTATACAAGACAGAACTTTATTTGCTTTAGTAGCCACAGAATGACACTGCCTGGCATTAGACAACTTGTTATCTACGCAAACCCCAGATACTTCTCCATTAAGGAAACCCCCAACACACTACCATTCAGTGTATAACTTGCATTTATATTACTGCTACCAAAGAACATAACTTTGCACTTGTCAAAATTAAACCTCATTTTCCATTTTGCTGCCAGTTTTCCAATTTTTATCAAAGTGGCAGCATCCTGCATAACTTATAGTTTTGCACAATTTAGTGTCATCTACAAATTGGAAACAGTACTCTCTATGCCCTCCTCCACGTCATTAATAAACATGTTTAAAAGCAAATGACCAAGGACTGACCCCCGCGGTACTTCACAAACAACACCAATTAGAAACTGTTTCATTTACCACCACTCTTTGTAATCTATCCTTCAGCTAGTTCTCTATCCAATTACAAATATTATGTTCTGGCCAATATTCCTCAATTTTAACTTAACTTTCTGTGAGGTACAGTATCAAATGTTTTAGTAAAATCTAAGTAGATGACATCAACTGCCATTCCAGCATCGAGTTTCCTGCTCACCTCCTCATGCGACAGCGCAATTTCGGCAAATCGCCGAAGTTGCCTCGCGAGGCTGTTTCAGCAATTTGCCGAAATCGCACCGCTGTGTGTGCCATCCCACCGGCGACTTACACTTTCGCCGGTGGGATGGCAGGTGATGGCAACTCGGGGAGATTAGTCGCCCGCGAACAGGGAGTTTTGTCGCGGCCGACTAATCTCCCCGTGTGCCAGAGCCCTAAGTCTACTAAAAAATCAATAAAACATTAATTAAACCCAGTAGGAATATTTTGAATCCAGTAAGGATTAATTATACCTTAGTTGGGATCGAGTACAAGATACTGTTTTATTTTTACAGAGAGAAAGCAATCAATTTAAAAAATCTGAATTATTTGATTAAAATGGAGTCTATGGGAGACAGGCTTTCCATAATTCAGAGCTTTCTGGATATCGGGTTTCCGGATAAGGGATCCCATACCTGTACAAGGTACTGGTTTATTTTTACAGAGAAAAAGGAAATCATTCTTAAAAAATGTAATTGCTTGATTAAAATGGAGTCTATGGGATTTGGCCTTCTCATAGTTTGGAGCTTTCTGGATAACGGGTTTATAGATAATGGATCCCATACCTGTATATACAGTGGCTTGCAAAAGTATTCAGCCCCCTTGAACTTTTCCCCATTTTGTCACATTACAGCCACAAACATGAATCAATTTTATTGGAATTCCACGTGAAAGACCAATACAAAGTGGTGTACACGTGAGAAGTGGAACGAAAATCATACATGATTCCAAACATTTTTTACAAATAAATAACTGCAAAGTGGGGTGTGCGTAATTATTCAGCCCCCCAATACTTTGTAGAACCACCTTTTGCTGCAATTCCAGCTGCCAGTCTTTTAGGGTATGTCTCTACCAGCTTTGCACATCTAGAGACTGAAATCCTTGCCCATTCTTCTTTGCAAAACAGCTCCAGCTCAGTCAGATTAGATGGACAGCGTTTGTGAACAGCAGTTTTCAGATCTTGCCACAGATTCTCGATTGGATTTAGATCTGGACTTTGACTGGGCCATTCTAACACATGGATATGTTTTGTTTTAAACCATTCCATTGTTGCCCTGGCTTTATGTTTAGGGTCGTTGTCCTGCTGGAAGGTGAACCTCCGCCCCAGTCTCAAGTCTTTTGCAGACTCCAAGAGGTTTTCTTCCAAGATTGCCCTGTATTTGGCTTCATCTATCTTCCCATCAACTCTGACCAGCTTCCCTGTCCCTGCTGAAGAGAAGCCCCCCCAGAGCATGATGCTGCCACCACCATATTTGACAGTGGGGATGGTTTGTTCAGAGTGATGTGCAGTGTTAGTTTTCTGCCACACATAGCGTTTTGCATTTTGGCCAAAAAGTTCCATTTTGGTCTCATCTGACCAGAGCACCTTCTTCCACATGTTTGCTGTGTCCCCCACATGGCTTGTGGCAAACTGCAAACGGGACTTCTTATGGTTTTCTGTTAACAATGGCTTTCTTCTTGCCACTCTTCCATAAAGGCCAACTTTGTGCAGTGCACGACTAATAGTTGTCCTATGGACAGATTCCCCCACCTGAGCTGTAGATCTCTGCAGCTCCCCCAGAGTCACCAGGGCCTCTTGGCTGCATTTCTGATCAGCGCTCTCCTTGTTCGGCCTGTGAGTTTAGGTGGACGGCCTTGTCTTGGTAGGTTTACAGTTGTGCCATACTCCTTCCATTTCTGAATGATCACTTGAACAGTGCTCCGCGGGATGTTCAAGGCTTTGGAAATCTTTTTGTAGCCTAAGCCTGCTTTAAATTTCTCAATAACTTTATCCCTGACCTGTCTGGTGTGTTCTTTGGACTTCATGGGGTTGTTGCTCCCAATATTCTCTTAGACAACCTCTGAGGCCGTCACAGAGCAGCTGTATTTGTACTGACATTAGATTACACACAGGTGCACTCTATTTAGTCATTAGCACTCATCAGGCAATGTCTATGGGCAACTGACTGCACTCAGACCAAAGGGGGCTGAATAATTACACACACCCCACTTTGCAGTTATTTATTTGTAAAAAATGTTTGGAATCATGTATGATTTTCGTTCCACTTCTCACATGTACACCACTTTGTATTGGTCTTTCACATGGAATTCCAATAAAATTGATTCATGTTTGTGGCTGTAATGTGACAAAATGTGGAAAAGTTCAAGGGGGCCGAATACTTTTGCAAGCCACTGTATTTATTTGTGACCTCACAAGTAAGCCTTTTTATGCCAGCTCCTTATAAAGGAACCTTGCTATATTAAATTCAGTGGTCCCTGCTCCAAATATGTCTCACCATGATGTTGTTTCATTATATTTTTAACCTGGACTGTGCTGGCTAACTCTGCAGCAGATACCCACGCTACTATACTTATTGGCAGGCAAGCACAGCTATCTGGTGAACTTAACTAGTAAAGGAAGTTAGGATGCTCTTTCAAATAGATTATCCTTTACTAAGGTATAACTGAAGGATTGTATGCAATAAGGTTTCAGGAAGTGGACGGTTGAACATGTTGGACATACTGTATAGTCATTTTTTAAGCCTATTAACTATGCAACTCTGTAATATCTGTGTAAGGTTGCATTTGAGGACTTGCAGTTTCAACTTAAACAGCAGTTCCACTCTGCATATCTGCATATGCATACATACATATTAGCATTGATGTGCCTTTAAGCAGTCCTTTCCCAGGGCATGACAAATCGCTCTGGCAATTTTCTTTTTCTCAGTGTCAAAGTCCTGCATCTCCTTTGCTAAATTCCTCAACAGCTTTGCCTGAAAAGATTAAGGGCTGATATTTATAATGCTCCTTTCTAATTACCAAACCTGTTTGAACTCAAAAAAGGAATCTCTAGTAAAACATGTTTTAAAGGCTTCTTGGTATTTAACTGCATTAACTTTGCACAGGCATGAAAGCCTCATAAAACGAGCTATGGATCCCCTTCCCTTTTCCTGAAATGATTATAACAGAAAGAGAAGTCCTTTAAGTTTAAAGAAATATAGGCACACAAATCAGTAATTAAAGATATGACATTAATCTTGCGCAGCAGAATCTCCAGCACAGATAATGATGACCCACTTTATTTATCTGGGGGGTGGGATTTACAGATTTGATTGCATTTTGGTTCAAAAATGCTCAATCAATTCTATAAAAAATATTGCATGACGGCATTATGAATGCATATGTTTGCAAAAAAAAAGTAATCACAAAGCCCCATATAACATAAATACAGCTGAATTTCATTTTTGCAGCTTTTGGATTTTAGTTTCTGACCTGGCAAGTTTAGTGGGTAAGAATATGAGAAGCTAATGGGAGAATATGAACTGGTTAAAAAAGATTAGGAGACTATTTTTATGTATTTGAACAATTTACACTCCATGGGGAAATTTCCCCTGCAGTTATTACAAAATGGAAGGTATGAATGATAAATGTTAGCATAATGCTTTGCTGGGGGAAGATGAAGCCTTGAAGAAGTAAAAGAACTACATTTCCCAGCATTCTAATCTTGCCATTATATGTTTAACTACTGTGTTAGTACCATATAATAATAATAATAATTATTATTATTAATAACATGATTTATAAAGTGGCAACATTTTCCACAAGGCTGTACAATAAGTGGGTTTATACATTTTAACATACAGAATGACATACAAAGCAACCAATAACCGATACAAGCAGTATAGTATAGCAAGGACAGTTCTTCCTAAAAGAGCTTACAGTCTATAAGGAGCAGGGGTTGAGACACAGGTTGTGGGAATGGGCAAGATCAGAATTAGGCAAGGAGTTTGATGTAGTACATGATACTGCTTTTAGTAGCACCCTGGAGTTATGCTAAACTAAATGAGGATAAACTTCTCTAAATAAATGTACAAACCGGATTCCAAAAAAGTTATGACACTAAACAAATTGTGAATAAAAACTGAACGCAATGATGTGAAGGTGCCAACTTCTAATATTTTATTCAGAATAGAACATAAATCACGGAACAAAAGTTTAAACTGAGAAAAAGTACCATTTTAAGGGAAAAATATGTTGATTCAGAATTTCATGATGTCAACAAATCCCAAAAAAGTTGGGACAAGGCCATTTTCACCACTGTGTGGCATCTCCCCTTCTTCTTACAACACTCAACAGACGTCTGGGGACCGAGGAGACCAGTTTCTCAAGTTTAGGAATAGGAATGCTCTCCCATTCTTGTCTAATACAGGCCTCTAACTGTTCAATCATCTTGGGCCTTCTTTGTCGCACCTTCCTCTTTATGATGCGCCAAATGTTCTCTATAGGTGAAAGATCTGGACTGCAGACTGGCCATTTCAGTACCCGGATCCTTCTCCTACACAGCCATGATGTTGTGATTGATGCAGAATGTGGTCTGGCATTATCTTGTTGAAAAATGCAGGGTCTTCCCTGAAAGAGATGACGTCTGGATGGGAGCATATGTTGTTCTAGAACCTGAATATATTTTTCTGCATTGATGCTGCCTTTCCAGACATGCAAGCTGCCCATGCCACACGCACTCATGCAACCCCATACCATCAGAGATGCAGGCTTCTGAACTGAGCGTTGATAACAACTTGGGTTGTCCTTGTCCTCTTTGGTCCGGATGACATGGCGTCCCAGATTTCCAAAAAGAACTTCGAATTGTGACTCGTCTGACCACAGAACAGTCTTCCATTTTGCCACACTCCATTTTAAATGATCCCTGGCCCTGTGAAAACGCCTGAGCTTGTGGATCTTGCTTAGAAATGGCTTCTTCTTTGCACTGTAGAGTTTCAGCTGGCAACGGCGGATGGCACGGTGGATTGTGTTCACTGACAATGGTTTCTGGAAGTATTCCTGAGCCCATTCTGTGATTTCCTTTACAGTAGTATTCCTGTTTGTGGTGCAGTGTCGTTTAAGGGCCCGGAGATCACGGGCATCCAGTATGGTTTTACGGCCTTGACCCTTACGCACAGAGATTGTTCCAGATTCTCTGAATCTTCGGATGATGTTATGCACAGTTGATGATGATAGATGCAAAATCTTTGCAATTTTTCGCTGGGTAACACCTTTCTGATATTGCTCCACTATCTTTCTGCGCAACATTGTGAGAATTGGTGATCCTCTACCCATCTTGGCTTCTGAGAGACACTGCCACTCTGAGAAGCTCTTTTTATACCCAATCATGTTGCCAATTGACCTAATTAGTGTTATTTGGTCTTCCAGCTCTTCGTTATGCTCAAATTTACTTTTTCCAGCCTCTTATTGCTACTTGTCCCAACTTTTTTGGGATTTGTTGACACCATGAAATTCTGAATCAACATATTTTTCCCTTAAAATGGTACATTTTCTCAGTTTAAACTTTTGTTCCGTGATTTATGTTCTATTCTGAATAAAATATTAGAAGTTGGCACCTTCACATCATTGCGTTCAGTTTTTATTCACAATTTGTTTAGTGTCCCAACTTTTTTGGAATCCGGTTTGTATTTTTAGAGATCTTTTGAATAAAGAAAGATTGGAAAAAGTCAAACAGAACATAGGAGTTAAGGGAGTTAAGGAGCGGGTCAGTAAAGGAGTGTAACAAGTGGTTTGGTGTGTATCTAGAGATGAGTTCAGAGATGTAGGGTGGTGTCAGAGTTATGAACTGCTTTGAATGTGAGGGTCATTGAATTTTATTCTGGATGGAAGCGGAAGCCAGTGCGGGGATTGGCATGGCAGAGGAGAAGTGGTTGTTGAGATGTATGAGCCTGGCAACAATATTTATTATGAGCTGGAGAGGTGTCTTTGAAGGGGAAGACCAACTAATAGAGAGTTACAGTAGTCCAAGCATGATATGATGAGAGAGTGAATAATAATTTTGGCAGCTTCTTGGGTGATAAATGATCATATTATGGAAATATTTCTTAGGTAAAAGTGCCATGATTTGATAAATGACTGGATATGTGGAGTGAAGGACAGTGCAGAATCGAGGATAACCCCAAGCCACCCCATCTGGAAAGATGGGGTAATAGAGAATAGTTAACCTTGACAGATACTTCTGGGAGGTTATGGGTGTTAGATGGGGGAAAGAGAGCCAATTCTGTCTTAGAGAGGTTTACTTTAAGGTAGCATTGGGACATCGAAGTAATGAGCAAAATAAAAATGACAGAGGGACTTGAGGAACCCCCAACAGAAAGTGGTAAGGGAGAAGATGATTCTCCATTGTAAAAGACACTGAAAGAATGATTCTTGAGATAAGATGAAAACCAGGACAGGACAATGTCACACAGGCCAAGAGGATGGAGGGACTGGAGGAGGGGAGGTGGATCAACAGTGTCAAAAGCATCTGAGAGATGAAAAAGTATTAGTAGTGAAAAGTGGTTTTTGGCTTTAGCCATTAAAGGAACAGTAACATCAAAGAATTTAAGTGTTTTAAAGTAATTAAAATATAATGTGCTGTTGCTCTGCAAAAAACTGGTGTTTTTGCTACAGAAAAGCTACTATATAAATAAGCTGCTGTGTAGCCATGGGGGCAGCCATTCAAGCTGGAAAAAAGGAGAAAAGGCACAGGTTACATAGCAGATAACTAGTAGATAAGCCCCATATAATGGGGGTTTATCTGTTATCTGCTAAGTAACCTGTGCCTTTTCTCCTTTGAATGGCTGCCCCCATGGCTACACAGCAGCTAACTTATATAAACTATAGTAGACTTTCTGAGGCAAACATACCAGCTGTAGCAATGCAGGGCAACAGTACATTATATAGTAATTACTTTTATACACTTTCATTTTTTGGTGTTACTGTTCCTTTAAGAAGTAATTAAATAGTCAGGTTAGAGCAGTTTCTGTGGAGTTTTGTTGCCACAGAATCTTCATGTGGGCTTAGGTATCAGTTCACTCTTATTTTCACCAAATGACACAACCCTATAGCGGGTCATTAGCAGCATGCAAGTTAGGATGCAAAGTTCAAAAAATTGACTCAATGTGTTGGTACTTTGCAATGTGTCTTTCAAAGAAGACCCCAGGTAGAGTTCTTTTATACAGGTACAGTTATGGGACCTTGTTCTTGATCCCAACTAAGCTATAAATAATCTGTGTTGGAGGCAAAACAATCCTATTGGGTTATTAATATTTAAATTATTTTGAAGTAGACTTTAAGTATTGTGATCCAAATTAAAGAATGATCCCTTATCTGGAAAACCCCAAGTCCCAGGCATGCTGAATAACAGGTCCCATACCTGTACTGACACTGCAAGGTCACTTCTAATATCCTTATATTTCAAAATAAAGGGGTACATTATCATAATAAACATCTGTCATGTAACACAAGTGAGATTAGCAAGCATCAGTTCCATCAAATTAAATTAACACTGTTTATCTGAATATATATAACAGTTTATATAGTTGTATGTATTATTATAACATAATTTGTACATGAACATTGTAAATTAAACATATGCACATCGAAAGAAAAACAAAGGCAGCTGATTCCAGCCATTTTACCCACAAGCAGAACTGCTTACATTATACATAATTAGCAGTTTCCATATCCCCTACCCTTCATGAGAGCCTAAAGGAATGTTAGGATGCCACCCTAGGTGTGTTTTGTCTTTGTCAGGCAACTTTGACTTTGAAGAGCATCCTACACTACTAGGGATCCATAAGATCTTGGTGTTTACAGGGTGTTGAATGTTCCAACTAGGACAGCCAAGGCAGGCATTAAGACATTAAGACATTCACAAGCACTCAGTGAAGGCTTACAGTGATAGTTATATATATAATGTGTGCTCTGCCGCTAGTTTGTCAGAGGTCAAAGCCTAAGGATGCAGTACTACAGATGGTTCCTTACTTATCCAAGTAAATAGTTACACAGAAAGAGGAATTCTCTGGACAGGAATAACCTAGAAAAACCCATTATCTCATTGAAAAGCTATTCTTCTCAGTATGGAGAAATGGTGAAAACCAAAACAAAGAGTTATAATATATCACTTGACATCTAGGTTTGACATTTCTACACTTGTCCGCATTTAGGTATAGAGTCATCTCTGCAATATGCTAACAAATTTAGCCAATTTGTTTCCATAATCATTCTTGGGAGAAATCTCAGCAATCAGTTATGTCAGACAATAGGTTATCACACCCTGAATTGTGAAAAGTTAAGAAAATGCCAAAAAAAACTGTAGTTTAGTCTGAGAAAAATCAAAATGCCTGTGGCACGCAGTTGACATTATTGTGATCCTCAGAACAAAATGTGAAATGTGAATAGCTGGTAGTGGTGGCAAATTAAGTATATTAAAAGGTTACCATATATATTTACATACATACATACACAAAAGCACAATAACAAAAGCAAGTAAAAAGCTGCAAAGATTAAAAAAAAAACAGGTGAATATTTTTTTATGCATAATGCAGGGTTTTCCCACAATTCCAGTGCCAGTGGTTTGCCAAATGTATTGTTTCCACGTGGAACAGCTAGAAATAGTATTACCATTGGAATCATTACATACCATTGAATGTGCAACCAGCAAAGTGAGGCCTGGGAGTTAAACGTCCTCAATACACAAGTCAGTTCCAGAGGGCCCTTTCACTGACATTCTGGCACTAGACTAGGCTAAGTAAAAAGAAACATGTATGGAAATCTTCCTTTAAAATATTGTTTACATGCACACATTTTTGTGATTGAGCTTACATTAGTAATGAGCCATACAAAGTGGTTGCTGTCATTACTGAGTACTGTGCTGGTGCAGATTTGCTCAGTGTTTCTTACTGAGCTGTTGTGTCTTTCTAGTCTTGTTTATGTCATTTATTTGACACCACTTTGACACCATTTTCTGGTATAAATGCTAGATATTATTATAACAACAACAATGAGATGACAGAATTGACAATGAATTCATATAGCTGCTTGTTTGTGGTTTGAGTCGGACCTGCCATACTGGTGGCTTGGAGAATTTTATCCATAGACTCCAATGGAACAATGTTCAGTGTCCAATTACAATGCAGAACACATTTTAAACTGAGCATCTTTCAAGTACTGATGCACCCTGTGCACCTCACTGCACTGCACACCTTCAACTGCCATCACCTTTCCCCTTAGCACTTTACTGACTCCCAAAACCTATTCGCCCCACACGATACCTCTCCACACCACACACCACTGGCTTCCCTCACCTGCCCACCCCATTCCTGCACATTACCCGCCGACACCAACCCAAATTCCCTGTGCTCCTCCCCCCACTGCACATATCCACTGCCTCCACTACCCACATGTAGACAAGCAAGGCCGAACAGTACTGGGGCCCACTGGGATTTCTCCCTGTGTTCTGGTCAACTATTCTGGCCCTGCTGAAAGGAGAAGGAAAGGTAATAATCACTGGGGGTGCAAATTTTAGTTACCCCCCAGTGATTGTAATGACTTACCTTTTACCCCTGGCCGGTGCTCCTGAGAGAAAACCACAGCAGCCTGGGGTAGCTGCGAGGAAGTGATCCTCTTCCATCTCCCTTCATTCTTCTGAATCCCAGGGCATGTGCAGCAGGTTGAAAATGCAGATGGAAACGCTAATAAAGAGTTAATCTCAAGCTGCAGGCATATCTTCAGTTCTCTTAATAGTTCCCTTAGTCTCCCCATATTTCACCTGTTCAGATGATCAGAGGATTCATAGGAAAAAACCCGCTGAACTCTGTAAAGAAAATTCCCATAATGCCTCGCTCCTGCACCGAGACCAAGACCCATGTACATGGGCAGTTTGTAAGACTATGAGGTAGCTTCCTGCTGATTGGCTCAGATCACCCATTTCTAAGGGTGGGGAGGGATTTCTTTTGATAGAGCACACTGTGAGTGCTTATGGCTGTACTAACAGGCTGGTGGCTGGTTGAATCAACTTGCTTTCATTTCAACTAAAAAGGGATAAGTATTCTTTACTAACTTTATCAAAACCATTGTGTTTTTTTACTGTTGGGTTTTATTTATTTTTTTTCATAAGTAATTGTTGTTTTTGGAGCTAATTTACAAAGTTTGTGGGATCCATAGGCTTACAGCAGGTTACATTCCCTTGTAATTACCCTCAGCTTGAGGAGGGTGGGGTTTGATTAGTTCACCTTTACAGACTGCATAAATAGAACCACAGGCAGTCCAGTGGAGCTTGCTCTGGTGGTAGGTGCTCTGTAAGTGTTTGCTCTTTAAGTGGGACTCTGTAAGTGGAGTTATAAACTCAGGGAGTTAAACACTAAGGGAGTTAAAAACAAGGTAAAACAAGGTATTTACTACAAGTCCTTACACCTATTTTTGTTTAACTGTTCTTGTAACTGGGAGAATGAGCGGTAGCAACATTGAAGGTCTGACACAGTGCACAGCCTGCCACATGTATGCAGTTGTGGAACAACAGTTCCAAAGTGCATACCTCTGTTGTGGATGTGAGCGAATTGCCACTTTAGAGGCTCGCGTTAGAGTCCTAGAGGAACACGTCGCAACACTGCGTTCAATCAACAATCTTGAGAGGGGTCTCTTGTTAACTGAACAAGAACTAGTGGGGTCAGATAGTAGGGGGGGAGGGGAGCAGCAAAAGGATGATAGGGCAGTAAGCTGGGTGACAGTTAGAAAATCTAGTGTGGGGAAAAGGAAAAGGGAGGCTGCTCCAGGGTTTGCGCATCCCAACAGATTTGCCAGATTGTGTGAAGAAGATGGGAGTGTGAACTCTGGATTGGCGGTTCTAGGTGAGGCTGATCTCTCTAACAGCCGGGAGACCAGTTTCACTAGTAGTGATGGGGAGGAGAGCAGAGCTAGGCCTAAACAGATGGTGGTTATAGGGGATTCGATCATTAGGAAAGTGGACAGGGTAATCTGTCGAGCGGATCGCTTCAACCGGACAGTTTGCTGTCTTCCTGGTGCCAGGGTTCGGCATGTGGTTGATCGGGTTGACACATTATTGGGAGGGGCTGGGCATGACCCGGCTGTCTTGGTACATATCGGTACTAACGACAAAATGAACGGTAGGTGGGGGACTTTAAAGAGTGAGTTCAGGGATCTAGGCTCTAAGATTAGGCAAAGGTCCTCCAATGTCATTTTTTCGGAAATTCTGCCGGTGCCACGTGCAAGTTTAGGGAGACAGCGGGAGCTTAGGGAGCTAAATGCGTGGCTAAAGTCTTGGTGTAGGAAGGAAGGGTTTGGGTTCCTAGAGCACTGGGCTGACTTTTCCTTGGGGTACAATCTATACAGCCCTGACGGATTGCACCTCAATGGAAGGGGGTCTGCTGTGCTAGGGGAGAGAATGGTTAAGAGGTTGGAGGAGTGTTTAAACTAGACAAGGGGGGGGTGGGTGAGCTAGAATTCCATGGGAAAATTAGTGTAGACGGGGTAGGGGGACTAGCAAAGGGTTGTGGGGGAGGAGTGAGGGGGGCATATAGTTTATCAGATAAGGAGCTTCCGTTACAAGGAAAGCAGTCTCATAATTGCCTTAGCTCTAATTCTCCCTTAGCTAATGTAAACATCAGAGGGAGAAGTAATCATCTCCGCTGCATGCTGGCTAATGCGCGTAGCTTGTCGGGTAAATTAGGGGAGCTGCAAGCTATTGCATGTATTGAAAATTATGATTTAATAGGTATCACTGAGACCTGGTGGGATGATAAATGCGACTGGGCTGTGAATTTAAATGGTTATACACTTTTTAGGAGGGACAGAGAGATTAAAAAGGGTGGAGGGGTTTGTCTTTACGTAAAGTCAGACTTAAAGCCATGTAATAAAGACATTACCAATGAAAACGTCGAATCTCTTTGGGTAGAAATTTCAGTAGGGCTGAAGGTCACAAAGAAAATGATCATTGGTGTATGTTATAAACCCCCCCGTATAGATGAGGGGGATGAGGCCCAGCTATTGTTGCAAATGGAGGAGGCTTCAAAACTGGGTCAAGTTGTTGTTATGGGGGACTTTAATTATCCGGACATTGACTGGAGTAATGGGGTGGCTAAGTCAGAAAAAGCTAGTAGGTTTGTTAATATGCTAAATGACAACTTTTTATTTCAGGCAGTTCAAGAACCCACTAGGAATGACGCTATTTTGGACCTGGTGATTTCTAATAATAATGAACTTATCTCTAACATTTGTGTGGGTGAGCATTTGGGGAACAGTGATCACAACATGGTCTCCTTTGAGATAATGCTGCAGAGACAGCTCTATAAGGGAGTAACTAAAACACTCAATTTTAGACGTGCAGACTTTGCCAGTATAAGGGCATCTCTGCAATGTGTCAACTGGGAAAGGCTTTTCATGGGGTTAGACACAGAAGGAAAATGGAACATCTTTAAAACATTGCTTTGTAGGTATACACAACAGTATATCCCCCTAGTAAGCAAGGAGAGGCATCGCAAAGCAAAACCTTTATGGCTGAATAAAAGTGTTATTGTCGAGGTTGGTAAGAAAAAACGTGCTTTTAGGGCATTCAAGTTAGCTGGGACAGCGGAAACTTTCATCAGGTACAAGGAAGCAAATAAAGCATGCAAAAAAGCTATCAGGCAAGCTAAAATAGAGATGGAAAGGGATATTGCAGCTAGGAGTAAAAAGAATCCAAAATTATTTTTTAATTATGTGAATAGTAAAAAAATGAAGCAAGAAGGGGTGGGAACTTTATTATCACGGGGGGGTACGTTGGTTGATGAAAACGGGGAAAAAGCTGAAATTTTGAACTCTTATTTTTCATCTGTCTATACATCTGAGGAGCCAGATAATGAAGGCTTCCCTTGTAATATGCCCAGTTCTAGTAATTTAGCTACTGACGCGTGGGTCACTCGGGAGGAAATTCAAAAGAGACTTGAACATGTAAAGGTAAACAAAGGTCCAGGGCCGGATGGGATTCATCCCAGGGTATTAAATGAGCTGAGCGCTGTGATTGCCAAACCTCTTCACTTAATTTTTCAGGATTCATTGAGGTCTGGCATGGTGCCAAGAGACTGGCGGATTGCTAATGTGGTGCCGTTATTTAAAAAGGGATCCCGTTCTCAGCCTGAAAACTATAGGCCTGTTAGTCTGACATCAGTAGTAGGAAAACTTTTGGAAGGGGTAATAAGGGATAGGGTACTTGAATACATTGCAGTTCACAATACTATTAGTTTGTGCCAGCATGGTTTTATGCGTAACAGATCTTGCCAGACTAATTTAGTTGCCTTTTATGAGGAGGTGAGTAGGAACCTTGATGCTGGAATGGCAGTTGATGTCATCTACTTGGACTTTGCTAAAGCGTTTGATACAGTACCTCACAGAAGGTTAATGATCAAATTAAGGAATATTGGCCTAGAACATAATATTTGTAATTGGATAGAGAACTGGCTGAAGGATAGAGTACAAAGAGTGGTTGTAAATGGAACATTTTCTAATTGGACCAGTGTGGTTAGTGGAGTACCGCAGGGGTCAGTCCTTGGTCCTTTGCTGTTTAACTTGTTTATTAATGACCTGGAGGTGGGCATAGACAGTATTGTTTCTATTTTTGCTGATGACACTAAATTGTGCAAAACTATAAGTTCCATGCAGGATGCTGCCGCTTTGCAGAGCGATTTGACAAAATTAGATAACTGGGCAGCAAACTGGAAAATGAGGTTCAATGTTGATAAGTGCAAAGTTATGCAGAACTTATATTATATTAGAAATAATATAAACGCAAACTATCTACTGAATGGTAGTGTGTTGGGGGTATCCTTAATGGAGAAGGATCTAGGGGTTTTTGTTGATAACAAGTTGTCTAATTCCAGGCAGTGTCATTCTGTGGCTACTAAAGCAAATAAAGTGCTGTCTTGTATAAAAAAGGGCATTGACTCAAGGGATGAGAACATAATTTTGCCCCTTTATAGGTCCCTGGTAAGGCCTCACCTTGAGTATGCAGTGCAGTTTTGGGCTCCAGTCCTTAAGAAGGATATTAATGAGCTGGAGAGAGTGCAGAGACGTGCAACTAAACTGGTTAAGGGGATGGAAGATTTAAACTATGAGGTTAGACTGTCGAGGTTGGGGTTGTTTTCTCTGGAAAAGAGGCGCTTGCGAGGGGACATGATTACTCTGTACAAGTACATTAGAGGGGATTATAGGCAGATGGGGGATGTTCTTTTTTCCCATAAAAACAATCAACACACCAGAGGTCACCCCTTTAGATTAGAGGAAAGGAGTTTCCATTTGAAGCAGCGTAGGTGGTTTTTCACGGTGAGGGCAGTGAGGTTATGGAATGCCCTTCCTAGTGATGTGGTAATGGCAGATTCTGTTAATGCCTTTAAGAGGGGCCTGGATGAGTTCTTGATCAATCAGAATATCCAAGGCTATTGTGATACTAATATCTACAGTTAGTACTAGTGGTTGTATTTATAGTTTATGTATGTGAGTGTATAGATTGGTAGGTGTGGGTTAGATGTGCTGGATTTACTTGGATGGGTTGAACTTGATGGACACAGGTCTTTTTTCAACCCTATGTAACTATGTAACTATGTAACTATGTATTTACATAGACCTTTCTGATAAAGCTTACTTAGTTTTTACCTTTCCTTCTCCTTTAATGTTGTCTTTTCAGGCATCACATATGCATTATCATTTGAAATATCTCAGAAAACACAACATACGCTACAAGATCTCTTTAGACAAAGGGATGTTCATTTTAACAATAATTTATTTTTTTTCAGACACCTGGTCACATTATCATAGATTTTGAGAATATTCTAGTTATGTTTTCTATGTACTCGCAAGAATATGTAAATATACAACAGTAACGCGTTTCCAGGTGCCTCGTGTACAGCTGTGTATACAGCACCCGAGCCTTTGGTAACATACACAGTTTCCTGCCTATCGCAATAATATACATTGCTTTGCAAACGTATTTCATTTGCTAAATAACAAATCCTATGCTTAAATTGTGTCCTTTTAAATATTTTCATTGAAACTCAAATTATGTTTTTTTTTTTAATGTAACATTGTTTATATTAGAAGAAATTCTTAAGAAGGAATATTTTGCACCAGGCAATCTTCCTTATGTTTTAACAAGACCCCTGCTGATGAAAAACAGTACCACAGCATGATGCTACCGTCACTATACTTTAAATTCTCAATGCTGGCAAACTCTTGATCCTGGTTCAGGACAATAAAATTTTTCCACATCACAAGTTGACTCTCAAACTCCAGATGTACTTTCACATGGTTCCTATGAGATATAAGTATACTTTATCCAGAGCTCTTGATATGGCTGACAAATAGTTACAGTAATGTACGGCGGTGGACGCAACATTGTGTGGGGCAGCTCTTTATTAGCATTAGCAGCACTCAGGAAAATATAGGAATTCTGCAAAATACAGGAATATACTGCAAAAGGATGCTAAAGGAATGACCAGCAGGTTTTGTTGGCAGGTTGTTTCCTGTTACTGGGGACAGATATGAAGCAAGGAGGTGATACAATAGCCTTGGGAGGAAACCTGTGACAATGCTAAGGTTCAGTACAACTGACATGATTGTGAGACTGTTCTAAACATTGTCCAGGGCCAGACTGGCAACCTGTGGATTCTGACAAATGCCAGAGGGGCTACTGTAAGATACCATAGACAGTCACTATATAATGGGCTGGCAGGGGGCTGTGTGGGCCTCTGTGTATGTGAAATGCCAGGGCCTGTAGTGAAGCCCAGTCCAGACCTGATGCCCGCTGTGCATATTTGACTATTCCCCTGGGGATTTGCAGTGGTTAAATACAGCTAGTAATCAGTTTGTTGGGGGCCCCCTATTAATCACACAGGAACACATTTGGTGACGCTGTACAGGTTCACACTGGCTGTGATACATGGATGGGCCTAATAAGAGACACTGTGGCCCCTTTTAGTGCACTACACAATGATGTCACTCTGACTTTATTCTAAAAATAAAGGATTAGTCTAAAATTAAAGTATTAGGTACAGACTCACTGACTTTTCACTTCCCTTTCCCAACTGTTCAGTTGTTTTTAAAATGTGATGTTGTATACATGTTTATTTATTGTCTCACTGGTAACTGGATGTTAGACAGGTTTAACAAGGGAAGGTGGATGACTGTGCATCGTCAATTGTGTTGGCTTTTTCTTTTAACCTGAAAGGGTTCCCAAACTACCTTTTCCAACACCCCCCCCCCCCCCCACCACCACCAGGAGGCAATAAGGACAACCAGGTTGGGATAAAAACAGGCCACAGCTTTATTTATTACAGTAAGAATCAACATTGTATCAACATTTTATCCCCACCCAGAATGCTTGCCCACCGGAAGACCACCAACAACTGGGCTACCTGCCATGCCGGCCGCCTGTCACAGGAGCAACAGGTGGGCAAGTGGGAGCAGGTAACCATAAAACCACCATCCTGGGACCCTTGTCCGAGGAAACCATATTTACCTTGGCACACTTGTGCCTAAAACTGGGGCATAAGCCCGCACACCTGGCAAGCATTCCTCTGCAGCTGTGACAATAAGGCATCTGTATCCAATTACAATGCCCCACCTGTAAACTTACCACAAAAAAAACCAGGGCGGGAGGGTGGGATGTTGCTTGTCCTTTCTATTCTGGCCATCCAGCAGTTAACCCTATACTGCCCTTCCCCCATCTCTATCCCCTGCACATGCCTGACCTTCCTCACCCAGTCAAGGCCCTTCCTTTTAATAAGTCTGAGCCCCAATATATATATATATGAGTATGTGGGTGTGTGTGCTGTATATGTTCACAACACCAATGGGAGGTCTGGAAAGACAATTTGTTGATAATAAAAACAGTCTGAGTGCCACGAATCTGAATCTTTTTGTCTTTGTTGTTCTCTAGTATTTTGGTTATCCAGAGACACCACCACTTTAATAAATGGCTGTGGTATGAACTGTGCGCTCCATCCAATGTTCTGATACTCTAAAGTGGTAAAGATTCTCTGGAAGAATCTGGTCTTGCAAAAAGATAATTTATCTTAATTTGTCACACTAGTCTTTTAGCAAATTGCTGACGTGGCAGCAAATTATCATTCTTGCTAAAGTCTGAGGGTTAGCCTGAAACCATGTCAGTAAAATTTGGTGAACTGACCAAAAGAGCCAGGTTATATAAAGATGTGTACAGGTACAAATGATTGTTCTCTCCTCTAGGAGTAATATAGCTGGATTTGCAATGCTAATTGCAGTATGGCAGGGAATATGCTATATGATGCCCCCTACATGGCATTCAATAATCCAGAAAATGAGATCTGGCAAAGTTAATTGGGTAACGAGAGAAAGGAACATTTTCAAAGAAATGATTTTACTGAGTCATGAACATATTTTAATAAATCAATAGAATTTCAACGTAGATTGATTTATTTCAACTCCATTTAAAACTATATGCATTCATTTATCAGACTAGAATCTACAGTAATGCGTACTGCCTTTAATATCCCACTTGCAGCCATCATGATATTTGTGTTGGGGAGGCACACACCTTTTTAATACATTTTTTTTCTAACAGAAGCAATATAAACAAACACAGTATTGTCCAAAGGGAATATTTTTACCTTACTGTTAGGAGAATATGAATAATTCAGCGTCTTATGGTTGGTGACTTGTTTGAGCCAAGTTAGAACAAGCCAGGAATTATTAAACGAGAAGGCCCCCTAGTGGGTACTGCTTTACTTTCCTTCCTTAATATACTGAAGCTCATATTGCTCTGCTTTATACATAAACATCAAAAATACTTTCATAGTAAAAGACAGAGTTAATATAGGAAGCATTAAAATACATTCAATTAAGTTATACATATCAGATAAAGCCAAATTATAGATGATAGATGCAAATAGAGTTATCAAGTACATGCATATTTATCTATTCAGTTTAGTTACACTAAGGAGAGTTCTGATACATTATAATACAGAGAACAGTAATTAATGGTTTGGAATAACCTTCACTGTTTTGCATATTTAGCAAAATAAAGAAAAAATACACTGTTTGTAAGTGGAGTCTATTTACATTTTTCCCATACAGACAGCAAAATATGAGGGCTCATTTATAAGAACAAGCACATTGGGCAACTTGCATTTTTTGCACATAAAAACTGTCATTAATGGTATTTGTAGCAAAATGCACTCAGTATTTTTGCCTTTTAGTCCTTCCTGCCTTACGTTCCAACTTAGGCACCGAACCTAACTGCACCCCCAACTTTTGGAAGTGACGTCACATTCACGACTGCATTTGACTTCGCTTCTGGTTTGTCAACAAAAAACCTGATGCCCCTCACCCCTCAGCTCTGCTGCCAGATTTATCCAGAAAGTCTCCTGTGATGGGATTTTTAAAAAAAAATATGTAATCAGTTATATAGGCACCTAAAGGCTGCCCCCTAAAGCTGTCATCCTAGGCACAGGCCCTCAGGTGCCTATATATAAATATAACAGCACCCTGTGTCAATCGATGCAGCTCAGTTGCACCAAATAATATGGGGCACACATCAATTACATGCCAAGCACCAGAAATGATACCAGATTGCGCCTGATTTGCAACAGTGCACACGCAATTGAGCCAATTCTGGCAAACCAGGTACAGTTGCGCCAGTCACAACACAATTGTGTCAGATTCAACAACCCTTTGCACACACAACAATGCTGGAATTCCGGGAAAAAAATGCTGTATTTTAGGAAAAAAATTGATGATTGTGCTTCAAATTGTGCTTTGCACTTGCAAATGTAAATGAGCCCTACAGAGTTTCATGTTTGGCAAGTACAATCCCTGTGGGCATTTATATATACAAATTGGAACTGCCTTATTAGCAGAAACTTTCCTCAAGAAAAACAAAGGGCTAAAGAACAACCAACATAACCTGGAATGTTGCTGTCATTTTAGTCCTTGTAGAATACAGCGCGTATTATAGAAAGACAGATAGATATGCCATCTGCCTGTATATGTAATTTATAGGGGAAATTAGGTATGGTTGGCAGGCAAGCAGAGGATCTGGAGCATAGAGACAGGGCCACCAAACACACAGGTTTATTTTGGCAAAATCTTCCCAACATAAAGATTACAGGAACACAGTTCATCAGCAGTTTCAACAACCTTATTCAAAACATGTCCTCTCTCTGGGACTCTCACAGGGTTACTTCCACACTCTGGAATTATTCAGGCATTCACGGTGACTCTTACTCTTGTGAGCACTCAGGCTACTCACCAAGCCCTAATGACTCTCCCTCCAGGGATACCAGTTCGCCAACCTCTGGAACTCTCTGGCTTTTCTCCTGGGAAGGTCTAAAGAGTTAGAGCTTTATAAGAGGCTTTGGCCCATGTAACATCCATGTGGGAAATCTGCTGTGTGTTGAACTAGCTATTGTAATAGTAGTGTAGTAGAGTTTGCCTGAGAGATGAGACATAGTGAGGCGAGTAAACATGGGCAGTCTTCATCCCAACAAGTAACATAGTGTGGGGTATTCACAGATAGGGATATAGAGTGCAGGACAAAGGTTTGTCCAGTGAACCTGAGGAGCTCAAGACCAGCACTTGGAACTTTTGCAGCATGTTCCATGATGGAAAAGTTTGTAGTGGAAAATCACACCTCTCTGAGGTGGCCCCTCTTTGATAGCCTTGATGGCTCCTCTTTGGTCTTGGCAATTGACAAAACTGAACTATGTGAGGAAAGAGACGAGAGACAATGAGAAGAGAGTGTGGCTGGATGGCTCTGCTGCGTAATGACACTGAGAAGAGTCTCCAAAGTTTGGCAGGTTCTTTTTGAGATTCATCCATGTATTTATTTATTTGTACATTTTGGCCTCTGGTTGTGGAACAGAGCTGCAATAAATGACAACATTTACTGTAGCTCACTGCAAAGTATGATTCTCTGCACAGTGCTGGCCTACATCTTTATCTTTTTTCTAACTAACTAAAAGAACTTTTCCTTATAGACTGGTAGTTTCATCAACCAGGAAAGGAAAGCCCTGGAGATATAAGTGCAGGGGCTGCATGACAAGGGATCCGAATAACCAGCAGCCAGATTACACTGGTTTATGTTTAGAGATTGGCAGTTAAGGCAGGAGAAGGCTGGCCTGGGGAGGGGTGGAGAAAGAGAGGGATGTGATGTCAGAAAAGCACTCACTTCCTTATCTTCTGAGCAGGTAGAAACATCCCACCCACCCACCCTCCCTCTTTTTGCATATTTTGCGAAATGTCAAGAGTTTCTCTTCTTTTGGTTTTCATATTATCTATTAATAACTGAATGTGGAATTTTACCTGAATGCATTGTTATATTGTGCTTTCTGTATCTTTATATGGTATAAACTAGAAAGTCAGCTTTGTGTTTAATACATGTTAATGATTCCTTGATCCAGGGAATGTTTCCGATTGCCCAGGGGGTCAGGAAGGAATTTTTTCCCTCTTGAGGCATAATTGGCACTAGCTTCAGGTTGGGTTTTTTGCCTTCCTCTGGATCAAAATTGTGGATATTTGATAATATATTTTAAGTTTTATTTGTCACAGCAGCGGTAGGACCTTGCCAGAGTACTGCACAGGTCATTTTAGCAAAGGGAGAAAGGAGGTTCTCTCCTGTGACTGCACGGTGGATTGATAGATACAGACGCTACTACTGCTTGTGCTAGGTGACAGCCTGCTTGGATTTCCTATCATCGAGACACTGCAGATCCAGGACCGGCAGCAGGGCTGCTGAACTTCTCTCATGGTTGGTAATGCAGCTCCTGCTGGTAGCAGAGTTTGGGGCCATCCTCTCTGTAGGTAGAGGCAGTCTAATACTCATTCAAGTCTTCAGCGAGGAACGGCAGAGCATAGTAGCGACCTCTTATGGAATTATGGCTTTAGAATATTGCCTTGGGTTAGGCTGGCAAGGTCCTATTTATTTGATAAAATGTGAATAAATGCTGTGGCCATTTTCTCCATCTCTGTCTCCTGGTGTTTCATTAAGATATGTAACAAGGGGGTTCAGTGGGGTGCCTCAAGGCGAAGGGTCAATTGAGGAGTCCCCTTGTGAAGCACTTGACCATTTTATAATGCAATAATACAGCAGAATTATGCATTAGTTCTGCTCTTCCCCTATTGCTATACATACAAGTACGCTGTATGCCTAATGATAAATGTCTATTCATGCAGGGTCCACTCCAACTGATTTTAAGGAGTAGCCATGGCCATAACTGCTGCAAAGACTCTTGGCTCACTTACTACACTGTACTTCTAAACATTGTTAACTGATGCCAAAAAATAAGTAAAAGTTGGTGTGAAGTGTACAGCGTATTTTTAAAGCCTCAATATAGTCCTTACGTGAGTTATTGCTATGCATTGCAATCACAGGAATAATCCATTACAAAGAGCAAATTGACTTATTTATAAAGTTGTGTATTGTTTTATTGCCAGACTAGTGCCTAGAATGATGCCGTTATTTTATACCGCTCTAGACATGACGTAGTCCATTAAACACAATGGGACAAATTCAGGCAGCAAAAAGAGGAGTAAAATGCTGCATAAAAATGTCTACGCTTATGTTGGTTTTATATGCATCTGTTTAAAGCTAATACCTCACTTAATGCCACAGTTTTATACTGGGCTACACGTTTGCATAAAATCATTACATACCTTTATAAATATGCATGATATTACATGGAATACCTTGCCATTAAAAAGGTGCTGTTGGTGTATTTTAGTTTAACCCATTAACAGCACTGTCTATTTCTCTTGTTCCTGGCAGCAGGCAGTGGCTGCATTTTCAGGCCAAGCACTTGAGTAATGGTGACAGAATCACTGCTCAGGACTTTTTCGCCTTTTTTGGATGAGACCCAGATTAAGGGTCACATTTATCAAATATGGTACTGAAGAATCTTGAATTGTTAATGCCTGGTGTGAATTGAAGGTGGGGATTTACTGGGGAGGCAGTGCTTCATTACAACCCTAAAAGCAAAAAACAAGGCAATTGCACTTTGCTCAATCCACTTGCATACGTACCTGCAACCTTATGGGTTTGCACCACTCTCTTATATGATAAATCTGCAACAGAAGTTTTAGTTTAGAGTTAGTTATGTATCTCCTTTACCTCACTATTGTCTAAATACCAGTCTATTTTTATTGTCTTTTTTTAGATATTTACCCACAGGTTTGGAACCCCTGGGCTGACATCATTTGATTTACTGATAGCTCTAAGCTAATAGCAACACTGGAAATGGAATTGTATTTTTTTTTAAAGAATGTGAAAAATTATGTAACCAGATATCTACAGACAGACAGTCTTTTTGTTACCTTTGGCGAATGTCCCTAACACACAAAAATAACGTACATATATAAAATAATTGCCTTCAACTGGACTGAGGGCCCTGAGGGTGACACTATATAAATTCCTTATGCCAATATGACCCCTAATAGTCTAGGTTCTAGGATAGAAACACCAAAATTCTGACAAGAAAGAGTAAGGAGTGGGTTAAACCATGGAATAATTATGTATGTATGTATATCTTTATTTATAAGAGCTACTTATGTATCAGTGCTGTATAGTAGAATAGATTAATACATACAGGGGGGTCAAAGAGACAAGAGGATGGAAGTCCCTGCCCCGTAGAGTTTACAGTGTAAATGGGAGGGTAACTTACAGACACAAATAGTAGAATATAAGTGCTGTAGGTTAAGAGGAGGAGATTTCTGGCAGCAGTATTTAATACAGACTGTAGGGGGGAGAGATGGGGATTACGGAGGTCGTTAAGTAGCAGGTTACAGTAGTCAAGTTGGGATAGGACGAGAGCATGTATAAATTATGAAATACATGAAAATTAAGGTTCTATTAAGCATTTCTATTGACTGTTTACTCTCTGTGTTACTGTTTACTCTCTGCTAGTGTCCACTATTTAGTATAGAAGAGGGGAAATCTTAGCCCTGTGATGACAACCGTAAGATCTTAGCAGATAAACATTGATAAATTAGCCCCCCATATTTAATATCTGCCCTAGTGGCACAAAAGGAGATGTGTAGGACCCTACTAGGTGGTCATTTATGTTTGTTTTCAGAAGTTAGAAACATATTGCAATACCCAGCCATCAAGGTGAGCAGATGCTTGTTGTACATCACCATGGACCAACTGGGAAAGGATGAGCCTGTGCACACACCAGCAGTTGCTCAAAGAAAAGCATATAGTGGCAGAGGTTGCTCTGACCAGCAAGCCAGACTGTTTTATCGCAATTCCTGACTGCTTTCCTCATGAAACTGCTCTGCAGATAGGAGCAGCTATGCTCTTTTTCCTTTTCCCATCTGACTCAATATCAGTACATACACTGCCATCTTTAATAGTATTATTAATATATATCTGGCTCAGTTTTATTATCATTCTTTCAGTTTCTCATGTGTCTCAGTTTATAACATTCTGTCAGCCACTGCTGAATTTAAGTCAGTTTTGGTCTGTTTACTGTAATCTCCTGAAAGAAAAAAGAAAAAGGAAAAAAGTTGATTCCTTATTTTAATGAGATAAAGAAAACAGATGAAATATTAAAGGTTAAATTGCTTCAGTGATTCCATTGATTTAAGGGGAACTCTGGCTTCCGAACCAAAATTTGTTAAAGAGCCCCATATAACAGAGAAACCCTTAATTTACCTATTACTGTAATCTTCAGAAAGTATGAATAAATACAATTTTATATGCTGCAACCCAGCTGCAAAACAGATTTTCTCTTTCTGCATCATTTGAAATCCTGGTGGGGGAGGAGGGACAAAACTTTGGTGTTACAATTCCAGATAAGGGATCTTTCAGTAATTTGGATCTACATATTTTGTCTACTAAAAAATCATTTAAGCATGAAATAAACCAAATAGGATTGTTTTGCCTTCAATAAGGATTAATTGTATCTTAGTTGGGATCAAGTACAAGGTACTGTTTTATTATTACAGAAAAAAAGGAAATCATTTTTAAAAATGTGAATTATTTGATTATAATGGAGTCTATGGGAGATTACTTGTCTGTAATTTCTGTAACAGATCCGATACCTGCACATTAAAAATCATGAAAAGGCTGCATGTTTTGATAGATGTGTATTGCAAAGTTGTTTAAAGTTATGTTTACTTTTCAAAAAACTTAAATTGTTAAGTCACATATAAAAACTGATGCATGATAGAATTATACATGGGGATATATATATGTGGAGAGAGAGGGATACAGTAGATAGCTGACATATTCTTATCATTTTATGTTCAATTTTAGAAATTCAGAAGAGGCCTAATTTTCTCCTATTTGTCAACTAACTGATCCCGGAGATCACAAATTCCCTGTAGAGGGCTGCTAGGTAATAATGTATGACTGCTGACTTTTTATGAGGAAGAAGAAGATACAGATGTTTATCTTCAATAAGCTGAAAAAGACAGTAAAGTAAGTAGTGAATGAGAGGCACTAAAAATGGTTCACAGTATGCTACTATGTTATCTGGTGCTTTCTAGCCCTGCTCATATTTGTGTACAATCAAATGAAGGTCAGCGATGTCTGATGGAAACATTCATACATAATTCTTGTTGAGGACTTTTGGAGAATGTATTGTTTTTCCCTTTGGGATTTTGGTGCCTTAAAAACACCACTCCTCCTCAGTACAACTGGCGCAGCACGCAAGGGTCATTTTCTGTTTATATACATTATGCATATAGATATTTAAAGAAATATGTCATTGCCTCCTGATGCAATAATATGCATTGTGACAGCCAAAGCCATACTCAAAACACTAATAATAAATAAACAATAGTATATATAATAATAATGTAACCAGATCACGTCAACTGCCTTCTGGTGCTTCCAGTTCTCTGCTTTTAATCGCCCCCACTACCAGCCTCTCTGGAGACATATCTCCATATAAACCTGCTTCACGGAAGACTCTTTTGACACATATTTCTTTGATGGACCAAATGATTGACTGTCAGATTTCTAGAGACAGTTATAACTGATTGGCCTTACTTTAGTAACACTCCATGGGTTTTGTCTTTACATGCCATTCAAAAATATTCTTCTACTTTGGTCAGTACATTTACTGATTTTGCAAGTGTTTCTTGTTTAAAGTCTAAACTATTTGTATAATTATATTTACATCCACACAATTCTCAACCTGCCTAGCATTTGATTATTTTACATGGTGCTTGAATTCCTTAACCTATGACAATAAAACATTTATTTTTTGGACCATCCAGTGGAACTTCAGGGGCATGAAAATGGTAATTAAAACAGCAGCCATGGTCTGGCAATATCTAGTGTGCTGTCCGTATTACAATACGTAACCTTGTTAGCAGATCAGTTCCACTTATATGAATGAATACAACTTAAGATGCCCATACACGGGCCAAATCTAGCTGCCAATATCGGTCCCTTAGACCTACTCGGCATCTTATTGACCCGTGTATGGGCACTAACGAGGGGCCAGCCCGACTGATATCTGCCCTGAAATCGGCCAGGTATTGATCGAGCACTTTTAAAAATTTTGTCGGATCGGAGACCATATCAACGAGCCGCTGTGGTCCCTGATCCCACTGCACCTATACCCATCTTTCTAATTCGATCGTTTGGCCCCAGGGCCAAACAAACGAATTAGCCTGAATAAGCCCGATATCGCCCACCCATAGGTGGGGATATCGGGAAAAGATCCGTTCGCTTGGGAACCTCGCCAAGCAAGCAGATCTTAGCGTGTATGGCCACCTTTACACGCAGCACTGGTGTATTCTGACAACATGTAAAGCAGATCTTTACATATACTGTACAGTCAGCTTAAGATATGACGTTTTACAATAGATACAGCATGCAGAAGTCATTGTTGGGAGAGGTGTAACTATTCAATTTAATGTTCACCAATACAGATTACTTTACCAGCCTGTATATTGTAATACTCAGGAATGGGTTTTTTCCAACACTTATATTAACTCTTTAAATATCATAGATATGTTAATGGTTGTGCAATTATTAACATTTCCTTAATTTATATAGTGCCAGCATATTATGTCTTGCTCAACAGGGATTATACATTATCACATTAGTCTCTGCTCCAGTGGAGCTTACAATCTAAGGTCCCTATTACATTCACACACATTAGGGCCAATTTCATCAGTTAACCTGTGTGTATGTTTTTGGATCTTGAGAAAAAGCAACCTAAATATTTGCAGGAATTCCACTCAAGTATGGGGAGTATATACAAACTCCTCTACAATTTCTGGCATTGGGTCATTGTATATTTGTGCAATGTCTGACATGCCTGAACTCTGAAATCATGGGCATGTCAATAGATTTGCATGCCTTCATCTGCTATAAGGGTCTATGCAATCAGTGGCTTAGAGGGGACTTTACAGTGCCCTGTGGGATGGAGGTTTCTCTGGCCCAGGGATCTTGTGATTGTAGTTCTTGGTACCAGGTTATATAATTGGAGGGAACATATATCTCCTCCTCTTTGGACTCCACCTGAAGCTGGGCCCTAAGGCCCCAATACAAATATTGTGATGTAAGTAAAGTTGGTAAAAGTAACCCTGTAAATGAGGTGTAGAAAGTAGACAGCAGGTTTACAGTACTTCTAGCACTCTCTGGGAGTTGTGAGCTAGACAGGTTAGCTAGAAATATCAGCATCAGCTCCATTAAGAAGAATAGTTAGATAGTTCTCCTGGGTGATACCTTATCTAAAGTGAAAGGAACGGAATCAGGCTATATTAACATTCTAAAAGGATCCTAAGAGAAGAATATCCCATTAAACGGATACCTATCACTGTAATCTGTTCCTTGAAAATGTATAAATAAATACCATTTCCACAGGTTACAGGCAGCATGCAGGAACTACATAACCCACAATGCACTTCACTGTGATGTAACTTCCATTATAGACACTTGTGCAGGGAATTTGTTTAATTTGGAGGAGACAGGCTGAGGACAGTGGACTACTGTTATTTTTTTTTTTTTTTTGATTCTCAAAGTAGTCAGCCAGTGGCTAGGTTTAGGGAACTATTCCCAACCATATTATTACATAAAAAAATAATGAAAATGCTGCATATTTTTTTAATTTGATGTATATTGCAAAGTTGCTTGAAATTATAGTTACTATAAAATGAGTTACTTCAAAAAGCTTAAGTTGTGTTTGGGTGGAGTTCCCCTTTGATGGTAATGGGTACTGATCCTATATATATCACTCCCTAAGTGTTGTCTTACTATTTGTTAAACCCAATTGATGTTCAGTAATCACTGGCATTCAAAGACCATTTATTCTTTCAAATATTTGAATTTGCTGAGAGTTACAGTCTAGCAGCATCCAACCCTTCCTCCAGCTATTGGATGACTCAATTGAGAGAGAGGGTCACAAATGCAAAGGTGGTCTGCCTGGGAGAAACTGAATAAAGGCAATATATCCAAGAAAAGGTTATGTAATATTTGTTTATTATTCATTATTGGATCGTGTAAAAATCATGCCTTTGGGTTTTTCTTTAATTCAATGTGTGTGAATTGCGCAACACATAAAGTACACGTTGGAAGTAACACCTCCTGAAGGCAGGAGATCATTTTATGGATTACTTGCCTACCTGCACACAACTAGCAATTTAGTGAAGGGGCATATATAGAGGGGCATATATAAAGGGGCATATATAGAGGGGCATATATAGAGGGGCATATATATAAAGGGGCATATATAGAGGGGCATATATAAAGGGGCATATATAGAGGGGCATATATAAAGGGGCATATATAGAGGGGCATATATAAAGGGGCATATATAGAGAAGCTTTTGCACTTCTGACTTCAAACTCTTTGGGGTCTATTCATTAAAGTAAGAGTTCGAATCCCGAATTAGGATCCAAAATTTGGATTAAATACGATAATTTCTGATGATCACAAATATCACGAAAACGCTTATGAAAAAATAGTATTAGTCACGATAATATCGTATTGGCGATCCGAAAGTCACAAAATTTTCATATCCGAACGATCGTAACCAGCAGGAAAACCTTTCTGACTTTGATCCTTCAGTGCATGATTTTGGAAGCCTCCCATAGGACTCAATGGCACTCTGCAGCTCCAACCCGGCCCAAGGAAAGTCTCCCATAGGGCTCAATGGCACTCTGCAGCTCCAACCTGGCCAAAGGAAAGTCTCCCATAGGGCTCAATGGCACTCTGCAGCTCCAACCTGGCCAAAGGAAAGTCACAATAGCAAAGCTTGAATGAATCTGAAACTTTTGTACTTGGCGCAACAATACTATTTTGTCACACAAATTTTGACGCAAAGTATGAAAAAGTTGCACAAAATACGTAAAAGTTGTGCGACTATACGAAAAAGTCGCAGAAAATACGCACAGTACAGTACGATCAAATACAAATTTTTTGTCATTCGTACCTGTCGGAGTTTAATAAATAGACCCCTTTGTGTTTGTGAATGATACCCCCTCTGTTTGAAATCTGATTTGAAGCTCTGGATATGTTTGGCCAGAAAAAAAAACCAAAACATTCATATTCAACAAAATCTGTCCTGTAGCCAAGGCCACTGAGTCCTAGAGGATAGAGTGCAAATTTATATACTCGGGGATTTGCATGTAATTTGCTTGATTAAGCCAGAATGCAATCTATTTGCATAAATGTCTGAGACATCTTTGTTTTTAGGGACATCTTATTTCAGCAAACAAGGTTTAAATGTAGAGCTCTCCCAGCAGGGTAGTTTTGAAGTGAGCTATTTGTGGCTTGGTGCTCTGAGAAAACATTTTACTTTAAGTTTTAGAAGTTGAATAGTTGATCCTCTAGTAGTGAAATGGCTAAATCTCAAAATGAATGGCATGTACATGAAGAACTGGGTTGGATTTGCTCCTCCAATGTATGTTATGGCCTTCAGCCTGCTGAAGAGCCCTCTACCCTCGTTACATATCACCATCATGTTTATTTAATCCATCACCTGAATATGCTGTATATTGATTAACTGGATCGGTACATGGAAAAGTTTAATTCCACTGTCCTATCTATAATTCACTACCCAATAAAGCAAAGCTTGGATACCATATTAGCACAACAGAAAATAAATAGAAAACTGTACTGTTTGAATGTTATACTTGGAAAGTGCTTGGAGTGGATTGTGAAACACTGGGGGAATGTATGGAATGTAGTAATGTACATTTGCATAAATATGAACACATTTGCATTTCATATTTTAATATTCTTTGTTAGACAGTTATTGCACTGGGAATTTTAATTGCACATTTCTAAGACCTGCTTGGAGGTAATGTATTTTTTTTGTGCAAGTACAATGACTTTTTACAGGGGGTTTGCAGGTTCACAGAACATATATTTTGTTTGCCCGAAGCTATTATAAAGCATGGCAAATCACCAATCTTAGGTAATGAAGGCTTGCTCATATTGGATGCCCTTGGAGCTGTTGAATTTTGTACCTCTTAGCACTAGATCCCATGTCCCCGTACCATTGGTAAAGTGGTAAAGTCTTACCCATCAAAAGTCTTTCTCATCAAACTGAATCTGAACACTACTATACTTGCACCTAATTCTACTTACTAGCCAATATTTTTTCAAACCATTATAGGGCATTTCAGCCCTCTGTAAAACTGTCTCACTTTGGTCATGTGCCCTCATGACTTCATAGATCATGATTAATTGAGCTGAGTTAGCCATTTATACAGTGGCATAACTACTCTGTGCCATCATCCCTCTCCAAAAAAAACTTTGGAAGGGCCAGTAGAGTAGACCTTCGCCCTGAGTTATCCCCTCAGCACACATATGTCCCCGCTCCCTGCCCACACTACTACCTAAGAACCGGCATCAAGCAGAAATGTATATACAGCAATGGAGGAACCTTGCGGTCTGGCTCTCCTGTCCTCCAGACCCCCCACTGGGTCTACCTCCTCAATTGTTACGCCCAGTGACAGAATTGCAAACTTACCCGGCCCCTGCTTTGACGCACCCAGCCGTAACAGGCCATCTACCAAGAATTTTATTTCTGTACATGAAACACAGTTACAAGTTTTTTTTTTGTAGTGCAGTTATCAACTGGTTTTCCTCCAGATTATGTTTACTACTTATCCATTCCCTCCCTTCACAATTTTAATGGATTCTCATGTCCTGAACAAACATGTTAGCATCTGCAGTAGTGATGAGTGAATCTGTCCCGTTTCACTTCGCCATAAAATTTGCGAAAGTCTGTGTCTTTTTTGGACGCCTGAATTTTTTTGACACGACTGCGCCCTTTTTTCAGTCTTGCAGTTTTCATTGAGCCTCCCAGTCACTTGTACATAATGAAGTCATATGTAACCAATCAACTACCACCTCTAAGATGGCATTAATCAGTGCCGGGCCAAGCTGACACCCTAAGCAGCCCAGTCGGCTAGCCAGCTGCCTTGCCTTCCACCCATGTTTGCTTACTAGCGCATGTAGAAGAGTGTGCACGCATGCAGACAAGCAGGGGGCGCTCTCTTACAAACACAAGTGACGTTGCAGCAGGGGACAAGATCACTTGAGATGTGGGAGGAGGGTGGAAGGATGGGCCCAGACTAGAGGTAGACAGAGGAAAGAGGTACATGCCCAGTGCCCTCCCACCATTGCATGTACCTTTTCTGCCTACCTTTAGTTCTGGCCCAGGTGGCCAGTGCCAATAGGCTCAGCATACTTTCATGTAAAGGATCACACTCTGGTGTCATTTTGATGCAGAGCACTGGAAATGATGCCATCCCAAATAAAAACATTTTCACTAAAATTGGATGAGTGTGGAAGCGCCATTGTGTTCATTTTTATGCAACGGCCACAATTGCATGACAGGCCATTTTCTCCAAAATTTCACTCTGCTCCTGTGGTCATAAATTATTCTTAATGTCCCACTAACTACTATGTGGGTCCTATAGCAGAATTAGCCATTGTACGAGTGAATGTTACTGAATTACTGGACAGGACATGTATTTTCAACGATTCTGATATATTTGTGAGAATTTAGAATTTGTGATAAATTAACATTTTTTAACATAATTATTTTTATCCTTTATTTGTCTGGTGAGAAACAAATGGGTTAAGACCTTCCACCTTCCTTGCAGCCTGTTAGCAATCACCCCAGTACGGGTACAGGTATGGGACCCATCCAGAATGCTCGGGACCTGAGGTTTTCAGGATAAGGGGTCCGTAGTTCAGATCTCCTACCTTAAGTCTACTAAAATATTATTTAAAGAGTAATTAAACCCAATAGGATTGTTTTGGCTCCAATAAGGATTAATTATATCTTAGTTTAGAGCAAGTACAAGGTACTGTTTTATTATTACAGAGAAAAAGGAAATCATTTTTAAAAATATGAATTATTTGATTACAATGGAGTCTATGGGAGATGGCTATTCCGTAATTTGGAACTTTCTGGATAATGGGTTTCCGGATAAGTGGTCCGATACCTGTACCCTAGTATACCCTAGTATTTCTCATAGTACTGTAGCTTTGGCACAGTTATAATGGGATACAAAACAAATTTATCATACAAATTTCTGAGAGCAAATTCACAACTCATTAGTGGTAGTCTATAAATATTGCTTTAAAGCCTCCTGGTCATTGCTGTGTGGCAGCTTTCAGCCGTCTAGAGGTCTTTTCTAGACAAAAAGTAACTTTTTATTGGCATAATATAAAAATACATTTAAAGTAAAACAAACTTATTGCGTTATCTGAGTTTGTAAAATATTTTGGATGAAAGGATTGGGCTTCATGAGCTGAAAATGACATCTTCTTGTGGCAAAAGAATATGTGAGTTACATTACCGATTTACATAGCATCAAAATCATGGTTTTGAATGCTGTTTGAATACCTGCAGCAGCTGAACTATGTTAGACACAGCGGATAACGTTTCCTGAGTAATGGTGCAAAAGACACCTTGATAAATACTGACACACTGACACGAAGAAGCATACAAACTATTTTTACGTCGGTTGCTGAAGATTTTTCTTTTTTCACACATGTGGTGAGCTTCCCAACCCGCACCTAAAGGCAATAAAATTAAATTGGACATGCCTTTAGAAAGATCACAGCAAATCATTTCTTCTCTATGCTAACTGCATTGGCTTCCTGTCAAGCCTGGCATTGATTTTTAAATTGAACTGATGTGTTTTACGGCATGAAAGAGATCTGGACCTTCTATCTGACGGACTGCTGAGTGTATTGGTGGCAGACTCCAAACTATTTAGAGAGGAGACAGTACTTAATTAACTGTCTCTATTTCCTGTTTGGAATCATCCAACTTCTAAGAAGAAAAAGCATACACCAGCAACAGATTCACACCATTCACTCCCTTGGGGGTCTTCAAACTGTAGTCCCCCCGACAATGAACTCCTGTATAAATGCCAACTGCTCCCATGGGATACTGGGACTTGTAGTTTAATAACAGCTGCAAAGCCGTAGGTGGAAAGACCTAAGAACATGGGATCAATTTTATAAAACAATGAAATGAATCCCTGCCAGTCATAGTCAGCTAACAAAAGCACGCAGTATTGATTACCGCTAATTCAGTGTAGGCGATCACATTATGAATAAAGGATCTTTTTCAGTCCTTTCAGTCCATGGAAACTTTCAGCCTCGGGCTGAGTAAGTATTTTCATTTATTTATTAATTTAAAGGGTCAACAACAGTATGCCCTGCAGAACTATAGAGTTTTCCTGTAAGACAAAGAAAATGCTAATATTTTTCATTTGGAAGAGCAATGTATCCTATATGCAGGTAAGGCTTTTACGTCCCTTTTATTCTTTCCACTGAGCCTTATTTATTTGCCGGTATGAGCGCTTTCAAATGAATGGGAGCATGGAATCAAATGCCCCATATCAACACAATTTCCTCTACGTAATCCGTGAAGCTTTTACATAACCTTCCAATATATTGTCCCCCTAACTAAGTGACCAAAATCTAATTACAGATGCCAGGAAAGTAACCAATAATAATCCATCTTTCCAATCAATCTTGGCTAAAGCAGGCCTTGCCTGGCTAGTTAAGATAGAACATGGGTCACACTGGATTTCTCACACAGGACGGGCCTTCGCTAAGTGGAAGAAGAAGGTGAGGGTGTTGTGGCATGACGCCTTTTGTCCTGCTTTGTAAAATAAAAATAAAGATAGATGACATCAGAGGTTCTTGCAAGCAAAAGTAAGAGGCTTTATTGCCAAAGCTCCACAGGGTTATATTTACAATCCCTCTAAGGTTGTACGGAAAGATGTCAAGTACAATCACAATAGAGCAAGCATCTGTGACACCATATGGAGATGGCCTTGTAAGTTTAGAGTTCACTTTCTGAATATCTAGCAAATATGGGCTGAATTCCCTATAGCAGAAATGGATCAGGGACAAGAATATAGCCTGATTCCCTTGTCAGTTCTGCAGTCCCTTCACTTGGTCAAGCAGAGCCTAGAGGAGCCATACCTCCAGCTATCAAATCCTTGTGGGAGCACAGGCTGCTCTTTCTAGCTGTTCATGATAATCGCACATTCAAAGTCCACAAGCTATAACAGTTGCTAGTCCTGTAAACCGTTATGGGGTCCCTGTACACTATAAGGGTGCCCCACAAGGATAGAACTGGGCCGTGCTGACTTAAGGCCCCCCCAAACACATCCACCTGGTTCAACAGATAAAGGCCAAAAGGACCTTTCCCAACAATATATTAGAGTGTGCAGGAAGTGGTCACTGCATGTATTGGCCAATAACATGATATGCTAATAAGTAAACTTAAATACAGTGGCTTCTGCCTGACTAAGGGAATAGAAAGTGTAAGGGATTTAAAGCCTTGGAACTATTAACCTAATGCATCCCTACATTAATGTATGGAGATTGCTGTGCAATTTTGGTTTCTTAAGACATTTGAAGTGTACTACTTTGGAGTATACTGGACAGAGCTTGGATTTAACTAAAAAAAAAAAAAAGTGCAACAGTATTCAGGCTGCTTTTAAGTCAGAAGGACAAAGCTGACTATGTTGCCTACCATAGCTGCCAGGAATTACCCAGTCTAGAACCTTGTGTTTAAAGGTCTCAGTCTGCTTGTTAACCATTTCTTTACAATATAGTCAATCTGGGTTTAATCAAGCTTTTACATGGTTACACATCAGATAGGCTTCTTGTAGCAAGTTCCATACTCAAGTTTCCCTGACAATGGTACTATCCAATATGCCTGTGCTATCATTAGATGCTAGCAAAACAAGGGTCTGGAGCCGAGAGTGGACATGATAGTTGCATCCTGAAAACGCTGTCATTTAGTCAGATGTCCATGCTTTTGACTGCACAATACAACATCCTTATCCTCAGTTGATGCAATTCAGACCCACTGAATCTTTGCTCTTTTTCTAAGTTATTAGAACCATGTATTTACATATCCTGGGTTATCTAGATACCATGTTAGTTCAGAAATTGGGATAAGTGTTTATTTTTCAGGTCCCATATTATAAAAAGGCTAATTTCACTGGACAGCTCAAACAGATCTCTCAGTCAGTAAGTACGGTTAGTTCAGTCATAGTGAAAACCTTTCCAGAAACCATCTCTGGTAGGGTCATTTTTCAGCGTCATCAGCTTACATTATGTCCATTAGCTTATGTTTGTTAACCTACATCATTTCCCCTTTAGGTCTGAGCTGACTCTTTAATCTATTCTAAATTTGAAAGTTTATTTAATTTTATTTGACATTACAATAGATTGAAGAACTTCCATTGTCGGTATAGTGTGTATAATTATTCTACAGTAATTTTCCATACTTTCATTCCACTCTGCGGTGAAACATACTATGGGTTCACTGGCAGAACTGATCACCAGCTATGAGCTAATTTATACATAGATTTCACCTATCAATAATATGGTCACATAATTTTATTTTACATTGCAAGTCTGTATCTGCATGTATTATGTATTTAGTGTTTCTTTTCAACTTGCTTTTCCCTATGCTTTTTCTTGCCATTCATCTCACAAGCATAACAGGAACACAAGGTGCCTTTGTGCATATCAGAACATGCCAGCGGCACCAAGGGTCATTACAAAAATGTTATGCTTTAGGTATAGGAAGAACATGTCATTTGTATTACCGTTTGGTGTTATCTTTTGGGAGTTACAGTGCGGGCTTCATATTCAGCACTGGGGTTTCAATAGGGGCCCGAGAAGGCTTCTGGGTTGCCTTGTTTGATCCTTGAAGAAACAACATTTATTTGAAGGTGTACTTTTGCTTGGCAAAGCAAGATTGGATTTGTGAACATTAAAGAAACTCATTACAAACCCAGATTTCAAAACAAAAAAAATCGTTTCAAACCTACTCACTAAATTTTTCAATAGAAATGTGTTTTTTTTTTTATTGCCCACTGTAAAAAAAAAAAAAATAATAAAAAAATGGAAAGTAACTGCAAGAGTTCTATGAAGGGGAGATAGTTATTTCAAAGTATGATGGATCTCTGTGCCTGGTAAATTGGGTACAGTTGTTTCATATTGGTTATTGCATGAGTTTTTCAACCTGCAAACCTTGATTAATGGTCTCTCCATTAGCCAGTTCCCAACTGAGCTGCTCCCAGTGACCCCATTCTACCCAATGATTTTAAATCTCCTGCCCGTACAGCAAGACTGTTTCAGAGTGTAACCGTCAGTGCTGAGATATGAAGTGTTTGTTGCTGTTGCTGCTTCAGCTGGGAACGCACCTCCCAAGTGTTTGCCTACTCTCTGCCTGTGCTGAGCAAAGTGTGGAAAATGTTTAATAAACACTGGGAATAAATGAAAAAAGCTGGGACATGGCAGCTGTAAACAGATCAGCCTTTTCACAATAGGATTTTGTTAAAACCAAGGAACTTTTGTTGCCAGTTTTAATGGTGTCAGTGCACCCTGGGAAAGCTGTTATTTTAAGCTTCTGTACAACATTTTGGTATTGAGTCAGATGCATGTTGAAAAATAAACATGCAAAAAAAGCTCTTAAAAAGCTGTGCTTATAACACAAACTCCTGAAATTAGCAGGGCTTCCTAATCATTTGGAACTTTCTAAATAGAAAGCATATGTTTTTCAGATATTACCTTCCAAACAATGCTTCTTGTATGGATTCAGAGAATAACAAGTGGCACCTTTGTATGGAACCCGCATGCTACCAAGAGAACAATGTATTATTTAATTAGAGGCACTCCGAACAAATAAATCTTTTGGCCGGGAAATGAAGACTATACAATGCATCTATTAATCGGCTGGAGATATGGCAGCACCCCAAAAAAGGCATATCTACTTAGTCTGTCATTTTTCTGTAAGCCCGCAGCTATTACTGCAAATGTGTATTGCCATATGGAATAGCAAGGAGCAGTTTTGTAGGTCAGAGACGGAGCCCACAGAGGACCACAAACACCCTGCTTGCTCTTAGCCCCCACAATTAATAAAAGCTGCTCTGATTTCCTTTTAGCAGTAGTCAGAACAAGTGAAGCTGAACAAGCACAGACGGCTCAGTGCAGTAAACATTAATCTTTAATCTCTTCCTCCTAATTATTACCATGAATTGCACTGTAACAGTCTCAGAGAGTTATTGTAGCCAGGCCATGTGGACTAGATTTTAATAATGTTGTGGCATATTCTTTTTTTTTATTACGGAACCATACTTATTAGTTCTGTCTGTAAAATATTTAATTTTATGGTTTAGCAGAGCATAAAAATATGGAAAACATATGTCTTTTATTCCCTTCATTGATTTCACTTGTAAAAAAATCCAGTGGGAGACATGCATACTTCCAACCTTCTCCCTAAAGAAACTAAAATTGCTCAGATGAAATGATTTTGAATTCGACCTTTCTAACAGTATGCAGTGCAGTGGCTCTTATCATATTCATGCTGCTAACATCAAACACATAGCTGCCTGCGCCAAACATTTTATATTTGATCCACAAACACACACAATATATATAGACAGACAATTGGATAGACAGATAGATAGGTAGATAGATAGATAGATAGATAGACATAGATGGATTTAGATCGTTAATATAAAATGCATAGATTGGAGAATGCTCAAAAGATAGATAAATAGATTACTAGCCAAAGACAACTTAGAGGGAAAATAAGCATAGGGTATAAAATCCCAGCTGGATAAGGAATGCACTGTTTGGGACCTTTCTCTGTCAGTGGATGAGATCTCCATAGTGTGGGCAATATCGGATAGGGCAGAGTAGCCTCTGATACCTAAAGATTGATCTGTTGATACACACCAGGTGTTGGCGAGCAAAAGCGAGCATATAGGGAGCACACACCATTTTGGAGAATACATTTGAGGGTGCACATTCCCCAGCAGCCTTCCCAAATGTTGGATTCAATTCAAAGCATATGCATCGGGCAGTACCCCATTAAAGATTAAAATGCCTTTATTGACACATCAAGGGCAAGAGCAACAACATTTTGAGTTTATCCAGCCTTGAGCAAAAGCATTGCTGGGTGCAGGCCACCCCTGTCCTTATCCACCTGCTGGCCCCTCATAAATACACCAGTACCTGTGTTCAGCAGAGCTGTATTCATGGGGGCAGCTGCAGATCTCTGCACTCTGAAATGAAGGGTAAAAAAAAAACATGGTGGATCGTGCCCATTTTTTGCATTTTTACTACTACAAGCATTATTTATAAGACTCCTATAGAGCAGATTTCCTTTGGGTGCAACATTTTGTTCAATGATATACCGGTTTGGAAGACCATGCTTTGTTGGAGAATTTTATATTAACTTTTAACTCGTTTGTGCGCTTAAAAACAAATAAAATCACTAAAACCATGAATTAACTAAACATTGTTACAATTTACCCAGAACAGCTGCCATTGACCTCTACAAGAACCCACCGGCTTTTAGATGGGGTGGTTTGTATTAGTATTTTGTATTAGTGGTTTTACATCTGATAAATAACGAAAAATTTGTGTTTCTGAGTAATTGGTAAAATACACATTTTTTAAGACTAAAAGATATGATTTGGGGGGAAAAGAAAAAAATATGAATGTTTATAAGCCCCATAGACTTTACTTAATCAACAGCATCCAGTCATAATTAAAATAATCCCTGACAGTGTTTACCTAGAACATCTGTAGGGCATATGGAGTGTATATGCAACACATACACAACATATCAGCTCATATGTCCTCTATTATTGCAACTAATAAACACATTTTATAAACTGAGGCAGTGACGCCCACCCACACAACCTACATAATGAAACTGTAACAACACACAGACCAGAAGCTTGGCAGACTTGGCAGACTTACTGGTTAATGCCCCCACTACATCTGGTATGTTGCCATGCTGTTTTTATGCCTTCCTCAAACAAAGCCTCAGAAGTCAAACAAGTCAAACAGTCAAACAAGTCAAACAAGTCAAACAATATTTGATTCATTTCCTATTTATTAAAGGAATGCTGTCACAGGAAAACATGTTTTATTTTCAAAACGCATCAGTAAATAGTGCTGCTTCAGCAGAATTCTTATTTTTTTAAAAGAGCAAAAGTAATTTTTTTTTTATTAAATTTTAAAATTTGGCATGGGGCAAGACATAATCTTATTTTCCCAGGAGCCCTCAGCCATGCGACCTGTGCTCTGATAAACATCAGTCACTCTTTACTGCTGAGCTGCAAGTTGGAGTGATATCACCCCCCTCCCTCCCCCCCCTGCAGCCGATCAAAGGAACAATGGGCAGGGAGCAAGAAAGCAGCTCCCTAACACCTGCATTGTTACAGATTTTCCCATACCTAGTGGTAGATACAAGAATAGCACTTATTAGTAAAAAGTCCAGCTCAGTCAAGTCATAACTCCTTCAGTTGCAGTGAGTAAGAGAAACAATAGGGTATGTGAAAGCAGTTCCTTGGCTCCTTCTGAAAGCTCGGGCTCAGGCACAATGCACAATGAGATGGCTGCCTACACACCTATATTACCGGTAAACAAATACAAATAAAATAAAAATACATTCGTTGGTTTGAGAAAAAAACTTTAAATGGTAAAGTTAATTATTTGCAATGTAAACAGTGTAATTTAGAAATAAAAAATACACTTTAAAAATCATAACAGAGTCCCTTTAAAAAGCCTTTGTACTTGTTCTTCTGTACAACTCTACCAGTGCACATTGCATTTTAATAAACATACCAGCATAAAAAGGTTTGCAAAATACTTTATGAATAATGTACTGTGAATGAATAAAGGCAACCAAAATAAATATGAACAGTATATCTAACAGCTCATTTACTAACATGGGTGCTAAATTGCACAAATGCAGTTGCCAGTAGCAACCAATTGACAATTAGTTTTGAAATGAAAGCAAAACTTGATTGGTTGCTATTGGAACATGTGCAGTTTAGCTTTTATGTTAATAAACCAGCCTCCTAGTACTAAATTTTGGGCTAATAGCTACCCTAATGAGAAAAGTCCCTGTTTTGCAGAGTTTATGTTCTAGCTGAAAGTAGGAAGACTTACAATAATGTAAGGGAATAAAAAAAGCTGTAATTAGACTTCTAAAAAGCCATGGTTTTTAAGACATGAAGGATTTTCAATTGCTGGATGCCAGTTGCTATCAGTGGCAGTAGTTAAATGCTGCAGTGTATAGTGTGCTAAGTTGTCACCCTATGTGTAGAACTATATAGGAGATTTAGTTTGATGTGGTCTTGTCAACAGATTGCATCTAGGGTTGCCACCTGTCCCTTTTTAACCCGGACAGCCCAGTTTTCGGAAGGGCTGTCCAGATCAAAACCTTCTGCCTGGTTTTCCTAATTTGTCCTGTTTTCCTAATTAGGAAAACTGGGCAGGACTCACTGAGATTGACTCAGTGATTCGCCAATCACTGTGTCATAGCCCTGCCCAGTGACACCACTGCCCCACCTCTTCCCTGCCCTGTGACATCATGACCCCGACTCTTCCCCGGCCCGTGATGTCATTGTCTGAAGTCAAATTAAAAAAATACCAAAGTCCATCAACTTCTGCCCCTCCAAATGAACCCCAGGTGCACATGTAGTTGCTGGTCTGCCATCACAACATCACCCGGCAGAGCATTCCACAGCCTCAGATGCCACAGATGCATGAAGACAAGAAACCTTCTCATTGGTGCACATATGACAAAGGATTGAAGGAGCATAATGATCTATTGGAGTGTCAGGGCCTGCTTGACTCTTGCTGGGATTGGAAAAGGACCAAGGAGGAAGCCTAGGTACCGCCAATACAAATAGTCTAAAGTGCGATGTCTGAAGGGTTAATGAGAGTCTTTAGCTGATATACAGGCACAGGCAAGTTCACGTGGCAGTCAACAGAATCAGGATCAGGAAAAAGGGGCAAAACCAGTAAATCAGTCCAATAAAGCAATTTATAGTGCACCCAGAAGAAAGTCCTATATATGGATATTGAATTCAGGTACTGAGCATCAATTTAATTAGAATTTTCACACCAGATAAGATGCAATGACATAAGGCACTTGGACACTAATGTCACTGCGCTGGCGCTCATGGGCGCTGCCATTTTGGATGCGGTGCTGGCAGAGAGAGGAGTGCCATTGGGCACTCCTTACAGGGTGTGTTCTCATATTTTGTATAAGTTTGAGATTACCAGAATGTATCTGGCCTGGAACCTGACCCTGTAATTAGTTGCTGCCTATGTAGCCTTGATCCATAGTAGCATATACTAAATAAATACATGTGCTAGTCTTGCACGTAGCTGCTACATTTGCTCAAGGGACTGCCTCATTTCATAATGAGTGCTAATAATAATACATATATGGGATCCATAATCTAAAAATTATGGGAAAGCCATCTCTCATAATCTCCATTTTAATCAAATAATTTACATTTTTTAGAAATGATTTCCATTTTCTCTGTAATAATAAAACAGTAGCTTGTACTTGTTAGTAACTAAGCTAGAATGAATCCTTATTGGTGGCAAAATACTCCTATTGGGTTTATTTAATGTTTAAATGACCTTTAGCAGACTAAAGCTCCGGTGATTCAAATTATGGAAAGATCCCTTACTCTGGATCCTGAGCATTTTTGGATAATAGATCCTCATACCTCTAATAATATCATCCGAACTTCAGAAACTACTTATTCAATCTCTCCCAACACTTATTATTAAGTCTGTGCAGCAATTAAAAGGGGACTATATTACATTTGTTTGTGCTGAACCCAATTGACAATATATTTGGACTACATTAACATTTTCTTGCCTGCTTTCTGGTGTTTTATTTTTATCTCTTTAAGCCAAATCTATCAAATGCTGTTATCTCAGTAGGCAAATTTTTGCAATAGGATTTTTTTTATGTTCAACACTCTTAGACAGTGCTGAAATACATCAAGAAAGCGCTGAGGGACTGTGGAGCCAGCCAGGGCTTGTTTCCCTCCAGCACATGAGGATTTAACCCTGCTCAGATGCCGGGCAGGAAAGGAGAGACTTCCTACTCACCCCCCTGCCAGCTCTCCCAGCAGCGTCTCACATCCTTGCAGCACGGAGCGGCATCTCCCTCCCCCCCTCCCTGTTTAAGCGCTTTCAGCTAGGGAGCTATAGGCTCGTAATGTTTATTCAATTTTACATGTTTCTGTTTTCCTTTTCAGGTTCCAAAAAAAAAGAAATTTTATTAAAATATTGGTTACATGTTTATATATATTTGGTATGTCACAGCAAAGGGCGGGTGATAGTCCTTGGCCATTTAATTTCGGGTGTTGTTTGGTGGTTTCCACATGCCCCCTGCGTTAGAAGTGGCCGGCATTCATTATAATAACAGCGAAAAAGTTTGATGTGATGTTTTGGTAAAGTTTGAAATACATGGACTATTTCTGATGTTGGATTCTTTAATAAAGCTGTGGCCGAACCCCACCCACGAAAAGAATGGTGTCAGTGTGTTTTCTCTTGTGTCATGTGGATATACTGGGGGATAAGGTTGGAAGGGAGGGAAAAGTCTCTGCAGTCATAAAAGCAGAATAAAACTGTGAAGGCTAAATTCTGTGACCCTGTACATAGTACGACAGCATCATGAGTTTCCAACCTTATTGATTTTTGTTTTCTGGGTTGGAGCTACTCATTTAAAGGAGAGAATCCTTTGCATTCTACAGGTCAGGGCTAGTGTTCCTGCTAGCAATTTAGCCAGGATTGGTAGCTTTGCTGTGTGTTTGCTGAGATGTGATTTTCTTGGCAGTGTGAGATTTCGCTGTAGCTCCGGCAAAAAAGATCATCACATAAACGAGGTTTACCTGGAGGTGTTGACAACTGTATGAAAAGTTACAGGTATGATATCAGAAGTGCTATTCGTGGTGAAACCATCTAGAAAAGGTCAAGTGCAAAGATAGCAATTTGCAGTTCAGTGGGCTAGCGGATTCTATTGTAGGAAATGGTACAAACACGGAGGTTTTTCTAAATTTATCAACCATTATCATTTTAGCACGTTGTTTAGAAAAGCATGATTCATTACATTTTGTCATTTTGTCAAGTGGTAATGAAGCTCCTTTAAATATGTTGGCAATGTAAATTCAGCCTACAGTTCTACTAACCAATTCATTCTGCTTGATGAGCAAATGAAACAGCAGTTCAGTGTGGTACAAAGCAAAGATCAGGGTTGCTATTTTTTTCATATTAAACAGGCATTTCATGTGCAGTAGAACAGCATTAAACACAGTCATGTATGTATGTGCAGTATATACAGTATATATTTATCTGTATGGTAACAGTGGGAAACAGCAAGTATTGCATTGAACAAGATAGTGTGATTAGTCAGTGATATATTACTTGTGCAAACAGGGCTGTGTATGAAATTCAGAAAATATCAATATCTGCAATATGTGACAGTTCCTAGTTAGGCCCTTAAATACCGAGTATGGTTTCAGAAATGAAGTTAGATGAGCCCAGATGGATTTCTGATCACAGTATGGTTCCTATTCATTTATCTTACCATCTGCTCTTTGCAAGTGGCATTAAAAGGAAACAACTCTCAGTGGCACTAAAGGCAGAATAATAACATGCTTTATACCCCCCAACCATGATAATAACTAACACTTTTTAAAAAAATATATATTGAACTTTATTTGTTTTGAAATTCACCATATAACCATGCTTTTGGATACTCAATAGGGATGAACATCATCAATATCATTTCTTAAAGCTATCCACTGTACCACAAGACGGCATTGCTTGTTGCTGTGCACAAAAATGTATTTAAGCTAATGCTGTAGGTTTTGTACAGTACATATGCAGCGTTGGAAGTGTTGGATTATCGATACTCTCTTCCTTGGGCCAGGTGTTATGTACATGGGGAAACAACTATGCCACCTCTTGTCCTTTGATATCATTGTATTTGTTGCACATATGCAGACTTTAACATCACGTTAAGGAGAAGGAAAGGTAAAAACTAAGTAAGCTTTATCAGAAAGGTCTATGTAAATACAGCCATAAGCACTTACAGTAGTGCTGCACTGTACTTACAGTAATGCTGCTCCCTCAAAAACAGCCTTAATTCCTGGGGCCAGAGTCTGTGCAGTTCCCTCTCTCTCTCCCCCTCCCACCATAATGCTAAGAACTCCCTCCCCCCTTCCTTAGGAATATGTGATCTCAGCTATAATGGCTAGAGACTGCAGGAAGGAAGCTACCTAAAATGGCAGCTGATATCTTAAGCAAAAGGAGAAAGCTTCTAAAGCTGTTTACTCAGGTATGGTAATGGTTTCTGCAGAATAGATATTTTGTTCTAGGTGGCACTTATGTGGCAAATCTGTTGGCAGTAAAATGGCATAATGACTTTCCTTCTCCTTTAAGTTGCAGATTAGCACATGTTCCCAAATAACTACACATAGGTGCAGAGTTATGGAATATGTGTTAGCCAGACTGTTAGGGGTATATATAATGTATATATGCTGTGTAAAAAGTGGAGTAAACATTATCGGTGATGTTGATCATAGCAGCGAATCAGATGCTTTGCTTTTCTAACTATTGAAATCTAAATGCTGATTGGTTGCAACATCACCAGTAATGCCTCACTCCACTTTTTACACAGCATGATGAATATACCCCTTAGAGCAATCTCACTCACTAACCAATAGTTTCTGTTCTCAGGGCACTACATCATTATGCACTTCTATTCAATCCATTGAGTCTATTCTGGAGATATAATAGCCAGCTGGATATGTTTGTCTTATACAGCAACTAACTTGGCTGCTAACTTTATTTACATTTTCTCACATTTCAGGCTTTAGCTGAACTTATACTGAAGATAACCATCAGTCCACAGAGAAGAGAAATGTATGACTTCTACAAACCTAAAAACAAAGACAAAATTGAAATGTTACAGGAGCTCAGCAACCTTGGTAATGACTGGAGGGCCAGCTGAAACATTGGTTGTGATAATAATTCCATATAATCTTATTATAAGCCCTGGAACTGTGTCTAATGTGAACTCTGTGTATGTGTATGGCTCTGAGCATCACACTGTAGTATCAAATATAGGACCCTTTATCCTGAATGTTCGGGACCAAGAATATTCTGGGTAAGGGATCTTTCCATAATTTGGATCTCCATAACTTAAGTCTAATAAAAAAAACAATAAAACATTAATTAAACCCAGTAGGGCTGTTTTGCCTCCAATAATGATCAGTTATATCTTAGTTGGGATCAAATACAAGGTACTGTTTTATTATTACAGAGAAAAGGGAAATACATTTTAAAAACCTGAATTATTTGATTCTAATGGAGTTTATGGGAGATGGCCTTTCCGTAATTCTGGGCTTTCTGGATTATGGGTTTCCAGATAATGGATCCCATGATTATATACTAATAACACCCTCTAGCCATGAATAAGAAATCAGTTTACTCCAGATATAACAATGAAAGTAAATCACTGATTGGTTGCTATGGGTTGCTGCACAGGGGCATATTTGACCATTGTTAGTAAATGGATCTGTACACATATTAGCAATTGGTTTAGAACACCAGAATAAATGTATTTTCCTATAGAAGGTATACAAGCTTAATGGTGTTCCTTTTACCTTTCTCCCGCCTTTCGGTTATTTGCATTGTCTCATTCTGAGAAGTACATTGCACATTGGTGGCACGTTCTAAATACAAATATACATTCCTATGCATATTTATGAGATGAAACTGAAGTCTCAGACCCCAAATTTGAGATGCATGGCCTCACACTGTAGTGTTTTTTACAGCTCAGATCATACATTTTGGCACTTCAGCTGCTGGTCTTTTCCACGTATTGTAAGATTTAAATCAGACAAATACCCGGCGACCCCGCGGTTTATTAAAATCCGAAAATGAATTCCTTTACGCTTCGGTGCAACTACAATGAGGAAGTGTCTCTCAAGCAAAAAGGTATCAATGAAAATATGACAAGAATGCCAACAAAGCAACATCATAACATTTAATTAGCCAGATGTTGTAGAAGCTAATTTTAATAATGAAGAATATTTAAATCTCTTTACTACAGAAGAGACCCACAGAGCGGCACAGCGAAGGGATTCATGCACATTATATACACTCATAAACCAGCTGCTACTGCTACTGTAACTTTTGTGATGTAAAATATTCCTTGGTATGTTAAGTAACAAAGAGCTGAAACATTTAAACCTCAATCCGGTAATGAAACAGACACATGCTAATGTATTTATTTGGTTTCACATCATTTTCAGTTTCTGCCAATGGGCTCTGGTTGTTTTGAGAACCTGAATGTTTTCAGCAGTGTCTGTCTGGTATCCTAGGGGCCACCACCAGAAAACTAACATTTAACAAAATATCTTATTTAAAAAAAACAAAACTTTTTTAAATGTGCACATGTGAAACTCACTGTCCTTTAAGTCACTCCAATAGTGATGCACAAATCTGTCCCATTTTGCTTCGACATAAAATTCGCAAAAATTTGCAAAACACATTTGTTGCACAATTTTTTTGGTCCCTGTGCGACTGATTGCAATTTTGACGTGACCGTGCCCAATTTGACGTGCAACGAAAAAAAATTCTGTACGAACAAATTTTTCCGTGCCCAATTTTCACGGTTGTTTAGCTAAACAATTCACCAATGGCTAAATGCGGAAATTTGCTGCGAATCCATGCCTGGCGAAAAATTCACTCATCACTAACCACCAACCCTTTGTCTGGTGGTGCTGGGTTTTGGGGAAGATACAGAGTCCCGTATAAGCAGTAAGGTGGGTAGTTGGTGCTCTTGACCCTCAATTGTCTAATGCTGTGTGTAGTGGAGTAATGCAAAAGAGTCATTAGGACTCCTACCTTTGTCCTATGCAGTTACTTTATGGTGTTGCCTACAGGTTTGGCATATCTATAGAGTTAGGGTACAATCCATAAACAGTGGAGCAGTATCCTGGGGTTATTTATTGGAGGGGGCAGTAAAAACAAATAAACTAATAAAATAGCTCTTCTTGAAAATGTAATGGGTAAGCCTGACCCCCTAAAGCAGAGTTATTAGTATGTTCAGACCTAATAAACTATTGATGGGGTCCCTCCTGTGTAGTCAAGTAATGCCCTTGACCACCTACATTAAGAGGTGGTTCATTTTCAGTTTAACCTTTAGTATTTTATAGAATGGCCTGTTCTTTTCATTTGGTCTTCACTGTTTATTTTTTATAGTTTCTGAATTATTTACTTTCCTCTTCTGTAGGGATCCTTTTATATCCGTGAGCCACATTCAAATGGAAAAAGTGTTGGGGAGCAACACAAGCATGGAAAAAGTTCCTGGGAGTGCAAATAAGAGCTATAATTGGCTATTTGGTAGCCCCTACATGGACTGGCAGCCTACAGAAGGTTCTGTCTGGCTTTGCACTGAGTTTTATGCAATCAACACTTGCCTCCAAGCCAGAAATTTAAAAATGAGCACCTACTTTGAGGCCACTGGGAGCAACATCCAAGGGGTTGGGGAGCAACATGTTCCTCACAAACCACTGGTTGGGGATCACTGCTCTTCTGACTCCAGCTTTCAAATGGGGTTCACTGACCCCCTAAGCCCAAAAACTATTGCTCTGTGAGGCTGCAATTTTAATATTATTGTTACTTTTTATTGCTTGTCTTTCTATATGGGCCATCCTCTCTTCATATTCCTGTCTTTCTTTTAAACCACTGCTTGGTTGCTAAGTTAAATTGGACTCTAGCAACCAGACAACTGCTGCAAAGCCAAACTGAACAAAAAGCTGAATAATTCAAAACCCTTGGATAACGATGAAGAAGATGCAAACAACAACTTTAATAAACACAAGTAAAATGAGAAGAGGCTGTGGTAGGATGTTGTGGGCTGATATTTAAGCAACTGTACCACTCCAAAGAAGGATTGATTAAAGACATGTGAGCATGGGATCTTGGGGAGGAAATTGGCACCTTTATTAAGAGCCAGTCAGTGTCAATTTCTCTTTAAGCCGAAAACTGGAAACGCCTAGCTGAAACATCTGCCTTTTAAGCGTTTGAAAAGAAATCCATTCTTTTGGCTGTATAACAACACTCTTACAGTGTGTTAAGTGATATTTTTAATGCGGCCCTTTTACATTTTTGAGCCTTGTTAGAGTCGTTTGCAGCCTCCTTGGTGCAAGCAATTATGCTCATGTGTTTTCTACCTCACTTAATGTTTCTCTAATGAACTTGTCACATGCAGATATTTTAAGCATTAGAGCAAATGAGTGCAGCGTTGCTTTTGGAATAATCACATAATGTCCTTAAGCTGCAGCCCTCGCATCTGCACAAACTCTAACAAGTGCTGTATCCAAGGTACCAAACAGAGAAAATCTTTACTTCCAGTTTAGCAGCCCCTCAACAATTATAAATCTTTTGATTGGCCAAGGTTAACAGAAAGCGCCTTATTTTCACCAGAATTCTTGCAGTAGTGCTGCACCGGACAAACTAATGATTTATAAATAGAATTAAGTGCATTAAATAAATGTCATCTATGACATCTGGACAGAAGGTTATGGAAGGTATGGGGAGATGTCTGTCACTGATATGGAATCAAACTTAATCCATAGTATATTTTAATTGGCCAATTAAATAGTTTCTCTCTAAATGAAATGCATGAAACAAAGCTTAAATTATTTTTAAAGCAGTAATAGTAGGCCATACGCTGGTAAAATGCACAGAAATGATGACATGATATACTGTAGTAATACAGGTATGTATATATGGGCATGTGATCAATTACTTGCTAGCAAAAATAAGACACATGCGCTTTAGATGAGTGAAACAGTAAGATTTAATCTGAAGCACTTCTACTGATGCTACTGGCCTTTTGGCTCAAAAACAGTAAAGGTGTAAGGCGTAAAGGTGCCCATACACATTCAGATTATGGTTGACAACATAGACTTTTCTGGTATCAATGTCAGCCCATAAAGCTTGTGAGTATTCCCAAAATTGATGTCTGTCACTATCTATATCTGATTAAGGCTTAGTTAAATATTGGTCTAGAAGAAAAATTCTGTTTGGCTGAGGACTACATCCATGCCCCAATGGGTCAATCTGACTGCATGGGTGATCAGTGTTTCTGCATTTATATGTTAAACATAACCCTTATGCAATTTTTAGTACTGGTATGGGTTGTAATGTATCTAAGTGGAAGTCAAAGCAGAATTTTTCTAAAAATGTAATTGTAATAAAGTGAAAAACTGAGAAGTTTTAATAGCATATAATAGCATAGTCTGCCCTGACCCTGGATGGAGACATGCCAATGTATAGTGATGAGCGAATTTTTTCACTAGGCATGGATTTGCAGCGAATTTCCGCATTTCGCGAAACTTCTGTGAAAATTTGTAGCGCATAAATTTTGTTTTTGTCTAGCGTCAAATTGGGCGCGGTCACGTCAAAAAACCGTGGGCGACAAAAAAAAAGGCATAACAAATGTGTTTTGAAAGCAAATTTTTTGGCACTTCGCAAATTTTATGGCAAAGCAAAACGGGACAGATTCGCTCATCACTACTCACAAACCACTGGTTGGGGATCACTGCACAAATTGGGCACGGTCGCATCAAAAAATTGTGGGCAACAAAAAAAAAGAAGTGTGCGACAAAAAAAAAAAGACGCGAAAAAATCCTTTTGCAAATTTTTCCGCGTTTCGCGAATTTTCTTGCCGTTTCGCGAATTTTATGGTGAAGCAAAAATGGGACAGATTCGCTCATCACTACCAATGTATATTTGCACCTGCACTCTCTTTTAGTGGAGACCCAGAGGGCTCATTAACCTCTGCAGTCTCAGTGCAAAAGACTTGTGTCTAAACATGCTCCCTACACTAGCGCGTATCTGTTCAAGCACCATTTTGCTGGCCTAGTCTGCTGGGTTGAATCATATGCAAAAGTGCCTACTGATGTAGGGGAACCCTGGAGCTACCACTATCTTTCAGGTTCCCATTGCAGGTTGTGTCAATAGGTGCAGCAGACTTATGCCTAAAGGGTGCGGCGCAAATAAAACACTAATAATAACACTGAATGCCGGAAATGACATCATCCCGACAATCTTGAACACAATTGCATCTGATATTCCACAAACTGCAACTGTGCACATTTTAACATAGGCACAATTATAGAGGGCACACATCTTTGCTCACCTGCAAATACACTGGAATTTTGAGGGAAAATGCATTGAAGGTAAAGTGCACTGCACTTGTAAATGAGCCCTAAAGGAGATTGCCAAAAAGGAAAACCATTACAGGTCTTCCCTCAGTAGCAGAAGAGGGCTATAGTTGTACTTGTGAGTAATATAGAAATAAATATAAAATTAATATAGATGTAGCGTGAAATGCAGAGTGCAAATTGTAAAAATCAGCACCAACTTATCCTCAGAGGGTGTGCTTATAAGAAGGTGGCAATGTCTACCCTTTACATGTAGTACAGAGAGATTAGCAGCAGGTATGTGTATATATATATGTGTGTGTATATGTGTATATGTGTGTATGTGTGTGTATGTATGTGTCTGTGTGTGTGTCTGTTTGTGTCTGTGTGGGTGTATATATGTATGTTTGTGTTTATAACCTGCCCATAGTATTGGTGGTGGGGGGAGAGACTATAAATTATATGTGGTAAGGGGAGGTATGGAAGTATATTCTTGTTGTGGATCATTTTTCAGGTAAATTTGTCCCTCAGGATATATAGAACTACAGTAATTATAGTGTTTGGAGAGTAATGTATGTCCTGCTCTAGGGTTATAAGAAGAATTGCATTGCAGAAAATAATGAAATTAAATACAGTACCTGTTCTGATGCAAATGGATTAGATGCATTTTAAACATACATATATATATAACATACACTGTTTTGCACATATTAAGTTATAGATACTTCGGCACCATGTAAGTTGCACAGATACAAGTAAAGGTAGTTTTCTGAAGAGAACTGGCACCGATTATTGTTTATGAACTGGGAGGGAATGAGCTGGTTGGTTACAAACCAAAATGCAATATGATTGCAATTGGCAGGGAAAAAAAACGGCATCAATATGTCACACTGAACAGAAAGCCATCTGGTCATCATTTCTAAATCACACATCATCCTCTGTGTGATGATCCCATCCTTTAATCAACAACATGGCATGCTAGTAAGAACTAGGGAAACAAACATTCCCACATTCCCTTTGTATCACCATAAAATCACCCCTGTTACCTAAGAATGTGTCCCCTGTCCAGTAATATTGTTCCAACTGAGAAGTTACGGTTTCTTATAAAAATGTGTAAGTACGGGCAGAAAGGCGGAGGTTTGTCATTGCTTCTGAGTAATTAAAGGGGTTGTTCACTTTCAAAGTCCAAGTCTTATAAAACTGCTAACAATGCTTTCAATGTGTTAGAAAATTAATTTTCCATAATAAAAAGTAAAAAAGGCCATTGCAAAAGCTATTTTTTATACCTGTTAAAGGGGTGGTTCACCTTTAAGTAAACTTTTAGTATGTAATAGAATGGCCAATTTAAAGCAACTTTTCAATTGGTCTTCATTATTTATTTTTTATCCTTTTTTTGCCTTCATTTTCTAATTCTTTGCAGCTTTCAAATGGGGGGTCACTTACCCCAGCAACCAAAAAACTATTGCTCTGTGATGCTGCAGTTTTATTGTTATTGTTACTTCTTATAACTTCTTTTTTCTGTTCAGGACCTCTCCTATTAATATACCAGCCTATCCTTCAAGCCACTTCCTGGTTGGTAAGGTAATTTGGACCCTAGCAACCAGATAGCTGCTGAAACTTCAAACTGAAGAATTGCTGAACAAAAAGTGAAATAACTAAAAAAAATACAGATAACGAAAAATGAAGACCAATTGCAAATATTACTCTCTACATCATACTAACTCAAAGGTGAACAATCCCTTTTCACATACAGACATGTGAATGCTTTATGTGGATTTAGCCCAGCTCATTTATGCATGAAGTAATCACATACACGCCTTGGAGAGTAGAGGCATAAATGTAATGGAACAAATTAATGCTAATTTAATCCTTCTCACTCATAGCGTACAAAAGTATTGGAGCAAAATCAATGGAAACCAAAGGGAAATCTGTTAGACTTGCGAAATACAAAGTATTAATTGCTGTGCCGTTCGAAGAAAAGAACAAAATGGTTGTAGTTGATAAAGTTTTCGACTTAATAGCTTTTAACAAATTACAGACCATTCAAACCACCCAGAGTTTCTTTTTCTAACAGAAAAAAAATGAATTACAAACCCACACAGTGTGTTTAATTCCATTGTTTAACAAGGGACAAATAAAATGGTAAATGAACACAAACTGCTATAAACCCCAGGACATAAGAGCAAAGATACACTTGCCCCCAGATAAAAGCATGGGAAAGCGACACGCAGATCGAGCAGCAGTTAGAGAGAGGTATGGGGGTCACAAAGGTTCATATAGGGGGGTGCTATCCTCACCCAGATGAAAACTGTTGGGACTAAGGGATTTAAAGACTATTACAGGCTTTTCCTTCACTGTTATGTGATATTAAATGTTGCTATTTGAATTAATAATGCAAAAAGGCTAACTCCAACTCTAACCTTTCCCATCCATATTAGGAACTGCTTTATGCAGTGTTCCCCAACCAGGGACTCGTGAGCAACATGTTGCTCCCCAAACCCTTGGATATTGCTCACGTGGCCCAAAGCAAGTGCTGATTTTTGAATTTCTGGTAAGGAGGCAAGTTTTGGTTGCATAAAAACCCAGTACAATGCCAAACCCAGCCTTCTGTAGGCTGCCAGTCCATTTAGGGGCTATTAAGTAGCCAATTATAGCTCTTACTGGCACCCCCAGGAACATTTTTCATGCTTGTGTTGCTCGCCAACACTTTTTCAATTTGAATGTGGCTCACGGCAATAAAAGGTTGGGGATCCCTGGGTTAATGGATTTGTCAGGTATCCATAGTGCAATGTCAGTTTCAGGGTTTCTATGTAAAAATAGCAGAAAACATCACTTACAAGTCAAGGACAGTGTGACCTTTTACTAAAAGCTCTGAAATTCTTGTTGCAGTGTAGGGTTATAGTTTAATGCACTAATGCACATCTACAGGTAAAGTCTGAGCAAACTAAGAACTTGCAATCCAAATAAATGTAACACACCTCTTACTGGGGTTACTCCCATTGAATGTAGTTCCAGAACTGACAAAATAATAGTGCTTCAGGTATTCTGGGGGGAAAAAAACCTAAACAATAAAATTAAATTAAATCATACATTAACTGCAGGTGTCTTTTCAGAGGGTTTTCAAACAATGAATTGCATATAATATCTTATTACCTATCTATTTTATAACAATACGACAGAGATAGTGTTTTTAGCAGGGCAAAGGTCTCAGACCCCCTTCTAATTAACCCCAATCTGCCCCAATCCACTGGGACCCCTGGAATGATTCATTATTTCGAAACCCTGTGCATATCTCTCAGGGATGATAACTGAGAGGTCCTTGCAGTTTGGGATCATATGGGGAAGATTATCATGCTCAGCGGTGAGAGTAGAGCCAAATGTTGGGCTGAGGTCAACCTATGCGACTGCACAATGTCCTAAAGCAGCAATGTACAACCACAATTTTTTTCAATGAGTGCCATCATAGACTCAAATACTTATGCCACCACCAACACTCCAGGATAGCACTATTGTTCCATTGTATCTACTATCCACACAAAAGACATCACACAGAAGCACTAGTATACCAGCTGTGAGAATCGCTTATTCTGGATTCTTAACTAGCAATGCAGTATATGCTGTTTTACAGAATAGCAACACAGAAGAATTATAGTAATAGCCCCCCCAGAAGGCAAACAATTTAAATTCTAAATGATGCACGGATGAGGAAAGATTCATAAGGTATTTTATCTCATTTCAGTAATAAATCAGGTAACCATATTATTGCTTGTAAATTGCTTGATAATAACACAATTCTTTTATCTTTTTTTTTAGACACTAATTTCCTGTTCAGTTATGGAACAATAAAATCCTTACCTATATTAAAATGTATGTGACATATAAATATATATATACATATAAGTATATTGTATCAAATAAACAGTTTTTATGTTCCGCTGGGTATTGACATTGCAAACTAAAGTATCAGCTTTTTGGTACTGTTCCGACAAAGTAAAGCTATAGGAATACAATACGACCAAAAACAAACAAAACAAAATATATTAATAGGTAGAATGATCTCCCATCTATACCCTCGACTCTTCCAGCAAGGAATTCCACCAAATGAATGCATGCATTAACAAGTTAGACGTTGGTTAGTGACTCTGGGTAATCGTGTCCGACTCAAATACACTTTCCAGTTCATCTCACAGGTCTTCAGTTGGTTTTAGGTCAGGGCTTTGTGCTTCCCAGTTGTGTTATTCTATTCCCATGTCTGCAATACAATTTTCCTACTGAAATAGAAAAGGGTCTTCATCAGTCTGTTGGCACAATGTGCCATAGCAGGAGTTGAATCCCATTGAATAGGTCTAAGGTTACCAACCAGCAATAATAGATATTTTGGTATACTCCCACCCCATACACCTGTTACAGAAGAGGCAAAATTGTCAAGAATGTTATTATATAATAATGTGGCACTGGTGTCAGCAAAGCAATAACCTATATGCCCAATTGCAGTAATTAGGAGGGTTGTCCTAATTTGGCCATACAGTATTTTTCTAGGATATTTAGTATAGATAGCAGTAAATTATGTGCATTTCTGTTAAGTGAGAGCAGAGGCCGGTTTCTTAAAAAAAAAAAAATAACTACATTCAAAGACTGTGAAGTAATAAAACAATGCCATCCTGTGGACAAATGTTTGGTGGAGCCAAGGGCATACAGTGAGCATAGAAAGATTCATTGTTATCTACTAGTCGCAGGGTTGCCACCTTGCCTGTAATTTACTGGCTGTCTGGTAAAAGTAAGACTTACTGCTAATGTTATGCATAAGAATAGTTCATAGATATAGAAGGTTGACATCCTAGGCAGTATATAAAAGGCTTCCAGCAGTGTTCAGTACTGTGACAATAAGTTTTTATCATTGGCACAGTTTTTAGTAATGCCCTCACAAACGTAGGCTCGCAATAATGCCTTGGCAATGCTTTCTCTGCTCCTCTTACTCTCTGCTAAATGTGACTGCAAAGGATTCATCCAGTTTCAAGATTTGATGACTTTCCGTGGTTTGTTGTTGGTGAAGCAATTCGGAAAAAAAGAATTTCTATTTACTTTGCAGATTGTGAAACAATTACAAAGATGCCAAATGCAGGAATTCCGCATGTTCTAGCTTTGTTAGTAGAGGTGCCTTCCCCAGTGGATCATTTACCATTTTACATGTGTGAGTGCCACGGTAAGGCTAGAAAGACTGGGTCAAAAGAGTGTATGGAGATAGGGTGAATCACAGGAACAAGGAGAGGACAGGAGCAAGGGATATTGGCAAGATGAAAGTGTTGAAGGGGTTACAGTCTCTGCCCTGCCTTCCTTTGCCTACAGTATAACAACAATGATAAATGGCACTACATAGGAGCCTTATACTGTATAGTCCCAAACAGCAATTTGTTCTTGTCATTTCAGTCTGTGCTAAAGGGCATCATTCAGTTTATTCAATATAGGAGAGGCCTAATGCTGGATGTCCATGTGAAATGCTTATTGCTATTTTCTATTAGATTTATAAAGAATTACAGCATATTGTACATGGCTATTGCGTCTGTGAGCCAGATGAACCAATCACTGTGAAGTTCTTACTTGTCAAATAGCAATGTTAAAAGGCTAACTCAGGAAAAAACAGCAAAACAGGTAAATGACAAATGTCAGAATAAAGACAGGAAAATGCAATGCCTATTGAACCATGGTGCACGGTATGATGATGGTAAAAATGCCTGCCCCCAGTAAGCACTTTACCTGCTTTAAGCCTTTTGTATTTACTATAAAGAGCTCATTTGCACTTTTTATACCTGTGATCACAGCCCCTAATTGCTTAAGGTAAGAATGCAGAATGTTGCAGTTTTTATTTATGCGCAGCAGATCCAGAGGTGCCCCTGCAGGGGAGTAACTGCAAAGGAAGCAGACCCTGCAGCTGCAGGGGGGCCCAGAAGTATAAAGGGGCCTCAAGAGGTTTTATAAATAATTTCAAATATTTGTAAAACAGGACAACCTATGGACATTTGGGTTCTCATTTATTCTCCTGCACAGCATCTGAGAATGTAATACATGAATATATGTTCTCCCTTGGTGCTTTGGCCAGCACACTTCCGTATTTCGCCATTGGCAAATTATTTTGCGAAACTGCTACAGAAATTCGCTGTGACAAAAAATATTGAAGCCCACTGACTTTAATGTATTTGGAGTGAGAAAAAAAAAAAATAATGCATGTGTAAAAAAAAGTTGCGTGCTTATAACTAATCAAGGGCAATGCTCAGGAAGAACATGGGTAGGTGGGATAATGTAATGTGATCCAGAACAACCAATCCAATATTTACTTTCAAACTGCAAGCCAAGAAATGCTACCTTCTGATCAGTCTTTTAACCTTTTATTACATTAATCCCACACTAGAGACATGAGTTAACCATTCTGTTGCCATACACAGTAATGTTTAATGAGTTTATAGGAGATCTCTGTAAGTTGCTTTATTCACTCACATTTGTTAATGGTTGTTCTGAGTGTTTGGATGTAATCTGAAGTGTTTATTTTATAGATCCCAAGTAACACCATTATAGCTTTATGCATCACAAGCACCAATCTATTCTTTTTTACGGTAAGACTGTACAGCAAAAACAACTGTTCACGAAAAAAAATATAAGTAGCGGGAAAGCAAATTTATGTAACAGTGTATAAAAACAGATGGCAAGGAATTCTGGAAGGAAGGCCAGAGTAGAAAGATTCATACATGAGAGTTGGAAAGACAAAGCCACTATGATAAACCACACAGATGGTAACAAAGAATAAGTAACTGGTGTGTTAGCAAAATGAGCTCCTTGTACATAAACCATGCTGCAAAAAGTAGTTTATATGCACATCTGCCATCTGTAATGTGTGCGGCCAAATTCTCAGGGTCACACAGTAGAGAATTCCCTCTTCCAGGTTCTGCATTGATTGACAACTTCAAGAGTCTGCTGGATCATTTCTACATGTCTGTGGAAGGAGAGTAACTGCCTATTGTAAAGCACCTCATAATGATTTATATATATTTTATTGGCTTGAGGAAAACATATTGCCAAGATACAGCCATTCATAAGACTTGAGAACATTAAACAATATTAAACAATACGCACGTAACATATACTAGTCAGCTATTTGAAAGCCAACAGTTCTTTGTATCTCCTATGTGTTAACTACAGTAGAAGTGGAAAAAGGTAGGGGACCCGTTTCCGTAATTTGAGTCATCATATGTTAAAGGCTACTAAAAAAAAACTAATTTAAACATTAAATAAACCCAATAGGATTGTTTTGCCTCCAATCAGGATTAATTACCATCAAGTACAAGGTACTGTTTTATTAATACATAAGAAAAGGAAATCATTTCTAAAAATGTGAATTATTTAATTAAAATGGAGTCTATGGGAGATGGCCTCCTGTAATTTGGAACTTTCTGGATAAAAGGCTTTTGGATAACAGATCCCACACCTGTACCTGTTTTTACCTTACCCCCTTATTCTTTTCAGATATGTCTTCTATTCAGTTTTATTCTATTCTTATGACTCCCTCCTTTCTCCTCTCTTAATCTTTCCTTACCACAGCAGTCCAGTGACTGCATAAGCGCACAAGTATGTTCAATTTCTCACTTTCTTAAACACCTCTGCTGCTTGTTGTTAAATCCTATATCACCTCCAAATCTCTCTTATCCTTCTTTAGAACTAATTCTTCAGGACTATTTTCACTTTATAGCTCTACTTTTATAAAAGGAACAGTATGTCCAACTTGAGCCCAATAAACACGGCTTGTGCTGGAATACAGTATGCCGATTAATATAATTTATTATAAATACGTATAGTTTATTAACATTAAAAGGGACCTGTTACCCACACATAAAAAGCTCTATAATAAAAGTCCTCTGCAAATAAAACATGAAACACAAATTATTTTTATTATTAACACATCCATACCTGTTAAAACTGTATAAAAATATTCTGAGCTGTCAATCATATATTGCCTGCCCTGCATCTGTACCTCAGGCATAGAGGTGGGGCAGGCAATTCCTTTCACTTTCTATTCAGCACTTCCTACTGTAAATGTCTCTGCACTCCTTACATTACCCCTCCCTCCTCGTTGGCTACAATTGTATATCCTAGGCATGGGTGGATACACAAAGCTGAACTGAAAAGCCCACAAAATGGCACCTGCCTGCATGTTGTGATTGTGGATCCCAAGACTGAAGGAAACAAATAATTTAGTAAACTTTAATTAGAGTTACAGGTCCCCTTTAAGGTAATAAACAGAAAAAAGCACTGGCACTCAGAGTACTAGCAGGGCAAGCCCTTGCAAATTTTATTGCGGAAGTGCATTGCAAGGACCTGCCCTGCTAGTACCTGCTCTGAGTGCCAATGCTTTTTCCTGTTTATTGCTGCTTGGGAGGGTGCCAATTCCTCCAGCATTGTGCGCTCTACTACTGGAGCGCCAGGGTGTGTGAGGGAGGTGATTTCATCTTACCCCTTTAAGATAAGCCATTGTAAAGCAACACTTTCAATTCTTTGGGCAATTAAAGGTTTACAAATAAAAAAAATGGGATAAAAACATGATGTTACTGATTCCTCTTCTTTGACTTAATTCTTGGCCATGGTTTTCTTGACTAAAATAAGTTTCCAGTATTGCAACCAGACTTTTTTTAAAATATGGCAGCAATCTGCAAAAGCTTAACTATTGCTTGAACATAGATTCTCAACTCTCGATTTAAACAAGTAAAGGTAAAAAACTAAGTAAGCTTTGTCAGAAAGCTCTATGTAAATATAGTAGTGATGAGCGAATTTGGTCGCCAGGCATGGATTCGCAGCGAATTTCCGCATTCCGCCATTGGCAAATTGTTTCGCGAAACTTCCGTGAAAATTCGGCACGGGAAAATTCGTTGCACGGAATTTTTTTTTACGTAGCAGCACGTCAAAATTGGGGCAGTCACGTAAAAAAGGCGCAGTGACGTCAAGACAGCGCGAGCGACAAAAAAATAGATGCGGGCGCCAAAAATAGACACGGGCGACAAAAAAGACGTGGGCAACAAAAAAATTGTGTGACAGATGCATTTCGCAAATTTTCCGCTGTTTTGCAAATTTTTGTGCCGTTTCACGAATTCTATGGCAAAGCTAAACAGATCAGATTTGCTCATCACTAAAATACAGCCATAAGCACTCAAAGAAAAGCTGCAATGAGTTCTCTATCAAAAGAAACACAGGATTTCTTGTCTCCTTTTTTGTAAACATGTTCTTAGGGTATCTGACTTGCTATCTCAGAAAAATCCTTCATTCCCGGGGCCAGAGTCTGCACCACTCTCTCCCCGCTCCTGCTCCCCCCTCCCATAAGAATTCATAAAACTCACTCCCCCACCCTTAGGAATGTGTAATCTAAGCTAAAAAATCTATAGCTGCAGCAGGAATCTATGAACCAAGCTAAAATGGCAGCTGCAATCTTAAACAAACAGAGAAAGCTCCTAGGGCTCTTTACTCAAGTATGGTAATGCTTTCTGCAGAATAAATATAGTGTTCTAGATGGCACTAATGTGGCAAATCTATTGGCAGTAAAATGCCAAAATGACTTTAATGCTCATGCTTTACATTCAGTCCTGTTTGTCCTTTGTGACTATTAGATCCCCTGGCATCACGGCTTAAGTATAACCACACCCAGGGTCTAATATGACTACCATTAAGCTATTGTTGAGATGTTTTTAGCCTTTATTTAGAACGTTATGAAACAAAACATGTTTTGCAAAAGGTCATATCAACTTATTTGGAACAGAACTACTACGCTTTTTGAAAAACTTATTAGAAGTCGGAATTATTTGTCACATTGAAAAAAAAAATGAGACTAGTCTTCTAATAAGTTAGTCTCAATCCAAATTCAAGAAGCCAGACAGACGTGGCTTTTTATCTTCACAGTCAAGAAACAAGGAACAAGATGTTTGCAGAAGCCTCAGTATTATGCTTGGCAAGAAAAATGCAGTACTGTATTTATTAGTAATATGGTCTGATCTACATTTCAAGAGATAAAAACAAAACCATACTTCTTATGGGTTACCGAGTCCAAGGAAGAATGTTCTAATAAACAAAATGCTGCCAAAAACGTCATCCTCCTACCTTCTCCTCCTGTTTCTCACTCTCGCCCTGACACACACCGGTAGCTGAAACGCGTTTCACAATCTGCATCAGATCCTGCAAACACAGTTGAAATAATGAGAGATCCACACTGACAATACTGCTCAATACCTTCAACAAACACTCTTTCAGTCCAACTCATTATGACAGAGGTAACAAGACTGTCTCATTCAGTTTATTTCAAGACACAGGCAAACTCCCAATTAAGGTTCCCTCATTTTGAGTTCTCTAGACAGGAGTCTGTTATCATTACAAGGGGCATAGCATCAGAAAAAAGGGAGAAAAAGAGTATACAGTATGTGTAAAGATCACTGGCTACAGTCTAGAGGAGTCAAACAACACTTGGCTTTGGGCAGAATTATCTGATATAGGTTCCCTGCTCATTTGTGCTCTATTGTCAGTTGTCATTTCTAACAGTGAACAAAAAGGTAAAATATTTTAATTAGATCGGAAAGATATTATGCCTTTATTAAAATAAAAAACTGACAATTTTTTTTTTTCAATTCCCTGCATTGCATAGTTACGTAGTTAAGTTCGTTTAAAAAGACCAAAGTTCATCCCTTATAAATTAACCCCAGTGCACATATATACACATACTGATACAGATCTATATATACACATGCGTATACAAACTATATATACCAATATTTATGCTATCTGTAGATTTTAGTATCACAATAGCCTTGGATACTATGCTTGTTCAAGAACTCATCCAGGTCCCTCTTAAGGGACATGTAAACCCCACACACAAAAATATAATCAGTGAAAGCCTCTTTGAAATGTTTAAATACCCGACACTCCGGTTGTTCAAAGGTTAATAGTAAGGCTGCAGCATCCTCATAATCACTTAGATTTCCTTCTCCTCCAGTAACCCACTCGGCCCCCCCCTCAGGAATTTACTTTGGCTGTTGGCTCCTGGGCATGCTCAGTTCTTCCTAGCTCAGATTACTAAACACACCCACCAGTCTAGCAGCCAGTGAATACGTGGCATTGCTGTTTCCCATAGAAACTCAGCTCTAGCTGTCTGCTCCTATTTTTTCTCCCAACCAACTCTCCTGAGCTCAGCTTAACCGTTACAGTGCTCAATCCAAACAGAACTTTTTATCAAAGTAAGTTCTGTCTGTGTGAGCCTGCATTCTTGATAAAATGTACACTAAATAGGGGTTTTTTTTGTGCAGGAATGCTGTTTGCAGACTTAAAGGTAACTGATAATGTGTCAGAGGTAATATGGCCACAAGGTGAAAGCTGCTATTGGTAAGAGGAAAATGTGATGCTGCTGGCAAACAGAGGGGATATATGCAGTACACATGATACCATTTGGGTGGGAGTGATGTGCCCAGCATATATACGTTGTAGTAAAATGTAGGCTTTACATGTCCTTTAAAGACATTAACAGTATCTGCCATCACAACATCACTAGGAAGGGCATTCCCCAAACTCACAGCCCTCTCCGTGAAAAACCACCTACGCTGCTTCAAATGGAAGCTCCGTTCCTCTAATCTAAAATGGGGGCCTCTGGTGCAGGTAAAAAAAAGAACATCCCCTATCTGCCTATAATCCCTTATAATGTATTTGTACAGAGTAATCATGTCCCCTCTCAAGTGCCTTTTTTTTCCATTGAGAACAACCCCAACCTTCACAGTTTAAATCTTCCGTCAACTTTACCAGTTTAGTTGCACATCTCTGCACTCTCTCCAGCTCATAAATAACCATTTTTAATGACTGGGGTCCAAAACTGCACTGCATACTATAGGTGAGGCCTTACCAGGGACCTATGTAGCTTCTTACTTAAATCTTTTGTAGACCTAGATCAGTGCAGTCATTTTAGCTAAGGCGGCTGCAGAGTAATAGAGATATATTATATATATATAAGGTGGGTGTTATATACCTTATAGCACTTTTAAAATGGAGAAACATTTTTTTGGCATCTTAGTTGAGAGCATATTTATCTTAAATCCTTTAGGGCAAAATCACATTTTGATCACATCTATAATCGCAGCGTAATTGTTGGCAGACAGGGGTCTTTTGATGTTCCGGATGACAAAAATGACTCAAGCAGATGGGATTTACTATAAAAGTAGCAACAAAATCTCTAGGCAAGCAATAACAGGGAACTAGTATCCTCACCCTTTTATTCACCAACCTATCTTTTCTTCTTCAAGGTTTGAAAGACAATTCCATGTCTACTTCCGAATGAGCCTTACACTATTTACAGTTGGTGCACAACTTGCAATCCGCATGCTGTGCTTACTCCTGCCCACATTAAAATAGACTGAAGATCTATATGTACCCACTGCTCCAAAACACACATGTACAGATTGCTGGGCTGGGTAGCCTGTAGCCTCATAGTTTAAGGGGTATGTAGGTATGGGACCTATTACCCAGAATGCTTGGGACCTGGGGTTTCCCCTGTTTGGGCCTCTGTGTACTTGAAATGCCAGGGCCGATTTTGAATAACAGTCCAGACCTGGGAAGAATATATTTAGCATACAGATCTTGTGACTTTTGGGGTAACGTGCACATATAATGCAATTAGATAGTGCTTCCCTCAGATCAGTAGTAAATAAAAGTAACCAGAGTTTAAAATTTATTAAAGTTTTTATTCTCCATGAATGCAACAATGTGCTGTGCTGTCTCATGTTAAAAAGAACGTGAATATTAGCCTACCTTTTACCGAAACGAATGGGTCTCCAGGGATTAATGATATCAGCCGTGACTGAAAAGAAACAGTCAGGTCGAAGTAATCACAGCAGGAATTTGATTGGGCAGGTAGCAATAATGTGGCTTATAGCCAGTGAAAAATATCCCTGAGCTGAATAATTGCACAGTACTAGGGAAACCTAGGGACCAAGCATTCAATTTCAGCTTAGGAAATTCTCAAAAGAAGCAGCAAGGTGATGTTCCTTGAGCCTGTTAAAACCAGCTTGGAACTATAACAAAGGAAATTTCAATATATTCAATAGTGGAGGTGAGTAATGCATGTATCATAAAGGGAGCTGATTGTTGCTTAATAGAAAACAGAGTTTTAAATTCAGGTCCCGACCCTTGGTATAAGTAACAAAACAGGAAGAAAACTGTTTTAAAATCAAATGTGATATTTTGGTCTTTTTGTAATGTTACATATAAAATAGTGTCCAGCAAGATGAATTGATCCAAAAGTCACCAAAGTCAGAAGGAGGCCCAGGTGCACTGCCCTGCTAGGGTAACGGAAACAACCATATGTACTGGGGCAGGCACTCAATGAGAACTCTTCAAGGCAGGAATTTGAAAGTCAGGTCAGTTTATTAAAGTATTCCTGCCTTGAGGACTGCTCATTGAGTGCCTGCTCCTATACATATGGTAGTGTCCAGCATAGTCCAGCATGGCACCCAGTAATGTGCTACTTTAGGACAATATTTAAAGGTTTTGTTACTGCATGGCTCTCTTTTAGTAAAATTAATATCTTGTCAGACAAATCATAAAAGCAAATACCAGGACCCAGGAAAGACTCCCAGTGGGCCCTCCTGCCCACCCAGCTATTTGCTTTGTATGTCTATACCATTCCCCATGTCTATATAAGAGAAGAACTGAAGGGAAGTTGAGTGAAGAAAGAAGGAGAGTGAGCCCACAGTCTAAGGTTTTCTGGTGGGCCCCTGGCACCCCTATCCAAAACTGCATATGACTTTCTGTTTCTGTTCTGCAAACTGATTTTCTTCTTTTAGTGGATGTGATGACAACTCTGTTTTTTTGCACAAGCAGCAGCTTTTTTACTATATGGTTACATGATGAATATTATTTCCTGCTCATTAACTGAGGAACAGCAGTGTGGGTTAAATCAGACTCTAATGCCATAAAACAGCAGAGTGGCAGATTGGGAGAAATAAACCAGACCACTGTAATTAAAAATACATACAATTTTATTAAAACAGGGATAATGATAAAACATAAAGCCACAAAACATTGTTCAAAAATAGTTTAATGATGAATAAAATTGCAGTATTGTTTTCTTAAAAAGTCATAATGAGACAATGCCATAATGAACTTCTCATGTCCCAGAGGATATAAAAAAAATACCACTGACTTATTAACTCATGGTATTAGTTTAACTAACGGTGAAATTCCCTTTCCATTTGATAAATGAGACCTAGAGAAGAGCATTGTATTAGGTGATATCTCTTTCGCTACAAACACCACCCTTTGACAAATGCTCAGCAATATCATTTAGAAGCTGTCCAGCTAGGATTATGGGACACCCTCATTCTAGCCAGTATTTCTAAATTATATATCCATTATGAAATATTGTTGCCTCAGAATGGTTCATCAAGAGGTTAGGGCTTAACCCAGTTTAGTTAATCCTCTCTACAGAGCAACAGCTTTTACCTTTCAATTGAAAAACTCATCTGTCCCTCTAACAGTACAGTTTGGAGTTGCATGTGAGAGTCCCTAACAGGGCCGGATTTCTCTCCGGTGCGCCCCGAGGCCGCCCCTGTGGGAGTCCCCCATGCGCATGCGCGAACGCGCACCCCGGTGCGCATGCGCGAACGCGCCCCCACTGCGCATGCGCAAAGCGCCAGCTCCCCATTGCGCATGCGCCAGCTCCCCATTGCGCATGCGCGAACGCTCTTTTTAACTCCCATACGGAGCAGTGGGGAGAGGTCCCGACTGCTCCGTATGGGAGCAAAATTAAAAAATGTTCTTGCGGCGGGGCGGCATGCCGCCCCTAAACTTCTGCCGCCCTAGGCCCGGGCCTTTGTGGCCTCTCCACAAATCCGGGCCTGGTCCCTAAGCATATCCTAGGGAACGCTAGGATCTAACCCTAACTGACCTTCAAGCTGGGCTTCAGGTGTATCCAGGAGAGCCATTTTGGGTGCAATCACCATGTGCTTATAACCACCATACTAATTTAATTGTTTGGCCCCAGGGTTAGCCCAATATCGCCCACCCATAGGTTGGGGACATTGGGAGAACGTCCGCTTGCTTGGCGATCTTACCATGACCACCTTAACACTGATCAAGAAAAGTCTAGACAGCCAATGCCTAATGCAGACTAACAGCGGTGACTGGCTATAAGGAACACTAGGTAATCATTAATGTCTGCCCAGGCAAAATTACAGATTGATGGTTTGGGTTGCATCAACAGTTTGGGACATATTGTATCCAGTTGGTATAATATGATTATTAGATTATTGAAATCTAAGCATATGAAGAAAACTTTTTTGACATAGGTGAATTAGACATTTCAGTACATTTATTTTATCGTGTTAGATCTGTATACTTCCCAATGAGCAATTTATCCAAATAGTTATATTAAAATTGCTCTATATTCACACGCTGATCAAATAGACTGCTAAGTCTCCATCCTGGCCAGATTTAATATACTGTGTGTTCATAAACTAGCCCTTCATTAGCAGCTGCTGTGGAGTATCAGCAAGTCACACTGTAATTAGAAGCGGTTTCCAGCTTAGTGATCCAATTGTCTCCCTTATCCCCCATTGTCCAACTTTCACATTTCCTTCTGTTCTCGATTCATCAGCTGATCTCCCAGCCATATTTTTTGTTGGCAGCCACCCATTCCTACCCCGTTCTACAATAAACCTCAGGAAGGTTGGAGGGAGCAGAACTATTGAATATTTAGTTTTCACAACACACACACAAACAGCACGGCGTCTGCTCCCCTTACTGCTGACAGGCGCGGTATAATGTTGGTTTGGTAATTAAATCAGCTTAGCGAACATCTGACCCAAGTGCTTGCAGTTAATTAGCGATTCTGGAAACCCATCAGAGGCTAGCCATTTTATTGTGCCTGCAGGTGATGTGGAATGGAATCGCTGGAGTTTCTGCATACCTTCAAAAAATAATTCTGCATCAAAGAAGAACCTGTCCTGTGTCGATAATCTGTAATCTTTAAATTCTATGTTTCAGCAGGTTTCAGGGAAAAAAAAAACAACAACAACCACACGCAGAGAAAGTTTCCCCTTTACTCCCTTACTGGTAAAATGATTTATTTAAGCAAAACACAAACACCAGAGGCAGTACTTTCTAACCACTTCCTGCGACGAAATGGTTTTCTGAAGTGCTGTGTAACGGCACCAAAACCCAAAACCCTTCCAGCGTCTTGTTGTAATTAGAATTTTTTTTCGCCTTTCTCTTTTGTAACCGCTGCAGTTCACTGTGTGAACAGCTATAAAAATGGCTACAATAGCAGGAATTTTGCTTATTACTCATGTAAAATGGAGGAGGATGAATAATATATAGCAAATGGGAGGCGAGAGAATGCAGCTGACAATTTCTTTTAATAAGTAAACAATATATAGATAGATAGACAGACAGTCAAAAATTAAAATCAGGGTATGTAAAATTGAGGTTTCACTGTGTATTGTATATTTATATATTACATATATATTATTATATATGTAATAATAATAATAATATACTCCATAATGCAAAATATAGGGATATTTGAATTTACTTAGGAGTTTCATGGCCATACTGTATAACGGCAAATTCTAACATAATAGGGGGTACATTATTTTTATTGTTCCGATGACCATGTGGCACAAGTGACATCCCCAGTTATAAGCAATGACATTGGTAAGCACCATTTATAAGGACAAGTTATTCATAACTCTTTTGTAATAAACATAAGTACTGTAGGTGCTTATTATGTGCAGCAACAAAACCAAGGTGCTAATACAAATAAAATACACAGGGCCAAGGACAGTATAGGATTTGAAGGGGACCTGTCACCCTAAAAATAATTACAAATTATTCCCTGTTGTGTTTGTAAAGCAAAATAAACTTCACTTACACTATGTAATTAATATTAATCTTGTGTTTTTCAGTCTTGGAATTACAGAATCACAGCAAGCAGGCAGGCACCATTTTGTGGACATTTTTTGTGTTATTAAGGCAAGCTTTTTATCACCCCAAAATCTTATGTATGTGCCAGAATGGGGGACCTGATGGTCATGCCCATGCACTGGCTACACAGTTAGACAGTGAAGAAGGAAGGAGAAAGTGAGTGCTGAATGGAAATTGAAAGAAGTTGTCAGCCCTGCCTCTAAGGGGGCATGCAATATAAGATCGACAGCTGAGATTTTTAAATGCCTTTATATTGGGTATAGATTTGTTAATAAAAAACGGAATTTGTGTTTCATGTTTAATTTGAAAAGAACTTTTAATATGCAGCTTCTGGTGACAGGTCCCCTTTAAGACTCACATGTAGCTCTCTCTGCATATAAACACCAATAAGCTGAACTGCTCGCCAAATCCTGCTCCAGTGTCTGCACTGCGTCAGGCTGTAGGCTGACACACACAGCATATTTTGAAACAGAAACACTTTAGTATGCATTTTTGTGCAAATAGTGTGCTCCATGGGTCAGCACCAAGCTTACATACCATGCCTTCAATGGTTATTGTTTCATCCGGTTTCATTCAATAAAAACCAAATTAAAATCAATAGAAGAGAAAATAAGGGTGTTTGCCCCTCTGATATATAAAGTGGCACAGCTGGTGATGACGGTAGGTTGTTCTATTATAGTAATGCTTGTTATATGTTGCATCCCTGTGTCACCTAGCAGTGAAGATACAGATTAGAAACACACCAGATACAGGCTATGCTGTCTGCTTTCTACATTCTGATAGATTGTGGTCATCCAACAGCTTCGACCCAAGGGGCTCACAGAGTTTAATATTGCTGTCTGCGGACATCACAGCTTTGAACGGTGCAGCTATAAGTTAGTCTGCTGAGCCATGAAATGCTTAATGAGCACTGGTGAGGGCGACAGCATTCACCTAATATCTCTCTACATATATAGATAAACCCATCAGTGACACATTTATATCATAATATCATAAACACTATAGCTGCCTATTGGTGACTATATAGGTAGATTTGTGAATGAGCAAAGTGCCGTTTTTGGAGGCATTTTCCATGGTTTTTACCAACAATGCAGCATGTGTCCCAGGATTTCAGAACAGTTGTAGTCAGCAACACGTGTCTTCTCCAAAACATGTAATTAAGTGTGCCCATGTTTACAAGTTGGATGCAAGATTAAGGTTACCATGGGTCCCTATTTCATGGGGACTTCCAATTACCCCTCTTTTTTTTTTGTAACTTACATTTTTATTGTTTTTTTGTTTTTTTAGTAGAACAAGTCATATTAGAGCATTTTCTGCAATCGATCATGCATATCTCATTAGGCACTAATCAACAAAATCAACAAAAGCATAAGAAAACAAAGATCTAATCCAGCATCTCAGAGCCTTATCAGTTTCTTGCCTTGCTTTACAGCTGCAATCCTTAGTATAGTTTAGAATTAGCGCTACAGTCTCTCAGGGCATGTGACAGGATAAATCCCTAAAGGTGGCCATACACGTGGCGATCTGACGATGTTTCGTACGACCATCGGTCGCACGAAACATCGTAAGATCCACCACACACCATTCAGGGCTGAATCGTCAGGTAAGGAGGTAGAAACAATAGGATTTCTACCTCCTTCTGCCGATTCAGCTCTGAAGGGAGAATTTTGGTCAGGCACCTTCTATGGCGCCCGATCAAAATTTTCAAACTTGTCCAATCGGCGAGTCGTCCGATATCGGCAGCTTCCTGCGATATCGGTCGACTCGCCGACATGCCATACACGCACCGATTATCGTACGAAACGAGGTTTCGTACGATAATATCGGTGCGTGTATGGCCACCTTAAGGCATTTGCTTGTTTTAGTTCAAAACACTACGCAGGTGGCCATGCTTGGGCTAACTTTGCAGTTACCTGACTGGTTGAGTTGTAAGGTACTGGCTGATTTAGCCATCCGCACCAATATTTTCATCTAGTTGATGGAGCGAGCAAGCGGAATGGAAGTAAGGAGAGCAGAGAAGAGGCAGTGGCAGATCAGATTTTTTAGTCCTGTCAATTCAGCAACAATGTGATGATATTGCAAAACAGTCTAAACAATCTATGTACAATGGTGATCATAGATGCACCCTAACCAGTCAAACTGCCTGACCATATATGTATTAGAGTTGGATTAGGTGAAAAATGTTGTGTAAAAAAAAACATAAAACAACTGAAATATCTCAGGGTCTTAAATTAGGTAATAAAAAGGGCAATTATAGGATGATAACATTGTACATTGATAATGAGTGGCCATATACACAGTCGCAACACACAGGCATCAACTGTGCTACTATGTATACAGTATACTAAACATACACCAATATAACTATGCTATGTAAAGAAGCAGGAAATCTAACCTTTATAATGACTTGTGGTGCATAATATCATTCCCTCTAATTTAGTGCGATGAGTTGTATAATAGTGTTTTCATGAAAGCTGTAGAGTTATAATGAATGTGCTGCTCTATATAATTACGTTGAACACATTGCAGTTTATGTCATACATTTTTTCCTAGGCTGCACATGTATGATAAGCATGTCATTTGCTATATAATGACACATTACAATATTTATCAAAGAGAAAAAAATAGCATTTCCCCCCCAGAATGCTAATATTTTAATTTCACAGGATGCATACTGTATATTTATTACATTAGAAACACTGTCATGGTCCCGGTTGGCTATATTTTCCTACAGAAAATTCTCTTAATAACTTATTCACAATTCAGGGACAAGGAAAGGTTAAATCCAGTGGTGCCCATGTATTATTATTAGTATTATATAGGCACTCTGTACTGATCCAAAACACCAACAAGCTGGCCAGCACTCTGAGCAACCTGGCCATCTTGGCCCCCTCCATCCCTGGCTAACAAGTGCACACATATGTGGTGATGTTGAAAGGGGGAAGCATGTGGTGAAAAGTGGCGGTGGGGGCAAGAGAGTCTGGACTAGGGGTAGGCAGAAGAAGTACTTGACTAATGCGCCCCACCATTGCACCCTAGGAATGCACCTGTGGGGCATGGTTGAAGGGGTCCTCTTTATATGTTCTGGCCTCCAATTGTGTACTAGAATCTCATATCTCCTTCTTGGTCAGTGACATGGCCTATTGATTTCACATGTGGGCAGGAACACTGAACAAGAATGTTATTGTTGTCCTGGTGCCAAATTATGTTGTAATAATTTAGTAAAATGATAAAAACATCTGCCAGGTTCACCTCCTACAGGCAGCATAGGGCAGGCAGAGTATGGCACACACAGGCAGCTAAGGGCAGGCAGAGTATGGCACACACAGGCAGTACTTTGCCTGCCCTATGCTGCTTGTGAGTGCCATACTCTGCCTGCCCTATGCTGCTGTGTGTGCCATACTCTGCCCTATGCTGCCTGTGTGCCATACTCTGCCCTATGCTGCCTGTGTGTGCCATACTTTACCTGCCCTTAGCTGCCTGTGTGTGCCATGTTCTGTCTGCCGTATGCTGCCTGTGTGTGCCATGCTCTGTCTGCCCTATGCTGCTTGTGTGTGCCATACACAGTACATATAGTGACACAATGCTGGCACTGCTCATACAGTCTAGGGTGTGAGTAAACAATGTGGGTGATTACAGCCTGAGTCTGAGGTGTGAACAATGCAGTGGGTGAACAATACAGAGATTAAAAGGTGTGAACAGCACAAGGGATTACATGTTTAAACAATACAGGGGGATTGCAGCCTGAATTTGAGGTGTGAACCATGCAGGGGGCCAGTTAACCTCAATACTGATACCATTAAAAGTTTACACAAAAGTAAGCCATCAAAGCAGCCAGACAGGTGTGGGGCCACAGAGGGGGGCCGGCAGTTGGACTGCACTGCTGTAGGGGAATACTGCGTTTCTGGTCACAGCCGAGAGCCAAGGGCTAATGTGCTCTCTTTTTCTGCCAGTGGAAAGCAACTTGTGGTGCTTACTGATATTTCGATTGCGTAGCATTGATCAAACACTTTGCTGTTCTGTTGTTTTTATAAACACCGGGGTATTAATTAGAAATTTATAATGTTAATTGTTTCCTACCCCTCCAAAGAAAATAAATATCCGGAAAAATATGATTCCTCTTTGATATTATTCAGAATACACCTTGCATACTGAAACAGAATGTTAGAATGTTGCTTATTTACTGGCAATGCCACAATATACATGTCCTTAACATTTTGTGTATGAATTCTGAATGTCAGTCTTGTCCTTGATGATTTGTTTTCAAGATAGCAGAGCCATGGGACATTTTTGATAGGAAACCGAGTACATATTTGTTGAATAGGCAGGCAGGCAGGCATGAATTCTCCCTCTGGAATTTCACAATGATGAGAGTGGTGACATATTCTTCGAAAATCAAAAGTGGGATGCGAAGTCCATTACCTGACTGTTTAATACCCAGTTGGGTTCAAATGATAATAATAATAAAAAAAGCTATATATATACATATCCAAATTTGAAAACAAAAAAAAGCGTTGTTCTAGTTTGTATTTTCCAATCTTATTCAGATGACAACGCTAAGAGGGTTTTCCATGTAATTGAAAACATTGTGTTTTATTTATATAATAGACAATAACAACCAGCGTTATAGATTGGGTAAAATTACGCTTTATTGTCTTTATCTGTGGTAATTTTAAAACAACAAAATTGAATTTACACACTTTGCTAACGATTGTTATCGTAATGCTTTATAGCACCTGACAATAAGCTACTTGCGCACTTAATTCTTTCCGCAGTCTGTGACCTTGCTTTAATGAAATTGCAATATCATTTTAATTACTAAGATAAAGTAACTGGAAGTTGCATGGCTGCGTCTGATCAACTTAAAAGTCAACAATGCATACCAAAAACATTCCGTGTGATATTTCTTTAAGGGTAATGCTAGAGCGGGGCCGTAAATGTAATATGAATTAAAATTGAATTCCAAATAAAGAAAAGGCTGCTTTTTAAAGTCATGCATTCATCTGATTTATTGTAGAGCTGAGTCTCTCTAGTTCCATCAAAGCTACAGCATCTATCTGCTTTAATGTGGTTGTTGTTCCTCTCTAGTTAGACTAAAGCTACAGCACATATTTCCTCCTAAGAGAAGCACACAAATACAGTAGGGCTATCCCAGTCGGGGAATACAAGGCCTGGCCACTGAAAGATGTGAATCTCCCAGGTAGAAAGCAACACTTGCTGGGTTTAAAAAGAAACAGGGCTTTGATGCACAAAGAAAGCCTTGCTGTCCTCATAGCAAGTTAACCAGTGTGACATTAACCCACAATGCAAACAATCTTGCAAGGTATTTTTTTGCATCTCGAGCAAAGTGGACAGAGGAGGCCCTTACCACATTAAAGAGTAGGTCACCATACAAAATGTTCAGATCGTATCAGGAGCATGTTATTATTATTAAAGTGAACCTATGTTAAAGAACAATATTTGCACTTTAGCGTAATTGAGTTTTGAAGGATCTACCCCATATTTCCTCAGTTATTTTTTTTTATTTTTTATCTTTAACATGTTTCTCTCCATCATTTTGTGAATTATGTGAGGCTTGTAAACTGAAATGTCAGTTTACTTCATCTTCAATCCTCTTTCTCTTTCTCAATAGTATTAATGGTATAATTCCACCTAGGCCAGTACAATACTTGTCTAGTTCCATCCTCAACATCGTATTCATACTATTTTTTCTCTTCATGCATGCTCCACCAACACCTGCCTTTATGGCCGCCTCATACTTGCTGAGCATCAGTAGCTCTGCAGTGCCTCCTCTGATGAAGCACTTTGTGCGAAACGCGTTAGGAGAGGCACTAGGATGCACCTTGTCACTGTTTGGTATAGTATATATTTGAATTTGTTTTTTATTATGTTTTGAAAAAATCTTTGAGCCATTAAAATGTGGTTTTATTTTCACTGAATTTCTTGCTGTTATTTGCAATGGGCATGATCCCTTATTTTATCAGGCATTTAACATTTTTGACAGTTATTGAACTTGACTAATGAAATGTGACTGTGATTCTGCAAGAACTGCTTAACTTAAGGAGACATCTCTTTTAGTTGTATCCTTTCCAATGACAAGATTGGTGTAGTAAGTCTTTTTTTGTTCTCTAACTACCACCAAGACCATTGGCCTCTGCCCATCAACTTTTTACTAGCTGACGCCCATATTTCTGTCTGAAAGCTTTAACTGAAGCTTTGTTAGGAGCAACTATTTATTTAGGCTATCCTGTATCTTTTTACAGCTGTTATATTCATGTTACACTTCAAGCCTCATTTTATCCTGTTTTATCTTCATTTTATCTGTGAGTCTTTACTTTCTTTCTCTCCTGGAACTAGCATCTACATTATTATAGAGACCACACATTCAGCTATTCCAGCACTACAGACAGATCTTACTTTTCCTTACTGTTGTGCAGTACAGCCTTGGACCACACACCACAACACCACAACTTAAAAGAATATTGTCATGGGAAAATATGTTTATTTTCAGCAGACTCCTACATTGCAATCCATTTTTCAAAAACGCAAACAGATTTATTTTTTTTTAATATTTATTTTTGAAATTTCACGTGGGGCTAGAAATATTCTTCATTTCCCAGGGTGCCACAGCCATGTGACTTGTAGTCTGATAAACTTCAGTCACACTTTACTGCTGAGCTGCAAGTTGGAGTGATATTACCACCTCACTCTTTACCCTCCCCCAGCAGCCAATCAACAGAACTATGGGAATGAAGCAAGTCCTGCTTGGGACTCCTCCAGCTACATAGGAGTAGGAGAAACAATAGGTTACCTGAAAGCAGTTTTAATGTGTAGCGCTGGCTCTTTCTGAAAGCTCAGACTCTCAGACACTCTCAGATAGCTGCATACAAGTTATGCCAATCCAGTCAATTATTGGTCAACTTCACTTTATTTTCACTTTTTATATATTCATATTCTATATAAATGCAGACATATAATGTATTTTATTTTAAAAAATAAATGCATACACACACATTTGGCTGACCTGCCCTAAATGAAAATATTACTGGTCCGGTGTACTGGATGCAATAAATCAAATTATGAAATTTAATATTGACATTGGAGATCCTGCCCTAATCCTACTTAATATCTACTAACGTAATAACGTTCCTATATCAGACCCTCTCACTTTACATTTATTACAGTCCGCGAAATCACTCATTCCCAGAAAATGGAAATCCACGGACCCCCCTTCATTCACGGAATGGTTGACAAATACAGAGGATTTTGCCATTGTTTTGCCATTGGCGGATTGTTTTGCAAAACGCATGAAAAAATTCGCCGTGGAAAAATTCGCTGCACGTCCAAAAATTTGACACGAATCCGTGCCTGGAGAAACATTTCATCAATTGTAGCCACATATAAATAGTCGCGCAAATAAACGCACGCCATGTTAGCCATACATGCCAATACTTTCGTAAAATTACTGTATTAAAAATGACCATTTCCCTGCAAACTGGAGGCTGCGTCACTCTAGGGCCAACACAGACTTGAATAAATAGCACTGCAAAGTCCATATTTTATTGCCAAAAGCTCATTTACTGTACTTTTCTATAATTATCGCCTGCCTCCAGTAGGTGTTATTTTTCGCATAGCCTAATGCGATATTTAGCGCGCCTAAGTCATTGTGAATCATGCGTTAGTATTCTTTTCAGCACGTTATTTAACGCATGCGCTAAAACTAACGCATGCGGTTGCGCGAAAAATAACGCATACGATACGCGACTTAACGCACGTGGTAATACTGTAGTGAATCGCGCGCTAATTTTCGCGTCTATTTTAACGCAAAAAAATGTGCGATAACATTTATCGCACTTTAGTGAATCAGCCCTTATATAGCATAATAATATGTGTAGAGATTATATAGCACAATAATATATGATATACCACGCCAGCATGAACATCAAAATAGAACAAAGCAATGCAGGAAGTTACAGATGTCCAATGGACAAATCCATGCACTCCCAACTATGTTGTGCTAGGATGCTACATGGTTTGGCTCAACAACAGCTAAAACACTGCAGGATATACAGTAAGGGGCACATTGGCCTCTGCCATTGACTTCTATATGATTTTTGCAAGTTTTAGCTGGCTAACTGTCGGATTGGGATTTTTAGCCGTTTCAATGCATAGTAAACCTCGAAAAAAAAAAAAATCAGAGCGTTAGTAAATGGCCCCCTAAAAGCCACTAATGTGAGTACCAAAAATATGTCTAATCTGTAAAGGGTTTTCTTTGAAGCTAGACAGCAGGATATTACTTACCTTGCCAGCATTTTAGCAGTAAGGTCCCCTAATATGGCAATATTTTTTGTTATAAAGTTTGAGAGCTTCAGGAAAGATATCTGATTTGTATGGCAAGGCAAAATAATTTTTGGTATTTGACCCCATCTTTGACTTTGGTAAAGAGACTCCTAGATGGTCCTTTTAACCATCTGACTTATTACATTTATTGCTCAAAGGGTTCTTAAGCAACTACATATTTCAGAGTTTGTGATCCAATTCTACTCCATCACCCTGTTTCTATTTTAGCTTTCATTTCATCACCCAGAGCTTCTGAGTGACTTATGGCAGGTATCAAACAGTTCCCATCCTTTCACTCTCCATTTCTGTTGACTCTTTTATGGTTAAATATAACTCCTCTTTGAAAACCATGCTTGATGAATTTGCTCTGTTGTTCTGTATTTGCTGTGCAGTTTTTATGCTCCCATTCACCTTGAGTGAATAACTTTTGCGAAAAAGAATAATAGAAAAATCACTATCTATAATGCTATTAGATTTATATTACAGAGTTGTTACTTGTGGAATAATTCCCACTGTAAATGATTTACTGACTCAGAAAGGGCTTTACTCTCCAAATTCTAGAGGTGGGAGTTAGGTTTGGAAGGGCCTTGGTATCTGCAGTCCAGCTATAGCACAGATTTCTACCGCTTGCTGTTAAATTGCCTATTTGAATTTAAATTGTGAAGAAAACCAGCCAAATGTGGTCATTTATTAATAGGGCTTACAGAAAAAGGTAGCAAAGCCTATAGTTAATGGTTTGAAAAATGTCTGCAAGTACTATAAAACAGGCAGAGTGTCTTCATCAAGAGGAACATGCATGCAGCCAAGCTTATTGAAGAGTAGGCATAAGCGAATATTTATTAGTCCCCAATCTAGTACTACCAATCACTATTTATGCTAGTGTAATAAAAGCAGAGAACGGTATTTGTTCAAATGCTATCCTCTTTTCTCTGCTCTTTCAGACAGCCCCCAATTTCAGCCTTTCGGAGTTTTACACTTCTAATCCAGGCAACACCTTCCCTGATCATTTACAGAGAATTGAGTTTACATTGAAATCTGAGATTATGTTATATAATTATACAGAGTGCCAAAGGATAGGTGGGTTTGTGTTGTCTGCCCTGGATCTCACTTCCCTCTAATTTTCCTTCATTCATTTTCTGCCCCATTTAATATATATTAAATTCACCCATTTCTGCCTTCTCTTTTTCCATGTGATATCTGATTTTCTATTTTTTTAAAGTCTAATCCTACTCTATGTAGTTTTTCCCATGCACTTTCTTTACTTTCACCTTGTCTGCTATTATCTTCATGCTGCCCGATCAAACCAATCAATTTTTAAGTAGTATTATAGTGTGAGGGATTTGATCTGCTGGCAATGAACTCAGGGAAGTTCCTACTGGATCATGGAGGGTTGGGCGTTATATCTTGACCAGTGAACCAGCTCTTCAGGTATTTCAACTTCTACAAAGGTTGCCAAGAGTTCTGGGGATTTCAGAAACAGGGGAAAATAACTTAAAAGATTTCCATTTTATGGCTCAACAATGTCTTAACATGGTGGGAGCTACTCTGCTGGGTTCACCTATTGTTGTACAGTTGGTCCTGCATGTTAGACAGAAATGGCTAATCCTCTTATCATACTGGACGATGCTTGTTAGAAAGCTGCTCAGGCCCTGCATCAGTAATATCAGAATCATGCCAGATAGGGTCATCTGCCACTCTGTCACACAACATCTGAGCCCAATTTTCTGAGAGGTACAGCTGCAATAAATGGCATCATCTCCCTGTATGCTCCAAGAGACATTAGGAATCATTTAAGTGCAAGACATCATGTTTTACCCAGGCCCTAATTCGTGGGTCATTAAGAAATGTATTGGAATTTCACAAATATCTCCAGAAATACCACTATTCACAATTTAACTTCACAAGAGTCCTACTAATCCCCTTACCATTTAAAAAGCTTTGTGTCTCCAACCCTAAGGGCCGTGGCAAACGGGAAAATTAGTCGCTTGTGAACTATGTATTAGTTAGAGGCATTGTTGTTATTATAATCTTAAAAACCAAAAAATGATTCTGGGTAACGTGTGTATCAGTGTATGTTATATACATGGGGAGATTAGCCCGCTCCTGAAATCGCGGAAGTTTCCTCTCAAGGCAACTTCCGTGATTTCGAGAAATCGCGGCACCACATATGCCATCCCACCGGCGATTTACATTCAAGCCGGTGGGATGGCATATCGGGGAGATTAATCGCCCGCGACAAGGGAGATCTCCTGATACACTGATACACACCTTACCCAAAACCATTTTAGGTTTTTAAGACTATAATAACAACAATGCCCCTAACTAATACATAGTTCATAAATACATAGTTCATAATGCACAAAAAGATGCAGTTGAAAGTGAAATTTTAAGTGGCATCTGGAATCTTGAAAGGCAAAGAGCACAACTTTCACTGCACTATTGGTAGGAAATATGCTTACTATATTTCAAGTCAAGGGTGCAATTTGGCACAGCAACAGCTTATGTGGCTTAGCTCTAGTGCTTGTCAGTTAATAGGATTGAAGAAAAAACAGCAACTGCAAATAGAAAGAGATAGAAAAAAGGAACTGATTGCTCCACTTTGAAAAATCAATTCCAAATTTTTTTTTTATCAGAACACCCCCAGTAAATAAAAGTGGGATGAGAGTGAAAGTCCATTAAAAATGGAACTATATTGATTATAAGGGACTGAGAAAGCAAATGTGTTCATTATTTTTTTCCTAAGTACATACAGCAGAGGAGAAAAAAAACATTATGTAGTAGTGCAAGATCACTATGTGTAACTACATAGAGGGATCATAAAAAATCCCTCTGATACCTTGGAAGATCACAAAAAGGAGAAGGGTTTTTCTAGTGCAAAAACATGTATTTTACAGTACAGAGTTGTAGAATTTTGGCACTTAAGTGGTTGTTCTGAAATTAACACTTAGGGGCAGATTTACCAAATCACGAGTTCGAATCCCGAATGGGGAAAATTCAGATTGGATGCGATAATATCACGAAAATGCTTACGAAAAAATCATATTAGTCACGATAATATTGTATTGGCGATCGGAAAGTCACAAAATTTTCGTACCGAACAATTGTAAACAGCGGGAAAACCTTTCCGACTTTGATCCTTCTGTGCACGATTTTGGAAGCCTCCCATAGGAATCAATGGCACTCTGCAGCTCCAACCTGACCCAAGGAAAGTCTCCCATAGGGCTCAATGGCACTCTGCAGCTCCAACCTGACCCAAGGAAAGTCTCCCATAGGACTCAATGGCACTCTGCAGCTCCAACCCGGCCCAAGGAAAGTCTCCCATAGGACTCAATGGCACTCTGCAGCTCCAACCCGGCCCAAGGAAAGTCTCCCATAGGACTCAATGGCACTCTGCAGCTCCAACCCGGCCCAAGGAAAGCCTCCCATAGGGCTCAATGGCACCCTGCAGCTCCAACCCGGCCCAAGGAAAGTCTCCCATAGGGCTCAATGGCACTCTGCAGCTCCAACCTGGCCCAAGGAAAGTCTCCCATAGGGCTCAATGGCACTCTGCAGCTCCAACCTGGCCCAAGGAAAGTCTCCCATAGGGCTCAATGGCACTCTGCAGCTCCAACCTGGCCCAAGGAAAGTCTCCCATAGGGCTCAATGGCACTCTGCAGCTCCAACCTGGCCCAAGGAAAGTCTCCCATAGGGCTCAATGGCACTCTGCAGCTCCAACCTGGCCCAAGGAAAGTCACGATACTGAAGCTTGAATGAATCCAAAACTTTCGTACTCGGCGCAACAATTTAGTCGCAAAGTACAAAAAAGTCGTGCAAGCGTGGATTAGTAAATCTGCCCCTTAAAGCTGGAGGTAGTGTTCAATGAAAAGAGTTCACACACACACACTTAACTGCTTTACATTAAATTGAGAGCAGGTGCTTCTTATAATCACAGTTAACTACCAATTTACAAAACAGTTTACTCTTAAAGGTACATCTGCTTAAATACCTGACAAATCTGGAAAACACCTGCTTCATTTAAAACCTCTACAAACTCATCCCAACTGACATAGAAGAGCAGGTGAAAAACTAAAAACAAACCTACTCCTCTAAAAAGTTTTGCCTGTGGACTAGTGGCAGATACAGAGTGTTATAGTTTAACAAAGCTGGAAAGCAGTATGTTACACATCAATGTCATTTGTATTTTTAGAAGGTTATTTTCTTGTCAAGGGATCAATACCAGGGACCGGGGGCCCAAACAAAGCCCTTTGTGCACTGTGTTAAACTGTCCTTTAATTAGAGAAACAGCATAAATAATGAGCAACAAGGCATGTTAAATATAAATAAATGCCTTGAAGCTTAATTATGGCAAATTTTTAAAAAAAAGAAAGAAAGCAATCAGAAATCTGTCTTAATAAAGACTTTAATGCTTAGTGAAATGAAAGGATCAACAGCAATCTAAACAACAGTTCTAGTTCATTAACAACGTATTTATTACTGTCTGAGCTCATTTGCCAGGGAAGAAGCAGAACAGAATTGATGGCGACCAAGTCACCTCTTTGTGCAAGACACTGAAATGTCGAAATACATAGGCAAGATTTCTGAGATATTGTCAAGCAGACAGCAGCCCCGTCATTCCTAATTCTAGCCGTGTGCTGCTCAGCTCCCTAAGATGATGTGATTTCTAGCCTTCTGTGTTACTGAACAGACTGCCTGCTGTTCCCTTGTCCCCCCCGCCCCCTTCTCATAGTCTTTGGTCTCAGTCACACAATCTAAAAGTTTTCTGCCCCTATGGCTCTCTCCCATATGCGCTCAAGGCATCTGGTTGTGCTCTATTTTCTAGTCTTGCAACTATTTTCAAGTTGTCTGTTTTTACCAGCTGAAAAAAATAAATGGGTTTTAGGGATGGAAGTAGTCAGAAAGAGAGAGTAATTTAGTAAGCCCATGCATGTTATTTTTATGCACACCGCTGTACAGCTTTTAGTGCTTACGATGCTCACAAAATCCAGTTGGCACCAGCAGTTTTATGAATTGAAGGACAGAAAAGAGCAGGTATAGTGGAGAGGAATAGCATCTCCCCTGTTGGTATTATCATTCAGGCAGCTTTGTTTTGCCTCCGCAGACTCCTTTTCTGTAGAATGTGCTAACTTTTATGAGATGCAGGTGGTAATGCACATAACCTTTTAGTGCTACAGACATTCTCTGGGGCTATATTGCATTCGCAGGCTTCAGTGTTATTATTTCTTTATCCGGAGCTATTGGCAGAGAGTTCCATACTGGCATGCTTGTAATGTTGCTCAACCACACAGATTAGTTACACAATTTCTAGTTGTATAATCACTGTTATCATTTCTCGGCATGGAGCTGGAGGTATATAAAAAGGTAGAAATGGTTACTAACCCTGTTTTGCTTTGTTTTTCAGGCATTTTTTGCCTAGTTTTTTCGTGAATAGCAGAACAAGAGGTCTCAAATTTTTATATATCAGCCCATAAGGTCAGTTTAATCAGGACCTTCAGACTGCATATGGTCAGACTCAGATTCAAGCCTGCAATGTAGAAACTCAAACCACTGGAAAACCATGCTGCCCTGCCACTTGAAATCAGGTCCAGACTGGGATTCACTATAGGCCCTGGCATTTCAAGTACACAAAGGCCCAAAGAGCCCCCCAAAGGCCCAGTTTATAGTAACTCTCAATGACATCTTACAGCAGCCCCAGTCCAGTACCTATGTTTGTATTACTAACCAATATATTTTGAACAGTAAGTCAGCCATTTTTTAATTTTCTGCTCATCATTATAAAATCTCCTGATTCTTGTTTGGAAGTCTGGCGGTACAAACTACAAATATCTAATTGCGTTCTGTGCACCCTTAGTGATGCTCATAGCTTCACAGACTTGGATATTCTGCCTTATTTGTGTGCTCACCAAATCTTTGGATCAAAAGGATAACCAGAAGCTCATTAGAAATGTCACCACACACACATATGCAGTAAGGGATTTTAAACGCCCCTGCAGATGTCCTGAACTACACTTCTGAATGTAATTGCAGCCTTTGCTAAAGCATCAGCACACTTATGTTTCAATGTGAGGCACAGGTTTCTCTGCACTCCAAGGGGAAAATATGTCAGAAGTTCTACTACTGTACGACAATGTAAGAAATGTAATTAAACCTGAGATTGAAGTGTTTCTTCAAACCCACATCAACATATCTGTCATGCACTGCCTTTTATAATGGCTTTTAATTCCAGTTATTTTGGCTCTTGTGGGTACTATGTATATTACACATAAGTGGGAAGGATAAAAGGGACTGCTTCAACTAGAATTCAAGATCTTTAAAAAGTTTAAAAAATTATATGTCAACTTTTGTTTACATTGGTATATTATAATAAGCTGGACCTTTTCTAGTACAGGTATGGGACATGTTATCCAGAATGCATGGAATCTGAGGTTTTCTGGATAAGAGATCATTTGGTAATTTGGATCTCCATACCTTAAATCTACTAAAAAATGATTTAAACATTAATTTAACCCAATAGGATTGTTTTGCCTCCTAAATGTATTAATACAGCTTAGCTAGGATCAAGTACATGCTACTGTTTTATTATTTAAGAGAAAAAGGAAACTGTAATTAGTTGATTAAAATGGAGTTTTTGAAGATGGGCATTCCATAATCGGTAGCTTTTTGGATAACAGATCCCATGCCTGTGCTTAAATGTAATAGCCCATAAAATGTTTATGCAATAAGGAACCCTTTAACTACCTGCCCCTGCCTTACCTCCCACAATTTTATATAGTTATTTAGGCATTCTTTGCATGTGCAGTTGACCCTTGTACGACTTATGCACTACTGAATGCTGGGAAATATATTGTATATGTGTTTAAATATGCTACTTAGACATGTAGTGCCCAGCTTGGTGGGCTTTGTACGAACCTGACATACTGTGACAACCGAATGGGTTGACAGCATACATCACCTTTATATGTGTTCTTTAGCCCTGAGCAAGCTTGAGTAACATTCCCCATGACATTAATCAGTTAGTTAATTACACTGCATTTGTTTACCCGAGTCTGCTTATGTATCTACCACAGGCATTATTACCCTCCCTCCGAATGCATTCTCTTATCTCTCCAGCTCTGTGTGCTCACTTGCATTCAGGATTTTCTGCTTCATCTAAAAAAAAAGAAAGGACAATTGCCTTTGGACACAGCATACAATCAGCTCTAGGGACACAATATTGGTTCTTCCCCAAGGCAGAGTAAGATCTGTTAGTTACCAGGTAATGAATGCAAACTGGAAATTTTTATTTTCATTTACTCTTTATTAAAGAGGCAGCTGGAATAGCATCTCCGGCTTCTGCGTTTTTAAGATGACCATACACAGGCAGATTTCAGTTGCCGGTTTGAGATCTTTAGACCATTTCGGCAGCATATCTTTCCATGTATGGGCACTCCTGCCAAGCCTTCCTGACTATCGGGCAGGTTTGATTTTCCATCAGATCAGGGACCACACGTAACGATGATATCAGGCTAATTTGAACATTAGGCTATTGATGCGGTCCTCAGTGCAATGGCGCCCATGCCCACCATTTTAATGTAATTGTTTGGCCCTAGGGCCAAATGTTCAAATTAGCCTGATATCATCGTTACGTAGGTGGGCATATCAAGAGATGAGCCGCTCGTTTGGCAAGCTTGCCAAACAAGCGTATCGCAACATGTATGACCACCTTTGGTCAGCATATAGAAAAATAAAGTTTAGTCTTTTTTAGGTCCTACTTTTTGTGTAGCATTTTTTCATGTCAATGATCATTTTAAGTAGACAGCGTTTGGAAAAGGAAGTGATGCGTAAGCAGATGGCTGTCTCACTCTGCATATCTGTATTGGGAATTAATTGATATATTTATGCCTCATTGTATGCAGTATAATGAAAAGTGCCAAAATAAATCAGCTGGGCTAAACCCTACGGAGTCTCGTTTATCTATTTAAAGAGAGATAAATAGGTAAAGTACATTTTGTAGAACAGTAGAGCTGAAGGAATGTTTAGTAGATGAATTCCTCCGTTCACCTAGAATTAAAAATGGGCTAATTAGCATTCATTTTGACTATTCTCCATTTTCTTTCCAACACAACATTTTCTTACTCTATTGTATATTTAAGTTTTTTGGTTTTTTTTAGCTTGGTCTTAATTAGTTATTAAAGGGACATTATTAAAAAAAAAAAAAAATTGGTATTTTGTATTTGTATGACCGATCTTTCGTGTGACCAATGGTCACATAAAAGATTGAAATTGCTACACGTATGGCCACCTTTAGGGGCAGATTTATAAAAATGTGAGTTTAAAGCTTGTCACTGGGCACGTGCAGGTTCAGTAGCCAGACAGATCTTCAGTGGAAATATTGTGCTTTATTTTTATCACATGCAGAAAAAAAAAAACCCAGTTTTTACAATGGTGCAATGGTGCAATATACAACATTTACCAGCAGGGGGTCAACAGTAACCCTGCAAGCACACTTCTGGCAATCTAGAACTGCTTCTTACAAAGGCTTAACACAGACTCCCAAAAGAAACCAGTCTGCAGCTTTTATAGCCTCCAAACTGCTCTATGCTGCCCCCGGTGGTCAGAATCTACTCTATAAATATTCATTCAGCGAGGCTGCCCACCCCTTTAGGAAGTGGCTTCTCTGAGAGCTCCAGGTAAGTGTTTTATTCAACTTTACTTTATACATGCAATTGCAATGTTCTGTATAGAAACAAAGTAGTTTTATGCACACACTTTTATACACACTTGTGGCAAACATAGCTTTCTATAAGCAGTTGTTTCAACACCATTTAAAACATACATCCAGCACAGCTGAGGCACATGTTTCAAACAAAGTAGGCCTTAGTTTAACCAAAGCTAATGCTGTTTCCACTTTTAACACATATATACCACACATACATATACACAGATTATACACATAGCTATTTACACACTGAAATACTGAATTAATGAGTTACTGGCCAATAAAATTAACATTTAAAGACAAACAAACAAAAATTATTAGCTAAATTCACTCCATCAAATCTCACCCCCCCAGTCTATTCATTCCTATGGGATTTTTATAAGCGTACTTATCAATGAGTGAAAATTAGAACTCACCATATGATAAATACACTTCTTAGAAATTCCATAGGAATGAACAGAATCTGGGTGAGTTTTGATATATTATGTACTAAACTCACATTTTGATAAATAGACCCCTACTTTTTTGTAGACTTAAGGTATGGAAATCAAAATTAAGGAAGGACAACTTATCTGGAAAACCCCAGGTCCCAAGCATTCTGGATAACAGGTCCAGAATGCTTATGTTGTAGTGTCACCCACTGTGACCTACAGCACTTATATTTGCCTATTTGTGTCTGTAAGTTACCCTCCCATATAGATTGTAAGATCTACAGGCAGGGACCTCCATCCTCTTGTGTTTTTGACTCTTTTCGCAACTATATCTTGCATTTATTTGTATTTCTTGTTATACTTTGTATTTATCTATTATCTTAACACCCTGTTTGTATTAATGTATTCAACTGTACAGCGCTGGGTACATAAGTAGCACTTTATAAATAAAGATATACATACATACAATACCTGTACTATCTACCTATAACATACTGCTTATTATCTACCTACTATCTACCATTTACACACTGGCAATTATCAACCAATCTACCTACTATCTGTCTATGAAATACTGCTTATTACCTAGCTACTGTCTACACTTTACATGCTGCCATTTATCTACCTATCTCCAAATAATCCAACCATCACTAATAGCCTTTTCTAATTTTTCTAGTTCTTCCATTTTCCACTGCACTGCATCCGAGGTTCTTAATGAATCCCTAAAACAGCATATTTTAGTTTTCCTTAACAGACAGAATACTACTATAGATAGTAATTGATGAATTAGCAAATACCTTAGGTTAATAAACTTGAGCATTGATAGTCCAATACACCAGTGATATCAAGACATGTTTCTTAATGTAAATTTGTGTTTAACAGGATTTAATTTTACTTTGAAACACACAGGTAAGCATAATTTTCTCATTATTTTTGTAATAATGTAATACAGTTCATACTCTAAGTTGCTCTGGTTTTCTCAGTGTATTTGTTTCTTGATTTAGCCTGAAGGCAAACATGATTATTTGTGTGGGATTTTTTGTGTTATTATTGTTCTTGTGAGACTTAAATTTGTGATATGTTTCCTATTTCTAGTTTTGCTTTATTTAGTTTACCTTGATATTAAAGAAAATCCCCAACAAGAGAACCCAAAATTAACTTTACATCGGGGTATTTATGCCATATTTTATTTCAACAAATACATACATATGTATATGTGACAGGGCTTGAAAAGAAAGAATAACAATGCAAATTAACCCTTAAAGTCAGGTCTGTTTTATGTTGACAGATAGCATCTATATTTGAAGGCTGGAAATTGGTAAACCAGGAAGGTTAATGATTTAAAAATCTTATTAACTAAAGACCAAATGTAAAAGTTGCTTAGAAGAGGTCCATCTATATCACAGTAAAGGTTAATAAAAGTCATCATCCTCTTTAAAAGCGTGGAAGGAATCTGCCATCATAACATCCCCTGGCAGAGCCTTCCGCAGTCTCTTCGCTGTCATTGTGAAAAACCATTTGCATTGTTTCAAGTGAAAGTGTGAAAGCTCCGTTCCTCAAGTCTAAAGGTGGCCATACACATAGCAATTCTGATCTTTTGTGCGAAGATTGTTCCCACCCTCCACTGATGTTCAGGGCTAAATAGCCAGATATGTAGGTAGAAACAATAGAAATTCTACCTCCACCTGCAGATTCAGCCCTGAACGTAGATTTTGCTCGGGCGCGATCAAAATCTTTTAACCTGTCTGATCAACGAGTTGACCAATATGAGGAAAAATCTACCATAGCTTACAATAGGAGTGAGACAGGGCTGGAACTAGGGGTAGGCAGAAGAGACACATGTCTAATGTGCAATGGTGGAGGGTGGAGTTCGGTACATACCTCTTCTATTGCCTGGCTTGGCCCAGCAGTCAAGTGAGAGTTAGGATCAGGGTAGTTAGCAGAGCAGCCAGAGGCTCCGATAGGGAGGCCAGGAGGTTTAGGCCCCCCAAAATGTTACCTGTCGGCATTGGCATTCAAGCATTTAAGAACAGGAATAGGAGATTCCTGCAGTAAAGCACCAATGCGAGCATCCTTCTAGAGCTCTCTGGGTTGTTGCCAGCATGATACATCATCAAGTGTCAAGTGAATTATTTATTTATTTTTTGTTTCAAGAACCCCTGGCACCCAAAAGTTATCAAGATAACCCTTCCTCCACCAGTACAGAGAGGGCCCACCTAAGAGAAAATTGAAAGGAGTTGAAACTGGCCCAATTCAAGTTGGGTTGAAACAAGAAAGGTCCAATGTACCAGAGAATTCCCCATCTTCTAAATAGCTTTACATTATATGTATTTATTTGCATTTCTCTCTTAAATACCTCTTATTATCATTACTTACAAGGTCCACTTTATTGCACAATTTTAATATTCTGCAAACAGCATTACATGGTAATTATAGCAAGTTTTGTTCATAAACATTCTAGTCTCATACCCCAGCAATACACTGTGTGCTTGCTGTAAAAGATAACAATAATGCAATGGTGTGTGTCTGATCTCTGCATTTTTAGTTTCTTTCTATCACACTGGCATCTCTCCATCATTTTGCTGTAATTTTGGTAATTGTATAATATTTATGCAGCAGGAAGAGGTCAGCCATCTGTGGACCTGAATATTGTTTCTTGCCTTTTGGCTCATTTTTCCCCTCTATATAAACATTTCATGCATACTCCAACTGGTTTCCTTAATGTAGTTTGATTTAAAAGGGACAGAAGTCAGAGGGAAAGGCATTTTCTGATTTCATTTCTGTTTAACAAATTAGCAGTGTCATTCCCATAACTATATGAGCAAAACTGCAGTTAAGGTGCTAAATTTGCAATTTATTATTGACAGAATCATCAGTAAATGGGCCTTAATAATATTAGAGTCACTGGTCTTATTATTTACCAACTGGCAAAGGCTAAAGGAGAACAATTATGAACGAGTTAAAGCAATGTGCTTTCCACATGCATCTGTAATTTATAAGTAACTATTTGGACTGGCGAGTATGAGTCTGTTTTTTTTTAAATCAAAAACATTTTTGGAGTGAATAATTAATAAAAATGGCAATGTGAAAATCTGTGTATCTGCCCTGGAGTCTGTGTTTTCTCCCTGGGTCTATGTGCATTTCCTCTCTGTTTTGCTCCCAAACTCCAAAAACAGACAGGTTAATTGGCCATAGTGTATATAGCGTGTGTGAGTAGAGTGTGATAGGGTCTTTAGATTGTAAACTTAATTGGGGCAGAGAATTATGTATGTAATTATGTGTAATCTCTGTAAATTGCCGTATGTTAGCGCTATTTGAATAATTATATATACAGTTGCCAATAGAAACAAATCAGCACTTAGCTATGAACAGTCTAAAAGTTAGAAACGAAAAGCAAAGCTCTGAGTGGTTGCTATGGCTAACTGTACTGGCGCCATTTAGCCCCTTTGTTAACCAATGCACAGATGTAAAGGGGTGGTTCACCTTTAATTTAACGTTTAGTATGTTATAGAATGGCCTATTCTTAAAGCGGACCTGTCACCCTAAGAAATAAGTCCAAATTATTTTCTATATTGTTAGTTGAGCAAAATAAACTTTACTTACTCTATATAAATAATATAAATCTTGTTTCCTTCCGTCTTGGAATTGCTCAATCAAAGCAAGCAGGCAGGCACCATTTTGTGGACACTTGTTATTAAGGCAAGCTTTGTATCATGCCAAAATCTTGTTTATGTGATAGAATGGGGGGCCTGATGCCCAGGCCCATGCACTGGCTACACAGTTAGATGAGGAGGAGGAGGGAGGGGAGAAGTGAGATGTGCAGTGACATCTAGGAAGTGCTGAACGGAAAGCTAAAGTTATTGTCTGCCCCGCCTCTATGCCTAAGGCATAGAGGCGGGGCAAGCAATATATGATTGACAGCTGTGATTTTGAAATGCCTTTATAATGGGTTTGGATGTGTTAATATAAAAATGAATTTGGGTTTCATGTTTAATTTGGACAGGACTTTTATTATACAGATTTTCATGTCTGGGTGACAGGTCCACTTTAATGGCCTAACTCTTCAGTTGGTCTACATTTATTTGCCTCTTTCCAGTTCTCAAATAGGGGAATTTGGTCCCCCTACTATAAATATTCTAGTCTCTCTAAATTGGACCCAAGCAACCATATAGGTTGAACCAAAAGCTAAATAATTAAAAAAAAAACACAAAAAAATAATAAAATCAAGACCAAGTCCAAATTGTCTCAGAATAAGACAGCATATTTCATACTAAAATTTAAGTTAAAGATAAACTACCCCTTTAACATTTACAACCAAATCCAAATGCAGTACTTCCAGACCATTATCCCCCGATCTGCCACTTGACAAAACACACCAGTTTCAATATCAGTTTGGTTGTATACCAGCTTTGTTATTTAGTAGAACACTAGGTAAAGGACAGGACCTGTCATTTCCTGATGTTACATTCCAGACCCACCTATTTACTGTGATAATTGATTTGTATCATGTCATGTGTATTTTTTTAGTGTACCAATGTTTCAGTTTCCTTTAAGTCTTCTTTAGTCTCCTTCAAATCTGCAGGTTCTGCAACCCACTGGTTTGTAAAAGGTATCTCCAATATGTAAAGAATGGGCAGGTACTGTGACCCACTAACTGAGCTATAGGGACACATTATGTTTATCAGGGTTTAGTCAGCCATATTCACATGAAGCAATCATATCATATAAAGCAGGTAATCTGGTCCACAAGTTGCCATATTAGTCCCTGGGGTTAGCAGGCATAGTGACCTGTGATACATTTATAATCAAACTATATATGGAATAAATATGTTGGCGAGGAGACAGAGTGGGATATAGTGAGATAAAGTGGGATATAGTTCAATCAAGCAAAGTCTAAAAGTCATAATATAAAAAGCGCATCTTGTAAGATTATCAGTGTATATATGGTTGCCCACACTTAAAGGAAAAGTAACACTAAAAATTTTTAACTAAAAAGATCTATTCTACCCTCCCCCATTAATTGCCCTATCCTAAAAACCATTTGTTATTTTGAATGCTTTAGAAGAAAATACCTGTTAAACTCTGCTTCCTGTCATTTGAACAAAGGCGATACGGCGATGCCGGGGAAAGTATCAGGAGATGCATCAACTATGCGGCAATCAATTGATCGAGCCTAGCCTGACTCCTTCCTATACAGAAGTCAGGCTAGGCTCAATCAATCGATCACCGCATAGTTGATGCATCTCCTGATACTTTCCCCGGCATCGCCCTATCGCCAAGCCAAGTTTTTTACAGGTATTTTCTACTAAAGCATTTCAAAATAACAAATGGTTTGCAGCATAGGGCAATTATTGGGGGAGGGTAGAATAGATTTTTAAGTTAAAAATTTGAAGTGTTACTTTTTCTTTAAGTGACTTAAGTAGAAGAAATGCGTTGTGTAGTGTTGCTTGTAAGGAAACAGTTAAATAATCAAATTAGATTCAATAATAAAAAAGTATCAAAGGTCAACTGGGCACTAAAATGCCCCAAAAAATCCATTGAATCAAAGAAAGCAAACATAAATCGGTATGTAACTGCACATGGAGGCCTATTTATCAAAATTCTAATGTGTGAATTTTTCAATTATTTTTCTAATTTGAATAATCTGTAAAATTTACCAAACTCGAATGTGTGAAAAACTCAAATATTAAAAAGCTGACATGACAGTAATATAACAAATTCTTTCTCCACTATGAACTGGCACAATGGGAAACTATTCCCTGTGTAATTTCACCTTCCCATTGACTCCAATGCATTGGAATTTACAGCTCAGAACTGTTTAGAAAACAATCTGATTATTTTAACAATTAATCTTCCTTAATTGCATAAAGTGTTGTTCTATTCTCTACAGGTAGAATAATCAAAATATAAAGGGTCATCGAAGCAGCCTCTGAGCCTAGTAGTTATTTCACACATTTTAACATGATAGTATAAACACTGGTATGTTCCACTAGCAAAACATACAATGAAAAGTGTTATCTTTATATTTTGATTTCCCCCAAGGGCCAGTACATGCTCATTTTCTCTAAAGAGTTCGCTAACAGAAATATTAAAAGCAGAATATATAGTTATACTATAGAAGTTCCCACTTGTGGTGTTTCCTTCAAACTTCTGGGAAGGTATTGTAGCATAGGTAACTGTTTTGACCTTGTCTAAACAACAATTGTCTTATCACAGCAGGGCAGCCACAATCAACCAGCCAGAATGTTCCTGTTGTTTTTATGTGCTGCTGCAAGAAACCACAAGGGGACAACCACAAAGGTGTGATATAATATCATTGTGTAGTCAGCCAATTAGAGCTATACAAGGCCGCTGCATAGCATGATCAACTGACTGAAATTTTTTTGCAGAGAATTATATATAGTATATACTACCGTTTATTTTATGCAGCTTTATAGATTCAGCCCTAGTTTGCAAATGATAGAAGATACAAATGTGACTTCACTGATTCAAATTCAGCGAGTGCCTGCTCCCTCTACTAGGAATTTAGCTCCAGGATATGATATCAACTTGAAATAAATACCTTCTATGGTTGAAAAGAATTCAATTTTGCAATCACCCACTAATTAACCTGATGTGTTTGCTCTTGGCATGCTACTTTATATATAGGCCAAGGCCTTCATGTGTAGATTCTGCTTATTACAGTGAATATTAGTCTGTTGCTGTAATTAATGTCCATTGTGGCCATGTAGAAGAAGTTGGTGGAAAAGGAGATGAGTGTCAAGATTACAGCCAACAGTGAAGTAAAGCAAGATGGTAAAAAGAGGGGCTAAGGAATAGGCATGTTAAATCAGAGAGAGAGCGATCCCTTTCATGCATTCTGGTGATACCATTCATGGGAGAATAGGAAGGGGCACTGCAAGTACAATTGTAATTATAATTTGTTTACAGGTCGCACATGTGGGATGATATTTTCCTAGAGTATGTGTTCTCTCAATGAAGGAGTGGCTGAGTACAACAGTGTCATCACTCCCACACACTTTGGCTTAGTTAATATCAAATGGTATAGATTAGTTAGTAAAACAATTGTATTATGGGTGGGCCTGCAGTATCATGTCTCATCTTTGTAAATTAGAGCATCATTTTTTATACTTATAAATGCATTAATCTTAACACGCCTACACCAGCCTGACATATCCAGTGATCTGTGTACACCCTTTGTTCTGCACAGAATGCAGATGTACTCATTACAAAACAGTTTCCCAAATCACCAGAAACTTGTGCTGTCAGCATAAAAAAAAACATCCCTAACCTTAATTAAAGGCACTTGTCCAGCTCTGTATCTTTCATCCAGCAGGGAGGTTGCAGATTTTCCTTCTTGCAATATTTACTTTTAGTCCCCAACACCAGAAAGGCAGAGCATAAATATGGTATTTGTGTATTTATACAAGGCAGAAACAGAAATAGCTTAGTGATTCATGGAGAAAGTCCTGAATATCAAACAGAACTAAACAAGCCCAAATGATTCAGGCTGTGAGTCACTTGTTAGCATAATTGTATAACGCTTTATCATAGGAGGATGGCTTACATTGTTTGTGATTAGATCAAAACAAAAAATGAGGAGCTTAATTGTTGTTATGAGCATAGTAGAAGCAACAAAATTACATTTAGCTTGAATTTCATTTACTCAAGTGAAAAATGAAAACATAATCATATATAGAGGTATTATAATAGCTTGTAGTAGATTTAAATATGAATGGCTGGGGTCCAAGCCAAGCAGATGTGGTCTAGCATGCAACTGGCCTCCAGGTAAAATGTATTCAATATATTTAAGGCCATGATATTAGTATTTATGGAGTGTCAGCATATTCAGTAGCACTATGCATAAACACTGTAACAAAGTGACAATACCTAATAAGAGACCTACCCAAAATCGCTTGAGGTGTGGCTGAGAAAAGTTAAATAGGTTGTGCAAGTATGTAAATGTATGTAAAAGTCACACATTTCACTGGAGTAAGTAAATAATGAGAGCATCATAGGCTTGCTGGTTGCTTAAAGGGTTGATGACCACTTGCCATTGTACCATAGGGGCTATATGAAGGCTGTTGAATTTGTTCTAGTAAGAATGAAATGGTTAGAGTGAAGGCTTGGCTGTGGAAGTGCATTTAAAACTCAACAGGTTCAGGAGATGTTTTATTATTGTGTGCTAGTTATTATGTAATTGTCAGGAACTCTGTTGTCTAGAACCAGGAACCTAGGGTGTACTGACTTCTGGTTCTCCAGGTTAAGCGACAGTAGGCATTGCGGTTTGGGCCTGGCAGGTTAAGTAATTGACTTTTTCTCCTGTCTGTATTCTCTGGCACCACCTATTATCCAAGTCTGGTGTAATTTCTGATGTTTGACGTGTGAGTGACGTCTCCACCTCATTTTATAGCTGAAGTGCACTGCACCTATTCTTGCTGGACATAAAGGGAACCCTTAAACTACCACCTGGTCAGGAGATGGCTGTAGGTTCAGGGCTTCCAGCAGCTCATGATTTAGAATGGAAGGCCAAGGGCGAATATATGGAAGTGCAAAGAGTGCAATTTGATGCAAGTTCCTTTAATGAATGGGGTTAAATGCTCAACTCACGGCAGGAAAAAGTGCGAGAGCACAACTGTGCTTGCAGTTGTTCATAACCCCCCTTATATTTTATACTTCCCTATCCTTTCCTAACTTTTATCTTTCTCTTCAATTAACTTTTTAATACAAAAAAAGTAAACCATCTGCTCTTAAATAAATATACAAGTACAAAGCTGAATGCTCTGAAAAAATGGATCTTTAGTTATACACAAGCTATTGGATGTTAATAATTGTATTACAGTAAATTTCAAGTTTGAAGCCACTTGCTGGTTAAAACGTATATTTAAAGATAGGAATCTTAATTTAAATGGCAGCTGTAAACAAAAACTAAATATAAAAAGCATCAGCTCTTTGACTGCTCTGTTGAAGAAGAGCTTCAACTGCCCAAGAGATAGTCTAAAATAGAAGCTGCCACCCATCTGGGAACATTAGTTGTTCATCCATATTAGAGACTGTAACAGACCGTAAACCAGCGTAGGGTTTCACGCAGGCATTTTGTCAAACAATGCAATAACCTATTATTTAGCAACACGTATAATTGTTAAATATTCAGTTTTTCTGGAATAATTTGTAACAACCTCCATTTGTCCATGGTATTCCACCTACAAAGAACAAAACTCAAAGTTTAACTGGTCTAGCTGAGGGCACTATCCTGATCAACCCATCCATTCCACAACATGTATGGCTGGGTTTAGTATGTCAGCGATAGCAGGGCTGTGTTTAAGCATCTCAGTTTCAAGGAATGTGTAGTGTTACCGGACTTGTACATTTTGCCACCGGTGTTGGCTTTATTTATGCAAAGGCATATTTTGTATGACAGTTATCACAAAAATATGACACAAAGGGCTCAGTGGACAACTTGCGCTTTTAATTAAAGGTACTTGTGCCAAAATGCACTTCTTTCATATAGTTATATATACAGTATACTTAGTCCTTCTAGCCTTCCATTTTAATCAGACACTGCTGCACCTATTAATGCATGGAAACCCTGGAACTACTGCTGCCTCCTGACCAGGGTTCTCTCAGCCACCTATGTCAATAGACACAGCACACTTGTGCAAGACAGGGGAAGTTAGAAAATATTCTGCGCAACTGCGTCTGGTTCACAATGAAGCACCTTTGCAGTTCCGTCCATTTTGAAGAATCGGACACAACTCTTATAGGTGCTGTTGCTTCAGGACAATTTGTACCCACAATGACGTTGGAATTCTGGGGAAAAAACTCTGCATTGTGGGGAAAAAAACATGGTACATAAAATGATACACCTGTGTCAGGTGACGATTATCTGTTCTACTAGAAATATGCCATAATTTCCATTCTCTAACACATGTCGCTGTGCATGGTTCACCCTCTGCAGTATAACTTTGCACACAGTCTGTTAATTGTAAACTACCAAACACAAACCAATAACATTTTTACTGTTATCCCACTGTTTATAGGATGTCATGTTGTAGCTTAAAGCTGCTGGTTGCTTCATTCCACTATAAGTGTTCCACAGAGACATAAATTTGGATGATAAGAGACTCAAAGATTTTCTGGCGGTAATAAGAAATGACTGCAATGTAATTAGCCTCCCACACTCCAGAAGAATGAGCAGAGTGGAAATTACATTGTAAAAATTGCAAAATAGTCCAGTGGGAGACTATCCAAAAACCCAGGGTTATCTGTTCTGTTTGATGTAACGTTCCCAGAATGTGGAGTGCTGGACAGGGCCCAATATTACTTTAACATGGGATCACAGCTGTATATTTGCTACCATTGTGCAAACAAGAACATAAATAGCATTCTAAACCGGCCATTACAGGTAAGGCCTTCTGAAGAAGCATACAGTATAATGAACTTGCAGTTAAGAGGACATGGGTCCTGGGCCATGTTTGTCTCTGTCTGTTCCGTTACTACTTATTGATTGCCATCACAATATGCTATTATACACATACAATGCTTAAACACTGTAAGAGGAGGAGGCTCAGGAGGACAATGTCCTTATGGCATTATAATGAGTTACAACCAATTGAAGGATGAAATAAGGCCAAAAAGACTTCAAAGCAAGTTTGTAATTTCCTTTTCTCCGATGTAAGCCCACTTATTACATATACAATACCTTTTACACATTATTTAGCCATACTGAGTTCTATTATACATGTGCATGGCATTAAACAAGATTTAGAAGTGGACAGCATTGTGACTTTTGTATAAATCACTGATCTTTTTTCTAAAAATAATTAGACTAAGCAGCTTGAGTAGGACTTTATTGTACAGCCTACTAGCGCTTAGCATACTCAGACCGAGACCCATGTATTACTGCTTTGCGGTGCATTGAGGGGCGATTTTACTCAGGAACAATCAGTTTTGATTGTAAATATGCTTTGTTTGAAGCTTCCTGCAGAGATGTGCAGCCGTGATTCAGTTCATTGGCTGATTGGCACTGGTTCCAATCGCCCAGTCCATAATTTCCAGATTAAAGTTGCAGCTCTTCGATTCACATTGATTTGTAACAAAACTACGTTTGTAAAAACAAGTTTACTTCTCTAAATTGGAAGCATCAACCCCCAGCACAAAGGTTTATAAGTAAGAAAAATATAAAGAAATGAGACATTTTTTTTTAAAAAAAAATGTATTTTAAAAGCAAATTTAGATATAATTGCTTATTTGAGCTAAATTAATAAAAAAAACAAAAACCCTAACAACTCTTATAATGTATCACCCTTTGTTACTGAACTAAGCTAAATATGCTTGCCTGCGCTTGCAACAAAGCTAGTTATTTACAGCTGCCTCTTACCCCAAGGACATGGTACAAGAGAATTAGCCTGACACTACTTGTGCTGCATCTACAAAGCCTTGTAGTGAGATGGATGGTCTCCAGCCTGGTCCACTCCAACAGTCCCTCCTAAGGTCTCTTGTCAACACCAGGTATCTCCTCTGCTTGGTGGTTCAAAAGAAGCAAACCAACCTACCTCCTTAATAACTTTCCCAGTTTATCTGGATAGGGTACCAGCTCCATACACATAGTATTTTCCAATTAACAAGGGCCTCCCTCTCCATGGGACCTTTCTGCCAGAATGGACGTAAAACCTAGTTCTACCGTATTAAAAGTGTAATGTCATATAATCTGTATAATTTTTTTGCCAGTTCTGAAAAAAGTAACACTAGTTGAAAAATTTATAAAAGTCTATTAAAATAAACAAAACATAAAATAACCCAAAAATGTAAAGAACAGTTGCATTACAGATAAACAGCACGCTGTAAAATTCTGGTGAAAAAAGGTGTTTAGTGATAAGCAAATCTGTCCTGTTTACTTTTTTGTTGCGTGGTGAATTTTTCTACGGAAAATTTTTGCCTCCATTTTGCAAAAACATATGCATTGGGAGCTGCCACTTTTTACACAGGAAGACCACTTTTCGCAGTAACTAAATTTGTCCTACTGATTTAATTGGTCTACCATTGCCCCTCCAATCCAAGTGAGCAGCTAACTGCTTGTGATGACCAAACATTCTGCACCCTCCTTACACACACACACACACATTGGCATCAGTACCAACTGCATCTCAATACATACAATGTACCTGGGGTGTCAGTACCCATTGCATCTCACTACATATGGGGGAATATTTGTTATAGTGAGCCAACATTTGATTGGTTGCTATCACCGGTGATGTTGGCTTACACACTATTATAAATATGCCCCGTAATGTATCTAAAGTTACCTACTACCTTTCACTATATATGATGTACCTGGGATGTAACCACTGCATCTCACTGCGTATAATGTGCCTGGGGTATCAATACCCACTCCATCTCACTCCATTTAATGTGCCTGGGATGTCACTACCCACTGCATCTTGCTGCATATAATGTACCTGGGGTGTCAGTACCAACTTTTGACAGTCCACAAAAATATCACCACTGGAACATTAAGTCTGACATTAGCCTGATTAGGTTTAGGTTAGTCTGTGAGCCATCTTTAGCCTCTCCAAACATAAAATTCACCCTCCACCTATGAACATGAGGTTCCTGTCCCTTCCTATCCTCAACATGGGAACATAATCATTTGTTTGAATTGGGAGTGTGTTGATTCCCAACTTTTTTTGTACATCTAGATGGGTGGATATCAAGCTGTGAGAATCCCTATGAAAGAATAAAGAAAACTATCAAGAACAGAGTGTGTTTTTAATATAAAAATGATCACAGCTGTTTAACAAAATGTATAGTATTTCAGGGTGAGGCATAATTAACACAACCTCTTGAGTCATGAAGAGGCATCCTTCAGCATTTAGGAGAGGAAAAAACTCCTGTGGAGGAAACCTCTAGGGAACCATGGCTTGAAGGGCTGCTCTAACCTCTTGCCATCAAGAGGTTAATGAAGTGACATGGAAAAAGAAAGTCCCTAAACTGTCAAAGGGGGGGGGGGGAGATTTTCTTTTTTAAAACACTCATTGACATCTTATATTCTTGTTTTGGAGCATAACACATCTTCTTAGGAGAATGTTTAGAAAATAAATAAATAAATATGATAATAAGTTTAGTGCAAGTAGTAATCAGGCCTGGATTTCAGGTGAGGCGCCCGGATAAGAAATTCAGTGCTTGTAGTAATCATTTGAGGTGACAGGTTATGGGCTGATCAGCAACAGTGTATAAAGCCCCAACATCTCTCATTTCTCTCATGCATCGGGCTAGGGCCTGTGGAACAGACATTCTCTGGGATTTGGTTGCCTCATTTATTTGCCAGCAACCTCAACAATGCTGTAAATCACTCATAAGAGCGTCAGAGTGTTTTCTGGCATTTGGACTATTTGTTATATTCTCTGGACAATTTTTTCAAATCTAAGATCTTTTCAAAATGATGTTTCTTTACCTATACTTGAAAGTCCATAGGCCTGCATAGATTCCCTTCTTTCTTAACCTTTCAAGACAGGACCCAGCACTCTGCAATTCTCTGTGCAGGACAGGAGTTTCAGAGTTTTGCAGTGCGCCAGGCAGCTCTTTCCATGCTCCTGTTTAGAATAAATCAAGAACAAACAGAATTAAAGGGGAAATTCAATTTAGTCTTTAGTTTGTTATAGAACTATATAGGCATATATAGTTCCTCTTCTTTCTTCACCTTTCAAGGCAGGACCCAGCACACTGCAAATCTCTGTGCTCTACTGAAGTTACCAGCACAGAGACAGGCCCCCTAGGCTATACAGCCCCATTACCGCTCTTTGTGCCACTCTGTTCACATGCACATATGTGTAGGTTTTAACAACAAGAAGAATTAGGATGCAGCTGGGTGGGATGCCTCCCTAAAATCTTACTGCCCTAGGGCCAGATGTCTGTGGCCTTCCCATAAATTTGGGCCTTGCAGTGTGCTGGGCAACTCCCTCTGCTGGGTCCTGTTTGGAATAAATCAAGAAAAATTAAATTAAAATTAAAGGGGAATTTTAACTTGGTCTTAGGGGGTTATAGAACTGTTATATAAAATCTCTTTACCTGAAAGTCTATAGGTCTGTATACAGTAGCTCCTTTTCTTTCTGCACCTTTCAAGGCATGGCCCAGCACGCTGCATATCTCTGTACCAGACAGTGTGATAGGCACAGATCATTGCAGTGCACCAGGCAGCTCTTTCAACTCATGTTTTGAATAGATAAAAAACTGAGCTTTGTCTTGCTGTGTTATAGAACTATTAATTCTCATCAACTTTTCAATATAAGATTAACATTTACCTGCCTATTGGCCTGTATAATTTCCTTTTCTGTCTTCACCTTTCAATGCAGGCCCCAGCACACTGCAAAACTGTGTGTGGCTAAAGCGTCATGCACAGAGACAGGCCCGGATTTATTAAACAGACACCCCAAGACCAGATAGCCCCATTACCGCTCCTCATGCCTTCCTCTTTCCATTCACACATGCATATATGTAGGCTTTCAGCAGGGCACTGGGAATTTTAAAGAGTTGGCATGTACCTTGTGCCTTCCCAGTGCTTCAGAAATAGTTGGGATGCGATTGTGTGGAATGCCGCCCCTAAAATATTACTGCCCTAGGGGTTGGCCTCTGTGGTCTTCCTACAAATCTTGACCTTCACAGAGATTTATAGATTTGCAGTGCGCCAGGCAGCTCCTTTTGCTGGGTCCTGTTTAAAATGAATCAAGAAAAAAGAACATTAAAAGAAATGTTCAACTTCTATCTTCAATCTTAGTGTGTTACAGAACTGCTTCAAATTAGTTAAGAAAAAAGAAAATGAAAGGAGACATTCAACTTGGTCTTAGGAGTTATAGAGCTATTAATTTCTTCATTTTTATTAAGAATTTTGTTAAGAATGAGCAAAACAAAAAATTAAATAGAAAGTTCAACTTAATCTTATTGTGTTATACAACTATTAATTACCAACAACTTTTCAATATAAGACTACTTTACATTTACTTGAAAGTCCATAGGCAAATCTCTCTATTGGGCTGGAGCGTTGGGCACAGAGATGTGCTGGGCAACCCACTTTCCACGTAACTGTTTACAATAAATCATGAAAAAACAGAATTAAAGGGGACATGGAACTTAGTCTTTGTGTGTTATACAACTATTAATTCTCAACAAATTTTCAATATAAGATTATAAGACATTTGCCTGAAAATCCATAGGCCTGTATAATTTCCCTTAGCCAGGCTGGGCAATAGCACTGGAGATATTTATCACACATGTTATTAAACTAGCCCTACGGTTTATTAATGACAGATTCAAGGAGCCACATGAATGTCATATGATTACTAGACAAGATACAAGCATGTGGTATATCTCCCTTTTAAATATTAAAGCATTTGAACATTAAAAATAAGACAGTTTGTGTAACACATTTTTGACGTTTTCAAATTTTCAGAAACAAGTATTCAAACAAGTTGTCAACAGAGAAAGGCTGGAGCTTACATTTTGTGACATTTCTTAAATGCAGCCATTGTTAAAAAACTATATAATTAGGGATTGCTGTGATGCTGGCCCATATAAGGTTAAATTACCTAAATAGTGGGAATAGCATTGCCTAGGAATTTGGGTTATCATTTTTTTAAGAAATCTGAAAAAATAGAAAATGTAACAAAAAACAAACTAAAAAACATAAAAAACAAACTAAAAAACATTTCTGAACATTGATTGGATAGGCTGGAGGGATTCATCTTGCAGCTTATCCAAACCCTGTGCAGCGGTACCAACTTAAACTGAGGGGGGAAATGAGTAGAATTTGGAGGCAGCAGGTAAGTGTTTAGTTCATTATCAGTGAAATAACTTGTGTATGTGTGTGCCTGCCAAAATATATGGGTGTTTTACTAAGTCCGGATATGTGTGCCAGCCTAAAGAATTCTGTATTAATGTGCTTTCTAAGTGTGTCACAATTTGTCTACCTGTGAAAGGGGTTCTGTTAAATCTGCTTTTGTGGCAGTGCCTTCATAAGCCTATATGTGTGTGCCTTCCTTCCATATGTCTGCCTGTGTATGAGTGTCTGCCTGTGTATGAGTGTCTGCCTGTGTATGAGTGTCTGCCTGTGTATGAGTGTCTGCCTGTGTATGAGTGTCTGCCTGTGTATGAGTGTCTGCCTGTGTATGAGTGTCTGCCTGTGTATGAGTGTCTGCCTGTGTATGAGTGTATAGCCCATGCATGCTTAGAGGATCTACACTGTATATATTCTCCTGTGTTCTGGGGTATATTTTTTAGTATCTATCCAGCTATGGCTTATAGGGGTACTATTAATGGAACTGGCACCATTGTCATTGGGACAGTATTTACTCTATCACGTTTTCTGGAGTATTATATGTATGGATATACAATTACCACCTAGCAAGGCCTTATTTCACACATGGCTGTTTTACACCAACCCTTTAAACAGGTTATAAATATTCAACCAGCTCTATAAATATATCCCAAAGTTTAGGTTTAGGTCATATTAGATACCTGTCACTAAAGAAGGATAACAATATTGTTGGGGTTTATTTTGCCTTCAGAAATATAATTCCTTTGTGTGCAAAACCCACCATTAGCCCCTGCTCTGTTGTCTGTCTAATTATTTTCCATACTGTATTGACCATAACATGTATACATGGAGCACCAGGTCAAACATTGGTTCCTGTTACACAGATCAAGGAACTCCTTGGTGACTAATAACCTTTACATGAAACTCACTATGACATATGTTATGAAGGAGACTGATGGTGTGAAATGGCCAATTACAACTAAATGGGACCAAAAGAGCACTAACCTGGTTAACCTGTTGTTAAATCAATAAAGGCCCATATAACCTTTTTCTCCTCAGAAAAATATTGTGGCAATCAAAATGTCCTTAACTACCAGCAGTCGCATCCCATCCGGTTAAATGGAAAATATACTGCCAAAGGAACCCTGCTTTCCATGATTTTAGGTAGGGGTGTAAATAAAGAGACGGCAAACCAAGCAGTTAATGAGAGTTGAAAAACACAAACTTCTATAATCCATTCCATAGGAAAAAATGTTAATGATGAGACTGTGTGGATGTAACATTTGCTCCCCTCTTTCCCACAACCTTAGAGTGTTGCCCTCCAGGCAAGGCTGCCCACAAATAATTTGCACAGACACTAATCTTGTTGGGTGAAAGTCGGACGCAGCTTTGTTTAACACTATGAAATGCAGTAATTGCTTGTAAGCAAAATCAAAATAAAATCTCATTCCATAACAAAAACAAACCCCTCATCCCATTTGTCATGCAATGTCTATACAGTGGGCATGTAGCTATATGGTTAATCTTCCTGAAATAACCAGCAAGGACAAAATACTGCCATGACTGTGACAATGAAAATTGATTTTCTACAATGTAAAAAAAATATTTCTTTTGTCAAATATACTGTACATATGCAACAAAATTAAACAATGTTATGTAATAGAAGAGGGCTGCTGTGGACCAGATAGCACAGGTACAAACTGAACAGGTTTGGACAAGTGTTTGCAGGAGGGGAAGGAGAAAGGAAAATGGAAGCAAAGGAAACACAGCCATTCTGGGCTGTTGGACCTTGCCCTGGGCAGCTTACCAAAAGCAAAGATGAATGGGATCAGAAAGGGGTGAGGTGGCGGGAGCAAGAGGGTGAAAAGATGAAATAAGCAGTTAATAGCACTGTCTTTAGGCTAGGACAAAATGCTATGAACTGCAAGAAAAGATCACAGACTGACCTCATGGGGTGCAGAAGCACTGAATGCTAATGCTGTCCTTGGGCATAGGTAGGCAGAGGTAGAGGAATTCATATTTAATTTAAGTGTTTCATAATTTTTGCATGAAATAATGTATACTACAATATGTATAATATATATCTTATTCTGCCAAGGTACCATTACATTTATGTCCCATAGACTCCAGTGAAACAGTGCCCCTGGAGAGCATGGCATCACAAACATGTTGAATGCTTTCTTTATTCTACCATACAAAAACATTTCAAACTAAGTACCACTTTGACTCAGAAGTCCTTATTTTATTTGGCAAGAAAGATAAATATTTCAGTAACTGATCTATTTCTTTCCATGGGGGTTGTCTAAAGAAATGATTTTCTTAATACAGTATAATGGATAACCTTACCGATCTGAAGATTTTCAGTATCAACTCAGATATGTGATATTTAAGGCACTGATCACAGAACTCCTCCATGACTTCTAAATGTACGTGAGTTACAATAGGGGGCATATTAGCCTCTGTATAATTTATAGCTGTTTGTACTAAACAAAACGACTCTTGCGTATTATATAAGGATAATGAAAGCTCTTGCTAGCAAAGGTTGCACTTCATTTGCTCCTGTGTCTTTCCTGGTTTTATGCACTGTTCGAACGCAGTCTCAATTTTTTTGTCCAGCTCTGCAGAAATTGTTGCCGCTTATGGAAAAACTAGTATAACAACGTTCAGATTTTATTATAGTATTTTTAATTAAAGTATCAGCATGCCAGAAAATAATATCGTTTCATGATAATACAATTTTTATAGTTTGCGTTGGCATGACTTTATTGGCTAATCTTCTCACCTAGTGATAGTGACTGGGCTGTGATTACTAAAGGGTGATTATTACTGAATCATCTAACTTTTCCAGAGTTTTCTGTAATAATTTACCACATGATCATAGCCAAATGCAGGTTACTGGGTCATATTGGCCATGCATACATTAGCCTGATAGAATCCTTAACCAGCCAAATTCACAGTGGGTTATAAACCGATGCAAATGTATGCATCTGCTTTTGTGGGAGTGCCTCCATAAGCTCTTAGATTTGGCACTGTATCTATCTGGGCCATGGGTTCTAGGGGCACCATAGCACTATGGATATTGGGATTGCATTAATACGTAAATATGTTGATATTGTATACGTTGATTACCTCATTGCAATTGATTACGTCTGTGATTGTAATGCAAGGCATTAATTCACACGACTGTTTTACATCAACCTTTACACAGGTTATGAAAATTTAATCAGCTTTATAATTCTATCCCAAAGTGTTATCATGGTTTAGGCCATTTTAGATACCTCTCACTAAAGAAGGATAACAATAATGATAGGGTTTATTTAACCTGCAGAAATATAAATCCTTTGTGTGCAGCTTTTGCCCCTTCTGTGTTGTCTGTCTAATTAGTTTTTATACTGTATTGACCATAACATGGTTATATGGAGCACCAGGTCAAACATTGGTTCCTTTTATACAGATCAAGGATTTCATTGGCTACCAATAACCTTTATTTGAATCTTACTAAGACATATATTATGAAGACGAATGATGGTGTGAAATGGCCAGTTACAACTAAATGGGATCAGAAGACCACTAACCTGTTAAATCCTTAAAGGCCCATATGACCATTTCCTTCTCGGAAAAATCAAAATTTCCCTAAGCACCAGCTGAAGGATTCCCCTGTGTCAATAGGCGAAGCAGTGCCTGATTTGGAACAGAAGGCAAGAAGGACTGAGCAGCACTGAACTATATAAGTACAAGGAGTGCTGCATAACTCACAAGTTGCCCAACTTGCCCATTGTGCTTGCAGATGTAAATGAGCCCTATTACCTTTTAACGGTTAATATAAAACTGGTAGATAAAAAATAAGTTGAAAACAAATAGTGAGGTTTATTAGTAACAGCCTTATTTAAAAAAGGTATTTTTTATGCACTATTTCCTTATGAAGGGAATTGGGAATTTTCTTTAGTGCAGCATATCTTGTGGGATACTGGGAGACGTAGCTGTATGTCATTTCTCAATCTAAACAGGTGGGGGCTGCAACCCTCTTGCATTTCCTTGTTCCCTTTTTTTCTCTCTCTGGCCCTGAGCATTTAAATTACTTTCTTGAAAAGAAAAATAAATAAAATAACCCTTTTGTTTCTACAGGCCCTTGGAGGCTCAGCGCTGAATGTGCTGTTGCAAACACAGATGGTACAATAAATATGATTCTCAACTTTGTGGTGACAGCTAAAGACACCTTTGCAGTATGCTCGTCGGATTATGAAAAGTAAAATACCTGTACAGCAAATTACCAAATACAAAGGGAGGTAATACTCAATACTTTGCCTTCCTTTGCAATATCTACCAAGTGGATTTACCTTGTCTTGTTCTAACTCAGTATTGTGACATTTAGGGGGGTATGTACTAACCCATTTTCAGGTAGGGGTTTTTGACGCCGACCGGTCCCACACCCTGAAAAAGTCGCACAAAAAAAGTTGTGGTTTTTCTTTCAAGATTTATTATGTATCTTTTCCGTAAAATTTTTCTTTGCTTTAAACTTTTTTTAAAAAGTTTTTTGTATTTTTAACATGGGTTTTTGTTTGACAATTTGAAAACGTTGCGCTTATTATGTGACAAGTTGATAAAGTCACGCAAATTTTATGTAACTTTTCCGCAACTTTTCCCGCGTGTGCTTCTTCACTTCTGATTGTTGGATAAATGTCTGACATTTGTTGAAACAAGTTTATTCATGATTTAAAAAAAAACAAACAAACCAGCAATTGCGCTCCGAAAGTCGAAAACTTTGTAAACGCCATGAAAACCTTTCCGGCTTAGAAGCCTTCCATTTCTGGCTTTGGAAGCCTCCATAGGACTCAATGGTATTCGACAGATCAAACTTGGCAAAAATATAGTCCCAATGAAAGTGTAACTAAAGCAAATTCTGAAATGTTCATATTCTTTGCACAAACTACAATTTTTCTGTGGAAATTTGCCAAAAACCATGAAAAACGTGTGGAATTTTAATGAAATTTTCGCATACATTCTGAAATGTTCTATAATTCAGAAAAATTACGAATTTATCTGAAAATTGTTTAGTAAATGTGCCCCTAAATGTTGCTCCTATAAGAGAAAAGAGCTTCCAGGAATTAGATTCAATGGAGCAGTTGACAGAAACTACAAAAAGCAGTTCTTGCAGCTACAGGTGTTTTATTCACACTGTACCCTGTGCAGGGGAATTGCAACTGTCTGCACAGGTTATGCTAAAACCTAACGTCTATCCTGTTATGGAGACTTTCATTTTTAACCTAATTTGAATGTTTATACCCCCAATGAGACAAGGCTGAGCTGCTAAACGTTTATAGGGTTCCTTAAAGAGACAGTGTTACACCCCTTTTCCGCATGAGCTCAGTTATTAGGGCTTGTGCCAAACATGCTTTTGTAAGTTTCACTTTAGTACTTCCTGTTCACTTCCTGTCCCTCAGAACCTCAAAGGAGCTGATAAACTAATTACCATCCCACTGGTAAGCCTCCAATAATGAAGGTAATGGGGGTAAATTTAGTGAAAATAGCCAAACCTTTTACCACTTTATAATGGCAAAAATAGGAAAATGTGCCTTTTAATTAAAGTATAGGCAGAATATCATTTCAACATAAGTCTATTTAATACTTGCTGTATTTTAGCAAAGGTGTTTTTAAGTGTATACTGCCTTTCTAAAGGCCTTTAGCCTTATTTGGCTGTTTAGGCAGTTAACCTGTATCCATACTATGTCACATCTGTTGTCCTTTACACCATTCTTTATTTTCAAATTCATTCTTCAGAAAACAGTGAAGCTCCAGAATGGCATAATTTGGAAGAATTCCAAATGTTTCACTCATCTGTACCTGCCAGCTGGGTGTCAGATATACTCATATACGAACGCTGGGTAAATGAAGCAACCTAAAAGAGCTAAATCAAAGCAAACTGCTGTTTGGCTGCTATGAATTAGTGCACTGAGACACATTTGTCCTGAGTTAATAAATAAGCCATAAAGAGATTTCTAAAGTCTTCCAAACGTTGATGAGCTGCCCCAGTATGAGTTCTACCCTCTATTTCTATTTTTTCTTCCATACTACAGACAAATAAACCTTATCTTCTGATAATGGTATAGGCTGCCACAGCACCCCAGAAAAACATAATATGATATGGATTAGTATAACATTATATTTTCGGCAGGGCTCTTGCAATTTAAAGGAACTGGATTTAATTTTAAAAGTGCCATCAGTAATGTATTGTATGTATGCATGTATAAGTGCCACAATCTTACAATATACAAAATTACATGCAGGGAGGACAAGTGTTATAATAAATACAATAAATAAGTATAAACAAACAGGGAATAAGTGCCATGTGGTATGAGACACAGTAGGAAGGAGGTCCCTGCCCCATAGAGCTTACAATCTAAGTGGTTGGGTAACATACAGGCACAAATTGGAAGGCAAGAGTGCACCAGGTATGGGCATTTGCCCTTAAGCGCAGGATTAGGCAAAATAATGTTTTAGTGCTCCAGAAGGTAGCATCTGAGTTTTATCTTAAAGAGAGTGGGTGAGTGTTCCCTACGGAGGGATTCAGGGATAGAGTTCCAGAGATAAGGAGCAGCGAGGTAGAAAGGTTTAAGACGAGAGAGTGCAGTGGGTGTGGATGGTGTAAAAAGATGGAGGCTCTGAGAGGAGCGGAGGAGACAACCAGGAACGTGCAGAGAGACCAGTGAAGAAATGTAGTGAGGAGCAGAGGAGTGAAGGGCTTTGAATTTTAGCAGAACGATTTTGTAAGCTATCCTTTGCTTAACAGGCAACCATGCAAGAGAGCTTAAGTGAGGCTGAGAAGGTTCCCTCTTAGGAGAGAGCAGGAGGATCCTGGCAGCAGAATTTAAGACTGATTTCAGGGGAGAGAGGTGGGAGTCTGGGAGGCCGGTTAGTAGGAGATTGCAGTAATCTAAGCGGACCAAGCACAGAGCCCTGAGGCACTCCCACACTGAGCTGAACTGGGGTAGAGGATTTGTTAGCAAGAGCAACAGAGTAGGAGCAGTTAGAAAGGTAGGAAGAGAACCAGGATGCAGCCTGATCCTGGATACCCAGAGAATAGAGAATTTGCATAAGGATAGAATGGTCGACAGTATCAAAAGCAGAGGAAAGGTCAAGGAGAATGAGAACTGAGTAGCGTCCTTTGGCCTTGGCAGTCTGGAGATCATGTGCCACTCTACATAAGGCCGTCTCAGTGGAGTGCGCAGGTGGAAAACCAGACTGCATAGGGTCCAGCAGATTATGGGTGCAGAGGAAGTTAGTGACACGAGAAAAGACAAGATGTATGTTTGTATGTATGTATGTATATGTTTATTTATAAAGCGCTACTTATGTATGCAGCGCTGTACAGTAGAATACATTAATACAAACAGGGGATTATTAAGATAATAGATAAATACAAAGTACAACAATAAATACAGATAGATACAAGATAAATACAGTTGCAATAAGTTAAGAGTCAAAGACACAAGAGGATGGAGGTCCCTGCCCCGTAGAGCTTAAAATCTATATGATGTTCCAGGAGATTAGAGGCTAGGGGCAGGAGAGAGACAGGACGGTAGTTAGAAAGGCAGGACGGGTTCAGTGTGGCCTTTTTTAAGAATGGGTTTGACACATGCTTGTTTGAATAGAGAGGGAAAAGTACCAGAAACCAGAGAGGACTTGAATATATGAGTAAGAGCTGGAGTAAGGGCAGGAGCACATTGTTTTAGTAGGGATGAGGGCATAGGATCCAGTGAGCAGGTAGTAGGCGGAGAGGAACAGAGAAGCTGAGAAACTTCAGACTCTGTTACGAGATCAAAGGAGCTGAATACAGAGAGAGGAGATTCTGGAAGGCTGAGATTACTATTAAACTTAACTGAGACCATGTGGGGGTGTGGAAGTAGAAGCAACCTCTTTTAAGAAGCTCTATCAAGTTGATGGTTGTCACCTCACCAACACGTAGGGGCACATTTATCAATGTACGAATTAGTACGATTGCAAAAAAAATCTAATTTTTTTCCAATTTTTAGAACTGTGGGTATTTTGTATGATTTTTTGGTTAATTTCCGCAACTTTTTCGTGCTTTGCATCAGTTTGTGCGACAAAATCGTATTTGTTACAACGAGTATGATTTTCATATTTAATCTGAATTTTTTGCACTCGTACTTTTAATGTTCTGAAATTCGGACTTTGATGAAACTGGCCCATAATCTTGGGATATCATATTTAATACAACACTGGAAGTCAAGTCTAAAATCTAAAATGTTTTTGGAGGTTTTAAATAGAAGCAACATCTTTTCAAAAGAAGATCTTTCTAGTTAATGGTGCTCACCTCACCAACAAATAATCTTGGAATATCACACTGCATACCACACTGGAAGTTATGTCTAAGTTGTTCCTAGAAGCTTTCAAAAGAAGTACCTTCATATAAGAAAATCACAGATATTAATGGCAATTAATTGGCTGTCCTAGAAGCAACACTGAATTGTTTGTGTGGTAAGGTCCATGGACTATTTTACCATGTTGCTCCTAATTGGAATACATACCATTGCTTTAATGTAGGACATTTACCTAGGGCGCTAGACATGTACCTCTTCCAAGTCTACCGATGCAAGTGCGCAATTGCTTCAAGACACATGCACCACATTAGCTGTCTACCCCTATCTGTGCCGGAGTGTACAGAAAATTGCATTGATTGGAGTGAAACCTAGGGGGCACCTGGCAGTGACAGGTAAAACATAAATAGTGCGGATATTGGAAATCTGAAACAGCAAAGCTTCCAATAAAATAAATACAGTCCTAGTCAAATAAAAAAAAAATAGACTGGAATATATAAAACAGTAAAGGAAACATCAAAGTCCAAATCTACTATCAAGAGTCTAGAAGAGATCAATCATAAAAATTGAGAATAAAACCCAAATGGGAATAGTCTGAAGATAACTGTATAATCCAGGAGGTGAACAGCTATTGATCTGGGCTGGTGATGCTTCTTTAGTAGAGGGATCCACACAAGCAGATCATATGAAGATGAAGGCAATGCATAAAACGTGTATTTTTTATTTAATATAATTTATATACTTTCTTCCTCTCCCATATGGTGCTAAATACATATTATATGTGGGTGTGCAAAAATACTCTTATGTCTTGTATAAAGCACAGTATGAAACACAATTCTATTATCTAATTACAGAAATATGTTAGCTTAGAAACTATGAGGCCAACATCAAAATGATAACCTTTAATAAAGTATGACAGGCTGCTATCTATTTATTTTAAATATTTAATTTAAAATTATAGAAGCCACAATGGAGATGCATGACCAGATAAAGAGACAAGGTTTGCAAAGGGTTGATTATTTCTCAGGATAATACATGACACAAATATATTTTACCAGTTATTTGGAGATCTTGCGATCTACAATAAAATGCAATGCATCTGATACATTTAATAAAGCATTATGCATTTGAAGTACTTACTCAGTAACTGGATGGAGTTCTCTCCCATCTGGCACCATCTTTGGCTGCAAAGGTTAAAACCCCTAAAACTCTACCTTGGTTCTTTTCCAATGCCTACAGCGGCCAATCATTTTGAGGGCTAAACTACACAGAAGATTTTGATCAGATTTTGTGGGTCAGACTTTAGGATACTTGTACAAAGTGCAATCATCATGTTTTTTTTAAAACACAAAGCAGAGTTTTTTTTCCCAGACCTCCATCACCATTGTGCCGTGGCGCAATTGTGCAGCACCTACAGCAATTGTGTAAAAAGTGCAAAAGTGTACAAGGGTAGTGACAGCTCCAGGCAAGGCCTGAACTAGGGGTAGGCAGAAGAGGAACCTGCCTAGGGTGCAGCTGTGTTTGGTACCACTTCTGCCTACCCTTAGCCTGGGATTGCTTTTCTCTGGCTGTTGATTGTCACCGCGCTCCTCCATCCACAACATGAGCGTTAGCTTGGCCCGCCCCTGTGTCAGTAGGTGCAGCAGCACTTGATTCCGAATAAAAGGCAGAAAGGGCTGAGTGGTACCGAGCTTTTTTATCTACCCCACAAAATCTTGTCATGCAACAGCACACACACAACGACACAAAATTTTGTGGGACAAAATCTGATCGCCCCTGCAGTGACATAAAATGGATGTGATAAAGTCGGATGGTGGGTTTTGTCCCAGCATAAAAACATCCAACAGTGTATTTCAATGAGAAAGCCTTTCAGATTCCATTAGATTTTATCTTATCGGATGCGGACGCAGCATGCAGTGTTCCCTTCCTTACAGTGTTGCATCAGATGGCAAAACTTTCATGTAGTTTACACATCAGATATTTCTATCAGTCACATTATATTTTAACCCATGCAACTACATCCAATTTGTAGCAAGCAGTCTGTCGATGAGACACCATCCTACAAATCCCCAGTGTAGTTTAGCTTTAACGATGTGCAAATATTGTATTTTGAATAAATATAAATATGTATGCAAAAGTTCATGCAATTGTCCCTTGAAAACATACAAAATCTCTCTAACCTAAATCTCTGCTTTGTAGATTGATTTTGGCCAAGCTAAGAATGATTCTCCCCTAACTGTCAGTCTGCCTGTTCTTGCTATTTTATTCTGCAAGACACTGGCAGATGGCTCCGGCACAGCCTTCCAGATCCAGAGCAGTAAGGATCATCAATATGCATGATGAAATTATGTAAAGTTTTAAAAGGAACATACATTCCATTGATGTAATATTTACTGTAGATTCTAAATGGCTTGTTACAGGGGGATAGACTGATTTCTAGTTGTTTTTTTTTTCTACTGTATGGCCTTTTTAGCATACTCATCAGATGTATAAAATGAATGCTTATAGGCTCAGTAATTGAAAATAAGAATAATATTCCAAATAGATGCTGATTAAATATTACTGGAAAAAACAACTATGATAAAAGGCTTACTGCCAAAGTTTGCGGGCCGAAACAATTATATAGATTAAAAGTAGTATATACACTGTATAAATGGAGCAGATTTCATGAAACCCATTATTTGGCAAACTTTGGATCTTGAGGCTTCTGTATTTGAATGCATTTCAGCATTGCCTTACTGATTAACCTGGAGGGGTAGGAGTTTACATTTAAATTAACTTTAAATACAGGTATGGGACCTGTTATCCAGAATTCTCGGGACCTGGGGTTTTCCGGATAAGGGATCTTTCTAGAATTTGGATCTTCATAACTTAAGTCTGCTAAAAATCATTTAAATTTGGAAAAAACCCAATAGGCTTGTTTTGCCTCCAATAAAGATGAATTATATCTTAGTTGGGATCAAGTACAAGGTACTGTTTTATTATTACAGAGAAAAAGAAAATCATTTTTAAAAATTGGAATTATTTGCTTATAATGGAGTCTAATGGAGCCTTCCTGTAATGCCGAACTTTCTGGATAATGGGTTTCCGGATAAGGGATCCCATACCTGTATGATGTAGGCATTCATATTCTAAGACTGTTTACAATTGTTTTTTATTTTTTTGAATTTTGAAAGTTCTTTGTTTGTTTAGCATCTCTTCATTGTGAAATTTAGCAGCTATTGGTTACTAGGGGTCAAACTACCCTAGCAATGAAGCAGTGGGTATTTTGTATGATTTTTTGGTTAATTTCCGCAACTTTTTTTACTTTGCATCAGTTTGTGCGACAAAATCGTATTTGTTACAACGAGTATGATTTTCATATTTAATCTGAATTTTTTGCACTCGTACTTTTAATGTTCCGAAATTCGGACTTTGATGAAACTGGCCCATAATCTTGGGATATCATATTTAATACAACACTGGAAGTCAAGTCTAAAATCTAAAATGTTTTTGGAGGTTTTAAATAGAAGCAACATCTTTTCAAAAGAAGATCTTTCTAGTTAATGGTGCTCACCTCACCAACAAATAATCTTGGAATATCACACTGCATACCACACTGGAAGTTATGTCTAAGTTGTTCCTAGAAGCTTTCAAAAGAAGTACCTTCATATAAGAAAATCACAGATATTAATGGCAATTAATTGGCTGTCCTAGAAGCAACACTGAATTGTTTGTGTGGTAAGGTCCATGGACTATTTTATCATGTTGCTCCTAATTGGAATACATACCATTGCTTTAATGTAGGACATTTACCTAGGGCGCTAGACATGTACCTCTTCTTTTGTGTACCCCAAGTCTACCGATGCAAGTGCGCAATTGCTTCAAGACACATGCACCACATTAGCTGTCTACCCCTATCTGTGCCGGAGTGTACACAAAATTGCATTGATTGGGAGATGGCCTTCCTGTAATACCGAACTTTCTGGATAATGGGTTTCCGGATAAGGGATCCCATACCTGTATGATGTAGGCATTCATATTCTAAGACTGTTTACAATTGTTTTTTATTTTTTGAATTTTGAAAGTTCTTTGTTTGTTTAGCATCTCTTCATTGTGAAATTTAGCAGCTATTGGTTACTAGGGGTCAAACTACCCTAGCAATGAAGCAGTGGCTTATATAAGAGACTGTAGAATAAATAGGGAAGGCCTGGAATAGAAAGATACCATATATACTCGAGTATAAGCCAATCCGAATATAAGCCGAGGTACCTAATTTTACCTAAGAAAACTGGAAAAACTTATTGACTCGAGTATAAGCCTAGGCATCCATTTCTTTTAACACACCTGCACACTAGCTTGTGTCCGAGTAGTAAGGGCAGAGTAGTAAGGACAGCGCCGGATTACTTGTCCAACCGGCCAACCATCTAAATGTTATAATTTTAATTTTCCAAAACCTGATGGGGCTGAACCCTTATTAATCAGTTAAAAGAAAGTGCTAGATTACTTATACTTTACTTGTTTTACAACCACATCATTGTTTTAAAAACACTTTAGGCCCATAGCAAAGGTTCTGATTCCTCTGTAGGAAATCTGTTACTGAAAGCCATGTATTGGGTTCCCTAAGAGATATTTTATGGCCCCCAGACTCGAGCTTCATAGTTGGATCATTCTATTTGGTACTAAACTACTATATGGAAACTACTGGAAAGTGCTGAATATAAAATATAAAACATAGCTGTTACTCACCCGGTACTACTTGTATGGTTGGCCTCCGGACTTATCCAGGTGCTCCCCTTATAGTTCGCTTCAGAAGGTAATGGATAACTGGGCCTTGGCGAGCACTGTATGGCTGGTTTTGGTTGAGGTCTCTCTGCTGGTTTCTGGGCCTGTTGGAACCTGCTGTATCGGGCAACCGTCACGCACACACGCACGTCACGACGCGTGGGGGTGCGCGCGACATGACATGCGTGCGCGACGGATGCCCAGTGCGCGCCCGATGGATAGGTAATACTGCTGGAGAGGTAATACGGCGCTGCCTTTGATACTTGCCTCGAGTATAAGCCGAGGCTTCCTTTTTTAGCACATTTTGTGTGCTGGAAAACTCTGCTTATACTCGAGTATATACAGTAATTAATAAAAAGTAACAATAGTTTCACAACGCAATTGTTTTTTGGCTGCTCGGTTCAGTGACCCACCCCCCATCTGACAGCTGGGCATAAGAACAACCACTTTAAAGCTCTACAGCCGTCTTTGCTTCCTTGTTCCCCTATATGTCTATAGCTGTTTCCAAACATTACATTACAGTGGTTTTGGTTAAGAAGTTTTCCCTGTAGCCAAAATAAGGCTGAAAGGCTAACTGAAACTCTCAATAGGTAGAGGCCTGAGTGTGAAATATAACAACCAGGAGAAGAGTTGGGAGGAAAAAGAACCACTGGAATAGAGACAAGAATTAAAGTAGTGTTTTCTAGGGTAGACAAATGGGGACATTTTTTACTCCTCTCACAGCTATTAATGGGGGGCGGCTGGAATACACCTTTTCCCCTAAAACCTGCCTGCCAGGGTTTCCATAGATTACCCAATAAGCTGAGCACTCCCTGCTTTTCAATCACAGGTTAAGTTCATGCTGTCTGTGATTGGCTACAAGGTTGTTTGATCATTTTCAAATATAAAACCCTACCTGCAGCCAAAAACCAAAATCAGAAGGAGCTTTTTGATTTAGCAGAGGCAGCATTTGCTAACACTAAGAGCATATCTCATATAGATGCTCCATATATTTCATGTATATAAAGAGGGGGAGTCAAAACTCATAAATCAGTAAAACTCGAAATGACTGTAATTAGCAGAACAAACAGTGACAATGTAATCAGACTATCTATCAATTCTGCATTTATAACACTTAAGTAATGACTATAGAACCACTCACAAGAGAAGCTAATTGTTTTCCGAGCCGCCATCAAAACCAATCAAGCAATCTGACCAACTTTTGATTCATATCTCAGTAAATAACAATCACAGATACCATGAAAGAATGTGCACTGATGTCTTTGCATCTGCAAATGTTAAAGTCTTTACAGAACGCTGCATGCCAAAGAGGGAGTTGTGTTTGCTAAAAATAGCCGAAACTGCAATTTAGTATGAATTAACACAACATTTAATTATGCTGAATTAAGGGTTACTTTGGTTGGACACCTGTTACCAGAGGGAAGGAGAAGGGGTTCACTAAAGCTGTGACTAATGCCCTTTGTGCATATGACATAGTTTAGAGTTAACTTTGGCTTCAGGACTAAAGATTACAGTATAGCGGCAGAGGAAAAGAATAGGCTGCTCAGAATAAACCAGCCAACACAAAGAGAATTGGAATTAAATGGGAGAGATCCCTGGCTATTAGGCTACAATACAATACAATACAAATACTAGATGCTAGTGCTGGGAAGAATGCTATAGTAACCAATGAGAAAATGATTTGGTACTAATGATTTATATATAAATATATATAAATTTGAAAAAGATGCGGCATACAGATTATTTGCAAAAAAAGTGTATTAAAAGAATTTTTAATTATAATAATTATTTTAATACACTCTTTTTGCAAATAATCCATGTGCCGCATCTTTTTCAAATTTATCTATTGTGGAGGTATGTGATAGCGTCCTGAAGTTTCCTCCCCCTTACATATATAGAAAATAATTCTTAAAGTGGCCTTACATATGAAGACCCGAGAGAGGACCTTAAGGTGGGTGATATTGTATTGGCCTGAGGGCCAAAACAACTGGATCACATCGGGATGAGGACAATATCAACATGCTGATCAGCTCTTGCCCCTATGGGATTTTTAAACCTGCCCAATCGGCTTCTGGCTGATTTTCAGCCGTATATCAACCCATATGAGAGCGCCATCAACAGGCCAATAAGCTTCCGACACAGACATTATGGCCACCTTTAAAAACGAAGGCAATAAAAGTCTCAAATACTGATAAATGTTACATGCTTATTGGTTGCTATGGGTTACTAGACCTGGAGTAAGATGTGATTTATGTACACAAATCAACATTTCTTTTAAACCCATAATACAGAATTAGTAACATCCCCTATCACTCCAGCTTTATTGTGAGTGCTCACTGCACTGTGGACACTGCAGCTCATACCCAATTTTTTAAAAACGGCTGCAATTTATTATTCATTTTGATGAATTGAGTGGAAGTTGAGGTGACAGTGGGTTGCATCCACAGAGACCATGCTTTTGTATGATTTATGTCCTCTTTAATTAGAATAGAAGGGCTACTGGTCTGTCCAATATTGCTGCATGGAAAAAGTAGAGAATGATCAATGCATATTTTGCCAGTATTTCATGAATCCAAGTATCTTTAAGTGCAGATATTTTTAGGCCAGGGGATTTTTTTCACATATGTTGATTATAAAATCGCTAGGCCTCCAAATGACATGAGGTGGTCCTAAAAATGTACCCCTCCTTATATTATATATAAGCTCTCCATGCCTGACTGCATTTTCTTCTTGGGAGAAGCTTTTACTGATAGTTCTGTTATATACCCTGTTTTATTTTTTATTTTTTTTTTAATTAATTTGCAGTTTTTTAATAGGTAATAAAGGAAATATTATATTTCGCTCATCATTATATTTAGAGTTTTAAAGTTCCCCTTTTATTGGGCTGTATTGTTTCTGCCATTGCCACAAAAGACTTGCAATCCAATAAACAGAAAGTCATGTTTTGGGCACTGAGCTGCAGCGAAACAAAAGCTCTGAATATCATTTTTATTTAGTTTCATACTGGGCCGGCTGCCTGCAAAGTTTTCTCAATGACCCACTCTTCACCCCTTATACATCTGAGCCGATTCCAAGAAAATGTTTAGATTAGATCTAAACAAATGAAATTGTGATTTGTGAGAAATTGCAAGAATGCAATGTGTTTGGCTCTGCTCAGTCATAACACGGAGAACACTGTACTGCTGTTTGAGAGGAACAAGAATGTCACAGAGCTATTATATTGAAATGTATTGCATCATATATGTATATAATAGCCAAGCGAGCAAGCATCCGCATGGAGCCTCTGCACGCCCTATATAAAGGCAAACCAGAAAACATGTTAAAAAAAGCAAATAACATTTAATTATGATATGTAATTAATTCAGATAAGATTGATTTGCAGCACAAATGATTTCTAGTTGGTCCCAGTCTTTTCTGCTGCTTCTTTACCATTTAAGATGAGACAGCTCAGTGTTGGACTGAGCTAGTTTAGGCCCACTGGGAACCCAACCTCTAACATCATACCCCTGCCAACTGCCACAAATCCTGCACATGGCCAAACCCCCATTAATGCTACATTTCCTGGCACGCTGTGTAAACTCCCCCCCACCACTACTGCTGACCTCAAACTTCCAAACTTTCATGGGCACTTCAGCAGGCAGTGTATGGGACTAGCAGGTGGTATTGGTGGGATGGAGGCCAGAGGCCCAGCGGGATTTTTCCCAGCTTCTCGGCAGAACAGTCTGATACTGGCTAACTTGAATTGGTGGGAATTATAATGGTTCATTTTTGACTTGGCACAACCGTGCCAAGTGCTCCCCCATTGTAGCCACAATTACATTGGAATTATGGGAATAAACTCTGCATTCTGTGTAAAAAAACATAAGAAATTACATCTGAAATTACACTTTGCACACTGAATTATAGAAAAGTACAGTTAATGAGCTTTTGGCAACACAATATGGACTTTGCAGTGTGATTTATTCAAGTCTGTGTTGGCCCTAGAGTGATGCAGCCTCCAGTTTGCAGGGAAATGGTCATTTTCAGTACAGTAATTTTCCGAAAGTAATGTTGTGTATGGCTAACATGCACGCGGCAAATATTTGTACACGGTGCGTTGATTAGCGCTTGTTCCGTCAAATACAGCACGAAAATAGTCTTCGCGACTAAAATAACGCAAGCAGCATCGCACGTAAATTAATGCAAGTATGCTTTTAGTGAATCATGCGTTAAGACGTGAAAAATTAGACGCAATAAATTTTTAACGCACGCTATAAATAACGCACGTTTTATCGACCTTTAGCGAATCAACCCTATATTGTCATATGGATATCTTAACCCACAAGAGCTCACACACATCTTTTGTAAAAATCAAATTATATTTGTGCTTTCCCTTTTGCAGGATTTATCTGTAGTGCACAGTCCCTAATCCCTGATATTAGAGAGAGAGAGGGATTCACTTGGTTGTGCAATAAAAAAAGTGTGATCCCCACATGACTAATTAGGTGACAGATAGATGAAGAACAGTTGTGGAATGCCAGATTTTAGGGAGGATTTTTAAAGCCAGGCTTTAACAATGAGGGAAAATAGAACACAGGCCAGATATGTGGAAAAATGTAATTGGAGATAGGATGGGAATGGTACTGAATTCATCACACACACAAACAGTGCCTTGATATTGCATGGTACAACTATATTTTATGCACTGTGGATCTGGAAAGAATTCAGTTTGTGTTTAAATTTTTTTCATGTTTATCATTTTGTACAGTGTACATATAACAGCTTACAGAGTACGAATACACAGAATTGTCTTTAGGGGTCAAATTAGGTCCACATACCTAGCCCCTTTCATATAGCAGGGCCATGCAAGGCAGCAGAGTGAGGGTGGGAGAGTGGAGGATAGCAGGAATACTAGAGCAATGCAGTGATAATAAAAACAAGACTTTCATTTTGTATTATTACTGTCCAACTTGCAAACCTTCAGGTGTTCCTTATGTAGGACATACAAATGGTTTATTCTCCCACTGGCCAAGAAATTCCTGTCACTTATGCCACTGGGAAAGGCATTTGCCCAACTGGCCCAGGGATCTAATAACTATTTCCTGTCCGTAGTTTATTTATTAGGAGAGAGCACTTGCATCTATTGCTTTGGTCTCCATCTAGCAGCAGGGTGGATGCTCTGGGAGCCTAGGGCATAAGTCCCCAGTGTCAAGATTGAACTCTAAGGAGACTAACAGCAACCTTAGACAAGTCAGAAAACAAGGACCCAATGAACATAGTAAAGGCAATAGATAGCAATATCTGCCTTAGCACAGTTAAGCTATAAGTCACCTTAGGAACATCAGAATCTGCTCCACCAAGGAGATATAGTATGGCGGTAGCACTGCCAGGTGATATTGCTCTATTTCTGTATGCTAATGGTGCATGTTCCACTGTGTTTGCTTAACCATATGTCTCATTCTATATTGCCCCACCATTTGTACTCAGGGAAGCACCTTTGCTCCATTTGTACCTTACTTCTGTTAATACATAAATTCTTAGGTTAAAATTCAATGAAACCTAATCATTTTCAACAGCAAAGTACCTGTATGTTGAGAATCACAATTCAGCTTCTTAAACCTTGCCTCCCAGGGCACCTCTGAGAGAGAGAGGGTTCAATATCAGCGGAAGGGACACCATTAGGCCCCCTCCACTTCTACCTGCTACACTTAATTACAACTCCCCATCACCCCATCATCAATGACAGACGTCAGCAGGTAGTGGAAGTTGTATTTTAGCAACAGATAAAGGACTCTAGGTCAAATAGAACTACTTTATATATAATGGACTTTCAGAAAGTATTATTTTTTCATGGGCTTCACCACCACTACTAAAGGCAGCCCTGCAAAACCAGTGAAAAGTGCTGTACTAAGCCTTTGGAAAATAATTTATTTCTCAAAGAACCAGCAAGCTACTTATTTTACAGCTCTGTAAAAAGCCCAGCATATCTGTAACTGTGATTTTGCAAGAACAGACACTTGTCAGGCTTTCCGTGAGCCACACTTCATGCTGTAACTACATACTGGTGTCTGTATACATTAGGTTGTTCCCTTCAGGGCATGCAGATAGCATGAAACAAAACACATATTTTTGTGAAGTCATTTGCTGGTTACTTTCTTTAATATCCTGTCTGACGCAGAAACATTTCCCCCAAGGTAAAAGAATAAATCTGTCAAATCCAGTCATGCGTTTTTTTCAGCTAGCGCACAGTAAGGATTGTTCATAAGCTCAGAACCTGAACCGTTATACGGGTCATAACCAGCTATCAGTATTACTAAGAGCCTCAGACCTTCAGCGAGCTCTCTGCTGTTGCAAAGGGTTAATAATTGTAAGCCAACTCATTTATCACACACTCAATGGAACGGGTGCAGATAGAAGGTATTTAATCAATAGTTATGCACAGAGCAAGGCGTCAATTCCTTAGCTATCCTAATTAGAAGGAAGACAAAATAGAAGCTGTTTTTCATAAATGTCATAAATAATGAGAAAAATACATCCCCAGTGACATCTGCTAAAACACTTATTTCTCTGCTGTGCTCGTGCGTGTGCTCTGACATTAAGTGCTCGGTGTCATTTACCTTATTTCTGCTGCAACATCTTCTGTCTGGATCTTGCAGGTATCACAGTTTCATCAAAAGGTGTGCAAAATATATACATTTCAGCCTAACAGCATGTTAGCAATGTTATTGTAGATATAAATTCTGATTTACAACACTGGGATGACAAGCATTCCACACATTAATATGTGAATTCAGTGGTGTAAATGAATATTGTAGAGGTGCGATGTTGTTCCTTCGGACCAGATTTACTGATTGCCCATCTCACACCCTGAAAAAGGAGCATGTACTGATGCCATTTGTAATAAAATGTGTTAAAATGCAGGCAACGACCCTTGGAGATTCTCTCTGTTAAACTGTGGTCCAAGCTTTTAGGTTAAATATGAAAAAGTCTTATAAGTCTGCTGCTTCTTGCATGCTTGTTAAAAGAAAAAAAAATATAGGGTGCAAAGCACAAATAAGGGGTGCAAACTGCCATGTTTCACCCTACCCCACAGTCACAGTGCCTGCAGGTGAAGAGCACAAGGACCAGCACTTCTCCCATGAATACAGTACTGTATTTATGAGGGATAGTGTAGTGCTAAGAACACTGTTTAGTTAGGAAATGACATCCACACACTTATAACACACATGCTACTTTGCTAAACAAAATGTCTAGTGACAAACAGTCGTAAAGAATACAGAATTCAAAATGTACACAGTGAATAAAAGTTACAAGACTTAGCTTTGTTTAGCTGGTGTTAGAGGTTCCCAAAGAGCTGTAGACTTTAGAGTGCTTATGTACAGTATGATGATCCGTCCAGTGCTGCAAAGTCACAATTTGCCTTTTTTGTGACTTTTCCAACTACATGGGACATTGTGTAAATAGCCACATGCCTCTGCACTCTGTTTCACAGCAGAGAGACCTACAGTATGATTCATTTTACTAAAACTGTGCTGACTGCATTATTTAGCACTGTATTAGTGAAGGGTGGGTGGGAGGAGGCACATAGATGTACCCCACCTGCCCCCTACTCACCCTATACCTGATGCTTCCCCCCTCTTTCCTGCTCCTCGCTTAGAACTTTTGTATCAGAATGGGTCCAGAGGGGGCCGCATCCCGAGCAGAGATGAATTTTCATTTTAAAAAATAAAAATTTGTCTCTTTTCTAATTACCAGTGGTGGCTTTTGCGCCCCTAGTAACTGGCCACTCACTGCCACCTGGGGCAAGGTTCTCATCTTGCCTCATGGCATGAGCAGCCCTGCCTTCAGTGCCAAAATGACTTGTCTTGGCACATCCATGTTCCTTGATTAGATTCTTCTGTAATGTCCTAGATGGGATTACATAGTTAAATCCTGCGCTAGAGCTTTTCTTCTATAGCCCTTCACTGATCACCACCACCTAAAGAGGCTAATTCTACCTGTATTTGTAGGGATACTATTAGAACAAAGAAGCAAAAGAAGCAAAGAAAACTCCCAGTACAGTGTCTTTGTGCCATTTTGTTGGGTATAAAAACACCTAGCCCAGGACATTTGTTTTATAAAATAAAGCCCGTAGGCTACTGTATTTTAGTGGAATACCATTTTTTTTTAAAAATCTGGGCCTAAACATGACAAGCCTACTTTATGTATTTCATATTACACCAGAAAACATAACATTTTTCATTGCACTACAAATAGGCGGGTAGTATACATTCTCTTTCCCACCCCCTACTTGTCCCCTTGTTTGCATGTTTGTTAGAGATCGTGTGTGGCACAGGGGGCAAAGGAGCCCTGCCTGTGCTTTTATAGAAGAAGGATAAGTACAATCACTGGGGTGTGCCTTTACTTCTTTTCTTTAAATCTGTGAAGCACAGAAAGCATTAAGCAGTAAGACCCCAGCCTCAAGTACTCATTGGGTTTTACACCCCTTAGTGATTTAACTCCTGCATCGGGGAACATTGACATGTTAATTATAAATGATAACAACAAGAAGTAACCTTCTAAGCCTATGTTTAGAGGGCTTTCATGTATAATTTATTTACCTTACTTTAACAGCTAAATAGTATGTAGAGCTAACTTTGTGCACTTCCTTTTTTGTATTTCTACATAATGTTCCAATGTTTACTTTACTACTAAAATTCCTATTTTATGTTATGGGTATTCCAAATGCCTTCAGTGTTTATCATGGAGAATAGGCCTCATCCATTTGATACACAGCAGAATTATACTTAGTGAGACACCCCAGCTGCACTGAGAGCTGTGAGTCTTTACTAGATCAACCTAACTGCAAAAACATGGGGTGCTTCGATGGCAGAGATCCAAACCAAACATTTATTGAACGATGTAGGGACATTATATGCACTTATTACTGACTCTGAAACGAATGCATGGCTTTTCTGACAAAATAAATCGGGGCTATTCCCTTATTAATGAATGAAATGTTATTTCACCCCTGTTTAGCACAGAAGCAGTTCCATCTTGTATTCAAACTAAAACTTGCAAAGCTTTTGGAAAGCTTTTTTTTTGTACATTGCGCCCTTTTACTGTCATTATTAGTGATTATTAGCAAACTATTAGTCATTATTAGGGAATTTTTTCGGCAGGCCCATAGCTGGAAATTCGCGAATTTCCACATTTCGCCATTGCAGAATTGTTTCAAGAAAGTTTTGTGAAAATTCGCAGCAGAAAAATTCGCCACGGGCAACAAAAAAAAATCGTGCATCACTAGTCATTATCTTCTGAGAATTCTTTGCATGGCAGAAAAGAAAATAAAGAGAAAAAGGAAGATTGTGCACTAATTAGCATGTATATTATAGCTATACACTTCCTGCAACACACACTTTTCAATAATCTAGTCTGCATATTGTCATCCTCCCTCCGTAATTCAATAGTGCAAAGCTGACATTGATTCAAACAGTAAACATATCAACAGATCTCACATCTGAGCTGAGGATGAAAACCTCAGAACAGATTTTTCTTATGAAATGGGCATTTATGCTAAAAAACATATCCCTGGTTTGAAATAATTTAAGCAATGAGCTGCTGCTTTTCCAGCTGGGGGTAAGATGTGTTTTTCTCTGAATTGTTATGGTTTATCAGAATAGGGGAGCAGGAAGTTTCCCTTCCCTTGGGGGCTGATTTACTTACCCACGAACGGGTCGAAATGAGTCCGATTGCGTTTTTTTCGTAATGATCGGTATTTTGCGATTTTTTCGTATTTTTTTCGGATTCTTTACGAATTTTTCGTTACCAATACGATTTTTGCGTAAAAACGCGAGTTTTTCGTATCCATTACGAAAGTTGCGTAAAAAGTTGCGCATTTTTCGTAGCGTTAAAACTTACGCGAAAAGTTGCGCATTTTTCGTAGCGTTAAAACTTACGCGAAACTTTGCACCTTTTAAGTTTTAACGCTACGAAAAATGCGCAACTTTTCGCGTAAGTTTTAACGCTACGAAAAATGCGCAACTTTTTACGCAACTTTCGTAATGGATACGAAAAACTCGCGTTTTTACGCAAAAATCGTATTGGTAACGAAAAATTCGTAAAGAATCCGAAAAAATCGCAAAACATACGAAAAAGTCGCAAAATATTCGTTTTCAAGTCGGAACTTTTCCATTTCGGGTCGGATTCGTGGGTTAGTAAATCAGCCCCTTAGTATGGAAAATCCACATTTAGGTGGGTCTGTGAAGTATGGGAGGTGGTGGTATTCCTCAGACAAGTAAGGCCCTGGAAGAAGTGGAAAATATCTGTTGGCTCAGATGTTTCCCTAATATGTAAATTGACACCTGTGTTATGCTTCTTTGGACTCCAATTGCTGGGGGAATATGCTTGGAGCTTGATGCAAATCGTGCATCAGTAAAAACCAGAAAAGCCCAAAAGTAAGAAAAAATGCTTTATTAAACTTGTATAGGAGAGAATCCATTAACAAGGACTAGCTTTTGATAGAACTAACTCCTGTTCAAGTTCAAGTGAAAGAGAAAATGCTTAGGCTCCAGGTGCCAGTGGAGAGACTCAAGAAGATAGAGAGAATTCCCTATTATGAGGGTTTTAAACACTGAGACTGGACACCTGCGTGTGACTACTACCTTGCCTGTGACATTACAGAAATTACCTACTGTCTAACAGGACTTTCTTTTGAAGCAGCGTAGGTGGTTTTTCATGGTGAGGGCAGTGAGGTTGGGGAATGCCCTTCCTAGTGATGTTGTGATGGCAGATTCTGTTAATGCCTATAAGAGGGGCCTGGATGAGTTCTTGAAAAGCATAGGATCCAGGGCTATTGTGATACTAAATCTACATTTAGTATTGATGTTGGTAAATATAGTTTATACACAGTATGCGAGTGTATAGATATATCAGTATAGGTTTTTGTGGGTGCTGGGTTCACTTAAAAGGGTTGAACTTGAAGGACTTTGATCTTTTTTCAACCCAATTTAACTATGTAACTATCTGAATGTAAAATCTGTTGCGATCTGCTGAGAGATCAAGTTCAAAAATCACATTCATATATCATATATTCATATATCATATTGATAACAAACCCACAATTGTGGGTGTGAAAATCCTTTCCCTCAAACTAAAGTTTGTGAGAGAGACTCGGATGTAATGTGTGCTGCACTCACTACACAATTGTGGCATCAAGGGTACCATGGCTACCAAGGAGAGACCTGTATCAGAAATGCCAGCCAAGGTGTTGTTGATAGGGAGGGGGAAAATAGGGCACCATCCTTGGCACCAAAGCTCACGGAAAAAGTGAGAGATCAGAAACCCATGAATATGGGGGACAAGCTGATGTAGCTGCCTCTGAGCAGAGGAAATCCTTCAAGGGAGAAGGACAACAGTGAGACATCTGTGGAAGACACTGTTTCCAGCTGGCAAAAGTACATATAAAGGTAGACTACAGTAAGTAGGACATGAAAGAGGTGTTCAGGTGCTCAAGGAAACAAAAAAGAACATTGTCAATGTTTATTCCTTACATTTCCTTCCTATCTTAATTACATGAAGATAACTTATGCATATGACAAAAAGAAGCAGTGAAAGATTAGACTTTCTCTCTGGACAGGATTATTGTAAATTGACAGTAAATTGGTCCCTGAGGTGTATATTGATGCATCAAGATTCTAAGGTTGGGGATCAAGGATCAAATCAGTAAAAATGATCATAGGGCTGCATATACATCTACTGTACCTTTATTTTCAATGCCTGATCAACAGGGGGGCATGGCAAATAAAACAAAGCTGATAAAGGAGTCATCATCAGTATTCAAATCTAGGAAGCCCTAAGATTCAGTACAGGAATTTAACACTGACCTAATTCTGCCCTTGTATTTGTTCGTTATGACTTTTCTCAAGAGAGGCTGTGGACAACCTTCCATTTTGACTTAAATATTACTATTAGTGGAAAAAATACAGCAATCAAAATATAGATGGAAATTGCAATGCATATCCAATCATTTAAGAACAAACAGTACCTCACTGTTCTGCAAAATAGCATTTTAGCTAATGAATTGTATGCAAAAAATACACTATACAATTATACAAACCAATAGAATAACAGCAAGACTATGTTTTCCCCACATTGAGATCTACAAAGGGTAAAGGATAACAGCAGAATTTAAATTCTGTGAGGGCCTGAGGTATTTCAAATAACTTCATTTTCATTATACAATGGTAGACATGTAATCTGTGATCACACCTCCAGGTTCTTATGCCTTCCAAAGTATCACTCCAGAAAGGAAACATTAAACAATGATTTATTCAAATCTCTGCAGCGGAAAAGAAGAACAATATGGGAAACAAATCCAGTGGCACTTTCGTTTTAAGAACTTTTATTGTGTTTTCCTGCAGAGAAGATAGAGATATTTATGAAACTAAACTTGTAATTTGTTTGAAAGCCACATTTCACGCTGGGGAAGAATAATTCCACCCCATCGCATGCAAATGAGCACAAGGAATATTTGTAACTATCTCTTAGCAAGTTGTGAGATGATGGGAACATTCAGAAATATTCCATAGTGAGCTCCTTTCCCTGCTAACAATCACATTTTGCTAAAAATAATGAATATAAACTGGTTTATTTATAGAGGCACTAAAACATGAACAAAACCTAGTTTACCAGGAAAGGTAGTTTGGATAGTAAGGGCTATTACTACTCTTTCTGCATTAATGACTGGAAGGGAGTTGCTGTGTACAGTATATCCCCAAGTGATTCTTAGAGACAACAATTCCCCTTCAGAAATGGCTGAAATTGATCACCCAAACTGTAGGACATCATATTTAATAATACACTAACCTCAAAAATAAGATGCCTTTGACTGCACTCAATGTGAAATAAGGTTACAGAATAGAAAAGTGGTTTCTTTTGAGTCTTTTTTTTTCAAGTTGTGTCAGTGCAGTGTTTTTATATTTCAAGGTCTCAAAAACAGAGAACTTCTAAAAGGCTAAAATGTTAAGTGTTCTGGAGACCTTACTCTTCCCCAAGGAAATTAAACCTAATGAGGTATCAAATATTTTATCTCTTGTGCAAGCAATGGCCAAGAAAAAATGTTCACTTGGGGACCTGGAGGTATCCAGTGGTCTGGCGCAAAATAAAGAAAAATGGAGATCAGATACGTGATGCATCACCCTCTGAATGGCAGACATAACCATGTACCTGTGTACTGATTATATGCAATTGGAAAAGCTGGAGATAAATCATTTACAAACGCTAATTTTGGTGCCCCCCTTTTTTTTTTTTTTTTTTTTTACAAAGCTTTTTATACCAGAATTGTGTTGCCCCCTGATTTTTTTTTTTCCATAAAAAGTTTTACATATAGGTTTTATAAATAGACCCCTTGGGATTTACTAATACGCCATCTTCAATATTTTGAATACCTCAATCCCCAGTTATACCCGACTAATACAGCAACTGCAGAAAACCCTAATCTGTGCATTGCCAGAACAATGCAACAGATTAAAAACCTTGTCTTTTTAGGTTTTTAGGCCCGAGGTAATGTGGGTTTCAATATAATTTGAATTTAAAATTTGAGAAACATTTGAAAACATTTTTGTGCAATATTTTATGGAGATATAAGTATTTTTTTTAAATGATATACAGGTATGAGACCCCTTATTCAGAACTCAGGAACTGTGCTTTTCCAGGTAAGGGATCTTCCCATAATTTGGATCTCTTAGTATTAAGTCTACTAAAATATCATTTAAATATTTAAATATTAAATACGATAGAATAGTTTTCCTCCAATATGGATTAATTATATCTTAGTTAGGATCAAGTACAAGCTACTGTTTTATTATTACAGAAAAAAAAGGACATCGCGATTAAAAAACTGAATTATTTAATTAAAATGGGGTCTTTCCTGTAATTCTGAACTTTCTGGATAACAGGTTTCTGGGTAACGGACCCCATGCCTTTATTGATTTATTACTGTTTTCTTCTGAGAATTGGAAGGTTTCCACTTGTTTGAGAAAATCCATGAGACAAAATCCAAACAAAACAGAATACAGCTTGTGCAGTGATACCTCACAGTGATACCTGCCAAATTTCAGATCTGTTTCATATGGTAAATTGTGGGCGATTTTTTTGTCATGCTTTGTTGATAGTGTCTATCTAAATGTGATCAAACACACCACAATATGGTGGGCAGTTTGGCTAATTTCACCCTTAATGTCCCCTTAGAAGCAAATTCTACATATCATCCTGAGATCCTATCAGATCACAGCAGGTCTGCCAGGACTGAATACCTGGCCAACTAATACTTCACATTAACTAATAGAAGAGACATTGGCACAACAGAACATAATAGGAACTTCTATCTATACTATCTAATACTCTAAACTGATCCTTACACTCCTCTTAACTACTTGGTGCCATTAGCCTACCAGTAAGTCAAAGAACAAGAGATGTGGAGTCACTTACTCAATAGTATTCCATATCTGAAACAGCTTGTAGCCTGCACATCATTTTTGTACCAAAACTACATATCCTCCAGTGCTATTACATATTTCATACTGATTCAGAAATATGTTTCATTTGGCAGTCATACAGTATATACCCACAAACTATGTGCACATTTATAGAGAGTCGGTTGGCACCCATTATGCTAAATTGCTCATGGCAAAATGGAAAATGGACGAGAACCCTGATCTATTTTCAGTATTATGATCATGACCTGTTTCAGTGAAAGAGTTCCATTTTTTATCCTATGATTAAACTAAAACAACCCCATTTTGCAACTGTGTCCATGTTTTGAGGTGAATATGTCCAATGACAACTCCAAGGATCATTCTGTTTTCTTATAGAAAAATCTTAGCATTCTTATAACTATGAAAGATCGTTTGAGAAAATGAGAGCAGACTATCATCATGATAAGTAATGATAAGTAATGATATGAAGGTCTTGGCTTTCACAAATCAATATTTTGTGCCTCTCCTAGCAATTATAACATTATGGATGTTAACAGGAGAGAAGTAAACCCCAAAGGGATTTTGGTGGAGGGGCAATAAAAAATATGTTGTTAGGGTAACAATTTTACAATGCTTCTACATGACCTGGAAATAGGTTTGATTCCTAGAGATCATCTTGCCTCAAACCACCCAATTACATTAATGTAGAGCTAGTTAACCGATGAAATGAATATTCCACTTCAATTTAGAGTGCAGATTCCATACAAAGACTTCTTAATGCTTGAATTAAAATTAGATATGCCTTACAAATTACTTTTTTTTACATGTATATCCCTATGGAGACTATGTCTTCTGGCTTAGTAAGAAACTAATCAGTAGGTGTCTGAATAATAAAAAGCATTCTTACTCTGCCAATGCAATTTGTTAATGGAGACAGCAATATCTAAGCATACGATTTTCCCATGTGCAATACACGCAGTGCTTTTCATTCAGGCATAGGTTACTAATAGTATATATTATAGAAAAAAAAGGATAATATAAAAAAGCATGCCTGCGGCACAGCCACATATGACTTCTCCAAGGTCACAGGAAGGTGACACAGGAAAAAAATACACTTACATCAAGCACAGCTTGCTGACATATATACTCTGTAGCAAGATACTTATACAAATGACTGACAATTGCTATAGCATTGTGCAAATAGAATTTCCAAACCATCTGTAGAAATGAGAAATTTCTAATGGCTTTGTAAAAAAAATAGACTGGTGCTGATGGGACAAAGGACATTGTGAACCATAAGTACCCACAGGTTTTCTAGTGATGTATTAATCTAACCTTAATAATTTCTATCAGCTTGAGTAGCTGGAATAAAAGATTGCGATCAAATCAACAGGCACGATTGCAGATCGTATATAAGTATAAGATGTTTTTCATGTTGCCTAAAAATACTTTTAGGGTATCCATTTTTTACATGATTTTTCCTTTATATTGTATCTTTGTGAAAAATGGAAGGTACAAATAAGCTTAGCACCCATGGATCTTTATCAAGATTCTTTTTGGAGAGCGTACAGATTTAATTTTGTGTTTATACATTGGATTATTCCAAATGAGATGCTTCTGGGCCCCTCCCACTGACTCGTAAGGGCCACTGTTCTCACACTCAAATGAAAGGCATACTGTACATACAGTTTGGTCATCAGCCAATGAAGGGAATATATTATATATGCTAATTTGATAAGATTCATGTAATAGGTTAATAATTAGGATATTAATTATTGATTGTTATAATTTTCATTTATAGATGTATTTAAAATGGATGGAAAGGTAAAAACTAACTTAGAATAGTCTATGTAAATAAAGCAGAAAAAGCTGCACTGAGCCCTTATTAAAAAAAAAACACAGGATTTCTGTTCTTCTTTGTGTATACATGTTCTTCTGTTTCTTCCTTCTCTCAGAAAAGTCCCTCAGGGCATGGCATGAGTCTGCTCAGTTTGCTCTTCTCTCCTCTCTCCCCCTCTCAACTGTGCTGTGTAATCTGAGCTACCAGCCACAGCTGCAGCACAGAAGCTACTGAGACCAAGCTAAAATGGTATCTGCTATATTAAACAAAGAGAGGTATCTTCTAGGGCTGTTTACACAGGTATGCTAAAGCTTTTTATAGAACAATGATAGCGTTCTAGCTTGCACTATTGTGACTAATCAATTGGCAACAAAATGCCAAAATGCCTTTCCTTCTCCTTTAATTGCCATTAGTCTCATGACTTGATCTTTTACTGACCTTACCTACAGAGTCAGACTGTGGTCTGCAGGGCTCACCGGGGGCACCTTTGGTGCAATCAGGGGAAGGAGATCAGTGGGGATCGCTGGCAGAGATTGGGCCTGGGTTGGCAGAGCCCACTAGGTTTTTTCCCTAGTGCCCTGCCGGCCCAGTCCAACCTTGTTTACCTAGCAAATAAATGAATCAGGTAGACAATTATACATATGAATAACTTTTCAGATTTTGTTTCAAACACACCAGTAAAATAAGGCTATTATTTTTTATCACTATCCCTTCCATTAAGAGGAGATAAATGCAGGCCATACACAGTTTAAAATGGCCAACCATTACAGCAGGTAGCTTGGCACTAATTACAGAATGTATAGGAGGTCATGATGTTAGGAGAAGTTACAGAGGCCACCACCCTTTCACACTTACCATCTTAGAAGAATTCCTGTGTGGCCAGTATAAACAGTATTGGGGGGCTGCAATAAAACCATTAACTGAAGGGAGAATAATAATGTATTTTTCACTTTTTGACTTTTATTACTTTTTTTGCCATTTGGGTCATAAATAATTGTACTGTATGTTGTGCTAGCGGACAGCTAACTGGTACAACGTATATGAATAAAAACATTTCTATAACATTATGATGAATATGTGAATTGCTTGTTACATTGTGAATGGTAAAATAAGCCATTTCTCTCAAAAGGGGGTCAATTTAAAAGAGAAAAAAAAATCACATTTCTTCTGTTTTTTTTTCTAAAGGAAGTTTGCTTTTATCACCTTGTTCTATTTCAGGCTTACTCAACAATTCAGCTTGGTCATTAACTTGATACATATAAAAATAAAAGACTTAAGTATGACCTTATTCTGTTCTTTGCCTGATGTGCTACTTTTTATGACTGACATAAAAATTGTTCACAGCTGTTGTTTGTGCATGTGGCCCTGAAAACTCATTTAGAACAAAACCAATAAATATTTCTAATGCAAGTCCGCTAAAAAGAGAAAGTAGCCTGTGGAGAATCTCGTTTTCTCCAGGATTAAGATACCTAATAAAACTTTACAGTACGAGTATGTGAGTCACAGGAAACCTGTATACGTTCAGCTTGAATTAACTGCATTGACTCCATGTGTACCATGGTCCCAAAAAGCCAGAAGAGCTATTTAACTATTTCAGATATGCACTTTGTGCATTGGCATAAAAAAAAGATCATCTTAATGCCATGCGATCCTTATTAATGGCTATCGCCTAAAATCTTTGGGGTAGGTTTGAAAATGCTGCCAGGCAAGGATACATTTTTGATAAATATCAGAATACATTAAACTAATTGTATACAAAAAAAAACCTATAGATCTTGCACAGGTAAGTGTATTTACTATCCTTACTCACTATAGCAAATGGCTGCTGTTTGTCCTCCACATTCCAATATGACTTCATCTTCTGAAAGGGTCACTCTAACTCAGTGGTCTGTTTAGGGGAGTACATTTAAATGTGAAGTTAATGGGGATGTTATCCGTGAATATTGTCAATAAAACTTTGGTTGTAGAGTAGATAGGAGTAGGAACTGTGTTGAGGGACAGAGCAGGAAAAAAAAGGGGCTGCTGTTAATATTAAGGATTCCATGACTAGTCATGATCGTTTGTGGAGATAATTATAATTGTTGTGAGAATTCTGGAGAAATGCAAGTCCTTTACATTTAATCCATCGGACATTGGACCCCCAGCCGTTTAGCCTAAGTTCTAGAGCACGATATCGGTTTTCTCCCAAAGGGACATTCAAGTTGGGCTTTTCAGGTGTATCTAGAAAAGCCAATAGACAATTTACCCAAATCTCACCCTAAGGGGCACATTTACTAACCCACGAACGGGCCGAATGCGTCCGATTGCGTTTTTTTCGTAATGATCGGTAATTTTGCGATTTTTTTCGGCGTCTTTACGATTTTTGCGTAAAAACACGAGTTTTTCGTAGCCATTACGAAAGTTGCGCAAAGTCGCGATTTTTTCGTAGCGTTAAAACTTGCGCGAAACGTTGCGCCTTTTAAGTTTTAACGCTACGAAAAAGGCGCGACTTTGCGCGCAAGTGTTAACGCTACGAAAAAATCGCGACTTTGCGCAACTTTCGTAAAGACGTCGAAAAACTCGCGTTTTTACGCAAAAATCGTAAAGACGCCGAAAAACTCGCGTGTTTACGCAAAAATCGTAAAGACGCTGAAAAAATCGCAAAAAATACGAAAAAGTCGCAAAATGTTCGTTTCCAATCGGAATTTTTCCAATTTGGATTCGAAATCGTGTCTTAGTAAATCAGCCCCTAAGTGGTCCTAATACTAACTCTATAAGCCAGGTGACTAGAACATACTGAAGTGCGGTGGGCTTTTTAAAACTAGATATACTTAACTCCTGCATTTGAGCAGATTAACAAAAAGATGATTTTGGACACTCTATATTGTAATTTATGTATGTGCATGTATAAATGGAGCCCACACTGCCTGGAACTGTTAACTGATAGAACCAATTGACATGCATTACATACCTTTTGTATAGTTTAGTTGTTATTACTGTTAAACAAGACTGTCTAACATATGGTTAACATTCCACATTTATCTTTTCTGGAGGATTTTAGGCAGGGCTGCTGTTTGAGCGCCCTGTTGCTTCGAGTACACTATCGAGGGAATTTAATAGGCCCAATCCAAGCTGTATATGTTAAAAGAAGCATGATATACTGAAGATGTTAGTCTGTTTTCCTTAAACATCTGGATAAGTTCTTCTTACACTTACATGCTTTACCCTTGACATTTTGCGTAGGGAGATATTTGACATCTCACATCCATTTTTTTCTGTTAGGTTGTTAACAATATTGTACTGATCATTTTTCATGCTGCAGCAGATAAGATACTGGAATATTCATGTTTTGCAATGGTTTTACAGAGCTATAGGTGAGCTTTACAAATGACATATGGGGAGAAGAGGCAGGCGAGCGAGCACTTAGCAAGGTAACTGCATGACAAGCCCCGAGGCCTCTCTGCAGATGCCAGCACCACGGCCTGAGGATGCTGCAAGGGAACCAGATGTTGCAGATGGAAAAATGTTTCCTACAGTTTGGCATCTGTGCTCTTTGACTTACCCAAAGTATAATGTACAGACGTGCACTCTGCAATCTATCATCCCATTGTTTGCTTACTACAGTACAAGCATTTAATGTATTAATGGACGAAGCAAATATGTTTCATTTAGAATCAGCGTTCTCTCCCACAAACAGATGATTTTGCAACACATTGCACAACCTCCCAGATGATAGGAATGTTAAATGTTTTGAAGGCAATATTTACATTAAAGAAAATATAGCTGCATCTTGGGAGAGGGTTGGAGAGCTGCCATACTTTGCATTTCATATTTCTTGAAGTGTTTTGGTAAAACACGATTTTATAATACTGGATAAACCTATCGTGTGCTTAAATATTTAGACATGAGCTTCATATGAATGGCAGGTTCCGTTTTTTTTTTCAGGATGGTGCTGTGGTGGAACGCAAAAACTTAGTAGGAATAAGAGCAGTTTCACTAAAGGAGGACCCTCAATGCAGGATGTCACACCACTCAAAAAATCTTAGGGTTTTCTAACCTGCATTGCTCCAGCTCCCACAACATTTAGCTAATAGGGCACCTCTGCATTCTATGCTACAATAATTGACATTTAGTACTGAACATATTATATATACTCTTACTTTCAACAGTATTTATGCCCCCTATTCTCATTATACCATGGTAAATTCCCTCTCTCCCCTAACATTAAACTAGCACAAAATTGGAAAACCCTGCTTTTACTGTGTTTCTCTGTATAGGGAAAATATAGTTAACAGTTGTGCTGCACCGATATCCTGATGTGTGTACTGTGAGTGTGGGATTGCGTCAGTGCAATACAAAATATCACATGTGATGAAAGCATGCCCACAGTTGCCAAATGATCTTCACAACTGGTAGCCTAAATAAGTCTACATTTTTGAAGCAGATAATGGTCCAGATTTAACTGGAGAGGAAAAATCTATGTCTAGAGGGAAATGTGTTCCTAAATAAAAAAGTAAGTTTTTCCCAATAAATTTAATCCAGCCCAATATCTCAGATGTAGGATCACTTTTGTCTGTACCATTTGAAAAATAATTTGTTTATTTCTCCTGTGCCAGTCAAGCGCCATGTTTTTTCACTGCTCATTGGATGAAACGGTCCGGATATATAACATTAGTGATATCAGATAGTAGGATTACTGGTTGTGGGATTGAGCCCAGGTCCTGAATTAGTCATAGCTATGCCCTGCATGCATGACTTTGCTTCATCTGGAACCGAATCTGAGCTAAACTTTTGTACAGCACTACTTCCAGGCTATACCACTTATATTAAATGTATTACCCATGCCAAATAACACTCTATGCACCAAAATAGATGAAAAAATGTGGTGGAAAATTAGTGTAGACGAGCCCATAAATAAAGTCCCGTAGACAAAACTTTTGTGGTTTGGGAATTTCTTACCATTTTGTTCTGAAGCTTTCCAACACATAATTTAAAATCTATGACCCCAGCAACCAGAATAATTGTAGAACTAAATTTTGACAATTATTATTTTCTGAACTATATTTTCATTTGTTAAATGTCCTGTTATAGTAATTAGTACATAAAACTGTCCAGTGGGGTTGAATGATTTGTATACTGATAAATAGGTTTCAGAGCTACTTTTGTTTTGATTTCACAGTATGATGGATGTTATCATTTCTGTGGGTTTTTCTAATTGTTTTTATTTGTTTGGCAAATGAATGGGTGTTAACTGGAATGTGTATTTAAATATGTGACTGTATAGGGACACCATATTAGCTTGTGACGAAGTGGCGAGAAGCCATGAAACACGTTAAGTGTATGGTATGCGTCTCCGTTATGTGGAGGCTTTTTTTTTTTTTTTTTTAATTTTTAGATTTTTATTGGGTTTTACAACAAATGTGGAGGCTTTTAATCATGGAAATAAAAGTTATTTTTTAACTTATGAAGCAGTGTATCCTTTGCTCTGCAATTTTAATTCTCACATTGGATGTTGACACTGGGACTGGGAGTGCTAGTCAGTGTGTTGGCATGGAGAACTTCAATAATACATTGAGGCTGATTGCTCCCCTTATTTTATTTAATATTTTCATTCATTCCCTTTCATGCCCATGTTCCAGGCTGCTATTTTAACCATAGCCAAATGCTGTTCAATATTCTTTTTTAAATAGCAACAATGTATTCTAAAGTATTACAGGCACTAGCCAAAGTGAAGCTTACAATCTCAAGTCTAGTCAAGTCAGGTTGTATTGTCATCTCATCTGCATAGGAAAAAAAAACATACACAGTGGGATGAATTTGTATTTTTTTCCTTGGGCCAAAAAACGACAATATACAACACATATAATAAAAAAGAAAGTGCAATTTCAAACAACAATGTACAAAGTGACATAGTGTGCAAATACAGCAATTTAATTTCCAGTTTTCAGTATATCACCACAGTACATAATAAATAGTCATATTTTTCCTCAGTTCCCTCCCCAAACTAAACCAATGCACACACACACACTTGGGTTCATATCATCAGCTTTATATGTTAGTTCGTGCCAGTCACTGTTTTCTATTTGGCTTCTGCTCACCTAACTTTCACCCTCTGTTGGTTCCAGAAATGCATATTCTGATCTAAGTTTATCCCCACAGATGTCTCATGTCTAGCAACCGAGGCAGCTGATCAGGATCTACATAATTTCACTTGCAAGATGTCAAGATTTGACTGACTGTTCACCCAGCAATGCCAGAATAACACTACGAATACAATTACTCATCACAATAATCACACATATACTGTTTTCTGTTTTGTTTCTTCTCATTGGCAAATGTTCATTATTAATTAGCATTTAACTGACCCCAATGTGACTGAAGTCTCTCTGTGTATGGCGAGCTTTAGAGCTCACCCAAGCAGGTATGATATAATGGTATAAATGCTTCTGACTGATTGTTCCCTTCATTTCTTTGTGGAAAATGTTTACTGTCTGACATGGACATTAATTTAATTGATTGACAACAACTGGCTCGACACTGACCGACAACTTTATTGTGGTTTATAGATCCTGGATTATGGTGCAATGTAGAATTATCTATGCAGTAAAGGTAATAGCAGATAATAATAGGTGATTTTAGTATGGACATGCAAGACTAACAGAACTGGGGATCTCAAGGCTGCCTAAAACGAATAAATTGCTGGGACTCCCTGCGCATTCCTTGAAGGCAATAATAAAAATAAGTGATACAGTGTGAAAAAAGAACCCAACATTGGTATGGACCAGTTACCAACAATAATATTTCACTGGTGGATAGCATACAGACAATAAAAAAAATATGTGCTGGGCTCTCAATAATTCAATACATCAGTGATCCCCAACCAGTGTTTCGTGAGCAACATGTTGCTACACAACCCCTTGGATGTTGCTTCCAGTGGCCTCAGAGCAGGTGATTATTTTTGAATTCCTGGATTGGAGGCAAGTCTTGGTTTCATAAAAAACAGTTGTACTGCCAAACAGAGACTCCTGTAGGCTGCCAATCTACATAGAAGCTACCAAATAGGCAATCACAGCCCTTATTTGGTACCCTCATGAACATTTTTCACGCTTATGTTGCTCCCCAACTAATTTTACATTAGAGTATGGCTTCCAAGTAAAAAAAGGTTGGGGATCCCTGCAATACATCATTATTTAAAAAGTGGCTGTCCAGCCTACAAAGGTTTGTTAAAACACTATAAAGTCATATAAAACCTCAATGACTTCAAAGAATAATTAATTCTGATTAAAATAACAAAAAGAGTCCATTTGTAGCATGTAGAAATGTTAAAAACCCAAGTCCTTATTAGGTTGCTAATATCAATTCATTTAATTTATACAATCCATAAAGTGAGGTGGTGGATATTGTGGAGCTGACTATAATGTATACTGTGGCATAATTAAGAGCATAGTATCCCATATATAGCATGGTATAGTTTTAGTTATTGCAGATTTTAAGCAACTCTGATTTGTCCCAACATAGCAGTGAAAAGAGGAGGCAGCAATGTCTTATATAGTTGCATATAAGTACTACCAATATTGGCTCTATCTGTGCATTTATTCCAGCCCTCTCTCCCCCACGTTCCCCAGCTTAAGAAACAGTATCACCATAAAGACACTTCTCACAGCCATTAAAAATGCTCCTCACGGTCCCCTGTTGCTCTCACCATGCTAACTTTACTCACACATTTCCCTCACAAGCTCCTCACTACTCCAAGTTGGCTGTGCATTCCAACAACAACTATTATAATTGCCAAGTTACTTGTTTGCTACACATTTCACCTATACAGGGCTTTCTCCGGCAGTTAAGAAAGTTTAAATAGTTTGGCAAAAGTTTGATAAATGCCTCACTTCTTTCCAGTCCATAAAGTGTTATGAATGCAAATTGTCTAGAAGAACATTACCCATCTCTAGTACTCCATTCTGTCTGTAGGTGTAGTTGTATATACTTTTGTGATACAGGTGGTGAGCATCACAAAAGGAAGGGGTGCATACATCTTAACAAGTACAGAGTAGTAGGGGTTGCAAAGGTTGCTAATATGACTGGAATAAATGGACATGGGCCATAGACTCATGGTCAGCAGTCTGTGGGTTACAATAGTCTACACTGCAGCTCTACACGCAACCTACAGAACGTGTTTGCTCAACAGAGGGAATGTTAAGTGTAGTTTGCCCTTCTCAGCCATTCCTTTAAAAAAAAATGCTTGGCTAAAAGATTAAATTCACTTGACGATGTATTTAATAATATGAGAATTTAGTTTGAGAAGGTGATTACATTTTGTATGCATCAGTTTTTTGAAAAGGTTCCAACATATTTCGAAGTTCTGTACAGCTGGATTCCTCCCAAGCCGAGTGCTTATCGCTCAGAGGAATTAAGTGGTAATTCTGTGGTTACTAGAAGTTCTTGGGAAGGTTTTGTAAGAATACTAATGTTCTGGGAAATGAGCTGAAGATGGCCAAGGGTTGGGGATATTAAAAGAAAAATATACCTTAAAGGAAGGAAGGGTTAATCTTTCTTTTATTTTCGCTTTCTCATCAAAGAATATAATCATCCTCAAAGTTCCTTATTTAATATTTCTATTTCATTTCTGCACACTCTGTAATGCTGAGCAATTGTAAAGTTGCAAATATAACTCATTTTCTAAAATGAGAACATTTAAACGTTATGTGGGGTTTCTCTTGCTGTAAAAGGCTTTCTTATGTCAGTTGCTCTGCTAGTTAGCTTTTAAAGGGGACGTATCACCCTAATAGTAAAATCCATTGTAATAAACTGAGCAAAATAAAATGTACTTACACTATACATGTTATTTAAATCTTGTTAGCTTCTGTCTTGGAATTCACAATCTCATGAAACAGACAGGCACCATTTTGTGGACACAAGGTAAGTTTTGTATCACCCCAAAATCTTGTGTATGTGCCAGAATGGGGAACCTGATGCCCATACCCATTCCCAGCCTACACAATTATAGTTGGTGAGAAGGGAAGGGGAATGAGAGGCGTGCAGTGACATCTAGGAGGTGCTGAATGGAAAGTGAAAGTTATTGATTGTGCCACCTTGTGCCTCAGACATAGCGGGAAAAGGCAATATATGACTGACAGCTCAGATTTTTAAATACATTTAGATGTTTTAATTAAAAAAAAAAGATTTTTATATTTAATTTGCAAAGGACTTTTATACAGACACTGACCGTTACAGTTTTTTATGCATGAGTGACAGGTCCCCTTTAAAGGACAAGGAAACATTAAATTACTGTGGGAGCCCCCAAGTGATAATAAACACCGACCTAAAAATGACTCCCTTTGGTAGGACAACAAACAAAGGAAATCACATTGTGCAAGGCAATTCAAAAGCTTCACATTACACCCTTAAAACTAATGTTATTATGGGAAGATCCAGGGAGTAAAGGGTCTTGGATGTCTCACACCAATTCAGATTCATCCACGTGATTTGGGACTGTCGAGCAATTTATGCATTTCGGAGGGGTTTTATAAAGTACCTAAATCACCGACTGGTAGTGATGAGTAAATCTGTTCCATTTCACTTGACTGAAAAAATTGCAAAGCCACAAATGGTCATCTGGGGGTAGCAGATAAAACCTCTGAACAAAACTAGAACCCTAATGAAATTGTTAATGTTCTACTCTAAAAAGCCAATAATTACAAAATGGATAAGCACTATTTCCCTTACAGTACCTCTATGGACTGCTCTTGTAAACCGAATACTTCCATTTATCAAATGAACCTACATCAGTGTTACAGGAAATACCACAGAAATCTGAATGAATTTAAATTCCATTGTTGGAAGTTAACCCAGCAGATTCCATAAGGTCAACATAATCTTAAATCTAATGTCTGTCAATACCTTGTAATCCTGTATTAAACTGCCTATATGTTAATTTATATTTGTAATTGTAATATCAATGTAAACAAGCACTTCATGTGAACACTGTAACTTTAAGTTGAAATATTATTATTGTTTAAAAAAAGTAAATGTCTACCTCCTCCCCAGGCTGGTTCCCTTCTTCCACAATAAAGACTGGTGTATGTCGCTGGGGTAAGCTTCACTGTCATCTCCCAGGTAGTCCTTGTGTAGGCTTAGGGTGGGGAGAGATTGCCCCCCCAGAAAGGAAGCAAGATGGCAGATTCATTCACATTCTTTGTATATGTAATAAAATGATCTGTACACATTTACATCTATGTGTGCTCATTTAACTGTTTATCATATGAAATAATTACTTACACATAGCAAATATTTTTAGTATGATTTAGGGGATTCTACTGTTGGTTCCTCCTATTAAGAGAGAGGGCTAAGAGCAACATAGGGTCAGCCTACACACCATCTACCAGAGTAGATACTTATTTATGCTAAAGTGGGTGGTTGAAACTGTAATGTGCCCCTTAGTAACAACAGAGATCTAAAGGGGAAAGAATTTATCAGCCATTAATATATTGTGTTTGGGATTTGATCACCTGCTCTTACCTGTATAACTGCATAAATCTATTTCAGAAGAGGCTTATTATGCAGTCCTTAAGGAACCAGTGTCTCTTCCCTATAATAACGAAGATAACCGTGTGAGCTTTCATGCTCTGATCTGCTGGGTCTCTTTTGCCACTCCATAATTATTATTATTAACATTTATTTATAAAGCACCAACATATTCCGAAGCGCTGTACAATAGGTGGGTTACATACATTGGACATACAGGGGCACATTTACTAATCCACGAATCCGAATCCCGAATGGGAAAAAAATGGATTGGAAACGAACATTTTGCGACTTTTTCGTATTTTTTGCGTTTTTTTCATCGCGAATTGACGCGACTTTTTCATATTGAGCGCTCATAAACGGCGGGCAAACCTTTCCGACTTTGCATGATTTTGGAAGCTTCCCATAGGACTCAATGGCACTCTGCAGCTCCAACCTGGCCCAAGGAAAGTCTCCCATAGGGCTCAATGGCACTCTGCAGCTCCAACCCGGCCCAAGGAAAGTCTCCCATAGGGCTCAATGGCACTCTGCAGCTCCAACCTGGCCCAAGGTAAGTCTCCCATAGGAATCAATGGCACTCTGCAGCTCCAACCTGGCCCAAGGAAAGTCTCCCATAGGAATCAATGGCACTCTGCAGCTCCAACCTGGCCCAAGGAAAGTCACCATACTGAAGCTTGAATGAATCCAAAGCTTTCTAACTCTGCACGACAGTACGATTTTTTCGCAGTGGCGGGGAAAAGTTCGCGAAAAAGTTGTGACGCCGACAAAAAAGTCGCGACGGCAAAATCGCAAAAATACGCATTCGGACGCTTTTTGGACGTTCGTGGATTAGTGCCCCATAGAGTAACATATAAAGCAATCAATAACCGAAACAAGAGGTGAAGAGAGCCCTGCCCAAAAGAGCTTACAATCTACAAATAACCCTTGTCTTTTATAAAGAATAGGGTGTTCACTTTTTCTGCTGGAGCATTATGAGAAATGAATGAAGCATAAGACATAAAAAGAGAGGTTGTGCAGAAAAACAGAAGGTGAAATAGTGAAGGTGCATTATTAGCAATATTATTATAAGTACGTTATTTTGCAAAACACAAGCTTTTATATGCAAACTACTTTGTAGACTTTGTGAAAGCCCCATTTAGAAGACACTTTCCACTTTGTAATTAAATGCAACAGATAAAGCCAGCTGACGCTGCCGGTAATTCTTTGTATAAAAGCCCTTTATTTTTCTCTTATTTTAATACCTTTCTTCCCATTTAGCAGACTTATGGGTGCAGTTTGCATGTGTGTGATCTCAAAGCAGGGAGGACATCTGAGGAGTAGCTTGGCTCACTGATCACAGGCAACTTGCTCTCCTGCTGGGATTAAAGAAGAAATACGCCTCCTACTTTGCTTGTTGTGGGTAAATTGGAATTACATGTGTCAGTAGGCAAGGAATAATACAGAGCCACCTTAGAAATGTATTAGAATGTGTCAAGGTTGGTCAGGCAAAATGATTTAATGCCATTTAACCTGCTTACATGCAAATACGCCTACATTATGGTGTTTTTTGGCCTCTGATTTAAAGCACCTATAGCTGCCCATTTCATAGTGCATAAGCCTTCCAGAACAGTGTTGCTGAGCGAGATAAATGCTGGCAGCCGTAGCCCAGTAACATCAGCAAATTAATTCTTAAACAGAATATAAACCCTCTGTAGAACAGTCCCACTGCTTCCCTAAGCTCCCTACAGTACATAGACCAAACTTAATTACTGATGCAAAAGTATTCACCAATGAGAACCCAGCATATCATCATGATGTTATCTACCATTAGTATATTACTGTGCAAATTAACTTGCTGATATTATACTGTAATAAAACATTGGGGGATGACATACTTCTGTTCAGCTGTTTAGTGCTATGAATGGAGTGCATATTGGAGGGTTTCTTAGAATAGCACAGAAATGTCCCTATGGTACATAACAGTGAAGATGCACTGGAAGGAAATGCTGGCAGTCAAGATTTTTGTTGCTGGTGAAGCTTCTTGTATTAACTTGCTTTAGATCACTGACTTTTAAGAAGAGAAGAGGGAACATTATAATGGAAGGCTTACATCGTTTAAAGGGCATGATAATAGAAAATACAGTGGTAGGAAATGCTCACAGGCAAAATTCTCATTGGTGAACCTTTTTGCACTAATTTGGTTTGGACCACCGACTTTTAAGAAGAGAAAAGGGAAAATGATAATGGAAGGATCACATTATTTGAAGGGCATACTAATTGAAAATATAGCCCAAGGGTCGGACTGGGCCAGCAGAGCACCAGGAGAAAACCTGTGCACTGTTGACCTAGGAATGCTGTCTTTCTGGGATCTAAGGGGCCCATAATCACTTTGAAGAAGGGAAGAAGTACTAGGTCAGATGGAAGGTATGTAGTTGGGCATGTAGGGGGGTGAGTTTGTGATGTGGGAGTATTTCCTGTAACAGGGTTGGCCCTTGAGGTGATGGCATAGCGGGCCCCAGATCCTCCAGTCCAACACTGATTTGCTCCCTAATCCCGTAACGCATAGAGTTTTAGCAGCCATGTTAAAAGTCCTGCTCATCATAAGCAACCAGTGGGTTAACTGCTGTAATTGTAGCTCCTATGCGCCACATCTCAAATGGCCAAAGATGGATATCAAGTACTCAATAGTAGAACTTAGCACCTGAGATCACAGAACCCAAACTAAACGGTGGCTTTGATTTCAGATCAGGTGATGAGTATATAAGTGTTTCTAATGAGCTTGCTGTCATATTCTGTGGTTCATATGTAGCATGATCTGTCTATAAATAAATTCATCGGCGGTAACACCGTTTTGTTAACAATTGATCTAGAAGGATCATCTTACTTGTGTTACATTTATAATGACTTTCTGGGATGTTTATGGTTGCAGCACTTGCAGTTTGGAAAACAAAGGCTCGGTTGCACAATTTGTTCTTGTTGGTTTCACATAACCTTAAAAAAAAATAAGCAACAAAGAAAGAGCAGAATTAAAGGAGAACGCAATGATGCAGTTCAGATTCTCTATATGGCCAATATCTCATGGTGTATTTTACTCAAAGGTAGAGTTAGGAGGTGAGAAAGTTGAATGGGGGTGCAAACAGGAATATTTTGTATAGAGCAAAGGTTGCCAAACGGTGGAGCTGCCCCTCTAGGAGCTTATAAAATAGCCAGTGCTTATAAGGTTTTAAAAAATTCTCTCAAATGTAAATATACAAATTAGGGTTTAGTGTTATTCTAGAGTCTGGCCATACCTTTTGTGGATTCGTTATTCAGCCTAATCTCTAATGAAAACTAATTTGATATTAAGGATGCTGCCAGTATGTTATGTATCACAAAGGGGCACATTTACTTATCCACGAACGCTCCGAGCGTTTGTTCGATCGGTCCAATCGTATTTTTTTTTACGCTTGTGCGACTTTTTTGCATTTCAAGTGTGAAAAAATTGGCTCGGTTTTGCAGCTGTTTACAATTGTTCGGTACGAAAATTTCGTGACTTTCGGATCGCCAATACGATATTATCAAGCAATGAAAAGAAAAGAGACACAATTATTGTATAAGCACACCTGTATTACCAGAATATAAACAAAAACTTTTATTATTAATCGTTAAAATTACTACATTTAAAACAAAGGAGAAAAAGTAGGAAAGAATAAAACCAATCTCTCTTGTATTGGGCTACTGGTGAGAGTTGTTGAAACAGTTTCAACTCTTTCAGTCTGCAATCTACAACATTGTTGCAGATACAATGTTGTAGATTGCAGACTGAAAGAGTTGAAACTGTTTCAACAACTCTCACCAGTAGCCCAATACAAGAGAGATTGGTTTTAATCTTTCCTACTTTTTCTCCTTTGTTTTAAATGTAGTAATTTTAACGATTAATAATAAAAGTTGTTGTTTTTATTCTGGTAATACAGGTGTGCTTATACAATAATTGTGTCTCTTTTCTTTTCATTGCTTGTAAATCTTAACACAATGTGTGCACCCTGAGGCTTTAGTGCAGGGTTACTTCCTCTTCTTTGTTCATAAATACGATATTATCGTGACTAATACGATTTTTTCGGAAGCATTTTCGTGATATTTGCGATCTTCAGAAATTTTCGTTTAAAATGTAAAAATTCCAAAAGTATTCTTTAATCACAGCATCTGCATCTGGGCATTGCTGAGCTCTGAACAAGTCAGTGCTGCCTCCCTGTCCCCCCTGCACTTAGATTTTTGCCTCAGAGTAGGTCAAGGGGCTGCAATGCTAGTGCAGAGAGAACAAAAGTGCTCTTATTACTTAAAGAGCCAAAAAAAAAATGTAAAAATCTTAATTTTAGCTCTTTTAGCTTTTGCTGCCCCATAGGCAGGCAATAAGTACCCATCTATTGCTGGACATTCATTAAGGCTGATGCCACACGGGCGTATTCTCGGTAAGCCGAAAAACACTTGGCGAGAAAATGCCCCCGCTACTGTACATTTACCCTACCTTGTGCCTGCACCCGAATTTATGAAATACGCTCGGGTGCAGCACATGTTGCCGATACCTGCCAAAAAACGCAAGACTTCATATCTTCGCGGATATCGGCTACATGTGCCTGCACCCAAGCATATTCCATTAATTCGGGTGCAGGCACAGGTAGGAGCGTATGGCACTCTTTTCAGCAAGCGATTTTTTTTTACAATTTTATGATTGAAAACTTTGAAGAATAAAATCACTTTTTAGGTGATAAAGAGATGTACCAATTTGTTCCTGGTTTAGAATAGCCAACTTTTTTTTTACATACAAGTTGCATTATTTTTATTAGTTTATTTACCATATCAGTAATTAGCAAAAGGCATCAAATAGCACCACTGGGATCTAAAGGCACCACTGAGGTGTTGTCTACAACTGTAGTACTTAGCAAGCAGTGAAGTACATCAGTGGAATCACCTGTTATGAAGTTTAAAGTACCTGAGAATGGGCTCCTATTAAACTTCTCTTTTTCAATACATAGTTGCCTGATATCAAATGAATGGCTTTCTAACACAATATGCTAATTACTTCTTCCTTGTTCAGAACTTTCAGAGTTAGTCCAATGCATTATGCTTTACCACCAGAATAACTTATATTTACCTGGATAGGGTATAACAGTGTAAAAATCTATGATGCTTTCTGCCCATTTTTTACATTTTGCACTGTGCCCTACACTTGGTACATGAGCCCTAAATTCTTCTGTCCAGCTTCCATCCAAAATTGGATATCATGTTTCAACTATTGTTGCAGGTTTGGACTGGGCTACCATGGCACCTGGAGAAATCCCGGGTGGTCCCCACTTCCAATGGGCTTCAGTACAGCATCTGCAGTGAGGGATGGGGGGGGGGGGGGGGTAGGGGTGTTATCTTTATGGGTGGATGCCTGTGCGGCCGGAGGTAAGAAGAAGGTGTAAGCATTGGGGTGGCGAGGGCTGGGGATGGGTATGGGGAGCTTTGCCAGCAGCGGTGGGGGTCCTTGAGGTGAGGTTTCCAGTGGGCAAAGAAAACCCAAGTCAAACACTATAATGTTATATGTTTCATTAACTTCAAAGGAATAAAGGGTATGGCCACACGTGCTATAAGTTACAGTACAGTAGTTATCTGTAGGTACAACTCTTTTGGAACTTGAGTAAATCAAAAGGTGATTTATTTATTAAAGATTAGAGTTTAAATGATCTCCAAACACAATGGTAAATAGGGTTGTACCGAACTACCAGAATACCAGAGGATTACTCCATGGGCACAGGTTTAGTGTGACCTTGTTTGAGAAAATTCCCATGAGTCCATTCTCATTTCTACCATTAGGCTATAGCACCTCTTCACTAACTGGACACAAATTATGAATGACAGTACAGAATTACATACATTAAAATGCCATTGAACTCAAAATAAAATGTAAACATTTCCGAATGAAAGGCTGTGTGGTATCTGGAGCTTGGAGAAGCAGAAGTGCATTCAGGTTAATATTGTAGTGTTGAGTTCAGTCCTCTGGAATAAAGCTGAAAAGGCAGGAGGGAACAGCTAGAGCAGAGAGTCTGATACACTGACTCAGCGGAAGGTAAAGTTACATTTCTATTCACCTCAATTTTGTTTCATCGGTTCTAATAGCACACACAAAGCCCAGCGGCTGTCTTTCCTGCTCTGGCCCTGTTTTAAAACCAGTTTTCCAGAACATTCTTTGTGGAATTGTTATTGAAAGGTGAATGCTAAATCCTTGTGCTGCATTTTTTCTATGACCAAAGTGTGAATAAAGGCACTTGTAATAATGCTTAATTGGGATTGGTGTTCCTTGGGCAGTCAGCCATGTGCACTAGGAAGGGCAGGGTCCGAAAAATCCCGGTGGGCCCCGGCGTTCCTCCTGCCCGACCGTTCTCCCCCTGACGCGTTAAATTTATGTGCGCTCAGGGGAGGACGTGGGGTGGGGGACCCTGCGGGGGGATAGGGGGGCCCCTGCAGGAAGGGGAGTTTAGGGGGCCCTGCACCCCTCAGTCCGATCCTGAGGAAAGGTAATTCCTTAAAGGTGAACTAAAGTGCTACAACATTATATGAACAAGCTGCCGACCCCTTAGTCAGAGGATCTGTAGCCAGAGGAACAGATACTACACTTGGGGGCAGATTTATCAAAATACAAGTTTGAATCCCAAATGGGAAAAATTCGGATTGGGAATGAAAATTTATGAAGATCGCAAATATCACGAAAATGCTTACAAAAAAATCGTATTAGTCACGATAATATCGTATTGGTGATCCGAAAGTCACAGAATTTTCGTACCAAAGCATTGTAAACAGCGGCAGAGCCTTTCCGAATTTTTCACGCGCCCGTGTGAAAAAGTTCATGCGAACGCTCCGAGCGCTCGGATCTTGGTAAATCTCCCCCTTCATCTTAGCCAAAAGGCTGAGAAGCAAAGGGGAATTAAGGAAGATGGAAGCAGCAGGCTGAAGATTTGTAAGCAGAGTCTCCTGTTACGTTACAAGTCTGTGAGGAAGCTCAGTCAGGAAGGGGAATCAGCTCACTAGCACCCCAGTCAGAGAGATATTGCTGGACATTACTATTGGTGTAGCCTGGGGAAGAATAACTGCCTTATCCAAAATAAACTAAGCTTCATAATTGCCATTTGCTCAACTTCACCCTGCTGATGAACAAAAAGCACCCCACCCACATTCTCTTCTGCACCGTGTCATTTACTGTGGCAGCTCCAGCCAGGGCAGGGCCTCTCAGAAGGAGCAGATACATATTGTATTTGGAATCCAATCCCTGCCAAGATTGATTTTGTATGCATTTTTGGGCTAAATCTTTATATAAGGGCAAGTTATGGTGAGTGAGGCAGCCTCAGGAATGCAAGGCTGTGCCAGCTAAGGATTAAAGGTGGGGCTTTGCAACTTGGAGAACAGTTTAAAAAAAAAAAAAAAAAGAATATATATATGTATATATACTGTATATAATATAATTGTGTTAAATATTACATATGCTGCCTAGCACTATTATTATTTGTATTGAATTGAATTTGAATACACAAATTACATACTCAAACAAAAAAAGGTATGCCCTGCCTTGTAGATGAGGCTGTATGTTCTTCTTGGGTTTGTGAATAGGAAAATTAGATTGCAAGCCCCATTAAGAAGGGACTGAGGTGAATGATTAACTTTTTCCTAACGTGCTGCAGGATATTTTGGAGCAATATTAATGAATAAATATGATACTAATCATCACCATTATTGCAAGCAAATACGTCTTCCACGCAGCGTAAATCTGACCCTCCATGCACATCATTAGCAACTCCCAAGCTCACCAAGTGACCATCCCAAGCTAACCAACAGTTCAGTTTCTTTTAGCTGTTTTAATTAAATTCTGCACTGCAGCTGAACTTAGTAGAAGACAAAAAATATTATTATACTCCCACTTCCCAGGTAAATGGTATGGGTGGACAGCTAAGGGTCATGCATAATTGTCACACTGTTAAAGGGCTCCAAGCATCTGGATAGTTAAAAATGATTTCTACATTTGGTGTTTGTCTCTTTTTCCTGTAGGTGAACAAGTAATTAAATTGCAGGTGATAAATTGCAGCATTTCCCATATTGTAGGGATCAAGTCTGGACTGGGATACAAAATAGGCCCTGGCGTTTCAGGTACACAGAGGCCCAAACAGCCCCCATCAGCCAAATAAATAGTGACTGTCTATGGCATCTTACAGCAGCCCCTCTGGCATTTGCCAGAATTCATGGATTGCCCCTGATCAGAGTAGGGGTGAATATTTATCCACTGTGTTGAGTATCTCATAGAATGAGATCAACTTCATAATCCACAAGGCAAAAGACAGCCCCTGGAACATTGTTGGAACATCCAAAACTTAGCAGAGATTGCATCATGAAATATTTATAAGCAATTATTAGTTCCTCCACACACAACTTGTCTCTGTGCAGGCATGACTTACACTCTGGCTTCTTCCGGCAAGTGTTTCAGTGCCAAGGTCAGCCTGTTAGCGCTCTGTGTGTTACAACATGCACACAGCGGCATTTTATCCACTGCCAAATTTACATCAAACGAAGTGGTTGAACTACAAGAAGGCCTACTGGTAGTAACATTACCCAATAATAAATGGATTAATATACAAAAAAGACAATATGTTCTCCATTTATAGTTACATGCTTACAAAAAGTTGGGTTGAAAAAAGACCAAAGTCCATCAAGTTCAACCCCTCTAAATGGACCCCAGTGCACAAATTATACCTGATGATGAAGCTTTGAAGCTGAAATGCGATGCAAAGGCATTGTTTTTTTTTAACACCTTTTGGCAATTTTACAATTGCTCCATAAACTGCTATAGTAGCAGTTACTTGTCACGACTACTAAATGCCACAAAATACCCTGCCATGGACAATACTGAGAATTGCCTCTGCTTAAACACACGTAGAGACAATTGTCAGTAAATAATCAGCATTGTCTATTCCTGTAGCCGTGACAAGTAGCTGCTACTAGTTGCTCTGTGTGTCTTCACCCTAAAGCTGCCCATACATGGGCAGATCCGCTCGCTTGACGATGTCGCCAAGTGAGCGGATCTTCACCCGATATCCACACCTACGGGTGGGCGATATTGGGGAGGCATGTAGGCGAATTCGATCGTTTGGCCCTGGGGCCAAACGATCGAATTATACATGCGGCAATGGGGCAGTCTGTTTAGGGACCGCATCAACGAGCCGATGCGGTCCCCGATCTGACTGATATTGAATGCCCAGGCCCCTCGCTTCTGTCCCTACACGGGCCGACAAGCTGCCGAGTCAGTCCAAAGGACCGATATCGGCAGCTATAATCGGCCCGTGTATGGGGACCTTAACCAGTTGGTGAGTCCCCTGATGAAAAGATATGAATGGCTTTCTTGGCAACTGGTTCGGAGCTACAGGCTGTGCTTCTGTGCAATCTGTGAGACAGAGGTGGTGAGAGTGAGGCAGAGGAGGTTGGCAACATGACATTACAAGACTGAAGTGCTGGTTCTGAGTATCTACAGGACAGGTGAGAGTTGGGGAGATCCCAATAAGTGATATACCACCAGTGCCGTATTCTTAAAGTTTTACCTGTATAACCTAATTCCTCATTGCGCCAAAGTGAAGTTTTATTTTATTTATATAATTTTGTGTATTTATTGCTCATATGCAGTGAGTAGGCTGTCCATCCACTTTTAACTTGTGTAATTTATTAAATACTGATGGATTTTTGAGATATAGAGACTATTTTGTAGTTAGCTTCCTGCAGAATGGCAGCAGCGGACAGAACCCCTATGTTCCAGTGGCCTTAGGATCAGTGGTGTGGAGGGGGGCCCTCACCATGGCATCTGCTTCCTCCATTGCTACATATAAATCTCTGCTCCACCCCAGCTCTCAAGAAGGAGAGCAGGCAGGGAGTGGAATTTTAAATGTGACCAGATGGGGGTAGTGATGAGCGAATCTGTCCCATTTCGCCAAAAAATTTGCGAATCTTTTAAAAGATTTGCGAAACGGCGAAAAATTTGCGAAACAGCAAAAATGTTGTGCGTCAAAAAAAGAATTGTCACCTGCGACTATTCTTTTGTTGTTGGCAATTTTTGGACGCGCTGCAAATTTTTTCATCCGTTTTGCAAAACAATCCGCCAATGGCGGAATTCACCGCAAATCCATGCCTGGCAAAACATTTCGCCCATCACTAGTGGTGGGGGCGTCAGGGTTGGGGGCCAGGTGAGTTTGCTGCTCTGGGCCTTCTGCATATTTTTTGCTGGGGGTGGGGGCGGGGGCGGCATGACAGAACTACAGCTCTGTGCAAGGAAGGAGACTCAGTCACCAATCCAATTAACAGAACCTTGAGCCCTGTTCTCTAGACATGGCCCCAGCTTTACCTACTCTGAAAACTGACCAGTGCTATAGGCTGCTACAAACTCAGCACTAGAGAACAGCACATTGAATCAGCCACTCGGCATTAACAAAAAAAATCACTTGTATTACACAGTGCAGGAATTTCACTGGTCAGATAACAGCTAGAATGAGCCCTTAAATTCTAATCTGCCTCTGTCTGCTTATTTGCTTATGCCTCTCTATGCATGCACACAAGTGACCTGAGTTTTTTTTTAAATTTAAATTCACTTTTTCCTGTAAAACTACTTTGATGTTTTAAAAATGACACTATTTGCAGATACCAATACAATGTTTATTAATTTTTTAATCCTTCGGCTAACCAAAAAAATGTAGAAACCCTAACTTAGTTTCCTTTCTCCATAGTGACGCCATATGTGCTCCATACTCAAATGTGCCTTTCTGTTGCAGATAATGTGCAGACCAGACCCCAAAGGAAAACCTAGTCAACTTTCCAATATACATTATTATAAGGATGGATTTTAATGGCTAAGCCTCCCCAAACATACATCAAGAATTTCCCTACAATAAACAATATGGAGGTATTATAGATGAAGTTGGAACTGCATTTACTGTAGGATTATTATACATGACATTGGCACTGTATTTATACTACAATATGTTCTGAGGGCATATATTGAATTGGCTCTGTAGTTAGGAACTAGGGATAGACAAAAGAGGCTTGTGCCCAGGGTGCATCTGGGGGGGACACTAGGTACATATCTCTTCTTTCTGCCTTCCCCAAGTTGAGTCAAGTCCTACGGCTGATCTGTTATTGGCCACTCCTCAAACCCGCCTTCCCTAGTCACATGTGTAGGAACCTAGCCAGCCTGGCCCGCCACTGCTGTGGGATATTAAACATGAAACTCACCCTGAGATGGTAGAAAAAAAAAGTGTAGAAAAATGTCTTTAATTAGCCTCTCAAAACAAAGGAATCATCAAATGGCTTCATGTTTATTTCTAAATATAACTGCTGTTAAAAGCAGTATCTGTCTGTCCCTTTGTATTTTCTGCCCCAGTGGTTCAAACTCCTGATACAATGCAGCACAAGCCAGCAGACCTGTAAAGATGCATGCAAGGTTGACTTCTGCTATATTGTTTCAAGAGAGAAAACCAGCAATGCAGAAAAGGACAGATACTGCTTTCAACAGCAATTACATTCCCAAAGAACTTTAAAACCAGTGGTGTTTAATTAATGTATGCTAATCTAATTTCTTAGAATTACATTTTACACTTCAATTAATTTTACTGTTCAGTGTTATTTTCCATCCCCCACCCCAACACACACACTTAAAGACATTGGTGTAGCTTCCCCTTGGATGCTATCTCCTGCCTAGGTTAATGCAACCCTCTGCAGTTTTAATTTCAAACAGGAGAATAGAATAGATACTCTACCACCATAATCTGCTGAACTATAACACTATCACCCCTTCATGAAATAAGCTGAAAGGGAAATACTACTGCTGTCTGTACTGAACACTGTACTTCCCCTCACAGACACTTTCCAGGATTTAAAGTCTTCCTTTAGTTTTTATGAACTATCACTACGACATATGCCATTTAAACTAAAATAAACAATAAAGCCTATGTTGAATCACCTGATGGAATCGAAGTGAAATCGGTTGCTTTGTATTCTCCGCACTTGGCAAACCGTAGTCAAGTCGCTGCGAGCTGAGTTCTTATTTCTATAATGCTCCATGTGGCCACTAGATGTCTCTCTTGCGCCTTAAAAGAGCTGTTTGCCTTGCCCAAAAGCGAATGGATTGAAGGAGACAAGGGAGATCCTGCATTCTGTCAGTTGCACCTTCCGCTCATAAATGTGGATATACAGGAGAATAACGCAGCCTGAGAATTAACTCCACAACATGTCTGGTCTAACGCTGGGACACTGCCCTGCTATCACATACAAGAAGGTTTATGTGCATCTTATGCCTTTTGCGCACAGTTTGCGCGTCTGCGTGCAGAATCTTGTATCAGAATCTTGTATATCGCTGGCAGACAGCGCAGAACGCTGCAGTGTGCTTTGACTTGCTAGTTATTAAACACATATCACGGGTAATTAATTCTGGGTGTTATTTGCCAAATGGAAAGGGATAAAAAAAAAGTTGTGCTTGCTATAAGACTAATACATATTTAATGAACACGTACATCTCTCTGATTTCTTGCCTGGAATAATGACAGCCTTGTGATTTGCAAAGCAGTTGGCCCGATTAGTCACAGACATTTCTTTAAATACACGATGAGCAGGTTGAGTGTGTTTGCACAATGCCGATTACAAAGCACTGATGCACTTCTGAGCCAGCCAATGTGGGAGCTGTTGTGCGCAGATTGTAAGCTCTGCTGGACTGATGTGAATCATTACTGTTTATACTGAGTCATGTAATGTATGGCACAATTATTAGGGGACCATCAATTTGTACTGTAGCTTTATGTTGCATCTCTTTTAATGCTATAATACCTCCAACTTCAAAGATGGACATCACTTCTGGCACAGAGAGGGCTCCAAATAAATGGTGAGAGTCCCAAGGGTGGGGCATTTAGTATAAAGCTAGCGTTAATTGTACAAACTCCTTCCCTAGGGCATCTGATTGCTGCTACATGGAGTGGGAATCACTCCCACTAACCCATAGTTACTGCCCTAAAATGTATATTATTTTATATCTCTGGATCTCTGCATTCGACATATAATCATGGGTTAATGTATTCTGGGAGTTGTAGTACAATAACAACCAGGGTTCCAAACAAGGCTTTATATAAAATGGCATGGTAACATTAACCGATGGATGCTTGGCAGAATTAAACATGTGAGATAACTAGGAAACTAAAAGCTAGGGAAATAACATAAGGGGAATTTTGATCACTGCTATTTGTAGCAGCCATAAAAATGTCAGCAACCCACTGTCTCTTTGAGGAGCCATTAATGGGAAGAGATGTATGTTACACCGAATTTACGATTATTACCGGAAAATCTGCGGGTGTGTGTTCTCAGGCATTAATGGCCAATGCACAGCAGCTTGCAGCGCTTCCCAGTGTAAACTTATCTACAGCAGAGGGCTGCAAACTACAGTACATTCCCCCTGGGCTATAGCTTTTAGTGAGGGTCACTTGGTAACTTATCTGCTGTTCTAGGCCAACCAGTCCAACCCTGGGGCCACAAGGCTACTGTGATACCAATATCTACAGTTAGCATTAATGTGTGTATATAGGGTTTATGTATGTGAGTGTATAGATAGGTCAGTATAGGTTTGTGTGTGCTGGGTTTACTTGGAAGGGTTGAACTTGATGGACTCTGGTCTTTTTTCAACCCTATGTAACTGTGTAACTGTGGGTAGGTTCTGCATCAGTACTGCATTCCAATGCTAGGGCAGGCAGGGTAGGCAGGGTAGGCAGAGTAGGCAGGGCAGGCAGGGGAGGCAAGTCCACAAATGCTTGAGAATATAGTGGTGCTGCACTATCACTCTTATCAAATGTACATCTATAGCCATAGGCTGTTTTCCAGCATACAGTCATACTGCACTTTATTCAGGGCCCCACAAGGCTATTTGGCCCCTGGCATCTGTTACCAGAACGCAGGACACGATATGGCCTAGAAAGCATTAAAGTAACAAATTACAAAATATACTCCATATTAGATCGCATTGGTTTCTTTAATTGTAGCCACTGAGTATATGAAACAGGTTACATCTCATTCCATGTTATCGGTAATTGCTGACTGGGGTATACCCCTACCCCCTTGGTTATATGTAGCCAAACAGCCTGCAGCACAGGAAAGGGTTAAAGGAAGGAGACTGATACAGCTATTCCCAGTAGGCTTTTCCTTGATCCCTAAGCAGATCATGTGCTGGGCTTTTTAGGTGTGATTATGATTGTAAGAGGCACTGCCATCTTCCATGAGTTCCTATCTTGCCATCTTTCGCTTTAGAAGACAGCAGCAGCAGATAGACTCTCTATTACAGCTCCCCAGGGAGGCCCGGGCTATGCCTTGCTTATTCTGGCTTGTTGTGTGTGTGTGTGTGTGTGTGTGTGTAGCTTCTCTTTTATGTTAGTACAGTTAATAACTGTACCTGAGTAATTCTTCCATTTCTATGTACCTGGGGGATTGTTAATGGTAGAACATCCCATTCAGACTCTCTTCTCCAGCTCAATCAAATCTTGGAGGCGCCAGTTCACTTGTATTGATCAGTGGGTTCCTGACAGCCTTTGCCACAAGGAAGCAGCTTCCTTGGCTTCAGTGTGTATGGAGCTGATAGAGCTGAGCCCAGCCCCGGCTAAAAGCTCTCTGTGCTGCTGCTGCTGCTGCTGAGTGTGGGGCAGGGGAAGCACATTGCACACCTTCCGCCTTGTCTGTAGCCCCAGCCGGCAAGGGCACTGCTGCTCACAGTCAATTAAAGCCAAAGCAGGAGATAAGGGCACTGGCTGCTGCCTGTAATGCAATGCTAAGGTGTCTTTGGTAAGAGACCGACACTGTATGGGGCTATCAGATTCCTCCCCCCTCCCGGCTAATGACATATCTCTTTCTCTGCACATTCCTCTTCCCCATTCATCCCACTGAGGATGTCTGCCAAGTAACTCAACTAATCCTTAAAGGGTTAATCGCAGCCTGGCTTTATACTGGGTTTGGCAGCTCACATTGGGCGCTGCAACTTGATGATGATATAGATGATGATAGATAGATAGATAGATAGATAGATAGATAGATAGATAGATAGATGATAGATAAATAGATGATAGATAGATAGATAGATAAATAGATGATAGATAGATAGATAGATAGATAGATAGATAGATAGATAGATAGATAGATAGATGATAGATAGATAGATGATAGATAGATAGATAGATAGATAGATAGATAGATGATAGACAGACAGATAGATAGATAGATGATAGATAAATAGATGATAGATAGATAGATAAATAATAAATAAATAGATAGATGATGATAGATAGAAATAGATGATAGATAGAAATAGATGATAGATAGATAGTTAGATAGAAATAGATGATAGATAGAAATAGATAGATAAAATGTCTCTCTCATCTCTATAATCATCTCTCAATATCTTTAAATCTCTATCATCTATTATCTGCACCTCCCCTTAATCCCCAGTTCACTATATGTGGCTAAGTTTAATGGGTGCCTCCGTTTAGCCTACGGGTAATACTAAACCCAACAAGCCGTGTGTAACTGTCAGGCCCAGGGGTGGGGGCTCAGCAATCCCTGCTGCCTAATTGCACTTCCATTGTGACCTCACCCCCCGTGTTGCCGCTGCTCCTCTCAGTGTATCCGCTCATTCATTTGAGCCGTTACCCAGGACATTAGCGAGTTCATGCCCCTTCAGTCCCGGCTGTGTGAGCGGAGAAGGTTGATCCAGGGAGCAGCCCCCTCCCATCCCCCTATATTAAATGGCACCTTGCAAGCCATCAGCGCTCTCCCACTCCTCCGCTCTGCCCTTCCCTGTCTCCCCTGTCAGTCGCACATCCTTCTGTGTAACATTACACGAGCATCTTAACGTAAACCATTACCATCGATTTCCTATAAAGGGGGGGTTGCCTTTAAATAATGGGACATGTTGTCCTTTCATTTCTACATTTAATCGCTGCAGCAGCAACGTGAGTGCCTGTACAGTAGAGAGATGCCAGGGATCAAGCCTCCTGCTGTGTGCCAGGCTGCCAGCCTCAGTGTACATGGCAACGCGTAGCAGCCGCACAGTAAAGGCCACATCAGCCCTCATATGGAATCTATCCCCCAGCATTACACATGGAGCCGCCTGTGTCACTGGCTTACTATTAGTTTCATGTGGCACAGTGGGTTAGTACTGGTACACGGGTGGGGGGGCTTCTTTGTCACCCACTGGCAGATGGGAAATAGTGATCTGTACAAAACTCACTCACCCTACTATTACTCATGAATGGACTGTACAGAGAGCTAGAGATAGGCAGGCAGAAAGATATATATATAGAGAGAGAATGTGGATATTTCTATAGAATGTTGATATCATATGTCTATGTATATGTATGCTTGCCCACAGTATAGGTGTGTGTGACAGACAGGTAAAGGTGGTTAATCTTTAGGTAACTACAAGCAGCTTCACTTTTTTTTTTTAACATTTTTTTTTGAGTGGCAGTAGCGTTGCCCGGCCCACAAAGGGTTAAGCTGCGGTTCATTTGCCCGGTACAGAAGGCAGCAGGTTCCCACGAATAGAAAGTAATGGGAGCTGGGGATTGTAAGGTTATCCTATTGTAGCCGGGGAGGGACAGGTAGCAGCAGTAAAGCAGGGCTGCGGGTCGGGCTGCGAGTCGGGCTGCTGAGCGCTTTCCCATGATGGATGGCTGCTGTACGCGCTGTAAATATAGAGTTTTAGCACTTGCCGGTGACCTGCATTAACAGAGACAACACTGCTGTCAGCGCATCAGCCGCCGGCTAAGCGCTCATCTCCGAGCCGTTTAAATCGAGCTGATCTTGCTGTATTCAGTCGTGCGACTAAGGCGCATAGACTGGACTCTCTCCAGCCGCTCGCACACACACACAAGCTACACTCACACACAAGCTCCAACCTACTGCCGCCCGGCTCTCCCCTTCTCTTCAAGGGCATCGGGACACTGGCATGCTTGCAATGAAATGCCCCCGATCTCCATTCAAATCTCATCCCAATAGGGCAGCCCCAGGCAGGCAGCCCTAGCGCCAGAGCAGTGAGGGGTAACCAGCCAGCGCTGCTCTCCTGCTGTAGCGCGACTACATCTCCCAGCAGCACCCACACCCCGACTTGCCAAGGCTACTGCTGCTGTGCCCCAAGCAGGACAGGTGGAGGGAAGCTCAGTGGGCTAATGTGTCAGGGTGAGCAATGAGCAAGCATGAGAGCAAGCTGGGGGCAGCCCGGGCGCAATGCAGAGAATAATCCCCTGTAGAAGCCTCAGTAGCAGCACCATGGACACCTCCTCTCCGCAGCTCCGTTGCTGCTGACTGGGGAACTTTCTCAACCCTTGTTCGAAATTTGAAGCTCCCCATCCCCAATCAGAGTCCCCCCCTCCTCCTGGCGCGCCGTGATTGGCTGCAGCATGGAGTAGCTTCCAACTTAGCACTCCCCCTCCCGTCTCTCTCCCTCTCTGTAGATTCAGTCAGAGCGCAGCCAGTAGTTTGCAGCAGCCAAGCGAGAGGCAGCCGGGCGCTTGTTATAACAGGGACTCAGCGCTACTACAAGAAAGGCACATCCAGCCAGGGATAGGAATAACTGCAGGCTACACTGATGGCACCGAGCAGCTAATATACAGGTGCCGCTTTTTTCCTCCTTTGCGCAGTGGATTTTAAACTACTTCATTGAGGAAGGTGATCATTTTCTCTCTCTCTTCCTACTGAGATGAGATGATGCCGGGGGCCACTTGTTCTTTTTGGGCATGATGTGGTGCTTACTACTTGACTTCTGCTCCCTGCCATCGCATCGCTAAGGGATCTATTATCTGCCCCAGAAGCCCCTCACATCCCACCCTCACACCCCACCTGCTCAGCCCCTAGCAACCCTCACACGGGGAGCCAGCAAGGTGGGACATGGGATTTTCTTGGCAGATGCACAATTGCAGATGAAAGCCGGCGGTGGGCACTGTGCATTGCGTAAATGAATGAATGGTGCTGAGACTCATCCCTGGCTACATTCATCATTTTAAAGGACACCTTTATTTTTCTGCCTGGATTTCAATGGATCGACCCAGAAAGGGGCTAATTTACTCCACAGAGACTGTGTGACATGATCCCGGGGAGCCCAGGTATTGGCACAATAAGGCAATGACTACAAGCCATGAGGGCGCGATTAAAGTGCTCAACCGGTGCGCACTGAGAGCTGCTGCTGCTGAGTGACACGTTGCGCCTGCAGAGCAGGTGTCTTCCCCGGCAACTCACTGTGGCTTCCCATTGCTTCTCGCCCATAGCCCAGCCAAGGTAGAGCCGCAGCATCCCTGTGCATGAACTGCTCAACTTCAGCTCTGCATCTCTACATCCATTTCAGCTGGCACAGTGAGTGTGTATATGATTGTGGATTCCTGTTTGTACCGCTCGCCTCCATCTGTAGTCCTGATCCATTGCCCCTTCTACTATGTGGTTGTGGCTGAGCAGGGAGATGGATTTGTTGCACATTTTGCTTTTGCTGGTAGTGTCCTGGACTCGATCCCGAGCTCTGATCAACTTGAAATACACAGTGGAGGAGGAGCAGAGAGCTGGGACTGTAATTGCCAATGTAGCTAAGGACGCTAAAGATGCTGGCTTTGTGCTGGACCCCAGGCAGCCTGCCTTCAGAGTGGTCTCTAACTCAGCCTCCCATCTGGTGGACATCAATGCATCGGGCTTGCTAGTCACCAAGCAGAAGATAGACAGAGATATGCTGTGCAGGCAGATCCCCAAGTGTGTCATCTCATTGGAGGTCATGTCCAACTCTATGGAGATTTGTGTCATTAAAGTAGAGATCAAGGATCTTAATGATAATGCACCCAGTTTTCCTACTGACCAGATTGACTTGGAGATCTCTGAAACAGCAAGCCCTGGAACCAGAATCCCTCTAGAGAGTGCATATGATCCTGATTCCGGTAATTATGGGGTGCAGACCTATGAAATTACCCCCAATGATCTGTTTGGCTTAGAAATAAAGACAAGGGGCGATGGGTCTAGATTTGCTGAGCTGGTAGTAGAGAAAGCCTTGGATAGGGAGACCCAGTCTCACTACAGCTATATTATCACAGCCCTGGATGGTGGGGATCCCTCCAATTTTGGTACTGTGGAACTAAATATCAAAGTGATAGATTCTAATGACAACAACCCAATGTTTGAGGAGGCTGCCTACACAGTAAATGTTCCTGAGAACTCTGCCCTTAACACCATGGTTATTGATCTCAATGCCACAGACCCAGATGAAGGCACCAATGGAGAGATAGTCTACTCTTTTAATAGCTATGTGTCAGACAAAACCAGGGAACTTTTCAAAATAGACCCCAAGACTGGTGTGATTACTGTCAGTGGAGCTATAGATTACGAGGAAGGCCATGTGTATGAAATCGATGTACAAGCTAAAGATCTGGGACCCAATTCCATCCCTGCTCATTGTAAAGTGACTGTGAATGTCCTGGATATGAATGACAATGTGCCAGTCATTAACTTGCTTTCAGTCAACAGTGAGGTGGTAGAAGTGAGTGAGAATGCTCCCCCTGGCTATGTTATAGCTTTGGTTAGGGTCTCAGACAAGGATTCTGGGATCAATGGAAGAGTTCTGTGCAAACTGCTGGGCAGCGTGCCTTTTAGGTTGCAGGAATATGAGAGCTTTTCCACCATTTTAGTAGATGGCAGGTTAGACAGAGAACAGAGGGATCAGTACAATCTTACTATCCAGGCCAAAGACAGTGGCAATCCCTCCTTGCAATCTACAAAGTCATTTACAGTGAGAATTACAGATGAGAATGACAACCACCCTCACTTCTCTAAAACATTCTATCAGGTGATTGTCTCTGAAAACAACACCCCTGGGGCTTACCTGTTGTCGGTTTCAGCCAGAGACCCTGACCTGGGGTTAAATGGCAGTGTGTCCTACCAACTTGTTCCATCCCAGGTCAGAGATATGCCAGTGTTTACCTATGTGTCCATCAACCCAACCTCGGGAGACATTTATGCTCTGAGATCTTTTAATCACGAGCAAACCAAAGCCTTTGAATTTAAAATTCTAGCAAAAGATGGAGGTAACCCATCACTCCAGAGCAACGTGACTGTCAGGGTCATAGTGGTGGATGTAAATGATAATACTCCAGTGATAACTGCTCCACCTCTTGTCAATGGGACCTCTGAGGTGTACATTCCCCGGAATGCAGGTGTGGGTTACTTAGTGACTATGGTCAAAGCTGATGATTATGATGAAGGAGAGAATGGAAGGCTTTCCTATGAGATTTCCGAAGGGGACAGAGGCTTTTTTGAGATTGATCAAGTGAATGGGGAGATTAGGACCACTAGAACTTTTGGGGAAAATTCAAAGACCACTTATGAACTGATTGTGGTGGCACACGATCATGGAAAGCCATCACTTTCAGCATCTGCGTTGATTCTCATCTATCTGTCCCCAACCTTGGATGCCCAGGAGTCCATAGGATCTGTTAATTTATCTTTGATTTTTATCATTGCCTTGGGATCCATTGCTGCAATTCTCTTTGTCACCATGATTTTTGTGGCAGTGAAATGCAAGAGAGACAACAAGGAAATAAGGACATACAACTGCAGGTAAATACCTTTTCTGTTGGTGTCTCTTTAGACTTGTTTTTGTGTTCCCCCCCAACAAGTACCCTTATATAATAGTGTTCATAAGGTTAGAAGACTGGCATTCTGTATATAGCAACAAGTATTTTATTAAAATGATATGCTAAGGACCAAGTGTAATGGAGACTGTGTATACAGACGTCAGTTTGGCATTTGTAGGGTTAATCATAGATGCCAAAACTGCCATAGAGTGTTAATAACATGTATAATTCAATATATAGCGTGCTTCTACATTACTAGTAAAACTAGGCCTTTGCATCCTTCCATATACTAACAAATTACATGCAGGGGCCCTGTCAGGGGAAGGGGACAGAATCCTGCAGGTGTCCGCAGTGCAAAAAGACCATTTCATGTCAGTGAGCAGATAGTCAATGAAGCAGAGCAATGAAAAGAACAGAGTAATAGGTTGCAATACCAACATTTACCAGCTGGTGTCACTGCACACACTAGTAATGGTCATATCAGAATGAAATTACACTTGTATAAGGGTGGATTTTAAAAGAACACAGAATTAAATGAAAACATCACGATTTCTGTATTTCCATACATGTACTTGGATGTGGAGATTATATATTCTTCAATTAAAATCATTTTATTTCTCCCAAAAAAATAGCTTTTTCCTAATCGCTTAACTTAAAGAACACGGATAAACGAACAAACTGCAGTCATTATTGAATCACTTTTTTTAAAATGATTTTATGGGAGATTTTCAAGTACTTATTTATATCACTGCCAAACTGCAAGTGCAGCAGCTTAAGTAATGAAAGCTTATCTGTCACAAGGCTGTGCGGTGTAGCTGCTAATTGCTCAGGCAAGCAGGCGATGTTGTGCATAGGAAACAGGGCTACAAGTGCTGTTTCCTCCTCAATATTACCAGCACTAACAAAAAGTTTAGTCGACAAATGCTAACTGCACATGAATATCAATCAGATCCCCTACAGGGGCAGCTGCAATGCCTCATAAATGGATTAATCCCATTACTGGTGAGGAAACCATTCCTGCTCTCATATTCATCCCTCACTCCTTCCATAGGGGCATGAATAAAACACAAGCTTTTCTGAGGCAGTGATTTTATTTGATAGACAGTGATTTTATTTAAGGTAATAGAAAATATAAACAATAGCAATTTAAGTTTTGGGGGAATTGAAATGCCTCCCTCTGGGTTCCCCTGCTGAGTACTGGATTTGCATAAACAAAAAGGCAAGCCTTACTGTAATGGGGAAAGCTATTTTTTTTTTTACTTGACCTTTAAATATATGTAATAGGTATTTTCTAATATTTAAGTAGAGGCATCTATCTATCTATCTATCTATCTATCTATCATCTATCTATCCTTATAAAAGTCACAGCCTTGTAGACAGGCGTTAGTGTTTAGCACAGTGGTAATTGGCCAAATACAGATTACCCAGTAAATTAACAGGCCCAGTGGTTAACCCTTCAGTGAAATGAGAGGCAATCTCCTGCTCATGGGGGCTGAAATAAGATATGCATCCAACCTGCAGATGCAATAAGTCAAAGAATGAACTGTTTTCCAACCAGCCGTGCAAACATCTGCCTCTGTCCAAATACACTCGGCTCACCGCAGAGCTGAAATGATGTCACTGTAGCAGAAGAACATTCTGTCAGCGCCACAGATATTCAGTATGCAGAAAGCAGAAAATTGCTATTTTTTTCTGATATAGAAGTGATGATCGTGTGGGACGGGGGGGTGCATGTATTCTCTGCATTTACTGCTTAGGGCAAATCATGCATGGAGTTCACTTTCTGAAATGACATCACAACCCTTCCGCGAAAAGCCTACTATTGGGTGAGATTTCGAAAAAAGATAGCACGTGATAGATTGCAATTCCAATTCATTTTCATCCTCCAGCAATCTAATCTGTATATTTATAATATTTTTCTTTTTATTGCCCGAGAATTCAATGTCTTTTTAATGTCTCCTGTGCCAAACCTACTATTTAATTCAGTGGTTTTATTTCTGACATGGTGAAAATGTCATTGAGACTTGAATATAAATCTCTTTTTTTTTTTTTTGTTTTATGTGACATTTGCAATTGCAGATCATTTATCCTGATCACTCAGGGTCAGCACTGCAGGCAGATTGTCATCGGGATGTCATTCTGGCATTAACCCCATCATACACCAATAAAATAGAGACCATTCCAGCAAACTGCATTGCCACTCTTGCCCTAAGCGGCTTTAATGCCAGTAATTTGCTGAACCATTTCATTACTAGGCAGGCCTCTTTGTCAAAGGGAAAAGCCTCTGGCAATGCAATGGTTAATTCAGAAGTAGTAACAAATCTGGATCTGGGGAGGAAAAAAAAATAAATAGGCATATGTATTTATCAGTTTAATCTTTCCTTTTTAATTGTCTTGGTATATGACCATATAAAAAGCTAGTGGTTGAGGGAGAGAAGGGGGGTAACTCCCCAACGCTGGTATAAATATAACATGTAGTATATTGTTTATAAGGAACCAAAGACAAGCTTAAGTTAATATATTTCCCATAGTCACCCAGTTTGTGTAGCAGTGCTGCAGCGGGAGAATAAGGGTATCTAAAGGTGTTGCCTCTCATTAGCTCTGCTGTTGAATGGGTTCATAGGTTCATGTCTTGCCTTACGTTTGTCTGGGGGGGTTTGTCTTGGAAGAAAAGGGACTTTCCTATTCCTCTCCTACATATTTTTCTTTGCAGCTGACCAACATTATTAACACATAGATATTATTATATATTTATGTTCAACAGGAAAAGGCTTGCTCAGAGGCTAGTAAAACAAAAAAAAAAAAGAATTACATTAGAGCACTTGAGAGCATTAGAGAGGTCAGAATAGCTTGGTTAACTGTATGTATCTTTTTACCCTTTGTTACATTCACTCAAGCTGTAACATTATTTGAATTCTCATAAATGAATGGAAACTTCAATAATACGCCGGATAGTTGTTTTAATGTAGTCAGTTGATGCTTGGTTATGTTCACATATAATCTCTAGCCTCTACAAATCAACCTGACAAATGTTGGTTGGTATTTAAATCTATAAAGTATATACTTAGAGCTGTTTTTGTATATATTCTGAATTCGGCTGATTAAAGTTCAGCTTCTCCACACATTTCTATATTCTCCTTGCCACACCCTTACTAAGGCACTGGTTTCTTGATCTTTCAGTGCCCACAAGTGGAATTGGAAGAACACCGTAACGTTCTAATAAAACAGAAAACATTCATAAAACATTCTAATGGTTCTGACACAGTTTTTCATATATATTTAGTATAAATCAACTTAAACATGGTTAGTCTAGAGGAGTAGGAACTGTTTATATTGATATTAATGACTGATTAGAATCATTCTGAAGGAAGCCAGGCTGGGATTTTGTCTAATACTGGTGGGATATGTGGGTTTTCACATTCATTAACTGTCTGACTTCTAAATGCATGATAAAATCTGCATGCTCTTGTATTCTATTAATGTTGTCTTGCAGAATAGCAGAATATTCCTATGGCCACCAAAAGAAGTCCAACAAAAAGAAAAAAATCAGCAAGAATGATATCCGCCTCGTACCCCGAGATGTAGAGGAGACAGATAAAATGAACGTGGTGAGCTGTTCCTCCCTTACTTCATCCCTAAACTACTTTGACTACCACCAGCAGACCCTCCCGCTTGGGTGTAGGCGTTCAGACAGCACCTTTCTTAATGTGGAAAATCAAAACACACGGAATGCAGGGTCCAACCACGTTTATCACCACACCTTCACGAACCAGAGCCCTCCACAGCCTGACCTCATCATCAATGGAATGCCCCTTCCAGAGGTGAGTACAAGTAGTAATCACAATCTCACCCTCTCCACCTCAGGCCTTGCTCTGCCTATAGATATTTAGGAGGGCAGCAGGTGATCACATAGAGATATATATACATATTCATATCATACTACAAAAAGTGGTCCATGCTTTTTTAAGCTGGAACGTTCCTCCCCAAATGGAAGGGTTCAGTGTGGAAATATGATAGTATTGTACTGAACTGTGTAAAATAAGGTCCATGATTATACAGGGCAACCTGATAGAGGGTGCTGGGAGACTGCATTTCTTCTCCTTTTGCTATCATCAACCCCAAGCACTCCCTGTAGTTGCATGAATAGGTTAGGGTTTGTAGCTCAGCAGTGGCTGCCGATCAACAGGTTGGAGGCAATGCTCCCGAGCCTTGAATGCTGCATAATGCAATGGACGTTTGGTCTGACCCTGATCTTGCTGCACTTGATAGGGTGCATAACAAATGGCATTTGAAATCTTTAAGATGCAAGGCGGCTGCTGTTTCTCTTAACCTTTTGGAGTGCCATGGGGAATGGAAAATATTACTCTGCACGTTGATAGATTTAAACTGTAGAAGGCCTTTTCCTGAGATGTTGTGCAGAGAGGTGCCCTCAGCACTGCAAAATGAGCTCATTAACTCCTTTCTGCCCTATCTGGAAAAACGGGTTCCCTTTAAATGAGGGACTTATGTACTGGGTACTTATGCTTGGGATATGAAAGCATTACGAGCCACATCTGAGATGGTTTATGCTGGACAGACATTTATTTAGCTAAATTATCAGTTTGTTGTTTCACAGATGTGTGTTAAGTATTATTTTGCTGTCCAGAAGATGCCTTTCATGTGTTAGGTGTGACACAAGGTAGGACTATACTTAGGGTGCCTTATAATTAAAGTGGAGAGTGTTAATTATTGTTAGGTCATAAACATTAAAATAAAAAGAAAAGTTAGCATTTTTGTAAATGGATTTATGTTTATACAAATGCATAGGCAACTTTAACCAATTCACACTGCCAACTCTTTGCATTTTGTAATCAGTGTGATACTTGGAGTTGCATTTACCAACATTTGGACATCTGACTAATGGGTGACTGTTCTGGGTCCCATAGGCAGAGAGGCCAAACAGAGTAAGCTGGAGTATTGTCTGATAGAAGCAGTAGGGAAAGATGATGACTGCTGCGCTCAACATTGGTGTTTCCCAACCTAAAGCAGTTGGAGTAACCTAAAGGCAGTATAAGTTGGACAGAAATACTTTATATAAATACCAGGTCTTTGTGTACTCAGGGCTCCACAACTATTAAAGACAACTCATATTATCTAAGTTGTCATACTTAATATTTCTGGTGGTTTTTGTCACTAGAACCCCAAACACATCCATTATGTTCATTATGTATATTAGATATGATGAACCAGTTGTAACGTCGCTACACCCTACATTGTGAGCCACTTGTTTTGTGTGGTTGATTGTTCAGCAACAATTGTGTTTGTAGGTATGTGTCATCCTTTGACAATATACATGGCATATATGACATAATATATCATTTTGATAACTTAGCCAAATTATAATTGCACTAATGGTATTAGGTACAAACAACTTTGTACACAGAGGTGCTGTGTGTCCCATCTAACCCCTTGCACCTGAGATGATGCCAGAATGCCTTGCACCTAATATTAACTTGGCTTCTTTACTGCAGTGAACTAGGGGTTTACACAACCCCCCAACAATGCCTTTCTTGGAAAATCCTGTATTACAGGTATTCAGTGTAACAGTAGTCAACACAGGTGGGAGACCCCTGCCATGCCTGTACTGGAAAGTGTCAGTTTTGGCTTACTTCTGCTTCTTGATGTGACCTTTATAAATGCACTGAATGACTGCCTTGGCCCTGCACATACTTACCTTCTTAATAATGCCCCTCCAGTGTGCATTATAAGATAGGGATTTAGAGCTTTCTTACTGAGCCACCACAGTGCGGAGTATTAGTCAAGATAATAGATGAGCACGGCTTGGGAATACAAGCGAGGACAGGCTGCTGCTGTTGAACAGACATTTGCAATAAAACAATATGCATGCTTTAAATGGCTTCCTCTTGTACAGATTTAGCTTGACACATTTAAATCATGTACCTTTGGCCCAATAACTATAGTGCTGTAGACTAAAACTGACTGATTATTATATGGTTGTTTTCATTTCCAGTTAAGAAGAAAAAATTATTTCAGGTGTTATATGGGTAGATGGGAACCTGCATTTCTCCTTGTAGTGTCTAAATGGAACACACCTGTTATACATGAAGTTTTAGGTGATCCCCATTTCTAAATCATTGGCTCACATCCCTGGTTGGACATTTGTCTGGGACCAGAATATGATGTAGGCAAAAGTGCAAATTATTTTGTGAAATCATGGTGAAATCATTGTTCAGATTAAGAGAAGTGCAACCTGTGTACCTCCAGCCGCTCCTGCTATGACACAGGAATGGGCTGCAGAGAGAAGTAGTTCAGCACAGATGCTAGCTCAAATCAGATGCATCTTTACTATGCCCTATTACCTCTGGCCACACCCCAATCGCACATTATGCTTTACCCAGTGTATTCTATTCCTGATGCTATTTGGGTTATGGTTTCAATGATTTTTAGTGGTGGGTTAACATTAATTTGGGTTCAAAATTACAGGAGACTAGGCTGTTACTCCAGACACCCAGGTGAGGCGTGGGAAAAATAGGGCGACTCCCAAAAAAGCTTAGATCTGGTATGCCATAATTTTATTTTTTTTCTTGTTCTTTAACTTTGGGGTGCATATGAACAGGCACTAATATCCTCTGTGAATCTTTCTTAGAAATTACATGAAACAATTTCATGGAAAGAATTTCTGCAGCATCTGCGATTTTGTAAATAAACATCACCCGATTAAGTATGGAGATAACCTAATTAAAATCCAGCAGAAAATATAATATAGTATATATTTATATAGTATATTATACTTTTCTAGGGCTTTACTGCAAAATATTTGAGGCATGCAAAAGGTATAAATTATATATATATATATATATATTGTGTCACTGAGATACTCTAATCTAGGGGTTCTTTTACAGTATTAAAGATATTGTGCTGAATAAGCCAGTGCTAGGAGAAAACTCATATATCTAAAGCTAATTCGGTGGCTTTGAACTGAATGCATCACGTAGGAGGTGGAAGCCAATTGCACATTTAACAGATAGGTGACACAACTCCCAGGGCAGAGGGGAAGCCGGTAAAAAGGCTAATGCAATAAGAACAGACATAAAGCATAAGGCTTTCTCTAATAATCAGTGCTGGGTGCTTATCAACAGTGTTTCCCAGCTATTTCTCTTCTTAGATATAACAAATTCATTCTAAATAGCATCTAATATACATTCATAGGCAGCAATGGATAGTTAGCTTTGGGTGTGATAGAACAAATGCCTTAAGGGACAATACATATTTCTGACTTACTGTCTTCCCTATGGCAGAAAAAAAATGGTGTTTTGTATATATACATATGCCCCCCAAAGTATGCTATCCTCTGACAGTTTTGTATTTAGAAAGAAAATAATCAGAATAATAATAATTTCAACCCAATTATTGTTTATTAAAAGTGGAACATGCAGTAGTTACATTAACCCTTAACACTGGTGTAACTATAGAGGAAGCAGACCCTGTGATCACAGGGGGTCCAGACCGCAGGGTCCACTTCCTCCAAGGAAGTTCCCCCTCTGCAGCCAATCTTCTACCTTGATGTGAGCAGAGGGCAGCGGCGGTGACGGAAGGGGAGGTGGCAGAGGGGTTGCTGTGTGTGCTGGGCCCCTCCAAAGAATTCTTGCACAAAGGGTGGTGGCGCCTTATAGTTACACCACTGACCCTTAATAGTCAGAAAGTAAGCCCTGGACCATTGTTGCAGTAGGAATTTATCTTTTTTTTTCCTAGGGACCCAGAATCCGAGGGACTTTATAAAGGGCAAGACACATTTTGAACAACTGTTTTCAGTTGACACAGACGTCCAACATATTTTTGAAGAACAAGGGTTACATCATTTCTATTAAAGGGGATCTAAGCAGAAAAGATGAATTAATGTAAAACGTACTAGGGTTAACTGACAGTACAGAAAGTGCATAGACAGGTTCATCGACACTAGAACAGTTGAGCAAAATGTAGGGTATTAGCAGTCTAAAAGTGTCTAAGGCTGCTATTTTTTTTCAGAAACCAGGGACCACTCTGAATAAGTTCACTGAGCTTATTTTCATGGAGTTTAGATCCCATTTAATGGAATGATTCATGTAATCAAGTAGGCAAACCCAGTCTGCTGTCCCCCAAACTCCTTTTGTTGAAGCATAATTTAGCTAAAAGTAGGAAATCAAGAACTGTACAATATATCACTTGGTATCAGATAAACTCTAGGGATGAAAACTAATATGGGAAGAGAGTTAGGGCATTCTACTTAAAAGTAATTGATTTTTATTTCACCATTGTTTCCACTGCATATGTTAGCTGCATATCATTTAATATCTACAAGGAATACAATGTTTCTTAGATTGAGGTTTTTCTGCCCAAATTAAGCACATTGGGACTAATTCTGGCTTTTAGTTCTCATTATTAGCTTGTTAAAATAATCTGCAGCAATGGTCAGAGGAATAAACTGTAGTTGTAAGTGGGATTTCAACTTGACGGTCAAGTAATAAAAGCAAAAATAGAGTGTTTGGTGTTCTAAAGGAAATGTATGTGTTTAGTGGGGTTGAGTGGAATACTTATATGCAGCCCTGTAATAACACAAGCAAAGACAGGCTGCTGTTCCCTATCAGGTCAGCCTAGCTGCTGATTGGTTCCTATCCTGTAGTGCAGTGTCCTGAGTGGCGCTGGCCCCCCTGCACATCCAGAGAATTCAGCCAGCAGGAAGTGGCACAGATGGGCGGGACAAGTAGAGATTAGGGGGAATTTCTAAATAAATCCATTCAAAACACACCTTTTTTAAGCACAATCCTTCCATATTTAGAGGAGTATCATGCAGTGGTACATTTTTTTTTTTGTAACTTATATTTTTATTAGTTTTTGACAATGTTGATTGTACAATAACAATAATAAGAAATAAACATATTTATGTTAACAGTGGCAGTGGTCGATCCCCTGTGGATTTCTGGTGCGGAAGTGCTGCGTACATACGTATTCACGCCACACTTCCGCGTCCCCGGTCATCGGTCGATCGCCGATGAAAAAGGTCTGACCACCCCTGCCTTACATGCTCCTTCACAGTCTGTTAATTGACTGCCATTAACAGCATTGCTCATTCTGACTACTGAAACAATGTAGCAGAAGCCAAAGGGCAGCAGATACAGCTTTCAGTTACAACCATTAAAATATGTAAAAAAAAAAAAAAGGTGTACTAAAAATTATATTTTCATTCCTTTGGCAGAAATATATTTTTAGTTTTACAACCCCATTAAATAAAGTGATTAAACTAGTTATACTATGTTTAAAACCAACTTGGTATTAAAACAAGTTTTTATTATAAAAGTTCTTTATAACTTCACTCAGAACTGAGTTAAGGGTTATGAAGTAACTAGGGTTGTCATCAGCAATGATAGGTCCCCTTAGTAATAAGTTAGTAGGGCCCTCCTCACCCGTCACCTGGGCCCCTTGGTTGCTGGGCACTGCCTACCAGTAGAATGGGGCCCCAATGAAAATAATTCTCCTTATAGACAGTGTCATACCCCAAATCTATCCAATCGCTTCTCATTATACCACCTACCCCTAAAGCAACACATTTTTGTATCTCTTGGAGCACCCTTCTGCTTGAGGACCCCTGACTAATCTCCCCCATGTATCCTCTGATAGGGGCACTGGCAGTAGCCCTTGCTAACTTTATGCTATGATGTAGTAACCTATACAGCATTCACCATATTGGAAGCAAGATATTTGATTGTTTATATGTATTAACCAGGGCACAGTTAGCCAATAACCTAAAGGGTTTACATGTATAAACCATTTTCATTGACAGGCATGGGACCTGCTATCCAGAATGTTTGGGACCTGGGGTTTTTCAGTTAAGGGATCTTTCTGTAATTTCGATCAACATACCTTAGTTCTACTAACAGAAATTAAATATTAATTAAATCGATTGCTGACAGTTAGGAATCATTATTTCTGAAATAGAATCAAGTACAAGTTACTGTTTAAATATAATAGAGGAAAAGGAAATCATTTAAAAAATGGAACCAATGGGAGATGGCCTTTCTGTAATTTGGAGCTTTCTGGATAACAGATTTCATACCTGTATCAAGATTAAGGTTCAGTGTGCATTTGTATGAAACAAAGAGAAACATTGTGATTATTTTTTGCTACTTGGAAACAATGTGTATGTAGTGAATGATGTACCCTGAGTATATTGAAACCCTCAAGTGGGTGCAGGTGAATTTGTATCACCTCCATATTGAATATTACATGTTCACTCACACCCTAGCGTATAGGCCCCACTAGCTAATATAACTTGTGCAGCTAAGCCATACTGGATTTGTAGTGCTTGGCAGGGCTATAAGATACCAGGCTTTGTATTCTTTCCTTCCTTTGTTCAAACTAATTTAAGTTTACTGAGCATTCCGAATGGAAATGCCTTATTGATCCATACAAAAAAATTGGTTACAGCCTAGCTGCTTCCCTTGCATTTCAGCAGCCAGGCAAAAAACTGCTGCTTTAAGCGTAAATGTTTCAATCTGTGTGTGTAAGCCAGGGATTGCTATACACAATTGTAAATGAAATGCAAAATCACCAATCCCAGCTAGCATACGATATCAGCGCTCGCTATAGGGTTTTTTTTTTTGTCCTGCTGTATTCCTCTCGTTATTTTTAGTTATGGCAGAAAGCAGAGCAGGCTACAAATAATGTAATCACATATGCTTATCGTCAGAGTCTGATTTCAAGAAAAAATAGAGTAAGGGAACCTCTCTAAAATGACCACCTGTCTATCAGGGAAAGCAAGGCTTGTTTTGATATGTAGCTGGTCTTTAATGAGAGAAGCTTTTAGTTTAACAGTTGTGAATCTTGAAATAGTGCTCCCCGGGGAGAAGTTGTTCGTCTGAAGAGATGTTCTTCGGGATGCAGTCCTTTTTTTTCCTTCCTTCTTATTTACAAACTGCTTCGGGTTGAGGAAATAGGCTTTTATTTGTAGGCTCAGCTTAATTGATTTTAGGGAATGGCTACTGAGGCGACTGAATTTTGTTCACTGCGTATTTCAGTTGCAGAACAGTATTTTTCTAATGTTCATCTGTATGACGGTGGGAAGGAAGAACGCTGCATTAAACAGCAGAATGTGTCTTGCCACCTAATTGCAAATGGCAGCACTGAAATGCATTACCTCTAGGTGTCATTCACTGTCTTCGCTCATATTATTAAACTCTTGGGGATGCTGCTGATAGAATTATATATAGTACCACTTTGCTTTTGATAAAAAGCCAAAAAGCCCCCTACACTATTTTCATTTGGATATATTTTATACTGGGGCAGGAAACACTGCAGCCCATTGGTGGCATAACCATCTAGCTGTGCTTTACAGTATCATGGGATGGTATAGGTGTAAAGGCAATATAAGTAAAGTTGAGCTTTACTTTTAACCCTATATATTGGGTTGGCAAATAGGGAACATTGATCCCTAAGGAATAGTTTTGAGTGCAAACACTAAACAGAGTAGGAAATAACATTTACTATTTTATGCTGTCACTGTAGTCACCTATAGTAAAAATCCATCTTCAATTGTTCAGTTCCGTCAGCATCAAATTATTCAGGTTATTATTATCCAACATAGCATGTAAGGACATTCACCTGTAGCAACCAATCATCAATTAACTTTGAAAAGTGCAGCATGTGTTTCACTTATCAATGCAAATATCTGATTGGGTGACTTGTTAGATGGGGCATTTTGATCTTCACTACAAGTTGCTGTGATTAAAATACCAGATTGCATCTCTGTGACACAAAGGGAACTGAATCATCTGGCAGGGCCCTTAGGATGCCTTACAACAGGGCTCACAGTGGGTGGATGTCGAAGTGATTCTACATGCACCATAGTAACTGACTACATTTTTCCAGCCCAGCGCACTACAGATCGCAGTTCATTTCTACCACGATACAAGAGCCAAGTGTGGGCATACAATAAAATATGGATAGAACAGGAAATGTCTCAGATGCCTGAGTTGTTGTTCTTTCTATGCATATGATACTTTTATTGAGAGCCTCAGACATCATTAAAGGAATACCGTCACTTGTTTTGTCTCTTATTTAACATACCTATAAACAGGTATGATAAATATTTGGAAACCCATTATCCAGAACGCTCTGACATTTGCCAGTGCCATTTCTCATAGTGTCCTTTTTAAGTGAACAATACTTTATTTTTGACACATTTGCTTTTTCTGTAATAATGTGGCATAAATCTATGTTGGTGGCAAAACAATCCTATTTATTTGCTCTTTAAATATAACCTTAAGGGCAATGGCATACAGAAGGATTAGTTGCCCATGATACATCTTCACTACTGTGGGCGACTAATCTCCCCGACGTGCCATCCCACTGGCAGGAATGTAAATGGCATACGCATCACTTCAGTCGCTCGAAGTTGCCTCACAAGGAAACCTCAGGCGACTTTGGGAAACCGAAGCGATGCATATGCCATCTCACTGGAAATTTACATTCTTGCTGGTGGGATGGCATATCCGGGACATTAGTCACCCGCGTTAGGGAAGATTTATTGCGGGCGACTAATCTCCCCGTGTGCCACTGCCCTAATACATGGGTCTCTATTGTTATGTAAAGACCACAGATAATGATTAGAGTGCAAATGCACTGTTACACCACTGTTAATAAATTACGGCTAATGGGTTTGGCCAGTGACTAAGTCTCCATTCACGGTAATGCAACATTAAAGACATTAAAGATTGGAAATAAATGGTGACAAAAACCCAAGTAGGGTTAGTGATCTACATTTATTATAGGCAAGTACCTAACCATCTACCTAGTTTCCTAGAAAATATAATGATCATTGTGTACAGTTCAGTGGAAATTCAATTGTAAAAATTATGACTTGCCACTTCCAGCAGTTTGTGAGGTTGCAAAGCCTCCAGCAAGGTCTACGCAATGCTCTTTAGTCAATTCAAGTACCATTTACACTACTGAAAGTTGATTTTCAATATTAATTAAAGCTATTGATTCGGATTCAGTTAAAGGATAATCAATGAAAGACTTTTTCCTCCCCAGGGAAAGAATTTTTCTGTATCAGTGTGTATCTCACAGCTGTGCCTTCTACACAATGGAGCACTCTGATGGAGGGCAACCCTACATCCATATACATTACCTGTTTTTTATGTTCAGCTACAGGCTTTGATCTTTTTTATTTTGAAATAGCTGTTTTGTATATTCTAGGCATCCTTCAGGTCAGGTACCATACCATATTCTACAATGTTATCTTCCTCCTTATACAGTAGTTTTATCTTAGATTAGTTTTTCGAAAAAGGTTGTCCTTCAATAGGGTTCTTTTGCCTCCAATTATAATTAATTATATCTTAAGGTGGCCATACATGGGCAGATTTAAGCTGCCAATTCAAGTCCTTCAAGACAGATTTGGCAGGTTATCTGCCCGTGTATGGGGATCCCCAATGGGCCACCCTGACCTATATCTGGCTGAAAATAGGCCAGGTGTCAATTGATTGGTCGGATCAGGGACCATATCAGTTCATTGATGCAGTCTTTGCTGCAACAGCTTCTATACCCATCATTATAATTTGATCTTTTGGCCCTAGGGCCAAAGGATCCAATCAGTTTGATATTGCCCACCCTAACATGTATCGCCACCTTTAGTTAGGAAGTACTGTTTTATTATTACAAAAGTAAAAAGAAATTCAGAGCTTTCTGGATAATGAACAGGGTTGCCACCTCTGCTTCTTTCTCCAGGCAAGGGGCAAACACGGGGGTGGGGAAGGGGCGAGTCAGTGACATCATGGTGGTGGGGCTATGACATGCTGATCGTCATTTGTCCGATCTTTGCATCAGTCTCAGTGAGTCCTGCCCAGTTTTCCTAATTTGGAAAACTGGCTAGGCAGTTTTGGCCCTTTCATGCTGTATGGGTCAAAACCGGACAGGTGGCAATCCTAATAACAGATCCCATACCTGTACTATGTAACAAGATTCTCCCCCATATAAGAAGTGCTGCCATTGATAGCTATCTGCTTGTTTCTCTGCTCTTTGTTCTGTTTTGTGCTACAGGGTTGTTTAATTAACTCTACCTTATGTTTTACGGCTATGGAATGTGTGAATAGAAAGTATAATATAAAATGAATGGGTGAGTGCAGGAGGGAGAGGGGGTCATGTAGGAAGACAGAGAAATGAAAAAAAGATAGTAGAGACTAAAAGATTAGTGTTCTGACATTATTTGGTACAAATATTCCTCTGAATAAAAAGCTGTATTTATTTGTGTCAATCTCAAATATTGCTTTGAAAATACAGGAGGCTTATGTGCATTATTTTTTTCAAAATCCTGCAATGATCCACACACAAATCTATATTTTTATTCAGGGAATTATATCTAATGGTCCATGTCCCCAGGGGTCCGTTTATTGAGAAGTTTGTGCTTATGCTTCCTGTTTTGTTTCTATTCACATCTGGAAAAAAGATGGCTCTTGCCTTCCTGTCTCTAATCCCCTGTATGATGCACGTGCTCGGAATACGGAGTGGCACGGATCTTCCGAGGAAAGCCAGTCGTTCACATCACAGGGCTCTGCATCTTCCACAGAAACCTTATTGCTTGAAATTGATTTTGTCTTCAGGGGATGTGTGATTTACTTAAACTACATAATACTACAGAGAAAGCCAGAATTTGGATACATCCTATTTTCAGTGTTTGTTTATCTTCTTTCGGCATCTAGCTGCTTATCCTATCTGCCGCCTCCTTAGATTGAGGAAAGATCTGAGCAAAAACAAAAAGCCACTGAGAAACCTTTAAAGATTTTTTGACATGCACAAAGTATTTTCACCGGCTATGTGAAGTCTTCATAGTGAAACAAAAGACAGCCATTTTATGAGGATGTTGCTGAGCAACGCTAACATATTCTTATTTCATGGAGATGAATCCCACATTTTAAATGCTTTTGGTGTTTATGTTGATTTAAATGTTCTCTGAACTGGAAGGTAACTTATACTGGGAGATGTATCAGGATGCTTAATGCAAAGCAGGGAAATGAATCACTATACAGACAAACCTTCTTGTCGGGCCTGTGAGGTGCAATGCCTGCATTTCTCCTTCACTTGAATGGATCTTTATTTGAATTGGAGATGGGCTAATGTATTCACAATCTTTCTTCCTGTCAATATACTGTTGAGTATCCGCAGTTGTGCCTTATAGTCATACAAAGACCTCAAAAAACTGAATAGCCATATTTGCCCTTGTCCAATAACTCCTAGCAAATGTGTAGGTAGAATAATTAAAGCAAAATTGTGATTGGTTTGCTGTGGCTTACAGTATTGGCGCAAATTTGTCCCATGTTGTTATTAAGGATTCTTTGTGCCTGTTCTTCGGAACCAGCAAACATCACACTTACACTCTCTTTAGATATTAGAGAGAGACAGATAGGGAGAGAGAGAAAAAAAAGAATGCTAATTTCAGCTCGGGTATCCATAGTGTATATGTAAAAGGATGTTGGGGCAAATGCTTGCAATGATGTTAAAGTATCTCTTCTCATGCAAGGGAGCTTTTGGAACTGATTGGAACTATGCCATTTTGGAATAATCATTGTGACTGTTCTCATACAGTTTTCTTTAAGAATGGCTGAGGGCAAAATTGCTGTGGGTTGATTCCAATTAACTTGCTGAAAATCACTGTATCTGGCTAGAGGCATTGACTGGACAAATATGTCCCTTGCATGTTTCGCAGCAGTAATTGTGGGCGATTTTCATTGTAGGTAATACAAGCTGACTTATATAACAATACAAACAAATGTAAAACAAGAAGTGTAAGAAGAGGAAGGTATAAGGTGTGAATAGGTCTTAAGAAAGCTGATATGAGCTGTTACAATGCTTTAACCTTGTGCAGTTAGCCATATTCCCCAGATGGCATCATTCAAATTTCTTGGGGCAACTTCTAGCCATATACACTCACCTAAAGGATTATTAGGAACACCATACTAATACCCTTCTCTGACCTCTAGCATCAACAAGGCATTTTCGCCCACAGGACTGCCGCATACTGGATGTTTTTCCCTTTTCACACCATTCTTCATAAACCCTAGAAATGGTTGTGCGTGAAAATCCCAGTAACTGAGCAGATTGTGAAATACTCAGACCGGCCCGTCTGGCACCAACAACCATGCCATGCTCAATATTGCTTAAATCACCTTTCTTTCCCATTCTGACATTCAGTTTGGAGTTCAGGAGATTGTCTTGACAAGGACCACACCCCTAAATGCATTGAAGCAACTGCCATGTGATTGGTTGATTAGATAATTGCATTAATGAGAAATTGAACAGGTATTCCTAATAAACCTTTAGGTGAGTGTATGTTGGTACCTGGTTGGATAGTGAGTGCCTTTTTTTTGGTATGATAAAACAGTTGAATGTAGCATAACCTGAAAGGATCACGCAATCTTAAAGTGGACCTGTCACTCACACATAAAAAGCTGTATAATAAAAGTCCTTTTCAAATAAAACCTGAAACCCAAATTCTTTTATATTAACACATTCATACCCATTATAACGGAATTTCAAAATCCCAGCTGTCAATCATATATTGTCTGCCCTGCCTGTACAACCTAGGCATAGAGGTGGGGCCGACAATTACTGTCACTTTCTATTATGCACTCACTTTCCCCACTCCGTCTTTACCATCTAGCTGTGTAGCCTGTGCATGGGCATGTGTGTCAGGTCCCATATTCGGGCACATACACAAGATTTTGGCATGATACAATGCTTGCCCTAATATCAGTGCCTACAAAATGGTGTGATTGTGTAATTTAAGACTGACAGAAACAAGATGTGGGGAGCAGATAGTTGGGGGTACAACTGTCTCCTCTACACATTGCAAGTTCTGACCCCAAAGCTTCCAGAATTTCCAAGCAACAGCTTTTCTTGATGTTAAAATGATCAGTAACTATTTGCGTAGCTTCCATGTAAGTAAAGGAATACAAAGATGAAAGTGCCAGTGCTTTGGTTACAATCCCAAGCTATAAATACATTAATTCAATGATATCATGTGAAACTGCCTTGAAACAACACACATTTTTTACCAGAGGTAGAAACAGTTAACCATTATACTTGATAACTGGTATCACGAGGCGGCATTCAAGCTCTGTTTATTGCTAATCACTAAAACGAGTTTCTTACATGCCTTATGGTGTTTTAATTAACAGACATATCTGACCTTTGCTGGACACTCTAGTGAATTACTATTGATAAACAGGGTATATATTTTACTTGTCCGCCCAGCAGCTCATCACATTATCACTTTAATACTGAAGGATGGTTTTCTTTATTCAAAGGGTTCCCTCCGAATATCCCTGTGTAGCTATAAACAGGCCAAATAGACAGATTCAATTACAAAGGTGGGATGGCAAGACTACAGCCTTTATAGATGCTGTTGAACAGGAACTCCCAGAATCCTCAGTCATTTAGCTCTGGTCCTAAATTGTAGGGCTAAGGATAGAGAGAGCACAAGTGTCATTTGCATGAATTTGCACAAGCTGTTTTCCACTCATGGTTGGGATGCAGGTTATTAATGCCATGAAGGTGTTATCGCACAGCTTTGCATGCTGCAAGACCTCTTTGCATAGACAAGAACTCATTTCTATGCTCCGTATTAATCAAATCAGAAGTTCCTGGCCATGCCAACCCTTGCAAATCTTCCCTATTACATGTTTAAAGCTAAATTTCGAGCCTTTTCTGGGAAAATGCATTTAGAGGGCACTGGCAAGGGAATGAGAAGGTTCTAATGTTCTGCCACATTAAACTATTAATGCAATATTTTCACATTTATTTTAAGATATGACTTGTTAGCTTTTTTTCACATTCACCTATAATATACCATAATATTGCTATATGAATTTCTAATATTCCACGCAAGCAGAATTGCACAGATCAGCCTAATTCATGTCAGCTCAGACTCCATAATTCCTTCTGAGCGGGTACCTAGCAGCTGACATTTGTTGGGCTCTTTGATTTGCTCAGGTCATCTCTGCATTAAACTGAATAATTTCAGGGATGTTGTTCCATGGTGTAAAATCTATTTAAGATATAGTAAAGAATTATTCTTCTATGGTGTAACACATGCTTCTTTTTACTGTTTTTTACTGTTTAGGGGGATGGGGATTCAGAGTATTTTTTTCCCTCTTTTTTTTGTCTTTTACTAACTTTGCCTGCTGCTTATCAGAAGGCCCTGAATATAAAGGCTATTGCAGCTCACTGGGTCAGCTGAGTAAATAACCAAGCCAGGTTTTGAAAAGGGCAGTGTTGGAAAGCATTAGCATATAAATCAGTATGGTGTTGTTTAGCATTGAGGGTGTCTAGAACTGCATACCACCTATGCCTTGTAAACTTAAAGCCTTTGTGTGCCAAAACAAAGCCATTTCTGTGCCATTCTGGGAACATTACCATCCTGCACAGTCTTCAAGATTTACAAATATTTAACTTTAAAATCCCCTAGATTTTATAGGGTCAATTTAATATACAGGTGGTCCTCTTGTTCTCATGTTTGCTGTTCACAGATTAGGGCAATAGCCAATAGATGTTCCCAGACAATTGTACTGCAGCCGCAATTTTATTGGTGTTAAACGTCTTTGTTAAAGGGTAATGTGTCTGAGCCGTGTTTCTTTTTGTGTGTGTGTTAGCCTGTATTCATAGATAGAGCCCTATAAAAATAAACAATGCTTGTTAAATAGTCTGCACTACTGTACAGCCATCTTGCAGAACAGAATACTGCTAACTATATTTTGTAAAAATGGTTTGTGCAAATTGGCTTATAATTACCATAGTTGTAAAGATGCACAGCTCCTCAATGTCATTTTATCACTCCTCCCTAATTATTCTTTTCTTTTAAGTTGTTTTTAAACACATACTGTACTTGCTTCCAATGGTGCCTAAAATATAGGGAATGGCAGAAGCAAGACAAACTGGTTTTTGGTATGTTCTGGGTAATTCCAGGTTGCAATAAGTTATCATCAGGTATGTTATACTACAAAGGAGTACAGTAAAGTATAAAATCCACGAAACAGGCATTATTTGTGTCTATAATCAGGTAGAATTTAAGTTCTCTGTAAACTAGTAAATACACAGAGACAGAATAAAATGTTGACAGAAAGCTTTGTTAGGAACTGATGCACTTTCATTTTAATCATTGCCACCCCTAAGATGTAGGGTCTGCTTGTACAGCAGTTGTTGAACTTCAACCATTCTTATTTACTGTATTTTTAGTTGGCGGGACAGTTTCTGCTTCTGCATTATGTGCTTCAGATTAGCAAAATAATACCGCAAGCCTTGCTCGAATCAGGTGCATCAGTTGAGCAGACTTGCCAAAAGCCATATTCCTTGCCATTTTGCTGCGTGGTGCACAGTTAAAGAGTGCTTATGGGCAGAATTGTGGTTCCTAGATGATACTAGCATGCACTCTTACAGCTTGTAATGCATCTATATTCTAAAAATGACAAAAAAATCCACCAGTCTTGTCCTTCTAAATCAGTGAATGTTGCTCCCAGTGACTTCAAAGCTGGTGCTTATTTTTAAATTCTTGGCTTCAAGGAAAGCTTAAATTGTATAAAAACCAAGTGTTAGAGCCTCCTTTAGGCTGCCAGTCCACACAGTGTCTACCAATAGCCAACCCCAGCTTGTATTTAGCACCCACATGCATGCTTGTGTTGCTCTCCAACTTTTTTTATGTTTAAATGTAGCTTATGGGTAAAAAGATTGGGGACCCCTATTCTAATTAAATGTTCAGCAAGTTTCTTTAGTTATTAGCAGACAACATGCTTTGTGCTCCCATTTTTTTGTTTGATCTCTCAATGCCAAGGAACAACCACCCTCAGGCATACTTGATTGGCACTTTAAATGTATACATACGGACATCTGAGGAGATTGAGCAAATAACAATAGGCACTGAATGTAATAAGGCATATCTAGCAACAAAAAGTCAAACTTACTTTGCCGTCGGCTACAATCAGAATATATTAAAAGGCGAGCCCTTAGTCTGGTATTTGACTCTATTAAACACCCTGGTTGATTGGATATGTTTTTTTTTTGTGGAACATAGAGTAACCATCAACATAGCAAAAACTAATCAGTGTTCAGTTTCTTAATTTTACCTTTTGAATTCTGATGTGATTGCAAACGAAGATTTTTTTTTTCTCCCCTGAACAGTACAGAACAAATTAACGATTCATTGAAATCATTCGTTCTCATGCTGTTCGGGATTTGCGAGCGCCGTACACAAAAGCTACTAGTTTATTTTGCAGAAAGAAAATACATTCTTATAAATTGATTATCCGTCCAGCTGGGCAGTCTGATCACTGGTATTATCTGCATCTATTAAATAGCAGTCGAAAGCATGTAGTTCTTAATGAAGACATTCTAGAATTATCTTACCGCATCAAGATTCAGCAACTGACCTTTTGTTATATTTAAGGCCAACATTATGAAAATTAGGAGCTCTTTATTCTATTTGAAGGTCAACGCATTGTAATTATAAATGTCTTGGCATGATTGCTGGAAGGTCTGTGCTTGAAGTTTCTTTTTATACTCTTTTTTTTTTTTTTTTTTGAGTGGAACATATTCTTCGTGGGTAAGTAAATCAGCCCCTTATTCTTGTGTATTATCTTGATGTTGCAGCATGGAACTAATGCATATGAAGTAAAGGGAGTTTGTTTATTAACAAGCAGCATCAAGCAACAGAGCACCTAAAGGAGCACCAGGTTTAATACTTCAGGACTTATTTGCTAAAAAAAAGGGCATCCCTGTATTGAAGCTGTCAGTTGCAACTCTTTGTGCCTCTGAAATCGGGTGCAAAGATTTGCACCTAACAATTTGCCCCTAACCCTTTCTAGGGTAGTATTCCAAAGGCACCAGGAGCACCTATGAAGGTGCAATGGGGTCTTGAACATTTTATCTGTTCTCCAGAGAGCTGTACTGTGAGCTGTAAACCAGAAGACCTACTTAGGGTGCAATCAGACCTGGACTGAGATTCAAAATAGGCCCTGGCATTTGCCAGAATCCACAGATTGCCAGTCTGGGCCTGGGTGTACCTAACCGCAAGGCACAGAGTGCAGCAGCTGTACACAGGGACCCACACAAGCACTATTTTAAAGTAGTGCACATAGCTTTTTCTCCCAGCTCACTACTAATGGAGAGTAAAACCCTTCATTGTTACCTTAACATGCATTGGATCTTAAATATTGTAACTGTCCACTAGGTGCACACTGATATTGCCATAATATTCACAGAAAATGTTAAAACATAATTTTTCAGTCAAATATACATAGAAGTAAAGGCGATGAAGATAGAACATTGCGTTATAGAATGCTTAGCCGTGGCTATAGCCCTGTAATAATTGATGTGCGTTACTAATTGGACTGCACTTAAATACTTGACACTGGCAATAGTAGTTAAACATTAAAATGAAAATTGGAATCAGGATAATATGGAGAGAGCAGCGCATATAAAGCAAATGCTGGCTTCTTAGTTTGACCACAGCAACTGAACAAGTTAGCCTAATGCATTGTCTGTGTATATTTGTCTAAAAAGCAAGCCACTGAGATTTCTACAGATATCCAAGTAACCACTGTTCAATGTAAATGGCCTATTGCAGCTACTGTAGCCCCACAGTCTCCAGATGAAAGTCTAATTGTATAAAATGTAAAGGTTATTTGGCAATAAAACAAGGGCAAACAAAAGTTCAAGGAAAAAAAATATTCCCTCAAGAAGCAATTTAGCTTATGATTGATATATGTGATAATCTGATTTTGCTTTAAGAAAAAAAATAAAAGTGAGAAAATGAGATACCAGTACCCCCCATAGAGAACAGTGTATGGAGATCTGTAAAACGAGCTGACACAAGACAATTTAAACGGTTTGATTTATTTTAACATCTGAACAAATAAAACCAAATATAAAAGCCACAGAATGTTTGCTTTTAAAATATTGTGAAAAGAACCCCCCAAGGTGACAGATCCCTTATAAAAGGATGAACAAGAAATTCCCAATAGTTAAAGATTTGTATAGAATGCTGTATTGTTCCCAAGCTTCTATACAGGAGAACTAATGCCTAAAAAAATACATTTATACTGCATTTATATTCTGTACCAGCCCAGGGGTTCAGCAGTCCTATAATAGCAATGATCCATGGCTTGAAGTTGTTCGCGGCAGATCCCCATTTTGGATTTTGTTAGTTGTCAGTGACACTGTACATGCTCAGTATGCTCCGAAGTTCTGTTGGGAAGCTTCGCTTATGGATCATTAGGAATCATCAAAACAATAGCAGAAAGTAAGGCTGTATTTGTAATAAAATCTGATGCTGTTGGGATCATTATTATTTAATTCTGAGATTGAATTAATATTATTTATTGAGTGGTTATTTAATTGGTTTTGGATTTCAATATTAAAGGATAGCTAAAACTTTGAGGAAACAATTGCTGTTGTGTGTGCAGACTTTTCAGGGCAGTTTCAGGGGTACACAGGAACAGCCACCCCATCACCCCATATTCTGTCAGTCTATTCACATCCCTTCTTTATATCAGCTGTTTTGTACACGCAGTTCCTGCATACGCAAGTGCTCTGTCACATGTCTGAAACATCCCAAAAGCATGTGCAATATAGGGCTGCTGTACCTTTAAGCTTGTACATTGGCTCTGTGACTAAGAGTCAAACTATGGATCAGCTGTTTGTTTTGAAGTTTCTAGTCTAGTTGCACTTTAAAATGGTTTGTTTGGAGTGTGTCTCTGTGCTCGCTTCAAATTTCTGATTGTGATGTCCTTTTCATGGTCTGTGATAACCAGGGCGTAAGCTGGTCTTTTATTGCTTGTTGAAAAGCAGAACCAAAAAAAAAAAACCAAGTCATTTCATGTATTATAAAGAGAAGCAAAATGAGACAATTCATGTATTATTCAAATAGAACAAGGAAAACATGTCGGTCTTTGGTGAACTAAACCAACATTCTTTGACAAAGCTAACAGCATGACCCCGGGGTATCTTTTAGAGAAGAATTCGGCTGTGCCATTATTTTAGAAGTTTAAGCATCGCTTCAGCATGGCTCCCTGTTTACAATAATCTAAGTCAAACCTATTTCACTATTTTATTGTAACACTAATTCTATTGTCTGCTTTATATCATAGCAGCATTTTAATATAGCCAAACAGGCAGTTCCTAGTTGGCACTGCATTCAAATATTATGCAAACACAAATGAAAAAAAAAAAAAAAAACGCAAAGTGATGATTTTGTTGGTAGCAGGTGTGTAGGAAACAATAGCTCAAGTAATATGTGACAGATACCTGATATCCAATTAGTGTGGTTACTTGCTATAGACAGTGCTGCTTTTCATGTAGTTATACATATGCATATGAGATATTTACTAATCAACCATAGAACTGCATACAGGGTTGGACTGGGGGGGTGCAGGGCCCACCAGGGCTTCTGCCCCAGGGGCCCTGCAGGTGCCCCCACCAGTCCCGTCCCCCACACCCCCTAGGGGCCCCCACTGAGCTTCTCTAAACCCCCGCCCGACGTCCTCCCCTGAGCGTGCTTAAGTTTAACGCATCAGGGGAGGAACACCGTTGGCCGGGGGAGCGATGGCAAGGGGCGGCCCAGTCTGACCCTGAGTGCATACCTTATACATAGTGTAAGGAATAACCAACAAATATGCTTGTCTAGTCAATTCCAGATACCATTACAAGTAAATCAGACAACAGTACATTAAGATAGAAAGATTAGGTAGATCGGTTATATGGTTGCTCTTTTATTGGCCCCACTGGGAATACCTGACTGTAGCTGGAAGAGTTACAGCATGGAATTGGTCACTGCTCCTGTATCAATTATAGCAAAAAGGGGACAATTGTGTTCACCACTAAATTTTAAACCATTAGGTAGCGGTGCAATGAGGCTGTGACCACAAAATTCATACAAAGACAAGAACTCACCCATTGTTACTGCCTCACTGCAACCCCACCTATTAATTTAAAATTTAGTTATGAGTTCAACTTTCCCCTTTTTGCTATAATTTACATATGTACTGCCATTTCATAAACAAATTCTGGACAGGTAGGAAACACTATTGGTGCTTCATTTAATGGAAAGTAATAAAAAAGGCTTATTTTTCTGTCTATGGGGTGTGCCAATGAACCTGTTTCTTTTTGCTGCATGGAGAATTTAGCAATTTTTGCAAGGAGCCCTAAAAGAAATGCGTAATCTTGAGCCTGTCAGATTATACCATCCTTTGTAGTGGCAGGTGTATGCCACAGGGCAGCTTTAGAAATCCTCATGTTAGAGGATTGCATTAACCTAGCCCTAAGTCAGGTATATACAATACTATTAAGATAAAACCCTCTGGCATTTTCCCAGTGTAGTTAGACATCTGCAGTCTATGCTGATACGGTGACTTTCCTATCTATAAGCAGGATAAAGGTTTTGGAAATAAAAAAAAAAAACAATTCATCCATTTGTTTTTCTGACCTATAATACAATATAGTGGGCATTTTCTGAAATGACTTTGCAGATTAAAGGACTGATTAAAATAAGCAAAGTTTAGCGTACACTGATGGATTTGAGTCTCTCCAATTTTTTTTTTGAGCTGCTTTGTTCATTGGGAATGTGTTTGTGTAACCCAAGGCTTTTGTTTTATTTCACAATATCATTGTAATTAACTGTTATTGGCTATTGATTTAAATAATTTTCTTACTTCTGTTGGCAACTGTTTTATGTTAGCAGATAATAGAGGCCGCATAGTGGAACAACCTATCAAGGCAATGTATTGATCAGAGTAGGAAACATTGAATGAATTGTAATGTCTACCAATACCTTTGTTATATGCTACTGAATCAGCTAGGGAGTCATGGTATATATAAATATACTTATCCGCAGAGAATGTGCTTGGTAATACTGCTTTATATTGGGGGGAGGGCTTGATTTGATTTTATATTTTATTTTGTAGGTTCGCTGTGTGCTTCAGGTTCTTTCCAAAATCTACAACTCAGTGGAGCATAGTTATGGCCACGCTATAACAATCTGCCTGCAATTTCCTTTGGGGCAGGTACTAATTTAGCATCACAATGCTGTGGGATAGTCTGTCCTTTCAACTTTGTCTCTGTTTAGGTGGGATTGTCTCCATTCGTGGACTTGAAAGTGGGTGGGGTGTCAACTAAAAGCAATGTTGTGGTATTTGTGTTGTTGCTATATAAATAAACATTTTAATCATGATGACATACAATGATTTAGAATCATTGGTATCATGCCATCCTACCACAAAATGCCAGTAAAGTGATGTACCTAGAAATAAAGTTTAAACATCAATAAGTCAATAGCAGCCAATCATCAGGCAGCATTTGCTGGTCACTCATTTCAAAACAAACATCTTATTGGTTGCTATGGATTCTAGAGTTGGTGCAAACTTTGCCCTTATTTTTTACAATACCTTATAGAATCTGAATCCTGTGTGTAGCACTGACCACATCAGAAGTCTTTATCTTTAGAGAGCTTACCCAACCACATAAAGGGATGTGCTCTTCTTCCTTCGGCAAATGAGGACTTTGCATTATAATTGTCTTTGATGTTGAAATTAAAGAGCATTTTATCTACAGAAAGAGGCAGAACACAAATGCTCAAATATCCCATGAGAAATGACCCGCATCTCTTCAGTGAATAGAAGTGTGTGATGAAGTGATGTTTGCTGTGAGAATTGCATCGGGGGTGTTTCTCATGGGGCTCTGAATAATTAATATTATGAGACAGATAATATGGTATGATACAGAGCAGCTTTGTGGCATATAACCACATCAGAGTTACTGGCCCTGATCATGAAATATGATTTGTGGGTTTTATTCATGGTCTGCTTAATGTAAGTCAAAATATTTCATTTATTCCTTTGCATTAAACCTCCGATGGACTGTCCTGCAGGGCAATGTAACATTATAACATCCACTGGAAGGCTTCGCCAGTCAAGAGTTTTAGTTCAACAGCATCTGGAGATGTTATCCATGCTTGTTCTAGATAAATTCCTCCAATCTGAGGAACTAAAACAAAGGTCTTGAACTGCTCTAATAAAGATAATTAACAGAAAAATATATGGCCCTTGTGAAATGATATTTCCTTTGTCTCATAGACAGTAATATACTGAGACAATTTGCAAATGGTTTTAGTTTTTTTTTTAGTTATTTCGTTTTTTGTTTAAAGGATCTCCAGTTCGAAATTTCAGCAGCAGTTTCTAGGGTGTTGTTTATTTTATCAGGTAGTGGTTTAAATGAGAGACTGGAACAGGAATAGGATAGGGAATGGCAAATCATTCAAAAACTATAAAATAAATAAATGAATAAGACCAATTGCAAAGTTGCTAGGAACAGGATGTTCAGTAACATACTAAAAGTTAACATTACGGTGAACCACCCCTTTCATCACTTTTCCACTCCCAGGTGACAGTGTGTGAATGGGATGCAGTTGGAATACCTTGTGACTTCAGTACCAGGAATAACGCACACAAAGAAGCAAAATTATTTTCTGTTTCTTTGAACTTTGAAAGCATCCAATTAGATATTTGCTTTCCAAATGGTAAACAGTAAATGCTTTCTGCTGATTGGCTGCTGTTGGTAATGAAAATTTTTGCACATTGTGCATCATCTGTTACAAAACTCTGTGCAGTCCAACAATTTTATACATGTAAATAGTAACAGACCTGTCAACTCTGTATTTTACCCCTATGGGGATTGAGCAGGGAGTGTGGCGTATGTGTGTGTTAACTAGATCTGTGCAGAACAGGGTGTGGCCAAAGTTCACCCATGTCAGGGTGGTTGACCCTCATAAAGCACAATAGGCTCACATTTCTGTTTTGGTAAATATCTATTCTGTGAACAAATTGTATATATTTATTACTCTTACTCAACTCACTCAACTTTTATTGCATTCTCCCATACAAGTTTTCACTTTCATGAAACACCATAATGAAGCCATTTGGGTGGGTGTCCATCGTGTAGAGTAGGTTTGCAGAAGCAGGATGGAGACACAACTATAGTCTTATTCTTTTAGCTCCACTAATTAAGCTGCTGAAAAACATTGTATACTTAAAGTGACTGATGAACTGAGAGCTGTTAAATAATCTGCTCCGACGCAGCAGAATGTCGGCCTGAACTGAAATCGTTATTTACCTGTTTAGCCTATTAGATTTGATCAGGATGTTGATTCTCTCACTAGCACAGTCATATCTTTTCCTGCTTTACTTTCTAATTAGCAAGTTCCTAGTAGATACATCACCTGGCCCTCAGAGCCATTTGTTGCCAATGGAAATGTGTTTTCCACTGACTTCTATACTAATCAGTTAAAATTCAAAATTTAAAATCCATTCATATTTTTTTTTTTTTTTTTTTAATAATTATCCTTATTTTACTGAATGAATCAAACATGGCTTGATGGGTACTTTGTTCAAATGTAATTGCTTGGGAAAGCCTGCAAGCATTATTATTTTTTGATGAAAATGTGGCCACTGGGGACACTGTTTCTTTTGGAGTGTATGCATGACATTTCATTTCACCTTGGCTAAAGGTGCAGCATTGAATCTCCTGCTCATGTTAATAAAGATAAACAATACAATAATAAATACAAGGAATGGTCCACATCTTGCGACCCATAGTAACCAATCAGCAGGTAGAATATACAGGGCTGCTGTTTGTATGCAACCATTCCATTGGCTGCTTGAAGTGTGGATTATGCTATTTTCCCAGTTGATGTTCCTTGATGTTTGTGTTAAAATGAAAGAAAGCTTTTTTCCTGAATCCTAAATGCTCTTAGTTACCCCATCCCTATTATTGCCTGCCCGTGGTGAATAGAATACATAATACATTTACATCTTCAAGTACAGATGGCAACTTGTGCATTTCCCTTTCATTAAAGTAACTTGTATCAAAATCATCTTTGGCTCAAATATCATATGTAACAGATAGTAATACACAGTGTTTATATGTTAAAATAAGTAATTTCTCCTTAACTACCATTTAGTCCCTTGCCTTCTTTCACTCTAACAGCCAGGTGATAACCGAGAAGCTAAAATGACAGTCTCTCTTCTAACCTTATTAAATATATCTGTGTGCCCCACACAATGTTAGGACTGCAGAATCATTTAAGGCATTGCCAAGGCAATTAGATTTATCATTTATCATTCCCATGTTTTACAGATACTATAAATCCCTTGAAGTGATGCAGTATAGTGCACTGTTCTGCGTTCTTGAACAGCCCAAGTCCAGTTATTACATCCCATTAACCCCTTAATCCCTCAATGGCCTCCAACTGCATCAGGAAGCAATGAATACAGATTCAGAGCTGAACAAAAGCAGGCAGAAGTAATTAGAGATCCCTTGAAATGCAGCTATTTAATACTCCCTTTTTCAGCCGATCATAATATATAGTTACCTGTCAGATCTGAAGCCATTAGACTTCAGCCTATTCAGTGCAAAATTAATTTCCCTCCCATCACGGAATTTCCTTGTCTCCAGTGTAGAATGTTAAGACAAGCTGTAGGCTGTTATGCTTTCTTTTTCTATACTTAGGCCATATCGAGTTTCCTTTCACAAGGGAATGCAATAGGCATAGGATCACATCTCGGTGTATTGGGTTACCGGTTACATTTGTTTTGCAGGGTTACATTTACTTTCACATTTCAGACTGATATCTTTGTGGTAAATGGCCCTTCTTCGAGCTTTCAATTGTATTTCTTTATTGCGATATATAAACAGGTGTGTAATGAAAAGTTGCAAAACATACAAGGCCCTGTCCTTATTACAAAAATCCATTTAAATGCTTCCTTGAGGCCAGTTTACAGCTGCCATGGGAATGGAATGCCAGCCCATTTCTATCCCATGTTACGGGGTGCATGTTGGCATTTACTGGGGCAAATACACATGCATTACTCCCCTACTCCCTTGCCCATAACATTTCAGAGCACTATTTGCCAACAAGAAGGCCAACAAGAGATAAATAAAAGCTGTAAAAGATGCAAATTGTGTTTCAGTCATTAGAAGATTTCACAATATACATCAGGTATGTCCACCAGCTGTTGTTGGACTACAACTCCCCAGCACTAACCACCAGAATGAATGAGACATACCATTTGCAGTCTACACCTAGGGGTATATTTATCATGCTGTGTAAAAAGTGGAGTCAACCATTACTGGTGATGTTACTCATAGCAGCCAATCAGGTGCTTTGCTTTGGTTTTCTAACTGTTGAAATCTAATTGCTGATTGGTTGCACTGGGCAACATCACCAGTATTTCTTCACTCCACTTTTTACACAACATAATAAATATACCCCCTAGACTTTAGTGCCACCTTGCACACTTCCAGATCCCTGTTTAATGGGGCATTTCTCTACCGTTATTTCCTATGCACTTATGTTCCTACTCTAATAGTACAAGGCAGTGTTGTTATGAAAGATTCAGCAGTGTTCATGTCCTTATTTAACACAGCAAAACTAATTTGCTTGCATGAAAATATAGGCATAAAATCACCATATTACTATTTATAGCGCTCCGAGCAGTTTTTTCCTTTACTCAGAGAAAAATACATTAGTTGAAGTTTGGAACTCTTTCTTTTTTATGTCATAACCTATCATCAAAGCCATATTTTTTGCTTTATTCTTTCTTTACCTAGGCATCATTTTCTTCATTTTGTTTGAGCCATTTCATAAATACTTGACAAGGCCTCTTTTTAGGCTCATTTCCCTCTCCCCCTCTCCTAACTATGGCTCTTTGAAAATTTCTGAACACTTGTCACACTCCCTGATTTTAATTGGACCATTGAGAAACTCATTTCATGGGAATCATCTATTTTTCTCTCTCTGGCGCTCATTTAAGACACAAGGATGACAAAGAAGTCTACACAAATCTTAGATCGTGTCCTTCTCCATCTGATATAAAATCTCCCCTTGGTCATTTTTTTCCTTTAATCACCGCAAAGAGGGGGGGGAAAAAAGCATCATTCATAAACTGTTTAGTGTGACCTTCTGAACAGGGCCACTAATTATCAGCGCACAAGTCAGGAATGCTGTACTGGTAATTACTGGGGATTTATTTGGACGGACAGTTAAAGGAATTTCTTTGCAAGTTAGTCACGAAGTTGTCATGACAGCGCCACAAATCTGTTTTATGGAGTTGGGTTAATTAGGATAATTAAAAAAAATCCTGTTCGCGCCTGCTTTTCCTCTTTTCCTTTTGTTTCCCTTTTTACAGACTAAATATGGCATTCTATGTTCCATAAACGTTAGACTAATGTGTTATTCATATAAGTGCACATAGTAAGAACAAATGTAAACGTTTAACTGTTCAACATGCAGAGACTTTTGTACGTTTAATTTGTAGCCTGAAAACGTTAGTGGCGGCACTAGTATTCATTGTGTTACTGGCTATTTTCTCACCTGCCCTAACACCTGCCACAAGTGAGATGAGGATTTAACCTTGGAGGCTGTGTAGCAACCGATTGCAACCAATGGACAGTTATATTTTCCTGGTCCTGCACAAAACAAATGCCTATTGAGTTACCAAATTTTTTGGTATGATCAAAGATAGGACTACATGTGTGTGCAAGGTTGCCACCTCACCCTTTGAATACTGGCCTCATCCTGGATGGTTGTTTAGCAATTAATTTAGATGCATTTTGCAAGGCTGAACATAAATCGGTTTAGTTTGCAGCATGTGTCTAAATGTATTAAATTATTAAATAGTCATGCAGCATGTGGATTCAGTATGTGGCTGGTATTAAAGGGGAGAGATGGCAACCCTATTTGTGTGCAGACTATTCACACACACACACACACACACACACATACACACACACACATATATATATATATATATATATATATAAATAAATATACAGGTATCGGAAAGCAAATAATTCAGAATTTTAAAACTTATTTCCTTTTTCTATGTAGAAATAAAACAGTTCCTTGTAATTGATCCCAACTAAGATATAAATAATCCTTATTGAATGCAAAACAATCTTATTGGGTTTAATTAATGTTTTATTGATTTTTTAGTAGACTTAAGGTATGGAGATCCAAATTACGGAAAGACCCCTTATCCGGAATACCCTTGGTCCCGAGCATTCTGGATAATGGGTCCTATACCTGTATACCGAATAAAACACAACCAGCACCAAGGGACTTGTGGTTCAAATAAATATTAGTGTACAGGTATGGGATCTGTTATCCAGAATGCTCGGGACCTGGGGTCTTCTGGATCAGGGATCTTTCCGTAGTTTGGATATCCATGCTTTAAGTTTACTAAGAAATAATTTAAACATTAAATAAACCAAAAAGGATTGTTTTGCATCCAATAAGGAGTAACTATATCTTAGTTTGGATCAAGTACAAGGTACTGTTTTATTATTACAGAAAAAAAGGAAATCATTTCTAATAATTAGAATCATTTGTTTAAAATGGAGTCTATGGGAGATGGCCTTTCCGTAATTCAGAACTTTCTGGATAATGGGTTTCCGGATAATGAATCCTATACCTGTATAATAATTGCATGTACAACCAAAGTTTCGGTCCCTTTTGGGACCTTTTTCAAGGTACACTTACATATAACAACTCTGTTTAAATAGCTATATATATATATATATATATATATAGCAAGTGAAGATGTCCCGCACTCACAGGTCTTAGGTGAAATAAAGGTGTTTATTCAATCCACATCTAACGTTTCGGCTGCCTCCGCAGCCTTTCTCAAAGAGGCAGGCGGAGGCAGGCGGAGGCAGCCGAAACGTTAGATGTGGATTGAATAAACACCTTTATTTCACCTAAGACCTGTGAGTGCGGGACATCTTCACTTGCTATTATTCCTAAATCCATTGGGACTGCACCCAGGCATCGCTACTCTTTCTTTGACGTGAGTGCCTGTTTACAAGCCAAATATATATATATATATATATATATATATATATATATATATATATATATCCTTGCAAATGACATAAAGAGCAGCTGAGAAACTATAAAAGGGAAAAGGTTAATTGTATGTGTGAGCAGAAACATTAGCAAACATGCACTTTAATAACATGCACCTATTATATAAATGTAAATATTGCAGAAATATTAATTATTACTTCTTTCAGCTAATAATTTGTAGGCAGGCAGATGCAGCATTTAGATTTCATTGCAGAACATTCTCAGACATTGCAGGGGTATAAATATTCCAAATATGGGGTGATTTTTTTGTCAGGAAACACATTTGCAAAAAAAATAATAATAATAAAAAAGGTTTCACTGGAATGGTTTCCTTACATTAACAAAAAATAATTGCATAAGTAAAAACAGTAATATTGTGTTTTAGTATTGTATGGGATCTAAGAAGATGCCCATAATGTGCAACCACATCAGTGGAAAATTTGTGTAATGAAAATGATAGATGATGATAGTTAGAATTCAACCGTATTACTCCAGCGATCCATTGACCGTGCCACATACTGTATCTCATCAACTGCTTGTGCCAAGCAAGGCATTTCATATAGTTATGATGGGTTTCCTTGCTTGGACATAATTATATACAGTATATGTGTGTATATGTGTGTGTGTATATATATATGTATGTATATATATATATTTAATACATATATTGTATCAGTATACATATATGAGTCTACTATTAAGCCTTAAATGGTTTAATAGCTTTTGCATTTACTTGCATTTACTAACACTGGGCAAATTTATACCCGGGCAGTTACCCATAGCAACCCATCAGTGATTAGAGTTGGTAAGCCAGCTGCAGTTTAAACTAATAAAACCAATTGGTTGCCATGGGTAACTGCACCAGTGCCAGTTTGCCCATTGTTAGTAAAGCACTCCACTTCACAGCCTTGTTGACAAGTTTTATTCCTGGGCACATCCATCATTTCATATATTGGTAATCATCGGTAATTATAAGCAACTTGTTTAAATTGTTTGTTTTCCACATATAACAAGATGGTAATTGGCAAGGATTTGTTTGCCTCTGGATAGACAGACAAGCCGCTGCTGGCAGCTTATTCAGAAGGGTTTCAATGACAGCCAAGCAAACTTGCCTTATGAATTGAGCTGTTCAAGGTAATTAGCAATTTTTTATTTTATTTTTTTTCTACTTTTTGTCAAATGGTCCTGCTTAGGCATGTTTGGGCAGAGCTTCAAGTAGACAATCATTGCAGGAAGACTATGGCAGGGACACAATAGTTCCTGCCAAGTTTTACACCTTCACATAATTTATCCGCCCTGTGAATCCAGCAATTTTGCTAATGTAATTATAAAATTACCTTCTTTAATAGTGCACTGTGCCTACACTCAAATGATTTACAGCATATATGACAGGTAATGATATGCACATTTCTATGATGAGTTAACCTTTTATATTAAAGTGGCAGTTTTCAGGAAAACATTGGTGAACAATAAGTTTTTTGATGACAAGGAGAAAAGTCAGAAATGTCAATGGGGAGGTCAGGCAAGGAAGAACATTAGCCCCAGGCCACAAAGACAGCAGTTGTAGGCAATAAGATTGTGGATATATCCAGTCAAGCACCCAAAATATACCTTGAGATTGTGCAGCTGTTACACTGTAGCCCTGAGCTGGTACTGACCTACAAAGCCCAACATCCCCGATAGTCACAATTGTTCAGGAAGGCTGGGTGTTGGAGTGCCACAGGCTGCAGGGCCTTGCTTTATTAGAATAAAAACTAACCCCCAAATCAAAAGGCATTGCCCTTCACTATTGTGTGTGTCTGCACTCTTATCCCACTCCACAAAAAATGGGTTCTTGACCAAGCAAATGTAAATAGGAGGATCAGCACATCAATATGTGTAAATAGTGCTAATTTAATTCCCTGTGCATTTTCAACATTTTGGTCCACATTGGGACTTTTATCAAGGATAAAGGTCCTTTTATCATTGGTCCATTATGTTGGGTCTCTAGGGCAATAAAAGACAACACTGTTTTATAGATCAAGATGCAAAGAATTAAAGCAATGACCCTTAGTTTTCATTAAAATGACAGCTTGTCATACCTATTGTGTACAACATACAGCTGCAATGCAATCAGATCAGGAGCAGAGAAGTTAATGACAAAAAAGGCATAAATATGAAGAGTTCCAAACTGGAAACCTTCCAATTCAAAAGTCTCTGATCTCACTTGATTTTAAATGAATGTGTTCTTTGTACAAGGATACTCTTGATCTACTATCTCATCACTGTTTACACATGTTAACATCTTAAAATGCTGACCTCAGATAATAATTTCCATGTTTTCCTTATTTTGCCTTTCCATCAATCAGTTACTGCTGCTAGCACTGCGGGAGGTTCTGTTTCTAATCACTGAGTCAAATATGCACATTTTGTAGTTCAGCTCATGTTTATTTTAGAAAGACAATTCTTTGGATCACAACAGGGTATTAAAATGGGTCAACATTTAAAGGAGACCAATGACATCATTATATACCGTAAGGGATTTTGGATGCAAATGTTCACAGTACTTTATTACAGTGCATTGTAGGCACCATGCTTTCCACTCATTACAGAAACATTGCCTTCAGATATATCTTTAAACAACTAAGCAAGATATGCCAAACTGTATGACATGAAGGAAATCCAAATTCTCTACAGCGCCAGTGGTATGTCTGATCATTATGAGCATTAAAAACATTAAAGTGAAGTCTTCAGAGGAAGACGATATAGGCAGTGAATGTATACATGCAAATGCAAAGAAGTTAATGCGGTATGCATGCAATAAGTTATGCTCTTATACCTTAAAAATTAGGGCAGGTATATGGTGTTTCCCTTTTAAACCTTTGCATACTTTTCAGCTTTAAATACATTTTTGAAGGTTGCAGTAGGCAAAGCAAGAGGCTATTTCGTGTTAGTTAGTCTTAGGGAGAAGACACACAGAGCTACTAGTAGCAGCTACCTGTCACAGCTACAAAATAGACAGTGCTGATTATTTACTGATAATTGTCTCTATGTGTGTTTTAGCTGAGGCAATTCTCAGTATTGTCTATGGCAGGGGATTTTCTGGCATTTAGTAGCCATGACAAGTAGATTTTACTAAGCATCTACTGGTGTCTTTGCCTTAAGAGTAGCTCTAAGTGGCTGCTTGTTTAGTCAGTTAACAAGTGAATCTTTGTCTGCTTTGGTAATCCAACTAGTTGTTGAGCTGAGTATGATCCAAATAATAAGCCCCTGGGTCATCAGTTAGATCACATGGGTGTCCTATGTAGAGTTATTGGAAAAGGGCTTTAAGTATGGCCTAGTGTGGACCAAAAGTGATAATATTTGGCCTGGATTTACCAATATCTCAACAAACCTTATTGGTCATGGAGACGTTGTGTCATTTTTCATCAATTCACATCCCAAAATGCTGCCAAATTGTTTAGTAGTTGATATTAGCCAGGCTATGAGCATATTAAATCTAGGGGTCTAGCTAAATATATCTCAGTAAAGTTCTATTTGAATATATATCAGTAATAGAACAGAGATGATATTACATTGTTTGGTGACTGAAGTGAGGGAGGGTGGATGTACCTCTCCAAAGTTAATCTGATGTAAATAGTATAGTATAGTATAGACATATAATACTGTATATAAGTAAGGAACAATGGAGGTTCTGGAAGTTAACAGAACAAATAAACGAAGAACACGGGAAGATATCTGTGATGCACAGAACAAGGGATTCACAAACTTTTGTACAGCCATCCAGTATAGAAATAGTTACGATAAAGTTTGAGGGAGCAGTATAATTCCAGCAAGAGGAAACAGTTTTAATGAAGAAATATTTCATGCTGCTTTTAGGGCTAATGGCTTGCAACTGGTGCTTTAGCTCCTTAAAAGGTCCAAAAAGACAAGGCAATTACAGGCTCTGAAACATTTTTTATTTTTAGTTCCTTGTAACAAGCAATTCATCGTCTGCCACGGTACATTAACTGAAAAGCAGGCTTAAATATCCTCGAGAACTTTGGTAGTAACGACTTTGCCGTTATGGAATGAAGTGTGTGTGGGGGGGTAGCACAAGTGTACTCTGCATTTTTACATTCTCTGTGGTGTGATGAGACAGATTTTTGTCTCATATTAAGAAAAGCAAATGGTTATATTCTTTATATTGCTCAGTAGTCGAGCATTTGGTTATTCATTACCATACAGGCTGATTGGGCATGCAGAAAAACCTGGGTTGCTGGTAATGTGTGTGGCCTATGTTCTGTTATGGAGCAGAATAGTGTAATTGGTTATTTAGTTCTTGCAAGCAGCAGACACACCAGTGACATTCTTCCACACTGCCTGACTCGAAAGTCCTCTGGGAGCAAGTCATCTGTGGATGCTCCACAATCTTATTGTGTGCAGAACAGCAGAGCACTGTGAAACCAATGCTAGGAACGGGAAAAGATTGCCTAAATGAATTACTTCTTTTATATGCCAAATCCTTTTTATCCTAGAAAGCAGCAGTCTTGGATGACTACCTGATGCTATGTTCTAAACATAGGCCCAGACATCATTCTATTCTGAAACTCACATTTTAAACAGAACTTCAGGCAGTAATTAACACACACACAAACACTTTCCTTAGGGAAATGGAGAGAAAGCGGGATAGTTAGGAGCTGCCATGAATTCTAAGTCTGGAGAGAATAGTCATTAAGCCAAGAAAGAGTAGTAGAAAAATCTCCCAATCCTGTGCTATTTTTCGAGTTGGATAGCATCAGTGATTAATAGCTAGTGCAATGAGGGCACATTTATTGAAGCTAGTGTAAAGCTGTGTAGCTGGTAGTCTCTAGCAAATGGATATCTTCCCTACTATGACTTGCTATTTGTGAAATGAGGTTCAAGCGTCTCTTTTCTAATGTGACAATCTGCTTTACTGGCCAAAAGATGGCAAGGTATCCCAGCGCCTGGCTTGCAGACAACTTGGTTACAAGGGAATGACTTTATCTGTACACTTGTTGCTACAGGTCACACATGTGAAACATGAGTGTTTAGCCCCCCCCCCCCCATGTTTTACTTGCAGATCTCTTGAGGGCCAAAAGGGAGATGCTGCCCCTGATGCATGGCATGAGGTTGATTTAGATGTTACATGGCTTTAGGCACCAGACCATGTTCTAGGGTCATAATTTAACCAGTAGGTACTTTGATCAGTGTCTGAGCATCTGTGCAATCTGCCACTTACATAAACAAGACAGGACTTAGTACTTTAGCAGATTAAAATATATAAGGATAACTAAAAAGTAAATCAATCAAGACTCCATTAGAAGTAATAGAATTCTATGCAACCTGTCACAGTTATGAAACAATGCAAATAAATACATGACCTATTATAATACACTAAATGAAATGCAAAACCCCCAGCCATTGCCTCTGTTTCCTTATCATGAAATGAAATGGACAGCAAAGCCAAAACATGTTACATATATTAATATGCACATCAGCTTAAAATAGAATGTTTCTGGCTAATACCAGAAAGTTATTTTATAAGTGTAGGGAGCCCTGATTGAGATCTGATTGTGTTATTATAAATAATACAGAGTTTGAAATACAGCTCTACATGGCAGAAGCCACTGTTGCACCTCTCTATAGGAGCTGTTATTTGTAGCTGGGGGTCAAAACTTTAGTTTCTCAAAGTGTTACGTAGAGGGGGAAGTAGCAGAAAGCTCAAATGTAACATAGTTCTTATTAGAGCTTCTGAAGTAAAGACATTCCTTTTACAAGAGGTAGGTAATAATAAATTATATCTGCGCAAAGCCATTCTAATTTTAGTGTTACTGGCCTTTATATATCATTATATACCAATGCTCTTTTAACAACCTAGTTTCACTTCAAAAATTTATTAAGGAAAACTCCCATGAAACTGCCATTAATGAAGGAAATTCACAAAAGCTCATTTCTCGTGCCCGTCTTTATGGCTTCTCTTAAAAGAATTTGACAGTCTTTTGAATTCCACTTTTGTTTTTCTTGCCTTTGCTAATCTCTTTTTGTAAGAGAAAAATAAGTACGTTATATATGTCACCTTTGCTAATATTGATTTCCGAGCTGTGATAAGTCATTGGCAGTCCCATATTTCAAAAGCATGACTGCATTTTCATTACAACAGCAGATTGGTTTCAATAGAAGTACAATAGGATTTGAACGTATACATTGCTGCACCAGAAAGCTTTTATTACCAATTCAGAAGGGAAATCAATGCTAGGACTGCAGTGGGACACCTTGTATGCACCACCGTGAAATACCCATCAAGGAACTCTGTTTAACAGTTTCCCAGATAAATATAACTTGTAGAGGGCTTGTATATGTCAGTACAGTGCGCCATACAAACTGCCTTAGTTAATGTGGAGATAGAAGTCATAGTTCACTTGTTTACAACTCGCCTGGCCTTGGCCTAAATGCTGACATTTTCATTGTTTTCATATTGTGCGAGGCTGTAAGGTCATTGTCAGATGTCACTTGTGTCATATTCCACACATGTAAGGTCCTTCATATATTATAAAAATAATTATTTTCAGTGTTTTCAAATATATTCCTGAGGTCATCTTGAGTCTAGGGCAGAAAGGGCATCTTTGCCCAATCCCCCTTGGAGGGGGCCATAAATAAAAATACAACTGACATATGTTTTGTGCAATAGTCATATTTTTCTGAATATAACAGTGATGTTTGACATGCAGCCGATGGTTATCTGGGGATGCTGGAAGTTGTAATTCAGCAAAAGCTGAAGGGTTGCAGGTTACGCCTTCCTGATTGATCACCCCACAATAGGAGCCATAGCCTTCTTGCATATTATATAGGGGCCGTATCTTCTCTAAGTCTCTAATTCATTTAGAAATTGATTTGTGAGTGTGTTTTGGGATCTGCTGAGATGTGATGAGTCTATGGCCAACCTGCCAGCTAATGGCTGCCTAGCAAGGCTATAGCAAGGTAATAATTTTACACAAATTCAAAGGGTGATTCTGCACCTTTTACCTCTTATATTAAAACATTACCTACTATTTTCATAACACAGTCCTGCACTTTTTTTTAACATCCAGTCTGAAGTCCATGAAGTTCAACCCTGCCAAACTCTTTGCAAGCTGACAATCTGCTGGGAGATGAGCCCCTTGGTTGTCTCTGCAAGCAGTAATTGGTTTCTGTGAATTGATTGTCAACCAGTCACTTGTCTGTGAGACATATCTTCTTCCTGGCCCATGGCCCATATGGCAGACTGTCATATCTGTAAATTCCCTGCTTGTGGTTATTGCTGCTAGGAAATTCAGTGTGCTGGTATTAGAGGTCATGTGTCTGACCCACACGGAATTGTATATCTCATACGGGGCCAATTTTAGTTGCCAAGGAAAAGCTGAAGGTGCAACAGCCTAACATACACTGTCAGAAATGCAGTCATAACCACTTTGAACATACTATTGACCATTCACCAGGGGCCTTCAAAATCATTCCAGCATATAAAGACTTAGATACATCTGCTTCTTCCACCCAACTGCATCCCATTACAGACAGTTTCTGCATCTTCTCCATTTCAACAATTTCCTTCAATGACTGCTTTCCTACGTCTCACTCCCATAATGATATCTCAGATACTTCCAGATGTCTACACTTTGAAATGTTAAAATGTGTGCCTCCTGACACGTTCCCTCGACAGCAGGGGGTCCTAATGTCAGTTATTATGATATTTCTAGCACGCTAAAAATAAAAGCATTGGTGTATGAATTAAGCAATCATGTCCACGTGGTCTCGCCAATATCAACGATATCATGCGCACAACAGAATAATAGAGGTGAAACTGAAATGTGTGAACAGGACACTATGGCCTTTAACTGTGAAATGCCAATATTTTAGCTAAAGGCCTCCGATAAGTGTTCCAAAGGGAGCAAAAATGCAGCCATTCAGCAATTCCTTCACACAGCGACAAATGAATTTTTAGCTCCCTGGTGCTTGCACTTAGCATCCATAAATATTTGTTGCAGGCCTCTGCCAGGGTTAATCAAATTTGTACAGGAAAACTGCCGGATCAGGCAGTAGCCTAGTATTTTCTCATTTCTTTTATGCCTTTTAATCTAATCCGTGTTGATATACAGGAGTACACAAGAGGAGTTTTTATTTATTTATTTTTTTTCTTTTTGCATTTATTTTCCATATATGAAATGAGGAAAATTATTAATTTGAAGGAGAGTTACAATTTAAAGGAGATTAGTCAGACTTTTAATCTTGTCTATGTTTGTGATCATTATAGCGCACAGGTTTAAGCTGCAAGCCCTGTGCTTTGCTCTAAAGCTTCCCCCCCCCCCCCTCTGTTAGAAAATGGATTGAGACTCGGGCATGCTGTTGCATATTTCCAGCTCATCCCATCTCCGCACTTGCGTATTTCTTTTTTCCCTTTTTGTATAATAATTACAGGAAGGGTTTTGTTAAGCAGTCGTCAAGTCTGCTTGTGAGAAATGTTCACTGTGCCTCATTAAATTTGAAATTAGTACTTGAGAAAGGTCAGGAATAAATATTCTGTTTGTTTTTCTCAGACAGTAAAGCTAAGCGAGCTGCGTGCGTGCGCCTCTTTTTCTCCGTTACAGTGGCTCTTTCATTTTGCTGCACAATAACGCGGCTTTGTTAAACAAGCCTTGGGAAATAAAAAAAAAAAAGAGGGGGAAAGATTTTATCCATCTGATCAAAGACTGTAAACTTCTCTGTTTTATTAAATCTAATTACAAAACAGCAGCCACATCCAACTCATATTGTTATTTCAAACAGTCTGTTTCAGGGAACGTCTGACCCTTTTTCCATATGATATACATCCTTAATAGAATTCTCTCTGTCTGACCCATTTAGCAAGCATCTCTGAGCATTCCGCACCCATGATTTGGACTGAGCATTCTAAAACTCTGCATGCCTTTTCGTAGCCGAGATGTATTGAGCAAACGTCTAAAACCCTTTTAGATCTGAACATACAGCTGCTGTGTACAAATGGCATTAGGAACCCACTTGGGGCTGCAATGAAGTTTACTTAATCTTAACAACATATGCCGGGTTAGCTGGCCTAGATCAGAATGCCATAATAAACACACTCTGATATGGATAATTTAGAATATGGTGCTTATGTTTTCAGTCTTAATTTGATAAAGAAAAACATCTTACTGAACCATGCACACAGCTACTAAGAAGAATTTACAGTCACTATACCTTCTTAGTGAAATATAATAGGTCAGTGTCTCAGCTTTGGCCAAAATAATCATAGTCCTTGGTTGATTTGATTGGACAAGCCAGCTTGAGCATCAGGTCAGCCAATGATTACAATAGATCACATGGGAGTTGCCAGTAGCCCCTATGCTGGGCAAGTATATAGATTTAAATCACCTATAGCAGTTACCCTCTGTGCCTTTAGCTAAATCCAGCCTTGTCTAGAGTTGGTTATACAAGGGTACAGAGGGAGCAGCTTTTATCTTGGCATTTGGCTCAGATGGCTCACTGTCTTCCCTCATGTCACTCTATTTAAGTGGATCATTTTTCACACATTTTTGCATTAAAATAAATTCTGTGAAATGTTGTGCTGTGGGTGTGCCACGTGAGCAGTATACGTCAGTTTGCTCCATCCTTGCTTGCACTACACATGCTTTTTATTTCATGACCCCAGTGCCGTGCTCTACACATTTCAGACCAGATCATCACACACATGATTCACAACTAACTCTCAAGTGACTCCATTTTTTTCTGTGTTGTGCTTAACAAAAGGGATAATTGAATGTTAGAACCCTTGCATGTTGCTTACTTATACTGACAGGGTCATTTATTTGAATGGCAGAGGTTAAATACAGCTGATTAAAGCGCTGTCCTGAGGTGAACTTTCAGCAATGGGAGGGAAGATTAAATCAGTTTAGATACAAAGGCAGCCGCCTGCCCCATTTCCTGCCACTCTCCACACGTCCAGCGCCAGAAGGGGCAACCATGCCTTCTTTTTAAACCATCTCAGTTTAAGAAATGCTTTCTGTGACTATTTTAGATGCATTAAATTGGTTTATGATTTTAATAAAATGATTTTAATAACATTTCCGGGAATGCTGGAATATTTTTCAGGCAAGTACAACCTGCATATTGGTGACAGCTGCTTGCACCTGCCTGCTATAGGGCTAAAGACAACTTTTTATTTAAATTTCCTGGTTCCTTATCAAAAATGAAAAGTGCCTGCAGGTCTAGTTACATGCCACAGTATAACTATATCAGTTTTTGGAAGCAGTGACACAAAGCCATTGTTTAGATTTGCTGAGCAATGATTTGATTATTTGTCTCCGCTGAATATTTTAAGAGCAGTGCCAGCATTCTTGGAGAAACTTTTCCAAAGGCTCAAAGGCAGGTATATCTGATTTAATTGTAGCTTTAACCTGTTAAGTCCTTAAAATACTACCCCCCTTATAAAATTAAAGGCAATTAGTTGGTGCACAACCAATAAGATGTTTGCTTTTAAACAGGTGACTGGTAAATGTCACCTGCTGATTGTTTGCTATGAGTTACTGCACCTGAACACACTTAGTAGGGTAATTTACAAAAACAAGTGTGCACAGTGCAATTTTGGTTGTGTCTTTTGTCTTTTGCCCATTATGCACAATTTCCCCCATAATTTCAATGCAATATGTACACTGTAAATGTGTCTTAAACTTTCCTTTCAAAATGTTGTTTGCATCTAATTCACTCGGTGCAAGTCTAGTGCACCTATTGATACAACCTGTTGTGGAAATCCTGGAGTGCCAGCAGCACCAGGGTTCCCTAGCGGCAATAGGCACAGCTGGACACCAATAATCTGAGCATGTAGGGTGCAAGTAACCCAAACTACCAGTCAGCTTAATGTATTTATTGATCTGCTTTTCTGTAAGCAAAAGTCTGATTGGTTATTAGACCTGGACCAAGCTTTGTGACTTACGTTACATTTGCCATAGTTTGCTGTGCAAGCGTTCACTGAAATAGGTTACAGCTGTAAGGGGAATATACAGAACATCTGGTATGGTTTGTGTGCCTATGCGTGCACACCAGAAGATTCGCTGATTGTCATCATTTTGTGGGCAGCCAATCTGAAGGAATTTGCCATGACAGTTGTCCCAGAAGCTCATCTCCTGTAGCTCACCTCCAGCCAAGTCAGCCCTTTTCTCCTTAAGCAAATGTGCATTACAACATGTGTGGGATAGCCTTCTGATTTGACTTTGTTTCTAACATCAGTCAATATTCTGCTTTTTAAAAATGTGCAAAGCTACTATGCAGATTTACGAATTCCTCTGTGAGTCTGAGAAAAAAAAATTACATTTATGAATATTCATAATATTTGTTCACATTTTTTCTCCCAGCTTGAATATTTGTATTTGTTTCAGTGTGTGTTTTCCCACTAGTTACTAATAGTAAATTGTAGTTATATTAGTATAATAGAAGTTTTTGGGGATGTTGGTAAATCCACCCCATGATGTACTAGGCAGAAATAGAGACACTGTGAGTATAAATGTCTATCATAATATCAGTGAGATGCTATGTCCTTCTGCAAAACTACCTTAAAACCAATTTGTCTTAGCTTAAAGGAAGCCTGAAGGTTTGTGCACAGTTATGTTTTAAGCCATCAAATTTACCTACTCAACAAAAGTTCTTGCAAACTCCAGAGATGTTGTGGGTCGAAATAAACTGCTGAGAAAGGTAAAGGTGCTGAATAATTTTGTTTGGGAATTTTAAGCAGTTTTATGTTTAGAGAAAGATTTATTCTTTTGTTATTCAGTAGCTCGGTAGGGCTGCCACTGTTACAGACACAGAGAGGGGGCTATCTCACATCTACCATTCTAGAGCTACAGTAGACTCTTTCCCTTGGCATTTGCAAGAGGAGGAACTATCATAAGTGCAACAAATCTATGGGCCTAGCCCTTATATTTCTAATTTATAGTTCCAAAATGACTGCATTGGAGCTTTTCATGCGTATTAACAAGGCCTGGACTGGCAATCTGTGGGTTCTGGCAAATGCCAGAGTGGCTGCTGTAAGATGACTGTAGACAGTCATTATTTAGTGGGCTGGCCTCTGTTATTATTTTGAATCTCAGTCTGGACCTCATTTGAAGCCACTGGCATTTGGTTAAACTTGCCAAATTTTGCAGATTCTCTGCAGCGCCTCTTGCAAGTGGTTGTGACAATTTCAAAGCTCAGGTGTGTCATTCTGTGGAATAAAATGTAAGACCTTAAGGAAATGGCTACTAGTGATGAGCGAATCTGTTCCGTTTCGCTTCACCGAAAAATTCGCGAATCTTTCAAAAGATCCGCAAAACGGCGAAAAATTTGCAAAACGGCAAAAATGTTGTGTGGCAAAAAAAGTGTCACCCGAGATTCTTTTGTCACCCGCGGCTATTATTTTGTTGCGTGGCTATTATTTTGTCGCCCGCAGCTTTTATTTAGTCGCGCGGCTATTCTTTTGACACCCGCGACTATTCTTTTTTGATGCCAGCGACAATTTTTGGACGTGCGGCAAATTTTTCCGCGGCACATTTTTTCATCCGTTTCGCAAAGCAATCCGCCAATGGCGAAATGCGGAAATTTGCCGCGAATCCATGCCTGGCGAAACATGTCGCCCATCACTAATGGCTACTTGAATAAATGTTAAAAACAGGCCTGGACTGGCAAGATCCCATAGACAGTTACTTTTGCACTGGGTTGGTGGGGGGCTGTTTGTGCCTCGGTGAACTTGGAATGCCAGGGCCTATTTTGAATCTTAATCCAGGCCTGGTTAAATGCCCTCCACAACCGTTATTTTTGGTTTCAAAGCCAATTGCACTGACCAGTTTTGAAGCATGTGTCCGTTCATTAACCCATCCACCCACCCTTCCATTTCAGTTATCCATGTAATGGAATTGTAGTGAAATTATGACGCACTTTACTCATGACGGTTTCTAAGAAAGCAATGAAAAATGAGGTATGTGTGCATCTGTGAAGTGAAGCCGACCAGCTGCTGCCCAGCTGTATACATACTAACTTTAGGGCATAAAATTGGTTCCGGGGACACACAGGGCAAATTTGCAGCTCTGATAGACAAAGTGAAACTTTCAGTAGGGGGCGTGAGTTTCATTAGCATTTGTACTCCACAGGAAACAAGCGTGGAATAGGCTATCAATTCTCCCTAGCACTGGCCAAAGCTCCCAACTCAATAGCTGGGGCCAGGTGCGAGCACTTAGCCTTTTCATCTGACGCCGGCCCATTATCGGTTTTGCACACGCCCATAAAGACTGCGATTTGTATGCGTGACAGGCCAGGGAGTCTGTGTCCTTTCCATCTGTATCACAAAACAATCTTTGTACTCGGGGGAGAGACTCATAAGATTGATGGTGTTTCTCGGATGCTAGGTTGCAGCATACTGGAGACAAGGAAAAGGGATATGTATCCTCACACCAAGCACAAGCCATTTATTGCTCGTCCCAGATCCTTCACATCCTAATCAGAGAGAAAAATAAGAAGCACTTGTAATAGCACCCTCTTTCAATCAATATTCCACTGGCCCTTCAAGCTTATCATTTGTGGGGAGCAAGCTGTTGAAAAGAAATTACTCTCTATTTGTACAGAGATATTATCAGGTATTAATATTGGACTGTCAGTTGGGATAGAAATCTCATCAATTCACATTTAACCCTTTTGAGATGTTGCCACTTGTTTATGCTGCATATATCATAAAGGGACCAGCACATATAAAATTAGCAGTGGCAGGTGGTGCTCAAAGGGTAAAATATTTCTTAACTGCTTACCAATTGATAATCAAAGTATTGTAAGCTGAATATCTACTTTTATGGTAGGGTAACTGAACAGGGTTGCTATTGCCATGCATATCTTTCTTATTATATGTCTTTCCTATCAATAACATTAACATCAAATGCCTTTTTGTACTGACTAGGCAGGTAAAATACCAGACAACTGGCAATCCTAGCACTGAAACCCCAGCAATGCATCATAGAAACCCTGTGGGGGACTGTTTTAAAATCAAATACAGCCGGCATAGTCACAGTTTGTACCAGGTCCAGTAACACAGAACAACCAATAAGATATTTGCTTTTAAAGAGATCTCCAGTTAATGCTATCTGCTGACTGGTTTACTAGTCCTGTGAGTTTTGGTACTTTATCCTTGTTTTTTGTGAGATATTTTTAATATTGGGATGCGCAACCTATGGTCTGCGAGTTGTTGTCGAACTGCAGCTTCTGCTCATGGCTGTCAGGTGATTGTCATAGAGTCATAGGCTTGCTATCCCTGAAATGGTCCTTATTTTCATTTAAATTGTGATCTCAGTCTTCCTGCAGCTCCAGTCCCACCCCTGGTATACACATTTCTAACACTGATTCTTTTGACAAACAAATAAATTCATCAACATAAAATTTAACCCTTTAAGGGTTGACTTTTTCTTTAAAGGGGTAGTGAGTTCCAGACAATATGTAAACTAGCAATGAATAACCTGTAACTTGGAGAAGTAGAATCTACTGAGCCAACGCTCGTAACTTGTGTGTCCTATATAACATTCTGTAGTCTGTTTTCTTGACATCTGATTATAAAAAGGAGCTTTTGGCTTAAGCCTGAGTGGGAGGTGGGTACAGGTGGCCTATTGCTGTAGCCCCTGCAGCTGCCCCTCAGAGTTTATCTCTGGGAAGGGTAGGGTGGGGTGTAGGTTCATATTTTTCTAGTGCATTTATTAATAGTCAGCAGAGAGGTTTCCTTTCATATTTTTTATAGGAAAACATCTGAAGACTGCTATACCCTCCAACCTTTATAGAATAATAAACAGTGCTACAGTATGTGTTGGGTGGTCAGAAGTGAAATGTTTTGTAAAATGTAGAACATAGCTAGGACCACAGGAAAAGCTGAAGTCCAATTCACATTCCACAGAATCATTTGTATCAGCAGGGGACTCTTTAGCACTCCCTTACAAGTAAAACACGCAGACTCTTTTCAGGTGGTGGGACTGCAGCAGGGATACTAAGAAAATATATGATGACATAATGACTGAGCACAGAGGACAGAGCTTGAGTAGGTTATGGCTGTGACAACCTGGCCTCATATCAACTGTTCCCTCAGCTCCCCTTATTGTTATTGCAATAGAATTCACAGAAGAGCTTTGGAGACCCTTAGTTTTTGAGAGAATACATTCCTCGTATCATTGTTAGAGAGAGAATTTTCTTTAGTCTTTTAAGAGGAGAATTCTATACCCTTTGTGCACTGGAGGTGTTCTCAGGCCATTGTGTTTGAGATGAATCAAATAAATTGGAAAGCTCCTTGACATCCCAGAGGTTAATAAAGCTTAAAATCAAACAGCCAGAAAAATAATGCTAGTAAGAAGAATTTCCTAGCATTACTAAGGAATGCTAGAAAGTGCCTTTGTTTCCTAGCTGCCAGAAGATGCATAACAATTCATCCTATGGAATGGGTAGTTGCGGCTGTCAGTGTGCATTCTGCTGCCTGAACACTTCTGTTATTTCTCTTGTGAGCTCATGCCTTCAAGGGAGGTGCCGAAGATAATCTTTCCACAGCCCAATCACAATAGGTATATAAAATAGAGAACCGGGCATGCATGACTCTCAATAGACGAGTATTCAGAAATACTCAGCACTGAAACCCTCTGCTGGAACTTAACAATGAGTCAACCTTTACGTATTTTAGGGAGGCAGCTCTCCTCAGAAATAGTTGAATTAAAAAAGCAACCATTAGTAATGCCATATGATGTAAATGAACTAGTAGAAATGCTGCCACCAAAGTAGTGCTGCACCACACTGTGTATTAAATATAGATTTCATGTGGCTTATTGGGTATTAAACATTATTATAGAATATACATGTATGTATATATCAGAAACATGAGTACTTTCTTATATGGGGGACAAAATGGTGACCATTGTTGTTTATGTTTAGAAATATCCACTTGTAGTCCTCCAGTTTCTGCACTTTACAGTTTCCGGCATTATTAGCTCTAGTAGAAAGCTGGGAGCTGTAATACTCAACAGATGCTACATTGATGAAGACATGTCTCTCTGTATTAAGTAAGATCATGGAAATCCACTGTAAACAGTATTTGACCCCGGCCATAGAATATAACATCAGCTCTGTAGCAAAGCTAGTAGGCCATCCTAGTGGGCCTCAACTTCAACTGTTGCAGAGAAGCCTCATATTGGAAACATAAGTCATTTCTAATATAGGGGACAAAATGGTGACCTTTGTTGTGTTTTTTCAGAAATATCTAACTTGTAGCACCCCAGTTGCTGAGAATAACAGTTTTCAGCCTTATGAGCTTTAGTAGAAAGCTGGGAGTTGTAGCTCTCTACAGATGCTCCATGGATGGAGGCAAGAATTTTTATTAATGGAGATCATGGAAATCTGCTGTAAACAGTCTAGTGACCCCAGCCATAGAGTATAACCTCTACTGTCAAGCAAAGCTAGTGGGCATCCTAGCGGACCCCAAGTTCAGCTGTTCCTATCATGTGGCCAAGGAGGCTCCATTTAGCAAGGGAGTGATACCAAATAAAATAGTCCGTATTGTACAAAAGTTTTCAGTTTTTGAGAGGAATAGGTTTTTATTTTTGTATATATTTTGCAAATGCATGTCTTCCCAACATGACAAACCACAGCAATGGCAATGACAAACAACACAGCCTGTCCAAAATCATTTTCAGAAAATGCAAATCATGTAGCGCACTAATGAGGAATTTATGACTTAGACCTTCACTTAAAAAAATATACTCCTCGACACATGCATTCCCAAGGCGCAAAACATTCCTTCGCTTCTCTAATAATAGAATTAATTGCTAACAGCCGATGCATAACAGGTGACTTAAAACTTTACATGCCCCTTAACGGATCTATTTTTATAGTGTGGAATTGGTGCCAACATGCATTTTCTCTGACACAATGGCAATCATCTTTTTAAAGATCCCTTTCTTCTGTTGTTCTTTAGCAAACTGGTGTTACTGTACTTGGTACAATAAATTAGACTCACTGTTTGACAGCTCAGACCTCTAACAATTTGTGTCAGAACAAAGCCAAAGATGAATTGCTTCCATCCCTGTTTGAGACTATTGTACCTGTTCTTGCTGGCATGTTACATTAAGAGAGTACCTACCTGGCTCATTCTTCTCCTAGTGCCCTAAATTGGTTTTGGAGAATCCATGCACTATGCCACTGAACTAATTGAAAGCATTTTAAACAGAGTACCACTTTTTTTTTGTAAAAAAAATATGTTCTTTCTAAGCCAAAACCATTTGGAAGATGAAAATAAGTGGCTTCCCAGATGACCCAGACAAAGAATTTGCCTGAAGTATAAAATTTTGCTTGGAACCATATCTTCCCTATGTTACAGCTTTTAAATCTCTTGGAGTGAGATTTCAAATAAGAATACTGAGTGATATTTCTCCTATTTTGACAACTGACTTTAGTTTCAATTTGTAGGATATAATTTTTAACTTAGTGAAAAAAAGTATCCGCTGTACAAGGAAAGATAAAAGGATTGCAATATAATGTAGTTTAGACAAAACAGCCCTTACAATTCCCTTGAAGATGTATTTCCCTTCTAACTATTTTGTGCTAAGTGAACTCTGCTAATGTTTGACAAAAGGTTTAACTTTTATGCTTCTGTGCTCCTAGTATTATACATAACATGTATGTATCTATATCTAAATTCAGTATAGATACAGTGGTGTGAAAAACTATTTGCCCCCTTCCTGATTTCTTATTCTTTTGCATGTTTGTCACACTTAAATGTTTCTGCTCATCAAAAACCGTTAACTATTAGTCAAAGATAACATAATTGAACACAAAATGCAGTTTTTAAATGAAGGTTTACGTTATTAAGGGAGAAAAAAAACTCCAAATCTACATGGCCCTGTGTGAAAAAGTGATTGCCCCCCTTGTTAAAAAATAACTTAACTGTGGTTTATCAATTTCAATTTTCAATTTCAATATCAATTTCTGTAGTCACCCCCAGGCCTGATTACTGCCACACCTGTTTCAATCAAGAAATCACTTAAATAGGAGCTACCTGACACAGAGAAGTAGCCCAAAAGCACCTCAAAAGCTAGACATCATGCCAAGATCCAAAGAAATTCAGGAACAAATGAGAACAAAAGTAATTGAGATCTATCAGTCTGGTAAAGGTTATAAAGCCATTTCTAAAGCTTTGGGACTCCAGCGAACCACAGTGAGAGCCATTATCCACAAATGGCAAAAACATGGAACAGTGGTGAACCTTCCCAGGAGTGGCCGGCCGACCAAAATTACCCCAAGAGCGCAGAGACAACTCATCCGAGAGGCCACAAAAGACCCCAGGACAACATCTAAAGAACTGCAGGCCTCACTTGCCCCAATTAAGGTCAGTGTTCACGACTCCACCATAAGAAAGAGACTGGGCAAAAATGGCCTGCATGGCAGATTTCCAAGGCGCAAACCACTTTTAAGCAAAAAGAACATTATGGCTCGTCTCAATTTTGCTAAAAAACATCTCAATGGTTGCCAAGACTTTTGGGAAAATATCTTGTGGACCGATGAGACAAAAGTTGAACTTTTTGGAAGGTGCGTGTCCCGTTACATCTGGCGTAAAAGTAACACAGCATTTCAGAAAAAGAACATCATACCAACAGTAAAATATGGTGGTGGTAGTGTGATGGTCTGGGGTTGTTTTGCTGCTTCAGGACCTGGAAGGCTTGCTGTGATAGATGGAACCATGAATTCTACTGTCTACCAAAAAATCCTGAAGGAGAATGTCCGGCCATCTGTTCGTCAACTCAAGCTGAAGCGATCTTGGGTGCTGCAGCAGGGCAATGACCCAAAACACACCAGCAAACCCACCTCTGAATGGCTGAAGAAAAACAAAATGAAGACTTTGGAGTGGCCTAGTCAAAGTCCTGACCTGAATCCTATTGAGATGTTGTGGCATGACCTTAAAAAGGCGGTTCATGCTAGAAAACCCTCAAATAAAGCTGAATTACAACAATTCTGCAAAGATGAGTGGGCCAAAATTCCTCCAGAGCGCTGTAAAAGACTCGTTGCAAGTTATCGCAAACCCTTGATTGCAGTTATTGCTGCTAAGGGTGGCCCAACCAGTTATTAGGTTCAGGGGGCAATTACTTTTTCACACAGGGCCATGTAGGTTTGAATTTTTTTTCTCCCTAAATAATAAAAACCCTCATTTAAAAACTGCATTTTGTGTTTACTTGTGTTATCTTTGACTAATAGTTAAATGTGTTTGATGATCAGAAACATTTTGTGTGACAAACATGCAAAAGAATAAGAAATCAGGAAGGGGGCAAATAGTTTTTCACACCACTGTATATGTATGATAGATGATGTGTACTAGATGGTTTGCAAATAGTGCAAGGTAGATGCAACCATGTATATACTCGAGCTTATTTACAACCAAGTGTAGTGAGAACCTACAGTTCTCCCTGCAGTGAGTTGAGTGCAAAACCACTTTCATTACGGGAGAAGGAAAGGTTTAATCACTAGGGGCTGCCAAAATGTTAGGCACTCCCCAGTGATTGTAATTACGTATATGATACCATGGGCCAGTGCAAAAGTTGCACAAAATTGCATATTGCTCATTGCACTTGTGGACATAAATGAGTGCCATTGTGTATAAGTAATGAATAATGAGAGGGAGACCCTGACCTGTTGCATTATAAGGCAATAGAGCAACAGTTTTCCTATAGGATGATGCATATAATTTTACTCCCTCCACCTGATTACAAAGAAATGACATTCTTGTTTCCCAGGGTATGTATTTCTATGTATTTCTAGAAGGTACACTGAGACCTATGCTGTCTGGTTATACCAGGGCCATTCAGAAGCATATTGCAACAGACCCATAGTAAAGTGATATCTATTAAATTTACTTTAATTTTATTTGAACTTCATTTGCGGCGTTTAAAACATGCAAAGGGGGACACACATCCAAGTGGACGTCTAGTTCGAAATGTTGTGTTTTGCTGCTAAAATATATAGAATATTTTCCCTGTATATTAACATTTTTTCCCCATAAATGACCTTGACATATAATTCCGTAGCATCTTCTCCCTAAAGCTCCCATTGGTTATCAAATAAAACACATACAGTATCACCAGCTGGGAGCTTTAATCCTGCTATACAGTTCTTGCTAGGGATGCGCAGACCACCGGTTACTGGAAGTAGGAATAATTCCTGATGAATATCTGCGTGCCTCACCATTCTGATTCCGTATTATCGGGGCATTTTATATTTTTATATTTTTATCACTGACTTCTATCAGGTACACTGTAATTAGCATTAGAATCCAAGCTGCAAACTGGAAATGTAACACCTGAAAATCAGGCTCATTATGCTCGCTAGCTCCCTGATGCTTTGTTAATATCTCGGATCAAATGTTTTTAAGTACAGAGCACATTTATTCCTTGATGTAATGTTTATTTCTTTCTGGCTTTTATTTGTACATTCACACATACAGAACACACTTACTGTACTTACAGGTAACACTGTTTCTTATTCTACTGCATGACATCTTGATGGGAAGACAATTACCAAGCTATTTTAGTAGAAGTCGGATTGCTTTTTTAAAGGGAAAGTTTGCTTTAAAATTAGATTTCATTGACTTTCTATTCTGTCACTGTTCAAACTGAAACTGATATCCTGTAGTTCCACCCACTGCAGAATCTACAGTGGGCATAAAAGTACAGGTATGGGATCCCTTATCTGTATACTTGTTATCTAGAAAGCTCCAAATTATGGGAAGGCCATCTCATATAGAGCCCAATTAAATCTTGCTGTTAACTAAGCTCCATGAATCCATATTGCAGAACAAGGAACAAGGAACAAAGGGGGTGGCTTCAGGGTGATGGCCAATGCTACTTGGCTGAACTCTGTTCACCCTAATGTGTTACTAATAAAAAAAAATGTAAGTACCTTGCTGTAGTTCAGGAATTATTCAATAAAAACATCAGGAAAACACCAGGAAATATATATTGACCCCAGATCTCAAAACTAAATAACCTTCAAAGTAGCACCCTGCAGGCTGGAGATATCCACTGAGGTTCAAAGCATTTTTTGCCTACTACCCTGTAAAAGCCACAAGATTACATATCCCTGACCATGCAGAGATATGAAAACATCAATATATTGACTCCCTAATATTTTCATAATACAAATACAAAGGAATGTTTATGTTATAAAAGATTGGCCCTTTTCTGGAAAGGTATGTCAGGCTGCCTGTACCATTCCGCTCACTCATAAGGTCAGGGTAGGGATCAAGCAAGTCATTTTCTTTTCCATTGTTGTACTAATTTTACATCTTTTTTGCAATGTGCTATTAAATTCTGTTATAGAGAAAGCATTTAATGCAGAAGATTTTTTTTTTGTGTTACGGAAACAACATTCATTCTACGTATTTTCATTATGAGCATGAAAGGCATATTTGTGTGCTTCTGTTCAGATACAGATATCAATCAACATCTATAAACATATTTGATTTTAATGAAAGACTCGTGTTTGAGATATAGTGAAGTAATATAGCTTAATTTGGATGACAGGTTCCAATTAAAGGTCCACTAAAAGCAACAAACCTATGTCACATTATTTATTCTCTTTTGAACAGGCTACTGCACTGCTTTCACCTTCATCAGCCCTATGCATCTTTGGTTAAGCTGGTCAAATATGTACCTATAAACGCAATAAGTAAAGTTTTGTATTATTTTCACTATTTGGTGTTTTTTATTAAATGATATTTGTTGATTGGGCAGGTTTGAAAATAACATCTGCCAATGCCCCATATAGGTTTATGCATAGTGCATTCTAGGTGTGTATGGGCCCCTTTTAAAGTACCCTTCTATTTAACCCATGGGCAGAAATGTTGGCTACCATACAGGATCACCCCATTAATAGCTACCTTTACAACCCTTTTGTTCTTCCCTGCTCTTGAGAGGTGTTGGGTTGACTGACCCCACAGCATTTATAAAATAGGCATGCTTGGAGTTTCTATTGCAAGTGTGCACTGGAGTGAAATAAGCAAGTCCTCTGCCCTGGATAAAAAGCAAAAGGCCCTAGATAATATGCAACAGGCAAGCAGCTCTGGGGGGAACCTGACAAGTAAGTGGAAGAGAACAATTAGCTTTAAACTAAGCAGAATAAGGCTTTTGTCTGTGGAAATAGGCACAGCAATAGCTTTTCCTGGGTCTTTAGTTACCAATTCAACTGATTTTAGTTTAAGCGGCTTTCATCACAACTGAGGCCTCACTTGGACTTCTGCATGAGAACTTTGTTAGGGACTATGTAACAATGGACACTGTTGCGTTTAAGCCACATCTGAGAAGAAACAAATCACACTTGTTTTACTGACCAAGGCCAGGGCATTTGTGGCAAAAAAAATATAATTTCACTTATACATAGAAGAACAGCATAGTTCTGAAAATAAAATTACTATATTGTTTGGTGAAAAACACAGAAATGATAAATATTCATGGTGTTATGCACGGAATTCTTTTCAGATACAAAGATTTAAGGGGAACATCATTTTATATACAGCTGTGTGAATTTCTTTAATTTCCTCTAACCTAAACTATGAATCAACCTGCTTCTAGCCTGCTTAATGTGCCAGCTTGTGTGCCAAGGAGCAATTATTCCTTTGTAGGAGAGACTTTTCAATCTATATGCTGAAGAAGCGACTGTGCGTGGTTATTTCCAACGCGTGCACCTCTTTGCTGGCAAGTGGACCGAGACCACCAACTAATTTCACACTGACCTGCCTCACACCATAAATCTCACACACTGCTATCATTTTTATTTCTGAGACACTGCTACAAAGAGACATTGCTTTAGTGTATGAATATGTTACTGCATACAATACATTCAAAAGGATGAGAATGATTTGCAGCATTTTCCCTCAAATAAACAAATTCCACTTATTGCAGAGTGATGCAGAATAAGTTGGCTCTTAATAAATACATGCTAATAATACTAATAATAATAAAACACTAATAATTATAATAAAACACAACAATCTCCAATGTTTAAACATTTGATATTCTGCTACTAAAGGATCATTGTTATGTGAATATTATTAATATTGAAAAAAAAAAAAAAAATTGCCCACATATTCTGCAGCATGTGCAGTAGAAGGGTATATACATCAAACATACAAATGATATAACAATACTGATTGATACAGGAAACTAATAGGGCCCTGCTCAATAGAGCTTGCAATCTAAGAGGATGTAAGCATAGATTAATGGCACATGTAGCAGCAGTGGGTGATTTGTATGACAGCACAGGCAGTTTTTACCCTAAAAATGTGTTGTGCATATATTCAAGGCCAAAACTGTTTGTGTGTTGCACGCTGAAGTTGAATAGTTATATATAATTAAGTGGTATATAGGCTTATTTCACTGTGTTAATAAGCACAACATGCAATAGAAATGTTTCTTTTAATGGGTTGCAGTATATCTCTAATTACAGGTCATGGAACTCTGAGGTAACTTGTAATATCCTCATCTTTTTTAATAGGGGGAACAATTATTATAATACACAAGTTTCAGTGAGTCTGTGACAGTAATAACATCACTGAGCACCGATTGTAATTGATGACATCACTAAGCTCCGTTTATAAGGATATAATTTACAGGCTATTCATGGCTCTTGTTTATTATATATATATATCTTCCTGCATAGTAAAGAATATAATAAACTTTAGCCTGGAATCTAACACTGTACTCTCAGACACCATTCTACATCTCTTATTAAGAGGTTGTACCTATTATAGGATGTAGGACTTGTTTAACTGCCCTGGTGCTGAATGGTTCAGTTAGCAATAAGAAAAGAGAGAGCCACTTGCTGGTTTAGCTGATAGTTTAGCTGATGCTCCTGTCATAGCTAAGGTTAGAGCAGACAGCCGTGCCTCAGGAGTATTTTTTTTGCCGTTAACTTTTAGTCATTTGTAGAAGGGATGTTGAAAATAAATAACCTTTTATCAGGCCTTTCTGACTTCAAAATCTGTCAATTAAGTCAGTGTCTTATTTCCAAGTGAGGATGTTGGTTTTTAATTATGTATGCTGCCTGAAGGCGCAGCGTATCATTTGGATGTTTTTATGCTTGTTTCACACGAAGGGTCAGTGCCTGTTGCCATCATTCAAGGTGTCTCAATATCAATATGAATGCAAGAAAATGGACAGTAAGGTTCCTTTACCAATACAGAGCAAAGTGCAATATTTAGATGCCAATTGCCATGTTTTCCTCACAATGCAGCATCCACTCCCCCAGAATTGCAGCGTAATTGCTGTTTATGTCCACCACAACTTGCGTATGATATACTGTATGGACGCAAAGTAGCAGTATTCTCCCCTTGTGTGGCAAATTGACCTGGCCCAACCCACTAAGGGCATGTAAAATGTTCGCGTAAGTTATCACAGATGGTAAATATTAGATGGGAAATCTGTGGGGGACTGGAGAATTATCTTTCCTTTACTTTCCATTGCTACTGGAAACACCCCACTTGCCCTCTGCAAGTCTTTAAAAGCAGAATTTGTTCCAGTCCCCTAAATACTATGAAAAAACATTGCCAAGAATAACTAAGAATGAAGTGTCCCAGTATAACCGAGCTACCTAACCCCCCTCCCAGGTGCCCTTTTACAGTAAATTGATATATATCTGAGATTATAAATATGGATTGGAGAAATATCTGCCTTTGCCCACTAGAGATGCTTTGCTCATAATCTACTGTTTATTCAAGAAAAAAATAGATGTAAGTAAACTCTTTCTTAATAAAAGTATATTTTCCTGAGTAGAATTGTCAAACATACAATATTACTGTCTTACAATATTATATATCATATCAAAGCATAATCTTAAAAAATCTTCTGCATTGTTCTGCTTTATATTACTGCCAGATTGTTTGTCTTTATGTACAATGGGCTTATTTGCTCTGCCTTTATTTAGATGTGATTGTTCTCTTGCTCTGCCTTGATCCAACTTTATCATAAGACTTGGGTTAGAAGGGAGTACAGACAGAAAATTTTTGATTATGACTAAAAAAAAAAAAAAGCTTCTGCACACAAATCTGCTACCCTCAGAGGTACGAGATAACCTGGAAACGAGAGCAGATACTATGATAATGAAAGGATTTCACTTTGCCCGCCAATTTTTCTTCATTAACCACCCAGAAGTGTCAGCGAGCGAATCTGCCGTGCCTGACTTTTTTATTATTTTTGGGGAAGCAGACCTCGGTGAAGGCTGTTTTCTGCAGTAAAACTCTTGCACAAGTCTGCAGCAGTAATTACTAGGGGAAAGCAATAACGGAGCTGTGCTGAGCATTATACCAACTCCCTTAGCTTTAACAGGATAACATGTTTCTCACTGGGAGGCTGCTGTTTGCTAAATTAGATATTGTATTTCAGAAAAGGTCACTCTTTACCAGCATTGCTTCTGCTTTATTATCTTGGTACAACAGTCTGTCCTCCCTAGAAATGGCTTACACTTTGATTTTAGATTAATCACCCTTATGTGCCGCTTCGGCTTCTCCCTCTCCTTCCACCCCACCGTGTCTGATTACAAAAGCGTTAGACTTGTTGATGCATTTGTCTTCGCTTGCTATTTATTACCAAGCTATAGATGATCATTTTTTTCTCCCGGAGCGGTACCAGCTGCACAAGCGCATTTTTAGAGCTTTTATTTATATAGTTTGAATAAAGTATTCATTTGATAAATGCATTATATCTTTCCATGATTAACAGAGAGCGAGGGCTGTTTCAATGACAAATACCTTTGTATTGGAATCTGCATCTTCCCTCTGCCTGGCAAGTTGCCCGAATTTGGAAAATCTTCTTCTTCTTTTTTTTTTCACTCTCTCTCAGATAAAAGTGAATGCATAAGAATGTATTATAAAGCACTTAGTAGATTTATACTGTCATAATCTTGTTAACAGCAGGCCCAGCAGAAAAGGTTAATATATTAAACAAATATTGTTGTGTAACCATTGTTAGCTATTTTTAATGTATATATTGAAAAAGTCCAGCCGCAGTGCTAGAGGTATACACGTATGACTTCAATTTGCTCCTGGTAAGGTCTGGACAAGGGAATGGATGATGTAGGGAATGAAGCTGGTGATGTAGGGAGTGACAATGATATTTAGAGGCGGTGATGTTGGAGGCGGGCTATAACGTAGCAGCCAGTTATTGGCTGAATTCTGAATCAATCAAGTCATATCCAGATTTCAGACCAGGACTGCCCATGAAAAACTGGACTGAAGCAACCCTAGGTGGGACTACACCCTTCCTGTACTGCCAAGGATTCCTCCATTTCTAAATTTAATTAAATGTGGGTAATTTAATAAAAGGTCCCCAAATTCCTTCATATCCAATAACCCACAACAACCAATCAGCAGAGAACATTTGCTTCTCAGCTGTTTGCCAATGTTATATATACACTGAAGTATCCCTATGCACTGATTATACGTGAATAATGAATGCATATGATACACCACCATGAAAAATGATCAGCAGGCTTGGTGTCAAGAGCTTGCAAGTGGTCTTTCCGCATATAGTGTGTGTAATTATTTAGCCTCTATCATTAGCATGGTTTTCATCAATTTTTTATTCATAAAAATGAACTGCAATCATTAATATGTTCATTGCCTTGAAATCAGAAATACAAGCTGAACTCCCAAACAGCTTGTGGTCACATTAGCTATCAAATGTGGTCTTTACTGAACCAGTTGCCATTTTGTTTGCTTCCATTTGTGTAAAGACCATCAGAGCCTGAAATCTTCAGCTGTAATGAGAGACATTCTTCTGTATCCTAAGCTTTGCTTAGTATGTTGCGACGAGGTTCAAGTGGCTTAAATCATCGGTTCTGTACAATAGAAACTGACTGTGCTTGAGAAATGCATTGTACATTGCTGTGTGAAACTGACCATGCTTATAGGAATAAGGATTAATTATAAGTAATTATAATAATAGCATTGTTGGAGTGTTGCCCATATTTCATAAGTAGGGGAGTCCATTGATTCATGAAAGCTGTGATTTGCTATGAATAGGTTTTCCATTTACAATCCAAAAACATTCAGGCAGCTTACTTTGGTTATGATAAAACTGCCCACAGTGTGTGCAATGAAATAGGTGCTTTAGATTGTAAGCATCAGTGGGGCAGGGACTGATATGAATGCATAATAATCTCTGTAAAGTGGACTATATTGACACTATACAGTATAAATAGCCTTGCTTTTGGTCTGTGGAAGACATTTTGCAGGGGGGCTAAGACATCTAGCAAATTGCTGTACCTCAATGATCTATTTTTCACTGGTGCAAACAAATATAATAAATATAGAACTACTGCACAATATTGCGTTAAATCTAAAAATCAATATTATGAATATAAAGAACAATACCCATCTTGGGAGTTGAAAATAAAATACATGCAACTTTTATAAGCCTGTTTGTCGAGAAAGAGCCCTGTATGTGTCTGTGACAGTTTCTAGTGAATAATTATCGTGTTTCACGCAGGTTCCAATCACCATGTATCAGTGTATAAATATTGCCCTCCTGCTAACTAGATATCTACTCTAACCAGCATGAGTACAACTTGAAAATAAGTATATTTCTGATATTTACAACTGACAGACAGAAGAGTCAAATGCTGCTGATAGGGCTGACACTGGAAGAATGATTACCATACACTGACCTGCTAATATCCAGTTTATTCAATTCATACCATACTAGCATCACTTTCAATTCATTATATATCAATCACGTTGCCATCAAAACTCTGAATGTGTCTTCTGCCATAACCTGCAGGCCTGTTATTGCAGAATACTTCACTGCTATAGTCCACATGGAAAGTTGAAGAAAAATTAAAAACTGTATTGTCTGTTGTTCAGTTCAGTAGTTCATATTGGAATCACATTAATGCATTTTCCAATGGCTCAGATGATGTCAAAAGCCTGTACCAAGAAGAATAGATGAGAGCATGAGGGTTTATTCAAAGAGTAAATAGAGGCATAATTAGGAGGAACATGTCCATGTCTCTAGTGTTGTAGGGTTGGTTTACTTGTGGCATTAATAGCAGCTTGTCAGATCCAGTCAGGTTCATGTATTAGATGGGTCATACACACATCTTCTCAGACCCGGTTCTCTGGTTTATAATGGCAGATTAATTCATGATTATTGTCTTGCTTGGGATACAGAGAATTAATAACAAGGGGCTTTGGAGTGATTGATAACTGCACCTGAGGGAGGAGGAAAGGGCATTTGTAATAAATTAAATGAAAAGAGAGCGTTAAAGTAATTAGACTGTTATATTAATAGGGACATAGTTAAATGGGACAATGTTCTGATTAGCATTTTTTTCAACATTATATTGCAGATACAGAAGAACGGAGTGTGTTCTCCTATACTCGCTCTTGCAGAGCATAACACATACACTCACATATATATAGGTCTCTATATTTCAATAAATAAGATTATTACAATTTTCAGTATAGAGAAGGAAAATAGCATTAAATAAATGTAATCTGGGCTGCAAAATGAGTTTCACCCAGTAAGGTCATAAATAAAATGGAGCCGTGTGGCACTATAAATGCTGTCAGTTTTTCCTTATCATGTTATCTCTAGTCCTGCAACACTTATTTTATCACATTTTCATTTTATTTCAGATTCATGACCTGAACACTCGCAGGTGACATCACTCTCCTCTGCCTGCTTTTGTAATTCTTCAACGCGACTATAAATTGCTATGTGGGCCTCTAACTGCTCTCTCTCTTCTTTTTTTCTTCAGACTGAAAACTACACATTTGATACAAACTATGTGAACAGCAGAGCACATCTGATTAAAAGGTACAGTCTCCAATTTGCTTCTCCAGAAAAATCACTTCTTTTATAAGATGTTACTGGGGGTGGGGGAATTGCAAAGTTATTTTCTTGTGGCCAGTATATTGGATATTGGATTCTAGCAGGTATTATTTTTTTAGCTGAAGCATAAGTTGGCTATATCTCCTTGACAACACTAAATACAATATTTGTTCCACTGAAGGCAAGAAAAATACTGTTGTGCTGTTCTAGAATAGAATGTTTAGTGGGTGTTGATGGGTGGTATAGACGAGCAGAGGTGATGTGTGACAGATTTCAGACGTTAAAAAAATCAAATTTAATTGAATTTTGATTCCAAGTGATTGGAAATGGTCTAGTGGTTAAAAATAAATAGGGGCATAGAGTAGGTATATTTATTTATGGGATGCATATGTAAAGACAAACACACCTGCTACAGAGAGACACATCTGCCTGTCTCATTCTTCTTCCTAAAGGCTTTATCAAGCAAAACCTACTGTACCATAACTCATATTAGTACAGCTTAATGGCTCCCCTCCTTCAGCTCCCACTGAATCTTCCAGCCCCTGTGCAGAAGTCAGGAATGCAAAAGTAAACATCCCTTATTGTTGCTCGATGCTGTATAGCTTCACTACAGGATACATTACAATGTCATGCGGATTTGCTTTTCCAATAAAGTATCTGGCTTCAAAGCTAAACCTGTATGAGCTTCAAAGAGGTTCTTCCCATGGTATTAATTCCTGGTATAAGAACATTTTGCTGATGGTTTTATGGTTTCTAACACACATCCTGTCTCTGATCTACAACTAGTTTATTGTGCTTATGTTGTTTTGTTCGGTTCCCAAAATATCCAGAAACAAAGGCAAACCCAATATCGTAATTAGATCTCTGCACTTTCAGTGTTTTATTATATATATGTAATATCACTTGCTCTTGGGATCAAAGGAACTGATACAGACATGTATACAGGAAATAATGAGCTGATAGACTGTACCCACCTGTTGTACAACACACATAGTAATCAAATCACATCAGTTGCACCACTCAGCCTTACCTTATGCCCTCTTTTTTCCCATAGTAACCCTCTGCTTTGCTCAAGAACCCTCTGCTTTGCTCAGAAGCCATAATGCTTCTTGGCATTATGTACCTTGTACTCATTATTCCTTTTTGTTTAATTACATTTTACACACTCAAAATAAAATAAAGACTATTAACAGTGTGCCTTTATGCCACACAGTACGATGCAATTGACTCCTCACCTTATATTGCAATCACTTCACGATTATTGGAGCAATTAGAATTGTGTCTTTCCTTGAATAAGGTGCAAATTCCATATTGATTTGAGGCCCCAAATTCAACTGAAGTTGTACAAACTTTGATCTGCTCTGATGGTTATGGTTGTTGAAGTTTCTGTAAGCTAAACTTATGTAGGGCTATGTTTTGATCTTCTGGACCCAAACACCTGCTAGTGGCATCACAATGACATCAAATAAAGTGAAGCAGAGCACCCTAAATGGTGATCTAATTTGAAGATAGGTTCTGGATTAACCATGTGTACTTCTCTTAATAACATTTATCATCTGCAGCAACATTAATGCTACTGTAGATAAGAGCATTTGGCACAACCAAAAGTTTTATAGGCATTAAACTGTACCATTCTTTTAGAACCTTCCAGTTCCATGGTCTTACTTGTAAAACAACCATTTATTCAATTTTATGATTGTTATAGTTTTTTTTTTTTACAAGAACATCTTTTTGTAGAATCATGTGAAGACTTGGATATAAATGTATTTTCACAGCTTCAATCCTTCATAGCTCTGTTAAACCATGGATGGTAGGTGGTCCAACTGGTTTCCATAGATACAGAAAAAATGCACTAAGCAGAAAACATTTTCAGCTCTTTAGTCCTATAAAGAGCAAGACTTGTGAAAAGTGACTACAAGTAAATAGCTCCATGCTGAACTGTTTTGTGTACATCAGATTAGCTGGTGTTGATGCTCGGAAGCTGAGTTCTGTCACTTTTCTAAATGGATATGTGCGCCATGAGTTAGTGTTAGCAGTTGAAAAAAATATACTAATAAAAAAGGTAATTGCTAAGCATCATATTTTTGGCTTCCTTAAAATAAAATAGGGTCAGTAAATATATTATTGGATGTGTTGACTTTTAATATCTGCCATTCAAAAGATGCTTGCATGTTGAGCAGCTATGGGTACAAGGGAGATGCAAAGGACTTGGCATGCAAAAGGGAAACATGTACAACGTCTAGATCATGTATAGGTTGGAAAGGACTTAAGATCACTCCACGAGCAAGCAAGTATCAGCATAAACATATTGTTGTTATCAGGGCCGGAACTAGGGGTAGGCAGAAGAGGCACGTTCTTAGAGCACAAGGGTGGGGGGGGGGGCACTGGGCACATACCTCTCCTGCCTGTGCCCCCCAAGTGGCAGGGACGCACACTGTTGCCTAGGGCACCCATTTAACTTGTCGTCCCTTCATTTATATATATCTAGCACCAACATATTATGAAGCCCTTTACAGAGATTATACGTGTTTTATTATCACGTCCCAATGGAGCTTACAATCTAAGGTCCCTATTACATTCCCACACACAGTAGGGTCATTTTCATCAGAAGCTAATTAACCTGCCTGTATGTATTTGGAGTGTGGGAGGAAACTAAAGCACAGGGAGAACACAGTCAGGTCAATAATTCCTCTGCATATGACTTAATAGACGTTATATTTTATTTACCTTTGCTCATGTTTATACATAGCTGAATGTCTGAAAATGATTTTAGATGTCAGTTTAGTTAACTGTTATAAAGTTGGGATTAAATTTTTGTGTATTTAGTTTATGTTGATAACTCATGATATTTTCATGCAAGGTATGAGGGGATTCCAGTGAAGGACAAATACATGTTTGGCTGCATTTACTAAATAAGGTTCAACCATAGTAAAAAAAAAAAAAAAAGCTGTTTAGGTGGAACAACACTGTATAAACAGGATTATCTGGCATTGTGTTTAATTTTCCTAATCTCCTGCCAGTTTGTTTGGATCTTAGGGCATTTCTATGCCCTCCCACACTCCAAATTTCTATGAAGCAAAGGAATGTTTGGGCAGAGCCGCTCCCCAATATCTTTTTAATATAAAGGGGTGTAGTACTATCTCTTTAATACCTTCTTGTTTTTTTCTGATTCTATAGCATTCGGTGCTGTTTATCAAATTATAAATAATAATGCCCACCTGCACCCCCCACCCTAATTTGATAATTTGATCTCTAGATCCCTTTTTGCTTTTGTCTGTAACTCATAGCTTTTTTCTAGTCATTGGGATCAGAGCAGAAGTGCATTCTCCTTCAGGCACTTGGTGCAGCATATGGCTCCCAGCAGGTGAAGTAAAACATATTTATTTATTGATAAGTAAATAAGCCCCCTGCCAGAAAGTAGCTTGCAGGTCCACGAATCACGTAAGAGTACATGTGCTTATTTTAATGCCCTTTGCTCTGGCTTTTTTCTCTATTTACATTTAATAGTTATGTATATTTCAGCCCACCTAGAGCTCTCCATATGGTAAATCCTACAATTACTACAAATGCTCAAAACCTGTGAATGAGCCTGCTCTTTTCCCTGCTTGTATCATGTGTTTCTGTGTTTTCAGGCATTTTTTTTTCCAAAGCTTCTGATCACTTACATACTCAAAACAGAAACAGGGCAAAAAATCTATTTTAATCACAAAAATCTTGTTACAAGGGGACAACAGAGCAAGCAATGTCAATTAATTTGTTGTTTGCTGCCCTAGCACATCACCCATGGACCCAATTATTTGATCCTGTGGTCAAACAAATAGATATAGATTGGTGGCCTAATTAATTTACTTAGGTTTAATGAGATATGTAAAATGTTCCACTTACAGGCACATATATGCAGTGCCAGCATCCAATTCCTATTTCAGCTCTTACATTTCTTTTCTGATTAGACTGCGTGTGTTATATGTGACAAAATATAAAAGTATATTAGAAGTAACCTTAGAGCTCCATGACCTGAATAAAAGCACTTTGCCTGTGGCCTCAAGCAATTATGTGGTCATGGAAGTCATCTGTGACTTAAAATTTACTTATTTTGGGATATTTCTATATTTATAGTAGAAAGTGATATATATATACAGTATAAATATATATATATTTTTTTTTTCTTTCCCCCAATATATATTATCAACAATTTGCTGTTTGCTGGTGTAGCCGCTGCACATTTCTTGCATCTACTAATGGTTTCATCATTGTAAATTGTAAGTTATCCGCTCCACAGAGCTTAAAATTCAAATGGTATTATCTATGACATAGGGAGACCAAATGACTTGTCCAGTGTTAGAAATTGCTGGTAGACTCATTGTATCTTTTAGAAATATAAGACTAAACCTTCCTTTCTCAGGCAAAATATTAAATAGAGTAAAGCTGAGGAAATGTTATGGAGAGAGATAACAAAGGACATGTTGGCGGAACACAAACACAGAAACAAACATGGCAGACTTGACATGGGGCACAGCAAGGCTGCTATAGGATTGTGAGGGAATACAGTAAACATGGATCAGTCTGTGGGGCAGAGATAAGGAGGAAAGCTGGCTGAAGAATTTAGATGAGGAGAATCAGGCTATGGACAATAACAAGAAAATAGAGAAGAATGAGAGCATTTACTAAGACTGGTGGTTATATTAAATGCTGTTAGTTTTCAAGTATTGGGGCATCTGCTAATTTACATATTTAACAAATTCTATTCATTAGTTAACTAACTTCCAAAATACAAGGCATTCATAATATGACATAACAATCTTGAATATCATCATACTTTAGATACACTTTTCTATGGGCTGTTCTCTGAAGATTTTTAAGCCACATTGGCCATGTCTATTGCAGGTGCACAACATCTATGTTGAGTCTTAACCACCCATTAAGGTATTCCAACAAACAATAGCAAGTTTTACATTATTTTAAAAAAAATAAAAATAAATAAATAGTGTATATATTTAATATTGATTGCACCTTTAAACAGTCAACCATTGTGAATGTTAGCATGCAAAATATTAATCATGGCACCAATGTTGATCCTGAGAAAGACTAGAATTAAAAACATTCACTTCCAGTTGTGTTTAAGCAGGAGTCAGACATTTCATTCCTGACTAAAATATCAGATATTATTGAAACCACTCAAAAATGAGCTTTCTCCCCAGTTATCAACCTGTAATGTGCAAAGATTGTATTGGTTGCTATGGGTTACTGCACCTAAGCAAGCATTGTACCTTTTATTGTACCTTTATTTATTTTAACACATGGGAGCTAGTGTTAGACTCCATCAACCTTGGTATAGAATACATCTTCATTGTTTCCATATGCTGATATATATGTCCATATACTGATATAAATGTAGGTCATAAAGAAAATCAACCTATACTTTAGGTCTACTGGTTAAGTAGACGAGGGCTTCTGCAAATAGTAAAATACAAGTACAGGTATGTGACCTGTTATCCAGAATGCTAAGGGATTTTTTGGATAAGGGGTCTTTCCATAATTTGGATTTCTATGCCTTAAGTCTATTAAAAAAAAATTAAACATTAAATAACCCAAAAGAATTGTTTTTCCTCCAATAAGGATGAATTATTTCTTAGTTGGAATCAAGTACAAGGTACTGTTTTATTATTACAGAGAAAAAGAAAGTCATTTTTAGAGATTCAGAACTTTCTGGGTAACAGGTTTCTGGATAATTGATATACCATACCTGTAATTAGGAATTGCCATTTTAGGAATTCAAATAACACAGTTATTATAAATTACTTTGTTGGTTTGTGAAACACATATGAAACTGAAAATCAACCATTAAAAATGGTTTCTGGGAATTAGTGTCAGAAATGCTATGTTTTCGTAAATAATACCAGTAATGTGTATTCACCAGTCCATTATAAAGGCATAATTCTATATGAATGTCAGCATTACAAAACATCAGGTCAAAAACCAAGTGCTTTTCCAATATCCATCACATAAATTATAACCCTTCTTTTTAATATTATTGTTATTATTTTCACATTCTGACAGCTTATTTTGTCCTCAGCTCAATATTTCTGCTACAAGAAATATAAAAAAAAAATCTGCTTTGATGACATGAAGTATAGGAAAATTGTTCCATATAAAGGTGTAAAGGTGAAAGGTTTTGTGTCATAGGAGCCTTTGTGTTTCTGTCTAACCCTGATGTATCACAAGGCAACATAATTCATATCAGTGCAACATATGATAGATGTGTTATATTTTTGTTACATTTTTATTAATAAGGGATTCCACTTCTTTCCTTTGGAACTGACTTATTTAGTGTAAAATGAGTTCTATATAATGAACTTTGCCTTCCACATTTGGTCACAGAACTTAACTGGAATAATTAACTCCCCACCATTTTTAAGTTAAAAGGAAAATCCTACAAAATGCCTAATCCTTCTCCCACCCTTGCTGCGAAGAACCAATAGCAAGGGAATGAGTGTATAATAAAAGCATTCTTTTACAGCACTGGGGCTGATATACTAACACAGGGGTTGAATTGTACCAGTGCATTTCCCAGTAGAAATGAGCAATTAGGTTGGAGCTACTGTACATGTAGAAGCAAATATCTGATTTGTTGCTATAATTGCACTGGTGCAGCCAAGCACTTTAAATTAGTAAATTAGGTCCACTATTAAGTTTAATGTATAACAAAATAATATACTGATGGGACACACATCCTTAGTATAAGCCCAGTCTTCCCAGGAGGTATTTATACTGCTCTTTCCGTTTACTGGAATGGTTAGCAGGGTGTCAGTGGCACATAGTTATGTAGGTGGGTATTGTTCGAGGGCTGTGTAGGGCATTTTGAACTCCCAAAGTCCTGTGTGCCACATGTTTTATTGATATATATTTTTAACGGAACAAATTTTAAACACAAGCCCTATGAATTTGTGTTGTGTTGACAAACGTTCCCTTTAACTGCAATGAGATACAGATTTAAATAACTAATAGAATAATTCTTTTCTAGCCTGCAGGACAGTCAAAAAAACAGGTGTCATACTTCTCTATTAACTAGGGTTTTTGGAGCAGAAATACAGAACCAGTCACTAGAGACTATTTCATGCATTCCATGTTTTTTTATTTTCTGTTTAACTCTAAAATCTAAGGAAGAATCCCTACTAAATCTAACCTTACCCCATCTGTTATGCACACAGTTTGCTATTCCCTTAGAATATAAGTTTTACATATATATCATCAGGCTAGTGCTGTAGCTTTTCAATAGGCATCCCTTTTTCGCTCCTCCGCCTATATGTATGAGAGGAACAAGACTCCCATAGTTACAATTTACCTTTTTCTCAGCATTAAAAGCCTAGATGTATTTACTAATTTAGCAATTTAAAAAAGAAAAGGAATGTTCCATTTCTGGCCCGTGACGTGGTAATATACAAATGACCTACAGATCATGTTCTTTTGTGGTCCCAGTTCTAAGCTCTAAGTTCTAAAGAGAAGGTATTCAATGTAATTTGTATAAAGTTTTCTTCTGCACGTTACTTCATTGTCTTTTGAAGTATTATTTCAGGTAAATTATAATGGTAAAAATTCTAATAACTAGTGAGTTCGCAAAGCGGCAAAAAAATTTGCGAGACGGTGAAAATGTCACACCAATTTTTCTTTTGATGCAGGTGACAATTTTTGTCACCCGGCGAATTTTTTTGCAACAAATATTTTCGCCTGTTTTACGAAACAATCCGTTGACGGCGAAAAGTGGAAATTCGCCACAAATCCATGCCTGCAGAATAACCCGAAAAGTCTTGTGTAGAATGGCCTCATGAAACAATGCCGACCAGCTCCAAAGGGGTTAAAGGGAATCTAATTTAAACCTGTTAACAGTGCCGAAGTCGCCAGTGAATTGTCAGATAATAGGACTTGTTTTAATGAGTCAAAAAAGCAAACCAAAGAGAGAGCATATCTTATGTGGATACTGATGGGAATAAAAGGCATTCCCATTTCAGATATCACTTAGCTATAAATATATCTTTTGCATATTTATGGGCATATGAATATAGATAAAGCTCAATTTTGCTGCATTCTGAACTCTTTCCAAGCTCATTGACTTTATATACTAATCGCTCCAAGAAAATATTTTTAGTATCATCATATACTGTAGTTATTGGGACCGATACGCCATAGATCAGTCATGTTACAGTGTTTGTAAAGCATTGTGCTTTCATTATCGGCATTGTCGTTTCCATTATCTGCATTATTGAATATTATTGTCTGACTGAGAAGTTGAAAAAAGGAAATGTTTGGGTAATTAACTTCTTCAGCCTGGTCTTCAAAAATATCTCATGTAATAATACCCCTTTCTCTTCCATGATAAAAACCAAGACCAAGAGAATGATAAGCAGTTATCAAATCATAGACATAGACAAGAATGTTGGCACCCAGCCTGTGCTGCATTAGTCTAGAAATGGCACCCTACCCACACTACCTGTACATCAAGACAGTTTCTAATTATAACCATGTGGAATATCTACAATCAGCTTCTATGTGCTGTGATTGTACACATCATTTCTGTTCTCTTTAGCACTGAATAAGTGCATGCTATGAACCAGTCCCGTGTTGTTGAAAACAGAATGGTGGCTTAGGCAGTTGATGAGGGTTTTGATGACTCAGGCAGTCTATTAATACACTGTAGGCTGATTTCATTCTAAGCCAATATCACTTGTTATCATTTGACATGCCGGTTTATTATCAACAATATTAATGTCAAGTCTTGATATTAGCCTTCAACATTTACATCAATACAGCACAATAAAAAGATTGCAGAATGCTGGATAATTCACTTAGTAATCCAGATAATGTGCCTCTCAGCGTCAGGTTTAGCATGAGTACAACACGGCATCACACATAGATTTCATTAAGCACATATTAGCAAGTGAATTTTGGCAGATTTTTCCCCTGTTTTGTTTGAAGCTCAGCAGCACTTAACCCCTCGGGAAGATGGCTTTAAATACACTTTAAAGGATTAATTTGTGATCAGTCTTGATATATTCTTACCAAATATTTTGTGACAATCCTACTACTGTGTATATTTCTGCTTCAGGGGTGAGCCATTATTTGCTGCCATCCCAAAAAATGTATGTCATAGAAGTTGACATGACACTAAATTATTGTTATTTCTCAACCCAGCAGTTCAACCTTCAAGGACTTGGAGGGGAATAGTCTCAAGGACAGCGGGCATGAAGAAAGTGACCAGACTGACAGTGAACATGATGTCCAACGGGGCTTGTACTGTGACACGGCTGTCAATGATGTGCTGAATACCAGTGCCAATTCAATGGGGAATCAACTGCCAGAGCAAGGTACTATAAAAAAAAAACCTGGTGCTGTCTGCAAATGTTTTATTTTGTTTGATAAACCGCTGTCATATTTCTGTAATTCTCCATTGCTTAAATGTGACTCCAGTTGCTTGTTAAACAGTTTTCAGCATTAGTGATAAACCATTTGCAAATGTCATTAGAGAAGCGTTTGATGGGCTGCAGGTTGGCAATGTTACAGGTGCAGAGCCAAATTATGCATAGACACCCTAGGCGTCTACAGCAAAAACAGATTCCAAACAATGGCTTTGGGTGTCTAGAGGTTTGTACTGCAACAATAGGATGCCAACAGGAGCACAGCACTACAAGAATAACTGTTGCCATCTTTCCAAATTGTTTCTCCACTCTACCTGCTGTCACTTTTCTTCTGCCTAAAACTGCTACCCTTCAGAGTCCTACTCTATGGAATATTCTAGGAAGGCATTGTTACTCCCCTCAAAAACAGCTCTGTATGGGTTTCTAGAAGAGACACCTTATCAGAAGTAAAACATCTAATCCTTTCCATGGTTTCTGGGAGCTGTAAAAGGAGATAAAATAAGGAGGGAAACAGTTTGTTGCTTTAAAAATGTTTGGATCCATGGATGATGAATAGCTAGATATAAATATATAGGGAGATACTAGGATGCTCTTTTCAGTGTAGAGCTTTTGGAGTAAATGGCTCCTCTGGAGGATTTCAGTAATAACAAATAACACTCAGTTACTTTGTTTTTTTTTCTGTTTAAATGATTAGAATTTATTGTTGACATTTCAGCTGCATAAGCAGTCTCCTTATTGGATTGGTAAAGATGTGCCTGGAGGATGGCTGCGTACAGGAGAGACATGCAATATATTAAAATCATTTATTAAAGCCTATGTGACCAAGTGCTTGTTTTACAGTGTCATACAATATTTGATAATGCCACACATTGTAATACAACCCTAGAAAATATGTGTCTAAGGAATAGCTACTAGAATTAGCTACATAATCTCATTATCTGGAACTACAGCACTGATGTTATGTGGGTTTTAGTCTTTCAAAGATATCAATTTCTTTTAATAACAAGCTTATTTAGACTGTACCATCTGTAGGTTAAGGCACTACTTCATTATACACAAACTAAGTGGGCCAGATGGACACTGACTGGTAACTATATATATTGTGGTAGGAATTGATTTGCCTATCCATTGATCAGCATAATTCCCATCAGCATCCACCCTAAATGAAAAGTTTACCAGAAGGCCCTCAATCTGCTGTTCAGTTCCCAGTAGTATTACATTTCATATAAAGATAAAAATTCACCATGAAAGATGTTGACAAGTCTTCTACATGGTGTAGAGGCATCTGTAAGAAGATGTTCTCTCTTTTGTCTATGCTTAAAAGGTCTCACAAAGCTGTTATAAATAGACTAATGATCAAATTTAATGCAACTTCTGTGTTTCTGATTACCTCAGACATCTGCTCGGGACTAAATCAATCTGCTCTCCGACATAATTATATAGTTACATATTTACATCGAAAGTTTAGTGACAGTCAGTCTTTCTTATACACCTCATGAATGGAAAGAGGTTGAAGTCAGCAGTTTCTCATAAATGAGAGATCCATGTGGATCATATCAATTTCTGCTGAGGCAAGTGAACTGAGAACTCATCAAGTCTTGAGGTTCATCTACTCTGCACAGTTAGTTGGACTTCAGGGATGTCATGAAGATGGCAGCCACCCATGTCAAATATATCATTAAATGCTTTAAACTTTATCAAGTCTTGGGCATATTCAGAGCTATCTCTGCAAATGTCCACTATTCATTTTAGCATTTTGTCATTTACTGAATGCGTATATTTGCATATTTGTTTTTCTATTTTCCCCTTTCTGGAAATAACATGATAATAGTGCTATTCCATCTGGGTATTGAACTCTGCATGAAAAGTTTCTTCTTGGCTTGGCTTCTTGACTGTTCCCAGAAATGCTGGAAGAAAAAAAACTGACACAAGCAACTCAAATGGGACAGATAAACAAACAAATATTTAGAAAAAGACGTTTTGCATCCATTAATTACATTTTCTTTATTAAATAGTGGGATGCATAACATTTCTATATATATATATATATATATATATATATATATATATATATATATATATACCTTTTGCTCGCTAAGAAAATCACATTGTTTTCTGTCCAACCTCCGTACTTTACCCACAGCAACAACTATACAGTTATAGAGCAAGACATAATGAAATCTCCCTGGACACATTGTTTAGAGTAATGTTACACTAGGGAGTTGTCTTCCAACTTGCATTTTTCCAGTGAGAAGCAAAAGTTGGCTCTGTAAAAAGGCCAAAAGTCCAGAGCCCAGGCCTGCAGATTTGTATTAAATATATTTGGCAAACTTCCTTATATTAGAAAGACATAGTTATGTTAAAACATGTTCTACTGTTCAGGCAAGGCAAGGTAACAAGTCACTATTTTGGGTCCATTTTTTTGGTGGGGGAATTCATAACAAAAGTGGGCCAGGGAGGTATAAAAGGTATATCCAACCCAGAGCTTTAGATGCATATATTTATTTTTGTGCATGTATTTATCAGTGGTAAATGCTGATACAGATCATGGAGAGTAGATATCTTACAATGTAAAATTGTTCGAAGCTTACTTATGCTTCGCAGTTTGTAAATTGACATCTGTGTAATTGCTCTGTGTTTAAGTATGGCTTAAGTGGGGTGTAAAAATAGAAATAATTTACCAGTTATATTCATGGGGCACACACCACACTTATTTGTTTCTCCTAACTCATTAGCTACTTTCAGTTGTCATGTTGTGAAAAATAAGCCCAATAGCCCTATATGAATTAATATGCAGTAAACTTCCATAGGTTAATTAAGGACATTATAAACAAAAGTAAAAGAAAATGAAGAAAGTAAAGGAGGAATACAAAATGGAAAGCCATAGTATTGCTAAGAAATTGTCTTGACAAATGAATAATAGCTTCAGCAAAGGGATACAAGCAGAGATTTGTGTGCCTGGGAAATAAAGAAATATATTTTAAGCAGCTGTAGATTCAGTGCAGACCCACATTCTCATTGGTGATGTTAGATTCCAAACGGAACTGATAAAAGCCCCTGTTTCTTTCAATTTGATACAGTTTATCCGAGAAATGTAAGAATGCTTCCAATCCAACATGACAGAAGCTTTAGAAGTTCATTGGTGTCCAAGCTTCCATTTAAGTTTGGGCATGAATGTTGTTTTTTTAATGTCGTTCTGATACAAACATCCTATGCAAACATCTTGTCTTTTTCAATTAAGAAGTATGAATTCAGCTTGGTGCTCAGGCTCATTGAAGCCTCAGGGTGCTTGGATATGTCTTGAGATAAGCTGAAGCTGACGCTCAGCTGGAAGCCTCACTGCTAGAAGACTTAAGGATGTAAAAACAAAATTCTGTGATTATGTGTGCGGGTCTTCAGCTGTTTAATGTGATTCACGGTAAACATCATTAAAGCCTTTTGTTTTGATTTTATAAATGAGTCAAATGGAAAAAAGGTTTTACCAGCCACTTCTTATTATTTCATATGCACACTGCATACCTAATCCACGGCTAGGAAGGGCTTTAGTATTCCTGCTGATAATATTCAGAAATAGGAAATCAGACTATATCATCACAAAGGCTGAGCAGCGTGCACCTCTTAACAGCTGACCCCATATACTGTAGTGTTTGCTTGAGTGGCCAAGGCTTCACAGATTCTATATAGACTTGCAGCAATATTGGAGTGAAACAGAGTACTTGAGTCTTAGTACTTGAGCCATAATTGTATTTAGAATTTCATAAATCATCCACTATGTTGATATACAACATACAGAATCTCAGATTCTTTTGTTGGAAGTCAATATATCTGAAAATCGGATTTAGTGTTAGAGGGCATTAAACCACTGAAAAGATGGAAAAACATATCTTCCTGCTTCCTGTAGTATTCTATATGGCAAAAAGTGTTCTACTTAATTGTTCTTAAATATCCTTTTACTGGTATTGTACATTTAAATAACCTTTATGTAATCACCTCTGTTTCTTTATGGATTGGCCAGTGAAAAAATGTACCTATGTTACAATGTGACTATATAAAGTAAATGTTTTATTTACATTGAGCATGTCATGCAATATCCGCATCTACCAGACACTCACAAAGTAATTGAAAATTCCATTTTATCAGAACAGTATTTGCTGTCAAAAAGTTTTATCTTTACTTCAACAAAGACGCTTGATTAAGTCCCTCAGGGCCTGAATTTGCATCTTTGAGGTCAGATATTCTGCTTTGCAATTCATTGAGCTATTTATCCCTAGGTTTTCCTTTCATGCATGGCCTTATTTGTGCTCCAGTCTTCATGTAAACTGATTTTGTTTTAAAACATAAACTATCCGAAATTAGAATACTATAAGCAGCATTAGTTTGTAGATTTAGTTGCCACAGTATGAGGTTAAAGCAATTTGAGTACACAAGGACAGGTGGTGACTCTGCTGGTGTGTCATGTTGATAGGTAAATACCAGTGATGATTTCTTATTAGTAAGTAAGTGTCCCTGTGTACAGTTTTGAATGTGTTGATGATAGACACTGAGGGCATGAGTTAAGCTGGGTGCATGCACTGCACAATAAGTTCCCACAAAATACTATTCTTTGTATGTGCCCAGACTAGAGTGGTGCAAAGGATATCTAGGATAAGGGAAATAATGATGGCACCACACCCTGTAGGAAAGTACTCTGAGACATTTGGTTTTAAAAGGCACACCAGCCTTAGGAAAAAGATGAGCAATTGTTGTCACCGTGGGGGACGTAAAAAAAATTGGCACTGGGGCAAGCTGCAGGTTTGAAGAGCCTTTACTAAGATTTATATCACACTTGGCGTTCCTCCACCTGAATAAATGTAAGTTCAGTGAAAATATGCCCCATGTGTGTAGTGGCAGGTGGATGCTGTTTATATAACTGATCCAAGACTCGGAGCAGTTAGGAGTAGCATTGGCACATTCTCTGCTGTAGTTTATGTGCCAGGGAAGTAACGACATGTGTGACATAACCCTTAATACACAGTTTACCATAAGAATCTCTTCTTATGGTGCATGTTTTTTTTTATTTTTTGTTGTTTACTTCACTTCTTTGTGATTCACTTGTCTAACAACTAAAAAGAAATACATTTAGCAATAGCTTGGAGCAAAGCAGTGTTAGATTTATTAACCCCTTAAAGGTCAACTAAAGCACTGAATTATTCCCCCCCATGGCTGTATTAGAAAGGATGCCATAACTCTCTTGCAGCATGTGTAATATCATACTCACTGGTGCTTGCTTACGTGAAGGACCTTGACTTTTGCACACCCACAATAATAGCAAGGCGGCATTACACCACTTGGGAATAAGCAATGGGACTTGTGTTGTGTAAGGTTGCTGCACTTGGGGATCTGTACAGCAACTTGAAACATTGTACTATAGGCACAGAGAAAGAAATATTGAAATGTGGGCTTTTTTGTATTATTTATATATATATAGATGAGGAAGTAAAAAAGGTATAATTTTCCTATAGCTGGAAATAATGGTTCAGCACTCTTCATCTGTATGCTTGGGGAGTGCTTTAGGACTTCTGCCAGCTGAGTGGCAGCATAACCTTAAAGATAACAAACACAGAAAATCATTCTTTACTACATTTTATTTACCATGGTATCTGTTATCTCTCCTGCAGAAACCTGAGGGAATAATAGGAATAAGCCTATTTGCTGCGGAGTGCAAGACCTGGGTATGTGAGCAGAGGTGCTTGCATTATTTGATGAAGCTGATAGGCCAGTGGTGCTGTTTTTCCCTGGCTCTGTCTTCTTTCTCACTCAGCAGGCTGAAACACCAGTAATCAATAAGAGACAAACAAAAAAAAGTCTGCTTATAATTATCATTTTGTTATTGCCATAAGAATGGCAGCGATGACTGTAAAAGAACTGTATCATCAAGATTCCCCGACATCCACCTAGACACTATAGATTTGTTTGTGCGCGCTAGTAGGCCATAAAGATACAGTAATAGTTATTTAATTAAACATTATTGTTGGTAGTATTACATTTCTAATTTACTTGAGTATATAAGCTAAACATTTCTTTCTTATTGATTGTTAATAGCTTATCAAGTGAGCAGGCAAAAGTTAAAACAACAATTATATACCTTGATAAAATAGTATATTAATCAATATACTGCCTACATCCTTTAATGTCAGGTTGGGCTGAAATTATCCAATGAGATTAAATAGTCATTAGATACATACTGTACTTCTAATTTTTTTAAACAAGGGTCAGGAAACATTTTTCAACATATTGGCCTCAGTTACTTCAGATAAGTAATTTAAACATCCTAAGAAGTTTGCTTTGCAACATTCTGGCGCAGAGAGTGCAGGTGAATGTGTGAACTATCATAATACAATCAATTACTTGTCAGGCAGAACTACAGTGTTGACCCATGGTCAGTAATGCAGCCTGACAGATCATCTGTTCCCTGTTGCAGAGGAAATGCTCACTGCCTTGTCCTTGATTTATATGTCTCAGATGACACCCACCCATGGGGCTGAAATATGGATAACTTTGTCATACCACTAAGTATCATTCTGCAGTCTGTTGCTCATCTGTTCATTGGTCAGCAATGGATATTGTCACTTACACGTGGTCCTACTGAGGTACCAGGCCTGGCTCCATGTTGCAAGTAGAAGCTGTTCCCCATATACACCCCCTTTTGTGATACTCAATCATAGCTTTAAACTCTATGATACTAAAACACGGAGTTGTCTCTCCATAGCCCCAAGCAGACAGCCTTCCTGCGTGTTTGTGACAAGTCATAAATAAATAACCCAAGGCATGAAAGTATCTGTCTCCTAGCCATCCTCAGGACATTATTAGGAGAAGGCTACTTCCCCCAGAGTGGATGATGTTCGTGCTGCTGCTCTTGTCACCTTTGACTGACCCTTTCACTTGCTGATCCATGCACTTTCCCCTAAGGGCTAGCACTTTGCAACTTTAAGCCTGTGCATTATTTACAAAGGGCAAAAAAGGAGAACAGAATGAAATGTGTTTGTGCCTATGAATCATGTAATTGATTGCCAAAATCTCCTTGCTTCTTCTTTTGTTGTCTGTACGTTAAATATCAAAAATACAGCAAAGTAACCTACACCTTTATGGAACTTAACCCTATATTGAAGAGCTTAGAACTCACTGTGCTAAACTGCTGTTTGTCAATATTGCCTTAGCCATGGCAACAACTGCCTCACGAATTAGTCTCTTCTTATGACAGTTAATATAATATTATAATAAAAGTTATGTTTATAGTAATAAAAGGTGTAAAGTAAGCTGTAGCAGCCAATCAACACGTTGCATTTTCCTGGTTTCCTGTTTGAATGCAAACTTTAGATTTACTCCTCTTACCTCATTAACCCCAACCTCCAGAAGAGCCAGCCCTTAGGTGGGACCCTTCTGTGAAATATTACATTGGGTGTCTAGTGATAATTAGAAGACCATGCTATATTTTATTGCATGTCCTTACATAAAGCACATATCTGTAGGTATACACCATCATCATCTAGAACAGATTGCCGACATGACTATACTTAATAATGCTGAGAATGTTTGGTACCTGCAACTAAGAAGTGCTGAAACAATATAAAAAATGAAAAGCACCCAAACATAAGGGATTATGAAATGTATGACAATGTGTAAGCAAAAGTGATTGAAGACAGTTGGTATTAACTTTCAATTCCCATATTAAACAAGGACTATTTGATTGCTGGTACAATCTAAGGGAGTTAGGGAAAAGTCTACTAGAGCTGGAATGGTGCACCCAGTCTTTGAAGAAAAAAAATGAAATTATATATTTGTTTCCTTTTAAATGTCAGTGACAGCTTTATGTTGCTATGGAGATAAAATATAGACAGCTCTCAGGGATTTATTGTTGAGTTTAAAATGCTTTAACCAATAAAACCAAAACTGCCATGAAATGAATCTGATATATTGTATCTCATAGCTAGGTTTGTAAAGTAAAGTATATTCATTGGTGTGGTCTACCCTGCGCTCGGTTCAGCAAGTACCTGCGTTTTAAGTCTTATTTTTATTCTCAATTTCTATATATATATACAGTATATAAGTTTTTTTTAATGGGGTTCAAATCCAGTTTACATCAACACCAAAATTTCATGGTGCACGTGAAAAGGTGTAATGTAGTATAATATTTTGGCTTAAAAAGAGGCATTAGCTTAAGCAAAGCTTCATTAAAAGGACATTGAGGGTCACTTCTTTCATGCAGCATTTTCCATTATTTTCTTTTGTGTCCCACTGACAACTATAAGTTACTTCCAACTGCAGGTAGACTAAAACTGAGCCAGTTCTTCTTGTTAATGTGATTGAGGTCTTAGCTTTGCACTATTGAAAAATGCTGCTGTCTCCACTGAAATAGGATTTGCACTGCTTTGGTATAATATATTTAAAGGCACAGTGTTTGCTACAGGTTTTATTGTTAGTATCTAAAGGGTTAATACATATGACCAAACTTTAGTTTAACTGTAAGCTTGTTGCAAGGAAAGAGATATGGAAAAAATATAGTGCTTGAACCCAAAATCACTGGCTTTAACTAAAAGCATATGACTCATTATTGAAATGTGCATGGGAGAAGTTATAAAATACAATTAGGTTTGAGTTTATTATGCAAAAAGAAAGCTTTTGGCTGGGAAGAATCAGAAATGTCTTGCAGAGACTAAGCAAATGCTTAAAGCAGGAAACAAAATATGTATATAATGTTTTATATATGATATTTCCATTTGATACCTATATAGAAAGGCGTAGTATGGCTTTACCCACAAGTGATCCATTTAATTGAGGAGCTCAGTATATTTCTAAGGACTATATTTTATGCCTTCAGACAAGAGAATACTGGATATAAAGAAATACTGTTTACCCACCTGTCAGTCCTTTATAACAAGCTGAATTTGCTGTTGAGGCTCATTTATAAACATTTATAAAAGTGATGTGAAATTGTTTGATCCGTCTTGATGTATCACAGCAGATGTCTCAAATGCCAGAGAAATTGCTGATAAGGAAAAAAATTAACCCACTGCATTATAGAGGAAATATATGGAGGGGGAAATGCTAGCACATCATTAAATTACACATGTGGCGGAGGCTTCTTAGCGCCATCCATTTCCCTAATACGTTATTATCAGCTTTGCCAGGTAGGCATGGACTGAGCCTCAGACAGAAGGAAAAAGCTACTGTATCACACCTTATGTTTGTATCATTGCTTTGCTCAGTATCAGGCATTGTAAGTTTTACAGGACAAATGATAAAAGATGAAAACAGGCCATGAAATTCTAAGCTACAAGCAGATTGGTGGTATGTCACTGATGGTCTAACTTGTGTCCAAATACTTGTACAACTAATAAAAATAGGTCATACAAAGAATTCTCTTTGATGTTTTAATGTTAAACAATACATAACAATGGAAAACGGAATTTACAATTGAATAAATATTACGTTTTCGGACAAATAGTAAATATATTGAGTCTGAAACCATGGACCTGGTCCCAAGAAACTTGCAGCAATAAATTGGACTGTTGTTCTTTTCATATTGCTATATTTGAAACATTAAATATGGCATTTGTTTTAGGAATTAACTAATTTTGGGAGGATTAAGATACGTTTGGTGTTGAACAGGTGCACAGGTGAATAAATAATCTTTTAATTTCTGGAAACTAAAATAATCATTAATTTTGGATTATGGATGCTAAAAAAACAAAGACCAATAACCCCCTGTTCTTACAGTATTGGAGGACATGTGGCCCTTGACTAAACACATGGAGTTACGTACCAGTACAAAATACTAAAAAAAAGTCATGTAGAAGTGTTGTTGAAGTGTTTATATTATAAATTTGCACACAATAAAGTAGAGAGAGCATGTTTGAAATATGTTTAAGGAAATTCATATTAATGCCAGTGTTTATTGGTTTATATGCTTATATATAGTATACGTATAGTAATGTCGGCAATCTGTTTATTGGTGTATATGCATTTTAGCTTAAGAGGAGAGTGCAGTCCAGTCAAGGTCTGACTATTATTGATGCTTCTTTGTGTAATTGTGCATTGTGTTTGCTGTGAAAAACAGTATTCAGGTCTTATTACTCTTTTAATATGTGGGGTTAATGTGTGCAGGGTTCCTCTTATTTTATTTTGTTACCACTTTTGCTTAACTTTTGTTTATGTACTTGTAATGATATTTTACTTGCCATTGCAGTTAAGTAACTCACAGTCATTCAGAAGCAAAACCATGAATAACATGTAGTATGAAAAAACCATGAATAACATGTATTGTGGATTTAAATTTAGTGAATTGTCTTTTGATGGCGAGTATGATGAATAGTGTCACAGGCATAAGTCAATATGACCACGATAGGGTATTGTGAGAAAATCATGGATCACAAGTGATGAACAGAGAGATAGAAATCAGAAAAAAAGAATTGGGTAAAGTGTCCATAAAGCTCTTGAAGAGAAGGTGGCATGCAATGATAGTTACTCTCTCAAAGGTCAGTTAAATACAACGAAATCATACGTAAATTTCAAGCCCACCTAAGATAGTTCACTAGGGGACACAGCAGCTATAATGGACTAAAATGCTTTTACAGATGCAGAGATCCCCCCCTCTGTCACAGCTGAAGATGAGTCAAGGATAGATTGGTGAGCACAAGAGGGCAAACACATGCCTGAGGGGTCTTAAGATGGAATTTTATTAATTAGTGATATCTTTTTCCTTGGAGTAGGTACCAAGGTCATGTGCTTGAATGACAAGGGGTTGTAGGGGTGTTGGGCACAGGAGAGATTTGTAAGCAGCGATCAGTTGCTGATGTTTGAAAGGCAGAATGGAGAAAAATGACAATGAGTGAGTTTCTTCAATATAAGGAAGGGCAGAGTTATGCCTGAAGCAGATGAATATGTAGTGGTTGAAAGCCTCTCGAGAGCAGTACTTCATTCTGTGGTGTGCTGCAGTAAGAGTTTCTGTAGAACCATTTGCCTTGTGTTCTAAAATATGATATAAGTGCTACTGTGAAGGATTCTACCTTGGTTAAACTTTACTTTATAATATGCAATACAGTGATTAAGGTTAATGGAATTCAGAGGCAAAATTACAATAAGGTAGGCTTCCTATTGAACTAGGGCATGTAACACACAAAATCTCAAGGGCAGCAAGCAAAAAGTGGGGTTAAATCAATCATCTATGTGTTTTATTTAGCTTTTTCTATTCAGGAAATATCATGGGCAAGAGACCCTTCATTTAAAACCAGTGAATCATTTGCATTATTTCAATAACAGTTTGACCAGAAAGCTTTGTCTTATTAGAGATTTTGCATAATATTTTCTTATCTAAGATAAATAGCTGTATGCAGATAGATTAGCTTCCCTATACAGAATCATCCTCCCTAATCTCTTCACTGGTATATTTAATGGAAAAATTGGTTTATTGTACATATAAAAATATAAATAGGGCAGACTTTTTTGTTTTAATACTCTTACAGTAAAAGAGAAATTAAATGCTTTGCTCAATAAAAGTCAAAATTCTAGTGGTGCCTGATATTTTACAGTAGGTAGAAATCAGCACTCTGAGTGGGCCAAGTGTTTCTTATCTGCCATAAACTTCTGTACGATTGTTAAAATGAAAGATAGGCCTGCAGCAGTTAAACCGCTGGTCTGTATCCAGTTCCAATAAATGGTGCTATTTTTACATAGGTCATTTCATACTATATAGACTCGAATTGCCGCATTTTGTACAGAACGAGTTGTACTTCAATGGCATTTACACTTTTGTACCACTTATACTTTTCAAAGTTCTGCACATTTTACTGGCACATATTGCCAGAGGGCCCAAATTCAGAAAAGATATTAAGCATATCCCTTGGGCTTTATTTTGTTCTGACAGAGCAACTTAGGTGCAGTGGCCCTCAAATTCACACATTCAGTAATACTTTTAAAGAAAATGTATACCCAATTCATTTTTCAGACTGGCAAAAACATTTTTTTCTAATAATAATTAATAACAATAATTAATACCACATGTACAATTATTCCTGACATAATAATAGACATGGAAGGTTAGTACCACATGTCAACAAAAATGATTATTCCTTGGTGTAGACAGAAATGTGAAGATTAGAAAAGAAATAAATACATAAAGCTGTTATTCATTCTTTGTACATATTATTAATGATTCAGAATTTAATTATGAAGCATCAACAAGATCTGGAGAAAGGTCCTAATAAAGAGCAGGGTGTTGGTTCTTAATTACTAGTTGCATTTACTAAGAAGACCTCTGCAGTGTCATAGCTTTATTATAAATGAATGTGTTGTATACGATGTGTGTCATTACAGATTAGTTATATATCATGTAAATGAACATTAAAGCTCATTATTATTATGTAATACACCTTTTACAGAAAACAATTAAATTAAAAAGACAATGTTATCTTAAAAATGCAATATAATGTGTATAAATGCAGATAGATAGACAGTCTATATGAGCATGGTCTATCCTACTGAATAGTCTTAATATATTCCTTTATATTGCATAAATATATTGCATGAATTCCTGCTTACTAAGACCAAAATCCATATTCCACCCACACATTAATTGTTTCCATCTGTAGTTTGACAGCAGAAAGACGATATGCTACTAATAATTCCATTTAGGAAAGGGATATGAGTTGGAGTGGGGGCATAATTACAAAGATAACTGGCAATAAGGCAGATCCTAGAAATTATCCTTTCTTTACTGTTGCAGAGATTTGTCACTTGTACAACTATGTCTTCCCAGTGCATTTCCAACCACCCAGCTCATACCCACTACATATGGGTGGTTCAGTCAAAACAGAACTAATGCATGTCTGCTATCACCTCTCAAAAGTCAAGCACCTCAGCTTTATCTAAAACATACCATTAATCAGCAATGTGCAATCTCTGGAGCCCTAGAAAACTTGTGACACATCCAAATTCCAGTCATCCTCATGGAGCAGAGGACGGCAGCTGTTGTCCAACATCTGGAGGACTGACTGATAGTCCTGCTGTAGATAATAGCTGCAAAACAAAGCAGTCTTCCTCATTTACTCCAGCAGTTTCTCATGTTATTGAAATAATTTTTGTGGCTGCATAAGATAAAGCAGTGCCTTGTACTTGATCCCTACTAAGGTATAATTAATCCAAACAATCCTATTGGGTTTATAAGCCCTTACTATGACACTGGTTTTTACTTTAGCCCAAGAATATTGCATTTTGGAAGTGGGGCAACAATATCTCCAATGTTATGTTTAAAAAACTTTGGTTTTAGTACATCATTGATAAAGGTACATAGTGTTTGCCCTTTGTCAGGTCAGCACTCTTTTGCTCTTGTGTTCAGTCCTGTAATAAAATCAGGATTTAGGGTGAGGACATATCTGAGAGTTTAGAGGTCCTTCTATTTCAGAAATACATGAGCTTAATTATTACAAAAGTAAAAAATTATGTATATGTTCTGTATAAATGCAGGCTTGTCTCTTCGGCCAATGTCACATACAGAGCATAGAACAGTTTGCTATTTTCAGCCAAGGATGGAGGATACTCCCACTTTCATGTTTTGAGAGCAAAAGTTGAACAAACACAGTTTCCCCCACCCCTGTTGATTATGTTTGTGCCTTTAGGCATTATGTTTAAGGAGATAATTTATATGGTGAGAGTATGGTGAGTCTTAAATTCATGTAATAGAATGAACTCTTCCTTAAATATATGGAATGAGCTCTTCCTTAAATATAATGCTTACTGAAAATCCATTTATATTGCCCCATTCAATACTAATTTTTATAATATATGTTGGGAATGAGAATAAAATTAAAAAGCTCAAATGGCAAGATGGCTTTGTTCTCACTCTGAAACCATTTCTATTAATGTGTTCTATTGAAATATAATGTATAGAACAGTGTTTCTATATTTGATTGACCTGAAAATTTTTTCTTAAGAATCTTCAACAAGAGTATCCAGAAATGAATGGATACCAGCTTCCTACGAAAATATATATATATTTTAGATTGTCATTTGCCTTCTGTTCTCTATGGACACTCTTTTTCTCCTTCTTCTTTTCAGGTTCCACCTATTTAAGTTGTTTAATTCCAATTTCTAGTGACCCGAATACTTTTCTGGGTCTAGACATTGTTATTTTAAAACAGAGCTGTCTGAATCGCTCATGTTCTCATCGCATCCCCTTTCTTTTGTCCCTGACCTCTTGATTTCTTTTGTTCAATTACAACTTCATATCAGTAATTGGCATCAATCAATTTCAGACTTTCTCAAGACTTCTGTGTGCCTAATAGAAAGCCTGTAAGGCTCAGCTATTGAGGGCACAGCTGATTAATGTTCCTTCATAACATACACCCCCAAGGTATGATTCATTCTGCTTGGTCTCTGCTGTGCTCTACACCAGTATTGTCTATTTTATTTTTTTTGCAAATATGATGACCAGTGCTTTATACATACTAGCTGTTTACTCCCAATTGCCTTGCATAATACAGAATTATAATAGTGCAGGCTATTATTATAAACCCACATTGGTTTTAATTCATTGAATAGTCTTGAAAAATCTATTTTTGCTAGGGTAGGCTAGTGTATAGGGTATTGCAGCCTAATGTAATCCCTTGTTTCCTAAGGTATATGTGAAAATAAATAAGGAGAGTGAGAACAGCTGTAATGATTTCAAGGCAAAGGCATGGAATAGCTCCAGATGCTGAATGTTATGTATCAGAGGTACAGTACATTTTTCTGTGATCATCCCATCTGACAGTGAAACGCCACTTAAGTGGTCATGTAGACAAATTATGCCCCTGACTAGTGACCCATAGCAGCCAGTCAGCAGATGGTTTAGTGCAGTTAGAGGAATGAAATAAAACATCTAATTTATTACTAAGGGAAAGCTATAGCAGACTTTCCCCATTTGCTATTTTTATTCTCACTGCTGAATATCCAACTATAACTGTATGGCAACATTTCCAGTATAATAAAAAAAGAGGCACATTGTCGAGAATCATCCAGCTCTTTATATATTATTTACATTAGCCATTTGGTATTGGCACCCGTATCCCTATCAAGTTCCTAATTTGTTTGTTTTACCTCTTGTTGGCAGACAGCCTGCCTTTAGCATTGTTATTAATTACACTGTGGTGCATTTGGATGGTTCCTTCCTTCAACTGGAGAACGAGAAGACAGACTTGGTTCTGTTCGTTTTTCAGAAGTGCAGAAGCATATTCATCAAATACCACTGATCTATTAACACATCAGTCCTGATATATCACAGGCAGGATTCCAGTATATAATCGAAAAATAAGGGTAAATGCACTTAGCAAAGGCTTCCATACTGTGGATGGGAAAATCTATATTCTTTGTCAAGCCAGGAATATCCATTTTGTGGGTGCATCACAGGGACAGTGGGGTCTGTTTACCAAACAGGCTTAATTTGAGCATCTAGCCAACATGGTGGCACTGTGTGCATTATGTGCACTAGAAAAGGGCATTATTACATTCTACAAGCGGTACAAAAAGAAGGAAATTGACATAACCACGAAAATGGGTCCACAAATGAGATAATTTGAAAAAGAATCTGCTCTAGATTAGTAGCAATATTTGGATGAGGCATTTCAATAAACATGGGTGTTTATTGAAACATGTTAGTTTATGTTAGATAGATAGATAGATAGATAGATAGATAGATAGATAGATAGATAGACTTAAAGAAAATCCGTCAAAAAAAATTAGGTGGATAAGATGCCTACATATGTTTTTTACTGCTTCAATGCATATTCTTTTTAGTTTAATAATGTTCTACAGTAAGAGCCTTAATACTTCTGCTCAGTCTTGCAAGAGGCTATTCTTGTTACAAGTGACAGCTGTCATAAAATAGCAAAAGGTCTCATTATTACCATCATTAATTCAAAGGTTAGAGGAAACAAGTTTCCAGAGGGAAGCTATATAGCAAAAAAAAATTCAAACCAGGTAGTTTTAGAAATATAGGGCCAGATTCAGTTCAGTAGGAAGGTTTATCAAGTGAAAACTCATGGTGGACAAGATTCAATTTGAAAGTTTATCACATGAAAATTCTATTGAAGTGTATGGGAATAATCTGGAACTAGAACTGAATCTCATCCATGAGTTTACATGTGATAAACAATGAAATAATTTTTTCTCACTGAAATGAATCTGGCCCATTCTATTGCAATGACTTCTGTGTTTCCTTGTGGATGCTGGCAATTTAAGTCAATACAAATGGCAGACAAATCCTAGTTACTTGTTGGTGAAATGAATGTAAAGCTGATACTGTAATGCAGGTATTGGATCCATTATCTGGAAACCCGCTATCCAGAAAGCTCTGAATTATGGGAATTCTGGTTTTCTCTGTAATAAAAAACAGTACCTTGTACTTTATACCACCTAACATATATTTAATCCACATTGGAAGCAAAATAATCCCATTTGGTTTATTAAATGTTTAAATAAACTTATAGTAGATTTAATGTTTTTAGAAATTGGATTGAAAACTTTTTTTTTTACATTTTTTAAAAATCATTTTCTTTTTCTCTGTAATAATAAAACAGTGCCTTGTACTTGATCCCAACTAAGATATAATTAATCCTTATTAGAGACAAAACAATCCTATTGGGTTTAATTAATGTTAAAATTATTTTTTTAGTAGACTTAAGGTATGGAGATCCAAATTATGGAAAGATCCCTTATCCGGAAAGTCTCAGGTCCTGAGCATTCTGGATAACAGGTCCCATAGCTGTATTAACCCACACCATCCCAAGATTTGAACCGTAGTAGATAAAAAATTTTTGCTTATCGCTAGATATGAATAGAAGTGATAATATCTGATACAGAAATAATATTTTTACATATAAAAACACAACTGATATCCAGAAATTAATTAAAATCTTACTAGTATTTAATATATTGTTATTCAAGTAAAAGCTAAAAAAAAAAAAAGCTGTGATATAGAAGGATGAAATGAAGAAAAGAACATGAAAATGTGTAATAAATTGATTTGATTGTTTTAATTAATTGGCTGGTGAGGCGCAGCTGCCTCTAAGTGTCGCAAATGTTAGAGAAAGAGGAAGATTATTTTGCCCGCAGGATGAAAGATAGAATGAAGGTAACAGCAGAGAAGGCTACTGGGACAAGATCTCAGTAAATTGCTTAAGTATCTAAATAGCCCAGAGAACATATTTCCACATAGGGCCATGTTGCTAATGTATTAATGTCTATGTATGTATAAAGCGGAGCTGTATGCAATTAAGTTTCCATATTCCCTTATGCTGAATGGAATGTGAATAAGTCCTCTGAGCTACCTGTGTCACTTGCAATTTTGCTCAGCAAAATGACTAATTTGCACCACAATCCCCAGATCATCTTGAAGCTTTATTCTATCTTTCCTTGAAGCTTCGGCCTGTCTCTTTTACTTCCATCAATATTTGTAGGCCCATTTGCCTAAAGATATTTGCAGTATGTCTCCAGCACTTCTTTCTCAAGTCCAACTATTGTTTAATCTTTTTTTTTATATATTTTTATATGCAGTTAGTGGATATTGTTATCATTTCATTTTCATTTCATGTGTAGATAAAACATAAATAAGGATACCAATTCATTCAGCAGTGACATATTCTGCTGAGTCTTCAGCATATCATTGAATATGTTGGTGTATCTATATTAAATGACATCTCACATCCTGCAGGAGCAGGCCTAGGAAAGGGAAGGTCTATCTATTTTTTATTTTTATTAGTCCCTCTGCGCATTCTACTTGTAAGTTTAAATAAGGCTAGAAACCTTTAAGGTTTGAGGGAGCAGTAACCCATAGCAACCAATAAGATGGTTGCTTTTGAACAGGTGACCAGTAAATGCTACATGCTAATTGATTGCTGTGGATTACTGCTCCTTTGCAAACTTAAGGGGTATATTTATCATGCTGTGTAAAAAGTGAAGTAAAACATTACCAGTGATTTTGCTCATAGCAGCCAATCAGATGCTTTGCTTTGGTTTTCTAACTGTTAAAATCTAATTGCTGATTGGTTGTCCTGGGCAACATCACTGGTAATGCTTCACTCCATAGTTCTTTTTATTACATAAACCACTTATTACTTCTAACAGGCCTATGTGTATGTATAATTATCATCTAGATATTTCTAGAAGGCAGTTATTTTGATGTTGACTTCCATTGACATATGAACACACCTAGCAAATCTTGCCACAATGTCTTTTTATCACTCCAGTCCACTACCACTGAGAGTTAAAGTTAATTACCACTTATAGAGATGAATTAGATTAGACTAGATTATTTTATGAATCCATGATATTTTTCAGCAAACTGCCAAATGCAAATGTTCTATTTGTTTTATTACAGCACAGTGAAAGGTAAATATATATATATATATATATATATATATATAAGTAAACTCAGTGACCTTTACCTTTTCAATCAAATGGACCAGAATTTCATTATATCCTTTTCTAAACAAAGGGAAAGCAATATGTTAGTTAGGCACTTGTTTGTATTGCCTACCTCCACTGTGTTTAAGCAAGGATATCCTTAAATCCAGGTCTATTAAATGTGACTTGGGGGTATATGTCAAAATAACTGTCAATTTATTAAAAGCAATACACGCTAAGGCATTTTTCACCAATCATACCGTATAAGCACAATCATAAGACATCATATAAGCTTACAAATACAGTGTTGTTTATCGGGGAAAAGGCACCTCCTATTATACCATTACCATATAAAGGTGCAGCATGGCTAAGCACATACTGTATTACAGCTGACCATTATCAAGCATATATTTTACAAGTTATTTATGATAATTGTGTAATATGCTGTGGATGTAGCTCAAACATCAGCAGCTTTAATAAATCTTCTTTTAAACTATGGGTACTTATTCACACTGCAAATAAAAATTAGCAATTATGTTTGCACGTTAAATGCACCAGACTTGCAGGGCAAATATGTTCTCTGTGCAAATTCTAAGCTGTGTGAATTTTATAAATGAACCCCCAGTATTTTTCCTGAACAGTGGGTTTAACAATACATAGATCAAGCTATCACTCAAGTGCATTGCCTCAGAAAACTCATGTGCTAAAAGCGTTTCCCTACTGAATTTAGGAAATCATGTTTTCAATAATTACATACACTAAAACATGGGATTTCTGCAAATGTTTGAAATTTATGTGGATTACAAAGCTGTTGATTTTCTCAGAGAAAGCACTGTAGTTCCACATTGATTGAGTTTTTAAGCCCTGCATTGTTTAATACAATCTCTCCAGCTTTAAGAGTTTTCCGACTCATATTTAATCTTGAGAATTTATTTAATCCTTTTAACCCTTAACTTTTTTTTGTCAAAACATACAACAGAATCTAGCAATTCACCTTTCCATTTTTCCCAAACATCAGTGTTTAATATGTGCACCATTTTTTGTCTATATACAGAAGAATAAAAAAAAAGATACAAAAAAGGGTGCGTCAAAAATGTTCAAATAAATATTTTGATTCTTATATGAGCAGTCTTCCCCATGTAATAAGGGTCATATAGCAAAATCCTAAATACACTTATTTAATAGGGATCATTGACCACATAAAGGGATGTATTATAATAGTTCTAAATAATAATATGTATTTTAAGGTAAACATTTGATGTGGTTGCTATGGGTTTCTACTCCAGAAGCCCAGTTTGCACTTGTTCTGCATACCCGGCCCTGGGCTTGTTTCTATAGACACAAAAGATGTGCAGGAGCATTGTACTTTGCCCCCTTAGCACACATGTACTGCAAGATGCAAGGTGGGAAATTGTATAAAAAAAAAAAACAAAGCTAAACAATATTTTATGCATTAAACATAGTAGTAAAATTATTCAAAGATGTTGCATAAATATGGCAGCAGTAAGTTTGGCATATTAGTATGTGAAATAGTATGAGAATTTAATTTTATACACATAGCCATAACTACTTATTTTCCTTATAAATAAATGTATAAATATATATATTTTTTTGTACTCATTTTTATATTTCTATACATTTTTAGCCGGTTAATATACGGTCTGGTATCTATGTATTCAAATTGCAATTGACCTTCTTCCCCACCTCTTCTGACATTCATTATAACCATTTCATATTTGGGCAATACTAATCAGATCATCTTAATATTTCATTCTCACTGAAACCTCCACCCACCTTGGAAAATACAATCCGCTTTCCCTCTTCCTTTCCAAGAAGCATTTACATTCTGTTCAGTGTTAATATCCAATGTCTATAAAATATCAGTAAAGTAGGTATGGAGGCTCGGTAACCTATGACTTGACCCATATCTAGTTAAAGGCTCCTCATTTCATGAACATTACAAAGCTTTCAAATCACATCACTAGATTATAATGACTTTCTCTGCTTCTCGACCCTTGCAAGAGAGTGGATTTGTTAAGTGTAAATGCTTTGCTGTATAATATTTGCAGATGGTTAAAGAAATGAAGGAAAAATATTCTTTTTATAGGATTCTACAGCTCCTAGCAAGCTTCTCTGATGAGAAAGAATCCTGGCATTAAATGATAATACCTACCTTTCTAAACACAAACCAGTTACAGTAACAAGTTCCAGCAGTTATCTTTTACTGTTTGGTGCTGTTAGAGTAATGGCACAAATGACTCATTGGCTGCTACATTATTGAACATTAATCTGTTGCTTGAAACTGCACCCCCCCCCCCCGCCCGACAATAATATTTATCAAAAGTGCCACCAAAATGGGAAGGACATCTGGAACCCTGGTGGACAAAGCATGCACCTTTTAAAATCTACTTATTTGAGTTGAAATATTTTATTCTATAATTGACCAATGTATATTCATCTTTATTGGTTTGGATGTATCATGAATGAAAGATTTTTTTTTTCTTTCTTTAGTCTTAATCAGCAGTGTTAACACTTTTGCCTCTTCCAAAATTACAAGCATTCATCATTGTAGGTCAAGTAAAGTGTCCCTTAAGTCCCATTATTGCATTCTTTCCCTTTTTACTTGTATTTAAAGCATGCTATCTTGAACACACTCTCACGTTCTTATATTATCCTCTTGAAAATAGATCCAGGGTCAGACCTGGTCCCCAGTGGATAGTGTTTGTGTAAACCATAAAATATCAAGTTCCTATTTCCTATGAATATTTTATTACTCATGCAGAGGATTATATTGTACTGGTTGATCATAGTTAATTACATAAGTTAATTTGCAAGAAGACATCTTACCAGGGAACTAAAAAAAAGCTAAAACTTTGCTTTTATGCCTTGAGAAAGTGCCCTTTGCACTTGCATACTTAGTTACCAAGCAAATAATTACTTAAAAGCAGCCAATGAGTCTATTAATTGTAATTGGAGAATATGATACCACCAACTAATATTCTTACTTTGCACCGTGGCATTTTCCTTCTCCCGTTAATTTTTTTTTAATTGAAATTTGGGAATCAAATAGGATGGGAGTGCATTGGTTTTTATGGCTTAAATATGTGTTTTAATAAAATGATTGGACTACTGCAAAATATGTTCTGATATGTAAATCAATTTTATGTTACATGAAAACAGAATATCAAATAAATTACGACAGTGCTAAATAGGCAACATTTATGCATCAGTGTGTTGTGCATATTGAGCCCATACATAATTTATATTAAAAATACTGCTGTATATGCACAACTCTTTACCATATTTAATAGCATTCTTAATTAAAAAACTGTTTATCCAGTTGGTATTCTAAAAGAGTGAGTGAATAAAAGGTTTTCTTAATAATTGTCCATTTTGAAATAAAAATAAATATCTTAGATGTGATGTAAATTTGTTTTGCTATTGAATAAGTAGTATTAGATGTTTTCCATAAAACTGAGAATGAATGTTCTGGACTGGTCCAAGTGTGCATGTAGACTTTGGCTAGAAACGGTCCTCATTAGTCAAACAACCTATAAAAGACACAGGAGATTCCTGCCCACCAGGACATCATGCCCTTTCTTACTCTTTGGCCCCTGTCCAAACAGTGTTTACAGAGAAGAGCAGTAGGAGGTAGAGGATCTTCCAAAAGATTAAATATGATGTTGAGCTACCAGAACATCCTACGTTTTTATTTCAAGCAGTATTTGCAGCGAAAGCACAAACATGAAAAAAAATAAACAGAAAAAATATATATACATTTATTAACCCACAAGCACCAGTAAAAGAACGGAGATACATTGCATAAGATTGCTTATCTGCCATACTGCAAAGTGGCATAGGCTGGCACCATGCTATGAGGTTGGCCAATGCCTTCTCAGTCATTGCTTAGTCACAATAAAAGATCTAATTGACTGATCAGTGGGGCTGATCCTAATGGGGCCCAGGTAATTCATTCTTCTTAAAAACCTTTGGAGTAGTATGCTGTACATAGTAGTTATTTTAAATGAAGATATGAGTTTCTTTTGTTTCATTATTTTTATTTATGTCTTAGAGCAGACTTAAATACTGAGACAGTATACTTACATAGTTAAGTTGGGTTGAAAAAAGACCAAAGTTCATCAATTTCAACCATTCCTAGTAACTCAGAGAATCACATAGACCCATACCGACCTATCTATACAGCCTTGGATATTATAGGTCTACTATTTGACAGTAAATAAATGTTGGGTTGCATTCCATTCTATAGAGACTGTATCAAAAATATCACACATCTTGAGCTATAAAATGAACAATTTATTAATGCAAAGGCAGTATGGCAGTTGTATATAATAAGTCTAGATTATGCTACAGTGGAATATCATAAAGGAGTCAATGTTATAAAGTGGCTTTGCTGATTTTCAGTCTAGTGGACTTATGGATGCATCTAATAGTTTATTCATACATAAAAGCTGATGGTAATTGTGCTGACTGTCATACTTTTGTTGACTCTGCGTAAACAGTATATGGGAAAAAGTGTTTAAATAATCATGATAGAATCCAAACAACATATCAACACTTATCTATACAGTATTTTAAAGCCACACTAGATGTGTCTGCTTTCTATACATTCAGAGCCAGGATGAATGAATTGTAAAGCTACCACACAGTCCAGTTTATTTTTGTTAAAGCTCAAATATGTTGGTGTTTTTGGAAACTAGGGCACAAATGCGTAGAGACTAGTTTAATCTTGAGATGCAATGGGCTGTCACTGTCATGTCTCCTGTAGAGACAACATTTCAGTTACTGCTTGACTGTAATTAAAATTAAAGAGGAGCAGAGCAATTTATGTCAAGTTGATAACTGTCATGTGTAGTGCACCAGTGGCTAGCAAGTTCAAAAAATGTAAGTATTTGATTGTGGGCTTCAGAGTACAAAGAGCACACCATTTGCCCAATTTAAAAAATGCCAGTGCTATTAAATCATTATTTCCTAATTTAAAGGACAGGATGAGAAGTAAAGCTTGTTAGATTTAAGGTAGCATGTCACTGACCCTTTAAATTGAATTGCACAAAGTGCAAATTGGTTCACAGCACACGTTGAATAACAACATGATGGGTCAGGCAGTCTTTTACTAAACTGAACCTGTCTGAGTTCATCTTCATTTCCTATCCTTCTATTATCTGCTATAAGTACTTTTCTAAAGGCCTTTATTTGATATATTTTTTTAATTCAAGTTGAACTATTATTGTGCTGTAAGATCATAGTGTAATAATGAATGTGTGATATATGGAACATCTAATGTGGAGAGAAACTTAGAATGCTGACAACTTTGTACTGATAAGTTGAATGTGTGTAGCCACTATGCACTGCTGATTTTACTAAGGGTGACATTTCTTGATGCATGGTTCCCAAGGTTTGAGCCCCAAGGGGAGTCAAATAAGTGAAGGGTGGATCCAAACTAAAGACCAATTAGGAAAAGATTTGACACTTTAGAAAGGGGGACTCTTATAATGAGCCACAAAGAGGAGCTTGATCCAAAACTCAAACTGGAATAAGTTCCACTTAAAGAGAGAAGTTTAAAAAAGTCTTTCTTGAGTCTAATGAAATATTGGGGCATCCTAGTAAAATTATTATTTATTATATAAATAATAATGAGTAATATAATGATCCTGTGTGTGACATATGTAGACAGAAGATTGAAAGATATATATTTGAAGCTACCTTTCTGTGTTTCTACACTAAAAATCCCAGCAGCTGCTTAGAAGTAGATAGATGGGCACAGTCTGGCTAAGAATGCTAATATTTACAGTTTAGCAATAGCTGCACCTACAGAGAATGATTATCCCTTCTTTATATACTGATAAAATGATGCTGATAAAATGAATATTCGGTGCATTTCAGCCCCTTGCCACTGTAGCTGAATTACTTGCCCAGTTTGATGTTACCATCATTGTTTATAATGGATGACTGTAATAACGGTTGCCAAAAATGTTGCTGACGCTGGGAATTTTAAGATACTCACTGGGGCTTAGCTCTACATTGTTCAAGAAAAAAAGGCAAATATCAGTCTGATATTTTCCAAATGAAACATTAATCAGTACTGAAATATATTAATGCACCATGAAAATTAGACAGGGAGAGGAGTATTATTACATTTCTGAGTGGGGCTGGATTGTTTGTGAAGTTGCAAGGTCAGTCATATAATGTATATTTATGTCGGCAATGTGACAGCCTGCAAGGGCAGGTAGGGGAGTGCACTGACTAATGTGAGAGCAAATAATGATCCATAACACTATTAGAAACTCAGCTAGGATGCACTACTGTTTGCATTTTACTGAAGCTGCCTTTTTTTTTAATGTGCTATCAGTAATGCTGCAAGCTGTTCTTATGGTTTCGGCACAGCTACAATGCAATAATACAATTATTAACGCAGATGTTCTCCAGTAAAATGTTTGTGTTCATCTAATTGGAAATAGGTTCTGTTTGTAATGGGTTTACACTTAAAATTCATGGAGACATGTAGCCATTGTCCTTACGTTTTTGTGTAGTCTGTGTGCCACCCCCAGATATACAGATCTAGTTATGCCAAAACAGATCCAGTGAGGCTGCAGATAAAGACAGCATTATGGAGCTGATGATGTTGCATTGCAGAGAGACCATGGGAGTGCTTTTTTTTTCTTTTTGTCAGAGCTCCAACTATTTTTTGGTTGTCTTTTTGTTTGTTTTATTTCCTACTCTTTTGGATGCAACCTCAAATTATCATTTGCTGTGATATCAATTAACATATAAACATATCGTTAGAAAGATTGTTGGACATGCTCCATGGATAACAAAAATAATGTATTTACTTATGAGGTGCCAAATGAGTCTACCTTGTTTTAAAATTCTGCTGCAGTATATAAACGTCTTATTGCAATAAACAGATGGCATTATGAATAAGGACCTTAATAAGTGCTCAAAAGAGATCATAGCTCACTCTCCATAGGGAAAAAAATCCTAAATACATTTGAATCACCCATTATCATAGAGATATTCTTTCTCTCTTCCTCTAACCATACAGCTATAAAGTAACAACTGCCTTCTACAGAACTCATTTACAAATAGGGTCTCATCTTGACCCCCTGGAATTTGCTTCCAGTACTGTTACTCTCTCAGTATGTGGGACTGCTTTGCCTGGCATTGTATGAATGATTTTTACAGACCCTGTGGGCAGCGCTATAAGTGTATGAACTAAAAAAGTTGCAGCTTTGCACCCCTTAGTGCTCCAGCACTTATGCCTCTCCCCATAGTAAATGATTTTATATATAAACATTACATTTTCTGAACAGGCTGAAACAATCCCATGTAGTAGTAGAACTAATGGCAGAACTCTTGCTTGATTTCACTTGGTTGATTTTACCTTTGGACAGTGGCCAAACCATGGAGCTGCCATGCTTGAGTACAAAAACCTTTAAAACATTGTTTTTTCAAACTGATAATTAGTCAATACAAAGCCAAGCAGGAAGTGAAGACTGCCCCACTACAAATATATTTATAACTGTCATAATGCTCTTCCATTCAAATAACACTTATTCTATTTGTTTTTTGCTGCTAGCTTTGATCCCAGTGTATCCAACACAATGTAATGTGTTATGTTCTCCATTTAATGGCTGCACCCTGAGTTTTGTTAACCTACAAAGCAACCTGATCCACCTCTCTGCCTCCATACAATGCACAATATCCAGGACTGAGTTGCTGAGATCTTTTGTTTCTCCGCTACAATGTAGTTCTTTGATGACGTGAAATAGCATTCATGTGGAAATAAAATCCAAGTCTTGTGACTAAGAAAACCCCCTTTTGCTCTGTAGGCATTGCACACAGTGCATAGTCAGTGTGAGATGACAATGGTGGCCACTAAAGTGCATGACACCACGGACAAATCCCCCATTTTACAATTGCCAGCATTGATTCCTGAGCAAAGGGCGCACAGGTGCACACTAGGACATTGACAAGCAGCAAAGGAGATGTCATGGGGGGGGGGGATGACACAGCCATGTCTTGTCCTAAACAACTAAAATTAAACATGCAAAGTAAATGTTTGATCCCTGTAGTAAGCTGTTTATTATTCATAAATTCCAGTACAAATGTTAGGCCTGCACCCCGGTGACACATTTGCATTTTATTTTTAGGTGCACTTTTTTAGCCTTCCTCACAAAGGCAGGATTTAATGTATCACCAGTTCATCCATTCTCTTTCCTGTCTTAATGTTTTGGGAAAGATTTCAAACACAGAACAAAGATATTTGAATAAATTCCTCCAGGGCAATCAATTTACTTTTAATTTGTCTGGAATGGAGCTTTCCTGTGTCGTAATGAGAAAGGAATAAAAGCTCAGTAACATTTACGATTTTCCGTGATGATTTTTTCGTCCCTCGGTGCCATTTGCTGCTCCTAGGAGGAGAATCGCTGTCGCTTTCCCCATTTCTAGAAAATAATTGAAACACATAACTCCATCAGTCATTAGCATGAAAGTGAAATATGGACAATATGGAGACGGAAAATGCTTTCTGCTTTGTTGCCATTTTGGCTTAAGCAAAAAAAGAAAAAAAAAAAAACTTACTGTTTTGTAGCTTACCCTATTTATTTTGCAGTTTTAGGCTAGAAATAACTACACCTTTCTATATTAGCATCAACTCATGGTAAAAGCAGCACTGCCCCCTCGCCCAAATTAAATTCTTTATCAGAACCCTAAAAATTATAGGGCCAGGGTCAGACTGGGACACTGGGAAAAACTTGTTGCGCCCCCGTCCTAGTGGGCTCCGGCAGCCCAGACCTGACCCTTGCCTGCGGACCATTCCTCGGCGGCGGACGTCAGTCGGGTGGGGGACCCTGTGGGGGGTTATGGAGGCTCATAGGGCCCCTAGGGCGTTAGCCCCGGTGGGCCCTGCACCCCCCAGTCCGACCCTGTATAGGGCTCATTGCCCCTGATGCAATTGCGCCCAATGTATCAAAATGAACGCAGTTGTGCTTGTAGTTTGCCATTAATCAGATGTAGTTGTGCTGAATTTTTATGAGTCTGCTTGGTATCATTTCTGGTGTTTTGTGTTATGAGTGTGTCCGGATCTTTAGATACAAATTTACTGCGCCTTCTGACAACATGGCGCTGAGAGGACACTCCGCCCCCGTAGGACCAAGCAGTAGCTACAGGGATCCTAGGTGTAAATGCACTCAGTTTGAAACTCTATCTATCTATCTATCTATCTATCTATCTATCTATCTATCTATCTATCTATCTATCTATCTATCTATCTATAATCTGTCTATTATCTATATATCTTTCATTGGCTCTTTAGCTATCTATATATAAAATGGCTGCTGCTTTTATTCAGACCTTTATCTGGTTTAAGGCTTTTTTTAACATATGTAAAAATTGAGTTCAGCAATATTCTATTGAGTGATGAGATTTTTGTAGCTAACATGATTTCCTGCATCTATATTTGCTGTATGGCCCTTACGTGGAGCATATATAAAATATACACAAACAGTATTTTATTGCTTTGCAGGGGAGTTACTGTTTTATTTCTCTAAGCCATCCACAACAGCAGAGCAGTATTTTTTCTTAACAAGTACTCTTTTAGCTTGTGGAAGAGCTAACTACCTGTGGGATGCAGCCATAACCAAACTGATTAAAGACAGCAGTCTTATCATATTTGTTCCCCAGAAAAAGAGCTTGGTTAATGGAATCTGTCAGGAAGACACAGGCATTCAATTGTTTGCATTGGAACTACACATTTAGTTGAGCAATTTAGTGAAGAGTCAAATAGATAAGAACAGTAAACAAAGAAAATCAATCAAAAGAGCAGAAATAAAAAAAGACTTTTATGAACACTTGGACAGTTAGAATAAGCCCTTCATAACAGAAGGATAGAAGATTTTTACAAAATGCTGGTTATTGTTTTATTCCATGTTCTTACTGTCACATTAAACACTGATTTCCCCATGTAGCACAAAAATAAAAAGGTTCTAATTTATACTTCACTCTGCAGGGGGCTTGAAAGGGGGTTCTTCCCACTCCTAGGAAATAGAGGAATTTATTTAATCCAATCCTGTGCCTGGCAGAGAAGAAAATTAGGTGGTCTGCCATCTTGCAACAAACATCCTGCGCTGCACCCAGATGAGTTAATAATGCATAATGATAGTGTTAAAAGGCAACTTAAAAGATTTTTGCTTCTCTTTGCTCTTACCGTGGAGTGAGCAGAAAGAATGAAAGCATGATTTTTTTTTAATTTTGATTAATAACAATAACAACAACAACAACAACAACAACAACAACAACAACAACAATAATAATAATAATAATAATAATAATAATAATACCAACAACAATAATAATAATAATAATTGTCACCAAAACAGACTGTAAAGAAAAAAAATATTACCTTACATGTGCATAGCAAGGCACTGGGTTTAATTCATGTTTTCTCATATAGAATAGCTCCAACTAGACCAAGTTTTTTCTATGGAATTTTAAATGAAGGCTCCCACCTAACACCTTACTGAATCTTTTTGAATCATCAGCTTTGTCTTGATCCAGCCATTTCTAGTTCCATAAAACACATCACTTCATTCTCAGTAATATGTAAAAATGCTATCATGCTAGAAAGGCTCGAGGGCATAGCATAGCAGTCATGGCATGATCTGATGATCCAATGACACTGGCATCACTTGAAAGCGACTGAGCGTGCAGAGAACTTTCATTAAACTACATGCTGCCCATATAATTGCAGCAGAACATACGTTTAGCTTTTAGTGGCACTTTAAATTATTACAAAGCCTGCCTATGAATACACTTGTTTATATTCATATTAATCAGGTTGGAGGACTGCTGTTGAAAGAAGATGACACATTTTGGAAATATGAATAATATATGAGGGACTACATGGCTGAGACTCATGGCCTGCTTCACTTTTGGTCTGCTGATTTCATGGTGTTTAGCATATTCTCTGTCTTTTAACGCCTGTGTTCTACTAAATATGCAATACTTCGCAAATTGAGGTGCTGATACAATGTTTACAAATCAGATTTTTGAAAAAAAAGCGTAGCTGTCTTCTGTGCCAATAAAATGAGCTGGTAGATTTATATGGCTGTAGCATAACTCTTAGATTGCCCAGCCAAGTGAAAAACAATAAAAACCCAATGGCTCAAATAAAGTAACAATGTCATGGAAGAAATGGGCATTCCATAATGAATACGTATTACAGAAAAAACAAGTGACAATGCTTGCGCCCAGTATGCTTTTGAAGTAATCTTCTGATCTTCTTCCCTTGCTTTGTAAAATTTCCAGTATTTCCCTTCATCATTGTTTTTGTTCTGCTTCTAAAAAACACATCTTTCTGCTGTTGCCCAGAAAGTGTCACATGTCCTTCCCTCTGCCATTCCTGATTCTATAAACCTCATTTAAGCAGCAAGTACAATATCAATACAAAGAAGCTTTATTCTGTGAGTTGTTCCAGTTGGGAATAGCAAGTGCTGCAAAGTTGCTTGAAGGAACTTTGTACAGTTTTAAATAATTTGATATAACTATGACAAATATTACCCAGTGTCAGGCCTGGACTGAGATTCAAAACAGGCTCTGGCATTTCAAGTACATAAAGGACCCAAACAGCCCCCACCGGCCCACTAAATAGTGGCTGTTTATGGCATCTTACAGAAGCCCCACTATTGCAAAAAGGCAAATCACAGAGCTTTTAAGGTGAACTGTTGTAATTTCTAAATTTGCTTAGATTATAAATCAGTAATTGGATTGCTTTTCAATCCTGTGAAATTTATTTTGATAATATATATATATATATTCTCTAGGTTAATGGCTATTTTGTCCTGGATATTCCATGGCCACTGATAAAGGCAGCCATGATAACTGTTTTTAAAAGATTGGATGATATACTAATGAGAAGTCTTCTATTTGATGTGGAACAGCAGCGTCAGGTTTCATGGGACAGAAATATTCTCCCCCCGCTCCGAAAGAACAGCAATATTGATCTACATTTGACCTAAACTATGTCTGTCCTTGTGAACAAAGCATTTATACAGCTGCCATTACAACCCATTCAGAGGAATTATGCCCTTATTTCGCTGCTTATGCTAATGGGAAATTTAGTTTGTCGTATTCCTGCTTCACTATTGAAGGATTCAGTGTTTTCTAACATAACCTCAATTATGGGGGTAATAACCTATCCACTGCAGTTACATGTGGGAGGAATTCTAATGTTGTATGTACAGAGAGATCTAAAAATACTACACAACCTAAATCAGGAGGCCATCATTTTAGTAAATGTAACCCTCCACTTCTGGGGCACCTTTAATACAGCATAATAGCTATAGCTACAATAGCTGGACTACATCATCATTTTGTTCAGAGAGAATCTCATTTTTTGAGAAATTGCAATGGAATATTGGTGGGTTGAAATCCACAGTGATCTTCTCAAGTGGCTTTTCCTGCTTGTGCTTTGGAATAATACCTATAAAGTATAAATAAGCAATCACCAGGAACTTATATTCACATAGTGTAGTGACCCCAATGTTGCCTCTTAATGTTGCACACAACCCTTCAACAAAGCCACAGCCTGCAGGCTCCTGGGGACATCTCCCAGCATGCCTCCTCAGCAGCTCAACCCTATATGCTTTATTGCCCTCTGTCTCTCCTGTAAACTTGGTAAAAAAATGTTAATCTCCAGTGATGAATGAAATATTATTCTGAACATAACTCTGCAAATAAATATAAAAGAGGCCACCATAATGGACACTGGATGGTGTCCTCCATCATTTAATTACCCCTCCCCAAATAACCATTATTTTATAAATATTATCTTGGCTGAGACATTATCTGTTATTTAATGACCACAAGACGGAAGAATTTTACACGGCAGTGTTAGGTTTTCTTAAACAATATGGTTGGTAATAGAATCCCAGTGTCTGAACCACTGACCATTGTTTGAGTACTGACCTTTCTGCCATGCTGTGTGTGCAGCCTACAGGATATAAAGAAATGTTCAAAGGCCACAAGGTCTACAAAGTTTAAACAAGTACAGTAACAACCAGTAGGCAAACTCTGTCGGCCCTGTTACCTCCTTGGAATTTGTAAATAAAATATAAATCTTCAATATGATCCGCGCTGTCAAATATATTCTGTGATTTCCGCTACGAACCAAGGCTATATAATGCTGTCAGCGCTTGACCGAATACCTTAAAAAAATGGACATTATTGATGCATTTCTCATTGTGCACAACTCAATGGCTAAAGCTGCTTATTTTGTTCTATCTAGAATATTTAGTGCTGGAAAGTGGAAACAACGAGACCTTTGCACACACACAAGCGTACACACAGACAAGCACACAAGCACCATTTATTCTCTCTTTTATAGAGATGTCAGATTTTAAATCTCAAGTGTCTGATTTCATAGGTGCTTCATAGGCTGAAGAGCTCTAGGGCAAAGAAGTATAGAACTTATTGTAATAGTATTTTATTTTTAAAGTGATATTTGATGCACAGGATCCCCCTTGTCTCTTTTGAACTTGGGGATCTTGCTTTGCTCTATAAAGAGCCATGTAAAAGCGATGAGTATTTGAGCGCTCCATCCAAAGTACTTTTTTCTTTTACATCACCAATTCCCTGCAAGCGTAAGCTGCTCATATTTTGGTGCAGTGTATTGTGTGATGTGAATTTTTATTAGCCTGCATCATGTGTGGTAGAAATGTGAATGGATTTAACAGGCACAGGTTAAACACACCAATATATAGCTTACAATGGCTGAAAAAGATCTTTATCAGATTGAAGGTGATGTGGAAAAAAAGCTTCCTGCACTCCATTGAAATCTAAAGTGCCTAGAGATAGCTTTATTGCTTAAAAAAATGCAAGCGTGGAACACATTTAATATTGAATAGATTTGCTCCCAAGCTGCTTCTGTCATATTCAGATTAATGAAAATACGCACACACTGATATATTTTTCCACTTGATTCTCAGGGTGAATATATACAGCCGTGTAGAGTCCAATCGTACTAAACTGTATTATTATACCTTGTATTCAGAACAGATAGTGAGCTGGGCTGGAATAAAAGGATTCCTTTTGGAAGGTTTATTATTATTATTATTATTATTTTTTTTAGCTTTGGACGTAAGCAAGTCTGTCAATGCCAATGAAACAAGCAGCACTGCTTTCCTTTTGAAGAATACTGCTTGAAACAAGAATCCAATCTCATATAAGGCTGGCCCTCCTAATTATTTCTGTCTGTACATAATATAATCCCACTTTTAGTTCTAAGCACAAAAGCTGATTTATAAAAATCATTCTAAAGCTTTTTGGGTCTGAATTTTATGCAACCATTTCTGCTTATAAAATGACACATCTGTGTGTATACTGTATGTGTGTGTATATGTGTTATAGTGTGCTAGGTGGGTTTGGCACCCATGCTGAGCATGCTCCTATAATTATTTTGTATTATCACTATTACATGTGCCTGCTCAAGTTTCTTAATAGCAAGACACTAGCCGTTGTGTGCATGGTTTAGGTGGCTAGAAAGTGGTGGTACCGGTGAAGGCTTTAGGGAGGGGAGATGGGAGGATGGAGGATTAGTTTAATCCCTTTTGAGACAGTGTGGACAAAAGTAAATCCGCTTCAGCCCCCCCTCATAGCGTTTCTGTACTCTAAGCACAAATAAGGCCAATTCTCTAGGAAATGTAGCGTTTATTAACAGGGTCTGACCAATCAATACAAAGAGTGCTTTATGTGTAGTATTGTATAGACTGCTTCTGTGCTCAAGTGGTTAGAAGGAAATAAAATGTTGATCGTATAAAATTCCCCTAAGATGGTGCTGTGTAAACACTGTCCTTAGTATATAACTGCAAATGTTGCAACTTGCACTTGTCTGTGACAGTTTGTTGCCTTTGCATTACTTACCATTCATTTTGATTTTTTACATTACATTTTACCACTGCATTAGTATTAGTGGGTGACCACATACAGGACGATGTCTGCCTATTCTGATTGATTGGCCCCTTGGGTCAGTCAACTGGAGATTTTAAAAAGTGGCCTCTCTAGTGGATGGCCCAATTGCTCTGATTTGATGGGCTGCCCTGTGGGGCTGCTCAGATCAGCACAGAAGGATTGCTCCATCCTGCTTCATACTGAGCGGTGACCACATAAATGTGTGGATGGGGGATGTAGTTAAGCAGCACTTCCGATCTAATGAAAAGTAAACCACTCCAGACCTGCTGTTGTCCATCCTTAAACTGGTCCAGCAGCCAATGGCTGTCTAAAGGGCAAGAAGGTGGCAACACCCCCTTTGTAGCCCCATAAGCACTTGCCATACCTAATCTTACTATCTTTCTATTAGCTTCAACCATAATAACATTTACCTGCACGCACCTATGTATGTCATAGAGCACAACTGTATTTCTATGTAAAGCTTTCATTGCTATTTGATGGAACATCTACCCTGGGCTATTAATCATGGTAAGACAACGGTATAGATTATAGGGGCAGAGGCCTGACTGCCTGGGGACCATGAATTAATTGCCAACAATGTTTCAGTAAGGTTTTCAGTGAAAGCTGCTCATTTAAATGACCTCTACCACTCACCATGCTGGTCCTAGTGTCTTTTTTTCAATGTATGACTAGTCTTGTGTGGGAAACATGTCCACATATTAAAGGTTTGAGAATGAGGTATTTGACCACTTGTTTACCATCTACACTAAGTTTTATCAGTGTTTGTTCCCTCACTATTTGCTCTTGTCTTTCTCTGGCTGCCTCAATGCAGCAGTATCAAATACTGTAACCTCACGCACTTAAGGGTTTGTTAAATATACCTTCTTAGTGAAAAAGCATATGAAAAAAAGACATTTTACAGGTGAAAATGGCCATAAAAAGCTTTTATAACAGTATGGCACTCCTTGAAAAGCTCTGCCATTTAAAAGGTGAGACTTGTGATGGTTCAGAGGCTCTGTATACCATTATTTCTTCAACCATGAAAAAACTCTTATTCACATTTCCTTAAAAGTGCCATAACCTTTACAAAAACACACAATGCAGGCACTCATTTTAATTGTATTTTCTAAATTCCCACCACAGATACATATACACACATACAAAAGCTACAGCATGACGCTGAGAAAAACATAGACTTATAGAGCTGACTGTGTAAGGCTAAAAACGATTTCATTATACACTAAGATTACCATTAAATCTTGCTTAAAGGATAACTAAACCCTAAATATGAATATGGTTAAAAATGCCATATTTTATGTACTGAACGTATTCTCACAGCAGCTGTATAGTAGTAATCCAAGTGCCAGTGACACTGCACATGCTCAGTTCTCTCTGGGCAGCTGCTGAGAAAATAAGCTTGGGGTCAACACAAATTATCAAGCGAAAAGTTAGGTTTACTGACAAGTGTTACAGGACTGATTATTAAAATCTGTAATTGCACTGGTTTCAGAGCTGCCGGGTACTAATAATCTGTATTATTCCTAATCAGCTTTATATTGTGACATTTATATTCTATATAAACAGTATATTGTGAGTCAGTCCCTAAGCTCAGTAAGTAACAGCAGTACAGAACATGTGCAGTGAATCAGCAGAAAAGAAGATGGGGAGCTACTGGGGCATCTTTGGGGGCACAGATCTTCCCTGCTACTTACACTTTGACTTGTCCCTAGGCCTTGTGTGTGTGTGTTGGGGGGGTGGGGTCAGATGACTAGGGTACACCCCACAAGTGCAGCTTATGATTAGGTTTTTGCCAGCTAGCAATGGGGGACCTGCTTAACTAAAACATTGTCTGACAGTAGTTCTGCCAGTATATATAGGCTCTGTTGTTTCAAATAATATATACTATGTAAAAGACAAAAGAAAAAGTATACATTGAACATCTTGTTCCCATACTGGTTCATGCTTGAACGCCTCAGATCCTTTAAATACACTTAAAAGCACGAGTTGCCTCATCAGACAATCCATTGTTTATAAACAATACAACTTGCTTTAATTTAATAATCTTCTCTTTGTAACATTCTTTTAACTTTACTAACACTAACCCAAATACTAAAAACTTGTTTCCACAACCTTTTACAAATCAGTACGGGTAACAGTCCATATTTATAAAAGTGTAAAGGGAAAATACTGTTGCAAAAATCCCTAAACCAAATCCCTTCTATATTATTCTGAGCATTTCTCCCTTTGGATTAATGTGCCCCTAATTGTATGTACCTTACCTTATAAAAAGTTTTTACATAGCATATGTAATAGCAGATGTCACTATCTGTTCAGCTATGAAGGAGTTGCTTGCCTACCCCCAAATGTAATAAAAGGCATATTTAATAAAAGGCACTAAGTTTGCCCAGGAGCAGTAACCCATAGCAACCAATAAGATGTCCACTTTTAAACAGATGACAGTAAATACATTCTGTTGATTTGTTGCTATGGATTACTGTTCCTGGGCCTTTTATTACATAACCCCATATCTTTACTGTTGGTTAACAACTCCATTCTGTGCTATATGCTGGGGTGAACAATCTGTCATTCATAACCACACATTCTGCTTAGATCTAATCTATGCAGTCTCATTCATATGTAAATCACATTAATTATTGCTAACCACAATGGTAATGAAGCTTGAAAATTGCAATGAAGTGTGTGTGAGTTTAGATTATGACCAAATCAAACATCATATGATTGTCATGATCCAAAAAGTATACATTTCTATCTACTCTATGTATGTATGTATGTGTATATATATATATTATATGTATTAGAAATAATATATGAATAATATAGGATCGTAATGAAAAAACAAAAATACAGGTATATAGTTTTCTAGAAAGTTCTGAATTATTCCCTTGGGACATTCTTCAAGAATTTCTCTAATGAACCTAGTAAGGGATATTTCTGTAATTTAGATCACTATACCGTAAGTCTGCTAAAAAATAATGTAAACATTAAATGAACCCAATAGGATTGTTTTGCTTCCAATAAGGATTAATTATACAAGGTTTGTTTTTATTATTGCAGAACACAAGGGAATCATTTTTAAAATGGGAGTTAGCCATCCTGTAATTCAGAGCTTTCTGGATAATAGGTCTCTAGATAAGGGATCCCATACCTGTATTTTTGCTTTTTTGTGATCTTGTTCTTCTAATACAAAATGTCAGAATTAACCTATGGTAGCACGAGGGCATGGTAGAGACTCATTATATTTATGATAGTGTCTTTTAAGCTTGACATTGAATGTGACAATTTAAATGCTCATATGCATATATGGTTTTTTTTTTAGATCAGAATGAAGGCTTCCACTGCAGAGAAGAATGTCGGATTCTTGGACACTCTGATAGATGTTGGATGCCGAGAGTCCCCATCCCAAGTCGCGCAAAGTCCCCGGAGCATGGAAGAAATATCATTGCACTGTCAATAGAAGCCACCACGGTGGACACAGAGCCTTTTGAAGAGTGTAAAACCAAAAGAACTTTTGCAACTTTTGGCAAAGATGGCAGTGAGAATACTACTGATGACAGAGCTACTTTAAAGGGGAAAAGGACAGTTGATCTGCCAATCAGCAGCCCTAAAGTGAATGGTGCTGTCCGTGAAGCGGGGAATGGCTGTGAAGCTGTTAGCCCCATCACTTCTCCCTTGCATCTAAAAAGTCCACTGCCAGCAAAATCTGCAGCACCATACAACATAATGCATTGCCCAGGGAACCGCGATGTGGAGCAGTTTGTAAGCAATGGGCCGTCTCGGCCTACAGAGGCAGAGCCTAGAGGGGCGGACAGTGAAAACGTAATGCATGAAATCAACCCTTTACTGCAAGAATGTCGAGAAAAAGACTCTCTGGGAGTTAAGAGACTTAAAGACATTGTCCTCTAAGCACTGTGCAGAGTGCATTCAGGAAGAATGACTTAACAAAAGTACCGCTTGTTTTTAATTGCTTACCGATGGTTCACAGGTTGCTGTATTTAAAGCTTTCCCTAAATGTATTGTTTATAAATCAAGCTATTGTTATGTGACAATCCCAAACTTTTTGGCAGGGGTGTTCAATCTGAGCAAGCAGCTGGACTCCACACCATTTTCATCTTTTTCTCGCGCTGAAACATGAAACTGTTATTACCACCATGTACAAAGTATTATGTATGTATTAAGTATTTTGAATTTATATATTTTTATAAACATATATATCAAAATTATAATATAAATTAGCATTATTTGTACAGAACTGAAAAGGAAAAAAAAAAAAAGACTACATTCAAATTTCTTGGCTAACGGTTTTGTAGCATAGTTGAGAACTTGCCCATTTCTTGTGTGATGTTCTAATTTTGATGAGGTGAGCTATAGACAGAGAAATGCTAATCCTAATGATTTCCTTCATTCTAGGTTGCTGTTTTGCTACGGACACCCCTGCATCCAAAGTCCTTTTGCTGTTACATCTTGCTATCTGTACTATTACTGTATTTGATATTTAAAAATTTTGTTCAGAAATGGCAAAAGGCATTCAAGTAAAAATGGAAGAAAATTCAATAAAAAAATTGTAATCTTTCTTGAATTTTTTTGAAACCCTGGCTAATTTTTGCATTTTTTTCCCCTCTGCATTTTTAGCTTGGTATGAGCTTGTTTTTTTCTTTTCTTTATACAGTGTGGTACTATGTAAAGCAGAGGTCTCCAACCACCAGCCCGTGGACCGGGTCTGGGCCATGGGCTGTGCCAAACCGGCCCCCCTCTGGTCCTGGCTGCAGTCTATAATAGCTTCAAAGACAATGAAAATGCCTTTGAAAATGGCTAGTTTATTGTGTTAAATGATGTGCCTAAAAAGCACACCCTTCCCCTGGTCCTTGAAAAAAAATTGTCTTGCTTGAAGCCGGTTCTTAGTGCAAAAAAGGTTGGGAAACACTGATGTAAAGTGTAAAGCAATGAGATCCTCTTGGTCACAGAACTGCTATTTAAAGGGATTCTGTCATGGTTTTTATGGTGTACTTTTTATTTCTAAATGACACTCTTTACATTGCAAATAAATTATTTTTTTAGTTGTAATATTCATGTGTAGGCGCCATCTCAGTGCATTTTGCCTGATCCTGAGTTTTCAGAAAAAGCCAGTGCTACACAATAAAACTGCTATTGTTTCTCCTACTCAATGTAATGGAATGTGGAGGAGCCATGACTTGTCTGAGCCAGACTTGAATTTTTACTATTAAGCGTTATTCTAGAAGCTACGACTAGGTGGGACATGGGAAAATTTTTAGCAATGCAGGCAGCTGTTATCCTGTTACCTCCCTATTTTGCTGATCACTGCTGGGAGGGAGATATCACTCCAACTTGCAGCACAGCAGTAAAGAGAGACTGAAGTTTATCAGAGCACAAGTCACATGGCTGAAGGCACCTAGGAAACTAACAACATGTCTAGCTCCATGTCAAGATTCAGAATTAAATATAAAAAAATCTGTTGGCTCTTTTAAAAAGTAGATTTCAGTTCAACACTATAAACTAATGTATTTTGAAAAAAAGTCTGTTTTCTTGTGACAGAATCCCTTTAATATACTTCATTACAAGGTTTTGTGAACATCTCTAAAGCCCATTCTCTGTCTTGGCAAATGCAATGCTTTCTTCCCAAGCCATTGTTCTTTTAAATGACTCAAGGTCCTAACACTGATGTAAGAGATTTCTCCCCCCCCCCTCCTCTATTTTCACATATTCATTGTCTCAATCAATCTCATCTTTATGGGTTTTTTTTTGTTTCCCCTCCCAGTGGAAATGTTGCAAAGTTGATTAAATTTATATTGCGTACACAGTACCTTTTTATTATCTAGATTATTGTCAGAAGCTGACAGAATAGAGTTATTTAAAAACATGTTCCAATAAAACATCCTGTTTCTTTTGACAACTATATACGATATAAACATAATATTGCAATTCTAAAAGAGACTGTAAAGATAATGACAAGATTTGCTTTGAAACAGTGGAGAGAAGGCATTTTGCTGGGTGCCTGCATTGTAAGAGAGTAGTTAAGGTTAAAAGTAGACAAGTTAACACTGTGTTCAGTTAATTCCTACTTAGCTTTGAGAGAAAGTAGAACTGGACAAACTGTCCAACCAAATCTGTGCATATATGGCCCGCTGAAGAATATAAGTATTTTTCTGATAACCGGACCAATTGATGACTTAACACTGTGTTATATGGCTACACTACATACTATAGTACAGTGCTGTCCAACTGGTGGGCCGGGGGCCACATGTGGCCTGCTCACCTCTGCATTATTGACACCTTAGATTCAGGCTGTCAACCCCTGTGTTCACACCTTTAAGGCCATTCATTGTTCACACCTGTATGTAAACCCTTGTTCACATCTGTTAGACCTCCGACTCAGACTGTAGGCTCCCACATTGTTCACCTGTTAACACCTCAGACAGACTGTAGGAGCAGCGCTGGTATTGTGTCACTGTATGTACTGCAGTACAAACTGTTCAAGTTGAAGTGGTCATGATCAGTAGTTACATTGACATGATAAGTTTCCCTTTATCCTACCCTACTCTGCCTACCCTGCTCTGTAACGCCTGTGTGTACTGTACTCCGCCTTCCCTATGCTGCCTGTGTGTGCTATTCTCTGCCTGCCCTACCCTGCCTGTGTGTGCCATACTCTGCTGCCCTATGCTGCCTGTGTGTGCAATACTCTGCCTGCCCTATGCTGCCTGTGTGTGCCAAACTCTGCCTGCCCTATGCTGCTTGTGTGTGCTATACTATGCCCTATGCTGCCTGTGGGAGATGAATCTGGCAGGGGTTTGTTAGCAACTATTGTGATAACATGGGTGTGGTTTAAAAAAGGGAGTGGTCAAAACTGGCTTCCATTATCATCCCACCATTGCTTAGGTCAGAAAAATTCCATCCCCCGGTACCACAGAAGTTGGACAGCACTGCTGTAGTATAATATAAAAAAGGATCCAGGACATAAAATGTTCTTTGTAAAAACAGTAAAACTTTTGCCCAGGTCAAGTAAACCATAATACCAATCAGATCCTGGCTTTCAATCAATTTTCAAGTAAATACTACCTGCTACATAATTGCTATGGACTCCTAGACCTGAATCCCACTTTGCACCTTTATTTAATTACCCCCAAAATTTTCTGAACATTTTTGGGGGTATTTTTTGTAATTAAATTATTTTTAAACTGATGTTGTTCAGCTGCTGTTCAATGTCAGCTCTCAACATCCCTTAGAAAGCTGGATACTTGTAGCTGTAGTTCAGTAACATATGGCTGTAGGTGGGACATTTCTCAATTTAAGACCAATCATTTCTGCACTAGCCCTTTCTCTAAAGACCCCCATACACGGGCAGAATCTAGCTGCCAATATCAGTCCCTTAGACCGATTTGGCAGCTAATCGGGCCGTGTATGGGCACTACCGACAGACCTGCCCAACTGATATCTGGCCTGAAATTGGCCAGATCTCGATCGGGCAGGTTAAAAAAATGTAGTCGGCATCGGCTCGTTGATGCAGTCCCCAGACCGACTTTGCCTATACCCGCCGTAATAATTCGATCGTTTGGCCCCAAGGCCAAACGATCAAATTAGCCTGGATTCTCCCGATATCGCCCACCCGTAGGTGGGGGATATCGAGAGAAGATCCGCTTCCTTGGCGACATCACCAAGCAAGCGGATCTTAAGGTGTATGGGGACCTTAATTCAGCCCTAATAGCAATAACAATATTGGCAAATGTGACAACAATTCTTCTAAGTTGCGGGGATAAAATGAGTTTAAACAATAACAGTGTTTTTTATGATCTGTCTTTTAATTAAATGCAGTGTTGTCATGCAGTTAAAGGACCAGTAACGCTGAACAGTGGCACAGGTAGCAAGTCAGGGCAGTTTACTTGATTCCCCATTGGATAACAGATACAAACTTTAAATGTAATAAGCAGTATTTTGACTTTAAAAGAGACACTGTTTTAAGCTTATTTTCATTTTCCTGTTTTATTTAAAAAAATATCACTATAGCTAAAATTGCAGGGCTGTGTCCCAGTATCAAGCTCTTCTTTCATTCTTTATGACTGAGCAGACATTAGCCCAGAAACAGGTGCAAGTAGTAACATATGCTGCCCTCGCTCTTTCTCCCAAGTAAATGGTATTACTTTGGTATTCATCACAAACACATCTGTGTCCATTCTATGTGCCTGTGCCATTAAGGTAGCTGAATGTGATGACATCAATTCTCCATCCAGAGGGTTCTGTGTGCATTCTGCCTTTAAAGAAAGTCCTTTCATTAGCAATATATCACTCCATCACCTCACTTATATCTCACCAGCTGTCACATCTTAATCCATAAAACTAGTGATTCTCGATGAATAATGAATAGCAAAATTTAGCTTAAATTATCTCTATAACTAATACAGCCTTTCTCCATTCCATGGCCACAGGTACAGTATACACAGCCACATTTTTTATTAGCAGAAGAAAAATAAAGACAGAACATAAGTAAATGAATAAATTATTCAGATTTACTAAAGAATGAATTACACAGAAAACAGTTTAATAGAAATGACTGGCCCAGTGCAATATACACTTTCATTTTCTACTGTTTTGTTACTTTAGATTTTACATGCACACTGGATATTACTAACCAAAGGGCAAAGAGTAAAGTGGCACATAGTGCTTTCTACATCCGTTAGCCATTTTTATTTGTTTGCTGCCATAATAACTTCACTCTCTGGCTCTTAAAGCTGCAGTAGGTCAGTGGCAGCTAAGAAGGACATGTGTATTATAAGTATATTGGACTACAGCTTTTCACACTGAAATCCTTACCCAGTTTTTGACTGGGATTCAAAATAGGCCCCAACATTTCAAGTACACAGAAGCCCAAACTGGGCCCCATCAGGACAATGAATAGTGACTGGGTATGGCATCTTATAGCAGCCCCTGTGGCAATTGCCAGAATTCAGAAATCGGCAGTCCAAGCCTTACTTACCATATGCTTGGGGTAGAGAACAAGAAAGATTTTTTGGAAAGGTATGCCTAATGGGTACTTTTGCATGACACAGAGTCAACATATAGCCTTGGCGGTGTTCATTCACTCAGGCAGTCCCTTCACTTTTTAATTCAAATTCATTATATTTAATCCTCTAGTAATTGCAGTTTTCCCCTCTGCTGACACAAGTCTCTGCTCCCCCCCCCCGACAGTAACTTTAGGTTAGGAGACGTGTCAATGACCAGAGGCACCCTGCACTATTGCTATGCAGGCGCCCTATGATGACTGTGTCTGCCCAGGTCTAACTTATTTTTAACATTATCTTATCAATATCTTTGTTTAACTATCTGTCTTTGAACTCACAATTACATAGTTTGATGAATTTCTTATAAGGTGTAAAAATTTAAATTGATGGTCTTATACAATAATGCCCTTTTTTTTAATAAAGTTCAAGTTTAGAAATCAGAACGCATGGTATGGAATATAGAACTAATAATAAGATCAATTACAGATGATCTATGTCTAGAAATAGGTATTTACATAAATAATCTGAACCCAAGATAGATCTGCCATTTATATAATAAACAGAGGGAAATACATGTGTATCAGAAGGATCTTTATGGCGGTTAAAAGATATATAGGTAAGTGTAAAGTACATTTAAAGAGGCAGATGATGATAATAATAGCACATCATAGGAGCAAATGATTAGCATGTTACTATCAGAAGATTAATGATGACTTGAAGGCAATTTATACAAAATTGGTGTGGGCGTAAATGTGGTGTAAAGTAAGTGCTTCGTATTTATTATTGATATCGCTTATCTATATAGCACTGACAAATTCTGCAGTTGCCTATACTGTGATTTCAAATAATACCAAAAGTAGATAAAGGCATAAGTATTTAGATATACTGTACCAAGTCTGCACTGATATCAGATTGTGTGAAACAAAACTCTTATCTGTGGGATGGAGTACATTGGCTCAGTGAGAACTACAAAGCAATAAGAAATCCTGCAGGTCTCTCGTGTGTTTAATCAAATGCACCTACTCCATATATTCATATACTTATACCTACTGAAATAAATAGGGGGCCTTGTAAGTCATATATAATAAACGCATGGCAGCTTCATTTGTATGTACAATGGCGGCTCCTCCAGTGCCGAATAGTGGGAATGTAATACTGAGACTTTTTATTCCCACACCCATTTCATTCGGCGAAAAATGACTGAAACTGTGGAAAAATTATCGAATCAGCAAAAAAACTCATGAAATGCAGGAAACACGCAACTTATTTAACGTGACTTTTTTTATTTGGCTGCACCCTTTTTGACACCATCACACTTTTTTTTTTTACACGACCGCTCCTTTTTTTTTATGAGACTGCAGATTTATTGTGGCAGTTTTGAGTAAAAATTTGCCAATGCCGAAATGCAGAATTTCACTACGAATCCATGCCTGGCGAAAATATTTGCTCAATGCTATTCTTCACCCTTGCACTTTTTTCAATTATTTTCCCAATGATCCAGTTTATTTATATGACAAAAAGGATTCACCATTGAAGGCATAATAGATTAGATTCATCATGTTTGTCCTCAGGGAGCCAAAAAGTTGTCCTTTTTTATGCATGGTTGCTAAGCATCAACTGTTATGTACCAACCCTGGTTCTTGATGGTTTTTCTAATTTGTCAGAAGTGGAGAAAGACAACATCTTCCCTTAGGACATAGGTCCCCAACCTTTTCACACCTGTGAGCCACATTCAAATGTAAAAAGAGTTGGGAAGCAACACAAGCATAAAAAAAAAGTTCCTGGGGTGCCAAATAAGGGCTGTAAATGACTGTTTGGTAGCCCCTAGGTGGACTGACAGCCTACAGGAGGTTCTGTTAATCAGTACATCTGTTTTTTATGCAGCTAAAACTTTACTTCCAGCCAAGAATTAAAAAATAAGCATTTGCTTTGAGTCCACTGGGAGCAACCTCCAGGGGGTTAGTGAGCAACCTGTTACTCATGAGCCACTGGCAGGGGCCACTGCCTTAGGAGCTAATGATACAGACTTATATTTCATAGGTTCCTATATAAGTGTAGCAACCAAATAGTTGACATTGAATGCAAAATACAAATGTTTTCATTTATTTCCTTTTTTTCTACCCCCACCTCATTTCATATGAGAATAAATGTTCTTATTTCTAACCTTTCTTGTCCATGAAGACATTTACTTTATTTCCCTCAACAAGAAACATTAAGGTATTGTTTCCTCCGTGTTGCTACAAGAGATAATTTTGTCAGTTTCAAGGGGCACCAGGGAGAAAACTGAATAAGCAAGTAAATTACTTCAACTGCAGTGTGTACTTGTTTACAGGCCCAGCAAAAATAAATATGGATTTATGGCAAACAAATCTGATTGTTTGGATTAAATCAAATTACCTATCCAGTGCGAGGCAACCTTTCTTGCTGCACTCTCCAGAGGCACACACTATATCCAATTTCATTTGAAGATCTGCCAGCACCTCTATGGGTCTGACTTTTCCAGAGCTACGTCACCTAGGGAGGAAGATTTTACTTTGTTATATCTCACTCTGCTACAACTGCCACTCTCTTTATTGAAATGATAGACAAACAGCTGCAAGCAAAGAGATGCTGGATTTTGCCCAGGTGACTTTCCAAATATAAACAACTGCTTTCGTTCTTATAGAAATGTCAGATATTGTTGAAAGTGTTCGCCGTTAAAAAAAATCACAAAAGAGACTGAAACATTTTCTTGATAAAATGATAATAAACAAGTTACTGAAAACATAGATCAAGGCATGAGTAAAACAAACAAGATGAATCAGCTATAGCTATATGATACATATAAGAGCCTTTTGCCCCAAGAAAGAGTAGTTGAGCTCTCAGAGGTGCGTAACTGTATAGAGCAAGGAAGCTCTACAGTTTTGACCTTAAGTGATGGGCAAATTTATTTGTCAGGCATGGATTTGCGGCATATTTCCACGTTTCGCCATTGGTGGATTGTTTTGCGAAATGGGCATCAAAATTCACCTTGTAAAAATTTGCTGCATGACAAAAAAAATGACGTCTGTGTCAAAAAAGTTGTCTACCGCAATGCAGACGACAAATTTTTTTTTAAGCGGGCAACAATTTCTTTGGACACGCAACATTTTTGCTGTTTCGCAAATCTTTTGCAAGATATGCTAAATTTTTGCCAAAGCGGAATGAGACCAATTTGCCTTATCACTAATGCTTATTTATCAATTTGAGAGTTTGTGAATTTGAGAGTTTTTTTCTGATTCAAATAAATTTGCATTTTAAAAAACTTCAAACATCTGTTTATATATTAATGTGGTAAACGCGTGAATAAAAAAACTTCAATATCTTTAATTGGCTTGAATTTTGCCTAGGAAAACTCCCATTGACTTCTATATGACCTTGCAAGCTTTTAGCTGAGTTTTTGGGTTTTTTGAACTTATATAATAGACATTCGGCTTTTTGAACCATAAATTGAATTTTAAGGCAAAAAAACTAAACTAATCGTGAAAAAAAAATTCAAATTTAAATGTAGATTAATCACCCTCTTAATTTTTGCCATAGGAATGTATCTGACTGACGAACAAAATGGGCCATTCCAGGGGATGCCTGTGGGCTGTCCATAAGCCGACCCCCTCTGTATACAAAGTATAGTGCTCCCATTTTATGAGCCTAAAGGCACAAGCAGCAAACTGAATTGGAGCAAGTGCAAAGTGCAATAACAACAGGGGCCTCTGGGCCAAATTTTTTTTTAAAGGTGGCGTAAAAATGTTATTTGAATGATAAAACTTTAATAATCATGGATTTCCATAGGCAGAAAAAAAAAAAGATTTCAAATGAAAACATACAGGAAGGAAATATTATGCCTGACGATGTCTAACTATATACAGTATCAGTTTTATTTTCATAGATAAGTAATAACAATTAATTGGTGGGTATTAAAAATACATTTAAATACAAAGTAATACATAAATGTATTCAGTGTTCACCCTGAGGTCCATCCCTTCATGTCTTGGTAGACATTAGTAGTTTATCATTTCTACCTGTTGAATAGACTGTGCATGCTGGGATTTGTAGTTCATCATTTTTATCTGATAACTGTGCATGCTTTGTAGTAGTTCACAATCAGTTGAGTTGACTATGCATGGTGGAATTATTCATTATTGACTCTGCATGCTGGGATTTTGTAGTTCTTGATTTCTAAAATAATCTTGTTGACACTTTTCCTTTCTGTAAAGCATTGACTATGGTTCAAAGAAGATGTATTTCAAAGGTTTTTCTAAAGGCTTTGTGATAAAGAAATCCTGAAAGAAGCAAAATATTATTTCAGATGGATACAGTCAAATCCCACGACAGGGGAAGAGTCAGTGTAATGGGCCCCTCCCAACAACCCCAAGCTTTCACCCCAGCTTTTTAAGATAACATATTAGATTACATGAAATACTTTGGGTGAAAAAGGCCCCAGCTTTTTTATTAATGCATTTACTTAAATAACAACCAGTATATGAATACTAACAGTTATATCAGTTAAGTTTAAGACCAATATAAACATATATATATATATATATATATATATTCATTTTCTTGTAACTTGCAATAGCCTCTGAAGGCAGCAAATAATTATAACCATGACTGAGGGGCCCACCTGTTGTCACTCCTAGGCATGGCTTTCCTCTACGCTAATTCCACCAGGCCACTTCCATCACTTTGGCCCCAGGCCTTACCCCTGTTATGCACTACACTTCAGACCGGCTCCCCCCACCCCCCAGAGGAGCCCTTTCTGCTGTGACTTTACACTAATACCACCCCCCTCATCCACTTGCGGGAAGACAGGCAGAAGCAATTCAAGTTAAAAAAACACCCCCTTCACTTTCTTACGGGCTGGAACTAGAGGTAGGCAGAAGAGGCAGGTAGGTACCTAGGGCCTAATGGTTGTGGGGGGAGGGGCAGGCGGTGCTAAGCAGGTACCTCTTCTTCCTACCCCTAGTCCTGGCTCCTATTGACACAACCAGCTGGGGGAACTCTTTAGTTACAAACAGGTCCTGGGAGGTGGTACCTCAAGGGCTCACCAGTATCCACAGGTGCTGTTAAACACTGTTTATCAGAAGAGGCACAATGTACCCACTGGCAACCAAATAGATGTGCAGGAGTGTTTACATGTCTCAGTTAATTGGGTCAATTGTCTCTCTCCATTGCTTCTCTCACCTGTGGGTGCAATCAGAAATAAACCTCTTATTTTTAAAACAAGACCATGCACTTGTTTTTTTAAATGTTTAATTATTTATATTAAACAATGAAATAATTCTCATGGCATTGCCTGGGATATGTACAAATAACAGCAATCCTTCCTCAGCAGCAATCTATTTAACAGTGGTTAGTATATAATAGTTATGTGACAATAATAGCTACATTTCTGCAATTATGTCTTAGTGCATCATAGCTCTGTAGTCTATTTTGCAGTTCGCTTAAGCTTTATTATGTGCAATTGTACTTCATAGTGCGTCTCATTTAAAGTTTAGGAACCATTATACCAGTGGCAGTAAATATGCATCTCAGTTATATCTGGCTGCACCAATGAATATCAATGTTATATATATATATATATATATATATATATATATAGTGTATATATATATATATATATATATATTATATGCATTTGCCCTTAATAGAAGTCAAAAGACTTTCACCATAATCCTTGTATAGTAAGAACTTTTTACTACTTCGAGTGATTAAAAGAAAAAAAAAAATGTCACTGACAATGCCATCATGCTGTTTCAGTTATCCTAAATTCTCTCAAGCTGTGCTGAACTTTATAATTTCCTTTGTGAATAACACAATTTATCATAAAGAAGCAACTTGTATTTTAATGATAGATTTGCTTTAATATAAGCTGTTATAGAGATTTATTGAGAGAGAGAAGGGTGATAATAATAAACACAACAGGCCGAGAACATTACAATGTGCTGCAATAAGGATAACACATCCCCTACTGTGTGAAATAAGGATATTACAAATAAAGGAGGAGTTCTCTGGTGATGGAGGTAAAAGGCCCCAAGCCAAGTGACTTTATAACCGCTGTGCTCTAAATACTTATGTGATTTATAATACACAAGCTAAAGTAAACAGTCACACAGGCACATTATTTCAGCGATCTGAAGTCAAAAGGGTTTAATGGTAATTATGGTGATACTGAAATAGCAACTATTTTTGCTGGGAAAAAAGGAGGGTAGTAATAGGTATAACGTTTCTTAATGCTAGATAAACTTTTTCCATATAATTAATTTTGGGTTCTATACAATAAAAGCTGCTTTGCTCATGACACATGTGGCACCTTTCAGCTCATGAAAGCATCTCCTGTGCTCCCCTTGACTTGAAAGTGAAACCTATAAAAGTGGCACGTGAAGAGGAAGCACCTAAAAGCTCATTGTTGGTGTATTGGGCAGCATTTTGGGGCTGAAAAGGAACAGTTTTATTAATGGGAGATGATTTGCTGTGCTTTTACAAGGTGCCAGGCTGACTGTGGGGTGTCACGTAGGTTTAAGATGTAAATTCCCCTTAGAACAAAATCAATGAAATATTAGGAATAAAGAAACTTAGGGGGGAATGTAATAGAAGTCAGTAATGGACAAATTATTCTCAATGCAAAAATGTATGCCTCTGTGTGAACAAATTTGCCTTCGCTCAAATTTTATATGGGCTTTGCAGCCGCGGAAACTGTTTAGTGACCACTTCTGACAGTGGAAGAAAGTTTGTGAATGTTATTGTTTGCGATTGCGCAGTGTGTGTAATAAAACTTCCTAATAAAAAATATTTTGTTTGCTCCAAAAGATTACGTCACCTTCAAGCATGCCTTAAAAGTTTGCAATACGCAATTAATATTTGCAATGCAACAGTCCAATGAACAATATTGCACTGCAAAATCAAAATTTTTATTCTTATTCGTGCACATTTTTTTCCATTTACCGGCTTTTATTATACTGCATTATATTATATGCAATATATTTTTATAGAGACCTACAGTGTTTGGGGGTATAGTTTTCCTTTCCATGTAATGAGTCCCAGGGTCCCCTCTGCTCCCAGCTCCTCCACACAGTCTAGGACACCCTTCGTTAACCACTTTGGTGCCAGACAATAAAGTGTTCCCCGTGCCATCAACCTAATGGGACTATTTATTAGAGTGAGGAATATGTGTCAGTGATTGTGGTTAACCTCCCATTTTACCAACCAAATACATTTCAGCTTGAAATATTTAGTACATGCTGAAAAAATTTTTAAAATCATTAATGCAAAATCAAAACAACATTAGGCATGACTCTCAAGCATGGAAGAAATATTGTGGGAATCATTTATCCAAACTGGGCAAAAAAAAAGTTACCTTTCTTTCTTCCAGCTGTTTTTTTAAAAATCAGTTAGAAAAATTCTTTAATAGGGATGAGAACATTTCTGCTGATTCTTAGTAGCATATTCATAGCCACTTAAAAGCAAACTACAAAACAATTTTTTGTGCTTTGTCTAAAACACATTTGCCCTCAATAGTCTGATTTTTTGGAAGTACCGCTTTCTTGATCTTTCCATTTGCTTGCTATTGGGACTTCAATGGCACCACTGCAAAAACCAATAGTGCATTCTCAACATTTTTCCCTTTACAAGGACTTGGAGACAACATGGAAGTGAATAGAAGGACGGTCCACTTCAACTTAAGAAATTAACTGTCTGGTATATTGTCCACAACTCAATTTGAAACTGAAGCCATTATACCAGTCACTGAATAAGGTTAGAGGTGGTCTATAGATCATGTATTGTATGAGAGAGAATGGCTTTCAAATAAGGTAGAAGCTGCTATTGTAAAGAAGATTGTTTCTGATTAATATGTTGGAATTACTTTTGGAAGGGAAAAAAAGCAAATTACAGATGGGAACACATTTGTGTGCTATTGGAGGGATTGATGAGGGTGAAGATACGCGGCTTTGGAGCTTGATGATAATCTCTTTTATGGAACCTCATTGAGCTGAAGTGAATGATCCAGATTGTGCCATGGATAAACTGCCCTTTCTATGGGATCTGATGATTAAAATGGGATACAAGGTTAATTACATATAACTACTGTAGAACAATAACTGCTTTTCTTATTCATTCACTCCCACTTTTAGTCATTAGAAATCGCCAGAAGTGAAAGAGGGTGAGTGATTAAAAGGAAAGGGAGGTCAATTTTTATCATTTGTTTTTTTATCATTTTTGATATGTGCTATGCAATGAAGAAAAGGTCTACAGTGCCAGCTGCCTGGTCTGTAATCTATATCATGCATTTCTGTACATGTTCCCTTTTTAATAATAATAATTGAAAATAAAATATTAAACCAAGATTTCTAAAGTAAGTGGCATTTGGTTAAGGCAGGGCAGGCAATATATGACTGGTAGCTCAGAGTATTAAATACATTTACAAACAGGAATTAATTTTTTAATTAAAAAAAAAAGAATGTCAGCTTCATGTTTGATTTGCAAAGGACTTTTGTTTGGTGACAGATCCACATTTCATTAAAGATTTGAGAATATTGTCCAATTAGAGTCCTGCTTATCAGTGTCAGTGTCACAACATCAGTGCTACATCTAGAGATATCTGCGTAAATATTGGTATACAGTAGATATAAGCAGGGTCGGACTGCGCCGCCGGGACACGGGGAAAAATCCCGGTGGGCCCTGGCGGCCTAGACCCAACCCTTGTGGTGCTCCCCCTGCCCGACCGCTCCTGCCCCGACGCGTTAAATGTACGTGCTCGGGGAAGGACGTCGGGTGGGGGGCCCTGCAATGGGGTTTAGGGGGCCCCTCCGGGGGGGGAGGCTATGGGCGCGGGCCATATGGGCAGGCTATGGGCACGGGCCCCGGTGGGTCTAAAAAATAAGTCTAGACTTATTTCTACCACATTTCTTTATGCCATGACCTGGATAAATTAGAATCCTTATAGACATGGGCAAATATTGTCTTTCCAATACTACCCTTTAAAAAAAGCATGAGAAGAGAGAACATACTGCTTGATTATTGTTTTGTACAGGTATGGGACCCGTAATCCAGAATGCCTGGGACCTAGGGTTTCCGATAAGGGGTCTTTCCTTAATTTGGATCTCCAAACCTTAAGCCCACTAAAAAAATAATTTAAACATTAAATAAACCCAATAGGATTGTTTGCTTATAATGGAGTCTACGGGAGATGGCCTTCCCATAATTTAGAACTTTCTGGATAATAGGTTTCCGGATAAGGGATCCCACACCTGTACTAGAAAACCTGTATTGAAAAGTAATTGATGCCTCCATAAAACTGTTTCATTGCACGCCCTTATTTCTCTAAAGAATTTTACCAAAGATGTAAGAGAATTCACCCACCAATGAGAATGCTGTCACTCATGTATTCTGCTTTTAGCTGCAATTATATATAAAATAATTTCAAAATCATTGGACCTTTTCAATGAATGCATAATGGGTAGTTATAAATTAAATTTTCTTTTATTTGGCAACAATTCTGAGGTTTTATTAGTGTATTGGGGTTTATATTCCCTTTAATATGCACCAACTCAAATGACAATAACAAAATACACACAATCAAGGACCAGCAGCTATTTTTTGAGTTTTCATTTCTTTTTATATACATTTATTCCGAAAGGACTCTACCCATTTATAAACTCTAAGAACTTTGCAGGTTTATACTGTATGTTTTCCAGCAATGAACGACATTGTCAAAACATCGCTCATCATATAACTACAAGTAAAACAAGACCTTGACTGCCTTAAGGACATATTGAACTTTCATGACCCTGATGGTGAACAGGTACATCCATTTGGAGTTTTTTGCTTCAGGGCAGACCATTGGAGTTTTATATTCCATTTTGAAATGAAGTTGAAGTATTAGAGGAAGTAATGTAGGGCACAGTGACTTACAAAGCAATAGCTGCTTCTTCAGTTCACAACTGAGCATGCACAGGATAATATTGAATATCAAATGTACCTGATTTCATGCCATCATTAAATAATAGATGACAAAATGGTAAAGACAGGGATCTAATATCTGGAATTCTGGGTTTTCCAGAAAGGGATCTTTAGAGCATGAGGCAATCACATGTTTAGCTGCTAAGAGGTGGCAACAATTTTTCTCAAATCTCCTTCTAATTGCATGCTATGGCAACCACCTGACAGCACTGATGCAACGGCATTTATTCAGACAAAGATAGAGGTCCTCTGCACTCACCCATTATTAATATGCTAAAGACATTAAGGCATTCTGTGCATTAAGCTACCAAGAAATACCCCCCTTTAAACAAAACAGGTATTGTTTTTCCATATATTGCAATACATTCAAGTTGGCCAACCACATCAAAGTCATTCCTAGTCTGGCCAGTCCTACACTTACTTTAATTAAGAGTTATTAAAACATTTAAATGATTTAGTGTTTTCATATTTACAGCAAAAATGACATTGAATGATAAACCTTGGTGTGCACCTCATTAAATAACTGCTTCTAATGAGATGTTATCCAGGTATGGGATCCATTATCTGCAAACCTATTATCCAGAATGTATCAAATAATGGAATGACTATCTCTCATAGGCTCCATTAATCATATAATCAAAATGAATCAGATAGTTATTATTTTTTTAAAAATGACTTCCATTTCTCTGTAATAATAAAACAGTACCTTGTACTTGATCCTAACATCCTAAGATGTAATTAATCCTTATTAGAGGAAAAACTACTTTTTCCTCTAATAAGGATTATTAGATGTAAGTCTTTTAAGTAGACTTACATTTTGGTGATCCAAATGACCTCTTATACAGAAAGACCCAGATCCTGAACATTCAGGATAACATATCCCGTACCTGTAATTGTTAGACTATGTGGAGCTCCAAATTTGTTCTGATGGATTCATTTATAGATGCTCACATACTTTTTTGTTCTTCGCTGCTTAATCCTGTACAGGTCTCTAGATGTACCCTGCATCATATTTATAATATCTGAGGGAGTAGTAATTTTCTATCCACTTTTTGAATTATTATACATTTGTGGCAGTTTCTCTGCAAGATGGACGATCACTAATAATGAATTTCATCTCTGTACAAAACATTTCACATCAACAGAAACCACATAGAGAGGAATTAATATCTCTTTTTTTACCAAGTGTCAGCACCCTGAGTACAAGTTTTACAACAATTCAGGAAAATATTATTTTAAAACTTTACTTTAGCGTCTCAAGTACACTTCCAGCTGAATCATTTTAGCCAATGCCAACCAACAAACAACCAAACAAACCTATTGTCTATTTAAGTCCAGCCAATCACAACATAGTCCTGATTATTTCAACGTTTCTCTTTCTTTACCCCCTGGCCTTAGCATTATAGCCTGAGCAGAGTGGCATTGCCCTTGCACTTGCTATTGAAACCCTATTTGGTGCTATCCTGTTCACCTGCTCCATCTTGTTCCAGTCCATCTGGATCTTTCATTCTCTTTAACTAATAAGTGCCCTCCTATTACCCTACCACCACCACTTGCGCCCAACTGTCACTTGTCTAAATGACTCAACCCCTTCCTATCCTAGTAACAGAGATGTTCCCATAAAGGGAATCTACACCCCAAAAATGAATTGATGGAGTTCATTTAGGGTGCTTCTCTGAGGACTTTTGAATTTTACTTTCCTTTTCTATTTTTAGTGGTTTCTAAGATATTTGCATTTTTAGAATGCTAAAAAATGTTAGGCTCAGAGTATCACTCAAAATAAGTTTACACTAACATATTTTCGGGGTGTAGATCCCAAGAAATTTGTTACAGTTACCCTGGTTTCTCTCTCAAACAGTCCTGCGCAAGTGTAAAGCCACCATTTCCCCTGAGTGGAATATCATGGGTTAAGAATGTAAAATTAAAGTTTAATCTGTGTCTTATTATGTCTGATGAGATTACAATTAAGGTAGAATTAAAGAAAATAGTTCCTCTGTTTACCATTTTCCAAGACACCGTGAGGACAAGCTGCAATGTTTTGTTCCCAGTATGCATTCTGCTCATCAGAAAATGACATCAAAGAGCAGTATTATGAAGGAAAAAAAATGCTAAAGAGATGAATAGAGACATGTAATTTTTCCACAATGCACAATCTTAATTAATCAAGCTCAGATTTAGTTAAGCAGCTATGTCATTAACTTTCATGGCAATATGTATATGATAATTTTACAAGATGTATAGTGCAGAAAGTAATAACTACTGTCTGTAATGAAGATTAAGGCAAAATAGAGGTGCTTATTTATCCTTGCGCATTGTTGTACATTTATAGAAATCCCTCTTAGAATTTTTCAATTACTGGAAGTAATATAAAGTTCAATGAATGCTTTTACATATTTGATTTATTTAAATTGAAATGCAATTAATAATGAAGCGTGCTAAATAGGGAAAGGAACCGCAAATCCCATAGAAATAAACATTTTTTTTTTGGAGCGCAAATAATTTAGCATTTCTTTTCTGTATAATAAAGTGCTTCATCCAGGGGGCTTCTATTAGACAGGAAGCCTTTGGTGTCCCCATGTTAAGGTCCCCATACACGGGCCGATTATAGCTGCCGATTCGGCAGCTTATCGGCCCGTGTAGGGGCAGAACCGAGGGGCCTGGCCGACTGATATCTGGCCTGAAATTAGCCAGATATTGATCGGCCAGGTTAGAAAATCCAGTCGGATCGGGGACTGCATCGGCTCGTTGATGCTGTTCCCGAACCGACTGCCCCATTGCCGCGTGCAGAATTCGATCGTTTGGCCCGGCGCCTACATGCCTCCCCGATATCACCACCCGTAGGTGGGGATATCGGGTGAAGATCCGCTCGCTTGCCGACATCGCCAAGCGAGCGGATCTGCCCGTGTATGGCCAGCTTTAGAGCCTGTCGTGAAAAGCACTGCAGTTTTCTGTTAGGAGCTCATTGGAGAAAGGTTGGTGCATTGGACTGTCCCTTCTGGGCAGTGGTGCTCTTTTGTCCAGTCTTAAATAGCACATAATTTCTTTCTATTCTCTCTCAAAAAAAGTAGTATCTAAGGAACAATGCTTTAAATAGGTGTGTGCTGCTGAGATCATCTTCAATTAATGGTGGATCAAAGGTCGGCACACATTCAGATGCAGAGCTTGTGGTCCTGTTTCTAGAAGTAATCCAGTCTGTCTAGACAAAATGTAATATCCATGGCACTGGAGTTTCTGCCTCTCAGGAGGCCAGAATTTTCTTTTTTTTTTTCAGTCAGCACTTATTCTTGTGCCTGGAACTTTAGTTTACCATTGAACAGTCAGGTACAAGGGAAAATGTTTGTGGAAAAAACATATGCTTCAGTGCCTGTTCATTTGTGTCATTATATATTTACTGTGCGTGAGATTGGTTTCATATGCACATCCACTTGTATTTTAGCGCCGACTTAATTATTCATAGTATGTCCACCGTGGTTAACTGCAGAAGCGAAAGTAATGGATTTTAGTAAATGAAAGTCAAGTGCAATGAGAGACTATATAACAAATGACATGTGAATACATTTGGGAAATTGCAAGCTTTGACATCGTATCACAAAGATGAATATATCTGGAAAGGTGAGAAAGGCAGTTTATCATTGGCTAAGGTCACACCAACCCACTTAGTAATTTTTGGCTTTCATCTCATGCCACTTTGTGGTGAGGCCGGTTTTTATTTATCACTATAATGATGGTGAAATGAAAATGAGATTTTTTTTTTAATTGTTCAAAACAACAATAAAAGGATAATGGAAATACACATTTACTAAGGAGCTGTAATTATGCGATTATGTAACTAGCAATTTGGTTGGCCAAATAGATGGGACACCCTTCATTCTATCTTAACAATTAATTTCTTCACCCATTGGTCAGATTCTGTCCTAATTCTATTATGTGTTTTCTGATCATACTATAGATGCACCAGTGAGAGACTTTGACCAGTGCTGCTTTGTAAAATCATTTTTATGCAGAATTATGAATTTCATATTGTCATTCCCATAAGCAAGGCTATACCTTTATACATAGACACCTAAAGGCCTGTGCCTAGGGCAGCAGCCTTAGGGGGGGTGGCCTATGGGTGCCTATATAATTGCTAATTTTTTTATTTTTTTTAAAAAACCTCCCCAGCAGTCGCCAGATGCTTCCTGGCCAAATCTAGCGGTGGAGCTTGGGGGTGAGGGTTTCCATTACGAAAACCATCACTTCCGCAACCCAGGGGTATAGTAAATACAGCCCTGTCTGTAAGTGTTCTTTTCTATATTGTAAAACTGCACAGTTCTGGGTATCCTAGTAGTGCTTTATAAATAAAATTATACATACATAGTTGTCTGCTTCTGGAATCATCTTCAGGTAAAAGTATTTAAAGGTAGTAATGCTTATGGACCCGTTTTTATATAAATAAATGCAAAAATAATCTGAGATTATTTTTCTATTTCCAATAGACATAGTGAAAAATTAACCATTTCTCTGATGTAAAAAAAAAAGTAAAGAAAAGGGGCAAAATACAGTGTGTAAGTGAAACAAATTATCCGGTCTGTAAGCTTTGCATAAATAATTGAACTATTCCTGAAGTTATGTGACCTAACATGTTTCCCTTTTGTGCTAATGCCCCCTACTTGAAGCAAAGCATCATTAGTAATGAGGAATGGCTAATGAAGGGCATACAGAATAAAGTTGCTTAGCAACAAAGGGAGAAATCAGTGGCTTTCATGGCTGGATATGAGTGATAACACCAAAAAAACCATCTGGCATGCCTTTTGTAGAGAAAGCTAGCCCTGGAGCTTTGCACAGCGGATGCCGATTAGAAGCATAACTTGGAGTGGTAAGGGAGAGTGGAATTGGATTGGCCTGTTTGAACATAGCTTTGCTTTCTGATTGGATGTCAGTGGGAAGAGATTGCTGCATAGTCTGGTCTGGGGAATCAATTGCTGAGCCCAGCTAGGTGTACTGTTATAGTTACCTATCCCTAATTTTTACAATATTTCATCAAAACTCTCCACTACTTTTATAAGCTATAGAAATAAACATTCACATGAAAACCAAGTATTGAGTGTTGGGTGAAAAAGCAACTATCTAATCACACAATCTAAACACACACAAACATATAATAGAACCTATAAGAAAGGTGCAAAGAAGAGCAAATACATTGGGTGCAGAAGCTGTACAGTGTAAATTTCCCTTGTTTTAAATATCACAGTGGTGATCAATTGATTCAAATGTTTCTTGATCCCTGCATTCAACTGTTCACAGTATGTGCAGATACCTAGGGATATATAGATAGATAGATAGATAGATAGATAGATAGATAGATAGATAGATAGATAGATAGATAGATAGAGGTATGGGATTCCTTATCTGGAAACCAGATAGCTTTGAATTCTGGGAATTCTCCCATAGACTCCATTTTAATCAAATAGATGGAAAAAATATTTTTCTGTTTCTCTGTAATAATAAAACAGTGCCTTGTACTTGTTCTTGATCCTAAGATATAATTAACCCCTATTGGAAGAAAACAATTGTTTTGGGGTTTATTTAATGTTTACATGAATGTTTGTTAACAGACTTTAAGCATAGAGATTCAAATTACAGGTCCCATACCTGTATGTATGTATGTATGTATGTATGTATGTATGTACAATATGTATATATACCCTGTAACCCTGACGAAAGTTCCTGTGTGGGACTGAAACGTTGGTCAAAATAAACCTCTAATTATTTTTCTGCAAAAACTCTATGACTGAGTGTGAAAATCCTGTGTGTGCTGTCATTCCTATGCCTGTTTATATACTGTATATATATATATTGGGTTTTTTTGTTTTTTTTTAAATAAAAATAAATAGGCAAGCCAAAAATAAAAATAAATAGGCAAGCCAAAAATAATCATCCAACATAATTAACCTATGCTTATCTTTTTCATTTATTGCACTCCTTTACCTCTTGAAACTGATGGTCTCTCAAAATAAAAAGTAGCTTAGTGTACAGCTATTAAACAGCCCTCGCCCCTCCTTTGGGACTGCTAACAAAAGGGAGATCCATACACTGTCCATTCAAGCTCTCATTTCAGCCATCTGGCTGGAGCTGCCACCAAAGCTGTGATGCCTGCTCTGCTGGAATACTGTTTTGTTCTTGTATAATTAACAGCAAGCAGGACTGACAGGTGACTCCTAGGCTCCTATTGTGCTTCTCGGAGGTCACTCACTGTTGGACCTTCTGGTCAGACCCAATTTTGTAATCCTGTAATGAGGATGAAGGTATCGCTATGCATGCATCTTGCTAATACAGATGTGTTTACTTTTAAAACGAAATCTGCTGCCAATAGGAGAGGAGAGAGGAACTGACGTTGTCAGGAGCTAAAGCTCTTTTCGAATTTGTTTATTCTCAAACACAGCCAGACGGGCAGCATGCACATTAGTGCATCACATTATGTACATTCAAGAATACAAAAACATCTGCTTACTTGTAGTATTTGGCATTCAATGCTGTGCCTTATTTGAGCAAAACACTTTTATTTGTCTAAGCCCTGCCTGCAATATTAAAACAATGCTGAATGCACCCTTTAAACAAAGCCTTTAGGTTTACAACAGCCTTAATAGAGTATTATAGCCATTTGCGTAAAGAAGCTCCTCCCTGAATTTTTGACAAAAACATGCAGTTGCATAAGGTACGGGATCTGTCTGGAAACCTGTTATCCAGAAAACTCAGAAATACAGTATTGCCATTTCCCATAGAATTCTACAAGCAATTTTTAATTTTTTATGGATTTGCTCTTTTCTATGAAATAATTAGACAGTCCATTGCACTTGATGATACCTAAGCTCAGGGCCGCCATCAGGGGGGCACAGGGGGGCCAGTTGTCCCGGGCCCGGACGATGGTCGCTTTAAAGGGGGCCCGGCCGTGATACAGTTTTTGGGGGGTTTTTTTAGATCGGGCCCCCTTTAAAGAACTCCGGGCCCTGTCATTGGTGGTCAGCGGGAAATTTGATTGGTTGCACCCTGTGCGTACGCACGCACGGGGCACAACCTTATAAAATGTTCATGTTATGGTGGGAGCTGAGGGGGGAAGCCGGAGGATGCTTGGGGGGGTGGGAGCTAGAGGATGCTGGGAAGGACTCTGGGGGGTGCTGGAGGGAAGCGGTTGATGCTTGTGGGGGGGGGGAGCTGTAGGATGCTGGGACGGACTTTGGGGGGAGCTGGAGGATTCTGGTGGGAGCTGGGGGGTGGGAGCTGTAGGATGCTGGGAAGGACTCTGGGGGGGAGCTGGAGGATGCTGTGGGGGGGGGGCTGGAGGACCGGGGAGGGAGGTCACTGGAGGATGCTGGGGGACCCTGGCTAACAATGTTTTAGGGGGGCCCTCATTACCAATGTTTTAGGGGGGCCCTGGTTACCAATGTTTTAGGGGGGCCCTGGTTACCAATGTTTTAGGGGGCCCTGGCTACCAATGTCTGTATGTCCTTTGTACTGATGGGAGGGGCCATTGGGGGCAGGGCATGGAAGGAGGGGCCCCGTGATTTCTGATAGCGGCCCTGCCTAAGCTAGCAAAAATCCAAATTGATGGCAAAACAATTTCTGCATTGTGGTTATTAGAATCTGTACATATATTTCCAGGACAACTCAGTGCTTTCTATTTCAGTCAGTATCTAGTGGCAATTACCAAGGTTTCATCAGTCAAAAATCAGCTGGGCCCTCAGTATTCCTGCCCTCCACTGAAACCCCTTAGTCTGCAGTCTCTATTATATACAGCCCTGGTTGCACCACAGCCCTAAGAGTGCAGATTGTGGATGTGTATAATATACTGTATAATATAATGAATGCCATAAAATTCCTATAAAGAAATAATGGCACAGGGTTCTGTAAAGAAAAAATAACTTCCGTAAAGGTAAGGGATTCTGAGGGTTTTCTGATATCAGAAATATAGCCCTCAAGTTGCAGATGAAATACCCACCACCCAGTGAAAGCTGGTTGTTGTGAGAGGATGTTGGGAGATGTAGTTCACAACCAACTGGAGGACTACCTCCTTGCACGTGTAAATTTGCATTTGAAGGCTGTGGAAAATCACTTGCACAACCCTTACTAGCAGTGACATTACTACTAGTGATGAGTGAATCTATCCCATTTTGCTTCGCCCCCCCCAAAAAAAGATGGGGAAAAATCATGAAACATAGGTACCATGTTACTCTTAACAACGCCCTTTTTTGACATAACCCACACATTTTTTGTTTCACAAAACAATTTGCCAATGGTGAAATGTGGAATCTCACTGCAAATCCATGCCAGGCGAAATAAAAAATCGGTCATCACTAATTACTACATACACAACAGACTTTGGTCTGGGGGTCCCAGACCATGGGGTCTGCTCTGCTATAGTGTAGTCCCCCGTCCCATCCCCACTTCTACCTTAAGCTTCGCCAAAAAACTAGAGTCAGGGCACAAGCAAGTAGCTAGCGGGCTGGAAAGGGGGTGGGGGAGGATGGACTGCTTGCACTGAGCCCCTCTGAATATTTTTTGCGGGGAAGCCCAAGTTACGCTGCTCCTTACTAGGATACCTTTTAGAGGCCTAAGCCACGTGTGGACACAAGGCACATTTAGAGCCCTGTATTCAACTGTCGCTACCAGCTCTCAATATTTGAGGCTCATTTGTGAGCACTGCACAGGTTTGCACCAGGGCACTCACCTATGGCAACCAATCATTTTTTTTTGCTTTCATTGTTCTACCTGCAGCTGTCTGGAAAAAGATAATCCCTGATTGGTTGCTATGGGTTACTGACCAACTACAGATTAGCCCAGTGTTCATAAATAAGACTTTAATAGTTAAGCATCTGGTAGTATCCTTTTATAATTTAGTAGTGTGAAATTATTTTGTATAATATTTAGGGGTTTCCTTATTGTAACATATCAGTGCTACAATAGTATGTTCCCTAAGAGGGGTGGTAATAACAATATTATGATGCAGTAGAACAAATAGAAAGACTATAAGCTTCTAATGCAAAACTTCCAATATAAAATTACACCTGCTCTATAACAGTGTTGGGGGCCTGTTATAAATAAAATGAAAGAATTCTTCTATTCATTGCAGAGGTCACCAAGAGCATTCCTCTTCAAAAGAAATCTTTAGCCTGTGGCTCTCCAGCTGTTACTTAACTACAATTTCTAACATTCTCTGCAGAGGGGTGAAAATCTGTTATAGTGTTTACCAGCTAAAAACCAGGGGAGAGGAAAAGGACATAAATCAGAAAAGTTATTTCTGCTTATCATACTGTAGTTCAGCAACAGAGGGAAAAATATTATCATGCTCAACATGACTGTCAAAAACAGGGACTACAGTGGCACTCAGGGCCATTTAACTGCTGCATTTTATTAAGGGCTGTTATGCAGCATGCTGTGCATCACTGTCATTTGGGAAGTGCTCGGCTTCTGCCAATGCAAGTTATTGTTCAAAAATACATGGAAATCGGCAAGCTCTGACAGCAGTAGCCATTCTAAAACATAAGCTAACAATAACACTTTTCCAAAGCTCATGTCATCAGTTCTTGTATTCATAAAGCCATTTACTTATAAGCTTTCTGTTCATCACAAAGCCAGTGCCTTTACATACTGTCCACATCCCCAGTCTTACTGCTCCTTACCTCTGGGATTCCAGCCCTTAATTCCTCAATCAGCTTCTTTAAAACTAAACTCAAATCCTACCTCTTGCTGCACCGGTACAGACAATATTGTATTAGTACAGCATTTGCTGCCGTCTTGGCATTGATAGACCAGTAAAACACTTGGCATTCAAGTGATGGTGTGCACAAAGCTTCTTCTCCCAATACTACTGAACCATCATCCATGTGCATTTAATCCTTTCACAAATATATAAAGAACAATTTTATGGATTATCTCATGAAAACTCAATGTAAACTCAAAGAGGGGAATCTGGAATTTAAATGATTAATCTCATCTGGCGCAGTTTCTGCAACACTCCATAATATTGATAATAATGACATGTATGTATCACATAATGTGATCCACGCCAAAATAAAGGTGTGTTGTCAGTATTATGCAGTTTACAGTCTGTTGTTATCTATATATTTGTTGAAGGACTTTTAGGCCAATATCCAAACCACTGTGAATGGCTTTAATTATTACTTTATTATTTCTACATGCATGGTGCCCTTTCCTTTTAAATCTTACACATAGGGGCAGATTTATCAAAACACGAGTTCAAATCCCTAATGGGAAAAATTCGGATTGGAAATGAAAATTTCTGAAGATTGCAAATATCACGAAAATGCTTACGAAAAAATCGTATTAGTCGCGATAATATTGTTTTGGTGATCCGAAAGTCACGAAATTTTCGTACCGAAACAGCGGCAGGGCCTTTTTGAATTTTTCGCGCAGACGCACGAAAAAATCATGCGAGAATACGCTCGGAGCATTCGCATGAACGCTCGGAGCGTTCAGGTCTTTGTAAATCTCCCCCTTAGTGGAGCATGAGCCTTATTTTCTCTGTGTCTATTAATACATGGCAATCTTTTTTATATTTATTTCTTATTCATTCTCTGCTCTTCCTGTCTGTACCATTATTGTATTGTAAAAATGTAAAACAGTGCATATACCATCAAAAGTGTAGTCTTTTTGGAATTCTTGACTTTAACTGATCCTTATAAAGACCCTTCTAAAGCCTCCCCAGTTGGTAATAGGACTAGTCCTTGGATCAACTTGCACTAAGAGCTATTTCCAATAACTCTGTATTCCCTCACTTGATAAAAAGCCATCCAACCCCTTCTTGATGCTATCTAATGTATCAACCAGTGCAACTGATTCAGGGAGAGAATTCTACAAGTTCTCAGCTCACTGTAAAAACCCTTTCCAAATATTTTGCTGTAACCTTCGAGGTGACCTGGTGCCTGATGGAAGGACCTACTGGTAAATAAAGCATTGGACAGATTATTATTATATATAATAAAGTGTCTCTTCTCCAGTGTAAACTTGTTCAGTCTTTCTTCATAAATGAAACTTTCTATACTCTTCTATATTCTTCCTTTTTTTGGATCCTCTCTTATTCAAAAATATCCCTTTTAAGCACTGGAGACCAAACACAGCACAGCATTTTCTAGATGGGTCCTTACAAGCACTCTGTAAAGCGGAAAAATGTCCCTCGCCTCCCACCAGTCTATTAATGCAGTTCAAAACCTTGTCTGCCATAAAACAGCAGAATAGTGATTTCCTTTACACTTATTGCAGGTATAGGATCATTATTAGTGATGATTGAATCTGTCCCATTTCATTTTGCCTAAAAATTCACAAAACGACAGAAACATTCATGAAACAGAGAAAAATTTGCGAAACGTGGATGTTGCGTGACTTTTTTTGTGACAAATTTTCACAGAAGTTTCGCTAAACAATTCATCAATGGTGAAATGCGGAAATTCACTGCGCATCCATGACTGGTGAAGAAATTTGCTCATCACTGTTTGGGACCTGGGGGTTTCAGGATATAGAATCTTTTAGGCACAGGGTTGGACTGGGCCGCCAGGACACTGGGAAAAATCCCAGTGGGCCCCAGCTGCCCAGACCCGACCCTTGCTGGCACTCCCCCGGCCAACCATTCCTCCCCTGATGCGTAAAACTTATGCGCGCTCAGGGGAGGACGTCGGGTGGGGGGGTTAGGGGGCTCAGCGGGGGCCCCTGCTGAGGGTGAGCCCTGCACCCCCCAGTCTGACTCTGTTCTGGCATCATACCTTAAGTCTCAACATGATGTTTTGCATCTGAAAATTGAACTTTGCACACATCGCTGCCTTCATAAATGGCCTTATTGTGTGTATATACCAATACCCAATAAAGGGCTGCAGTTTAAATAGCAGCTCAGACTTGTTCTCCTTTTACCTACTAAATCTTGTATTTTCATTTTTCGTTGAATTTATCCATTATTCAGTCCAAAAATTGTATGTAGGTTTGGGATGCTTAATTTGGAGAGCTAGGGAATACAAATGGGTAGCACTTAGTGGAAGGTTTATTTCCTATTTAAATTTCTAGCACATTTGGAAGATATTTATACTACTGTACCAGTGCATTTTTAGCTAGGATGTTATTTTTTTCTTAGACATGACAATGCTCTATATTTTATGATGCACTTGCATAGAATAACTAATTTTTATTTGCTACATGTATATTTTCTCTCCCTACAGAGTGAAATTTCCATTGGTTCTTCCAATAATTTCAGACTGAGAAAAAATATTATTTGCAGTTAAACTGACAATATGCTTTAACAAACCTAGAAGCTACAAACCACTTAATCTGTAATGGTGTAAACTGTGCCACATATTCCGATTGCTCGGTGAAAAGAAGATGAAAATGAAACAGTGAATCCTTAACATTAATGAAACCAATAAATGTTATTGAAAATCTGTTTTCTACCTGAGATATAATGTGTTTCCAAACATAGTTTAATACCTAGGAAATGCAAAGCAATATTATCTGTGTTGCTAATAATGTTATTAATGGCAATGAAAGCATTTATTTTACAAGTTAGAGAACATTTGAGAAATGCATATTATTTCATAGAGTAGAACTACTTTTATTCACATGTTCATAAGTTAGTAATTTTGTTGTAGTTCCAGTAAAATAGCATATCACCCCCTGCTCATCCATGTTCCAAGGGGAGGCATCAACCAAAAAAAAGGCTTTGTCTACATGAAATGCAGTTTAATAAGACTACAAGATGGTCTCTGGAAACTGCACCCATGGTACCCATGCAGATAAAGTCACCATACAGTTTGAGATTATAGGATGGTCTCTGAAAAATCGCACCCATCATGAAGTTACCATACACTGTATCTAGCAGGTGTCCTCAATGTTTTTCCCCATTTAAATGAATGTTGTCACAAGCATCATGGGTGCCAGATGAACATATCATGGTGGGTGTACATATACATGCACAAACAGCGTGGGAGTAAGGTTACATTTGGCACAACTACCAGCAGCGTAATGACTTGGTGACAGGCACCCAGCAAAAAAAAAACTTCTGAAAATTGCCTGGCGCAGAGTAGTACAGGTAGGGGACCAGTTAACCAGAATGCTCGAGACCTGGGGATTTCTGGATAAGGGTTTTTTCTGTAATTTGGATCTCCATGCCTTAAGTCTGCTAAAATAATTTAAATATTGAACAAACCCAATGGGGTTGTTTTGCCTCCAAAAAGGATTCATTATATCTTAGTTGGGATCAAGTACAAGGTTCTGTTTTATTATTACAGAGAAAAAGGAAATCATTTTCAAAAATTAGAATTATTTGCTTATAATGGAGTCTATGGGAGACGACCTTTCCATAATTCGGAACTTTCTGGATAACAGGTTTCAGAATAGCAGATCCCATACCTGTACACCTCTTTTTTATTACAACAAATGAACATTAATTTCAAAGCTTTTGAAACCCCCTTTTTTTTTTTTTTCAATAAAAAAAAACAAAAACTTTTTCAAACTTTTTGGCTAGTCTTAAACTGCTGGAATTGCACTCAGTACAACCCACAACTCTACACAGCTAACAAACTATATAATCTTCCTGCAGCAACTGCCAGTATCCCTACCATTTTCTCAAAGCTGAAGTTTTTTATAACAAGGTCCAGTCATTTATTTTAACATTTATTCAATAAATAGTGTTTTCTGCTATCTAAATGTATGTTGAGTTTAGTGGTGTCGACCCTGACATCATTATTAGACTTTGCTGGGGCGGACAAGTACCACACCTTATCAGAGGGTCCTTCCTCACCACCATCTGTGCCCAGCATATTCAGTATGTACCCCCCTAAATAGGAATACTAGATGCTACCAGCCACATACAGTAGGGAGGAGACAATGTGGGAGACTTTATTTTTAGAAAGAAGTAACGGTAGAGCAATATGCACATTGCAACCCTTTCTAACCTCAAAAAAAATTAATAAAACTGTGAAAATTCCCATAAACATTGGCATTTAAGGCGCTTTTGTTGCATCAAAACATGACGAAAAATGTTGCTCATCACTAAAGGTAACAATTTCAATGTTATCCATAAACCAGCCTAATAAAAAACACATACTGAAGGAAGCATCATTAATTTGTGTTGGATTCTTTTTTTTAGAGACTTGAACTTGAAAACAGAGAATACTGGATCCATGTATTCATCAATACAATTTCTTTAGATGTTGTTAGCACTTAGGGGAAGATCAGATCACATTTTAGTTAAAATATGTGAAAGAATACAGATTATTCTAATTGGCTCATAAACTGTATTTCACTTTTGTAAACATAAGACGCAAGGCTGAAATTCAAGTATTTTTGCTTCAGTGTATGAAAGCTCTTTCTTTGCTTGTAAAGCAACAGTCCAGAGAAATCTAACTCAAAAATAAGCATGTCAGGAACAATAGCATAAAATCAATATTATATTAGAGAATATGAAGAAATAATGAGTTATAAAAAGCATAGTTTGTTCTGTATGAGCCTATTGCTGATTCCAACAACACATTAGATGCAGTGGATCATTATGTACACTGCTACTTTGCATATGTTGTTTGTGAAGCTAAAAGCTCTTGTCTGGATTCTGTCAAGGTTTTTTTTTTTCTTCATACTGTATTATTAACAATACATAAAAATGGTCTTTCTAAAAAAGAACTGGCCCTGAGATAGTATCATCTGTGTGGAAAATATATTTAATTAGCCCCCCCCCACCCCGCAAATTGCTGTTGGACAGCAGTTTGTACTTTTATTTGATGGAATGAATGTATATTGATGTTTATTTCATATTTTCTGAACCCTACAATTTGTTTGCATTCAAAAGAAAGAAACGTGTGATTTTAATACAAGAATCCCTACAACTGACATACAGTAGTTTATACTATCTAGATGTCTTGCAGCAACATTATAGGGCTCATTTACTACTACAAAGTGCAATTTCAAGCACATAATTGCTGCCGTCAGATGGAGTTGTGCGCAGTTCAGATGCAGTTGCACTAAACATTTTTGGTGTCGGATGATATTATTTTGTGCCAAAATAACATCTGCGCCTAATTATATACATGCAAGTATGCTATGTCTTGGCATAGGCCATTGTGGAAACCCTGGAGATACAGCCACCTTCAATGTGGTGGTAGCTCCAGGGTTCCTCTGTATTAACAGGTACACTTGTACTCAGTTCTCAACAGAAGGTGGGATGACGAAGCAGTGCCGAGCACTATTGATGAGTCGAATCTGTTCTGTTTTGCTTCAACGAAAATTCGTGAAAATTTGCAAAATGGCAAAAGTTTTCCAAATGCAACTTTTTTGACACAACTGCAACTTATTTAAAGTGACTGTGATTTTTTTTTATGCAACCATGAATATTCTTCAGCTACAATTTGCTTGTGTTTCGTGAATGAATTTGCTGATGCCGAAACACAGCATTTTGCTGGGAATCCATGCCTGCTGAAAAAATTTGCTCCTCACTATGGAGCACAACTATGCGGAAGTGTGAATAGTGTCTTTAGATGCGAGTACCTTCAATGAAGTGTTGTGGATCTGTGCAATAACACTGTAGTTATTGTATTGTAGTTGTCCATACATATCTGCATTTGCAGTGCATAAAAGAGCTATTATATATTTTTCTTTGTTTTTCAATTACCTTTTGGTTTTTTAAATTTTTAATTACCCATGTAATTACTCTATTTAATTGCTCCATTTTAATCCAGTTGAATTTTTTGATAAAAATGGAGTCTATGAGAGATGAATTTCCCCTATTACAGAGCTTTCTGGATAACACATTTGCAGATAAGCAAACTACCCATCTCCACCAGAGCTGGGACTGGTACTATTCCAGTAAAATCCACTGGATACATTGAACTTCAAGGCTTTCAATCAACATTTCAATCAATGTTTCAAACTCTAACTTTATAAATTTTACTTGTCTTAAAAGTGTTAATGTTTTCTTTTTTTGCAAAAATGTTGCTAAGAAGCAGAAAAGTGTATTGGGTGCTATCTCACCCTTTTAATCATCTAGTGTAAGCATTTGCTAACACTGAGTATGTACAGTTGAAGCTGATATGGACCTTGCTTCAACTAAGCATGCTCCTGTTCTGCAGTCTTATGATGGAGAAGATTTATCTGCATGAGGTGGTCCCTGTCAACCCACTACTCTCACTATACTGTTTCTTCTCAACATGTACAAAGAATGGTGCAGCATTGAGTTTAATTATGTACATGTTGGAGCATGTGTCACCACAACAAACTTACTAATTCTTCTGCCCAATGTACCAAGCATAGAAGGTCTTACATGTTGTGAAGGGTAAACTGTTTTACCTAGTTTGGTCATGAGATGGTCACATAGAAGAGCTACAAGAATAAAAATAAATAAATAAATACATTTGGATGAAGAAGTATGCTTCTCTTCTCTGAGCTTAACATTATACAGTATTTTTATTTGTATGATTATTAATTCACTTAAGGAATGAAGAGACCCCTGACAGTGATGATGATGATGATGAGTGTGTTTTAGTTGCCAGATAGGGTACATTCTTTCCACCACTAACTGCTGCTAGATCACTTTCTTAACTATTTGGAGAATGGCGGAAAGGTTATCTCCCATCCAGACATTGTCCTACTGATCAGATCACTTCCTATAATGATAAAATTGACTCTATTTTTTTTTTTAAATCTATTTGTTTAAATGTTACTTTCAGTAATTTAGAAAGATGGTTTTAACAAACAAGCTTATACTATATATAGGGGCCGATTTACTAAAGGTTGATAATGCTTATCGCATGCTTTTTTGCATTAAAAAGCATGCAATAAATAAGTGCTGATTCATCAAAGTAATTTCGCATTCGTTAATCCGCTTGCGCAAAAAAACACATTAGCGCTAAGCGTTATTTCTAGCGCATTGCATTAATTAGCGAATAGAAATAGTACTAACGCATGTTTCACAAAAGCATATGGAGCATTAAACACGCGAAATATCGAATTAATCTGTACGTATATTAACCCTACTTGGGACAGGCAGTACTTAAACAACATTGCGGTTCCTGAGCCTTTGGCAACACAACATGGAGTTTGCAGTGGGATTTTTTAAAGTATGTGTTGGCCCTAGAGTGATGCATCCTCCAGTTTTCAGGGAAATGGTAATTTTTAGAACAGTAGTTTTCAGAAAGTAATGGTTACGTGGTTAATATTGTGCGCTAAAAGCAAAATATGTGCTTTTAAAAATATTATACATTTAGGATTTTTGTATCCCCAATTCACATACAGAATCTTCCAATTGTTGTTTTCTTCTTATTTCAGATGTGATAAAGAAATTCTAAGGAACCTTACTGGTTAACCTCTCTCCTCTGGCCAATAACAAAAGTCATTTTGCTTCCCTCCATAAACAGTTCCCTAAGCTGTACATGTACCAATAGCTTGAATAGCACAGAGAGAAAAAGGGATAGTTCACAGGTCCAAAGCACACAGCACAATAAGCTTCTTCTTGATAATAACTATGTAAAACTAGATATTGAATAGAATGTTGTTAGATCTTGAATCTGATATATATTAGATTTTTCTTACATTAAATATATAACAAACAACCTTTTCAAATCTAAAACCATCAGACAAAAGCCAAAATCAAATGCTTCTCATTGCTTCCAGGGTTTTACTTAAAAAAAAATGGAATTGAAAGGGAATTTTTCCCCTCTTTTGCCTACTTTCATGTCAATTTTGTGAGGCAGCAGGTGGCACCTACATAACTTTTTAAATTAAATAAAATTCTATTATTCTCTGTGAATGTTGTAGCCATTGTCAGTGCCAACCTCAAATATACATTTTCACATCAATAATTAAATAAGCTGCTAGCATTTGTAAGCTTGTATAAACCCATTCTTTGAAACTAGAATATGGGCAGCATGTTGACTCAGAGGGTAGCACTTCCGCCTTGCAGGCTGGGGTTTCTGTGTTCAGTCTAGGCCCTAGTGAATGTGATAGGGACCTTAGATTATACACCCCAGGGACAGTTAATAATGTAAATGCACTTGCTAATTAAAGGAGAAGGAAAGGTAAAAACTAGGTCTATGTAAATACAGCCATGAGCACTCACAGAAATGCTGCACTGAGTCCTCTATCAAAAGAATTTGTCTCCTTTTTTGGGAACATGTGTTTCGGTATCAGACTTCTTCTCTTTTAGGGCTCCTTCAGGTTTGGGGCTTGAGTCTACTCAGTTCTCTCCTCTTTTACCTCTCCCTTCTCCTGCTCCCCCTTCCATAAGAATGCATAATAACTCACTTCCCCCACCCTTAGGAATGTGTGATTTGAGCTTCAAACGGCTACTGCAACAGGAAGCTACCAAGACCAAGCTAAAATGACAGCTGCTGTCAGAGGGAGATTCTAGGGCTCTTTACTCAGGTATAGTAAAGCTTTCTTCAGAATAAATATAGCATTCTAGGTGGCACTAATGTGGCAAATATATTGGCAATAAAATGCCTTCTCCTTTAAAGGACAATAAATAAATGTGTGCAGGATATCCCCTAAAGTGCGGGTTCTTCCATGTGCACTTAGACTAACAGTTTTAGATTTGGTTGGCAGCCATTGTTTCGCTGGCAGACTGGCCACAACTTCTTAACAGCTTTTCTATCACCTTTTCCACAGCTTGTATTGATTTCTTAATGCTATTACAAGAAGTCAAAATGTAGGGTTCTTGCAATCTAGATGGTAAATGCACTCTCCACAGCAGAGACAACTGTCTACATTTTCTCATAACCACTAATGACAGATACCTGTAATTCCTTAGCAATTTAGGGAGCAATAGGCGGAGCAGCATCTCATTGGAAACTCATCTGCATATATAATTTACCCGTGGACCTTCAGCAAAACTGATGAATTGTAAACCTGATTCAACAGTAAAAAAAAAACCTGGTAAAATATGTTAAATAGTTAAAATCAGAAAATTACATTTTTAAGTGTAATTTTCTTTTAAGTTTGCTGCAGGTGGAGGCACTGTTCTGCTTCTCTTCTACAATCAATGATCCAAGTTAATTGTTGATGACTAAAGATGCTGTTGACTTGTATTGTTTTTGCAGAGCTGTTGGCTTTGCAAGATTAACTTCATAACATAGTAATCTAGTCTTCTCAGTTGTGTTTGCAAAAGCCCTCGAGGGAGCAGGAACTAAACCTACCAACTGCAGAAAGGATGTCTTAGGAAAAAGGTCACCATTCACAAGAAACATCGAAGCTTTTATTCGTTTTAATGTCTTTCCTAGTTTTCTTCCACTGTGCTGATGCAAATAAGATTCTCTTTTCATTTAAAAGCAAGTCATATTTTTCAATGAAGCTCTTAGCTGTGGACATAAAAGAAAAGAAAATGTCATAGATTAATTGTTTGCAGATATAGGATACCCCACATAGCATGCAGCTACCCATTTAAAAGCAAAGAGGTGAAAGTTAGGCTTAAATGTAATCTATGCTAATTAATGTGGCAAATAAACAAGTCTGGGGGTTTGGGGCAGTAACAGGGTTTTTTTTGGTCTATTTTAAAATGCATGCAAAATAACACTTTACATGTTATAGTTATCATCTGAATCATAAGAATTTGAAGGTAAGATATAGTTCTGAAAATGTTTACAAAATCTGGTCTCATTTTTTGGGAATGGTGACCATTTAGCATGTAGTCATAAAAAACAAACAAACACCTGAATTACACTGGCATCCTTAAATGTCTTTATTTATCATAAAGCACAACACTGATTTAGGACAAGTAGGACTTGAATAGTTAAAGACAAGCTTAGTATTTACTTAAGATACTTGCTTATATGCACAGAAAGCACAGGTAATTCCCATCAGCTCACTGAAATAAAAGTATGCAATGTGCATCGAGAAGTTCCAATCAACCATCATGCATCATTTGGTGCCTGAATGAACCCAGACATAGTTCAGCAGCATACATGTTGCAAAGTTTTACAAAACATATAGGGCAGTCCCTTAGAAAGTTAGTCATGCCCTGTGGGAGAAAGGAGATTACTCTTGAACCAAAAGAGACACAGGTATTCCCAAGTAGAGTGCAGGCGAGATATAAAGTAGCTGGTACAGTCTCTGCTCCATCGAGAAGCAGTAGTGTGGGTTAAATCTCCAGAGCCCCCCCACCCTCACCAGAGAAGGGACTCAAACAGTTAGGCCCAAGGTAGTCATCATTTCCTTGGAGGCAACACTATAAGAGCTAAGAATTTTAACTGTAACTAAAATCATATATATATACGATTTATAAAACTTTTTTTGTGGGAAGAGCACAAATAGTACCTAACAGAGTGTTGATGAAGTAATGTGTACTTCTCAAACAAAATTTGCATGTCTCCATCAATGTTGGAATTACCTACAGAGCTTCATAAAGTTTCTAGTGAAGTTGGAGTTATGGTGAAGTTATTAAGAAAACATCATTAAAGCAGTAAAATGTCATTGAAATCCCATTACTTTAATAGTCTTTCAATGACTGACCAGATTACTTATTGGTACTAACATTTTAATGACTTTTTCACTTTGCCAAACAGAACTTTGTTCTCCTTTCATAGGAAATAATTGACTTTCGCCAGGTCTGAACTGCCAGTGTAATATTAGGGATATTTTGTTTAAAGAAGAGATCTATTGAATGATGTGGAAAAAAGTAGCCAAAATGAAAGGGGAAGTTTGCCTTTTTTTTTATTTTGTTATCGAAAACAATTACTGGAATTGCCAGATTTTCTGTTGTGTTTCTTTTTAGTTAATACACAATGTTGGTCACCACCATCTTTGGTGAGCTTGTCCATGTGTTATCAAAGTCATAATGAAGTCCTACAACAGCACACATACTCCTGGTATGGCAGCACAACCCTGAGTTAAATAATGATTTTTAGCACTGACAACAATAATGTTGACTTGGCAGTGAATAAGTTATCTTTGCAGAGCTGCCAACCAACCCAATGTCAAGAGGGAGATAATGATCCACTCCAGGACTTTTTGAGACCTTATTTCATGTTATCATTTACTGTGAAGAGGAATTCAGGTTCAAAAAAACAGGACTGGGTCATTTTCTCACTCATGAAATAGGGCTGCTCTGCCTTTAAATGTAATCTGATAATCAGGCTTTAGCTAAATAGAAGTATGTTACCTTTTAGCAAGGTGAGGCTGTACACCATAGAGGGGCCTGAGTATACCAGAGAGAGTGCCCAAGTGGAGAGTGGGAGTCTCTCTGCAAGACACCATAGTGCTCTCTCTGCTCTGAGAGTAATGATTATTGTATGGAATCCTAGAATAACACTGGTTTCATTTTTTTCTGCATTCAGCATGTGCTCACAACATGCAGTAAGAGGAAAAACTGGCAGTTTGTGTGCAGCCTTAGCGTTCTTATCATCACTGCGCCTAGAGACCTCTGCATGCTCTGTTATAAAACATTCGCGCGCTCAGTCATAAAATATGACGGAGCAGCTATTTCAGACAGGAGTAAAGTAGATAAAGTGGAATCACGGTGAAATAAAATTCTCCATGTAAGCAGAAAAAGTGATTATCAAGAAAAATAAAAAAGCAATGGCTCACTTTTTATAGCCCTACGACAGTATTTTATACCATATTATGTAAGGATTTCCGACCCAAATGCGACGTGTTCATTTTGATTATTGTGTCCCTATAGCAAAATAATTGAGAATGGAAAAAGAAGTGCAGCATAAAAGCAACTAAACTTAATTTAGTAGCTAGGTAAAGTGACTGTGTGCTGATGTAAAATGCAAGGGGCAATAAATGGAACTATAATACTAATCTACTGTGCAGGTTTTGCTTCAGTGTTTATTTATTAAAGTTTTAAACACAAGGGAATTATCAGGGGTGTAAGCTAGGATCCCCTAACTAACCAAACACCTTAGCAAACAGTTTACAGAAAAATAAAGGTACTTAATGAAGGCAAGTTAAAATCCAATTTTCTTTTTTTTTACCTATACAGGTGTGGTATCCATTATCCAGAAACTCATTATCCAGAAAGTTCTAAATTACAGGGGGGTGGGTCACTGACAGCATGCATTTAAACTGGCATTTTCGTCTTGAGTCCTGCTATTGCAGCCAATATGTGAGCCCTTCTCCTCTACTGAGCACCAGTATTTTTCAGCTGAAATGTCCTCAGCAAACAGTGAAGGAGGGTGGGTCAGCTTGTTCCTGCTCCTTGTGACAATCTGTGTAACAGCTCCCTACACATTTCATGTCATGTGACCCCCTGATGACAGGTATGAATAAAAGATTTTTAATGTTTTTATAATCCATACTATTGGGGCTCGCCACTTGTTGTTTCTTTTGTTCACAAGTCTAGTGGGCCTATTGTCAAAACCCCTGAAACTACCACCAGGTCTAGGGTTGTGGCTCCAAAGTTCCCCAGCATCAATAAGTGCAGTTGGTTACATACCATTCATCAGATGAGGCAGGTTGTACACAATAGCAACCTTGTGGAAGTGTTTAGATGCAAGTACGTGATAGAATTGCATTAACAGGCACTTTCCATTGTGTCTATTTTAGAGCACTCACACTTGTGGATGTGTTAATGACTGACCTACATAATCTTATCTGTTGTCATGTTGCTATAACCCAGCATAGATTTAGACTGGCCTTCCAGAGTACCAGAAGATATGCAGGTGGGGTCTGGCCTACTGTTATTGGCTTGGGTCTATAATACTTTAATGTCTTTAGTGGGTCCTTGGAAGCTAAATATAATGCAAGCCTTGCATGAATGACTTCTCATCATGTCTGGATAGGAAATATTGCTGGAAGAGTGAAAAGTGCTTTCTTTGCTGCTGGAATTATATAATGGGTCTTCTTTCAAAGGTCAGGTGGAAAGAATGAACCCACTGATATTGGAAAAAATAGAAGTGTCCAGTAAAAAATATTGTATTGGCAATGTGCTTGTGTTCCTTTCTTTGACATCTAGTGATAATTTGATGGTTTGCCAAAGTAAAGCACATATGTGTTCTGTCTGTAGAGGGGTACTGGTGAGCCCATTATCTATCTGTGTTTTAGAGCGCTTACTGGCTACCACTAATTTCTAGATTTAGGATTCAGTTTGAACATGTCATTAAAGTATTACCTCCTTACCCAAAGACACTGCAAAGAAATCAGTGCCCTACAGGCTACAACAGATACATGATGCTATGTATAACAACTGGGTCAAGTAGTACTGGCACACACTGCTGCCTGCTCAATCACCCCCCTTCTTGCTTGGTCTACATGGCAGCCACCCAAACTACTGCCACCCCACCTTGTACACACACTGTCCACCACCACCACTGCTGTACCCCCCCCCCGCGCTCTATTCACAGGATCCACCCCCAACTATTGTGTCTAATCTGTATACCCCTATTTCTGGCCCTGCAGTCTTCTTTTTGTTGCCACCTAAATGTTAACTACAGCCTTTAGAATTCACCAGCATATTATTAAAAGTTAAAACACGAAAGTTGAGATTGAAGGACCTATAGTAAAGCAATACTACATAATTAATGGTCCTCCCCTGTGTTCTCAGCTACACAATAGAAGCAAGAGAATCCTCCAATGAGAATCCTGCCAGTTCACGATTACCTTTTGGTTTCATTACTTATTGCTGAAACAATCATTTTTTTAGCCTAACAAGCCTTAAATCTGTTTAATAAGGTACTAGAACACAAGAAAATTAGTTGCCCACGATAAATCTTTGCTACCACAAGGGACTATTCCCCTGCAAATGCTCTATTTTATTAGTTGCCTGTGAAGATTTTTCATGGCCCACTAATTTCCTCATGTGTCTGTATAGGGAATACGAGCAAACAAAAGTTTCCTGACTGTCCCAGTATAAGTAAACTAGTGGTGACACAGATGATTCTGTTATGGAGAGCGTAGGTGGTCAAAATATTACATTTTGTGGCATGTATAAGGTTAAGTTGTGTAAGTTTTGTGTTTCAAGAAAGCTGTGGCTTTTTTCTTTTACTCACTTTGTCATTAGTTTTGTCCATGGACAATCTCTGGAATGTTTAAACCAAGTAAAATCGTCCCATTTCCATGCAACTTGGCCAATTTCTTTTACAGATCCATATTTATTCCTATGCACGTTTTCTTCAGACAACAAAGGGCACTAAGTTTGCCCAGTAGCAGTAACCCAAAGCAACCAAGAAGATGTTGGATTTATACAGGTGACAAGTAAATTATACCTGCTGATTGGTTGCTATGGGTTAATGCTCCTGGCCAAATTAAGTGACGTCTATTATATAATACCATTCATATTTGTATTCTGCCTTTTGTGAGTCAGTGCAGGAAGAACAATGTCTTGTTAGTTGTGATACAACTAACTATTGTTCCCCCTCTGTATCCATATGTTTGACCAGCTTTGAATGAACTGTGGTCTATTAAGAAATGTAGTTTCAAAGAATATATTTTCAGTCCACATAGTTTCCTTATTTAATACATTTTTAATGGTTCTATGAATAAAATTGCCTTTGTTTGCTTACCACTGCACAATGGTGTATAACAGTGCTTCATGCAGCAAGGGACCCAGGGAGCTGTTAGAACAGAGGTTCATGGAGAGTTCATACAGCAGAACCAGTTGTATAGCTTGAATTAACTCAAATTAACTAAGTAGTTGTGTTTTATATTCCTGACCTGATGTCTACCTTAAAGGCACAATGATCTAAAAATACAAGTTGTTCTTGTCATAATACCACTCCAGGTGAAGCTCTGCTTATAAATAAAATATGAGAGAAGGTTGCCTTATATTAAATAGCTCCCTATGAAGCAAGACACACAAGAGTTTACTCTCTCTGAGTTACCTGAATGTCAGTTCAGTCAAACAGATGCAATTAATTGCGTACATACAGATATCTCCAAAGTTATAACTAAGACTAAGCCAGATGGTGAGCTCTACAATTTTTTTAATAGATTTCATTTGAGTGAAGATGCCCAGACAGGCCATGTCTGCAGTATAGTGGCCCTCAATGGGCAGTATAGTGGCCCTCAATGGGCAGTATAGTGGCCCTCAATGGGCAGTATAGTGGGCCATGACATCAGATAATCAGGAGAGTAAGAAATAAATCATACCACAGTCCTCAGATGACAGCTCTGCATGGGCCATTCGTGCTATGGGAAATATCTGTTCTAGGCAGAGGGAGGACCTGAAAACAAGTTTCATTGAGTCACGTGACATAAATGACATCACTGAGCACTGATTATAACTGATGACATCACTAAACAAAAAGTATATGATTTATCCATGGCTCTTGTGTATTATAACATGATTCTGGTTATAAACCAGTTTTAGTGAGCTCTGCTCTTTCACAGTTTCAGGCCCAGCTTAAGACATATATTTTTATTAAATGAGTGCAACAACCCGCTGGTTACTCCTGGTGTAGATGGGTACAGTGTCGGACTGGCCCACCAGGATACCAGGAAAACTCCCGGTGGGCCCAGGTTTAAGTGGTCCTGACCATTTGGCCTGTTTTATGGTCAATTCCCTATTTCTAGATGGGAAGAAAGAGGAGAAATAGATGGAAGAATAGATGCTAGCATGTAAATAAAAGAGACTTGGAGAATAAAGAGGTTGGGAAAGGAAAGGAGGAAAAATAGTTTGGAGAGTGGGCCTAGGGTCTAAGGTATTCTGGTGGGCCGCTGAGATCCCAGTCCGACACTGGATGGGTGCAGTTTAGTGACAATTGCTTGCCAAGGGCTAATAGACTATAACACAGCACTCCAGGTGCCTTTACTAAGGTTACAGTGCCACCAAATTATTCTAAAATGGACAATCATATTTAACCCAACACTGGCGGATATGTGGATGTTGCTTTCCTTACTTCCTCTAGAATGCTACCTGTGCAGACTGATGTAATATACTATCTATGTGAACAAAAACATTCAACAGTGATAAGACAAAACAGAGGCGCCAAAAGGATAAAATTAGCTAAAAACACTTAAAAACCCAATGGGTAATTCAGAGGAGGTAGTAGTAAGCTCTGTAGGCTCCTGGTGTGTATATACAAAGACACTGTTTTTTTTGTGCTTATTCTACATTGCCTGATGAAGCAGGAAATGCCTGCGAAACGCGTTGCAATATTGTTGTGAATAAACTATTACTGAAAATTACCACTTTTGTTGGTGTCTGCCTGGAGGAGGTAAGCTTACTACTACCTCCTCTGAATTACCCATTGGGTTTTTAAGTGTTTTTAGCTAATTTTATCCTTTTGGCGCCTCTGTTTTGTCTTATCACTATACCGAGTCCACCCCGAGTGGAGGGGTGTCATCCCCATTTTTCTTCCTTCTACAGAGAGTGACTTCTTATTCCTGAGTGGGGTCAGGACAATCTCCCCACCTGCCTATACAGTGGTTGCCTATTGGTAACCCTGGCTTGTGAGTATTTATTTGTTTATTCTACCATTACTCCTTGTAAAAACATATTACACTATTGGGGCTCTTGGTGTTCCTTTTTGTCTTCAAAAACATTCAACAGTTGCCATACCTCCAGTCATGACAGATAATGCTCCTTGTTGATGTCTTGCTTGTAGGTTATTACAGGAGGCAAACCCTAGGTCAGTGCCAGAAAGCATTGGGGCTCTTGTACAGCTACCCGTCCCTCTCTCCTGATGCCTGCAAAAGCAAAATAGTACATTTGAGGATTGGTACTTTATGAAAAAGTTTACTGAAGTTAATTTTTTAAAACCATGAGTATACAGACAGTCAAGAAGGCAACCCACTTGCACCTTCTTTTTATTCTATTACAGTCTTAATAAGGAAGAATGATTGTAGCTGCAACTAGAATATTGCTCTTACTGTCTTAAACTAACCTTGATGCAGAAGACTAAGCCTTATAATGTCAGGGTCTGTGGACTGTCTGCCCTGTTCACAAATCTCCAGCTTCATCATTGCTTGGTTGTATTATTGTCTAATAAGTGCACACTTGGCAGCTTTTCAAATGACTACATTGGCCTACTATTTTCTTTTATTCCAATTCAATGCATTGTTAAGCAATGCACTGGGAGTGGAGGTTCTCCTGTGTCCTTTAATGATAATTACCTTGGATAACAAATATCTCCATGAAGCCTATTGCAGGTAATTACAGAGAAGGCTCTGTTAACTGATCTATCATTCCGAACCTTAGGGCTGGAAAGAAATATGTGGAATAAAGACAATGCTTCCAAACTGCATTCATTTCTGTGCCATACATCCTTTTTAAAACTATATTTAACAGATAAAACTGTTTAAATACGAGACCTCTAGAAACCTTGCTAGCTACAAACATAATATGCTAATGTATATATACATGGATCGAAGCAGAAGGTGCTTTAACAAATGTTTGACCTTAAAGGGTGGTTTAAACTATAAACTTACTGTGTTTAAAAAATTAAGATATTAAATACCAATGTATGCAGAAACGATGCAAGTTACAAACAGATCTAATGCTTTTTCGTGTTCCAAATTCTATCTAGGAATATAATGTAGCCAAAAGAGCATGGCTTAGCCAAACCGGCTTTTTAAAAATATTTTTTGTCACTTTTGTTGCATTATGGTGGTTTGGGTAAAGCTTTCACCAGGTAAGTTTGGCATAAAGTTCTGCCTTTATTTACAAGTATTGCACCTTGTAATGTCACACATAGGGGCACATTTACTTATCCACGAACACTCCGACTGTTCGCTCGATCGTTCCAATCATATTTTCCGCGATTTTTTTGTATTTTTAGCGACAAAAAATCGGATTGGTTTTGCTGCTGTTTACAATCGTTCGGTATGAAAATTTCATGACTTTCGGATCACCAATACGATATTATCGTGACTAATACGATTTTTTCAGAAGCATTTTCATGACATTTGCGATCTTAAGAAATTTTCGTTTCCAATCCGATTTTTTCCCATTCGGGATTCAAACTTGTGTTTTGATAAACCTGCCCCATACTGTTCATGATTTCTGAATACCTATAGTGATGTTTATATATGTTTAATTGTTGGGAAAATAATCCTGTTATGACCATGTCCCTCTGTTCTTAGTTTGAGAAATTCATCATCTGTCAGTTCTATATCTAAGCAAAACCTTAGTGTACATTAGGGGCATATTTATTATGCTGTGTAAAAGACAGTGAGAAAATTCACCCACATTGCCAGGCTTCACCGTGTAAAAACCAGCATAAAATCTGGGTCATTTTCTTTTTCTTCCACCAGAACGTACATAAAATAACAGCATAAAATATGGCGCTCAGATGGCGATCTTTTATTTTACACAGCTTTTTGCGCCGTTTTTTTTCGGCAGATATGTTTTACACAGCATAATAAATATGTAGTAAATGGAGAACACCACCGATATGAATGCACTGATAATGTATGGAACAATCATAATATAAACGAACAGAAGACCTTTCCCGCACACCCTTAGCTCTCCGAAAAACTTCAACGCTCAGTGCACACTGCTGGAGGGATCGGCACCCTCCCCAAAATTCCAAGTAGAAACAAAAGTACTGGCACTCAGGAGCTGTAAACGGGACTAGCCCTTTTGAAATCTTTATTGCGGAAGTGCAACGTTTCGGGGCAAAATGCTTGACAAAGGGGTTACTTTGCCCCGAAACATTGCACTTCTGCAATAAAGATTTCAAAAGGGCTAGTCCCGTTTGCAGCTCCTGAGTGCCAGTGCTTTTGTTTCTACAATCATAATATAAAACATAAAAGGGCTCAAATACAAAATTGTATAAGTCCACAAAAGCAGCAAAGTTCCTCAGTTTTCACAAGTTGCTATAAGATGCAGATTTAACATCTGATTCTGGAAGTGCAAAGATTTGTGCCAGGCAGTGGATGGTAAACCAGCAGGCACTATTTTCTCTGGTTTGTGATGGGTGACACATAGCTATAGTTGAGGTAAGGCATAACCTGTTTAAAAGCAAATACCTTGTTAGTGGCTATGGGTTACTGCTCCTGGGAAAATGTTGTGCCTTTTATTAATATCTACTTTTATAAAACACATAGAGAGCTTACTTACCGCTGGTACAGCTGCAAGTACACAAAACTGCATTCCTTAGGTAATGTACAAAGAGAAGTTATGTTTGCAACAGTGGCGGGGCAAGATTCATTCTCTGTTTTGTTCATTACTAAAAATCCAGAGAAAGGCACAGTACACAAATCACACGGACCTCTGAATAAGTGGATCACAATAGTGATATTATTCAAGAATAAACAAAAAAACTGGTAAACCTCATTGTCCTTCATCACATAGTTTGGAACTAAAAAAATATGCTCCCCGGTTTCCACATTGATATGTATATGATTGGTGCAGCCAATGTTTATACACATTTCATTATAGTTTCAAAGTGACATAATGAAGAGCTTTGTCAATGGAGCTAATACTGGTAGGACATTTTATTTTGACCGTGGCAGTGTCAAGAAAGCAGCTTTATACCCTTGTACAGTAATATTCCTTCCACCCCATTTAAAACCCTGTTACCCCTTACAAGGAGATAAAGGTTTTTGGGATTGAAAAGTAAAAATAGGAAATCGATTGTCCTTGTCTTGCAGGATCTATGCTCTTAGAGAAGGTATAACCAATCCTAGGCCTAAGCCCCCAAGTGACAAGCAGTCCACTTTTAGCTGTCATGATGTAATGTACCCCATCATCATACAATAACCCTTGAATTATTCTAGAAGCGGGTAGGAGAGACTCTGTGACCACAGAGAAAAACGTGTTAATTCATGCTGTGTCACTTCCTGTCTTCTTCCCTCCTCCCAAAGCTTAACCACCACTGCCCCGTTCCTAACCTTGTCATACCCCCAACCTCTGTACACTCCACAAGCAAAAACAGGAATTTTTCTATGACTCTAGAACTAAAATTATGGAATTGTGTCCCCTTCACTGGGGGCATTAATAATGTGCCGAAGGGCACACTGTTGTGTGCTCAGGTAGAATGTGATTCATGGAAGACACTTAGGGGTGTAATTATTAACACTGGAGACAAACTTCACCAGTAATGTTGCCCAAAGCAACCAATCAGCAATTAGATTTGAACAGTCTCCTACAAGTTGGAAGACAAAAGCAGAGCTCTGATTGGTTGCTTTGGGAAACATCACCAATCTCCAATGTTAATTTATACTCTTAAGTTTACAGTCCACTGCCAAGGTTAATATTCAACTATATTATTTCTGCTGGTTTTTAATAAATCTTGACTGACCTGACAAATGGTGTAAATGGCTGGAAACCTCAGGATCTATTTTTATAAAGCATTTGAAATAAAACCAAATATTCATATATAAACAGTATGTATTACAAAATGCAGCAGAAGCCAGGCAGCCAGCAGGTAGATGGCAAAATCTGAGCCTCCAGTTAGTTAAGACACATTCAAGCAATTCTGGAATAATTACAGTATTTCAATACTAGAACATTGCCGTATTAAACTGGAGACTGATGTTTAATCTCCAGGGGCCGTATCTCAACTTTCTAAAATGTTAACTTGCTACTTTCTAATTTTACACTGAGCTGTAATTGAATTTGGAGCAAAAGAAAAAAGTTTTTTTTCTAATCTAAAAATGTACAAACACAATAATTGGTTCATTTGAAGGAAATGAAAAATGCTATTGTTAGCTGACTAGTAGCATGTATCAGAAAACCTAGTTTATTCACCTATGATCTAAGTTTCTGAGCCATGTAAACAGGGCACAACAAAAAGTATGTACAATTTGCTGCAAGAAAAGCCTCATAATTGATTCCCAGAGGGTCCAAAAGCAAGCAACACAATTCAGGTCTCTACAGCAGAACACTTTTTAATGAATCATTCTGTAGCAACACAACATTGGGAAATAGGGATAACAAGATTTTTTTTTCCATTTCAACAGAAATCCAGCTACATGGTTTTTACCCAGACCACTGTTAACTGTAAAGTTTCCATACAACTATTTTGGCAGGTACTTTCAAAATGTTCAATGATGACTTAAAGTTAACAGGCTTGCCTTATTAAAAAAGAATCCAAAGAGAAGGTATATCTCAGAGCAAATGTGCAGAATAAAGGGGGCTCAGTTCACTGAGGCTGAAAAAGCCAACACAGGTTTAATGAGTCAGATTTCTTTAAGCGTAAACAAATTTATATTTTTTAATTAAAAAAAATAAGTAAACAAATAAAATACCATGCACGTTTATAAGGATGAGTTAATAGGTAGACCATAGTCCCCAACCAGTGGCTCGGGGGGAACATGTTGCTCACCAACCCCTTGGATGTTGCTCTCAGTGCCCCCAAACCAGGTAGTTATTTTTAAATTCCTGACTTGGGGGCAAGTTTTGGTTGAGAAAAAACAAGATTTACTAGCAAATAAAGCCCCCTGTAAGCTGATGTGTGCATAGAGGCTGCCTAATAGCCAATCTTAGCCCTTATTTGGCACCTGCATGAACTTTTATGAGGCTTGTGTTGCTCTCCAAGTCTTTTTACATTTTGGTTTGCGAGTAAGAAAGGTTGGGGACCCCTGGTCCAGAGCTACAAAGGAATCTAGTTGTGAAACCATGTGCCACAATTGTTGATTCACACGTTATTGCTGGGGGGACAAATGTGGCCTGAGGCAAGAAGAAAAATGAAATATCTGTGTCCACTCTATTTACTGAGCATATCTAAAGCAGGCAATGTTGGCTTTGTTTTGATATAATTTTAAATAAAATTAGATAAAAACTACAGGGCTGGTTTGACACTTTTCCGATTTCTCTCTCACGCTTGCTAGCAGCAAGGGAAAATCTGTAAGTATTTCAGCACGATTGAATGATGAGGCCACAGATTCATAAACGTTAATGAAAATGATTTTCAGTTACAAGATATCGTATGTACTTTGTTCCTACAAGATGGTTTATATTATTGTTGCATGATCGTAGCACATGAAAAGATTTTAAAAGAGTTTACTATAACATTCTGTCCTAATGAAAAAGATTATACGAATTAAAGGTCATACTGACGTGGGATTAACACACTTTATTATGTTTGTCAAACAGTTTGAAGTTTTGTTCACCATAAATCTATTTGATAGTGTCAATCTTGGCAAAGTTGTATGCTGCTATTGTAATTATATGAATATAAATCCCTATAGAAATGATCCAATATATGCAAATTGCTCATAACCAGAGTTTATTAGAGTGTAAAAAGTTAATTGGAGTTCAGTTTTAAATAGTAATAAAGGGGCAGATTTATTATGACAAATATTTTTTTGAGTGGTAAATAATAAAAAAAATGAATTTATTTATAAATCATTTCCCACATAGCTACCAATTTGCAGTTACATGGAGGATCATTTGCACCAATTAGTTAAGTCCCCATAGACTTGCATTGCGTGAAGATGAATGCAATGCCCTTCTTTTTTCAGAAACCAAAATCAGTCGGGTGTTAAAGTTCAGTGCTACTGCTAACAACTAATAGAAAATAATTACATTACACTATAATTAAATTTGACTGTTTAAAGCAGCACATTTTAAATACTTTAATGTCTGGGAAATTTTCCTGAAGTCAAGAAAGTGTTAATCACTGTAATAAAACTTGAACTGCTAAGAATCCATCATACATTATGTATAGAGATACACTGTTTTAAGCAGAATCAGTCTGTATTCCCCTGTTCAAATCTTAATGAATCTACTCTAATTTTCTTCTGACTTTGCTTGATGGATCCCAAATCTACTTCTAGACTGGGTCCATTCAGGATCAGACTCGGCCGATCTCTGCAGGGCGCTCCACTAATCCGGTCTCCCTCCCCCTGATGCGCTGCATTTCATTTACGCGTGTTCAGGGGAGGGGGTTGGATAGGTGGCCCTTGGGGAAGTGTGTGAGGGCTGCGGTGGGGCCATTGGGGGGTGGGTGCAGGGGCCCCTGAGGTAGAAACCCGGCTGGCCCTGTTCCCCCGCCAGCCCGGCCCTGGGTCCAATATGCACCTTAATAGCACGATGATAGGCCAAAAAAAGGCCCTAAAGGGTTCAAGTCTATTTCCAACAATTCATATATTACTATATAGATACCACTATATATTATTATATGTATCTTAAGCACATTTAGGTAAATGCACATTTGTATTTGTAATTTGTCCTGTAATAAAAAAATAACCAATGCAACAAAACTCAGTCAAGAAAGTACTAGTAATTCAAAAGAAAGAAACACGCTGGGAAAGAAAAGGCATGTGAATCCAACTCTGAATTAAGTAAGGGGGATATTAAGCTGTTACTAAAGGGCTTAAAGGACCAGTAACACGAAGAAGAAAAAGTATATGTATATTTTATATAAATAACTGCTGTATAGTCATAGGGGCAGCCATTCCCATTGGGCTACAGATAACATGATTACATAGCAAATAAGATGAATAGATAAATAGCATTTGTTGCCACACATAGTTGGATAGGTGGTAAAAAAACATTTAAATGAACATAATTCATAATGTGACCATGGGTGGGGTCATGGAGATTTGAGGATGCTAACAGTTACACTAAAAGAAAAGCTACTGGAAATATTGATAAATAATACTGATTGCTTTTATTCAGTTAACAAAAAAGAATTATATGGGAGCTAATATTGGTGTAATAATTGAGTATTTTATTTCTACACAAAAAATATGATTGCATTTGTACCCATTATTTCATCAGTTTGCTTATTCTGTTCCCTCACATTTTATCAAGTCATATGCTTCATTTGCATCAATTCGTGGATTAATTATATCTATTTATCTCAAGAGTTTTATTTTTATTCTGTTAATGTGTTTTTAATTTGCAATGATTCATCAATTTATTTATTCCATGCCTTATATATATGTGCGTGTGTATTAGTTTTTGTAGTCTGAAATGTATTCTTGCTGCTGTATATACATAATCCTTATGTGACAATATGGTAATGAAACACATTGTATATGCTAATTAATGCACATATATGAGTTTGTCCCTTTTTTTGTACAGCAGACTGCTGGCTGTATCAAGTTTTTGGCGCTCCTGATGGCTTTCATAGGATTCCCAGAATGACAGAAAAGCTTAAAAGTCTTCAGTTTGACAGGTCACCCTATCTGCCTCTAAATGGTCATGTGATATAGACAAATGCCTGGGTCATAAGTGCCTGATATACTTAGAAAATCACTGTATTCCAAAAGGGCAAATCTCTCCCCAAAATGAGCTATTGTGTAAAGCAATTTTTACATTGAAAAATGAAGCATTTGAAAACTTTTTTTTTTGTGTACTTTTCTCTGAAAATGTCAAGTATTCTGAAAGAAAGGAAAGTCAAAGGAAAAATAACTGACAAAATGAAGGATATGCTACAATGTTACATTTGCTAATGCCAGGTTATTTGGCCGTAGAGATTCCAAATGTCTGATATTATCAGTTTTTTTTAAGACTAGTTGTCATGAATGATGAAAAATCCAATATTATCAAAATACTGTATCCCGCAATGAGTCATGTTTTCAGTAATATAAAAAAAGAACAAAATTCAGTTTATTGTAGTATTTTGCCACTTTTAATCTAGAATCCAGATACAATCAAAATCCATAAAGTCATAATAAACTGTAAATATGGACCAAGTATAATGAATTAAGGTGACCTGTGTAGTGATGGAACAGTGGAGTGAGACCCTTAAAACAAAGATTGCACAGAAGTGCATAGAGACAAATATGAATCATTTTTGATAGAAAAACATTTTCTATATCTACAATATATACATCTATATCTACAATATATACAGCTATTGAGTCTGTAACCAGGCAACTTGCCTTTGATGTTCATAAGTGAAATTCTTCTAAAGATGAGACAAGCAGATAGAAATATAGACAGGTAGAGTGAGTTAGAGATGATATGTAGATAGAGAGTACAATTGATAATAGAGTACATCTTATTAACATCTTTATTGAATGGTTCTATGACAAATATAGCTGCATTAGAGAGGCTGTAATGTACTTATGGGGTACTTGGGGTGTTATGGTAACACTGGCATTTAGAGTGAGCTGGGTTCATACTTTATGCGTGTTATCAACATCGTAGTTAAAGTGCATCACGTCAGATAAATGGGGGAGTTGATGCATATGACTGCTCCCCACTCAAGATGACACTACATCCCTTAGCAATAAGAGCAAGTCAATATTTTAGACATGTAATTTTACTGTTTATGCTACAGTATGCTTGGGATTCCAAGAAAGATATTAAATAGCTATTTAAATAAAGACTTTATTTTTCAGTGTTTTTATTATTTTCTTTAATTCTGCTCTTACACCATTTGTTTGACCTTGGCATCTAGTGAATAGAGCAGATGACATATTTGCGCACTCATTGCCATTTTATAGATATTTAATAATAAACCTTGGAGTATCTCAGCTGCATCTACAATGGTAGCCCATGAAAATGTAACTGACAAAGTAATAATGTCAGGCAATATTGAATAAACACATATGTGCCGCCCAAGAGGACAATAAAGCAAAACATTCCCAAAATGATTCACTGAGGCAAACAATACATAATTGAGATGGGCATGCTTGCAATACATAGCACAAGCATAAAAACATAGTTCATGCAGAAAACTGATATAATTTGCTTTTGAGCAATCTATTTTACCTTTTTAAAATCAGAGCTCCCCATACTTTCAGTTGGACAGGAACCCTCACCCCTTCCTACAACCCTTACCAGGAAATGAAGGAGGATATCAATAAAACTCACAAAAACCTCCCAATCCTTACACCTCTTTTAGGAAACTTGTATTAAAATATTTCAGGGGGTGTCATTTTTGGCCAATCAATTCTAGGGGGCCCATTTACTTACTCATGAACCGGCCGAATGCGTCCGATTGCGTTTTTTTCGTAATGATCGGTATTTGGCGTTTTTTTCGGAAAATTATCACAACTTTTTCGTAGCCATTTCGAAAGTTGCGCAAAATGTTGCGATTTTTTCCATAGCGTTCGGATTCATTCAAGCTTCAGTATGGTGACTTTTCTTGGGCCAGGTTGGAGCTGCAGGGTGCCATTGAGTCCTATGGGAGGCTTCCAAAATCATGCTAAGTCTGAAAGTTTCGGCCGCCGCTTACGAACGCTCAATACGAAAAAGTTGCGACAAGATACGAGTGAATCGTAATGGCTACAAAAAACTCGCGTTTTTTCGCGAAAATCGTATTGTAACGAAAAAGTCGCGACAATTTCCGAAAAGTCATAAAGGCGCTGAAAAAAAATCGCAAAAAATACGAAAAAGTCGCAAAATGTTCGTTTTCCAATCGGAATTTTTCCAATTCGGATTCGAAGTCTTAGTAAATCAGCCCCTAGATGTTGCAACCCATTGCCTCCCAATTCTTCTTTGGGTAAAGTAATTCTGCCCCTCAAGCTATAAAGGTGCATTTTTAAAAGAAAGACTCATGGGAGTCTAGGCAAATAACAGGGCACTATAAATTTTAAATTTAACCACACCTGCCCCTTACTTTTAACCCCTTGATAGTTTAAATCAAAATATTTCTAAACAGCACTCAAATGATTCAGCAATGTGCATAAGATGTGGTTCTATGTGAGATCCAGCAAACATTGAACACATGAAGAAGAGGGGGTTGCCCCAAAATGTTTGCTGGAATCTGAAATAAAACTTGACATTATTTGCACACTGCAAAGTAAAATGAGTGTTATTTAGGAATATTTGGATTTATATGCATATTTCTTCTATAAGTGGCAGAAGTGCAAAATTGAGTACCACATATGTATGAATTGTATTCTGGCTGCACACATAGACTGATGTTTTTTCCCCCTTCATGGGTTATAATTCAAACACTGATCCATTGTTGCCACGACCCATTAATTTACTCCACAGGTGCTATATCAGATGTCTGCATAAGAATAAATCACTTAAGAAGCCTCTACATAATTCCATATAATGTATCGATATCTCCATTTTCTCAATCCACTTTCAACAATATATTCATCTTTTGAACTCAAGTGTAGAGTTTATTTACTGAATCCAGGGCAGGTTGCAAAGTGAAAACCAGGCAAAAAGCACCAAAACAGATTGCAAAGACCTGTGCCTTTGTCCTGAATATTGCGCTGCTTGTGTTTGGCAGCACTGCATTCATGAGGGGTGGTTTGGGGGGCTGTATGTGGGTGTTATGATTTGTTCATTGGATAATTCTTAAAAAGTGCAATTTTTTACCTTTAAGCACTTTTCCACTTGCACTAATGGGATTAGTAAATGAGCCCTTGTGATTCTCAGGCAAGTGAAGCAGGTTAAATGGCAACAGTCAACTCCCCTTCCACCCACCAACAAGTACATTTATAGCCCAGCTTCAATAACACATTGGTGCATTAATCAGGTGGCCAAATAGGATAGAGAGAGACCATACGTTTAGCAATCGTGCCAAATGAGTGGATTTTAATGTGTATGGTCAGCTTAACCCTAGAAAACAGGCAGTGGTTTGAATAGCAACTGAATTGACTGGAAAATCAATTAGAATCTGAACTGGAAGTTAAAAAAAATAGCAATTTAGCTTACAAGCTAGAAGAAGGTAGAATAAAAATGAGTTTCCAAAAAAAGAAATTTGGATGGATCAGATTGATTGGAATGGAAATGCTGAGTGCTTGTGTATGTATAGAACAAGCAGTAGGCACTACATTCGGTACAGTTCATGCAGATAGAGAGAGAAAGACCCAGGTATTCTGAAATGTTTGACCTCTTCATTGTATGTTGTTAGCCTTTTCTGACTCTCATAAAGAACTGCCTGTATTTGTTCATGAACATCCATATCCACATGTGCCAACGTATCATTTTACATCTCAAGCTCATATTGCTATAGCATATGAATATCACTATACCTGTCAAAGAGAGTTAGGTCTCATGAATACAAAAAAGGCCTGCAGTGTCCTGTTCTTTAGATCTCAATTAAATAACCCCGGAGAGAAACTTGCTGGCCATTTTTATTTTAAGGTTTTATAAAGGACTCACTTTCATGAGTAATATTTTACAATATATTTTTCCATAAACCTAAATTTACTATAGTATTTCAATTCTGTTAAAGCTTGTGAAATCATTTGCATCTATCTATCTACTGTATCTATCATCAATCAGTCTATCTATCTGTCTATCTATCTATCATCTATCTATCTATCTATCTATCTATCTATCATCTATCTATCTATCATCAATCCGTCTCTTTATATTTCTATCTATCTATCTATCTATCTATCTATCTATCTATCATCTATCTATTTATCTATCTATCATCTATCTATCTGCCTGTCTGTCTGTTATTGAATGTGAATTACAATTATTCAGGGGCATATACATTTATGAAGGTGGCATCTAATTGTTAAGGCAACAGCTTATTTAACCCAAAAACATTTTCCAAGTTAAATAACAGGTTTCCATTATAAGACACCTAGTTACTGTATTATTGCATTGATTTGCTAATAGCAATGAAAAATATTTCATTTTCATGTTTTACATTTCCCGATATAATAATTTACCATCTAAAATCAAAATTTTAAGCCCCACTCACTGTTGTAATGTTTTTTCTTAAGTATTATTTACTAAATATTTAAGAGTTGGATGATAAAGTTTGCCCCTCTATAGGCCAGACTGAAATATGAGTGGAACATTGTTGACTTGCTCATTACAAAGCAAGGCACAGAGTCTGCAGGGTTTCAGGCTCTCAGTTGTTTATAACCAACCATTACAGATATAATTTCAACGGCAGATACCAATTTTACTTTTTCTAATCTGTCAGTTATTTGGATCTGCAGTTGCCTGCTGAAGGATTCTGTTTCAAGTCAAGATTTCTTTCCAAAGAAACGCAGGCAATTTGCTGCTGCGGGAATGACTTAAAAATTGCACTCTCATTTAAAAGGGATGTGATGGCTGATATAACAGGAACAGGCATGTGACCGAAATGCAGGTTTTAATCAAAAGGTTACCATAGTGAATCTTTGAGAGCAGCTTTGTTCTAGTGGAACAAATACCAGAAAAAGCAAAAAAGAAAAAAAAGTCACAGTTTTCCCAACTTGAACCTATTATATCTGTTACTGTGTTATATTGTTTAATTCTATTAGAAAATGTAAGAATTTCCTATTCAGTTTAATGGAAGGAGTGAGAATTTTGCTAGTTAGGTCCTGCTCTTTGCTCTTATTCACACATAATTAAATATTTTTTAGGAATGTATAGAATCCAATATTTTGGGACTCGGACGAACCCCAAATCCTTTATGAAAATTTGGCCGAATATCAAACCGAATTGGAATCCTAATTCGTATATGCAAATACATTATAAATGTTTATGTGATGAAAAGTCATGTGATTTTAAGGATTCGGTTCGGCCAGGCACATAGATTCAGTCAAATCACGCTGAAATGGCCAAATCTTGGCCAAATCCTGAACCAACTGATTTAGTATATCCCTAATATTATTCATTAGTTTAACAACCACATAAACAGGAGACTTGACATGCTGTTTTATGGAGTATTTCATAAAGAAAATGGAATTGAAATTGAATCTTTCATTGCCTCTTATTTTCGGGGCTGTTTTAAGGCCTTGGTGGGCCCTGGTCAAAGATCCAATTGGTGGGCCTCCCTTAACCTGCCTTGGGCAGAGCGGTAACATTTTTTGACCATGCCCACTTTGTGGCCACACACCTAAACACCCATTTATAGGGGAACTCCGTCTTCCAAATCAAAGTTTGTTAATTTTTTTTACTGATGTATATTGCAAAATTGCTTAAAATTAGGTTTATTTTTCAAAAAGCTTCAGTTGAGTTTGGGTGGAGTTCTCCCTTAACATAAAAATACCAAAACTTAGATATGTCAGTAGAATTACTACAGAAAGTAGATAATCAGCATATTAACCCCAGTTGTGCCAATAAAATCATTGTAGAAATGGGCAAAAAGCACTTCATCCCAGACAAGGGAATAAGATCACTGAAAAATTGCCAATGAGCACTCCATTAACTCCACCCATGCCAGTAAGGTTACATGAAAATAGCCAATGAAAACTTCATTAACACCAGACATGTGAGTAAGATCAGTGAATGCCCCATTTACCCTTTTATTAAAGTGGCACTGTTTCTCAGTGCTTTACACATGCCAAAAAATATGTAAATACGCCATTTGTATTTGAATTTGTATTATTATAAAAAACCTTGAGACAATTCCAATCTTTAGTTTTTAAAAACAAATTTTATAATGTTAACAGAAATAAAAAAATGTTAAGTCTGTATGTACATATGAGTCATGTGTATCTCCTAATGCAAAGATTGCAAGGTGTTTTGCCTGGGATGGTGAAGGAGATCTATGAACAGCTTTGAGTACTATGTATGGGCCTAATTTCTACAATGGAGAAAGAAATGATTATTTTTAACCTATGGCAAGGAGATGCCTATTTATAATATGTGTGGACAAAGTTATATAATATACATAAGCAAAATCTCCTGAAATGTATTAGGTGACACGAAAAAGGTTCACAACTTTGGTTAAAATAAGGATGCTTTTAAAGACCCAACCCCCCTATATGTAATAAATGGCACTAAGTTTGCCCAGATGCAGTAACCCATAACAACCAATAAGATGTTTGCTTTTAAACAGGTGACCAGTAAATGCTGCCTGCTGATTGGCTGCTATGGGTTACTTCATCTGAGCATATTCTATGCATTAAAGAATATATGTACGGAATGAGACCCATACCACCAACTGTTCAAAGTTGGATATTGCCATTTATGAAGCTTACTTATAATTTGAGAGAACACAGTATTAAATTTGGCTGAATTTGGAGTAAGTGACTGCAGAACAACTTTAGATGCTGCTTAAAGTTGATCCACCTAATGTCTGTAGTTTAAACTAAACATACATTTGTGTAATTAAAGATATACTCCACATTTAGTGATACATGGGATAACACTACTATTAGTAGGGAGTATGCATGGCCAGTGAAGTTACCATTGAGAACAGGATGAAGCCCTTAGGACCAGGGGGCATACACAAAATCAAAACAATCAAAATATCCTGTAACTTAGAATTTCTTCTTAAAAAAATAAAAAAATGCATCCAAAATATGGTACTCCACCTTATGCATTTCATACTACATCCAGTACCCTCATAAGCAACGAATAAGTATGTGAAAAGGTAACCAAAGGGTTCCAAACATGAAAAGACATGGTTGAATTGTATACTGTTAACTCTATCAACTCAATTAATAAACAAACAAACAAACAAAAATAAACTCCAGATAAAATATAAAGTTAGACTGTTGTATTACTAATAAGGTCACAAATGACCACTTTAGTTGAAAATATCGACCAGCTGGCAGTCAGCTTTGTTAAGTGCCTGTCTGACAATTTATGTGTAAGCTAGATTTCTGGTAGTTAGTCATTAAATTTTATAGCTAAATGACTTATAAAAATGCTTGGTGTTAGAGTAATCCCATCCTTTAATACAATCTAAAAATATTTTGTGTAAAGAAATACTCAGTGGTACATATTATTAGAATTGTATCTTGAGGTACATGTTGTATGTCCCTGTCAGGAAATACATTTATCCTTCAGCAGCCATAAATAAGTACCTCATATATTGCCTATACCTATTAGACTGTGTTAGTGTTCACAGTTCTTGTTTTAATCATGTGCCATTCATTATTTCATAATTGTGCTAAAATGCCACTTTTTTAAAAAAATAAATTGCTGTCTTTTCATCATGCTTCTAAATGTTCCTGTATGATGACCCAGTGTTGAGACAAATGATAGGACATCGCTGTGCAAAAATAGCTTCAGCTTCCTTTATTGATTTGTCAGTGTAAGACACTACTGTGAGACAGCATTTTAATGACAATTATATCATTCACTCAGGGTAATATGCTGTACATTAAATGTAATTCTCTTCTCCTTGGATTCATTATGCACCTGGACAGAAGCTAGTAAAGTTAGATTCAAGGATTCAACCTTTGTAAGAAATGAGATATGTAGTATGATCATTAGGAGTTTTTAAATCATCTTTATTGAGATTGTAAATTAAAGATAATTATTTCATAAACTGTACGGTGAACTCTGAACACATAATGAAAACCTAAGTGCATACTTACTGATTATAATAGATCATCTATGGGCAAATTCAATTACTTTGTATTACTTAACGGCGCAACAAGAAGAACAAGTTCATATTTTACCTGTAATCAAAGCAAATAGTTTTCAGGGGATAAATATAGGTGAATATTTAAAGCAGTACTATTTTTCCAAAATGTGTAATTATTTACTCAGAAGAGGAATAATCGGCTCAGAAGGGCAGAAAATCAACAGCAATGGTTAAAGAAAATGCAATATTAATAAAATAGGCAAGGGTATCAGAATTAAACCTAATTAAAATTTCCTGAGACACAATTGGTGATATGAAACAATGTTTCAGCAATAAATGTTTTTTAGCGATAAGTAAAACCTTTGTCATGTTTTCCAGCTAAAAAAATGCCCATAAACCCCAATGGCCATAAAAAAATATGTTGCATAATATAAAAAGTCACTAGTAAGTAATGCCCATTAACTTTAATGCATTTTGCAAATTATTGCTGTTTTTATTTTGCAATGCAGAATAGAACAGATTCAATCACTGTTGATTGTTTTTAATTTTTTTTCCCAAAAAGTAGATGTCTTGTTTTGCTTTAAGAAATAGATGATATATAGATATAGATATGATACACAGATAGAGGGTGGCAACGTGGAACAGCTTTGTGTTATGATAATAGATAAGTAGTGAAGTAGTATACTGTATGTAGTTATACCATCTACTCTGTCAGGCACAACCTCAATTATGCTTCTGAATATTTGGAATGCAGTATTCTAATTGTATTATTTCATGGTAGTAGATGCGACACCCTGACTCCGAAAGGCTTCAGTTAATTTTCTTATGTAAGGTACTTTAGGAAATAAAGCTTAGATTATAAACTCTACACAACATTTGCCACATTTTTTTAACATCTGATTGGTTGCTTGATTTGCAAGGGCAAACTTAGGACTTTTTAATACATTCCCTGACAATGCCTCAACAATTCCAAATACATTACTGTACACCTTGCTGTGTACAGTAAATAGTGTCATATACAAACAGGTAATCTCTACACATACTGATTAAGCTGGTCCAGTTTCTGTAAAATATTTTAAGGTGGCCATACACAGGCACATTTAAGCTGCCAATTTGAGTCCTTTAGGGGCCCCCCAATCAATATCTGGCCAGCTCCTATACCCATCGTAATTTGATAATTTTTCCCTAGGGCCAAATGGATTAATTAGCCCAATATTGTCCACCTTAGGTGGGCATATCAGAAGAAAATCTGCTCGTTTGGCGCTCGTTTTGGCAAATGAACAGATCTTAATGTTTAAAGTGTAGTTTGAGATTTATACACGTAAATGAGTTTGGGATATTTATATTCTGATCAGTTCAGGATCAGTGTACATAATAAATCAGCTACTGCTACCTGCTGATTGGTTGATATTCGTAAATCTGTCCCTGCTGAAAAATTCATAAAACGGCAAAATGCACCTAAAGCACAACTGTTCTGACGTGACCGCAAATTTTTTTTTTTTTTACGAGACTCTTTCCTTACTCACTGGATTTTTGTTGCACCAAATTTGCCAATGGCGAAATTCAGAATTTTGCTGCAAATCCATGCCTGGGGAAAAAATTCACTCATCGCTAGTTGCTAGGTGATAATAACTGTAACAAACTTTTTACATAACCCTATACCACTGCTATTTATCTAGATGTGCCACATAGTCCCTGCATGGAACTCTATGCTCATAAGCACCAGCAGAAGGTCCAGAAAAAGAGAATAGGCCAGAATAGGCTTCTCATAAAAAATTATAAATAAAAGCAATGAGCAGACTTTGTGAGTAGTACTGGCCAAGACCTATAAAACTATTAGAAAGCTCTTAGTATAACTTATTAATCTATAAAAAAATCCGCTTGATATCGCCTTGCTTGTTAGGAAAATAAAGCAAAAGAGAAAAAACCATATATACACATAAAAGCACTCAAGAATCACAAAATATTGATTTTTTTTTACCAGAAATTTTCCCTTTGCCAGTTTTACTTTAATACAGGGTAGCTGTTTTATAGGATGCCTCATTAAACCAGTCCTGGTGTGGAGTTATGCAGGCAAGGTATTTTTTTTTTTTCACTGCAGCAAAACATTTTATGTTGTCATTTTAAATGTCATCATTTTATGAGCTTCAAGATTGGATAAAAACTAGGCTGTTGTAAACTATTCATTGAGAAATACTTCTGTGTTGTTTATGATTTTGCAGTTGGGGAAGCGGTGAGGGATCACATAAAATAATCTAACATTTTAAAACTGTTCTGGAAACTATTTACACAAAGTGCACCTGGACTCATACGCTACTCTATACAAAGTACACTTTCTACACATGTGGGGGATATATATATATATATATATATATATTGTGGTATGGTGACAAAAAGGTCCCCGGTTTCCTGGGGAAAAGTGATTGACAACAGGTATGTTGGGCCACGGATTCTCAGAAATTTTTACTGAGGTGAGACCAGCAGTGTTTGGGGCATAGAAACACTTTGTTTCTCTGCAGTTTTTTTTAAATTGTTGATCCGGGGCTGGTCTTACTGGGAATCCGCAAGAGCAGGGTGGGTGGATTCCCAAATCCATAGGCCAGGTTTTTCAGGAGGCCCTAGGCCTATTTGTAGTACACCTGAAGCTGTGCAGGGGAGCTGATGAGCCTGTGTGTGTGTGAGAGAGAGACACGCTGCTGGATTTTGCTCAGCTTCAGGAGAAAGAGAAGCATTTATTTTTGTGTTAGCCAGGAGGCTTGATATTTCTGTTCAAACTGTTGTTTTATACCCCCTGCGAGGGGAAACTTCTGCAGCCGCTGAAAAATAAACGTGGGCAGGAAGCCCTTACACCGGTCTTGGTGTGTGAAGTTGCCTCATTTGCAGCCTACCAGCGAGTGAACCCCCACAATATGTACATGCATAAAGTTAACTTTCTTGGAAGCAGTTCTCTATAATTACTGTACCTGCTAAAATCAAAATGTGAAAATAGCATTCTTCTTCAAATTCATATAATTGAGGTCATGCCCTGATATAATGCTCAGTTATGCCAGGACATGCCCAAAATCAGCATGACATACCACCACTCTGTAGGTAATAAGTCTTAGTGGGCAATAGGATGAATTATAAAAGCAGTTTGAGCACCAGTGTGAAAGAACCTGATTGTACTGTACACCACAGGAAGTTTAATACACATGCAGTGTTTGAGTTTTGGTTTTACTAGAAATGAAAATATTTAGTTTCACTATTTGTGTATTATTAAGAGCTTTAGTTAAAACTTGAGTGCAGCACTAACAATGGGCCCTTTGGTCAGGTTGGTTTCATCCCAGAAGGCATTTCCAGTTGCCGCATATCAGTGATCCCCAACCAGCTCAGGAGCAACATGTTGCTCACCAACCCCTTGGATGTTGTTCCCAGGGGCCTCAAGGCAGGTGCTTATTTTTGAATCCCTGGCTTGAAGGCAAGTTTTAGTTGCATAAAAACTAGATGTACTGATAATCAGAGCTTCCTGTAGGCTGCCAGTCAACATAAGGGCTACCAAATAGCCAATCACAGCTTTTATTTGGTACCCCCAGTTGCATTTTTCATGCTTGTTTTGCCCCCAACTCTTTTCACATTTGAATGTGGCTCACAGGAAAAAAAAAAGTTGGGGACCCACACCTTATATCATTTTGCTGGTATATCTGGTGTAATATTAGACTTCCCTTCTTTAAGGGGGTATACCTTATAGCCAGACAATGCTGTATGTTTTAATTATTTTTTTCCTCTCTGCACTGCACTCCTGGCTACCTCACTTGCCCAACTGTGCCACATATATCTTTTTTTATCCTTGAAAATAAAAGAAATCTCTTAAATTTCAGCTTCATAAACTAAGAACCATACAGATGACCTATTACATTCATCATACCAGAATATACAGAGTAAGTAATACTTACACTTGCTAATTTAGTAGATTATAAAACACAAGCCATGCCTAAAGCAGGGACGTAAGCAGTGCCGAAAGCTTGTGTTTATCATCTGCTAAGGTAGGCAATAAAAAGTATCACCTACTCTAAATTCTCTAGTTTTGATCGTTGGCTAACACAGTATAGCACTCTACTACTAAACATACTTTTGGAAGGGGAAGGAACTCCTTCGGGCTCCAGGCCAGTCATGGACAAAGATTGCCTGCCATTTCAAGTACACAGAGATAAAAACAGCCCCCCAAAAGCCCACTAAATAGTGACTGTCTATGGCAAATTACATCAGCTCTGGTATGTGGCCAGCCTGGGCCTGCTCCTAGCTTGGGGTTCATCCCTGTTTCTACTTATAAATCTGTCTTGCAGTCACAGTTCAGATCACATACCTGATACCACTATCTGCAGTGGAATTTTCGAGGATGAAAATATTGTCTTTATTTCAAATTCAAGTAGAATCATTGTGCAGTGCAGTGATACACCTGAATATAGCTTTTGCTTAGCAAATTGCCCTCTTTATTTTTTGATGTCTCTGAGAACAATCAATTCTCATGAATAAGCAAACAATGGAATGTCTAATACCGAACAAATACAGGAATCATGGCAATATAATTTCCTGTGCTATAGTTAGTTTAAATTAATAATGTCACAAAAGAGCAGTGCTTTAGTAAATTACTAAATGGCATAATTATTCTAAATTGTACATGTGCCAAGCACTTGCTGATCCAGTCTGGGACAACGTACGCTGCTGTCAGTCTTGTAGTAAATGTAAACAGTAAACACAAGCAAACAAGATTACATACGCCAAGTTAGTCCAATTCCTCGGCTTAAGTTTAAGGTAGAAGACGTGGCAGCTGCTCCTTAACTAGTTACACATGCAGAGCTCCCACAGACAGAGTCCCACAACTAGACAGCATTCTTCTAGACCTTAGAGAAGATGCCATTGTATCATGCATTCCTCCAGGCTAAATTTCCCTGTCTTTTCACATAGCGGAAAAAGAATGATAGTATAACTTATGTGATCAAATGCAAATAAACGGCATTTCATTTTTTTCTCACATTATTTTTTTCACCCTGCAGTTCATGTTTTTGTAATTAGATCTGCCATTTTATAGCTTGCTATAATGAAAATGTACTCTTTTAACAGTTCATTCCTTTATAATTATTCCCTTGGCAGGTTTCAAAAGTGATAATTATAGAATTGCCATATTTGTAGTACCTGCCAATCTCTGATACCACCAGGTAGAGAGAATATGCCTACTTCTTATGAACATGTCAGCTCTCTAATTACAATACCGACAAAATGATCAAGCAAGAAAACCCCTGGCAAGAGTGTTCTAATTAGAAAGTGTAGGGTACATGGTACAATCTTTGCAATTCAGTGCTACAGTATGAAAGGGGATGGAGACATTGATGGGCACTAAGGTAAAATAGGAAGTATGATTGGATGCCCATTTTCCGATGCTAGGCACAGCGCATTGATACTTGCAGGTTCCTATTCATCAGCTTGCCTCATGTTGGTAACCGCTTCACAATAAATTGATTGATGTAAGTCAACCTTAAAGCTATGGATAAGAATAAAGTGCAAAGCAATTATAAAAATATGTAAATGAAGGACCTAGGAAACACAGAGCCATTTTAAGTCAACGGTGTACAGGCATTTCTGCAACAGAGGGTGAATTTAAAATGTAAGGGCATGGATTAATGAAATGAGATTAATTCAATTCAAATGTGAATAAACTTACGCTAATTAATGTAGTGTTTGTTGAGTAGATAGGTATTGTAAAATGTATATATTAATATTAATGCACATGCAGTGTTCTCTTGTTTTGACATGTCCTAAGACTCACCATAAAAATGTCTCGTGAGGTCTTTATGTATGAAAACACGAAATGACATATGTGCTTACGATGTAAAAATCTACAGTTATAGCAATATTGTACATGCATCTTTTGGGCATAGACTTTTTAGGAATAATGGGCAAGTATATATCTTCTTATCTGGTACCTGTGTGTGATGGGGTGCAAGGGGATTATCTATGAAGACCATGACTCATTTTGCCCATTCATTTTTAGAAAAAAAGATTATTTTTTTTTTTATTCAGCTTCATGAATTACAAAGTTTTCTGATTTTTTTTTCTGCTTCAGTTGAACATTTTTATCTCAGTCCAGGATTAAACTCAATCAAAATTAAAAGTGAACTTGCCAAGTATGTCACTCTTGCCCCAATGTAGCAATGGACTTTTTTAAAGACAGGGAAACAAGGAAATATTCAGTGTTCAGGTGAATATTGCAATAGGTTGAGACAAGTGGTCCGAAACCCATTAGGCATCCATGTCTTCCATTCTTTTAGCTCAGTTGACTGCAGCCTTGCTAAGTAAACCCCCAATTTGCCAGTGTTAAAGATGGCAGTACCCTGGGGGTGATGATCCTGACTTCCTTATACACTCATTCTAGCTGATGCTATTAAGGATTCCCATCTTCTATATACATCCTTTGACTGACTGATTTTTTAGTAACAGTTTAAGATGTACCTTCTCTGCAACAATTGCCTATCACCTCAAATAAATATCTTCTGTCACTATGATTATGAGGACTTGCTTGCATCTTATGCAACCATGATGATAATTGCTTATGTTGCAACCAGTTGCCTATCTCTGCAGATAGGCGATGAGGCAATTCCTTCAGACTAATCTAAATTTGTTAATCAGTCAGTCAAAGGATGTATATAGAAGATGGGGATCCTTAATAGCATCAGCTAGAATGGGTGGATAAGGAGGTCAGGATCATCACCCCCAGGGTACTGCCATCTTTAACACTGGCAAATTGGTGGTTTACCTAGCAAGGCCGCAACTGAGGTAAAAGGATGAAGACATGGATGCCTAATGGGTTTCGGACCACTTGTCTCAAGCTATTGCAATATTCACCTGAACACTGAATATTTCTGTAGGGACCCATAGGGTTAAGCTCCCTATGGTGTTATCCCTTATCTTTATCTAATCTGTGCTGTTATAGGGCAGAGCCCTCTGCACTCAGATTACAGTTATTAGGCTACCCCCTATAGGTTTAGCCAGGTTGACCACTCCCCTTGGCAGACTATATAGTGTCTTGCACAAGGGAGTGTCTTCCTCTTTTGGCTGCATGCTGTGTTCTGGACAAATCCCAACTGAGCCTGGACCAGAACATAGGCCCAGAAGCCATTTGTACCCTAGGGGACCTCATACCCTAGTGATAAGTCGGGGACAGGGCCCGGTGAATGAGAACAAGCCAGCACAGTCAGTCATATGTAATAGCACCCTCTAGGAGTGGTGAGCATAGTCAGCTTATTTAGTAAGGGCAGCACTAGCCCCATCAAAGGAGACTGTAAGGGTTTAGTATAACCCAGGCTCTGTATGCCTTGCTGTAGGGACCACAGTTAAGACGCAGGATTCAGGCAGTTCCTTACCCTGAACCATAGTTGGCTGGAGGGGATCCGTTCCAGTAAAGGGCATCCATTCCTGGTATACAGCTAATACTCTGCATATCCTATCAAGTGGGTTATACTGTTCCTTAAGGGTCACATCTGCTGTTATCCTCTGTGACCATCCACTGCTGTGTCTGTGAGTATAAACCCTGCTGCACTACTATACTGTGCCTGTATCCAAATAAACTTGTACTATAGTTAACTATAAAGAATCCTCTGGCGTCCATCATTTTCTACTTGCACTACACACCTCAGCTATTGGTAGTTCAACTACACCCTCGCTCCATCCTAATTCTCCCATGTAGCGGAGGCTCACTCCTTTGTATTAAGTGTCGCATGTAAAACATGCTCTCCCTTATACTACTAGCCTGGATTTGTCCTTAAATAGGCCAAATAGGTGTTACATTTCCTTGTCTCTGATTGAGTTTAAGCAGATTACTGCCCTCTGATTACTCATTAAGCACAATAAATATTATTCACTATTTTAGAGGCATAAGACTCTTAAAACACAAGTCAGTTTAGGACATAAAACACTTGGATGCATAACTGGATTTACTTTTATATATGTTATTATGATCATCTGTTGGCTCAGTGAAAAATCTGTCTGAAAATTGCAAAAATAAACCCCACTGAAAATAAATGTGTTTTGACTGTTCACAGCAGCCAAGCACATTCAGACAAATGGACACATTTGTCAGCTCTGATAAATGTGTCCACCTTTCTGGTATGATAGAGAGCATCTGACCTAAAGAAACACTAACCCATAGCTTTCCTGTTGAATATAAACTCAGCAGGGAATGACACCCACACATCCAAGACATGCCATGGAAAACCACGCAGCAAACTAGCAATTACAGGAACTGACCCACAGAGATAACAACAGTGAAAGTGATTCTCATAGGTTGTAATCAGCAGGGAAACTAGCAGAGATAATGCTCAACTGGGCCACTAAACAACACAGATTAGTATTCAGCCTTGTGCACATATCTTAAAGTTAGAACCTTTTCAAACAAAATTTCCATAGAGTTTTTTATGATATTAATCTTTTATATAAAACAAAATGAAGAATAATGCAGTTTGCTTTCCCTAGCTATTGATTACACTGCAGAGACATTTTTTTGCTTCTTCTTCCTGCAGTGATAAGGACCCCCACTGCTTATCATTGTTGCTTCTTTAGCCTATTTCACACACTTGCACACACAACAATAACCCTATGATAGGATTCTACTAAAAATAAAATCCATTGAAACATTGTATTCATGTAACAAATGATTTAGGGGGCATCCTCTACCATATGCAGGTGCCATGCTAGTCTCAAACACACTTGCTTGTTAAAAAAGCTTGATACATTTTTTGGGTTTATTACTGCACTTATTATTACCAGACAGAGAAGACAGTGCTATACGGTGCAAAAAAAGCCTTTAGTTATACATTTAGTGCCAATTTTGTTTTTGCTATTTGCACTATAACAGAATCACCTATCTTCTTGCAGCCAGACTTGCATTAATCAAATATTTTTATGGACCCCTGGACCCTTTATTAAAATATACTCAAAAGGGAAAATGTTCCATTAAGGTGTAGTTTCCTGCACTAAATTATCTGCACATAATTTCTTGAAACTGGTCCACTCTATTGATAGTGTTTATCTAGTGTTTCAAAAAGGAAAATACAGCTGGTGTGCCACAAAATGTGAAATTCAGTGAGGAGGCTCAATCACAATGGTGTAGGTTTCGCCAGGTCTACAAATTGGTACCATGTAGAAATAAAAAATCCACTGGAGAGCCAAATGCATTCTGTGTTGTTTATTAGTTCAGAGATGCTATGCATCTCTGAACTAATAAACAACACAGAACGCATTTGGCTCTCCAGTGGATTTTTTATTTCTTTATCTAGTGTTTGCCTCATTTTATTAGTATAAAAATCCAGATCTGATGGAATAATGCTGTTATGTCTAAATGCATCCAATATTTTTTGGACTCAGGTATGATTGTATTAAAGAATACACAAACAGGATGTTATTTCTTATTCAACAACACAATTCTCTATGTTTGACAAGCAAATTAAAAAATTTTGGTGCACACTACAAAAATCCTTTTCAGAGAGGCTCAGGAGTTGGTAAGGAGTTTGGGGCCTGTTTATACAGGCACTGTCCAAGTATTCTTTATTTGTGATATGTTGTACTTGTCATTGCAATGCATATCGCTGAGCAGACAAGTGCACCAGCTTCTATGAATTTTTTGGCTTGGATAATAAAGATAAGAACTACCCCACAGTGGCAAATTGGTTATATTTGGAACAAAAATGTTTTGATCAACATGCAAGCTTTCTATCATGTATTTGAGTGCCGTGTGACCAGATGCAAAACTACTTTTTTGTAAAAAGCTACCCAGTTCTGGATCCAAATGTTTTAACTACAATTGATTTAATAAAATTTACAATAATTAATTCTGCACTGAAATGTGACCTACTGCGGCAGATAATAGCACTACTGTAGGTCTCCCTTTTATGCCAGAAAGGTATTCTATGCATGATACCGATAACTCTTACACTTTTATTGCGGTTGTAACTTTTTGACCTACTGTATAAAGAAGAAATCAGTGGTTCTTACCAAGCGGTCAGTGCAACATGCTAAAATGTCTCTTAAGTCAGTGGTGACCAAAGGAAGACTGATAAGCACTGATTATGCAGAAAGGGTGTGGGTGCTGCAAGCTCAGAATTTGCAGGTAAATTTTGTGAGCTCCGAGCACTTGGGTGCAATTCTTGTAAGAGCATAAGGTATGAGCCATGCATCATATCTTACTGTCCTGCCAGATTATGTTGAACATCTATCTAGAGGTCTATAGTGTAAGAATTCTATATATATATGTGGTTCATCAATAATTGCTAAACTACAGCTTCTGGCAACCTTATAAAAATAAGTGGCGTAACAATAGATGAAGCAGACCCCCGCAGTCACGCGGAGGACAGGGGGGGCCCAGACCGCAGGGTCTGCTTCCTCCATTTTACATATATATCCCCGCTCCATTCCGACGGGGATTTAAATGTGTGTGGGTGGGGGGATGCGTCAGGGTGAAGGGAGGATACGTCAGGGCCTGGTAAGTTTGTTACTCTGCACCGGGTCTCATTGAAGATTTTTTTTGCAGGGGGGCCAGGCGCAGCGTAGTTATGCCACTGTCAATAATGCTAGTGAGTACTGACCTGTTTAAGTAGCAAGAGGACCAAGAGCAAAAGCAACAGTTGAGCTTAGGCAATAGGTTACCTTTATTTTAAAGGTGTATACAATTCTGTTTTGTATAAATCACATAAAAATTCCTCTCATAATATCAGGGCCAACGTTTGCTACACTTCTTATCACCTATAGCAACCAATCAGCAAGTAGCATTTACTAGTCACCTGTTAAAAAGCAAGCTTCTTAATGGTTGCTATGGGTTACTGCTCCAGAGCAAACCTTGTCTTTCATTACATGAAGCAGTTAGTGCATAAATTTGTAAGTGGTGCTGTACATTTGCTGTATCTCCATTTTGCTTTGATAGAAGGACACCAAAAGGAAAACAGAGCATTAAATAATTTTCTATATGCAAAATAGATATTTGTTAAGCAAAAAATAATAACCCACAATTTTAATTTGATGTAGAGCTAATATACATGGGGTATTATGTGAAATAAGAGAGAACAACTATGACTAGTCTGGTTTATAAAGATACATACTAAATTGCACGAATGCAGTTTCTAATAGCAGCCAAATTGATCTTTGCTTTCATATTATAAGTTGTAGTAGATTGAAAATTAATTGCTTATTGGTAATTATAAGTGAGCCATAAACCTAATAAAAGAGCATCCCCTATCATAATCTGAGTAACCAATGAGAACTGGCCTATATGTTAAATAAAAAATATTACATGAAGAAATTTCACTTTAAATATAAAATGAACTTTTAACATGCTACGCTGATGGAATGATATTCTCTGATGTATGGCTGTTTGTTTGGAACGAATAAAACATACATTACCTGTTCTTTTCTACACACATGCCATTGTTTAGAATAACTCAGTTATTGATTTGTTATGCAGTGTGAATGCAGAGAGAAGAAGGGAGAAAAAAACCTTTAGATGGTTGTTAAAAAAGGAGTACTGAATGGAGTCAACAATTATGTTATTTGAAAGACCTTTCAGTTTCCATTTAATTGCTAATTACCCTACTCAGACTTCCAGAATAATGCATGCAAGTCTTTCTATACACAGCAAATAAATGAATGCAAAGAAAATGTTAGATGTTATCTTTATTTTCAGGCTTCAATCCTGTTATAATGCAGCAAAGGGCAAGCCATTAAGCCTTATAGTGACATGCGCTTTGCCTTAAATTGCAATTACTAAGTGCAAGTGAATAACCTTCATTTTCTTTTATTGCTCAGTTCATAACATTTTGTTGGTGGCTGCACAGTTACAATGGATATTGTCAATGCCATGCTTGATTAGTTCAATAATGTACACAATGTGCTTTGTTTTCTGTACATAAGCAGCAAACAATGTATATGAAATTCCACATACAGATGTGGATATTTTGCCCTGGGCTAAAAGAAAAACACTTTTAGAGGGTCAAAAAGGCTAAGAAATTTAAATGATCCAATATAACTAATGCAAAATCCTGCCAGTTATGCTGAACATCTATCTAGAGTGTAAGAATTCTATATATGTGGTTCATCAATAATTGCTACAGCTTCCGGTAACAATCAATAAACAGTGGCGTAACAATAGAGGAAGCAGACCCCATGGTAACACAGAGGACAGGGGGGACCAGCACGCAGGGCCTGCTTCCTCCATTTTACATATAAATCCTTGCTCCATGCCGACGGGGATTTAAAAGTGAGTGGGTGGGGGTCAGGGTGAAGGGAGGACAGGTCAGGGCAGGGAGCCTGGTAAGTTTGTTACTCTGCGTTGGGTTCCTTTGAAGATTTTTTTTTGCAGGGGGGCCAGGCGCAGAGTAGTTATGCCACTGTCAATAATGCTAGTGAGTAGCAAGACAACCAAGAGCAATAGCAACAGTTGAGCTATACAATATCCTCTGTATTGCACAGACAATGGGTTACCTATATTTTAAAGGTGTATAGAACTCAAAAAGGCTAAGAGATGTAAATTATCTAATATAACTGATGCAAAATGTTGACTTAGATCTGTAGAAACTCATTTCTAAAAAGTGCTTCTTATATTTTAAAATCAGTGTAGTATGTTTGTTACGGCTTCGGGGGCAGTTCATAAGTATTCACACATCATCATATCCCCAATGGTAGTTCCACTTGCCACAAAGTAGGGCTTAATATGTAATATGTTAAATATAATGTGGGTACAACCGGAAGTAACTAAGCATGTTCAGAGAGAATCAAGCCTAAAATGTTCTTTTTTCCAATGTTGCAATAGGCCAAGTAGACCAAATGAGTACTAAATGAAACCCATTGCAGCCATCTTGTCTAGTATTGCAGGTCCTTTAAACACAAATGAAATATTCAGAAGTTATATAATGCCCAGGGCAACTGTAACTTTATATCTTGCTTATCAATTATGTCCTCTTGCCAACAGGCTCACTTTCCTATAGGGCTTGAAAGTGCCAATAATTACAAAGTCATTCAGACTGTTAATATAGTGTAACCTATAGAAAGTTCCAGCACTTAGGGGCAGATTTATGATTGCTCGAGCCATTGGAAACTACCTCATGTGGGTATTCTTTTATAATTGCTCGTAATCGTTTATAAATCTCCTCCGTAGTATACAATAAAAAGTTACTGTATACTATAAAGTAGAAGGCTCCACTTTGGTTTGTAGTTTCCATAATATATGTCACTCATTGCTAGGAGATGATAACCAAAGATACTTCATTGTGTCTTCTTGAATATTTAAATCTTCATACAGGTACATTTCATATGTATTCAAAAGAGTTTAGAGAGATTATTATCTAAGTTTCATATCAAGTTAAATTAATTGGTATTCGATTAAGCCTTTATTGTTATTTCTACCAACCTACTGAACATGCTTTTGCTTAATTTGTGTTATGCAGATATTAATACTAATGGGACTAAGTCAAAACAATGCTTACTGGCAATCAACATTTCATTAAGTGAAACAGCTTTACAGATCTTTCAAACTTTTTAATAGAATTTCCCTAAAAGTAACATCAGTCATGTTACTGGGATTATTATATACTTGGGAGACGTGTTCCATGAAATAGAGTTCTTGATCATCGATGAATGTATTCTTAAGTTAGTGATGAATTATTATTGAGCAGCCTGCAGTAGTCAGATTTAGTTAGATTAGTCAGATTCAGTTTCACAAAACATTAACATTTGTTTGTATTGCTTTCAGTCATGCACAATGATTGACAGTTTCTGCATCCCCTTATGTGTTTGAGAGCAACCTACATAGGGCACCTTTTTGTATATGGAAATGTAACCCTTTCTTGGCTGTAACAAGCCAACAGCACGGCTAGATAGGCCTAGAGCATGGGGTACACGTGACTCAGTCCTTCAGGATGGGCCTTCGCTATGTGGAAGTAACCAAACGGAGCTATGGTGTAGCGCAACTACAACCCACTGTAGCTGTGTGCAGTGCAGAATAACAAATGGGCGCCAGAAGGTTCTTGCAGTTGAACAGTAGAACTGGTTTATTTTCAGCAACAAGCAACTTGCAGGGTTATGCAATATACTCACACATCAGTTAGCATAGCAGTTTCTCTGAGGACAGCACAGAGAGGGTGCACACCCGCTCCTCCCAACTCCCCTTGAGCCTGGGCAGGATCAGTGCCACCGGTTCAGCTGCTCACTCTGTGGAACAGTCAGCTGGATACCACACTCCTCAGGCCCCACGGCAACTTTGGATCAGGGTTCAAACTACCTGCCTCCTGGAAAGCGCTGAAATGCCTAAAGAAAGCGCTGAGGGACTGGGGAGCCGAGCTACATAGGATTTCCCTCCAGCTAACAAGGAGTTAATGAGGTCAGCTTACTGGGCGGGAAAGAAAGCAGCTTTTACTCACCCCTCCCCTTCTGCTGGCCAGTTTTCTCTGCAGGGGTCACACAGCAGGCACGGAGCTGCATCTCCCTCCCTCCCTCCCTGTTTAAGAGCAAATAGCTACACCCATTGGTCGGCATAATCTGTTATTTGCATGCTTTAAATAATTTTATTTGCAGGCTTTCCAAAAAAAAAAGTTTTCTTTGTATAATTTACATTTCGGTTTGTCACAGCAAATGGCGGGGGACAGTCCTTGGCCATTTATTTTCTGGTGGTGTTTTGAGGGTTTTTCACATGCCCACTGCTTTGCAGTGGCCGGCATTCGTTTAAAACAGTTAAATAAAAAAAATGTTGTTGCGATGTTTGGAAAAGTTGTATTACATGGCAAGGACTGTTTTGTTCTATGTTATGAAATAAAGCTGTGGCCGAACTCCACCCACATAAAGAAAAGCCCTGGTGTCATAGTGTTTTTTCTTGGTTAGGCATTGTAGGAAAAAGGGGTCAATTCTGGTGGGGAGGGAATAAGTCTCCACAGTCTAGGTCTAAACCGTGGCCCTACACTAAGGCAACAATGCCTGTCTGGAAGGGTACTCCCACAGCTACTTTCCTCTAAGCCAAACTGCTCGTGCTCTCTTCCCTCACTATCTCACTTTCCTAGAAAGTGCTCCACAAAACTTGCTATCTAACTGGTCCTCATTCACGGGTTCCCTGTCCCAGATTTCACCAGAGTGGCTGACAACACTCTGGGGCACATGGCTTTACTGGGGGCCTAATTCTTCTGCCTCCAGGCTCAATGCTCCCCTCTCTCAGAACACAGGCAGCCAAAGAGACAGACCCACCCCCTGCTAAACACAATGGGCCTGATTCACTAAAGTGCGATAAAATGTGCGCTATTTTATAAATTTTACCGCGTCTTAATTTTGGCAATTTTTCGCACGATTCACTATAAGCATACTTGCGCTTTTTTACACGCGATATTGCATGCGTTATTTAACTCGCGAAGACTATTTCAATGCGGTATTTGCCGGTACATGCGCTAAATTACGCACGCGAATAGTCGCCGCATATGAATGGTAGCATAGAAATAGTGTATAAAAATTGTCGCCACATATAAATGGTGTATATAAATGGTATCATATAAATAGTAGATGCTTATAAATAGTAGCCACTAGTGATGAGCAAATGTGTTCTGGTTCTCTTTAGTGAAAAATTAGCAAATCTTTCGAAAGATCCACGAAACGGCAAAAATGTTGTGCGGGCAAAAAAATTGTTGCCCGTGACTATTATTTTTTGACACTTGTATAAATTTTTGGATGTGCGTTGAATTTTTGCGTGACAAATTTTTTCATGCGTTTTGCCATTGGCGGATTGTTTTGCGAAACGCATGAAAAAATCCGCCGTGAAAAAATTCAACGCACGTCCAAAAATTTGCTGCGAATCCATGCCTGGCGAAACATTTCATCACTTGTAGCCAAATATAAATAGTCGCGCAAATGAACGCACGCCATGTTAGTCATACACGCCAATACTTGCGGAAAATTACTGTATTAAAAATTAACATTTCGCTGCAAACTGGCGGCTGTGTCACTCTAGGGGAAACACAGACTTCAATAAATAACACTGTAAGTCCATATTTTATTGCAAAAAACTAATTTACTGTACTTTTCTATAATTATCGCCTGCCTGTAGTAGGTGTTAATTTTGAGTAAAATTGAGTAAAAAGACACATACTTGAATAAATAACACTGTAAGTCCATATTTTATTGCAAAAAAATCATTTACTGTACTTTTCTATAATTTTTCGCCTGCCTGTAGTAGGAGTTAATTTTCGCATAGCCGAATGCGATATTTAGTGCACAAAAGTTATAGTGAATCATGCGATCGTATTCTTTTCAGCGCGGAAAATACCGCATGCGGTAAAACTAGCGCGAGAAATACCGCATGCGAAAATGGCGATTTAGCGCACGCGATAACACTATGGTGAATCGCGCGCAAATTATCGCGTCTTTTTTACCGCAAAAAGTGTGCAATAATTTTTATCGCACTTTAGTGAATCAGGCCCTATATCTGTGTCCCAGGGGAGTGGTCTCCCTATTAACCAATAATCACACATATGAACTCAAAACTGATACATGGGTCTTTGCCCAGTAACAGCACAAAACTAGGAAGCTGCAGGGTTTAAAGCCATAGGGACTAGTTAACCCTATGGATCCCTACATTCACCCGGGGGAAAACCCATTCCGTCCCGGCAATGGTTCAAACACACATTTCAAGCATAATATACAGTGCAAGAATCAGTGCAACACACAGTACCAAACATCCTCTTCAGGTATCCTCTCCTGAGGCATACCAGGTACAATGGTTCCTGTGGACATAAAGAGGTTAAAGCACAAACATTAACTTTATTAAGCCCACTCTTGCCCCACCTTTATGGGCAACAGAACATGATCATCCCCCTAAGTGTCTCTGTCCTTGGGAGTCCATAGGGGTGACCAACCAGTGGGAAATCCGGGCATAACCTCGCACCTTATATTCCTCCCAACCTTCCGGCCTTTATCCGCCATCTCTCCAGACGATAAAGCAGGGTCTATGGAAAGTCATTATAGTTGGGGTGTTTCGCCACCGCAGTAACACCCAGGGGAAATGGCTTGCTTACCCCCCTTCTCACAGCAATCCAGTCCGCAGCCGCGGCCATCTGGTACTAATCTGGTTGCAGTCCTCAGTGGTAGCAGCCACTTACCAACTCCCAATCAGGCAGCGTGTCGCGCTTGCATATGGGTCTGAGGTCTGTCACAAAATGTCCGACACTCCGTGAAGTCTTGTCAACAAGCGTGACTTCCCGCGGGATCTCACAGAAGCGCGCCAAACTCCACAGCGATTGATTGACGGCTTCAACAGCCAATGGGTGCTCTCGGGGGAACCTTCAAGCCCGAACCCACGGCCAAACACAACGTAGAATTCACGAATTATTATTCCAAATAAACAAATGTCTTTTTTTAAGTGCATCTAAAGCCCCTTAATGTGCCACATGAAAATGTGCAGCAAATATTGCCCTTTTACATCCTTTCCCTTGATTCACCATTTAGTAAAGGGCTGTTTGCTCCCTCACTGATCACATGACCAGAAATAATGCAGCTCTAACTGTAACAGGAAGTGGAAGCAAAAGACAGAACTCTGACCATTTATTGGCTGATGGGGCCTAGCATGTGTGTTTGTGTGTGTGTGCCTTGGCTTGTTTATTTGCACTGTGAATCCTATGATCCCAGGAAGCGGCCCTTAATTCTTAAAATTACAGTTTTCTATTTAGGAGTACCCAAGGCACATACTACTAAAAGTATATTTTTATGAAAATGGTTTATTTAGATGAAGCAGGGGTTTACATATGAGTTTGTTTATGCAATATATGTTTATAGAGACCTGCATTGTTTGGGGGTATAGTTTACCTTTAATCTTTCAACAGCAGAAAGGTACAAGACTGATGTTTGTGGCAAGACAAGGTGAAAAGAATAAACATATATTTCTAATAATTACTACTACTCTATCCAAGCCCTAAAACAATAATATACCAGACAATATTAGCCCATCTCGAACCTCAGTAGAATGTAATGGTTAATGGCATTGAAGGAGAGGAATGGTTGACGAAATCCATGGGTTGAATGCCTGCAATCTGATGTACTGGGCCAGGTTTTATGACATTTTTTCCATGTTTTGTAGAGAATTTAGCAATGAAAACTGCATATTTGTGCCATGGTGAGATAGAACTTTCTTACATGCATCATGCTCAGAATTTATACCTTTTCTACTAATGTGCAGTTAAGAGTCTAATGCTGATAAAGAAGCAAAGGCCTCAGTGGAACAGATGGAAAGGGCCATGGCCCTTCAAAACTGAAGGAAACACCATTAGCCATTTCAAGTGCAATAACTTCTAAACAACACAGCTCATTGTAATCAGCTAAAAGTGTTCTACCATAGCACCATAAGGAAGAGATGTATTTATTTTTTTTATTTATGTTTCTTTTGGGAAAACAATTCCATAGGGCTGGGGCTTCTGCCTTATACATCTTGAGCACAGTGTTCCTGAAATCCTAGAAAACACACATAAGACACACAAATCAAATTAAAAATGTTCCTTTTAAATTCTTTATTACAGAATTATTATTATTTTTCTTTACTGTTACTATTGGTATTATTATTCACTAAAACTAAGTGCTGATTCTTGGGTGCTCCATTTGGTTATGGGTTGCTATGGGTTGCTTTTAAAAAATAATGTGCTTATTAGATCCTGCCACAAACTTCTGGGGAGCATTGATTGGACCATCTAATACTTTTATGCAGCTCTGTTTATCAATTGGGAGCCAGCTGCCTATGCCCATATGGCCATATGATATTTTTTTTTCTTACACTGGCTTGACAGTGCATGCCAACAGACAGTAATTGACCCTACTGCATAAGTTTAAAAGGCAAACTGCTCACAATTCAAATAAAACCACCCCTTCCCATTTATTTTCATGGGGCTGTCACTGTTAGAATATTTCTTAAACAAAGTCTGTGAGATCAATGAGTGGACAAAAGAAACATCTGTTGGCATCAATCAAATTGTAAAGGCTAACCCAGAGCAGTTACTGCAGTGTGTACCCATAGCAGTTAATGCAGTGTGTACTGCTGTATATAACAAGCATGTATGGTAATGATATTCTTTTTTTCTTTCAATTATTACCATTTGATATTTGAGCATACTGTGTAGTATGTTACTCAGTAGTCAGTAAAAACACATGCTAACACTAAACAATTGTAAACCGAAAAAAAACTATTTTACCTAATGAAAGTTGGAAAGCAACTTCCAAGATTCATTACACATTTTCAGTGGTTTAAAATGTATTTGTAAATGAAATTGCTATAGCCCTGGCAATTGAAACAGTAAAAGTCAGCTGATTAACAGACCTGTGAAGAAGGGTGTAAGGCATTGCGGCACATAAGAATCTTAGATGGCAGAGAGCTGACTTCTACACTGTGTCAAAAATAGCAGTACAGAAAGAAATATTGTCTTTCAATTGCAAAATCAGTTATATTTACATATAGCTTTAAAACGGTTATAAACTTCCTACGATTATAACAATTTTCCTTGGTTTCCACTTTTCTCCCGACTACTTATCTTGTGGCAAGGGCAGTGTCAAGCCCCCACAGAAAGGATAACCACCAACTTGCCCCTTCATTTACCTTATTCGTGTATTCATTTTCTGGAACCCAGAGTGATATGTTAAACTGAGGAACTTCAAGGGCATTCACACAAATTGAATGATCTTAAAATCATCAAAACTGCCGATATCAGTTCTTTTGGGGCGTCAGAAAGATCTCACCTAAACCTCTCAATTCCGTGCTTTCGTTCCTTCGGTCCCACTTGGTTCCTCACTCTTTTGTGCTGCCACTCTCACTCCTCCCGGACCTTTCAAGATGGTGTTGCGTTCCACACAAGTATGTGCGTTCCACTGAGAGCTCCTTAAATACGGCACAATATTTTTAATATATTGGTCCAAATTTATAAATATTGTTGCTACGTGTTTCGCTGTTATAGCTTCATCATGCAACCATATTCTGACAGCTCATATTTGTCCTTATATCCTCTTCATTGCTCTTTAATTGGCTCCTCCATACACTTGGGAATATATTCATTATTTATTTTTAATGGGAAAGCTGCATTAAAAAAGAAGGTATGTAGAAAACCATTAAATGGAACAACATGTCCAGCAAAAAAGAAGATCAAAAAGCAATAAAAGGGAGAAAAAAGGGATAAAAAGTGAACATGAAATTATTTTAAAAAGGGTACCAATTCTACATAATCATTTAAGCTAAAGGGCTTCACGGTATGGAATTCAAATATATCCTGTTGTTCTTTTTGTAATAACAGATAGTAAGATCACCTCCCTTCGCTTTAATTATCTTACTACTTCCCTTTTGTTTCTTCCCCATCCTTCCCCCACTTTTTTCTTGTTGATGCTGTACTTACCCTTTTTCTTTTCTTCTGTTCTCTGCACTTCCCTTGATCTCCTTACATTTTGTGTTTTCTCTTTATTTTAAGCTCTAAATTTCTCACCCATCTTTATTCATTTCTGCTTTTTTGCCTTAGGTATCTCTTTCCTCTTCCTCAGCTTTTCTTCCCCACCTTTTGCTCTATATCTTCTCAATTTGTTTTGCTGTTCCTCTTCATGATATAACGCCTTTCATTCTTCCCAACCTTACCCATTGGCATTTTCTGACTAAGTACTTCTTTAACCTTAGCCCCATTTGATTCAGAGACCTTTCCAAGCTTTGCAGCAATCCTGCTTTTCTTTCTGGTCAGTAATTCTGTACTGCCAGGCTAATATTGCAATCTGGAATGTCTGGCAGCCATTTCAGTTTTGACATAAATTCCAACTTCTTCAAGTTGTTTAATTTTGGTATGGCTCCCTTACCAAAACTGAACCTAACAAAAACTGAACTAATGATCTTTCCAACTAAGCCTAGTTCTACCCCCCTCTTTACTATCTCTATTGATGGCACACTCATCAACCCTGTCAACTCGGCACGTTGGTTGGGGGTGATTTTTGACTCCTGTCTCTCTTTCTCTGACCATATTAATACTACTCTCAAAACCTGTCATTTTTTCTTTTTTCTTATGCAATATTGCCAAAATCTGTTCCTTTCTTTCTACTGCAAGAACTACACGGCCAGATTTCTCTATAGGGTGCCCAAAGGCCGCCCCCTTTTGCACCCAAGCTTCACGCATGCGCACCGCTACCAACCGGCCTCCCTATCTCCCATCTCTCCCCACTACAGTCTGTATTAAATACTGCTTCCAGAATGCTACACCTCTGATCCAGGAGAGTTCAGGTCCTTCCACTGCTAAAGTCCTTATCTTACAAACTCCTTTTCTTAACCGTCAAAGCCCTCCATTCCTCTGCCCCTCACTACATCTCATCTCTTGTGTCTCCAAACGTTCTTGGCCGGCTCCTCCGTTCCTCACAGAGCAACCGCTTGGTTGCACACCCCACTACTACTGCTGTGTCCTGCCTTAAACCTTTCTGCCTTGCTGCCCCTTACATTTGGAATGCCCTTCCTGATTTCCTCTGGAGAGAATTCTCCCTCAGTCTTTTTAAAACAAAACTTAAAGATTACCTTTTGGAGCACTCGCCCAGCACCTGATCTGGAAACTGACACTTATATTGTAGTGTCACCCGCTGTGACCTACAGCACTTATATTTGCCTGTTTGTGTCTGTAAGTTACCCTCCCATCTAGATTGTAAGCTCTACGGGGCAGTGACCTCCATCCTCTTGTCTCTTAGACACTTAACTTATTGCTACTTTACCTTGTATTTATTGTTATACTTTGTATTTATCTATTATTATTTAATAACCCCCTGTTTGTTTTAATCTATTCTACTGTACAGCGCTGCGTACATAAGTAGTGCTTTATATATAAAGATATATATATATACATACATACATACATTTGCCAGTTATCAGCACAGAATTACCCACGTGCAGGAACAGTATAATTGTAAGAAAGTGACAATGGGTAAGGTTGGGAAGAATGAAAGTTGAGTGAGAGTTATATCATTAATATGTACCTGCAGCCCAGATACCTCTTAGGCACAGTCACACAGCCCTCTATAGGGGGTGGGGTTACAGGGAGATTGATCAATAAGAAATGAGCTTGCTTTTCATAAGTACAGTACTTGAGTTTCAATGATTGAGCATGGCCGGGGGTTTCAAAGAGTGTTTGAGACAAGGCTGAAAATCCTTGAAATCAGAAAATCAACACCAGGAAATTGATGTCTCTGTTTCTCTGCCTAACCTCAGTGTGAAAATTCTCTAGAAGACCAAATTCAGCTATTTAGGAATAATGTGTGCTACATCCAGTGCCCATAATAGCCTTTGAAAGGTAACAGTCACATTACTTCAAGAAAACAGGCTGCAAGGAGAAGACATTTTAGCTATAGTAATAGGAAAAATTACTATGGCAAAATGGAAGCTTATTTTGTAAAATGCATTGATTTCACTGCCATGCCCTTAGAAAATGTAAGACATTTACAAAAAAATTATTGGAAATCGTTCTTCTGGGGCAATGTATAAAAACATGTAGTTTATCCACATCTCTTAAGTCCCATTTTCATGAAACACTTTTTTTTCATTTGGTAACATGTTTGAAATGCAGCTGAAACATGTTTTAGTAAAAAAAAATGTTATACAGATCTAGAGCATAAATAGAAATAGTAATGAAACTGTATTCTTGAAGCTGTTCCCTTCTGCCTTTATTGCAGTTGTGGGTATAGTATAACATATGGTCATTAATGCTTGTTGTGCTGAATAAGGATACATCTGTTGACTCTGTGCACATTCTTTAACGGGGAGCAAAACAATTTTTTATCTTTCTGAATTAAAATGGAGATGTACTACATTTGGAACCTAGAGGGATTATTACTGAAAGGAAAAAAAAACAAACAAAAAAAAAAGCAGTCCTAGAACTAAAAAAGCTGTAATAAAATACATATATCTGAATTATTCTCCATGGAGAAAAACAATGAGATATAAATATAGATAGCAGAAAAATGTAATGTTTAGGAAATTATTCTCTAACATATGGTAGCCATCACAGGCGTTCACATTGCTGAATTTACTGTGCGTGGAATTCCAGAGGCGCAGAACAGAACTACATTTAACAATGTGAATATAAAATAAGAGGGAATAGGTACATAGAAATGTAAGAATTTCTCATACAAAATAATATGCCACTGACGATGGGGGAACAGGGAAAATGACTACAGAGATTTCCATCCCTTTGAATGTTATTGAACTGAAACTATCAGCCATGGGCTATTGAGGGAATTGCAGTCAAGAAAAACGGCAGGTACTCATCAGACATCCCTCATGTACACAATATAGAATCCACGAATAAAAAATATTAACCCTTTTTTACAAGTCAAGTGAATCAAATCCTCAGCAACTCCAATACATTTCTAAATGAGAGTTTGGAAAGGTACATCTAGATTTCTTCTTACTTCTCAATCACAATTCTATGGCTGTCTGGAACTCCCATCTCTCAGATTCTTCAAATCTAAAGAACTACTGGTCTCCATGACTTGGAAAGAGCAAAGTACTCTGTGTAACATGCAAAAGAATGGAAGCCTTTCTTAACAATATTATTCTGCTACATACCTCAACATATTATCAAGGGTTCAAGTGTACGTGGAGATAATGTCATGTGACATCAGGTTGCAATCTCTTAAGCTACTCTGTTGGATAAAACTCTTAGCCATCTCTCTGCTTCTTATTTTATGTGATTTATGCAGCAGGCATTATTTATTTTTATTTTTTTTAGAACTGACAAGTTATACAATACTGTTTTCTCCACTCCTACACTGGGGAAAAAAATAGACAATGCATTTGTGGACAATATTTTTATCATTACTATTATTTAACCTGAATCTATTGAGAAGGAAAATGAAGAAGGTAACTATACCTGCTTAAAAAAACCCCAAAGGATTGTTTTGCCACCAATATGTATTTATGCAGTTTAGTTTCCAAGTACGAAGTGTTGTATTATTATAACAGAGAAAAAGGTAATAATTAACAAAAAACATATTTGATTAAATTTGGAGATGGCTAGCGATGAACAAATTTTTTTTTGCCATGCATGGATTTACAGCAAAATTTCACATTTTGGCATTGGCGAATTGTTTTGAGAAATTTGTGGTTGCACAAAAAAAAAAGACGCAGTCGCATTAAAATAGGCGCAGTCGCATCAAAAAAAGCAACAGACGTAAAAAAAATTGCGTTTAATGTTTTGCAAATTTTTCTGTAGTTTTGTAAATTTCGTGGCGAAACAGGACAGATTCGCACATCACTAGAGATGACCTTTCCATAATCTGGGTAAACTATACTTATATATGCATATGTTATATTTTAATGGACTTATTGGGGTAAAAGTAAAGTGAAACAAATAATGTATTGTAGATCAGCTTTAATTACATTGCATTAGGGTTCTTCTTTCTTTGAGGTTATTTTAACTACATTAGAGAATAACAAACAATTGTAGGGATCATAAAGGGTGGATCATGCCTTTCCATAAAAGCCTTGTACAGAATAAGCAAATGTTTGGGTAGCTGAGACAAAAACATGAACAACTGTTACATAGTTCTTTTACTTTAAAAAATAGGTTTGGGGCAAGTAGAAACACAAACAGGTTGTACTCACTTTATAGCATTTGTTCATTTAGTACCAGTTGTTGAATTGCCTTATTTGCTTGTACATTATGAAAAAATGTACATCTATATCCTTATCAATCTTTTTTTTTTCATTAGTTTGATGAATTAGTTAGACTGACCATTAGATGACAAATATTAGGGAAAGAAATTCCGCAATTATTTACAGATCTTCCAAGAGATACTCATTAGGTCGGTATGCCAGTACACTAGAAGACAGGAGTGCTCAGCTCATCTCTTTTTACGTATGTCACTGACCAGCAGGCTTGAAAATTCAAATACACACAGAGACTGTGATTGGTTGCCTAATGTGCCAAGATCCTGTCACAGCTGGTCTGTGTTTGAACAATTACAAGTACTGGCAACTGACTGCAGAGAAAGGTGGCAGCTGTCTAATTATCCTTCTATATGACGCTGGAGAACAATGGAAAGTACTTGGACAATACCAGGTTAAAGGGATCAATGAAGCTCAACTTTGATATATATGCTAAGGATTTTATAACAACTTTAGTTTGCACGAACAGCTTTATATTACTTCAAAAGCACATTTCAAATCACATCTGTTTTTATGTGAACGACCAAACTGTAAGGTTATAAATTGTAATATAGAAATGTTTCAAAAGGTATAGAGAATTCAAGATAAATAACATATTCTGGGAAATTGTATGGAACCAATTACTGCATTCACTTCTCTGTTCTTAGATATTCAGATGGGATTTACAATATAACTATTTCCAGAACTCATTAAAAATACACAGCAAGCTACAAATATAATGTTTTATTATTTCTGTTCTCTTTCGGCAGAAAATGCCCCCAGATATCATAGAATGTCCATAGGAAAAAGCCAAAACCACCAACAGTCAATCCCTGGAGAGCTATCGAAAAGGCTGAGTTTTCACCTGGTCTTGTTATCAAACAGATGACCAGTAAACGCTACCTGTTGATTAGACAATTTGGGGTGTATTATTAGCATTGACAAACATCATTGGTCATATTGCAACCAATCAGCAGTTAGATTTAAATGAAAAATTAATCTGATCAGTTGCTATGGGCAACATCACCTGTGATGCGTTGTCTCCAATTTTAATAAATACACAACTGTTAATAAAGCAACACCACCTGTTGTATATTGTCTGGGTATTCTTATCCTTGTATCTCTCTGGTCCTGGTTAGTATTTTACCATTGTGTGAAACAATGGATTTTTTACATGTTGCGGATGGGGGGCAGGGCAGTGTAACAGACTTTTCCCAGAATCCCTATAACCTATGAAGTGAATTTTCTCCTACTCATAGAACTTGCATTGAAGACCAATAAACAAAGGAACCTAAATATTGGGTTCAGCCTTTTCACCAGAGAAGGAAAAAAAGACATTTTTGTGTTAAATTATTGGAGGCTGATTTATCAATTTTCAAGACAGTGTTTTGTCAAGTTTAGTGTACAGGTATGGGACCTGTTATCCAGAATGTTTGAGGCCTGTGTTTTATTCAAAGCAGGTGTCTTTCCGTAATTTGGATCTCAATCCCTTAAGCCTAATAAAAATAATTTAATACTGTCTAATTCCAGCCTAATTAATTTTAATTAAATACTCGGTCAAAAACTATGGGCCAGTTTGAAAAAAATGCAAGAATGAAAAAAAAAAAGCTGCCAAATCATGAGCGATGTTTTGTACGTTTTCTCCTCTTATTGAAGAGAATAGTAGAGTTTGTTTTTTTTTCAGAAAAAAAAAAACGCACACAGGCAAGAATCAGACTTTTCCATTCATTTTTAATGAGCCTGAAAACTATCCCACCCACTGGCCACGTCTGTAAGAAGCAGTTTCATTTATAATAGGATTTCTTTTTAATTTCTCTTCCTTTTATCCGAGTAAACTGGTAAAATAAATAAGGTTGTTACAGAATATTCCCATAGACTTCTATACAACCTTTTCTCTGCTAGATTATGCCCTTGTCTGTGCTATGCATAGTGGAAAAGCTTGTGATGACAGTTTCATGCTTGGAGTACAGTTAGAAGTTATATGTGGTAATGGGGCAAAAATTGCCTCAGTCCTGTACCCCATAGCAATGGTCAGCTTTTATTTTTATTGGTAGTTGATACCAATGACCGATGGTCATGATCCACAATATACAGTATAATCCTGAGCATTTTAGATACCAGTTCCCACACCTGTACATCCTGTAACCTGTACATTAATGTCAAATACAAAAACTGATCATGCTGTTTTTATCTGTTTTTGACTAGAGATGTAGCGAACTGTTCGCCGGCGAACTAATTCGCGCGAACATCGGGTGTTCGCGAGTTTGCAAGTTTGCAAACTTTTCGCGTATGTTCGCAATTTGGGTTCGCGTGGCGTTTTTCCGCTGCGTTTTTTCTCGGCCTAAAAACGCCGCACAAGCCACACATGGCGTTTTTCAGCAAATCCCATTTCCATGGTGCTAATAGTGCGATATAGCAAAAAACGCTGCGTATTTCCGCTAGGTCTGCCAGCTGCCTTTGCGGTTTTACGCAACGCTGTGTCAACAAAGTATTTTTCAGAGAAATTTTTGCCCTTGATAGCCATCCTGCATGCCACTGTCCAGGTCATGGCACCCTTTAAACAACTTTAAAATCAGTTTTCTGGCCAGAAATGGCTTTTCTAGGTTTTAAAGTTCGCCTTCCCATTGAAGTCTATGGGGTTCGCAAAGTTTGCGAATATTCGCACTTTTTGGCGTAAGTTCGCGAACTTTTTTTTTGAGGTTCGCTACATCCCAATTTTTGACACAGGTTTGTTCAGTCCATCCCTGGCAGCTAGTTATTCAACTGACTGCCAGCTAAACCACCAAAACCCAACTCACCATATGGTTCCTGCATGTAAGGGCCCTCCGAATACAAATAAACACACAAATAAGTGCACACTACTTACTGGGAAATGCAGATTTAAATGAGCATCAAAGTATTTTATAAATGAAACATTTAGATCTAATTAAGCTAGTGCTTACATAGTTTATGTAGTGTGTGTGTGTGTATATATATATATATATATTCACTATATATACACTATTATAAATGCAGATAAACTGATAAAACATTTGATTTCTCATCATGTCAGTAATCAAAATATTGGAAAATTCAAACACCCAGACACAGTGTGATTGGTTTCCTTAGTGCACCAGCAGCCAATAGCAGCTGGTTTGTATTTGAACAATCAGACCTGCTGGTAACTGACTGCATGGCTGGGTGCCAGCTGCTCATTCATCCTTCACAGTAATAGATTGCAGGAGAACAATGGATGATAAGGCACTTACAAGCAAACCAAGATATTTTTTCAGAACAGATCCTACACTTGCTGTTTGATACAAAATAACAAATACAAAAAATGAAAAATACGTACAATATGAACCTATTCTAAAGAGCAGGTAATATTCATATACATATAAATACCACAACACCCTGTATAATCCAAATGGCATTTAAACATTATAACACAAAATAAATCAAAACCGGATAAAAAAATTATTTCTCCAATATGTATCTGTCCCTTTGACACAATATTTAATACTTAAATAGCTGTATTCTGTTTCTCATGAAATGATTGTCACCTTCCATTCTTCTCACACATTTATTCTGGAGAATCATAAATGGCCCTGGGAGTCTCACTGGGAGTAAAATAAAATGTGCTGTTGAATTTTATCAGTATATTAGTGAAGTACCAGTAGAGGCATAGAGTAGTTGTGTGTGTAGATTTTCTACCCAAAATGCTGTTGGTCTTCACCATCAGTCCCAGCTTCTGCACAGCTGTTCGCTATTCACTGCAGGGCATCACAACATGTTTCTTATTTAGAGGGTAAAGTTTGAGACTGCTCTAGGTGGAATATAAAGCCTTGAATATATATTGCAAGCTGAGACTGCTGAAGGCTGCTATGTGCAAAGGAAACATCGTAGTTACCTCTCCTTATGAGTAGGGATGTAGCGAACCTCAAAAAAAAAGTTCGCGAACCTGTTCGCGAACTTCCGCCGAAAATTGCGAATATTCGCGAACTTTGCGAACCCCATAGACTTCAATGGGAAGGCGAACTTTAAAACCTAGAAAAGCCATTTCTGGCCAGAAAACTGATTTTAAAGTTGTTTAAAGGGTGCCACGACCTGGACAGTGGCATGCAGGAGGGGGATCAAGCAAAAATTTCTCTGAAAAATTGACACACGCTGTTTTTCGAAATGATCGGTAATTTTGCGACTTTTTCGTAATTTCCGGCGCTTTCGTAAAGTTATCGTAAGTTTTGCGACTTTTTCGGAGCATTCGTAACGTTATCGTAAGTTTTGCGACTTTTTCGGAGCATTCGTAACGTTATCGTAAGTTTTGCGACTTTTTCGGAGCATTCGTAACGTTATCGTAAGTTTTGCGACTTTTTCGGAGCAGTCGTACCGTTATCGTAAGTTTTGCGACTTTTTCGGAGCATTCGTAACGTTATCGTAAGTTTTGAGACTTTTTCGGAGCATTCGTAACGTTATCGTAAGTTTTGCGACTTTTTCGGAGCAGTCGTAACGTTATCGTAAGTTTTGCGACTTTTTCGGAGCATTCGTAACGTTATCGTAAGTTTTGCGGTGCCGGCGAACCCAAATTGCGAACATCACGAAAAGTTCGCGAATTTGCGGACTTGCGAACACCCGATGTTCGCGCGAATTAGTTCGCCGGCGAACAGTTCGCTACATCTCTACTTATGAGTAATAATGTGCAGAATGCACCTAGCACCTGGGCAACTTAGGCTTCTTTTTTCCATGATACATCTTGCTCCTTCATCTGTGCCAGTCCTGGACTAGGATTCAAAGGTCCTGGTATTTTCAGTACAAAGAGGCCCAAACAGTCCTCACCAGGCAAATAAATAGTGACTGTCTGCAGCATCTTACAGCAGCCCCTCTGGCATTTGCCAGAATACATATATTGCCAGTCAGGGCTTGGTCTGTGCCTACTGGGCAAAGATTTGCATCTAAGAGTGAATAGTGAACAAGCGGGTGCAGCCTGTACCTGTCATGTAAGTTAAGGTTACCAGGGACACATCTAATTAATGAACTTAGCAGGAATACACTCATTGCTTTTCATTTAACACAATCATGGCAGCCCTGCTAAGTTTATCTATTAGAATGTCTGTGACTTTGTAGGTCAGCTGGTAACCTTAATATATGTGGTGGTATGTGGGTGGTCCTCTGAAGTCTACATACATGACTTTTACTAGTGCACTATTCATTTGTGAATAAATGACCCCTTGCATGTTGACTGATTAGAGAATTTGAATGAGAGAATCCCTTATTATATAACACTGTGTATTTATTAAGTACCAAAATATTCTGCAGCTCTGTATTTTAGGTAGGTGTATACATTAAACATATAGATTACAAATTTCCCCTCAAGACTGTAAGATATGTTGAGCATGGGCTCAACATATCTTACAGTCTTGAGGGGGAATTTGTAATCTATATGTTTAATGTATACACCTACCTAAAATACAGAGCTGCAGAATATTTTGGTACTTAATAAATACACAGTGTTATATAATAATAATAATTAGAAGGCAACCTTTACAGAACCAGACATGTAATGAGCATTTACCAAGCAGCAGGTTAGCCAAACTCCTTGGAACGGTAGCATTTTAACTTTATAACTGAGATATAAGATTTCATCTTGTACCATTTCATTTTCTGGAGTTTACGATAAAGGTTTTGAACACAGAATTTCAAGTTATTTTGAAGCTGCTGATCTTTAAAGGAAAAATGTACCTTCTTTCTAAGAGGCTCTTATTTGAACTAAGGCAGCTTATTCTGTTTTAATGGTAGGAGAGGGTCAGTTTAAAAGTTCTCTCTGTCCCCTAGTTCTCTAAAGGAAACAAAAAAAAAGGTTTGCACCATCCAGCATTCTACAATGGACAGCAACGTGGCTCAGTGGGTAGCAATGCTTCCTTGCAGTGCTGGGCTCCTAAATTCACCATTGGCCCTACTGTGTGTATAAATGTGGTAGGGATCACAGACTGTAAGCTCTACTAAGACAGAGGCTGATGTTAATTAATCTTTGTAGTAGCTGAGTAAATGTATCAGTGATATGTAAATACAGGAAATAAATAGGGTTGCCACCTGGCCAGTGCTTACCTGGCCCAGCCAGTAAAATACCAGCCAAGGCCAGGGCCGATATTGCAAATTTACCGGCAATGTAATTACCAGTTTAGCTAGTCCTTCTATCGCCCGGCTCGCCTCTGATCCACTACCTGCCTGCCCCATTATCCCCCACTAGCTCCGATGGACTTACTAAATCCTTTTATGTCATAACCCCTCCCTCTTGACCCAGCCCCATAATTTATATAAAAGACTGCCCCCTTCCCAGCCGGTATAGGCAGCCCGAAAAGGTGGCAACTCTAGAAATAAATAAACCTATTATCATGGGATAAAGCATGGTAAGAGGTGTAATCCATCAACCATAGAGATTTTTCTAGCTCTGTATCTCCAACAATCTAAAATTTGATTACAGTGTAATATTGGTAAGCAACAGTTTGTATGGTAATCCTAGTATGTTACCTAACAACTAAATGACTGACATAGCACTAGTCAGAGCTTCCAGCCATCTGTACATGACTTTGTATACTTGCTGGGAAAATAATCAGTTTTAAGAAGCACTGTTTTAGGGAAATGTATATATTGTATATATGTATGTAGTAACCTCTGCTTGTGTGGACATTTTTGTTAAGGGCATTTCTACTTTCTTGCAATTTGTCTTTATCATTATTCCTGTTTCTGCTCTCTATTTCCTGTATGGAGCAAGCCACACCTATCTGCCATGTTATAAATAAATCAACCAACCAACCAGGATTGACTGTACTTGTCTGCCTTCTTCACCTGTAGTAACTCAGCAGATTCATTTAACCCACTGCTATCAAAGCAGTCAATTACAGTTAACATCATTGTTATAACTATCACACCCTATGTCATTCATCAATGATCTGTATCAGAATTAGATACTTTCTCACAATCCCTTCCATGAAAAGAGAAAAATGTTTGTGACTTATTGGAGCTTCTTTATATCCTTATATCCTAGTCACACTGTGTAACCCCCCACACAAAGGCAATTAGTGTTGCAAGCCCCCAAAGATAGCTGTTGTTAATCAGACAGAATAAGCCTAAAATAGTACTTTATGCCAAGCCATTGGCTCATATGAGAAAAGCTGATTTCATCTGATTAACAAATTAAATGTGAATCCATATTTACATGTTAAATTTTCATTGTGATTATAAGTTTCATATTTATTTGCAAATATGTGTTGTCTTCACTTGTCCAGCTTAGCTACACGTCAGTATCAGTGCCTTAGTGCAGTATGGGGCCACAAATGGAGCTACCCTACAACAGGATAGTTAGAAGCATTCTCGTTTGCTCCCTGTATTGATATTGGTCACCCCCTGAGTGAGCTATAAAAACTTAGGCAGCGGTTAGCAACACATCAGAGCAGCTGAATGGTATGTGCAGAGCCATAACAACTCATCAGCTTTGCTACTGTATCTATCGCCTCATACTAATACAGCAGCTCTACGGTACAGGTACATTAATATTTATAAAGCACTATAGTTTCCATTTCAGCTGACAAAAAGTATTAAGAGTCTCAGTGTTTTTATATTTTATATAAACATAAGAGTGACTTATGTTTAGGGACTCCAGTTTAGGGGACCCCTGTCTTTGTGCCAGTGTTATGTTTAGGACACAGATCCTAATTCTACTGCAGAGGGTAATGTACTGCATAGACTGCTACTTATAATGGAATTAAAGCTAGTTGGCTTCCCTATCTATGGACTTTGGACAAGTGCTAAAAAATAAGTCACATTTTCAGTGAGACATGCTGAAGGTAAAGGGGACTTTATATACAAGGTTACAGACTGAACATTTTCATACAATTGCAAAATACCTTTCAGGGACCAGGTTATAGTAACACTAGCAGTGTCAATCGAGATGAGCTCAAGGTAGGGATCACATTATAAGTTTATACCTTTATACTGAGGCACTTAAAATTCCAATAAACGTTTCTGCAACAACCCAGCAATTTCTGCCTCCCTAAGGAATTTTAAAAACCTGACTTGAGGACTAATGCAAGAACCACACATTTTAAACTAAAATCAAGCAAACTTGTTACAACCTTTTTCATCTGAAATGTGTTCATTTACCTTTAATTCCGGGAACAGATTTGCAAACTGCATTTACATATGCTCCTCAATTCCAGTGAGTAAAGTACAACAGTTGATGTTATTCCCAGTAGCTTCTGCAGAGTACAAGATACGATATAGTGCATTCCGCTTTCTGCAAACAGAATTACTGTAACTCGCTCAAAATGGGAACTTGGAAAGTAATCTGCAGTGTAATAAATTAGATTAATCACTTTACTATATCACTTGTGGGCTTGAAAAAAATAGTCCGCGTAGGCCTGAAACACTGCACTTTACCCATGTATTGCAAGCAATGAATAAAATATTACTGGAGCATAGTGCTGTGGTTCATCTAATTTATTGTAAATTCTAAGGCAAATGCAAAACTGTCTAGCCAACTGCACCTCCACTGTTGCATATGGAATGAATGCTGTCTGGATGCGTACGGAATATAATCAATAGTTCCAATATAATGCATCTGTAAATATGTATATGCCTGCAATGGAAATCACTGTAAGGTTAGCGGTCCCACATGTTTTGTGTGCTTATCGACTACCAGCCAGAGCAGCCCTCATGGAATCATATTTTTTTAGCAAGGGGAAATCTATTTAAATTGAATAAAGCTTAACAAAATCATACAAACACACTGCAAAAAGTAGCAAATGTAGTAGATACTGTAGAGAGAAAAAGGAAAAATTGAATTGTAGTCAAATGGAATATTCTCACCTTATTAGATCACAGGGATTCCTTGGTCAATATTATTGGTCTTTGAACATGAAATAGACAATATATTAATCTTTATTAATATTTGTTATTCTTGTTGCATAAAATACATATACATTGCCCAACGTTATTGTTAGGTAGAGCCACCTGTCAAAAGTCATTTTTCATACCAGCTCATCCATTGGGGCAATGTTTTGGCCAATCGATGCATTTTATTCCAGTCTACTTCTTCAGTTGAAATATTTAATTAATATGTATGATAACATTTCTAAAACATTGGGAAAGACATATGTTCCACAGTTTATTAAATGTTACTCCCACTTCACTTCTACTGTGGGGTTTTGTTTAGAAAGGTGTATTGTCTAGAAAGGTAGGCTTCTTATCTAGAATTTTTCTATTACTGTTTCCTGTGATAAAGTAAATATCACTCATGCACTCATACCTTCAGAACCCAAATTATTAAGAATGGAAAAATGCTTGCTTGGGTTACCAAGCTATTACTTGTAAGCGTAGTGTGCTTATACACTGGATTTACTTATGGAAACCCACTGGTAATTGCATTGTTGGTAAAATCCTTAAATGGTCACAATAAAATTATTTTTTTTTAACTGAAATACAATGTTTTTGTTGTAACATTTCATATTTGCTGTGACTGCAGCCTCTGGGGGCACAATTCTTAAAAGTGCCCCATCGCCTCTGTGCCACCATGTTAATCACTGAACTGCTATGAGAAAGGCCCACAACTTCAGTTCTTTACTTCTTTTCCTCATAATACACCAAATGTGAAAGCCTTATTTTAGGCAAACTACACCATACCTTTATCATAGGTTTTTTTTTTTTTTTTTAAAGTCTGAAAGTCTGCTGCCAGGAACTCATAAAAAGTCAGAGAAACTGAGAAATGCTTGGAATAGACAAAAGGCTAGACCTGAGAAACCAGAGAAGAAGCAGTGAAGCATTTAAGTATGAAAGGACAGGGTAGACCAGTCCAACTGGTATTTCTCAGCAAATTCTATGGTGTTCCCTATAATAAACCAGATATTATATGATCGTTGGAGCGCTATATGCCAGCAGATGAAAATGTCCATGGAAAATATCAACAGGAAATATAAAACTAAACTGAAGCGACATCTTGTTCCCCTGGGATACAAATCTTGTTACACAACTCATCTATATTAAGAATAGCTGTAGAACAGTCACTGTAATAGATTTTACATCAGCCTTACATCATCCTCCTGCATGAAAGCTGTATCCAGGCACTCTGTGTATAAGTTTTACTTGTGCACAGAATTGAAAACACCTAGCAGCCCCAAGTCTCCATAAACAAAATAGACACTAAACCATAGTGCTCTTGCGAAAGTAAGCAACAAAGGCGCTGTCACAAAATCAGCCTATGACATAAAAAACACAATTATCTGTAAGTTTATCTATGCCACTTAGGGTATTAATAAGGGATAAACAGCATTTTTGTGTCAGAGGCTGCATGGAATGTTATCTGCACAATATAAGCAGTGCAGCAGGTTGTTATAGTCAGATTGAGAGTATAGGATTGATTTACCACTTGTACAGAAACAATTGGCGGAAAAATAATGGCTGACATATGAAGTGCTTGCGTCTGTAGCACTGAAAGGTATTTTTTATATATACAGTATATACCAGATTACAAATCCAGTACAAGGTGCAGATCCCAGGCATTAAGTACAAAGCTCCGCCCTACTTTGAGTATCCCATATGATCTTTATGCATTCAAACTGCAACTTTATCAGGTGCAAGTGGCAAAATGAATAAAGGAGGATTTATGTTACTTGCTATTTTTATAGCACATATTCTGCAGCACTTCACATCATTTACATCAGTTTCTGCTTCAGTGGAGTTTACAATCTAAGGTCCCTATTACATTCACATACACTAAGGGCAATTTTATCGAGACAATTAACCTGCCTCCGTGTTTTTCGAGTGTAGGAATATTGAGTACCCAGAGGAAACACACACAGTCATGGAGACAACATACAAACTATTGCAGATTGTGCCCAGGTTAGAATTAAACTAAAGACCACCCCAGTTCTGCAAGGCATACATGCTGAGGCTCTATATAAGTTTCAAGTTATGGCATTACTAGAAGTATATGGTTTCCAAGGCAAATATATTTTTCTTCTTAAACCATAGGAAAGAAGATCTGATGCACACATATGTACCTGTATATAAACATTACAGGACACACCAGACTCTTTAAATTGTCAATTATTTTTATCATTACACTTCCGCACATCAGTAAGGACCCCATCAGGCTCTTCATAATCCTAAACCTCCAGGGGCATTTCTGATCTGCTGTTTCTATTACTTTGCCTCTGCAAGCTAAGAAACAGGTGTGATTAAGCCACTGCTGTAGCACAAAACTCACTACTGCACATTGACTGTGTGTTGGATCTATCTAGATATTATTCTAGATATTATATGCCATACATTTCTTTGCTGCTCTAACTCCTGTGCAACCCTACAGAGTTGCTTATGTGAAGGTAAACAGAACCATTACTGTACACACTGAATGTGTGTGTTATTAGGTAGGTCCTTTGCAGAAGGTTAGTTTTTATAAGCAATTGACTTGTGTCAATAATTAAAGGCCACTGGATAATGTTATGGGAAATAGCAATAGTTCCAGAAGCACCTTTTATTTATCGATTTATGTATTGAGTGCAGCTCCAATTGTCTTGTAAAAGTGAAAGTCAATTCAATAATTTATGCTTATTTACTACCCACTCACTCCTAGTTAGAAGCTACTGGAATCCTTATATTAGATGTCTCTGGCAGTTGTCCATAGGTTGGTGGCTTTAATGACACACCTCCTAAAGTAAGAGCTGTTCAGTATACAGAGGATTTGCCCTCAGTTAGTGGTTATTTCCCAAATACCCTTATGTTTGCAGATTTTTCATTATGTAAGGATGCCAACTAACCCTGATACTTCTTGATGACTGAAAATTGTCCCATTTCTTAATTATATAAAAAAAATAATGACAGCTGCAATCTGCATTCTTAACAATGAATTCATACAATAATAATAATTATTACTATTTTTTGTTACAAAGACCCGAAACATAAATGCAGAGAAGATCTGCAATCTGCATGTGGGTGATGCTTTAATTAATAACACAAGTTTTCTTCATCTAGATGAGAAACTGTTCCATTAGTAGGAAACCCCTTTTGACAACGTTTCTTTGTTTTTTTGTGTGTCTACATAAATAGTCCTTCTGCTGTTTCTGGGAGTCTGCAACTGGATGCATCTCCTGGTCAGGTGTAGTATCCTGTAGCATGATATAGCAGTAACACCCATCACCCAATTTCATAAAGCTGCCACTCTTTAAAATTATTTTGGGATGGAGTGGGATAGGCCTATCTATGGCCATTGAGTAGTGTACAATGCCATAAATCTGCCTATAGCCACTCATTGGCACCCAATACAGGTTTCTACCCACTTCAGCATGTCCCACCAACCCTTGTACATCCCATTCCCCCAGCATTAGCTATTGAGTGGTATATAAAAGGGTGTGAATGGCATTCTTACATTGGTAAACCTGTCTGTGGCCATTCAATAGAAGCTAATATATTATCTGTAGCATCCCAGCTCACACACAGATTGGGTCTGCCTATAAACCACTCAGTGACAGCTAATTAGTAATTTCTCCAAATTCCACCTACACCACCAACCCACAATTATCCCATTAACCCAGCGTTAGGTTGTCCTGCCTAAACAAAACTAAAATGTGCCTGACATGTGTTTTACCCATTACTCAATAGAGCTTTATCAAAGGCCTCTACACAACTATTATCTTTATGTGTATAGCCATTTAAATTAGTCCTGCTACTATACACTCACAGCTCTATGGTAAAATTACCCCTGCTTTGAATTACAGATTAAAGGCACTGGTTTCTTAAGGTCGCTAAGTATTTTCAAATCACAGGGCACTTTGGGGCTTTATAACCATAGAAAGCCTTTTTAATAGACTTCTGTTGATCAGAGGAAAACTACTCAAAAATGTGACTTTTACACTTCTCTATAAATATACATATCAATCATAAGGACATAGAAATTGGAATAAAGGTTGGAATTTTACACTTCAAGCTTTTATAACTACGCTCTTTTATACCACAATGGCCTACTCTGACACAACCCGTTCTATACTTAATGTTTCAAGCATTTTAAATATACGAATGTTTCAAGCATTCAGCCCATTTTATAGTTTATTATGCAAATTTCAATTGATATGTTTCGTATTCATCTATTAAGTATATTGAATTCTGTTAAAAGGCATGATATCATTAGCAATACTTTTTTTAAAAAAAATTCTGCTTATATATGAATTTGGTGAAAAGTCCTTCTTGAAGATCAAAGTAATCTGAAACCCTTATATAACTGAAAATGTGTAGTCGTCCCACCCGTGTATATATACACTTCCGTAAATGTTTAATGTATTTCGTCTGCTGCTGTTTAAATTACATGCTGCATATGATTTCACCATTGTGCTGGGGAATATGCAATTAGGCAGTCTCATTTATTTCAACAAAAGCGTTATTACTATTGTAAAGTTAAAATGGGTTAGGTCATTTTGACTTTTAAAGCGGCTTTTTGTTGAAATGCATGTATAGTCATTTCAATAGTGTGAAAGGAATGAAAGGAACATAATTACATGATCCTAAACAATATAAATTAATTATGTTATTACTACTTCATTTTGAATCATAAGCTAAATCAGACATAACATGAATTTAGAATCTTTCCATAGCCAAACACCCATCAGAGGTGATTATTTTCTTCTTTTGAAATCATAAAGTATATGCTATAGTGATGCCTAAGTACAGTTCTTGTGTGCAACAGTCAGATTAGTTTTTAGTGATGTAACTGATGAACAGTTTCTTTAAAGCTTAATATGTTGGTGCTAAATAAATAACCACAACCTGTATATACAATATGGTAGTGATAAGTAGTGAAAAAAAAAATTGTCACCCGCGACAATTCTTGTGATGTGCGACCATTCTTTTGACGCCCACAAGAAGTCTTGCGATGTGCGCCAGTCCTTTTGACGCCCACAACAATTCCCTACTACTCAACCAAACTGAAGAAGCCACTTGTAAGTAGGAAAACCATTTTCAAGCTTACTTATTGAAACCTGGATGAATGAAAATTTTTATAAACAAAAATAAAAGGTCTACAGCAGAGCAGCTTGTTGCTAGCAGTGGTTGCTAGGAACAAAATTGTAGCAGAACAGCTATAGCTTTAAGTGTGGCACAGGTTTAACAGTATCACAAATAAATACATTAGTAAGGCCTATAACACGCTAAGCACATTTCTATTTTTTGTAAAAAACACTTGAACTGTCTGTTAAAGACCCCATAGCCTCTGCCTTAGACCCCTACTATACAGTCACTACTATACACTGCTCTCTTACTGAGAAACTCATCTGGTCTTCTAGCGTTTATGCTAATACCTGCCAAATCTTTCCCTTTTGCCCAATCTTTCCTCTTCTGTTATAATACAAGCATCTGAGCTGCTATATCCTCCTGGATGCTATCTTGCTTCTGAAAACCCAATGAACTAAACAGAACTCATCATATTTTCATCCAACAATCCATTCATACCGTACCCCCCACTGAAGGTCACTGTAGACAATGCTATCATTGATTTCAAAACACAGGTTTGGTGCATTGAAATCACATTTGTCTCTGCACTCTCATTTCTCTCATTCAGTCCCCTCCAGCACTTATTATCTTTCTCTTTTTGTCAATAAAGTTACCCCCACTTAGACCATATGGCCTATGGGGCAAGGACCCCTACTTAGATTGTATGGCCTATGGGGCAAGGATCTCTTCCCTTTTGTCTCAGCTCCTAGCACTTAATTTACTTAATGTGCTTTGCATTTATATATATTTTATTATTGTATTGTCTGTTTTAATAATGTACTGTTCTATGCTATATAAATATATATATATATATATATATATATATATATATATATATATATAAAACAGTCCACACGACAGCACCACACTCCAAAATCTGCTGCTCTGCAGTTGCCCCTGTGCACGGGATATCATATAAATATCAAAATAAAACAGCCAGCACCAAGGGTCTTTGTGTTTCAAAAAATCTCTCGTGTATTAAAATTGTTTGGTTGTACATGCAATTTTAATACACGAGAGATTTTTTGAAACACAAAGACCCTTGGTGCTGGCTGTTTTATTTTGATATATATATATATATATATCTACATACATTATCTTACCAACTGCTTCTCAAAAATACCGTAATAATTATTTCTTAGTCAGAAAACTGCAATAATATTAGGCCACTCATTAATCCCCCCAGACTACTGCAACCTTACTCTTATTAGACTGCCTTCTGCAACCATTCCAGAACACTACCACAGGACTCACATACCATACTTGTTAAAGCATGTCTGCTGCACCTCTCTGCAAATCCTTACAGGGGCTACCAAGCTTGCAAAATTCCCTCAGACTAAAAGCCAGAGCAGATGTTGGGACTGAAAGGGTTAGTTCCCTGGGTGTCTCCTGCCAGTGTAGGCAGTCCCATGGTCAGGTTCAAGCATAGAGAGAGCTTTTGAAAAGCACTACTGTGAGGGCCTTGTACTCTGGGGCCTGGACAACTGCTAGTTTTAACTAATGACCTGCCTGAACCCAATACAGCTATAAAGTAACCGGTTCTGATATCTGTATCTGATATAGCTGTAAAGTGATTTACATTTTTTCCATTTATTCTGTAACAAGTAACATGTGAAGTGGTCTAGCAAAACAAACAAATAAAACTGTAAACTGGGTAAGTAAAAATAAAATAATTCCATATGAAAAAAAAAATAATTCCATATTAAGCCATATGAAATCAGGGGTAGTTTTGTTATAGTCTTGTTATAGCTTGACTATTATAGTTGTGATCTACTAAGTGCAGCTTTGTGATCCAATGGAAGTAGGGGTAGGTCCCCAGGTGACACTCACCAAGCTGTAGGGCCTCAAGTGTATAGGGCATATTTATTATGCTGTGTAAAACAAATTCACTGTAAAAACAGCGTAAAAAGCTGTGTAAAATAACGAAGAAGAATGCCATCCAAATGACAGATTTTACGGCGTTATTTTACGTAAGTTCCGGCAGAGACTGTGGAGACTTGTTCCCTCCCATTCTCACACTTGCCCCGTTGCACCTAGCTGACAAAAGATGCAATGACACCGTTGTGTGGGTGGAGTTCGGCCACAGCTTTATTATAGAATACAACCTCCAGAATTAGTTCTTGCCATGTATATTCAACTTTTTCAAACATCTTAAACTGTTTTGATTAACGAATGCCAGCCACTGCGAACGCAGTGGGCATGTAGAAGCCATAAGACCACATCAGAGCTTAAATGGCCAAGGACTACCCCCCGCCATTTGCTGTAACAACTCGAATATTTATATTGATATGATAACTTTATTATTATTTTTTTTTTTGAACAGGGAGGGGGATGCCGCTCGGTGGAAGCCGGAAGCAGAGTGGCAGCAGCGCGGGATATGCAGGCACAGAGGGGAAGGGAGGAGGAGCGAGCAGGGGAGGTTGCGCTTTCCTGACTGCACTGGCTGGGTGAGTTTAACCCCTTACTAGCACGGAGGGAACTGAGCCACAGCTGGCTCCACAGTCCCTCCGCGCTTTCATTATTTATTTCAGCGCTCTCCAAGAATAAACTCGTAACAAATTACACTGCTTTTGCTTGGCGATGTGTGGCAAATTTTCTCACCATTTTTTACACAGCATAATAAATATGCCCCTTAGTGTAATGTCTTGGAGCGCAATGAGAAGTCCTGGTACATTGGGGGCAGATATCTGTATTGTTACTGTAAAGGAAAGCCCTGGAGATATAAGCGCAGGGGCTGCATGACAAGGGATCCGAATAACCAGCAGCCAGATTACACTGGTTTATGTTTAGAGATTGGCAGAACCAGGTGCAACTGTGATTAGGTGAGAAGGAAAGAGTTAAGGCAGGAGAAGGCTGGCCTGGGGAGGGGCGGAGAAAGAGAGGGATGTGATGTCAGAAAAGCACTCACTTCCTTATCTTCTGAGCAGGTAGAAACATCCCACCCACCCTCCCTCTTTTTGCATATTTTGAGAAATGTCAGGAGTTTCTCTTCTTTTGGTTTTCATATTATCTATTAATAACTGAATGTGGAATTTTACCTGAATGCATTTTTATATTGTGCTTTCTGTATCTTTATATGGTATAAACTTGAGAGTCAGCTTTGTGTTTAATTCATGTTAACGATTTCTTGATCCAGGGAATGTTTCCGATCGCCCAGGGGGTCAGGAAGGAATTTTTTCCCTCTTGAGGCATAATTGGCACTAGCTTCAGGTTGGGTTTTTTGCCTTCCTCTGGATCGAAATAGTGGATATATGATAATATATTTTAAGTTTTATTTGTCACAGCAGCGGTAGGACCTTGCCAGAGTACTGCACAGGTCATTTTAGCAGAGGGAGAAAGGAGGTTCTCTCCTGTGACTGCACGGTGGATTGATAGATACAGACGCTACTACTGCTTGTGCTAGGTGACAGCCTGCTTGGATTTCCTATCATCGAGACACTGCATATCCAGGACCGGCAGCAGGGCTGCTGAACTTCTCTCATGGTTGGTAATGCAGCTCCTGCTGGTAGCAGAGTTTGGGGCCATCCTCTCTGTAGGTAGAGGCAGTCTAATACTCATTCAAGTCTTCAGCGAGGAACGGCAGAGCATAGTAGCGACCTCTTATGGAATTATGGCTTTAGAATATTTCCTTGGGTTAGGCTGGCAAGGTCCTATTTATTTGATAAAATGTGAATAAATGCTGTGGCCATTTTCTCCATCTCTGTCTCCTGGTGTTTCATTAAGATATGTAACAAGGGGGTTCAGTGGGGTGCCTCAAGGCGAAGGGTCAATTGAGGAGTCCCCTTGTCAAGTAGTGTCATTAAGAACTCAGTGTATGATGTGATATTGCACCATGAACATTTGGTGTACAAACAAGTCCTTTCTCTATTGCTATTTATGCAGTAAAACTACAGTTCCTCTTTACTGGTGCCCAAGTGTCAGTGTGAAAGTATATGTGTTGAGCCTGGGGACCCTTTATAAAATACTTGAGTATTGTATAATAGTAATAATATACTTATATACTTATATACTATATATATATATATATATACTGTATATATATATATATATATATAGTATTAATGAATAATGAAGGATTTTCATATACATGTAACTGAAATATACAGTGTTTTCCCTAGTTCACTAACTCATAGCTAGCAATTACCAATTATCTTTGATCAGTCTACTGCAGATGAAATGAAAGCAAACCTTTGACTGGCTGTTATTAGTACAGGCTACTGCATAAGTGGTGAATTCAGTATGCTGCAAAATGCATCCAATGCCACTTCATACAAAGTTAAATGACACTTGTCTGAATGCGCCAAGTTTGGCATCTAATTGCTTCTGAAAATGCTCTTTTGCATATTTTTCACTGGCAATAGACTGACACGTCACAGTTCTGGCATTTTGGGACATTTTGCTGTGCCAAATCATATGACGTGCTGTGGTAAACACACTGTTTGCCGCAAGCCTTATACCAGCAAAGAAGGGTTTTGTGTGGTTCTAGGGCTCACATTGGTACAGCAGAAATTAACCTGCATACATTAGTTATAGTCAGGGGCTCAGGGGTTTGCGTTCCATTCAAATACATTCTCCAACACCAAGTGCATACGCAATAAGGGTATGAACACAATAAAGAGATATGGTGCAAGCTGTGGAGAATACTCATGTAAAGGTACTGTGTATATACAGTTTATATATATATATATATCCCTAATCCAGAAACCCTGTATCTAGAAAGCTCAGAATTATGGGAAGGCTACCCATAATATACATAATCTAAAGCCTTGTACAGGTATGGGACTATTTATGCAGAATTTTGGGGACCTGGGGTCTTTCTGTAATTTAGATCTCCATACTGTAAGTCTGCCAACAAATCATTTGAATATTAATTAAACTCAATAAGGATTAAATATATTGTAATTGGGATCAAATACAAGGTATAGTTTTATTAGCACAGAGAAATAATTTTAAAACTGGGAATAATTTGATTGAAATAGTTTCTATGGGACAAGACCTTCTCATCTTCTCATAATTCAGAGCTTTCTGGATTATGGGTTTCTGGATAGCTGGTAACTAAACTACATAAATCCATCTTGGTGGCAAAACAATCCTATTTGTGCAAATGATTTTTAGTAGACTTAAGGTATGGTGAGCCAAATACAGAAAGATCCCTTATCCAGAAAACAATATTTCCATATAACAGATCCTATAGTGAGAATAAAGGTCCCAAGAAGGACCGACACATCGGATACAGCATGATATGCAATTAATGCCATTAAATAAAGAAACTGGAGTGCTGATCCTCTCAATACATTTATAAATTAATTTTGTCTTTGTGACTTGCACCTAGAATTAGCACATTCTCTGTAAATCTCATTCTCTGTAAATCAAACTCAGTTAATGTATATCAACTATTTTTACTTTGTAATGTTATTTGCCCTTTAAGTGAAATAATAATATTGTTGTAAAAAAAAGCTGTTTCAATAAGCATATCTATTTTGCACCCTGATTGGGCAGAAACCTTTCAGCCGGTTTAATTGTTTCTGTGTTTCTAAGGTCTCAGTGTAAATGAAATAACCCTAGTAGGTAAAACCTTATATCCCTGCTTGTATTATTGTACTCCAGAAATAAGGCATATGCTTTTAAATTGACCGAATTGATATGCTTTTTCAATCTGACAGAACAAGATCCTGATACATTGCCTTGTTTATCATCTACTTGTCTGTTCTAAAGTAATACACCTGCTTTACAGCATCTAGCCACTAGATGGGGTGCATTGCTCCATAAAATGGGAGGCAGCTATATACACAGCAGATTCACATTAAATACGGAAATACCATTTTATATGAAATATGCGTGTGAGTTTAGGTTGTATTTGCATTGGAATGATAGGTTATACTTTTTTAATACATCGTTCATGACTGCAGCGGTGCTATACAGTAGAAAAGAATGTAGTTATACACTAAAAATTCCTTGCTTAATATAAGAATAAACATACCTAAGGATCCATAACGATAAGCTTACCAGTAACTTCTGATGTCCTTATACTGTAAAATATAAGGGCATCAGAAGTTACTGGGAAGCTGCATAGCAATATAGAAGCCTCAGCCTAAGTGCTAATTTTAAGGTTACTGTATAAAGTACAGTGATTACATTTTTTTTAAAATACAAATTTCATTGTGTCATAAGGTGACGTTACTAAGCATTATTCAGAACATCATTAAAGGTCAAGTAAGGTGCTATGCATGAGAGGGGTGCCAATTTGTTACATTCCCTCAGTGAATATAATCTCTAACCTTAGATCCCAGGCTAAGTATCCTCTTTGCTGGAAATTGCACCAGTCCTGGGGTACAGTGTATCCAGAATTGTGTAAGTAGCCACAGGCTTCTGCTCAACCTTTTTGGACAAAAAGACCTTTGGTTTGATAACCGGATAGAGGGCAAGACATGGCAGGTGTGGGGGACCAGAGAAACAATGGCATAACTCGACCGTGCCGGGCCACCCTGCAAAGAAATCTTTTGAGGGAGCCTGGCATGAACTGTCCCCCCCTCCCTGCCCCCCTCCAGGCTCCCACCATGCCAAACCTCCCGGCCAACCCTGCTCTTTTAAAAAACAGGTAGGAGAGAGGCCAGGGAGGGAGGGCTACAATACAGCAGACCAAGCAGTTCTAGCCCCCTGTCGCCTGCCCACCCTCTGGAACCTCAGGGTCTGCTGTATAGGTAGTTACACCACTGCAGAGAAGTGTTAATAGACTTTTAGTGTCAAAAGTGTCTCTGGCTATTTGGACTTGCCCCAGCATGGTGGGTACATGGCCTCTTTGCTTTAAGCTGTGTTATAGTCAGAGGTTAGTAAATGTGCACAGGGCAGTGTAAGGCAGGGAAGTACTTTAGCAAGGATTAGTACCAGATAGGTTTATATAGCCATAATGGCATAACAAATAAGGAGCTGTCCTGGAGAAGGAATTGATTCCCATTTGAGGCAAATCAAAGACTGCTTCATGCAGAGTATTACCTCCTTACCCTGGATCAAGAATTTAAGCAGGTTTCAGTCGGACAAAAGACCTACAACATAACAGGCCCCAGCAAAGAACATATCCAATTATATCTTACCAATTAGTCTATCCTATAACAATTAGCAGTACCTATATAAAACTCTGGGGATTATATATGTTGGTAAAATAAGCCCTGCGTTTCAGTTTTGTTTGTGTGAGGCCCAGTCACTGTTTGAGACATTTATGTCTGAGCCAGAATAGAAATATGCATTAATAGCTTCTGAAACCCTAGTAAGACAGATCAGCTGTGTGTAGGATGCCTGTGGATACGCATTTGCACCTGAAGCAAACATGTATTGCAATTGCTAGCAGAGCTTTTATAGTTCTCACTGTGTTTTTACCTTTGAGCTTTTAGAGCAGCCTCTTTATAAAGGGACAGGCAAGACTATTGAGCAGGTATTGATAGAGGAGATATTGGCCACTTGGTGGCAGCAGAGAGTAGTAACAAAACAATTTAAAGGGGAACTCCACCCAAATAATGAATGAAAGTTTCCATGATAAAAAAAAAGTATAAAATATTTCAATATATATGAAGTAAAACAGGAAAGAATTGTGTTTTTATATCAGTGGAAGATTATAATCTATAATCAGGGCAGTTGCCTAGGGCCCAAAGCTTGCTGTACAAATTACCTGAATTACAATCCATCCTATGTTAACCAGCAGGAGGAAGAACTGCACTTTAGCTGCATTGATGTGACAGGAAATTCCTGTAATTTCCTACATCCTTATCAGTCTGTGTTTTTTATGCTATGATTGATGCAAGTAAATGTCTTAGATCCTCTGACATCCACAGCAAGTACACCAGATCTTAATAGGGACGCCAGGTGCTGAACATTCATTTGCTTTCCTTTCTGTGCTAGGTGTGCACTATACAGTTTTGGGATCCATTATCCAGAAACCCGCTATCCAGAAAGCTTTAAATTATGGGAAGGCCATCTTCCATAGAGCCCATTTTAATGAAATAATTCACATTTGTGTAGGGGAGCTGTGTATACTTGTCTCTCCTCTGTGTTGTTACTGTGCAAGGAGGAAGAGCCCCCACCCTCTGTGTGAGCTGACAGGAAGGAAGTGAGAGAAGGAGGTGCTGCTGGGAACAAGGACGAAGAGAGAGACAAGCAAGGTGCTGGTAGCTTACAAAGTGCTCTGTATAATAAAGTAATTGGGAACCCCCCCAGTGACAGAAAGTGCGCTCTTTTAGGGTGTGGAAGGAAAGGGGGTCCTGTACAGGGCTCTGAAGAACAATGTGTGCGCTTCTCAGGGCATGGAAAGCCAAAGGGAGTTCTTTTCAAGACTCTGAAGCACTTGCCACATAAGTGGGGGATTCCCCTCAGTAGTTCAGAAAGTACCAGCTATGTTATGAGAGTAAAGTTGCCCCTGGCTGACAGACTGTATCTATCCCTGCAAATTTAAAGGTATAGCATCCGCCAATAAATCCATCAACCTTTCCTGTGTGTGTGTGTGTTGTGGATCAGAGAAGTTTCCCAGGGAGGGGTACCGCAGTTCAACTTGTCCTGACCCTGGGTGGAGGCACACCATTATCAGTGTACCTGCTCTTCCAGATAGTGGAGGCACAGGGCTCCTTTAGTGCCACACGCTAGTGAATGCGTTCTAGATCTCATGCAGCAGTGAAAGAGGGCTACATTTGTAAAAATGATTTCCTTATCCTGAAATAGTCAAACAGTAGCTTGTACTGATCCAAACTAAAATATAATTAATCCTTATTGGAGGCAAAAGAATCCTATTGGGTTTATTTATGTTTAAATGATTTTTAGCAGACTTTAAGTATGGAGATCCAAATTCCGAAAAGACCCCTTATCTGGAAAACCCCAGGTCCCAAGCATTCTGGATAACAGGTCCCATACCTCTAAAACTAAAGCTGTCTGCCATCACCTGTCCTGGTCTGTGCTTCCTTCATAACAAGGATAGACCCAGACAACTGCCTATGGTTCAGATTTGACAATGGTGCTGTATGGTACAACAGTTGCCACAAAAGTAAGTGCTTGGCTTTCTTGGCACAGTTACTGTAGGTGCAATTATAAGAATAAATCCCCAGCAGGCTGTCAACGTGGTGCTTTTATGGATCAGTTCTGTGCACACATATTGCACATACACACATTATTCACTAACAGAACCCTGATGATAATAACGCACCAGATATTTCATAGGGCTCATTTACTAAGGGCAGGGTACAAAGTGCAAAAACTTGGTGCAAAGCATAACAGTTATTCACAACTGCATCTTTCCTTGCACTTTGCTGAATGGCCACAGGTCTGTTAGCAGATATCTACATCTCCTGCATGGTACAGTGCTGAGCCCATCAGGGATAGGTGGGTGGAGGCATGTAGGCCCCCTTTTGGGTGGGGTGTCACATATTTTACAGAGTGGAAACCGGCAGGTAGGAGAAAGAAGGGGTGGGACAGACATCCACTGCAAAGGAGTATGAAGTAGCAACTAAGCACTTACAAGAGTTAGTCATCAGAGCAAGTTAGGAAAAGGGATACATACACAGCTTATTACAAATTAATGGCTTTCTTTACAGAATGGTTTGCATAGTCCCCAATATACAGACCTTATGGCATTAAATGCCTGCTTAGAGTAATGTAAAATGACCATTCCCGGATCTCTTGGCTTTTGATGAAACAAGTTGAGTAAAATTAAAATATTTCTCTGAGCAACCCCATAACAAATATAATTTACCAAATGTGTTTTTGGCCACAGACACCAATAGACTTCTCAAAATCAGGAGTTTCCTGCAGCATGGCCAAGGCCTGAGTCTACAACCCCCACTGCTTTATCTATATAGTCACAAAGGCCAGCATACTGCCCCCCCCCCAAAAAAGCTAATCAACATTAAAACTCTTTACTGGGACTTATATAATATTTGATCCCAACTGTTTGAACGTGTTTTTAGAGAAATGACTACAATAATCCAGAGTGCAGGCTTTTACGTGAGTAATTCTGTAACTATTGAAACATAAGCATTTATCATTTACTTATAAAGAGCTGCTACAAGAAAACAGCATATTTCATGCTTTGTTCTGTAAACTGTGTTATTACACACATTACTGTATTGGCTAGCCTTTTCTCAAACAATGCGAATGTCCTCAATTACACCTATACAGCTATATAACAAATATTCGTATAGTCCATTGGCTTGAATTGGCCATAATGCGGCTCACAGTGTCACGCTAGATTTCTGTGTACATATGAGAATGCAATTGGGTGCAATTTGAAAACACATAATTTTGGTCTGTTGTAGCAGTCTGTTGTTGAACATGCTTCATTCATTCCTTCTACAATGCAATTTAATCCTATCTTGTTCTTGAAAGTCTCATACAAAGTGATAGAAATCAATCATCCCAGACAAATTCAAAAAACATTGGATGGTAACAACAAACTGGGATGGAACAAATCTGCTTCTGGCAAGAAGGTTATTTGACAGGCCAACTGTCATATCAAAACTAGCCAGTGGTCAGCTTAAGGTGCAGCAAGGCTTCTATAATTGATTTAAAACTTTACACCCTTGAATCAAGCTGGTTTGATTTCTCTTCTCTAAGTGAAAATATAGATATAGAAAAATGAAAAAGAATATTTCTCTGGAAAGTTAACCCTGCAAGTAATTGGTCAAGGCAGTCAGTCGAAAGGACAATTAAGTTGATAAAGAAATAGAATTCACAAACAGTAATGCTGACCTCAGAAGAAATGACATTTTTCCTGTCTGATTTCAGTGCTCTTTAGACAAGTAGGGCATAAGGTTAACAGTGCATAGTCTGTAGATCACATGCAGTAATTGGCTATTTTATTGTAACAAATAAAAATCTCACACACTGACTAGACAAAACACTCTAATGATTTAATAATAAATACTGAATAGCAATAAATATACATGTTACAATTAAGACAAACCAATATAGTGTTTCTCTTTCTATACATTATTTGTTGCATACACTCTGCCTGTAGCCATTAGAGAGTACTGACTCCTCAGTGTTATGAAAATGACTCCACAACTTTGTATATTGAAGTAAGAGAATACTGTTAGTAATGTTTGAAAGCCTTCACCAAATATTTATGGTATTAGGGCCTACTATGCACTGCTAAACTGAGCAAATCACCGGGGAAATACTACAAGTTGTTCTGCCACAGCTTTGCCTATATAAAGGCACTGGTAGACCTTATGGTCTCATGGTAATGATAATGGTAGTGGAAAGCTTCATAAACTTTATCTTTGGATATTTAAAATAACAATAACATATATTCACAGTTTCATTATGCTATATCATCTTGACTATTAAGGAAGACCTTGGTGTCTTCCTTTAAATAGAGGGAATATATCACTATTAATGGACCATAGCAAGACTATAGTCTTCCATAATTGCAGAAGAAATAGGAACCACACACACTCGGGTTTCCAGACAAAAGTGTAGCATAATTAGTTGTTTAAAAGTGTCTAAGAGAGTGAGTGCAACCCTTATATCTGCTACAACTAGCAACTCCTAGCTGGGTATTTCTCTGTGTTTACTGCAAGTATTTTATGTTACTGCAAATAACTTAACACATTTCAGATCTCCAGTTACTATAAGAATATGTTCCATTTATCAACATAGTAATATAGCTTTTGAGAGTGATCAAATTCAGCTTATGTAGGCCAAGGTTCAAAGGTAAATAGTAGGGGGCAGGGGGGGTTATAGTGCAGCACTAATACTGGTGAACTGCACAGCTGAGTGAAATAGTCCATATACATCTAAATTGTAAGGTAGAGGTGATCCCAGGATGCATCAGTTGTGCTGTGGTATATGTTTGTGGTATGGTAAATGTTTTTTGTGCATTGCAGGCATGGACATTTTATAAATAAGGAAGAAGTGTTCCCCTCAGCCAGGGTATAGGATACAGAGCCAGATTTCCACCAGCACAACTCACTTCACAATTATGCTGGAATACTTGGTAAAAACACTGTGCCAATATTTAGTACTTTGCATGCAGTGCTTTTTTAAAGTAAACAAGCCACCAATAGCCATGTGGCTTTATTCCAAGTGTAGAAATAAACTTTAATTCCTAAATGTTGTCATTTTCCTCTAAGGAGAGTAGGGTTTTAAGGAATATTCCCCATCCTGGGATGTTTACTGTGTGAGATCTAGGCATTTCTGGAGTGAATCAAGGTTTGGAGCGCTATCTTCACATTGTGACATGCCGAGATGGGTGTCCCTATTTGTAACTAATATTTTTATTTGACCATTAGTGATGAGTGAATCTGTTCGCTTTCCTTCAAAATTCGTGAAACTTAGGAAAATTTAGTGAAACGGCAAAAAATTAGCAAAAGACGTTTTTTTTTTACCCACCCGCTTTTGCGCAAGCCAATTTTCATTGCAACCGCAATTTTTCTTTTACAAAATTTTGCAGTGTACATTCCTTGTAAAGATGGGGGTTACATTTCATCTGACTGGTGGCCTTAGGGAGAACCTTGGTGCCAATTGCAGTAGATCTCTCTATAGAGAAAATAAAAGTATGTGTGTGTATATATATATATATATATATATATACATATATATATCAATCCAAATGGTGTCCGCACTCCAAGGCTCAATATTCTGCGGGGTGCTAGCCAAAATTATGTCTGTATAGAAAATAATCATCTGTGGCCAGCACACCCTTCAATGTTTCATCAAAAAATGTTTTATTGTAGATATATTGTTAAAACCAACGTTTCGGTCCTTATTAGGACCTTTCTCAAGGATCCTTGAGAAAGGTCCTAATAAGGACCGAAACGTTGGTTTTAACAATATATCTACAATAAAACATTTTTTGATGAAACATTGAAGGGAAAGGTCCTAATAAGGACCGAAACGTTGGTTTTAACAATATATCTACAATAAAACATTTTTTGATGAAACATTGAAGGGTGTGCTGGCCACAGATGATTATTTTCTATACAGACATAATTTTGGCTAAGCACCCCGCAGAATATTGAGCCTTGGAGTGCGGACACCATTTGGATTGATATATATATATATATATATATATACACACACATACTTTTATTTTCTCTATAGAGAGATCTACTGCAATATATATATATATATATACTGTATAGTATACAGGCACAAGGTACAGTTACTATGTAACTACGTATACAGACCATGTGTATTGATTATGTATGCAGAATGCACAGACTATGAAGGAAACACAAAAATAAACACATTTATGTCTGGTTTAAGTGCAATATATCAAACCATATACACAAATAGGCCCTTAGGATAATGTTAAGAAGAATGAGCTTGATGGATGATGGTGTCTGTTTTTTTCAGCATAACAAGGTTGATTTGAATTGAAAGAGTTGGTGCAATTACATTTTTTTTTTGTTAGCAATAAATTAGGTGCAATCAGTCTTTGCATTAATACTACAGAACATCATTTTTTTACATTTTAAAAGCTATTTATCAGTCTTGCGTTTGAAGTGATGATGGTGTTTTTTTACAACTTGAAAATAAACTTTGCATACGTCCAAAAACATATGTATGGCTTTATAATGCGCTGGATTTGGCAAGTGAACAAACTCATTTGTATTCATAAGGTCATATGCTGAGCTGTTTAAAAACTGACAAACTCAGCAAGTAAATGAAAGACGTCAATTAGTGGTGTTCCTTTTATCGAAAGCAAAGCTGAATTTATTGCAATTTCTAGTAAAACAACTTCTATTTCTTTGTTAAAGCAACCTGAATTTAAAAGAAAAAGATAAGTTCTTTTTTCATTTGCCAAGTTCAGTGACCAAAAAAAAGTAGTATTTTAATTTGTACAAGAGAAAGGTAAATTGTTTCAAAACTTTAAAAAATAAAGAATGAAGACCAATTTAAAACTGCAAAGAATAGGAAAATCTATTAAATACTAAACATCTACCTAAAAGTGAATTTCCCCCATTAATCCTTGCCTAGGAAATAGGAAGTAAAATGAGTTTCTATTCTAACACTAGACTTTTCTACTAGACTTCAGTGTTTCTTCTCTAACACTACAGTACCGTTTGGATATGCAGAGATATATGCAAAGACTTCATTTATATTAAAGTGTAATTTCTTTTATGGTAAACAAGCTACAAGGATTTAGTGGCACAGCTTCAAAGAACCTAATTATATATGTTTGTATGTACAGTTCCTGCAGGGATAGCACACCACAAAAAAAGGAGTTACAGCCTGGGTGCTACAGCAGAAGATACAAATATGAATGCAGTGAAAGCCAGCACTCTCAGGACTTCTCAGCATATAATCAGAAAAGAAATGGTTAACAAGGAGTATTTTTACATGGTTATATATTTATCCAATGTTTCAGCTCCTTACAGGAGCTTTCAACAGGGATTATCCTGCCGATGGATTATGTATTTTTCATTAGAACAGAAACTTGCATGTTGGCTGGAACTTTGTATGAAGTATTTTAATTGAAAATTATTATTAAAGGAGAATATAAGTCAAAATGTAAAAAGCACACTGCCCAATAGTCCTCCAATTGTTTAGTAAAAATGCCACACTTTTGGCTCACCTAATCAAATATTTACTCAGTCACACTTACTTCACATTTTCTAGAACAGGCAGCCATCTCTAAAAAGGTATTCTCCCTTCCTTTCCCTCCTTGCTTCATACTGCACATGTGTTTCATTCCCTCCCCCCCTCCCCTCTGCCAGATCCACTTCTGATTGGCTGGTGGGCATGTGTAGCTCAGAACAGGAGACAGGATCAAGTTACACACATGCTCAGAGAATAGGAAGGCTGCCGCTGGCACCTACAGGAAGGGAAGAGAGATTTCAGTGATGTCACTGTAGTCTTCACACTGCTGTAGGCTGCCCGCACCATATCTCAGAGAAGCAAGCAGGGATCTGGGAATTTAGATATGCAGTAAGTACTTAAAAAGAATGCCTTTAGACTTACTTATTCTAATTTATATTAACCTTTCATTGTCCTTTAAGGTATATGATTATCAGTAAATGCCTTTAATAATTTAGTGCAAACACTACTGCACTGCCTGCTGCCTACTGCATTACAGTATGGTGAACATTCAGCTGTATATTTACAGAGGAAGCTCATGTTGTGAATGCAAGAGGGCCCAGGAATAGATAGGGCCCAGTAAGACCCTAACTAATAAGCAATTTTTATATATCCTGGTAGAATGGGTCAACTTACCAATGTTTTGAGGCAAAAAAAAAAAAAACAGCAAGAAAATTTGCCACACATCGGCAGTCTTCATTGCAAAAAAAAAAAAAATCATTTGAAATTCGGGGTAATTTCATTATGCATTTTTTCTTCCAACGGAATTTACATACAATAGCAGCGTAAAGTCTGGTGTTCAGGCGGTAAACTTCCCCATTAGTTTTACACACCTTTACACTGTTTTTTCAGCTAATTTCATTTTACATAGCGTAATAAGGTTACAATTATGTTTCCTGTCCCATTTTATTCAGCAACACAAACCACAATCTTATAGTGCAGAAACCAATTGTTTTCCACAAATTGTAAAAATGTAATACTGTGCACAAGGTACCATTGTTGAACACAAAATAAATTATACACAACAATTTAAATCTCTAAACACTGTAGACTAGAATCTAATTTTAGAATAAAAAAAAATGTCTAATATAATAAAGCCTCCTCAGAGTAAACTGACCATATATATATATATATATATGTAAAAATATTCACACTTTTCAGTGTTAATGGAACTTCTTAGCATTTTACTAGCAAGTTCTATACTACCATGATGACATTCTGTAGGAAATAACTGCCATGTCAAGTTACAAATTCCAAATCCATCAAGCAGAGCTCACTACATTAGTGTTCCATCTCAATGAGAATAGGAGTAAAACCTCAAAAAAACAGAAGTAAATTTACCAACTCCAGACAATAAACAATGGATAATTTGGGATAAGGACTACAGCCAGACTTTGCTAAATACATTTTCAATCAGTAAAATAAACAGAAATTATTTTGAATAGGAAAATAAGGGGTGAAATGACCATTAGGATACTAGAGGAAATAAGAGAGAATGGGACATTTATCATCATTAATGGTGGAGAAAGCTGACCATGTGGAGGTTAACTGTTACTTGTTTTTGAGTAAATGAAGAATCTCAAGACAACAGTCTTTTATAAGCTACAGTATTTGCCACTCATGACTTACTTAAAAAATGTTCCTCTAATTATTGTACCATGAATTCAATCCAGCAAGTGATAAACTGCAAAAAGCTTTAGCTTTAACAATTTTACTTTGATGTGTTGGCTTATGTTTTGGATGATAATTGGATTTAAAAGTGTGCGTTGATTTGCTTTTCTGTCTGATGCACTCCTACTAAATAATTTGTAACTTAATTATCTGAAAAGGTGACAAGATATGATGAGAACTACTGTACACGCTTAGCTTTTATGTAGAATATGGACCAAACCTAAGATTATCTTAGAGACTCCCACAGTTTTGGACATTAATGAGGAGATATTTAGCTCACTGCGCACATCTTACTATCTTTTGCTTTCATATAATATGATTTAGAAATGATTACTTTGCCACCAATTCCAGTGGACTGAATTCTGAAGAAGAGAAGTGAGTGTATGCGGCTTCTCATCGGGGCTTATGCAATATTTATGAGAGAATTTTGTAGGCAAAATTCATGCTATGCATTGGGAGGATAAATATATTCCTGATGACAGGTACATAAGTGGACCAAATAACAGCCTCCATAAAAGAGAAGAATTGCTTTGTATAACAGCTGGAAATGTGAAAATCAGAGGTAGGCAACAAGGACTGCATCCTAAGATCAGCTCAATGACAATCGATCCCACAGCTCACGCAATTTAGTTTCCTAGACAAGCTTTATGTTTTATGACTTGGCAGGTTGGGCTTAATTGGGTTCTTGTCACCTGTATGAATATCATATGGTAAAAGAAATGGGTCTACAGCCAAAGAGAGGTAATGGCAAATCTAATTTAATTAATTTTATTTATAATTGAAAGGATGAACTTCAGCCTTTTGCTCCTTTATTTTACCAAGTTTTAAACAAAAGGGTTTGTAATTGCAGTCAATCCTTCCTGGAATATAGCGCTTATATGACTTATTTTAAATCATCTGTATAGCAGAAAAAGCTTGTCAAGAAATAACTCTTTGAAGCTCTGCCTTCTACTTTGAAAAGGGAATGTGGATTGTATTTTTGTCAATTTGACATTTAAAGGAATAGTAATGTTTTAAAACATGCTCTGTATGAGTGATAACAGACATGGATGCGAAATTGCCCAGAACTTTATATTGTAGTTGATTTCAGAAACTCAACTGTGTCTTTCTAAATAATTGGCAGCTTATTTATCTGACTGAAGATTGCAGTTACTGTCTGACTTGTTTGAAAAGCTCTGTTGCATTGTAAAAGAGCTATTTATTTCTAGAAGAAAAGAATAAACAGAAAATTCCCCAGAAACCTTTTTAGAGGTAATTGGGCACCATGGTGCTTAAGTGAACTTATTTTGATTTACATCTTTATTAAAGAAATTCCTAATTTATAATTAGTGATATAGTACAATAGACATACTCTACCTGATTCTAATAAACTAAAAACAACAAGCCTTAATGTGGTGTTATGCTCTGCAGAGGAAAAACCCTGCTGGAGAATAGAAAATAGGGACAAATCCAGAATTCAGTTTGGGCTCCAAATCCAAAACCTATAAACTAGTGATTTTTTTGCCACATAAACACAGAAGTTTCAAAATGTTTTATGTTTAACCCTTCTGTATCCTAATTTACATATGCAAATTATGATTCTGATTCAGTTTGGTATTCGGCTGAATCTTTTATTAAGGATTCGGGGTTCGCCGAATACAAAAAAAGTGGATTCAGTGTATTCCTAATGTAAAATAATTTTGATATACGTTTGTTAAATCTAGATGTTGATCATGTACATATATTTTGGCATGGTCTGTTGGAGTCATGTCCTAAATATGGATTGTGGCCTACAAGTAGAACTCGAGCTGGAGTCCAGAAGATCCCAACAGTAACGGACTGTTCACAAAAAGATTTATTAGTCATATCTTTAAAAAGTGTCTTAAGTGTAATAATTTAAAAGCAAAAATATGTGTTTTCTTGATGTGTAATCTAATTTTTATGTGTTGCTGTACGATCATCCTAATAATTTATATGGTAGAGGCGGTGATTGTTCTGTTAAATGTTTACCCATATTGAAAGTGAAAGACCCTGTTTTATTTATTTACTGGTATTTAACTGGAGTTAAAACAGAGATGCTAATTTAATAGTGGCATATTTGATATGTTTCTTTAGGAGTCTTCTTGCTTGGTTTACACAGTCGTGCCCTTTTCCCCACTGATCTTGGTGCAGCTATATAAAACAGTATAATACAGGCATTATTCAGAATGCTTGGGACCAAGGATATTCCAGATAAGGGGTCTTTCCGTAATTTGGATCTCCATATATTTAAGTCTACTAAAAAATCAATAAAACATTAATTAAACCCAACTGAATTATTTTGCACCCAATAAGGATTAATTATATCTTAGTTGGGATCAAATACAATGCTCTGTTTTATTAATGCAGAGAAAAAGGTAATCAATTTTAAAAATCTGAATTATTTGATTAAAATGGAGTCTATGGGAGACAGACTTTCTGTAATTCAGATATTTCTGGATAGCAGGTTTCCAGATAACGGGTCCCATACCTTTGTAATAATTATATTACGTGAGCTGCTGAATCTGTCCATGTATGGCCACCTTTAGCATCTACTGAGGCAATTATTTTGTATGGCAAGACCAATGTGTAGCAAATCAAGAATGTAATGATCCCTACTGTAAGATGTGGCCTCCCAAAAATGTAATGGTTTTGACTGTACTGTTTGACATAAATTGAAACTGCAAAACAATGATATCTCCCTCAGCCCTCTAAAATCTAGGGCCCCCACACAGTCTCTAATTCTATTCTTATACCCTGTGGCTAGACCAGGCTGCAGAGTTATAAAACATTCATGTTTCAAAAGTTCAGTGACAAACAACTCCAAATGAAACAAAATGTGTGTAACAGACCTATGTATAAAATATCTAACTTGGTATATGTTGTTGATGTATTTTTTGAGACATAAAATTTTTATTTGAGCCCTGGTTCAGGATCATTCTTATATTTCTAAAGCATGTTACTCAGTTCTCCTTGCTGCCAGACTTGCATGTCTGCCAACCGCTCCTTTGGTAGACATTTTTTCTTGCAGATAATAAGGGCTGACTCACAGAATGAGCAATGGGAGCAAATAATGATACCTTAGGTGAGACATGGCAGTACATTTAATTTCATACATTTCAAGCTTTAGCAATGTGCTGTATGAAAACATTTACATATATATTTTAACTTACATGAGTTTTTCATTTAAGGGCAAATTTAACATAGCCTCTGTAGCTTTCCATAGAAAATCTTAGTAAACAAAGCAGCTTTCAAATGCAAATAATAGTATTTCTGAAATCATTAACATACAGTGGATAAACTTTTTTCTTAAAATCAGCACTCCTGTATTTGGGTTCATACTTTTGATTTTAAATTGTATATTTAACCTTTCTATGTTTTATAGTTACAGGCAACAAACCTTTTTGTTAAGGCTTTTATATTTAAATCTGATGCTACCTAATGACAGTGCTCCAGCAATATCCCATATGGTGATTGAGTCCCATTAATAGCAGAGCATAATGAATACAAATGGTAAACTACACACTTTCAATGTTTTATTGTCTTTTAATGTAATGACTGACCTTTGAGAGGAATATTTAACTTCCACAGAGGTGCTCTATATCCTCCATGCAACCTGCACTTCTGTTTACTCCGAGCTTGAGAGAAATTACTAATTTACATGAGACAATAAATTTGTTAATCATAGGTCTTGCAAATGTTCTTTGAAAAAAAAAAAGGATAACACTGCATTATAATAAAGAAGCCACGGGCAGTAGAGCTAAGGATTTTTGTCCTACTAATAAACCCTGCAATTTAAGTTCTCTTGCTGTGTGTTAGTTACAAAATGATACTCCTGGTACTATTCGGAACCCTGTATAAGTCACAAGGGGCGCATATATCTTCCATAGCAGTGATGCTCCAGGCGAATGCTGCTGGACTACAACATACAACATTATTCAGTATATTATCAAGAGATAAAATATGACAGGAGCAGTAATCCTCCAACCAAAAAGCAACAATTGAAGCAGAAATACACAATAAAACTTTTTTCCACCAGGGCCAGTGGCCAGCTGACAAAAGAATATCCTTCAAATGACAATCTTTTACACTTCTCTGATCTTGGTTTTTACACAATTATTACTGAACGAACTAAAGGTAATTTTTCTAGCTCTGAATGCTGAAACAAAACAATATGCTCCATTGTACAGTTTGATTACAGTGTAATATTTATTGGCAAGCCAAAATTGCACGGTATCCCTATACATAAATTGGATCCATTTTCTGGAAACTCGTTATCCAGAAAGTTCTGAATTATGGAAAGTCCATCTCCCATAGACTCCATTTTAACCAAATAATTCACGTTTTTAAAAATGATTTCCCTTTTCCCTGTACTTCCATTGTACTTGATCCTAACTAAGATATAGTTATAATTTATTGGAGGCAAAACAATCTTTTTGGGTTTATTTAATGTTTAAATGATTCTTTTAGTAGACTTAAGGTATGGCAATCCAAATTACAGAAATACCCTTTATCCAGAAAGTCCCAGGTCGCAAGCAATCTGGATAACAGGTCTTATACCTGTATGTTAGATAACAACAAGGTGAATGATGGCAGGTAGGAATGGTAGCTATAATTCTAACTGGGACATTCTCTTCCGCAATTAAGTCTAGGTTGGGCAGAGTATATTTCTGGCTCCCTATATTATAGGGCATGCCTTGCCTGCCGCACTCCCCCCTCTATGGCATCCCTGCATTTACGTGTGTTCATGCACCTAGGGCACCGGGCTGTCTTTGCCCGCCTCTGCAATCCATACAAGTAACACATACAGTGTAAGAGTACAAATAGAGAGTGATGTATGACTTGAAGACTTAATACAAGAGGCAATATAGAGAGCACATAACCAGCTATTGGTAATTCATTGATGAAGATGCACTTTTTTGTCATGGTAACTGCATGTATATATAAATAACCATGCCAAATAAATGCTTAGGTTTTGGGGAAGAGGGTTTTATCTTGTCCTTATATGAAGAATTTGATTTGCAATAGTTAAAACCAGACCCATTATTATGGCAGAAAGAGATGAATTTGGGTTTGTCCATGTGTGTGGTCAAAGCATAATCCTCTATGTAAGATTCCTATCCCATTCAGCAATTGTCTTTTTTTTTTTCTCTGTTGTTAGTGAGTGATGTTAGTGATGCTGGAAAATGTATGGAAGGGTTGAACTTTAAGGACAGTTGCTTTTCTCTTTAAATCCAAATTAATTATGTATATAGTCAGAGAATCTGGATGTCACACCACATAAAGTGAAAGATTGATTGGATGCCTTTATACTTTACCTGTTTCTTTAAAATCCCTTACGACTTTGTTTCCATGGGTTCCACAGGTTGCATAAAGTACACAGGTTACCTCACCTTATTAGCATTGTAAGGCTGAAGTAACATTTCGCTGCATCAAAACAAAGGCAAAGTATGCAGTTAAAATATGGAAAAATGCATTTTTTTATAAAGTAGAAAATATGGAGAAACATGAACAAGCAGAAAAACGCAAACAACTGGAGTAACAAGGGAAATGCAACCGATCAACAAGAGCATCTGAAGGACCAGACCACAGTGAACTAACCTATTTTTCTTGAACATTAAGGAAAATGTTATTTTGAAAACTGTACAGATCTTGCCAGTTACAACAAGCACAAGGAAGATTTTTACTTTTAATACTGGGAGAAAAAACACAATTCTGCTTTTTGTGCATTGCTGCCCTTTATGCTTTCAGCATGCATATGTCCGCACTTATACATACGTAGAAAAAAGCTTCTTACAGGGGCTTCAGATATTTGTATCATTTTCTCTTTTTTCTTTCTGTATTGGAAATATTGTGTTAGTACAGTTATATCCTTGTGCATGCAGTTATTATTCCTTCTTATTTGGTAATTTGTTTCTACCTTTCATGATTTCCATCAGTGCTAAAAAGCTTCAAATGGATTTAGTGAAGTTGAAGAATAATCCAAATAATGATGAGGAAGTATGATCAAATAAGTAAAATTTTATTTATACCATGTTCTTTTACAAAGAGGGCCAATTTGTGCCTGTATGTTACCCAACCACTCAGATTGTAAGCTCTACGGGGCAGGGACCTCCTTCTTACTGTGTCTCATACCACATGGCACTTATATATATGTATTTATTGTATTTATTATATCACTCGTCCTCCCTGTGTGTAATTTTGTATTCTGTAAGACTGTACAGCACTGCGTACCCTTGTAGCACTTTATAAATAAAGTTATACATACATACACTGGGAGACAAACTGCAGACTCAAGCAATGAGATGGAGATACCATAATCTGTTTTTTAAATTGGACCCAGAAAGAGAAGAGATCATAAAGAGAATCCATAAGCAGCACATATCATAAATGTAACCCTTTCACAGCATATAAAGTACTCTAAACAGCATCCTAATAACTTAGTATGTAAATATTAAAAAACAATAGGAGGCCTCACAGTAGTAGGACAATGGCACTTTCCACATATTCCTATGATTAACCCGGATTGCCACATGTTAAGTGTTGCGGCTATCCCCATTCTTCCACAGTTATTTTCAGATGCTACATGTGCCAATGGCCTAAATGAGCTTATAAAGATTCCATTCATAACCAAAAATTGCTGGTTAAATTCATGACTAATAGATTATTAATATACACTAATTTATTGTTACTCATCAACATTAGTTCATCTAAAGACTACAAAATGGTGCAATTCATCCCAGTTAACTTTGACAATCATCTCAAATCAAATCATTTTAGTCCTCATAAAGTTGATGCACAGATCATAACAGGCATAAGAGAAGATGAGGAGTCATGTTTTCATGTTCTTTTTGTGCCAAGTCTTACATTTTCAAACAAATGAGCTTTTAATTTCCAAAGCAAGAAGCTGGCTAGCTGCCATAACTGTTAAGGAAGTGGCGTGTATTTTTTCTATCTTTAACATATTAGCCAGTGGGTAAATGGTGAATAATGTTACACATAAAATCACTTCTATTAGGTCCCATGGCCTTAAACATTTGTGTCCAATAAATCGACATCCAGCAAATTAATAAGCCCCTGTAAGTGTGGCTTGGCCACTCATAACTGGACTGACTTTAACACATGCAAATTATAAAATATTCAGCAGTCACTTGCACATTTAAGATGATGTGTAATTATTCAATCAAACAAAATATAACATCAAATACTTATCTTAATGTAGAATGCATGTCGAAGTCATATTCACAAGAGTAATAGCTCTGTAAACTTGAAGCTTTGTCTGACCATCACTGAATGGTCACTGCTCAAAAGATGGTTCTCAACCCATCCTTAACATGTATAATAAAGGCTCCTCTTTCAACGCTTAGCTTAATACAATGTTTGTCTCTTAGTCACCTTAATTCTAATGTGACTAAAGCCACTGGATCTGGCCATTATAACAATACGATATTTGAGATGTTGCAATGTCCTTAATTTCCAAAGCATTGCAGTATACAGTTAAGCTAGTTATACACAGGCCAGCATTAGCTGCAACATCTGCCTCTCCAGAACAAGTCATTAGTTTGATCCATATATGGAACCAAACCATGGGCCTAGATCTGGCTGGGTATGTTTAACCTACATACACTACATTGCCAAAAGTATTTGGTCACCCCTTCTAATTAATGGGTTTGGCTGTTTACGGTGCAAAAATCAAGCATACTTCCATGCCATCTCCTGCAACATTTGCAGTAGAATGGGTAATAGTGAATAGTTAAGTGACTTTAAATGTAGCAGTCATAAAATTCCACCTTTCCAACAAATAGGTTCATCAGATTTCTACCCTGTTGGACCTGCCCCTAGTCAACCATTTATTTCACTGTAAAATGAAAACTTCTATGAGCAACACAGCTTAATCAAGAGGTAGGTCACACAAGATTGTGAAGTGTCTATAAACCCAATTGGAGAGCTTTACAGAGTCACCAAAGGGGGAGCTCAGTACGTAACACCCTATATGCCACATGACAACTGGTACGTCGTCAAGCTACAGAACCATAGCAACAACAATGCAATCATTATTAAGAAAATAAAAATGAAGATTAGAGACTATGATATAGAGTTAAAAATGTACTGACCATACATTTTTAAAAAAAAATTAAACCGCTACTAAAGGAAACATGATATTTTTTGAAAAAACTGTTTTGTTTTTTTTTGGTAAGGGCCCCTTACTTTTTTTGGGACTATATCTCTTTTCACACAAGATTGCTGAAGTAAGCTTTTTGAACAAGGTTTCTATAGCTAAGCAGCTGCTTACAAGCCTAATCACCATGTGCAATGGCGAGCTTTGGTTGGAGCTATATATATATATATATATATATATAATTTTTTTTTTTTGCTTTTTTTAATAATTTTAATTAAAAATATACTTTTCATTATTAATTTGATTAATTCGGCTAGGAATGGGCAGACCTGAGTGGAAAAAAAATGAATTATTTGAACAGTTCCTAATTAGCCAGGATAAAAAGATCTAAGTTGCCCAATATTTTTTTTTTTTATTCTTTAAAAGTAACTTACTACAACACAAGTGAAAAAACAAATTTATGACCAATAGCTTCCTTTTACAAGTGGATAATCATCACACATCTCAGAGTACCAAACCATTTTCAGTCGTTACCCTTTTTAAAATAATTCTCTGCACCTGTCTCATTATACACACTTAGGGCAAATTAAAGAAATCTTAGAAAAGATATTGAATCTTATGATGGACATTGAATTGCATTGCTGAAACTGCTCTGTTCTGGAAATAATGTTGGCTACAATAGTGTCATATTGAAAGCTGATAAGGAAGGACATCTGAAGTTTGTTAGACCATAAAAGGAAGGTGTTAATACAAAAACATGAAGTTGTGATGGCATACAGTTGGAAGAACTTCTATAATTCAATAAAATGTGGTTAATCCTCTCTATAATTTCACATAAGCCTGAAGGGAAGTTCTCATAGCTGACCCATCTTGTCACTTTAATAATGACATTTCAACAGAGCCCATTTCCCTCATATGATAGTAGGACAATAAACTACTCACCTCTTCTGCCCTTTTCAAAATATCCTCTTCAAAAATTTGAAATGGGCTTACATCTCTTTCTTCAAGCTATTTCATTCCCCTTTGACCCATATTAGCTTCTCCAATATCTCAAGAAGTGAGTGACCTTGCACCACTGTTAAAAATGCTCTAATTTTCACCGCGAGTCAGTTTAATTTCAAATTGCTTGCCAAATTTGTTGCAGAGAATGAAATGGTTCTCGGTGGCAAAAATGTAATGAACCAACCTGAAAACTGCATAGTCCTCTGTTTTTGCAATGGGCAAATTACTTTTCCATAGCTGGAATTTATCATGTGCCAAATGAACGTGTTCCCATTACCATTTCTGCTGGATGAATTCTTTCCCTTTGCAATGCATTTAAAATCATTTCTTTAAACAGGTTGCTGCACCAAAATAGGAAACATTGTTTGGGGCTAATGTTTAAAACCCTATATGTAAAAATAATGCAGTTAGGCATATTGAGAATTTCCCCTTGTTTTGCCTTTATATCTGTTTGTGTTTGTATGAGTCATGAATCTGGCATATGATGGATTTCGCTGAAATTATAGAAGTTGTCAGGAGAACATCTTACTGCCATATGATGACAGACTGTAATATAGTTTATTAAGGCATGATTAGATAATATTAGATTGGTAAAGTTATAAGACTATTGAAGGCCATGTCAAGAGATCAGCTTTAATTGCTTTATGTGATATTACAGTGCTTGCCGACAGAGCCGCTGCCCAGGAACCAATGGGCAATCAGTTTTATCCTAATTTTGTCATATTTATTTATTTGATTTATTTCCTGTTATTAATATAAATAATGATTAGATAATATTAGATTGGTGAAGTTATAAGGCTATTGAAGACTATGTCAAGAGATTAGCTTTAATTGCTTTATGTGATATTACAGTGCTTGCCGACAGAGCCGCTGCCCAGGAACCAATGGGCAAACAGTATTATTCTTTATTTAGTTATAATTATTTATTTAATGTATTTCCTGTTATTAATATAGCATATAGCACTGGCACATTTCCACTTATCAGAGATTAATTATCATTCACATCATGCCCTGTCCCAGAGGAGTTTTCAAATATGAAAGATTGAGAAATGAGAAAATCAAGCCAATAGCTGACACTAAAAGGCTTAAAACATTATTTGATAATAATGATATTTTGCAGGTTACTTGAATATTCTGAAATGTTATTAGAAAATGCTAGTTTGTGTCTAACCATGTTTGTGCATCTTGTCGCATGTATGTGGTCCTGGAGCAGCAGTTCCATGCAGCATTTACTTGTGAGAGATGCAGGTGGGTTTTCCTCTTGGAATCTGAGGTGCAGAATCTAAGGGGGGAACTGGCAGCACTGAGGGCAGCTGCAAACATGGGGGAGAACAGGAGGCTCACTGAGCAACCACTGGCAGGGGCCGGTGTAGTGGGGGGTGGAGAAGGGACAGAGGAGGTTAATGAGGGAGACAAATTTGTAACAGTTAAGAGGGGAAGTAGGGGACACAAGGGTAGGGGGGCTGGTTCAAAGCTTGTACAAACCAACAGATTTGCCGCGTTAGGTGAAGATGCTGGGGAAGGCAGCTCTGAGCTGGCGTGTATGGAGCAGGCTGACTCTCAGAGCACCCTGGGAGCCGGCACCTCTAATACAGGTGGGGGGAGTAGTGCTAGGAAGGGAAGGCAGGTTATAGTTGTAGGGGATTCAATTATTAGAAAGGTGGATAGGGTAATTTGTCGCAAAGACCCTACATGCCGAACTGTGTGTTGCTTGCCTGGTGCTAGGGTTCGGCATGTGGTGGAACGAGTGGACAAATTGTTGGGAGGGGCTGGGGAAGACCCGGCGGTCTTGGTACACATAGGTACCAATGACAAAGTTAGAGGAGGGGGGGAAGTCCTCAAGAACGATTTTAAAAAGCTAGGTGCAAAGTTGAGGGCGAGGACTTCCAAGGTAATTTTCTCAGAGATATTACCTGTGCCACGAGCAACATTAAGAAGGCAGCGGGAGCTCAGGGAGATTAATGCGTGGCTGAGAGATTGGTGCAGGGAGGAGGGCTTTGGGTTTCTCCAGAACTGGGCTGTTTTCTCAATCGGCTACAGGCTCTTTGCCAGGGATGGGCTGCACCTCAATGATGATGGGGCAGCTGCTTTGGGGGAAAAGATGGCTAGCGGGTTGGAGGAGATTTTAAACTAGGAGTGGGGGGGGAGGGTGCAGCGGGAAATTCTGTGGTAGACAGGATAGATGAGGTAGTGGGCATAGTAAGGGAAATTGGGGGAGGAGACTTGCTTCGGGATACTGATAATGGCAGGGAGGCCCATAAGTTGTTTACACGTCATTCTCACGCCGGAACCAGTATTAAATGTATGTTTACCAATGCAAGGAGTCTCACTGGTAAAATGGGAGAGCTGGAGGTACTGGCGTTGGAGCGGAAATATGATGTGATTGGTGTTGCTGAAACTTGGTTGAATGAGTCTCATGACTGGGCAGTTAATATTGGGGGGTATACATTGTTTCGGAGGGACAGGGGCAATAGAAAAGGAGGAGGAGTGTGTCTGTTCATTAAGAAGGAATTAAAAGCAAATATTAAGGAGGAAGTTATGGGGGTAACAGAGGGAGCTGAATCCTTATGGGTTGAGCTTCTCACAGATAGTAAAGAATCTACCAAACTAATTGTAGGGGTATGCTAAAGACCCCCTAATGTAAGCGAAGAGGAGGAGGCCCAGCTCCTGTTGCAAATAGAAAAGGCTGCTAGTTTGGGGCAAGTGATAATAATGGGGGATTTTAATTACCCTGATATTGACTGGGGCAATAGTACTGCCAGGACAGTAAATGGGAACAAGTTTATAAACTTGCTGCACGACAACTTTATGTCACAGGTTGTTGAGGAGCCAACCAGGAACAATGCTATACTAGATCTAGTGATCTCTAATGACCCAGAACGTATAGCAAATGTGCAAGTGGTTGAACCCCTGGGTAATAGTGACCATAATGTTATTTCATTTGATGTTTGGTGCAGGAAACAAATTTACACGGGGGCAACAAAGACAATGAATTTTAGGAAGGCAAATTTTAGCTCCTTAAGGGCAGCGCTTCAGGGCATAGATTGGGGCATTATGTTTTCTGATAAAAATACAGAGCAGAAATGGTTGTCATTTAAAATGATATTAAATCATTACTGTTCTCAATTCATTCCATTAATAAGAAAAAGTAGAAGTGTTAAGAATCACCCTATGTGGCTTAACTCTGAGGTAAAGAAGTTAATAGGGAAAAAAAGGAAAGCTTTTAAGAAATATAAGTCAGAGGGGACACTAGCTGCGTTTAATGAATATAAACACTATAACAAGTGTTGTAAAACAGCAATCCGGAAGGCAAAGATAGAAAATGAGGAGCGCATCGCGGCCGAGGCCAAGACTAACCCCAAAAAGTTTTTTAAGTATATTAATAGTAAAAAGATGCAGGTTGAGGGTGTGGCCCCATTGAGTTATAATAACAATATGGTTACAGCGGATACAGAAAAGGCAGATGTGCTTAACCAGTTCTTTTCTTCTGTGTATACAGTAGAGGAGCCAGTGGGCCAAGTCCCACCCGATAGCTTCACTGTTGCCTCAGCTCCAACTATACAGTGGTTGGCACAGGATATGGTGCTTAAAGGGTTACACACAATAAATGTAAACAAGGCACCGGGGCCAGATGGAATACACCCTCGGGTACTGAGAGAGCTAGGGGCAGAATTGCAGTGGCCCTTGTTTCTGATATTCTCAGACTCACTCTCATCAGGTATGGTACCTAGGGATTGGAAGAAGTCGAATGTCACTCCCATATTTAAAAAGGGAGTAAGATCTCAGCCTGGCAATTATAGGCCTGTAAGTTTGACATCTGTGGTGGGCAAGTTATTTGAAGGCTTGTTAAGGGATCACATTCAAAATTATGTAGTGGAGAATGGCATTATGAGCAGTAATCAGCATGGCTTTATGAAGGACAGGTCATGTCAGACCAATTTAATTGCTTTTTATGATGAGGTAAGTAAGAAGCTGGACAGTGGGGATGTAGTAGATATGATCTATTTGGATTTTGCCAAAGCATTTGATACCGTTCCCCACAAACGACTGCTTTCTAAGCTAAGGTCTATTGGTCTTAGTGAAGTCGTTTGCACATGGATAGAAAACTGGCTACAGGATCGGGTACAGAGGGTGGTTGTTAATGGCACATTCTCTACTTGGAGTAAGGTTCTCAGTGGGGTCCCTCAGGGTTCTGTACTGGGTCCACTTTTGTTTAATTTGTTCATAAATGACTTAGGGGAGGGTATTATGAGTAGTGTATCCGTGTTTGCAGATGACACAAAACTCTGCAGACCAGTCAATTCTATCCAGGATGTGACATCCCTGCAGCAGGATCTTGACCAACTGGCAATCTGGGCAGCTAAGTGGCAGATGAGATTTAATGTGGATAAATGTAAGGTCATGCACCTGGGATGTAAAAATATGCAAGCCCCGTATACCCTTAATGGGACTGCACTAGGCAAATCCATAATGGAGAAGGACCTTGGAGTCCTTGTAGATAATAAACTTGGCTGTAGCAAGCAATGCCAGGCAGCAGCTGCAAGGGCAAACAAGGTTTTGAGCTGTATTAAAAGGGGTATAGATTCACGGGAGGAGGGGGTTATTCTTCCCCTTTACAGAGCACTGGTAAGGCCCCATCTAGAATATGCTGTTCAGTTTTGGTCTCCAGTGCTCAAACGGGACATTATTGAGTTAGAGAGGGTCCAGAGAAGGGCAACTAAGCTGGTAAAGGGTATGGAAAGTCTCAGTTATGAAGAAAGACTGGCCAAGTTGGGTCTGTTTACACTGGAGAAGAGGCGCTTAAGAGGTGACATGATAACTATGTATAAATATATAAGGGGATCATATAATAACCTCTCTAATGTTTTATTTACCAGTAGGTCCTTCCAACGGACACAAGGGCACCCACTCCGTTTAGAAGAAGGGAGGTTCCATTTAAATATTCGGAAAGGATTTTTTACAGTGAGAGCTGTGAAGTTGTGGAATTCCCTCCCCGAATCAGTCGTACTGGCTGATACATTATATAGCTTTAAGAAGGGGCTGGATGGATTCTTAGCAAGTGAGGGAATACAGGGTTATGGGAGATAGCTCTTAGTACAAGTTGATCCAGGGACTGGTCCGATTGCCATCTTGGAGTCAGGAAGGAATTTTTTCCCCTCTGAGGCAAATTAGAGAGGTTTCAGATGGGGTTTTTTGCCTTCCTCTGGATCAACTTGTAGTTAGGCAGGTTAGGTATAGGCATTATGGTTGAACTTGATGGACGTATGTCTTTTTTCAACCCAACTTACTATGTTACTATGTTACTATGTTACTATGTCTCCTAAATTGTTTTCTGTTATTTCATTTGTCATGATTTGTCATCTCACCCCACCCAACTGCCTACAACCCATCTTTACAAGGCTCATATCAGTTTATTGTTTTAATTTTTTTATTGTTAATGCAAAAGTCATAACGTTTGAGGTTATTAGCATATTTTCTTTTAGGTGAGTCCCACACGCAACATAGAAATTTCAGTTTGCTATATCAGGTTACACACATACTGTATATGGGGGGGATGTATAGACACTCAGCTTTCAATTTAAGAATCAAATGACATTTTCTAAGGCTTTACAGTTTGATCATGGATGATGTTTGCTGAGCTCTTGACATTTTGACATTTCAGGATGAACTGGAACCTTGACCTAGATTTTTTCACAAGATGATAGGGCCAACTGAAGCTTATACTGTCAGTATGAATGGCACTAAGTGATCCACAATATCATCTCCTCTGGATGCATGTCACTATTTCTCTGTTATATATACTGGTGCACATATGAACATAGTTAGGGAAACTTTAAGGAAGTATACCCTTTTAACTAGCCAGTAAAAAGAAGATCTTAAAATGTAACATTAAATAAACAATCTGGGTATATTTCTATATTAATTATATACAAATGTAGTTAGTCACCTTTGATGCCAAAACTTATTTACCTGAAAATTATGCTGGCAGTCTTTGTCATCTTAAATGCTACACAAAAAAATACTTTTTGTGTTTCCATCCTTATCAAGTCCAGCAGGTAAAATTGCACATTAGTGATGAGCAAATCTGTCTGTTTTTGACGTTTTATGTGACCATGACTTTTTTTTTTACACAGCCGCATATTTTTTGCTCCGAAATTTTCGTGCCCCTTTCACAAAAAAATTTGCAGATGGTAAAATGCGGAATTTTGTTGCAAATCCATCCCTGGTGCAAAAATTTGTTCATCACTACACCAGATCATTAATGTATGGGCTAAAAAAGGGCCATAAATACAAGTTATAAACACAGTTTACCTATCACAAAACAAATGCTATACTATAAAAACAGTCCAACTTAGGGGCACATTCATCAATGTACGATTGAGTCCTAATACAAAAAATTGTTTTTTTGCTTTTTTGTGCATATTTTCAATATTTCCGTTAATTTGCGCAACTTTTTCATACTTTGCAACAATTTCCGCAACAAAACCATATTTGTCGCAACGAGTACGACCGTTTCGGATTCATTCAAGCTTCGTTATCGTGACTTTCCTTGGGCCGGGTTGGAGCTGCAGAGTGCCATTGAGCCCTATGGGAGACTTTCCTTGGGCCGGGTTGGAGCTGCAGAGTGCCATTGAGCCCTATGGGAGACTTTCCTTGGGCCAGGTTGGAGCTGCAGAGTGCCATTGAGCCCTATGGGAGACTTTCCTTGGGCCAGGTTGGAGCTGCAGAGTGCCATTGAGTCCTATGGGAGGCTTCCAAAATCATGCACTGAAGGTTCAAAGTCAGAAAGGTTTTGCGCGCCGTTTATGATCGTTCAGATACGAACATTTTGTGACTATTGGATCGTCATTTGCAAACGATTGTTTCAATACGAAAATTTTGGAGCTTTCGGATTGTAAGTATGAAATTTTCATATTCACATGAAAAGAGTTTTCATGACATTTGCGATCATCAGAAATAATCGGATTTCGTGATTCGGATTCGTACCTTAGTGAATCGGTCCCTTAATATATTAGCCTTTATCAAGAGAAGCTCCTCTGATTCCACTATAAGTGCAATACCATGTCTGTTTCCGGCAGGGTGTGAGATCTGCTCACCCAGGTAGACCTTCAGCTTTATATAAAGTGGTGGTAAATTAGTGGTGGTAAATTGCTAAGTGCTGATTGGTGGGTGTAGGTTTCAAATTTAATTTAAAACCTGTTACAATACCAAGGGGCACATTCATTAAAGTACGAATCCGAATCACGAAATCCTATAATTTCTAATGATTGCAAAAGTCCCATAAATTCCGTTCGTGCTAACGATCCAAAAATTCAGAAATTTTCGTATTAAAACGATTATTTGCGAATGCGATAGTCACTAAATTTTCATATCCGAACAATCGTAAATGAGAGCGAAAAGCTTTCTGACTTTGATCCTTCTGTGCATGATTTTGGAAGCCTCCCATAGGACTCAATGGCACTCTGCAGCTCCAACCTGGCCAAAGGAAAGTTGCGATAAACAAATTGTCACAAAGTATGAAAAGGTTGCTCAAATTAACGAAAATATTGCAGAAAATATGCATTTTTTTGTAATCGGACCTGTCGTACTTTAATGAATGAGCCCCCAAGGTTACCTTCCCGTAATTTGGAACTCGCTGGATAATGGGTTTCCGGATAAGGGATCCCATACCTAACATAATAATGTGTTTTCACCTGCAGTGTAATTCTGCTTGCTGTAATCAGGGGCAGACACCAGATTCACACTGTATAAGTACAATTTGCAGATTAGGAATGGTGGTAGTGCAGTATAGATAAGACCCCAGGTATTGGCCTACTGCACTGTGGGTCTATGAATTGTAAATGAGCCCTAATATTTCTTAATGGAAACAAATGTAACATTACTCATCAATATACTGTATGTTCTCTAGCTAGCACTAGAAATGTAAACTAGAAACATGTGTGTGTATTTGAATAATAATACAAAGTAATCACTGGCAGAACTGGAACTGACCCTGTAGTTTGTGTATGAGCGAATTTCCACTCTAAATACTGGTGACCAACACGAAATGTCATCCACGGGCAGCCAAGAAGTGTAAATAATATGTACTCTGCTTGAACTTTGATTGATGCATTTTTATCTGTCCCCGATTTTCCTAAAAGCTTTCTTTTTCAGGAGACACTCTGTACCTGCACTTTTTTTTTAGCAATGAAGGCTTATTACATCCTCTCCTGTGATGCATCATGCAGTACGAGATTGCTCTAGTCATGTTGCGTTATGTTTTATTGTGTATCTCACCATGATGACAGTCTGGTCTCTCTGGTTATATCAAAACTGGGGGTTTTTTTGTCTCTTTTTTTTAGAACTTTTCTTGATACGTCATTCTAGCTTCATGATAAAATGGAAAAAAGCATATAATAGCTAGCTAAATGCTAAATAGATAGCTAGAGAGATAGCTAGGTAGATAGACAGATTTAATCCGCAAAAACATTGTTCATAATTGCATGGTCCCTGAACCATCCAATACCTAGAATACATTGATTATGATTGATGGGGTACCATACAAGCACAGATAATCATGCAAAGCTTTTTTAATACAATGTTATCTGTGCATGTATGGCCACCTTAAGACATAAATGGCGACTGCATCATTTTACCTGTGTTTTACCCATACATACAACTCTTACTACAACGCTTACAAACTTTAAAGTTTGGTGTAGTGGGTTTATAACTATCGGTTATTGACAGATAGTGTAGCTAAACTGCAAATTTAACATTACCTGGTCTAAATTCAATTCACAATATCACATATTAGTTATATTAAGTGAATATAAAATTATTGTCAAACAACTGGATTATTAATTATGTACATTAATTCACATCTGAAAATCTTCAGGTACATCACTTTTACCATCTGTTAAAATTCTCTGGTGCATAACAGCCAAGTTGCTTTCCAATGTGTAAATACAATTATACATAAGTAAAGAAGGTCAGCCATTTTTTTGCAGGTATCTGCGCTATGTTTCAGACCACAGAGAACTGCAGCTGTTTTCAGCATTCTGAGGAACGCGTCAAGCCGAGAAGGGTATGTTGTAGGGTTGAGCCCATTATGTTTCTTTGATGCTTTTACTATAATAATAAAGACTTTTGTATTTTTAAATTGACTGACTGTTGCTCCATGCTTGGGACTAGTAGCTGTTTTCAGCATGTCTATATTCATGAAAGGCAGGAGTGGGATGGCACTTTGGAGGCCTCTTCTTACCCCTACCTGTTAGGTTCCCTAGTCGGGGGCAGCAGGGGACGCAGGTCACAACAGGGCCCTGTGGGCAGAAAATAAATGACTCCTGTCCCCATGTACAATTGTGCTGTTCACAAAAAGTGTGCAACATGCTAATATTTTGATGGATTTTGATCATGTAAAAGTGGATATTTAATACCCACCCAAAACATAGAAACAATACTTTCAATGCCGACCTCCAGGTCATTAATAAACAAGTTAAAAATTAAAATAACAAAGAACAGACCCCTCTGGTACTCCACTCACAACACTGGTCCAAATAGAAAATGTTCCATTTACCACCACTCTTTGTAATCTATCCTTCAGCCAGTTCTCTATCCAATTACAGATATTATGTTCCAGACCAGTGTTCCTTAATTTAAACATTAACCTTTTAACTTAGCAAAGTCTACATAGATCACGTCCACTGCCAGCCTAAATGCAAGATTCCTGCTCACCTCCTCATAAAAGGCAATTAAATCAGTCTGGCAAGATCGCATAAAGCCATGCTGGCACAAACTCATAGTATTGTGATTTTCAATGTATTTAAGTATCTTATCCTTTATTACCCTTTCCAAAAGCTTTCCTATGACTAACCGGCCTATAGTATAACAGGATCCCTTTTTGAATTGCGGCACTGCATTCGCAATTTACCAGTCTCTGTGCACCATGCCAGCCCTCAATAAATCCTGAAAAATAATGCAAAGAGGTTTGGCAGCTCGTTTGTAGCCTGGGATCAATACCATCCGGCCCCACACCTATGTTTACTTACACATGTTCGAGTCTGTGTTGAATTTACTCCCACTACAATTGGGTCTGTTTAAAAGGAAGCCTTGATTAGGTGGTTTCTCAGTTGTGTAGCCAGACAAAAAAATAACAATATTTTTTTCCTGTTCTCATCAACCAACTGACCCCCCTTGCTCCATTTACTAATTACATATTTTAAACATAGTTTTGGATCTATTTTTTTGCAGGACAGTCACGATTTTAACAGCTCTGCCCACAGTCCTAGATTCGTATTGAAAAGTCCTTCATTTCCATTTTATCTCCTACAATGAATGCCAAAAAAGATACAAAGTTTCTCAAACCTAAGTAGATAAGTAGGCTTTTGGTAAAGAGACCAGAATATTCAACAGTCAACACCTGCACTTACAATTGTAACCAATAAGATAAACAGGTCCCTTGGGGGAACTGAGACTTGCATCTTAAAGGAGAAGGAAAGTCATTCTGGCATTTTACTGCCAAAAGATTTGCCACATTAGTGCCACTTAGAACAATATATTTATTCTGCAGAAAACATTGCCATACCTAAGTAAAGAGCCCTAGAAGCTTTCTCTATTTGCTTAAGACAACAGCAGCCATTTTAAATAGCTTCCTGTTTGCAGTCTAGCTGTTATAGCTCAGATCACACATTCCTAAGGGAGGGGGAGGGAGTTCTTAGCATTCTTGAGGGAGTGGGGAGCAGGAGGGGGAGCAAGGAGAGAACTGCACAGACTCTGGCTCAGGGAATGAAGGATTTTTCTGAGAGAGGAAGTCAGACACCTGAACAACATGTTTACAAAAATGTAGACAAGAAATCCTTTGTTTCTTTTGATAGAGCGTTTCTGTGAGTGCTTATGGCTGTATTTACATAGACCTTTCTGATAAAGCTTACTTAGTTTTCACCTTTCCTTCTCCTTTAAAGGGCAATTTCACCTACATTAGCAAAACTGTAATTACCCATAAAACAATTACCCCAAAACCTCCAGAAATGTGTTTAAACTTTACATTACCTGCCAAATTTTGTAAAATGGGAGTGATATTTAGGGAGTGTGGTCACAAAAATGGGCATGGTCAAACAATATTTGTTTTCATTTTGTCCCTCTTTGCATTTTTTAAATGTTAGGAGGTATGCCTCTGTCCGTCTAAATTCACAGCTCAGTCACATGTTTCGTACCACCAGGTCTCAGCAATACCAGTTATAAAATAATTGTTAAGCACGTGCTATAAACACCAGCTCTGCCAATTTACCTGACAAATTCTGTGCATTTGCCAGCATACAGAGAATGTTACTACTTTTCCCTCTGACAAATGCATTACTCCTTCATATGTGACTTGCCAAACACTTTGCAATGTCCTTTAGGGTCTTCTTAAAATCATTATAAATCAGTTTTTCAATCCTCAACTGCTTGATTGCTGCCATGTAGATCCGTGACTATCCATTGATATAAGTAATAGAAAGAAATACAGGGCTTAAGGCACTTTTTCAGTTCTGGAACTGTATATTTCCAGCTTCACGTTTGCATTGAAACATTAAGAAATATTAAGAAAATAAGAAATGCTTCCAAGTATATGTTCTTACTTGAATATTCTGGGAGATAAAAGATTACTTTACTTATGATATATTCCACAAAAGTTTAGAAGACGAAATATTGTCCCCCCAGCTCTCTGCAGCAATGAAATTCACAGAATTACAAATTGACATTTCTGCACTTCAGTGGAGCTTGTATTCCCCGGTTTAATACTGTCCTTTTTGCATGGCTGCTATTGCCTTCTTTTAATACCAGACCTAACAAGAGGGAATTAAGCCTTTTCCTTTGCATCCACATCTTTTTAAACATTTTTTGCAGTGTACCAGACACAGTAAAAATTAACAAATAGGCAAACGTATATAGTCTGGCACCGAAAAAGCATGTAAGCCTACAAAGCAGATATATCTTACTTTCACTTTTTATATACTCATCTGGTTCTTTAATGCACTTAGTGCAGTTCTAGTCAGATTGAGAAAATTATTGTTCATTCTTATAGCACAGATGTGTTAATGTGTGATGCAAGTGCTGTGTAATGCCACTATATAAAGTACAAAAGTAAGGTCCTTAAATACTAAGTTTGCAGAGAAAAAAGAACTTGACCCCTCTCTGGGTCAGAGCCCTGACCTCAAACAAATAGCTTCAAGGCTGAACTGGAAACTTTAGAGGTTTTCAGATTTTTTATGCTGTATTTTTTGTGCAACTTTTTCCCGCACATACTTTTTCAGTTCAGACTTTTTAGTAAGACATAGTTCCGACATTCATGAAAATGGGTTTATTTGAATTTTTAAAAAGAAACGAGAACAGTTAAGAGTTTTAGTAAATCTGCCCCTTAGCAGAGGTAGGGTATATGGGTTATGCCAAGTGCTGTAAATCAATGCATGGTGACATCCCATCTGGTTAGTAGAAAATCATGTACCTTTAGATCCATTCCCTTTCCTTTCCCGTTTCACTGCTTCCCCTTAGGTCTGTTTGTCAATTATTGCTGCAGCAACTGAACAAACTCCAGTTCGAATGCTCCTCACAAATGACCTCCAACCTTTTCTTCTTTCTGAGATATTCTCTTGCATTATATCACATACAAATTTAACCAAAAATATGTAAAAAGACTTATTAGACAATGTGACCATATGAGTGGCTAATTTATTATTCCTTGGTCATTTTTGTATGAGTTACTTTTGGGTAATACATTACCTGTGGGGTTTTTTTTTAGCATTTTTAAACATACATGAGCATTATGGATATTTGCTACAATGTTGCTGGCATTGCCCTCTTTTTACTTTGAAAATGCTGTTTATTACATATCAACCTTTGTACCTTAAGAATTGTACTTTGGCACAATTCCTATTTCTACATGCATTTCTCCAATGACCCGGCTATGGCTGCCAACTCTATAATGCACAACCGCTGCAAGCAATGGCATTATATTACTTTTTATTCTCTTGTTGTATTGCTTTAGAAAAATCAGAACTAGCCCTTATCTGCAGATAATTACATACTAAGCACCATCATTTCTCCATAAAGTTGTAAAGTGTATAGTTTTCCTTTGTATATGATGCCAGTGCCAAGAAGAGGATGTACTTTTGTCCATTAGTAGTCTTTTAATATGCTCAGGCATTTGAATTCTATGTTGATATTCTAAGAAATACATTTCACTGGTAGCAACTAATTAGCCCATGAGACACAGGGGAAAGTTATACTTTCTATTAGTATCAAACATACTGGTATAAGCTTCATAGAAGTTCACATTTGGGATGCATGCCAACACAGTAGTTTAAATTGATGCTTCATTGTATAGGTATGGGACCTGTTATCCAGAATGCTCGGGATCTGGTGTTTTCCGGATAAGGGATCTTTCTGTAATTTGGATCTCCATAACTTAAGTCTGCTAAAAATCATTTAAATATTAAATAAACCCAATAGGATTGTTTTGCATCCAATAAGGATAAATTATATCTTAGTTGGGATTAAGTACAAGGTACTGTTTTATTATTACAGAGAAAAGGGAAATCCTTTCCATAATTCAGAACTTTCTGGATAATGGGTTTCTGGATAAGGGATCCCATACCGGTCTTTGGATTTAGGCTTAATTATAGAGTTTCATTTTATAATCTAAAAAGATGTTGGTAGGTTGATTGGCATCCTATGATAGTGTTGGCATGTCTATAGTAGAAAATGATTTAATCTCATCTTATTATAACAATGTTATCATGAAAATATTATTTGTCAGTGTCAGCAAGGAATAGAGCATGTAACAATTGATGTTAATTGTTAATATTACCTGACTATGTCATCACTAGTTCAGGCAATCAGACGCCAGGTCCCATTTTGCTTTTTCATCTTAGTGTATGGCTGTGATTGCATTTCATATTTTGCAATATTTATTGCCAGTACAATAGAGAAAAAAAATGACAATTCTTATTTTGTTTTAGTTTTTGAAAACAGAAAGTTTGTCCAATTTATTTACATAGAAAATAATACAGTGAAGCCAGCAGTGTAATTTATCTCAAGCAGGGAACAGATTGAAGTGGATGAAAAGCTCGACACGAAGAACAAATGCTATCCAGGTTTAACTAGCATATTTATGTTTGATAAAACATTTCACCATGAAGCAGTAAAAATGGCTGCAACTTTATTCTTATTCTAAAGACTGCTAAATATACATAGGGCAGTGAATCCCATCAAGGCAAGAGAAACAAAGGCAAGCAATAAAGCTCTCCTACTTTTAGCATAGACTGACACACTGATAATCAGATTAAACACCATAAATCAATAATGTTGATTTGCATCAAACAACTTCTACTGAAGTCTGATGTGAACCTCAATTGTGCAATATAACATTATCCAGTATTGCTAGTTACAATAGTGGCATCATTTTCTCAAATGTCTGACATTAACTAAAAAGTCTAAACTAAAGAAGTCTATCTGGAAAAGTTGCACAAAAGTCATGAAAATACTGAATTATTTGACAGTGTGCCTATGACTACGTATCTTTTGTATACGAAACGCGTCAGGACCTTTTTGTTTTAAGATCTCTACAATAAAGGCAAGTTTTAGTGGACCAAGGAGTGCGTGCCATTTCTCTTCAAACTGACAAGAAAAACAGCATAAAAAATCCGAAATCTTTTTCAAAGCAAAAGAAGGATTCTCCAGGGGAGGGAGAGAATATCTACTGTTGACTTCTGTATTATCTTGGCAGGTATTAGCTGGCAAATAGTCGGACTCAGATTTTTAGCTGTTATGTTGCACAGTAAAAAAAAAAAAAATCACAACTTTTTTTCTGCGACTTTTAGGGGATAATTCACAATAGAACAGTTCTATGAAAACACTGAACAGATATTTTTTTTAATAATGTTGTGACTGTGACCACCTATTGAAGCTCTGTGAATGGTGTCTATCTGTGTGTGTCTGTGTTCCAGTGTGATCTAAAAATTCCTATTTTATGAATTTCATTATGGTAGTAGCAAAGTCTGAACTTAACAAAAGTTGCAAACATGCTGATTAAAAATCCGAAAAGTTTCAAAACAAAAGAATGATTCTCTAGGGAAGGGACATCTGCCATTGACTTCTACATGATCTTGGCAAGTTGTAGCTGGAAAATTGATGGATTTTCATCTGTTTTGATGCAATCTCTGAAGTAGCAACTTACACATGTAATTTGGAAGGTACATTGTGCTTTTATGTAAATGTAAAGTTGTTAAGTAAAGTCTAAAATCTCAACTTTTCCAAAAGAGTATTTGAAAATGGCAACATTAGTCAAATGGATGATAGGCAAAGATGCACAGGCATTCCAATTCACAGTCTTATATAAGAAGCCTGGCATAAATTGAACTCATGGGAACCTGTGTGTGCTTATTTTATATAAAAGTAGATAATTATTCCAATATGTTTTTATATAAATTTGTGTTGCTTAAGGTTATTATATGCTTGTTTAAAATAAATCAGGTAAGCTATTTTTTTTTTCTCCTTCTTTCTGTGCCATGAAGGTCTAGTTATCATTGAGTTCACATTTTTTACTATAACTAAAAGCCATTACAGGTATAGGATCTATGCCTGGAACCTGGGGTTTTTCGGAGAAGGGATCTTTCCGTAATTGTGATCTCTATAACTTAAGTCTACTAAAAAACATTTAAACATGCAATAAATAGGATTATTTACCACCATCATGGCATGGATTTGTGCATCTTAGTTACCATCAAGTACAAAGTATTGTTTTATTATTACAGAGAAAAAAAAATGATCTTTAAAAATTTTTTTTATATTTTCTTTAACCCTTTCCCTGCCATGCACATAGCTACTACGTTGTTGGTTTCCTGCCAACACCGTAGTACCTACGTTTTCTTTCCCTAAGTGATTCTCTCTGCATCGGCGGCAAAAGCCACCAGTGCAGAGAGACAGACGTGCCCCAAACCCCTTCAGCAACGAGCCGAGGGGGTTGGGGGGGATGGTCCTGCAATGCGATTGATGCATCGCATCTGCTGCTTGTACTGCTTCCTGCTTTCCCCCCAGCGGCGCCTCCCACCTACTTCCTCCCGACGACTGCAGCATGGAGGAGCAGGGAACCGATCTGACCTTCAGGACAGGTAAGTGTGACTTTATTTTTATTTATACACACTTTTACACACACTTACATACATTTATATACATTTATACACACATACAACACAATTTAGCACAGGTTTTTTTTTTTTTTGCTGTTTTTGTTTTTTTCCACTTTGCACTTATATACACTCATATACACACTGTCACACAACTTTTACATGTACACATGTATACACAAACTCACAAAAACGTTTTAATTTTTTTTTTTCATTTTACTTTTTTTTTTTTTTTAATTTCCCCCAAAAACTGTTTATTTTGACAGCGTGACTATTGGATCAGATATTCTGACCACTAATTATGCTGTCATGTGACTTATTTTGTTGTTTCATTGATCTGCACAATTTTTGTGGTTTTATTGCATTTTTATCCCTATATTAGTATTCCTGATCTGTTTTTAGCATAGCTTTGCCTTGTGTAACTTTGGTGTACAAAAATAACTTTACCTATTTTGAATTCATCAGAATGTGTACTTTCCAAAAATATATGGTTTTCTGGGGGTCCCTGTGTAGTTTGGGGGTCTTACGGCATATAATAGGCTGTCAGGGGGCTGTGTGCAAAAGCTGAGTTGGCAGGCGAGCAATCCATATGTGCTATTTTCATTTTGGGGTCAGTACACACCACAGACTTTCGTATATCTATGCATATTGAGCATCAAACTGTTCAAAAGGCCTCTGGTGTTCCTATTTGGGGTGAGTTGCCTTTGTACGCAAGAAATTGTAAGATAAATGCGGCAAACTGCAACATTTTTATGTTTCTTAAATGTCATAAAAACCACTAACTTTAGGAAAGCTTTGCAGATTGGTACTTTGGTGTAGAAAGGACTCTTTACCCTTGTTGGATTTGTCAGAATGTGTACTTTCCAAAAATATATGTTTTTTTGGGGGTCTCTGTATAGTTAGGGGGGTTACGGTACATAATACGCTGTCAGGGGGCTCTGTGTGCAAAAGCTGAGTTGGCGAGAAATCCATATGCGCTATTTTTTGATTTTGGGTTCAGTACACCACAGACTTTGGTATATCTATGCATATTGGGCATCAAACTGTTCAGTAGACCTTAGGTGTTCCTATTTGGGGTGATTTGCCATTGTATGCAAGAAATTGTGTGAGATAAATGCGGCAAACTGCAATATTTTTATGTGATTTTCTGAAATGTCATAAAAACCACTAGCTTTGGGAAAGCTTTGTAGATTGGTACTTTGGTGTAGAAAGGACTCTTTACCCTTGTTGGATTTGTCAGAATGTGTACTTTCCAAAAATATAGGGTTTTTAGGGGTCACCCTACATTTCTGCAGCTTCTACCCCTCATAAAACTGCCATGTGCTTATGAATTAGGTAAAGATAAGCCATGAAATTAGTGTGCACAAGGTATATTTGGGGGTCTCTAAGTGCCATGTGCTTTGATAAACCTATGTACAGTGGGCATCAAACTGTTCAGTAGACCTCTGGGGTTCATATTTAGGGTGTTTTATCTTGTTACCTAATGACCTGTAGAAAATAAGATACTGTATAATGGATGTTTTGAGGTGATTTTTGGAAATGCCATAAAAATCATCAAACTTAGGAAAGCTTTATGGCTTGGTACTGTGGAGTAGAAAGACACGGGTACCCATTTTAGATTCGGGGGAATGTGTACTTTCCAAAAATATATGGCTTTCTGGGGTGAATGTACTTTTTACTAGCGTTATCCCACATCTAATGATGTAAATGAAATGACAGAAATGACAGTACATTTGGGTGTATGTTCACATTGGGGCCCCTACATGCCACATACTTAAGTAAACCTATACATATTGGGCATCAAACTGTTCAGTGGACCCCTGACATTCATATTTAGGGTTTTATTTGGTTACTTTATGACCTTTAGGAGTTAAGATACTATAGACTGGAAGCTTTGAAGCGATTTTTAAAATTTTTTTACAAATTTTGATAAAAACCAATAAATTTAGGAAAGCATTGTGACTTGATAGTTTGTAGTAGACAGACAGTTGTGCCTATTCTGGATTCCACAGAATCTGTTCTTTCTAAAAATGTAACATTTTTTGGGATAAACTTTCTGTTAGCGGAATTTTTGGCCTTAAAATCTAAAGTATGGAGCAGTGCTTTGGAAATTTGGTAGTGTACTGCTGGAGGTTTTTGACCTATACAAGTGAGAAATCTCCATAAAACTATATATATTTGGTATTGGCACGTTCAGGAGATATGGGACTTTCCAAATCAGGTGTATTTTCATGCATAAAATAATTTTTGTTTCTGGTATATGTGTTTATATTATGGAAAATATTTTTTTTCATTTTTTAGACATTTAGAAGCCTATATCTTGTTACAAAATTGGAATTACACAAAAATTCTACCATATTTTAAAAGCTTAGGTTATCCTGAAAAAAATGATATATTGTTTTCCTGGGTAAACTAAAAGTCCCCCCAAGGAAAGGTCCCTAGTAAAACAGTGCAAAATGTTCAAAAACTGTCTGGCAGTAGAAGTTCCGCTTTGTTCAAAACGGCTGGCAGTGAAAGGGTTAAATGAACTGTCTGGGTGATGAACTAGCTGTAATTAATAATGTTGTGATCCGAATATGAATACCTTGAAATTCTCTTTTTTTGTAAGAATTTTCATGTGCTTACAAACAAAAAAAAATTACTAAAACCTCTAATACCACAAATTAAGCAGAGATTGTTACAATTTGCCTAGGACAGCTCCCATGTAGTACATTACTGCAACAGCTTTCAGATGGTGACGTTTTGTATTAGTGTTATTCATGGTTTTATATTGTTGATATTGTGTTCTTCTTTTGTCCACTAGGTAATTGTTTGCTGCACTTTGGTTTGGAGATGTTTGAGCCCAACAGTTGTAGATGACAAATAAACTTCCAGAACAAAGCCCTTTCTCTTTGCAATGTTACTTGTAGTGGTCTGACTCTCTCTCACTGTATTCTGTTCTTTGTTGAAGGTTTCCTGCTTCGTATGACTCCATCCAATTATGCCTTTCCTTGAGATGTTATACCATTCCCCTTACATTCTCAAAGCTATTTTCTCTTCATTCCCCAACTTCTTCAATAATGCTGGCAGCTGAGCAAATATAGTCTGGGGATTTGCAGCATTGTCTGAAGAAACATTTACTGGTACAATTTACACATTGTTAACAAATGTAGGATTAACAGACGCAGTTAAGTCTTTTTATGTAAAATTACCACCCACATTTTTTAACTTGTTGGGTGGGTGGTTGAAAGCTTCAAAGGGGGATAATATCATGTTCTTCATTTTTAAGGCCTTTGTTCTTTCACTTTTCAAACAAGACACACTATTACAAGTATAAAGATGAACAAAGATATTATTACATGATTAATACCCTAAGGAATTGTCATTTTTAGCATTAAAGCAATGCACTTTGTTAACAAGGATTATGGCTTTTTGCTTTCTGTCTGAAAACTAATTGCTAATTATCTCAATGTCGGCATCATACTAAAAGTAAGTTTTAAAGGTGAACTACCCCTTTAATAGGCCACTATTGGTTTATGGTTATCTGTATAATAGATCAATACCTCTGATATTTCTTACGCATGTTAATTTGGGACATTATCATTATTATTTTTTTAATAGACCTTTGACAAATTGGTGTAAGCAGTCACACATTTTCAAACACTTATCTATGTTCCCATAATTCTAGGATTTCTCCTGCATATCCCAAGTGGCAGTTCATCACCTTTACCTAATCTTTCCCATGTTTGGAGTTGACCCAAAGTCAGTACAGGCATGGGACCTGTTATCTGGAAACCAATTATACAGAAAGATCAGAATTACAGATCAGAGGCCATCTCCCATAGTCTCTTTTAATCAAATAATTCAATTTTAAAAATGTACTCGATCTCAACTAAGTTCTAAACAATTCTTATTGAAGGCAAAACAATCCTATTGGGCTTATTTAATGTTTAAATTATTTTTATAGTAAAGATTTTTATGTAAAGATGCCTTATCAGGAACATTCCATGTCCCGAGCATTCTGGATAACAGATCCCAAGCATTCTGCATAACAGATCCCATACACCTGTACTGGTGACTTTGATCCACAAAATGTTTTGCATGCAATGTGGGTACATTTTTTAAATTGTTTTTAATTCAAGTTTATCTCTATATATGTAATAGACATTGAGGCACACATACTAGTGCCGAGCGAATCTGTCCTATTTTGCTACCCCCCAAAATTTGCAAAATGTGGGTACCTCAGACTGTTTTGATGCGCGCAACTTTTTTGACGCGATTGCGCCTTTTTTATGTGACTGTGTATTTTTCATGCCAAAATTTTGCAGAACTATCACAAAACAATTTGCCAATGGCAAAATGCGGAGTTTCACTGCAAACAATAATTTTTCATTTATTAGTGGCCCAACACATTGATCCCAGCCACGATGTACAAATTAACAGATACATTTTTTTTTTTTTTTGCTAGATCCAGTGTTTTGCCTTTTGTACAGGTCTACTATGTCTTAATAGTGTAATTTTTCCCACAGACCATTGTAGTTGATGGTAATGAATCATGCATAATACATTTCTGCTGACAGCAAAAAACACATTTTATATATCTTTTTTAAAAAATATTCTTAAGACATGGGGCACATTTTTTTGTAATTCAAATAAACTCATTTCCACAAATGCCTGACATTTAGTTACAATTCTAAACTGAACTGAAGTCAGGGCTAGAAAAGTCGCGAAACTGTAACTTTTTTTAATTGTCACATTGAAACCTCTACTTTTTAGAATTGTCGAACAAAAAACAGCGCACAAAATCTGAAACCTCTAACATTTAAAAGCAAAAAGGGGATCCTCCAGGGAAGGGACATCTGCCATTGGCTTCTACATGATCTCGGCAAGTTTTAGCTGGTGAAATGTCGGACTTGGATTTTTAGCTGTTATGTTGCACAGTAGATCTCGAAGAAAATTGCAACTTTTTTTCTGTGACTTTTAGCACTAAAAAATCCAAATCGGGGAAAAAGTAAATGGTCACCATGGTGTTACAAATTAGGGGGCAATCCAATCTTAGATAATGCATCCCATCCATATCTGTACTCTGTACTGGCACACACACAGTCCATATCTGTATATTGGTTTTATGACATGGTCAGTTATGTAGAACTAATTTAACATGTATCTTCAGTAGGAATATGTCAGGCCAATTATAGAAAAAGTATAAACCAGATGGATTGCATGGATAAAGCTCAGCAGGATGGATCATTTGTTTCTTTTAGAATCAACAATAAGAATATTTCAAGAAATTTGACATTTCTATAAGATGAGCAGGGACAGGTACAAAAAATTTTTGCAAAAGGCCACTAATCCTGGTTTTTGTTAATGACTGATACAGATGTCCTCGTCTGTCAAGAAATAGTTACCAGAAACACACATCAACGCTATGGCATTATAAAGAGCTAATAACAAAAGTAAATGTGTGATCCAGAGCACAGTCTTTTTTCTATACATCTTGCATGGCATCATAAAGAGATTGCTGTTTTTTCCACATTTGTTTTCTAGATTAACAAAGATACATGTGGCTTATATAGATATCATATATAAATGAAGATAATCATCATATTTATGAAGATGTAATAATTCTAAAATTAGGAACATTTAGGTTGATTTGAAATTCTTTTGAAATTTCCTATTTGATCTATAATAAATCTGCCCCGGAATATATATATATGCTCCAGAATGTACATATATATATATATATATATATATACCCTAGAACAGTGCTGTCCAACTTCTACGGTGCCGAGGGCCGGAATTTCTCTAGCATACATGGTGGAGGGCCGCTAATGGAAGCCAGTTTTGACCACTCCCCTTTATGAAACCACACCCACTTCAAACCACACCTATTTTATCACAATGGTGGTAGCACAGCAAAATCCCAAATGCTTGGTCCTTACTGTGGGGATATCAACCATCATTCATATGTGAAAGATTTATGTCATATTAAGATATACCCTTAAATTTCATATGCCTCCTCCTCCCCTGTGGATAGCAGAGCAACCCCCAGTACATAATTATACACCTTAGGGACCATTTAATGGCTATTTCCAACTGCTAACAAACTCCCACAACAAACCCCCTGCCAGGTTCACCTCCCACACGCAGCATAGGGCAAGCAGAGTATGGCATACACAGGCAGCACTCTGCCTGTCCTAAGCTGTCTGTGCGTGCCATACTCTGCGTGTCCTACCCTGCCTGTGTGTGCCATACTCTGCCTTCCCTATGCTGCCTCTGTGTGCCATACTCTGCCTGCCCTACCCTGCCTGTGAGTGCCATACTCTGCCTGCCCTACCCTTCCTGTGTGTGCCATACCCTACCTGACCTATGCTGCCTGTGTGTGCCATACTCTACCTGCCCTATGCTGGCTGTATGTGCCATACTCTGCCTACAGTACCTATGTCTGAGGTGTGAAGAAGTGAACAATGGGAGTGATTACAGCCTGAGCCTGAGGTGTGAACACTGCAGGGGGTGAACAATGCAGGTATTAAAAGGTGTGAAAAACACAGGGGATTACATATTTAAACAATACAGAGGGATTACAGCCTGAATCTGAGGTGAGAACCATGCAGGGGGCCAGTTAATCTCAGTACTGATACCATTTAATGCTTACTCAAAGGTAAGCCATCAAAGCAGCCAGACAGGTGGGGGGCCACACAGAGGGGGGTCGCGGGCCGCATGCGGCCCGCGGGCCGCCAGTTGGACAGCACTGCCCTAGAATATATATATGTTAGTTATGTGTGGGCCGCCCCACAGCCCACAACATCAAAAGCGTGAGGGAACGGGTTGAGCCCTTCTGACTCCCTCCCTGCCCGTGACCTAACTGAGCCCAGCTTCTGGGTCTGGTGGCGTCTATTTATAAGCATGTGCCTGCCCCCCCAGTGATGTCATAGGTGGGGGGGTCCGGGTCTATAAATAGAAGCGAAGCCGCGGGCCGTTTCAGTTAAACAATTGAAACAAAGATCTACTTACAAGAAAAGGGAAATATTGGTTGTAGAAAACATGGTAAAAATAAGACAATATTTATTCCTCTGTATAAATGAACAATTTACAGTGCTGATTCACGAATTACGACAAATCCCCTCTAATCATCGTGTTTTACAGCAAACTAGAATAGATGATTAAACATCCACATCAACACACTGGCTAGGTTCTAGTTTTAAAATACAATTATTTTGGTGTTGGAGAGAATTAACTATTATAATAAGATCAATATCAAGACAGCATAAAACAAGGCTACAAATTAGTCCATGAAAACTTCTAATGCAAAGTAACCATTCCAATAAAAGATTGATGTGGTAATACAGTTTATAGAGGATTTGGAGCAACCATACAGAACATTATCTACTGTATCACCAATGTAATGAGGATCAGCAACATTCTATGTCTGCTCTTTGTCATCATATATTTATGTAAGGGAAAATTGTAGATGCCGCTGTGGAGGCATAACTTATGGATCATATTTGTTAAGTATTCAAAACACTATTTATAAAAGTGCATTGGTGAATTTTAAATTAATCAGCAATCAATAGGCTAACAGGAAATGGAAGAAACCCTAATTAGCTCAGTCTGAAAATAGGTTAAATTGAGGCATAAAAACTTCAGCCAAACATATCTGATGACAGCGGAATTCTGAAAATATGATTTAAAGCACAATTAACTTAATACAAATAAGTTGCCACAGAGTGTTTATTGCAGAAATGTGTATAGTATATACAGTAACATATAGCAGGCCTGGACTGGCAATTCATGAATTCTGACAAATGCCAGAGGGGCTGCTATAAGATGCCATAGACAGTCCCTATTTATTGGGCTGTGTGGGCTGTTTGGGGCCTATTTTAAATCCCAATCCAGGCCTAGTATATACATAAGTATTACCAGATATGATATTTTTAGCCATTTGTTTGTAGTATTATATAAAGAGGATGTATAACTTTCCTAAAACCTAGTCTTTTTGTCCCTCCCAGCCCATAAAAGTAGGTACACCAAACTTTAAACTTATGCAAGAGAATTGTGTTTGGGGTAAGCATACAACCTTTGCCAATGTTACACATCAAATTTCAGAAGGGCAGATTTAGAGCTGTTTAGATGTTTGGATTTAAATGCCTTTGGTACCAGTCATATTGAACCAAGAACAGACAGACAATTCTAAATAGAGATGGCAGGATTCTCAATACAGGATGTTTTTGCTTTAGTAGGGCCACTAGCCCTGGAGGACTTGTAAAAAGGAAACTGAAGCACCCAAATGAAACCACATATAAAACCTTCAAACAGAAGGAGAACTTACAAGTTTCATGAGAGCACCAAACCCAGAACTCCAGTGCTCACTAAGTCACCATGCACTCTTTTGTTGCATTATTGAGCATTATTGAAATCTAGTGTTTATTATGCCATAGAAAGACACAGTGAGTTTGCTGAAAAAAAGCACAAGGGTAATTTGGTTTGCGTAACACTGATCTTTGTTCTTTTTGGAAAAAAATGCTGAAAATGCTGAATGCTTTGCATAATTCAACCAATTGATGGACCATGAGTTTTATACCCCTTTGTTAAACTATGCGTAATTACATGGATCCCTCTATAAGGGCACAATTTTACTAATGATGAATAGAAGAAATGAAAGTGTGGATGTAACACCGTTTAACATAGATAACCCAGACATTCAAAAATATCAAGAAGGGGCTTATTTATTATAGTGGCATGCTCATGTGCTCTTGTTGCTCTTATGTTAGTGCATCATGCACAAGGTACAGAAAACATTACAGGTATGGCATCCGTTATCCGGAGATCCTTTGTGTATTTTAAGTTATTTCTCTGTAATAGTAAAACAATACCTTGCACTTGATCCCAACCAAGAAGTAATAAATCCTTATTGGAGGCAAAACAATCCTATGAAATATTTAAATAATGTTTTATTAGTTTTAAAGTATGGAGAGCCAAATTACAGAAAGATCCCTTATCCAAAAAACCATGGTCCCAAACATTCTGGATAAAAGGTCCCATACCTGTATCTTGCACCCATGGGCTCTATTGGTTGTGCCTGTAAAATGGCACACTTGTAAGTGGATGCCCCTGATATGGAGGGAACAAGCTACTTCCAGTTGTATATTATTCACTGTCAAATGCAACAGCATGTTGAAAAAGGGTTGAAAAAAGACCAGAGTCCATCAAGTTCAAACCTTCCAAGTAAACCCAGCCAAAATGTTAGGCACCCCCCAGTGATTTAAATATCTTCCTAAAACAAGCACCAACCCGGGGTAAAAGGAAGTCAAAATAGCATTAAGGTGGCAGTAAGTGGGTAAAGTACAACCAAACACTAGTATCAATGTGTTACTAGTGATGAGCGAATCTGTACCGTTTCGCTTCGCCGGAAAATTTGCAAATCTTTCACAAGATTCGCAAAACAGTGAAAAATTCGCAAAACGGCGAAAATGTTGTGCGTAAAAAAAAATTGTCGCCCGCGGCTATTCTTTTGTCGTGAGGCTATTCTTTTGTCGTGAGGCTATTCTTTTGTTGTGAGGCTATTCTTTTGTCACCTGCGGCTATTATTTTGTTGCGTCGTGGGCAAAATTTTTGGACGTGAGGCGAATTTTTCCACGGCAAATTTTTCCATCCGTTTCGCAAAACAATCCGCCAATGGTGAAACACAGAAATTCGCCGCGAATCCATGCCTGCCGAAACATTTCACCCATCACTATGTGTTACACATGTAAAATATTAAAATGATGAACCTTTATTGAATTTCAATCTAAAATATAGTCATAGCATTTTTAGTATTTTCTGCTTATACTGAGAACTATACACATCATGATACATATCTGATATCATAATGTATAATTATGCTGATTGCATTTTTCGATTATGAGATAATTGAAGTTATTAGCATCCCTCTCGTGTAAGCTGAACATAACAATGTGCCGTTTCCTTGCAGCAGCAATTAGAAGGTAGGGCAATCAATGAAAAAACATTATAACTAGGACAAAAGTAGCTGACATAAAGAAAAATAAAAAAGAGTAAAATTATACTTTAGGCAAAATAATATGGATGCAGAGTATCTGTACAGAGAATCACAAGTAGCTATACATGGCATAATTTATAAGAGTTGCTGATCATGGGAATAAATTGATGAGTTGTGTTTTCCTTCATTTCTTGGTTTAATTGCTACCTACATAGCTCATCAACAAGATTTCAAAGAGCAGTGACAGTTTTATATTTTCACTTTGAATAGCAGTTTTTTGTAATGGTATGTATATATCCCACAAAAGTGCCAGATCAAGATCATTAGCATCAGAATATGTTATTTCTGCTATTCCAGCTAACACATTTAATCTATAGTGGGTCAAGTAATAATTGCAAACAAATGACACGTTGCTAGTTTTGCCAGTTTTGTTCTAAATTTTTCCTCTTTCACAAATATTTGCAGTCTCAAAAAAAAAAAATGGCTCGGAGAACCAATATTACAGACCAATATTTGACAATGTCTGTTTACTCAAAATGCACTTTCTTGGCTATACTGTACAATAGCTGTTTAGAGAAAGCCATACTAAAGTGTGTCAAGGGCTAAATAAGGGTGAAATTAAGATGTAGTTGGGATCTACCTTGGTTGTACTTTAATACCTAGTTTTTAGGCTGGTCCATTTCCCAGGATTCTCTCTGCTTTGCGTACAAATGAAAAGAGGCTCTCTTTCTAAAATGCTTTTCATGTAGATCTGCAATACGTTTCTCTGTATAGATAAGCTGACCAGAAATCCAATGCCAGACTGTGGGAGAATTTATTTTATAGGATATTTCATAAAAATAAAAACTGTAGGTGTGCAGCTGGATTCCTTTTCAGGATTCCCTCTGCTTCTTATTAAAATGAACAGAGGGTCTCCTTACTCTGCTTTTCAAAAGCTATTACATACAAATGTATACAGTGAGGGACTAGAGTGGCAGGGGGCTACCAGGTCTGCCGTCTGGAGACCCCCACCCCAATCGCGAGCTCCTGCTCCCCAAACTGTGTACGGCATCCTGTACCACACCGGCACACGCAGGTTCCAGCAGGGGGAGCGCCAGCGCATTCAGTCCCCAGTGGGGGAGAGGGAGGGATGAGTGGAGCGGGCTGGGTTACCAGGGGCCCACCAGGTTTTTTCCTTGTGTCAAGTTTTGGAAGCACAGAGACACGGTTGTACCCAAAGCAAAGTCTCCTGCAGTCTAAAAGTCCACATGGGGCTACCAAATAGCCAATCACAGTCCTAATTTGGCATCTTCAAAGAACTTTTTCATGCTTGTGTGGCTCACCAACACAGTGTGGCTCATGAGTAAAAAAGGTTGGGGATCCTTGCTTTAAAGGACAGCTTAGCATCTTTAATCTGCTGTTCAATTAAGTTTTTGTAAACTGTTAAAAAAAACACTGGTGCCACTGATTTATTCACTTTGAGCATTCTAGTTCAGCTAGATCCTACAAGTTCAAGAGTCACAAGCAAGCTTGCTCTGCAGGGAGTTGCTGGGACTTGTGCCTCACTCAGCAGGGCAGGTATCAGGTAAAACTCCAGTGTCCTCTATACATGTAAACACAAATACAGCACCCCATTTACCAATAGGCTCACAATAACATAGATGGACCAGTGGCATAACTATGATTTCCTTCCTCCCTTTTCCACATAAAAAATCTTTAGGGATCCTGGAATGCACCTTGACAATACACAATGGAAGCCCTCCCACCCTGTGCCCCACTCCCTCTCCCAGTCTGGCACTCACTCGCCTGCTGTGGTGGTGAATTTAACCTCTCTTGCAAGGGGACTGCCATACATACCATACAGCAGACCCTGTGGCCCCTGTCAGCCCTCAATCAACACATGATTTTAGGCAACAATTACATTATTTTGAGATTGCTTTCGAAACTTGAATATAGAACCCTACATTTTAAGTTATTCATTTATGTAGGGAAATGTATCTGGTGGTGGCATGAAGTACATTGGGTTGCATAGTGCATTTTGTGCTGAAAATGTGAGCAGAGTCAGACTAGCTAACAATAATACTGCATCTTTGTTACAATTGATAGAAACTGATGGAAATCAGTGTTCTGCCAGTGAACTAAAATGCCATGAAAGGATTTTCCAGCAAATGAAAAATGTCTTTTATTTTAACATCTGATTTTCAGAAAAGTGTAAATTGTGGCCAATATTTAGCAGTAGAAATTTAATTTTCTCGTTCCATTGAATATCACCTACAATCGCCATTTATATTAGATATGGACCACGAACATTGTAGTGATTTGAAACATTAGACCTAAGGCGTCAGTCACGTCACAGTACATGACAGTTCTTTTGGCTCTTGACGCGCTGTTATTTGAATTTATTGAGTTGATTTATCATCACATTAGGAGATGTATGTGTATGCACACAGGCCAGTCATATATTTGCAATTAATTCAGCTGCAAGCCTTTCATGCTCCATTTGGAAGGTCATAATGGATAACACTGGAAGCATGCATTCAATTGCTATCAATGGCAGATTAATTCAGAATAATGTATTTATCTGCTTGTATTGCAGAGCGACACCCTGATATTTCACATAAACTCATTTTGCTTGCCAATTAGTGCTGAAACAGTGAGATTATTTATCATATATAGTGCTGAAGAGCAGCAGTCTGTATATAAGTTATAATATAATTTAACCACTGTCGGTCAAGGGAGTATTCATCATCATCTAATCCATCATCATTTGCTCTCTTTATAGAATTTTCCAGCAATAATGAGAAATCTTTTTTGCAGTCTGTTCTATTATACCCAAGGATGGTTAAACAAGGTTATGGAAAGGTAAAGCTGAAATTCAACCAATGAGTATCGTTGATATAAAATAGGTTTGTTTCGCAATTCTGTTATTTAATTATTGATAAAAACACCAAAGAGCTTTTGAGGAACATCTCAAATTACATACATATAAAATTTGTGCAGCTCAGAATTATTAGCAAAGAGAACATATTTGCCCTTCCCTTGGTTATATTTATAAAGCTGAACAAGACTGGTGCATTTAATGTGCAAACATAATTGTGATCTGTCCCGTTTCGCTTCGCGATAAAATTCACGAAACGGCAAGAAAATTTGTGAAGCGCATCTGTTGTGCAATTTTTTTGTCGTACGCGTCTTTTTTATCGGCCGTGGCTATTTTTTTTTTGTCGCCCACGACTATTTTTTTTTTGTCGCCCACGACTATTTTTTGTCGTCCGCATCTATTTTTTGTCGTCGACATTCTCACAGAAATCCAGCAGAAAATTGACCGGCACAACGAGTGTGATACCCCGCTTGCATGCAAATGCAATCTCATTTGCACATTTTCGTGCACAATTCGCAATTTACTGAGATTCACAAAAATATGAAAGATGGGCACGGCAGTGCAAATTTTAAGTGTTTAGGGTAAAACATGCACAAACAACCATTTTCAAATAAAATATGCACTGCACAGATTTTATAAATGACCCCCATTGACATATATGATGCATACCCTGGTTGTCATTTTACATAAACTAGGTCTGAAGTTCGATGTTCAGTTTCATTGGCCAAGCAAATAACCAGAGGTGTCTCTGGGGCTGACCCAACCTGAGGCAGCAGTCCCAATGCCACCCCCACTGCCTTTCGCTCCGTGTTTACCTTTTCAACATCAGAGCAGGTCAAGTGGGAAGGCTGCAATTCCAGTGCAGAGAGTGCTATTGCTATTAAAAAATGTAAATATGGCTCTTAAAGTTACGAGAAGTGGCTTTTGCCGCCTCAGTAAGTGACCGTATTCTGGAGCTTTCTGGATAATAGGTTGCAAACTGGAATCTCCATTTTGTATTCAGTATTCAGCAGGCAGTATATGACTGGAGAATGCTTTTGAATTAACGGGGATACTGGCAATGGACAACTTGGACAAAATGGTGCCCTGTATGTTAAAAATTCATCTTCTGTACTGTAGTTCCCATCATTCTTTGAAGTGTAAGTGCCACCGATCATAGAATCCAAACTTTATTCTGTATTTTTTGGCCAGCATGACAAGCATTTATCAAACCTATTATGTTAGGAGGAGCAATGATGATGTACCCAACACATCATCACTGGCTAAGTGCTAGGAGACAATGTACATATGAAAGACAAGGGAAAGGCATGAGTTTGTGTATGGGTGGCATTTTAAATATGACATTTTGCTGTGCCAGGGTTGAATAGTTCAGCTTAGGAACTGTTGAAAATCATTATAAAGTGAGGTTATGTATGTAATAGATATTAATTAGGTCTTAATGTACAAAACCTAAGCTGCTGTATAATGTGAGATCTGAATTAATTGCTATTGATTAGCTTTGTATAAGAGATTATATTGTGCATACAAACCTGACAGCAGGTACCTGACAGCAGCCTGGAACATGTATAATGAATGCAGAAAAGAAGCTGGTGAGCTACTGGGGACAATTTCAGTGGCAAAGATCAAGGGCTGTCACAGCCTGGGGTTGCTACAGATGGGCAAAACATAAGGTGCAATATTTTTACCCATTTTGCTTGTGGAGATAGTTCTCATGCAACTTACAGGTTTCTATTTGCCTTTTAGTAGAGTGTATTTATGAAGACAATCAGATCCACTTATAACCTTTTAAGCAACCTTTCTGTTTTTTCATTGCATTTTGGAAATCATAAACTGCAAGAAACACAATGTGGCAAGGGTTGCACACCAACAATCTTCAATGTTGTCATTTTTACCTGAAATTAATATATACATTTTAAATTAATGCATCTATTTAATTGCCTTACATGGATGGTTCAATCTTGTAATATGAATTAATGATATAAATTACATTTTTGTTGCCTAAACAATTTGATGAAACAGATGTTGCAAATATATTAATGTATATATTGCCTAGAGTGTGTTTAAATGGACTTAATGATGTGTTAGTTAAGGTTTTAAACTGATCTGGGGAATAAAAGCAAGCCATGGATAGTTCAGAACACAACAATTAAATGTTATCTCATCTGTGCTAGTTGCTAAAGAACAAGGTTATCAAAATGATCTGAAAATGTAGTCAGTTGTTTTTAGTTACCACTGCAAAATGGGTGCGTTTAGAACTGTACAAGAGGAGGCCATTGAAAGGTATGCGCCATAGATGAGAGATGTGACCTTGTTTAAATCAATTAGCCATAAAAAATATACCCATTAGCATTTAGTAAAGTTTATTACTGGCATTTCATCAAGTGATGGTAAACGTATCACCAAGATCTGTTATTCTGTAGTACTGATTCATCCAGAAAAGAGATATTTACAGCATCTGTCTTGGTTGATGCTTATCATAGATTGAGAAATACACCTGTAAGAAACATGTAACTAGTTTTGTTCTATAAGGGAGCAACATAATGGTAATGTTCTCTATAAGATATCTGCATGAAAGCATGGAAGAAATGGACAGAGTTACAGGTTTCTATTGTATTGAAAAAAAGTAAGAAGAGAGATGCAAAAAGTTCTGTACCATCCATAAGGAATGGCTTTGACAACACCACACAGTTTTACAAACCTCCTTGTAACAAGGTGACATAGTTATGATTAGGAATCCAGAGATTTTTGGGTTGTAATTCTTTGATTCCTAGAGGATAAACTGGCTCTCCCAAATATTTGCTCCTCTGACCTATAGGATTGACAAGTGCCTTTCAACTTGAACCATATTCTAGGAAAATTAGTGAACGACTTTTTACCAAATCAGAAATTGTTTGGCAAAAAGCTGCCTGAGATATCTGAAGCCATTTGGGGCTTATGGTTAGCTTTGCAATATGTTTGATTATATTCTCTTTCTAATGTGGGATACTATGATTTGATCCTTTACTTCACTTTTTTCCCTGTCTCTTTCTTGTCCTTCTTGCCTAAGTTATTGTATTATTAAAATTAAATAAAAAATGAAATAAAAAGTTTGTACAGGTATGGGATCCATTATCCAGAAACTTGTTATCCAGAAAGCTCCAAAATCCTGGAAGGCTGTCTCCCATAGACTCCATTATAAGCAAATAATTCTATTTTTTTTTTTAAATGATTTCCTTTTTCTCTGTATAATAATAAAACAGTACCTTGTACAGGTATAGGACCCATTATCCAGAATGCTCGGGACCAAGGGTAGTCCGGATAAGGGGTCTTTCCGTAATTTGGATCTCCATACCTTAAGTCTACTAAAAAGTTAATAAACCATTAATTTAACACAATAGGATGGTTTTGCATCCAATAAGGATTAATTATATCTTAGTTGGGATCAATTACAAGGTACTGTTTTATTATTACAGAGAAAAAGAAAATCAGTTTTAAAATTCTGAATTATTTCATTAAAATGGAGTTTATGGGAGACAGGCTTTCCGTAATTCAGAGCTTTCTGGATAATGGGTTTCCGGATAAGGGATCCCATACCTGTACTTGATCCCAACTAAAAAACAATTAATCCTTATTGGAGGCAAAACATGCCTAGTGGGATAATTTAATGTTAAAAATATTTTTTACTTAAGGTATTGAGATCCAAATAATGGAAAAACCCCTTATCCAGAAACCCCCCCCCCCCCCATTTTTGCATTAACAGCTGTTGTAGTGGCATTTGGCTTCTTAATATTTAATAGTCGATCCATGTTTGCATAGGAATGCCTTCAAATTAAAGGGGAACTATCAGGAAATTGAAATGCAGAGCATAAAAAGTTATGTAAAAACAAATATTTTCTTAAATATGATTTGTTAAAAATTCTGTACCATTGTGCAGTTAATAGATGAAGTTCACTGCATCCACAGCATTCAAGCTTTCCTTAGCAACTACTGGCTGGCTACCAAAATCGTTGCCGACTCCACCAAGAGTGAGAGAGCTTATACTGACAAGTCCACTTTCCTTTTAGGATTGTTCTGCCTCCAATAAGGGGTAATTATATCTTAGTTGGGATCAAGTACAAGGTACTGTTTTATTATTACAGAGAAAAAGGTAATCATTTTAATAATTTTGAATTTTCTTTTAAAATTGCACATGGCCTTTAAGTTTTTTGGATAACGGGTTTCCGGATAAGGCATCCCATACCTGTACAATCATGTGGTTCTCCTAGGATATTTCGTGTATGTGTTACAGAAACATTCTGCATGCAAAAGAAATATTCTGCTCCAGGTTGGTAGATACCATGTTTTAAGAAATGTATTTCTTGTTAGGCATTTCGTAGCGTTACTACTTGCGCGAAAAGTCGCAACTTTTTCGCAGCTTTCGTGCCGAGTACGAAAGATTCGGATTCATTCAAGCTTCAGTATGGTGACTTTTCTTGGGCCAGGTTGGAGCTGCAGGGTGCCATTGAGCCCTATGGGAGGCTTTTCTTGGGCCAGGTTGGAGCTGCAGGGTGCCATTGAGTCCTATGGGAGACTTTCCTTGGGCCAGGTTGGAGCTGCAGAGTGCCATTGAGTCCTATGGGAGACTTTCCTTGGGCCAGGTTGGAGCTGCAGAGTGCCATTGAGTCCTATGGGAGACTTTCCTTGGGCCAGGTTGGAGCTGCAGAGTGCCATTGAGCCCTATGGGAGACTTTCCTTGGGCCGGGTTGGAGCTGCAGAGTGCCATTGAGCCCTATGGGAGACTTTCCTTGGGCCAGGTTGGAGCTGCAGAGTGCCATTGAGCCCTATGGGAGGCTTTCCTTGGGCCAGGTTGGAGCTGCAGAGTGCCATTGAGCCCTATGGGAGACTTTCCTTGGGCTCAATTTGGAGCTGCAGGGTGCCATTGAGTCCTATGGGAGGCTTCCAAAATCATGCTAAGTCTGAAAGTTTCGCCCGCCGCTTACGAGCGCTCAATACAAAAAAGTCGCGACAAGATACGAGCGAATCGTAATGGCTACGAAAAACTCGCATTTTTTTTGTGCAAATTGTATTGGTAACGAAAAAGTTGCGACAATTTCCGAAAAATAGTAAAGGCGACGAAAAAAATCGCAAAAAATACGAAAAAGTCGCAAAATGTTCGTTTTCCAATCGGAATTTTTCCAATTCGGATTCGTGGGTTAGTAAATGTGCCCCATAGAGTACACATCAAAGAATGTTGTCTGTTCCATATGGTGGCGGCATTACAAAAACTAATCTTTCTAACTGTATTTATGTATTTAGTTTGTTGCATTCATGTTATTCTTTACATGGCTTCTGTCAGGCATTTTTTATATAATAGTACAATTTCAGATTCAGGATTCAGTGGTGGATTAAACTGAACATAAAATTTTTGCAGTAGGAAATGTGGACGTCAGATTTTAGGAAAAGCCCTGTTCCCCCCAGTCCAACAATCCTCCATACAGGGGTTTTACACATGTGTGCAAACCCATTTTTAATATATTATAGACACACTAATGTGTCTTACCTTTATACTTACAGTTTGATGTATCTATTATGTTATCTGGCATAGCATGTCACATTAAAAATAGTTATATACTTTGCCATGCCCTTGGACTGCATATTTTTTGTATAACATGTTTTTGATACCACTATTGAAATAAAAGACACTCATTGACTAGAACATCTGTCAGTTTTACAGCTATAGTTTTAAGCATGATAGCATGCACATGAGTTTCAATACTCATTTTATTTCAAACAATGACAGATTCAAAGCAACTTGTAAAAGAAATACCATAAAAGAAACCTATTAAAGAGGCAATCATTATGCTTTTTAACATTTGGTATTTAAGATTGTTCAGTGATCATTGTAATATTAATTCAACGGCTATCTATTTTGCTTTTCATATGCAGTATTTACCTTTGTGTTGAAAGTCAGCTAAGGATAAATTGCCTAATAGTTATTGACATTGTGGTTAAAGCTAAGATGAATGGTACCAGCAACTCAAAAGAGCTGATCTGAATAAGCATTTGAAAGACCTTTTGTATTATTAATAATACTAATTATACAGTGCATTTCACTTACGTTTGGGCTATGGTAGACAACTGAGATAAACCTTGATTTTCAAAGGTTTACACGCTGTATTTGAATTTATGATTTAAGTACGACTATAGAAAGAAAAGGATATATTCATTTATGAGTCAAGAAAGGTATTTGTACACCATATAAGTGGATTCACAGGAAGCTTCCCAGAAGTGGCAATAAATGGTTATGATATGGTAGATATATTAGTGAAAAACAAGTTTTCCATAAATGATATGGTAACTGTGAGTAGTGATGAGCGAATCTGTCCCGTTTCGCTTCGCCGAAAAATTTGCGAATCTTTCAAAAGATTTGCGAAACGGCGGAAAATTCGTGAAGCAGCGAAAATGTCGCATGTCAAAAAAAATTGTCGCCCGCGGCTATTCTTTCGTCGTGCGCGGCTATTATTTTGTTGCGCGGCTATTATTTTGTCGCCTGTAACAATTTTTGGATGTGCATCGAATTTTTCCACGCAAAATTTTTTCAGCTGTTTCACGAAACAATCCGCCAGTGGTAAAACGCGGAAATTCGCCGCGAATCCATGCCTGGCAAAACATTTCGCCCATCACTAACTGTGAGCAATTAGCACAGTTTGTACACTGGTAAATATTTTTTTCCAGTAATTCTGTAATGAACAAGTGTGTGTGTTTGTACTTATTCATCACTTCAAATGAAAACCCTCAAACTACACTGGCCTTTTTGTTATCTCCAGTGGCTTCTCAGTCCCAGAGTATTCCCTGTGTTACTTAACGAAAAGGTTAGTCACATGGAACATTCCAGGCCTATGGCTTGGGGTCTCTTACTTTTAAAATATATAAATATAAATTTAATTAATTCTTACTGTGCAATGACAGTTTACAAATTGTCATTCCACAGTAAGAAGCATTGTAGAATATGTTTGTATTGCATAAATCATATAGGCCTTCAAATTTATCACCTTGAACCCTTATGAAAGCGTTGTGGGCGACTAATCTCCCCGATATGACATCCCACCGCCGAAAATGTAAATCGCCGGTGGGATGGCATATGCGGCGGCGCGATCGCTGAAGTTGCCTCTCGAGGCAACTTCGGCGATTTCCGCAAATCACGCCGCCGCGTATGCCATCCCATTTTCGCCAGTGGGATGTCATATCGGGGAAATTAGTTGCCCGCAGCTAGGGAGATTTGTCTCGGGCGACTAAACTCCCTCGTGTGCCAGAGTCCTTAAGGAACATCTTCTGACACCCCTGCAGATTAATATGTCTCATTTAAGGGGATCTAAAACACTCCCACTGTGCCATCTAGGTCTCTGATATGAATTTTATTTACCAGCGACTTAACAGTCGTCTTATTGTTCCTAGACATACAAGAATGATTGCAAATTTTACATTTCCATTTTGATTAATCATGAGGAGGGAGAACTATTTAGCTTTTTTTCTTGCAGTCACTAATCCTGGAATGTAGTAGAAAATGTAACAATGCAACATTTAGGTTAATACACTAGAATTCCTTGCATGCTTTAATCATAGATAATAGGCTGGAGTATGCTGGAACATAATCTCTGTATGTTGGAAAGCAGCGAGATTACTGAGGATAGGCTGGCAAACAGGATTCTCATCTCCAAATATTCTTGCATCTATAATTAATTAACTCCTAATTACTGCACACTGTTAACACTGATGCTGAAGTCTATAATATAAATATATATACATAGTCCAAGGGGCACATTTACTAATCCACGAATCCGAATCACGAATGGGAAAAAATTGTATTGGAAACGAAAATTTCGGAAGATCGCACATATCACGAAAATGCTTACAAAAAAATCGTATTAGTCATGATAATATCGTATTGGCGATCCGAAATTCACGAAATTTTCATACCGAACAATTGTAAACAACGGTAAAACCTTTCCAATTTTTTGTGCAAACGTCAAAAAAAGTCGTGCGCTGTACGGAAAAGTCGTGCGCTGTACGGAAAAAGTCGTGCGCTGTACGAAAAAGTTGTGCGCCGTACGAAAAAGTTGTGCGCCGTATGAAAAAGTCGTGCGGACGCTCAAAGAAATCGGCGAAAATACGCTCGGAGCGTTCGTGCTTTTCTAAATGTGCCCCCAAGTGTCTGCAATCTGATGCAAAAAAACATGTAAACCGGGGTGTATGACCAAATTGATTACAAAAAAAATTATTATCAGACTGGCACACCCTTTAAAATACATTTATGCCTTTGTTACAAACACATTGCAAAAAAAACCCAAACATTGTGGTCCTGATTAGGACCTTTCTCAAGGTCCTACACACACATATATGTCTGTATATTATGCATCTATGATGTCATATCATTCTGTGAACAACTGGATTTTTTCAAATATTCTGTTTCTTAATGTGTGGCATTTTTAAAGAATAGAGGGGTCACTTTGCACATCATATGGGGCATTGTGAACGAGCCCTTAAGAATTTACTGAACATGGCCTGCAGGTACTGTGTGTTGATAGATGGTCATTCCATGGGGAATCATTAACAAGCACTGATTTTTTGCTTGATATTTCTTGTTCACATATTTTGAATCATTTACATTTTTCTGTTAAATTGCTTATATCCACACAGTAAAAAAAAAAAATAAAATAAAAAAAAAATATATATATATACTGTATATATATATTGTATAATATACTGTATATATATATATATATATATATATATATAAAATGCTTTCAGGTAGATTACAGATCTCTTTCAGCCCCAAGCTCTGTGTTAGACTAGGCCTTCTAGGGTCCACCAAAGAACCAAACATCAAGGGCCCATAATGCTAAATGTAATACATTTTATATACAGCTATACTAAAAATGAAAAAAGGACTGGTGTGAATTATCCTTGTCTGAGATTCATTAGGGTTGGAAGAAGGGGATCACTGTGACATCCTTTGGTCCATTGGCAGGTCTTGTCCATGTGACATTCTAAGTAGCTGCTTGAATGTGACCCATAGTCACATTGTGAGTGTTACTGGGTGTCTGCTATATGTGGCCTAACAGAGAAAAGTGACCTATATTTTTATGCAGATGTCTTCATTTATTTCTCATTAAGCTCTTCACAATTCTGCTATTGTACCTCCCTATTCTACGTATATTTAATAAAACTGAATATTGAGGATGAGATTTTAAAGCCTAGAACATTCTGAAATAAGTTAAATTGCATTGTGATTTTACTTCCATATAAAAAAAGATATAAGGCATCATTCAAGAACATTAACGTTTAATAGATCACCATGAAACACTTGGTGGAAAGGAATCATTACTGGAACAAGAATTTTAAATACAAAGTATCTGAAGAGTAAAATTACAGATAATCCATAATATATTATTCTTGCAACATTAATATACATATAAAGTGAGATTAGTATTTATGGATGAATATTTTGTCCTGCCAACTATTAAAAACAAATCTATATGCCTTTCTAATTTATCTTTTTCTCACCCAACATTAGGTGACTGGATGCTGCAACGAATGATCATAAAAATAATGTGGTAAAGTGATATCTCAAGCATAATACCTTAAGTCTGGCCACATCTCTTTCTCTGTAATGCAGCCTGCTTTAGAGATACTATATCTGTGTCTGAATCACTGAGATCAACATTTTAGTACTCAACAGTCCAAATATATATATATATAGCATAGAAATAAACATCTGTGTGTATATACAGAGTTGTAAACTATTACTGTTATGGAGTGGTAATTAGCAACATGTTACTCACAAGCCACAGGTTAAGATATTAAAGAGTAAGGAGAGTTATTACTGAATTGAACTTAAAGGGATACTGTTATGATTTTGATTGAGTATACTTTTTATTTCTAAGTTACACTGTTTACATAGCAAATAATTCACTCTACCATTTAAAATGTTATTCTTGAACCAATAAATGTATTTTTTTAGCTGTAACATTGGTGGGTAGGCGGCATCTCAGTGCATTGTGAGTCTGAGCTCTCAGAAGAAGCCAGCGCTACATGTTAGAACTGCTTTCAGATAACCTATTGTTTCTCCTATTTCCATGTAATTGAAGGAGTCCCAAGCCGGACTTGGGTTTCTTACTATTGAGTGATACTGATATCTACTGGGAGCTGCTATCTTGCTGCCTTCCAATTGTTCTGCTGATCAGCTGCTGGGGAGAGAAATGGAGGGGGGTGATAGCACTCCAACTTGCAGCTCAGCAGTAAAGTGTGACTGAAGATTATCAGAGCACAGGTCACATGGCTGTGGCACCCTGGGAAATAAAGAATATGGGTAGCCCCATGTGAAATTTCAAAATTAAATATAAAAAAAAATCAGTGTTTTTGACAAATGAATTGCAATGCAGGATCCTGCTGGAGAAGCTCAATTAACGGATGCGTTGGAAAATTAGCACAGAGCTGTCATATATAGTGATGGACAAATCTGCCCACTTTTGATTCACCAAGAAATTCACAAAACTGTGAAATGTGAAATTAGTGAAATGTGGTTACCGCACAACTTTTTTTGACATGCGCAACTTTTTTGATGGGACCACAATTTTTTCCTCACTCTGCAAATTTTAGTTGCAGGAAATCTTTGCTGAGTTTTTCTAAAAAATTCGCCAATGGCAAAAGACGAAATTTTGCAGTGAATCCATGCCTGCTGATAAATTTCAACTGCCACTAGTCATATAGGCAAGTTTAATGTGTATGCATTTTAATAAATGTAAATTTGCCCGCATTTTGCTGTTTATATTGTTTGAAAACTAAGCATTATGTTCTTTCCATTATGACCATTCCTATAATTTTCTGCATTCTGCTCTTCAGCTACTTTGTTAACTGGTTGTCACTTTGTCCTCAGTACAAACTAGGGACTCAGCATTACATCTGCCTCAACAGCAGGGTCCTGTCCTGCAATATTAGAATTCCTAATTGCACTCATTTCTCTATATTGTATTCCAGTACAGAATATGCTGGCAATTTTAAATTAAACTGTTAATTTTAATTATGTGTATAATTATTGTCTAAGTTTTCCCTCTTGACCTTGGCCTCATATGCATGTTTACAATGTAATTTTTATTAGGCTTATATATCTTTATAAGATATATTTTTCTTACAGAGCACAAAAAGCATCTCTCGAAATTCACAAAGAGCTCTGAACTGGAATTCTCTACCTGGCAGATACCTTATATACATTAAAACAAGGTTACTGAAATCAACTTGCCCTTTTGAGGAAAGGTAGGAAATCCCCCCTTCTGCCTCCCACCTTGACTAGGATGTTATATGTATGGAATCATAAATAATCTCCCAAGCATTAAGTTAAAGGAAAAGTAAACAATTATTCTTAAAATAGGGGTAGTAGTATAGTTCTATACAGTTTTATGTTATCTCTAGTGGTGATTGAATCTTTTCGCCATAGATTTGCAGCGAATTTCCTCATTTCGCCACTCGCATATTGTTTCGTGAAAATGCAGTGAAAATTCGCCACGAAAAGATTTGTTGTTCGCCAACAAAAGAGTCCCTGTGAATCCATGCCTGGAGAAAAAAATCACTCATCACTAATTAGAGCCGCCATGAGGGGGGCACAGGGGGTACGATTGTCCTGGGCCTTGGTGTTTTTAGCTTTAAAGGGGGCCCAATCTTTAGTTGCGTCTTCCTCTATGTGCCGTGGCTCTCTGCTACATCCTCGCTTTTATAAGGTTGCGCCTGTGCGTACTGACGTCACACGCACGGAGCGCAACCTTATAAAAGCACAGAAGCAGCTGGGAGCTGCGGCACATAGAGGAGGACATCACGGGAGCTGGAGGCTGCTGGGGGGAAATGGAAGGTGCTTGGGGGCCCTGGGGGAAGCAAGAGGATGCTGTGGGGGAGCTGGAGGATGCTTGGAGGCCCTGGGGGAAGCTGAAGGATACTTGGGGGGCCCTGGGGGAAGCTGAAGGATACTTGGGGGGGTCCTGGGGGAAGCTGAAGGATACTTGGGGGGCCCTGGGGGAAGCTGAAGGATGCTGTGGGGGAGCTGGAGGATGCTTGGAGGCCCTGGGGGAAGCTGAAGGATACTTGGGGGGGGGGGCCCTGGGGGAAGCTGAAGGATACTTGGGGGGGCCCTGGGAGAAGCTGAAGGATGCTTGGGGGGGGCCCTGAGTGAAGCTGAAGGATGCTGTGGGGGAGCTGGAGGATGCTTGGAGGCCCTGGGGGAAGCTGAAGGATACTTGGGGGGCCCTGAGGGAAGCAGGAGGATGCTGTGGGGGGGCCCTGGGGGGAGCTGGAGGATGCTTGGGGGGCCCTGGGGGAAGCAGGAGGATGCTTGGGGGGAGCCAGAGGATGCTGGGGGTGCTCTGGGGTATGAGTATGAGTAATTTGGGGGAGGACCACTGATGTTTTAGGGGGCCCTAAGCTGGCTAGCAATGATTTAGGGGGTACCTGCCCTGGCACCAATGCAAAACGTAACCCCTGGCTACCAATGTCTGTATGTCTTTTGTATTGATGGGAGGGGTCACTGGGGGAGGGGCCATTGGGGGTGTGGGAGGAGGGGGGCCCAGAAATGTTTTTTTGTGAGGGGCCCTGTGATTTCTGATAGCGCCCCTGTCACTAATCTCTATAGACAGACTCACGGGTTCCTCTTGGCCTGTTTACACTGTTTAATTTTTTTACAATTTTGCCTAGATTTGCCCGTTTGTGCCTTACTGGAATCAAGTCAAAACCTCTAAAGGGTGGAGTAATATTCATTTTATACAAAAGAAGAGAGAGAATCCTTTTGTAGAACAATTATTCATATAGATATTGATCCTGTCCTTGGTTAAAAAAACCTATCTTCCATATTGTAAAAAAAAATCACCTGATGGTAATGCAATTGTCTCCCAGTTCTTCCTGCCAGAATACCATATCTGTATAGGATAGGTTCATTTTTACTATACAAATGCGTTAAAGATAGCAGATTTGTTCTTCACTTTTCATTTCAGTGTGTATGAGGAAGAAGCAGATATAGTTGAAGCTTTCTCTGCAGTATAATGAGGACTATAGCACAAAACCACATTTGTAAATGGTACTTGACAGATGATGATTGACAAACTAAATCATGAGGAAAAATTCTGTATTATGTTTTGAAAGCACACTGTACATTTCACAATTATATTTCTTAGCAGCATGCATGACTATCAATTCATGAGTTATATCATGGTTTTATAAACTTCTCCACACTGCAGGATAACCCAGTTTTTCTAGTTAGCTCTATCAGTTCCTATCATTATCGGAAACTTCTCAAAAATGTGTTCTTTTCTTGAGTTCTTTATTAACTAACCATAGCAAAGAAGGAAAACTAAAATAAAAGTTATTTTCATTTTTTCATTTTGATTAGTTAGAAAGTGATATTTGTATGTAAATCACTTGTATGTACAATTGGTCATTCTGATTGCAGTCTGAGGACTCAATGAATGCTCTTGGTGGTGTTGCAAGCTTTGTTCCCCCGCTTTATGTAATTTAATAATGTAAAATAAATATAATGGGGCATGTAAACCAATCAACCCAAATAGATCTCCCTTGTCTTTCTAAAAAGAGGATTGACATCCTCTCCTCAAATATACTCTATTATACAAAATGTGTCAGTTATCTTATATTGTCTAGAACTAATTAAATCATGAAAAGCAAAACCTGCAAATCTACACCAGTCATAATCATTTTTGTCTACAGTGTCCAAAGAGGTTTTATATATTATGAAACTGTTGCCAGATTGTAGGTTGGACAAACCATTCTTACAAAATAAAAGATCTGTTTTAACCACAGCTGGCAGCAGTCAAACTCCACATATACCCATATGCTGTAGCCCTTAGGGAAATGGCAGATAGGGCACCACAGGAAATCACTAATGATGAGTGAATCTGTCCTGTTTTGCTTAGACGAAAAATTCACGAAACCACTGAAAAATTTGTGAAACAACGAAAAATTAGCAAAATGTGGGTGTCATACGACTAGTTTATCAACTTTTTTGCTGTGACCACACCCATTTTGATGAGACCAAGCCCATTTTGATGTTACTAAGCCCAATTTGACTCAACTGTGCCCATTTTGACGCAACCACACCTATTTTGATGCGACCACAACTTTTTTTTCACAAAAAAAAATTTTTGCAACAATTTTCGCTGAAGTTTAACAAAACAATTTGTCACTGGCAAAATGTGGAAATTTGCTTTGAAATTACACTACCAGTGGGGAAGAAAACCTCCCGTTGTTCCCAATGGGAATAGCCATAGGTAAAATCAGCTTCTTGAATAATTGCATGAAAATGCTCCCTTCTGCATTTTTGTCAATTTTACCTGTTGTGATTCACATAGGAATACAATTCAAAGATATTTTCAGGTACCCAGTTGATGGGCAATAATACAATCCCTTTCCTTAATATCGAGCATTGGGGGGGTGGGCATTCCAGAATAATTATATTACATTATAGCAGATAGCACATTTGCTGTCTTTCCTAATAGATGAAATAAAATAAGAGCAATTCCTGATTAATAAATAAGTTCAGGGATAACACATATGTATAAAAACACATAATACCATTAAAGTACCATTGCATTTCCAAGTACCATTACATTTCATACCCAGCAAATCTGTATTGACTTCAGTCATAATGTATAATAACTAGGTCCATGGGTCTAAAATGAACCTATTTTCTGCTCAAACTTTTCCATTCCATATTGATTGGAATTCATTCTAATAACTTGAAAATGTGGACAATAGCTGATAAACTGATACCATATATAGGTACGGGATCTATTGTTCAGAATGCTTGGAACCTAGGGTTTATGGATAAAGTGCTTTTCTGTATCTGTAACTAGTGTTGAGCGAATCTGTCCCGTTTTGCATTGGCGAAAAATTTGTGAAATGGTGAAAACATGTTGCGCCCGGCAAAAGAATGTCAAGCATGTAAAAAATTGTCACATGCATCATTTTTTTGCGTGCCAAATTTTTGCCTTTTTGATAATTTTTCACCGATAAAGAGCTCTCTCTTTTGTGACCAATTTCAAAATGAGTACTAGGCATGTGGTCACAGCGCAAAAACAACCCCACGCTTCTCTTTTGCTTGCTCCAACTGCCCCTTTATAGTCACCAGCACTCAGGGATCTAAGCACCAGAGGCCACCCCTTTAGATCAGAGGAACAGAGCTTCCATTTGAAGCAGTGTAGGGGGTTTTTCACGGTGAGGGCAGTGAGGTTGGGGAATGCCCTTCCTAGTGATGTGGTAAGAGCAGATTCTGTTAATGCCTTTAAGAGGGGCCTGGATGAGTTCTTGGTCAAGCATAGTATCCAAGGCTATTGTGGTACTAATATCTACAGTCAGTATTAGTGGTTGTATATAGTTTATATATATGATGGTATAGATTGGTAAGTATAGGTTGTGTGTGCTGGCTTTACTTGGAAGGTTTAAACTTGATGGACTTTTTTCAACTCTATGTAACTATGTAACTATGCAGACAAACATGAACATGGAGTAGTGGGGTGGGGCTCCAATGATACCGATTTTGATACTGAGTTGATGAATCAGAGTTTGCAATTATGTTTTTACGGAAGTTCTGTTTTTAATCTGTTTAATACATAGGTAGCACTTTAATAATACCAAAAGGCTACGTTAAGTGCTCTCTTATTACAGAGAGAAAGCTTCTCAGTCTAAAGCAGGGGTGGGCAAACTTTTTGGCTCGCGGGCCACATTTACTTACCCCCGGGCCGGACCGGGCCAGGACGGGCAGGGCCAGGCCAGCGTTACGCCCCCTTCGTCTCTTTAATTCCGGCCCACCAATGACACCAAGTCTCGCGTGATGAGACTTGGCGTCGGCGGCGGGCCGGATTAAAAAGGCCAAGGGGCCGGATGTGGCCCGCGGGCCTTAGTTTGCCCACCCCTAGTCTAAAGTGAAGAATTGTTTGTTTAAATAGGGCATGAAGGGAAATTAAGTTTCTATATTTTGGAGTATTGTGGATAACTGGTTTCTGAATACATGACCCTTCTGTGTTCTGCTTCTCCAGGCATTTTTGTCTCCGTTTCTTATTACTTATCAAATTCCTCTCTGCAGTTTAATACATGAAAGAAGTCATCCGTGAACTGACAAGGGTGCTGCCTTATACAGTATATAAGGTTTCTTTCCCCCTATCATATCCGTTGTGATTGAGATCTATCTATTTCCATTATTTCACACAGTGTGCATAGACCAGTATTAGTTTATTTGTCTGACTACATAGCATGCAGACTTTTGACAGCACTGTTGTTTATTCTGTCATTTATACAGAAGTCATTTGTGTATGCTCCTGTAAAGCTAATGAGTTTCATGCTGAACTGTATTGTATTTTAATTTATTCAATTTAAGTTATTTCTGTTCCCAGTGCTGAATTAGGTTGCTAGGCATTCACTCAGGTATTTATGATGAGAATTCACTGGGGTTTGTTGCAAGGTAACATAATTGTCACGCAGATAAAAAATGCATTTTAAAAAGAAATAGCAATTGTAATTATACTGGTGTTTTGAAGTTTCACTACAAGTAACAGTAATCACTTCAATTTTGCCCCTTAAATCTATCCTTATGATAATGGCAAACAGCCAACAAGACTGCTAGCCAGGTACTGTATTTAATTCTGAAATTTTATTAACATGGTCCTATAATGCAAATTACATACAATTTACTTGACTTCATGTAGCTTTTCAAACGCTAGATACCCAAACCATTTGATATTGTAAATATTACTGTAGGAAGAAACCTTATAGTTATGCTATCTGCAAAATGTATTAATATAAGAAACATCAAATACATGATCCTTGATTACTATTATTATGATGATTTGTAGCATTTACACCAGTTCAAGGTAAATTCTCGAAGGGAACAAAATGTCATGTACATTTATTAATGTTGCTGAGACTGTTGAGAGTAGTGCCTATTCATCTGAATGTTCCACTTTATCTTGTGTGAAGAAAAAGAGACTTTATCATTTTGACATATTTTACTCACCTGATAACCGTGTTGGCCTAAACCAGGGGTCCCCAAGCTTTTTTAGCTGTGAGCCACATTCAAATGTAAAAAGTTGGGGAGCAACACAAGCATACAAAAGTGCCTGGGGTGGAAAATAAAAACTCTTATTTGCTATTTAGTAGCGCCTAACCCTATGTGGACTGGCAGCCTACAGGAGATTCTGTTTATCAGTACATTCTTTTCTGTTTGCTTTGAGGCCACCGGAAGCAACATTCAAGGAGTTTGTGAGCAACATGCTGCTCACAAGCCACTGGTTGGGGATCACTGGCCTAAACATTTAACCCACTTCCTGCATACAAAGCAGAATTGAGAGAGCAGCAATACCTGCCTTCAGTTTATAGATTTAATAAATCAGTAAAAAGTTTGGACTTTTCCTCAATTTCTCACTTTTGAATACTTTTTGTGGTAAACTTTTTGTAAAATTGTGTACTTTTTTTGTGTTTTTTCGTAAAATTGCATACACATTCAACATATTCCTCTATTTTCGTGCATTAATCGATCATATAGGGATGCCTAAACTATTTCTTATTTTGTAAAGTCTATTCTTCAATTAAAATTTGAATTGTTTACCATATATTTCAATAGATCTAGCAAATGAAAGCATTTTAAGATAAAACATGAAGTTGAATTGGAAATCTCCTGGTATCATAGAGAAACTCCATCATTTTCTATATATAGTACCAAGAAAAAAAAAATAATCATAGGAAATAATACTATAAAAATTGGGAAATTTCTGGAATAAATAATTTAGCAACTGTTGTAATATAAGGTGTTATGAGTGGTTAAATATGTTTGGTGGCTATTAGATCATTTGAAACTATTGCATTCATAGTTTTCGTACAGTTTATTTATGGACTGGTTTGAAATGTTGCCGTACAAAGTTTGTAAAGTTTTCATTCAAACAGTACATCTGTGCCCTGAAAGCTTCTCCTTCTTGCTTTCATTACATAGTTCCAGAAAGAGTCTCTAAAGAGCCTTTAAGCACCCAGGGGGAAACACACATCATGTTTCATTACTTTTGCCTTTTAATATTTCTTTGGCTACCAATGACAATCAGTTCTCTAAAGAACTGTATGACACCTAAACCTTTAGTATAGCTTACCTTTCATCAGGAGCCATAAGAAAAAGTCACCTGTTTATAGCCTGCAACAAAGTGATAAAGATCTAATTTGTGTAGATGTTTGAGAAAAAAAAAACATACCACAGATGTTTATGATATACTTTTCTGGCATCCCATGTAATACCTCATGATCTGTATTTACTTTATATAAATACCAATGTGATGCAAGGGTTGGGTGATGGTGGCACTGCAGTTTTAGTATTGTAACATCTGTAATATCTATGGTAGCTTGTTTGTGACCTTTTACCTTTGTTTCAGAAAGCAGCAACCAGTGCCTGTCTGATCAAAATACAAGTTGCGGCTTATCAAAACATGCACATTTGTAAAGAATAGGAAATACAGAGGTGCAATGATTGGCACTACTGTTTTGCAACATTTTCTTTTTAATTTTTCTTCTTGCACTATGTGCAAAGAATTTGTATGTTTCTTCATGCTTGCATAGGTTACCTCCAAGTTTTTCCAACATACAGGTAGGATAACATTGTAAAATATAAGGATATTATAAGTCACCAAGGAGTTCCATGACTGTATAAAAGCACAAGGTTAAAGGCAACTTATAATATCCTCATATATTACAACAGGGAGTACATTATTTATTACAATACATACTTTTCTGTGAGTCACTTTAGACAAATATCATCACTAACCACCAATGATAACTAACCACATCACTTAGCAACATTTATAAGGATATAATTTGCAGGATATTCATGGCATCATGTGTATTATATCTACAAATATTCTAAGAAGTGCAAAATAGCTGTTGCAATAGCCCCACCCCCTTTAAACTGCAAAACATAATTCTTGGGAAATAAGTTATTTTGCCTATAAGCTCACGCTAACCCACTGGCATTTATAAACGTAGCTAGGTTTGATGTAACAAATCTGTCATATTATTTAAACCTCTAAATCTTAGTTGCTTAAGTACTGGATGGCACTGTGTATAAATCCACCCAGCCTATTCATGGTTATACATTTGTTTGTTTGTGCTGATGAAGTTGTAATGGATTTACTGTACTCTATGTTATAGTTGGCCTGTAAAATAGCATTTGAGAAAGATATTGGCTGAAAGAGAACTGGTGCAAACTGTGATATGGATGCCACCATAGGTGTGTTTTATGTAAAACATATAAAACTCCTAGAACAGGTGGACTTTGGCCAGTGGTATATGTAAGTAATTACTAAGCAATACAAAATTGTCAGACAGCTCTTACACCTGTCCATGTCAAGACATTATTGTAAAGTCTATATGTAAAAGGATATTCTAATACATAGGGGGAGTTACCAATTACAGGTATAGGATCTGTTAGTATTGAGACACAAATTACGGAAAGATCCCCCCAAAATTAATTTTGTCAAATTAAAAAGTTGTGCGGTAGTCACAGTTCGTGAATTTTTCAAAGCAAATTTTTCTGCAAAGCCAAATGGGACAGATTAGTTAATCACTGCTGCTTGATTCTGTTATTCACCTACACTTCAGTGTTTTTCTTAAGTTCAAAGGATATTAAAAAGTATATTTTTTCTGTCAGATATTAGAATCTGAGGACAATTCTATTTTGAGGTAGATGACAGATACAGTATGTATCAACTGTTTTTCCAATTCTTTATAGACAGCTTTGATTGTTTTTGGACATGCTCTTCACATGGCTTCAAGGTCTTTGCCTTTACTGTAATATTTTTCACTGTTCTTAGTGCACCTACGTTTCCTAATAAAACCCGATGTGTTCCTCCAGTGATCTAATACTAAATATAATTCAAAGTCAGAATGAATGAACAACACATATCTTTTTATCCAAGGTTGTAGAGAGCAAGTCCTTTGTGATTGAAACTCTGACTATTGGTTGCTAATGCAGCTGATTGTTATACTAGTGCTCATTGGAGACTTGTCTTTTTGACCTACTCCTTCATGAAATTAGTATGAGATTTGAAACCCCTGAAAAGATAGTTCATTGGCAGAATTATCTTAATGATTTACTTCCGTAGATTTAATTTGCTCTTTTTCCTGTTCATGCTTATTCTGTGAGAAATAACTTAATCATGCATTCCTATTTTACTGAAATGGGAAGTGTTTCATTCAGCTCTACCCAAATGGATTCCATGCGTCTCATTTTTGAAGCACTAATATAAGTACACATACGTTCCATTAAAAAATGACAAGCATTGTGCTCCATTTGGGATCTAAAGCACAAAAACCTTGGTTAAAATTTTTTAAATGGATTTGAACACTGAATCCTGTACAAAAGGTCAAATAACAAACTAAATTCAAACTCTAAATAAAAATTGAAATTTGAAAAAAAATTATATCAGTTGTAAACAATATTTTCAATATTTCACATGACTTTTTGGTAGGGATGCAATGAACCCACTATTTTGGGGTTCAGACGAACCCAAATCCTTTGTAAAAGATGTGACAAAAAGTCATGTGATTTTAAGAATTTAGTTTGGCCAGGCATATGGATTAAAAAATAGTGAGGAACAAATCTGTCCCATTTCGCTTCGCCGAAGAGTTCGCGGAATGACACGCAAATTTTATCCAAAGCTTTGCGAAACAATTCGCCAATGGCGAAATGTGGAAATTCGCTGCAAATCTATGCCTGGCAAACAAATTTGCTCATCACTATTCAAAAACTAATTCTGCTGAGAAAGACAAAATCTTGTCCAAATCCTGAACTTAATCCTGGATTCAGTGTGTCTCTACTTTTTGAGTTCAGATTTTGTTTGGCTGAATGTTTAGGATTCAGCCAAATTCTGGATGAAATTTTGAATCTGTACATGTGTATATATTTTTTTTTAATATACTTTCATTTTTATTGATTTTTTACATGTTTTGTAAACATAGCATATTGTTTGTTAGATACATCATCAAGCTTAGGTAGTTTTTTACATTCGGTTTGTTGCATATTTTTTTTAACAATTCTTTATTTTTTCAAAGTGTTTTCATGGGGGAAAGGGTACAGAAAGGAAAAAGGTGGGTAAAGGGGAGGGGAACATTTCAGTTACAAAAGTTCTCCAGATAACATAGGTTTGTTGCATATTTACGTGCATAATAGGAAGAGAAGGGGGAAGGGGGAGAGAGAGGGGGAAGGGAAGAGGAGAAAGGGAAGGGGGGGGTAAAGGGGAAAGAACCAGTATAACTTTTTGTGCTCTAGGTTTCACTGTTAGTGTAGAGATGTTCATTGTTGTTAGTTTAAGATCTCCCCCAGTTATCTGTTGTTTTTTATCAGGCTAGGGGAGAGGACCCTACCCATAGCTTTGTGATCTATTTTTTTTTAAAGAAACGTTTAGCAATAAATGAAATGGCTGTTAATATCACATGTATTTAATATAGCTATTGTGAAAGTCTTTGGTAAACTGTTTGCCTGTGTAAAAAATATTGTGCATTCTTTACTTTGCACCAGTGCACAATAAATGTAATATGCCACCTTTAAGCAGGACTTAGAAATGCTTAAAAATGTGTAATTAACATTAGGGATGGATCAAATACCAAATCTTCTATAATAGAAGAATCCTTTCAAATAGTGCTTAAATTCAGCCAAATCGAATCCTAAATTCAGTGCATTCCTAAATAATAACATTGCTAATATTGACAGTCTAATAAAGAATTTTGCATTTTTTCCCTGTGCAACTATTATTAACTATTATTATATTTACTGTGAGCGTTTTAATTGCTGCTGTTGCTACACTTGGGGAAGTTATCAAATGTCTAACAGCTGTTTTCAAGGGTGATTTTAATATATGTCTTTATGGGTATACTTAATAAATACATTATTTTTTAAAGTAGTTAATCTACACCTTTGATATTCTTTCAATGCATAGTTCCAGTGACAGTGGGTTGTGGTTCACTGGTGGGTGAACAAAGAAGATGGAGCCAGATCAGGTGCAATTTTTCATTGAAGGATCCTTTTGCATTCACTGGTTCACCAACCCTGCATAGCTGGGGAAAAGTTTTATCGAGCATGGTTGCCATATGGATACAACTCTGATGCTTCTGGATCTGGACTAACCCTTGATAAAATTTTGGAATACGCTGAAACAGGGAAATTTTAGTAAACTTTGCTTGGGTTGGTTTTATTTGATTGTTATTGCACTACTTTACTTGTAATGAATTCCATCTAAAACATGTTTTAAAACCTATAATTAAATGAAAATGAAGAGTACTTCACAAAGATATAAATGAGATGAGACATATACATACTATAAAATGGTGGTCAGCTTTTAACCACTCAGTGAGTGTCTTTGCCTGTTTTCTCCCAGCCAACCCCATTACTAGAACTTTATTGGCAGCAGATACAAGTGTATTGACTTTCTAACTTATTCAAGAAAATTGTGATCTATTAATTCAGACTTAGAGATTGCATTGATTGTGGAGTAATTGTCCACTTGTTGGATAGCTCTATTAAGCTTAGTCAAAACAATCATAATATGAACCTGTGATTTAAAATGAATTGCACTATAAACATAATACTTCATATATTTAAAGAGAAGCCCATTTTATAAACCTGGTACCTGGAATTCAGACAATGACATTTTATCGTTTTCTGTAGAAAATAAACTACACGTCTAGTTGTGTTATTCTATGTAGACAAATGTGGACAATGCTACTGAGAAGAAAGGTCATTTTTATTTCTCAATTACATTTTCCACATAACATGAAGATGTTTCTTCTGTTCAAAGACTACCTGCTGAGGGAATGATTGCAGACCCCTGTTGAAACACTGCAAACGATTACGATTACTCAAAAAAGCAGGAAAAGAGATTCAGAGTCACAGTGGCATGATTATGTGTCACATAGTTTTGTGTCTTAAGTCACACAGTCACAATCCTTTTCAAAAATATATTGGAAAAGCACGTTCTTAACTTATAGTAGCATAAGGTCTTTTTGTTTCACCGAAAATAATGGAACAAACACTCTTCAAAGTTGAAATAGTGATGATTATCTGATTACGTTCCTTTTTACAAGCTTGTTCACACTCAAGCTAAAAACACCCCCTAAAAATTAAAAATAGATAACCCATTCAGTTGGCATTAAATAAAATATACACGGTAGCTTTATAAATCAAGACAAAAATATAAAGGCGGAAAGAACAACATGTACATAAACATATTAACTTTTAAAGATGTTTTTCTTATATTTATTAAACATTCCTTATTTAAATATAAATCTGTTGTTTTACAAGTTGGAGGAGAAAAATATTAGAGAATATTATTTTTTTCAGTGAGAAATCTATTTAAAACTTTTTATCTTTACAACAATATACTGTAATTCTTCTTATTTTGTCACTCTTACTAGCAAACTAGTAAACTTTCTTTCTTTTTCAATTATTACAATTGTTGTTAGACATTTAGATATATCACCAAATAGTGATAACCAGCACAGGAGAAATAAAAAATACAATTTATGTAAACTTTCTAACTTAAGGTAGGAGATCCAAATTACGGAAAGACAACTTATCTGGAAAACCCCAGGTCCCGAGCATTTTGGATAATGGGTCCCATACCTGTAAAATAAAACAAATAAATAAATAATAAAAATGAATACAATAAATAATAAAATGGTGTAACTAGAGTCAAATATATATTAAGATGCATGTCAATAGAAATCTGATGTATTCAAGATGCACACATAAAATTTGGTTCTTAGGGGCTGATTTACTAATATTCACTTTTTTCTGGCCTTGAAAGTCGTATAAACTTGACATGGTATAAATTCAAATTAAACTCAATCGTTGCTGTATTTATAAAATGTTATGATAATGCTTGAATCGATCGTATTAAAATTTTGAACTTACATTCGAAAAATGCCAAATTTTTCGAATTGAAAATATTGTTAAAACTTCAAAAATTTGAGTTTAAATGGACGTTCGTTTCCATGAATCCTCTTTTTTTTTCTCAAACAGGAATTGCTCCAGCAGCCAATTGAGGAGCATTGGCACTTGAAGCTGGGTGAAACTGAAAACAATGAGGGGAATGACTTGTCCTTGAAGCTGGGTGAAAATGTGTCAAGGACAGGTTGTAACTGACTATTCTATTCCTCTACTATTGTAAACCATTTTCTAGAAGTAAGAAAAAAATTGACTTTATCTCAAAATTGCTTAGTAAATGTGCCCTATAATGTTTTATAGCATTGTAGGAATGAGGGAAAAGACTATCTGGAGCACAGACCTATCAGTTTACATTAGGACTTACCTCATTTTCTGATTCAAACCAGAGATATTCAAAGGTTAAAGGATTAGCACTTACTTTTCACTGTATCTTCTAGGAAGATATACACACAGCTTGGATCCACTGAATTTACACAGTTATTGTAAACTGTACATAAGTAATCCCATGGGTCCTGTAGGTTTTGCTTTAATCTCCTGCACACTCTTACTTAGAATTACTTTGATGACATTAGGGATGCACTGAATCCACTTTTCTAATCTGACTGAACCCCTGACTCCTTTGTAAAGGATTCAACCGAACACCATACCTGATCTGGGAACTGGCACTTATACTGTAAGGTCACCCACTGTGACCTACAGCACTTACATTTGCCCATTTGTGTCTGTTAGTTACCCCTCCCATATAGATTGTAAGCTCTATGGGGCAGGGACCTCCATCCTCTTGTGTTTCTGACTCTTATTGCAACTGTACCTTGTATTTATTTGTTTTTATTGTTGTACTTTGTATTTATCCATTATCTTTAACCCCCTGTCTGTATTAATGAATTCTACTGTACAGCGCTGCGTACATAAGTAGCGCTTTATAAATAAAGATATACATACATACATACCGAATCCTAATTAGCATATGCTAATTAGGGTTTGAAAGGATTAATTTTCAACTTCTGTGTTTACGTGACAAAAAGTCATGCGATTTGTAAGATTCGGATTTGATGCGGCCAGGACTGTGGATTCGCCCGAATCTGAATCCTGCCAAAAAAGGCACAATCTTGGCCAAATACCGAACTGAATCCTGGATTCAGTGCATCTCTAGATGACCTACCCAAACAGAACCAAAATTAAATAGTAAAAAAAAGCAGATCTTGTAAAAAAATGCCATCCCCATGCCTTGGAAAGAGATTCTAAATGCAAGGACATAAGAGAACACCCCTATAAGACAATTTTATCATTGAAACTAATAAATAATAGAGCAATGGATTGCCCTAACATAATCCAATGAACATTAGTGCTTAGCCAGATAAAAATTATATACTGTATTTAATCACTAAGCTGACACTGCATATAGACTGCAGCATTTACTTGATGACATATACTGAATTTTATTTCCTTCTTGACACTTAAGCTTTGCACATTGATTGAAAACTTGATAATTTGCAGACCAGAGAAGAAGCCTTTGAATAGTAACAGCATACATTATAAGGGTAGTTTAAAGCAATCAATACATTAATGTTGGGAGGCATGCACTTTAAAACAATCAGGGAGTATTTAAAAACCATTATCCTACCATATATACATTAGAAAATAACTTGTGATTTAGATTTGGACTGAAACCTATTTAAACAAATTGTGACAATATTATACAGTAACATTTCTGAATTTAGGCATTCACAGAAAAATAATTTGGTAATTTTTCCTTTTTTTGACTTGCTTCCTCCATTTTCATTCCTTTTAACTGGAATATTGCCATCTTCCCTAAGCCTTTCCCTGATGAACCCAACTTTCACATCTACATAAACAGTCTCAGTAAATTGCAGCTCAAATTAACAAAGTTCTAATAAACAAATCACAATTAAAGATGTTTATTGACCATAAAATATAGCATTTGACCAACTTAAAATGAAAAGATGGAGTCATCTAAAATTACATAGTTATAGTGAACTTGAATGACTTAAGCAGAACATTTTAGCAAGTGTACATCTGCCCTGTCCAGTGTCCAAACTACCAGGTCCACCGCTTCACTAGCACTATGCTGTATGGTCATTTGTAAAAAATAAACAAAGCAAAAAGTAAAGTGTTTCATTATAATCCCACTTTCTCAATGTTCATTGCAAATGTACATTAGAAGAAAAGGAAAAAAGCCCATAATGTGACGCTAAATAGAACATATTTTTTTCAATTCTTTATTTATTTTGTTGATGATAGTTGTGGATTGTGTTTTTGTACAGTCAGAGAAGTAAAAATGGCTTCTTCTGATGTTATGCGAGTTAATGTATATTCATGGGCTTAAGTCATAGATTAGTTTGCAAATATGTGAGCCAGTTAATCAGTGAATCTCAGCAAGTAACTCTATTTTAAATAAATGTACAATGTACAGTAATAAAAGTAAAATGTATACTTCAGTATGTATACTATACAATACTGTATGGTCCTTGTACCCTAACCCCTCAGAAATGTTTTTAAAAGTAAGTAGAATTAAAGTAAATAATTAAAATAGAATTGGCAATGTTTTTGAGTGAAAAGCTTTGTTTGAGACATGCCTGCTGATTTATTACAAGTAGCACTCCCAATTGTTATATAGAAGGATAGTAGTTAGAATCAAGTAGAAAGGGAATAATTTGAATAATTGTATTATAATGGACTCTATGGGAAATTGTCTTCCAGTAATTCAGAACTTTCTGGATAACAGGTTTCTGGATAATGGAAACCTGATGAATTGATTTTAAACAAATGTATTACATGAAAAGGAGAAAAACTTTAGCAGGACATGATAGAGCTAGGAGTACCAGCTAAGATTAGCCCAAATGACCCTTCAGAATTTGTAGAAATTGACACAGGTTGATATTTAGTCAGCACTTATGTTTAATGTTGCCTGAAAGAAACTAATGAGATAGATAGATAACAACAATAGTAATGGGCAAAATCATTTGCCAAGCATGGATTCCCGGCAAATTTCCTTCTTTTGCCATTGGCGAAACAAATTTTTTTTGTTGTTGTTTGAACAACCATAGCCTTTCTGTGGTCAGTTTGGGATAGTGATGGGTGTCACCGAGTTTGCTGTAGTTACCCGTGCATACATATTAGTCACAACCAAAGATGGGCTACACAATGGCCTACACAAGCATCCTTACATCTGAATGGTTGCAAAGAAAAACCTTGCGTTTCTGACCTTTACAGTGGCAGGTTTTGTCATAAGACAATGCACTTTGCTAGACTGAATATGCCATTTGTACTTTCTACAGTGTTCTGTAACTCTAAATGAACTGTAAGCAGCAGTATGTGTCCTTCAATATACCGCATCAAGTTAGGCCTAACTTATTTGGCACCAAAAAAATCCTGTGTTGCTCACACAATGTACAATTTTCTCAGTAGGACTGAAAAACTACTATAGGGTATACTGGCAAATACAGAGTGCATTAGAAGTTATGTTCAACTAAGATATCGTCTGTTTAAACAGCAACAGAACACCAGATATTAAAACTTTCTATACAATATATTTAATTAAATGGAGAAATTCAGCCCCCAAAATCACTCCACTGCAGGATATCATTATCTAGCAAATCACGAGTAATGAAGTACTGTATAAAAGTTACCTATTTTCAAAATGTCAAAAATAATCAGTCTGCTGTATCATTGTTCACAAACTGTGCTTTTTCTCCCTTTCAATTAAAATTGCTAAAACAATTCTATTATGTATTTCTTTTTAAATAAAACATAACTTGTCTTCATAATAAATGCTAAATTACAAGGTGGATAATTAGTAGAAATGTATTTTATATTGTTCTTCTGAAAGCATACATATGTAATGGGTTTCTGTGAAAAATGATTTTTAAATTAAATTATTGTCAAAAACAGTGCACTAATGTGTACATGTGAACTACATTTCAAGCAATGTAGCAGAAGCTGATTAAACTGACTTCTGCTATATTGTTTCAGAAGTCAGAAACAGAGGTCAGAAATGGATAAATATGTCTGTCAGGAGAGCATATACATGCTCTGAAACTCTGAGCTTCTAGTACCTCTAAAACCCAAAATAATTATCTCATGAAGAAAAATCTCAAGATGGGAAAAGGTGAAAACCACAGCAAACTGAATGATGGTCCAGGATAAGCACTCACTCACCATCATGTCTCCATTTCTGCAGAAAAAAACGTTATGCTGGAAAATGCTATGCTGGTGAATTGGAGAATCAAATCTACACTCTGCAACATAGCTATAGTAATAGTAGAAATTTCTAGCTACTCTAGGGGGCTGATTTATCAAAGTACGCTTGGGTCCGAATACAAATAATTTGTATCTTTTCTAAGTTTTAAAACTGTGCGTATTTTCTGTGATTTTTTTCATTAATTTACGCAACTTTTTTGGACTTTGCAACAATTTGTGTTTCTGAATTCATTCAATCATTGGTATTGTGACTTTCCTTGGGCCAGGTTGGAGCTGCAGAGTGCCATTGAGTCCTATGAGAGGCTTCCAAAATAATGCTCCGATGGAACAAAGTCAGAATGTTTTTCACTCTGTTTACGATCATTCTGATCCAAAAATTTCTGAACTTTCGGATCGTTCCACGATATTTTTGTACAGCCACGATACAAAATTTTCGGGCTTTTAACACACATCAGAAATTATTGGATTTTTTCAGAGTTTTTAGAATCATACTTTTAAATGTCCGAAATTCGGACTTTGATAATGGGCCCCTAGGTGTCTAATTAAATAATTTGACTAATCCAGACTAGAGTTCACCAAAAATACCTTGACCCCCCAATAGAGCAAGGTCTAGCCCATCTTGAGGACCAATTTCTCACCTAATCACTTAGGGACACCTGATAAAAGAAATTCAATAATGTTTAAAGCAGCAGCTGGCTTTTTTTTACCCAGAGAAATAAGAATTCAGAGGTCAATAATCTTGTTAAACTATCCTGTAACCTACTACTGTAAACCTTTGCACTGAACCCTTTCACCTACCCTTCTCTTGGACCCATCTCAAGCTCTGACCAAGCCCAGATAAAGTTATAGCTTTAGTCATAACAGTGATATACAGTACTTACCTAAAGCCCAGAAGTGATAAGTAGATATTTAGGGGACAAAGGGAAAACTCACAAAAAGGTGATGTTTTCTTTAAGCAGATAGCTAAACCGATTTTACATTTAACAATGTCCTTTTGTTATAAATGTAAAACTTTTTTAAGATCTACAATCAGATTATCATTATGATATCACTTATGTTGTTAGCTGCTAGAAATGCCTGATGATCAGTATGAGAATGGTATTTTCTTATTGGCACTCAAGGAATCTGGTCAATTTAAAGGTCTACTGTGGCTGTTGGCTACTGTGCATGCTCAATTCGTCTCATCTCATCTCATTTTCGCCATTTCATGAATCTTTTAAAAGGTTAGTGAATTCTTTGAAAGGTATGCGAATCTTTCAAGAGGTTTGAAAAACAGCAAAAAAAAAGCGGAATACAGCAAAAATGTTTCCCCGGAAGCGAAACGTGATTCACTCATCCCCATAAAATCCTGACCAAATAGTCAAAATACAAATTTACAGTGTTTCATCTGAAAGTAACTTCAACTGTTGGAGGTTGCATACACCCAGCATCTTTAGTTAACTTTTTAAAAAGTCATATTTCAGCAGATCTCCCCAAATTACAATCGGATGAAAAATCTCTCAATAGAGATTTCACTTCAAAAGAGCTAATGTATACCCCAAGAGTACACTATATCCAGGGGCGTAACTATATAGGAAGCAAAGCCCTACAGTTGCAGGTGGGGCCTGGAGTGTAGGGGGCCCAGAAAGGGCCCTAAATTAATGAGCAATTTCAATATATCTTGGTAGAACAGGTCAATGTACTAATTTTTACTAATATCTTGTAGAATTAAGTCTAAAACAACTGGACTTTTCTGAGTTTTTCTTGAAAACGTTTCACCACTCATCCGAGTGGCTTCTTCAGTTCAAATGATTGGTAGGGAATTACCCGACATTTAAACCCTTGAGGGTAGTACAGTCACAGACATCCAATCACAATAGTTGAACTTATTCAGTTTGTTGTTGGCTGAAACTGACAGGTGTAAGAAGGCAATGTATGATCCAGTCACAATGGTACAATGATTCTTATTGATGCAGGTGTTAATCCTTTAAAGTACATCACTGGAAGTGTGAACTGTTGTAAAACCACCGAGGCAAGGATGTCAAAGCGGCATTGTATGCTGATGACAAGCGGTGTTGCAGGCCCCCTCCTCTGTTCAGGGATGGTTTTTCCAGGCTGGCATAAATGGCCTCTTTCACACCTCTTTCAAACCATCTGTCTTCTCGGTCCAAAATATGCATGTTTTTCCTTGAGGTGTAGATAGACTGCTGAGTCTTGTCCTGAGGAGTTAGCCCTCCTATATTGGGCCATTCTCTTACAGAGAGGTTGTTTTGTCTCCCCAATGTATAAGTCAGAGCACTCTTCACTACACTGGACATGAACAATGAACACATGAATTACTGGAGATGATACAATGCTAAGGGCATGCTTGAACCCATCTTCTGGTCTGGTCTTTCAACCAATTCAACCTTTTGAAGACCACCCAAAAAGACCCTCTTAAATTTTTGTTAGACAAATAATTCCAAAAGACACATACAACTATCTAATTCTATCAAATCGGGCCCTAAAGTGTTAGGATTGCTGTTGCACTATATGTTGCACTGTTTTCATTTTTTTTACCTAATTAGGTCCTGTCCATCATACCCAGTTGCCTGATGTTTTGGGTGGTAAATGAAGAAATAATCTAGTGCTCTTTGAATAGTTTATGGGGTATAAGGATATCTGTTTTGTAATCTACACATGTAGGAACTGGCCCAAATTAACTAAGCCTTTAGTTTAATGCCATGGAAGATAATTTGTTAGCAATTGGCACTCTCCAGACTCAGTTCCATTTGCAGACCTCGTGATTGGCAGTTCTCCCTCATGCGCTCCTGTTTTGCAATAATAGGCTGTTAATTATATATGAAAGAGTATTTAATCCTGTCTGTTTAGTCTCCTTTTAAAGCTCCCATTTACATGACTTTTATTTAATTCATGTTATTTTGACCTTGGGATTATATCTAAACATAGATGGCCTCTAAATGAAAATATAGAAGGAGTTTTAAGGGTAAACAGAATCAAAGACTTCAATGCCAGAATAACCTCTCTTCAGAATAGAATCTCTCACAATTTAGTCCATATCATAACTCAAGAACAAGTGGATAGAATCCATTGCCTGGAAGAACACCCACACAAAATGAAATCCTCCTTTTCTGGACCACACATCTTCCTCCCCAGCAGTTTTTACCCTTTTTTCATCCTATGGAAATGCAACATTGTTAAGGATCTTCTATATCATGGCTGAGATGTAGATTGTTAAACCTTCTAAATAACTTTTTACATACATGGGCTCAAAGCAAATAAATGTACAGTATGGGGCATATTTATTATGCTGTGTAAAAAAGGCGAGAACATTTGGCACACATCACCAGGCTTCGCTGTGTAAAAATGGCATAAAATCATCATAGTTTTTTACGCGTTTTTCTTCCACCGGAACTTATGGAAAATAACGACATAATTTTTGGCGTTCAGACGGCGATCTTTTCCATTTATTTTACACAGCTTTTCACTCTGTTTTTTTGTCGAATTAGTTTTACCCAGCATAATAAATATGCCCCTTAATATCCTTATGTTGTAAAACCTCATTTATGTGCCATTAATAAAATATATTACAAAAAGACAATAAATGCTGATTTAAATTAAAATTACATTAACAACAAACTTGAAAAATTATTGAAACATTGGTAAAAATGATAAAATTTTGTTTTTATGGCCTTTTAAATGCTTATTCTACCTTGTTAATATAGCATGTTAATTTTTTTTAAACATCAATACTAATCTATAAGTCATCTTGCAGCCATAAAAATGGATCTCACTATTCTGCTAGAGATTTCTCTCTTAGAAACCAGCTTCAATTTACTTTGTCAACTCAAAATCTTATACTGTATATCAAATCAATATCTTTTCATCTGTAGCCTGGTTTAATAAAAAGCAATATGATTGGAAGTAGGTACAATATTTTCTGCAACATGTTATCTTCTCTATTATGGCACATTTCATGTATTTAATCAAAGTCAGATAAGGGCCCATTTCATTGTAAAGGCAAATATTTTTAGAGCACAAATTTCACATTTCAATTTGCAGATCATAATCGAAAAAAGTCAGCCTGTCAAAGCTACACGTGCTAACAAAGTATCATTCCCAATATTCTCGGTCAGTCAATGGGCTGACCAAAGCTGTTGCCTTTTAATGCAGATGCAAGTGTTCAACAAAAAGGCAAACAATGTATCAGGGATATAAAGAAAGTAGCCGAGAATTGTTATTGGAGTGTTGTTTGTGCTACAGATAAGAATAAATGTGTGCAAATCAATAGATTCTGTACTGACTGATTATATACATGTCAGAATTGTTAATGGGCATACTGATGTCAAAAATTGCAGCAAAACTGTTTATAGGTTTTCCATAACGTGACTAGAAATCATTTTCTTTACTAACACTGTTCTTTCAGAATGAAAAACATGTATTTTGTAACACACAGTTACATGCACACATATGCTTTTCCCTGACTCCATCCAGATAGGGAATCTCGCTGCTTATGCCCAAATGGCTTCTGTTTTCTCTACAAATAGGCTCCCATAAACACTTTTCTTTGGTCCTGCAGGCAGCCAATGACTGAAGTGTGCATGCTCTTAAACATTATGCATACCATAGAGCGCCACATTGTGACATGTGAACCACTGATCTAGTCCTCCAAATAACCTTCTCATGCACCTCTACCAGAACATCCAAAACAAAAATGCATATATTATCAGCAATAATGTAAGCCACATATAACTAGTTGGAACAGGTTGGAGGAGGGGCAGCAGCATGACCAGGCCCCAATCCTAAAGGGTGCCCATTAGGTGTATGGTTAAGAAGGGAGGGGGCTATAGCTGTGCGGGTGAAGTGGGTGCCATTTTAGGCACCATTCGGCCACCATTTTAGAAAGGCAGCAGAACATTCCCGACCCACCGTGCCTAGCTTGGGGGGTTTTGTTTATTATGTTAGTTTGTTATGTTGTTAGTGTCATGTGTGTGGCCTGGAAGGCTAGGGCACAGGAGTTCTTTGTTACCCAGGGAGTTGTTCTGTTATAAATGATTTTGGTGAGATGGTTTAACCCCTAAGTTCACCCACCATTCTGTGTAGACAAAGTCTTTGTAAAACTTTAATTTAAGTGATGGTTGGCTTGAGGGTAAAGTGGCCGCTCTTTAACAGGTGGCTTGCAGTGCCTGGTTTATGGGAGCATCTTCCAAGCTAGGATGAAGAATTGTATAAATACATATTTGATGTGTATTGCGTATTGATATATTGTTATTTGATGGTTTGTACTGTTTGCAATTTTCAATAAAGCTGTGCCCATTATCACCCAATGTTATGTCATCACACAATTTTATTGGGTAGTTAGGTCAGAGCAAAGCTGCAGTGGGTGGTATCTGGGTCGTGTATCTTTTAGCGTTAAATGTAAAGGAAGTAATGTAACCCTTTTGGAAACAATAACATCATCATGGAGGCAGACACAAAAGGACAAACCAGGCAGCTTTTAATACTTTAATATGAACTCCTAAGACCCAAGAAAGGTGATTAGTAATTTTAATTGAAACAGCCCTTAATGAAATCTGCACAGTGACACTACCTAAGGGTAAAGTCAGACCCGAATCTGTCTTGTTTAGCTTCGCCCAAAACATTTGCAAAACTGCTGAAAAATCCACAAATTGCGGCTACTGCATGACTTTTTTGACACGTGCAGTTTTTTTTGATGCATGCAATTTTTTTGACATGACTGTGACTTCTTTGAAGGCAGCAATGTTTTTTGACCTGTACGCAACGTTTTCCTCACTTTCCAAATTTTTGTAACACCAAATTTTTGCTGCAGTTTCACACAAAAAATGTGCTAATGCCGAAATGTGGAATTTCACAGCGATGCCATGTCAGTGAAGCTACACAGAGCTGCTAAGAGAGGATCTGCTTCTCTTCACCTGCATACAAAACACAGAAATGTAAGCTTTTTTTGTCCTTATATGAGATATTTTAGTGATACTTTGATTTTAAGAATGCCCTACCTAGAGATGCCTAAATTACAGTAAAAAGGCAGCGTTTAGAAACAAAGCTTGGAACAAATTGGCACCCTGAGTGGCTCAAGCTGTTTTTGTCCTTTAATTTGATTTACCAGTGGCATTTTATTTTTCAACAAAGGATGTTTATGTCATATTATCGGTGATTTTTCAATTGTTACAGGGAAATTTATGTAGAAACCATGGCAAGGAAAAGTATTGTTTATCATTTAATAGTTGTACAGCCAGCTTGGCAAACCCATGCTCTGCCCTTTGATAAATATGTCATATAGACTTACATTTGTGCTATCTGTGCTTCTTGTTAACTTCTTATTGGATATATGGATGCTTACCTCAACAATAACAGCGGCACTCCAGGTTAAATGCTGAAATTCGCAATGCATTTCTGTAAATCGAATTATATATATTTTATTGCTTTGTGCAAACCTCTTACAGAAGATGTAAATGATTAAGTTCAACCTTGTATTTGATGGGAATTGTGTAAATCTGCAAAAAGGAAAAAATCGTCAGACAGATAAAAATAAATCCCAGATTTTATTACATTAATAATGAAAAAGGAGATTTTAAATGCCAAAACCATTTCAGATCAGTCGACAAAAAATACAGACACTTCCAGTGATTTGCAAGAGAAATATAAACAATAATTTAACACGTACCAATGAACAGACCCCACCCCGTGCCTGTATAGGCTGCCATTTTGGCTACTATATGGGTGCACAGCCGAAGAACTATGCACACTAAAATACATACATAAGTGCTTCTCAGCATCAACTATCAATCATCCGCAACTTATCACTATCACTGCCAATTACTAACACTTCCACTGTGATTCAGCCTTGGCAGATTAAATCAGAATCCATTTTTAACCCTCTTGTGATGTGGCTCTGCAAATGGAGATCTATTAGGCTGGGATGCATAACTGTCAGAATTAGTCAAGTTTCTAACAATGCAGTTTTTAGTCCAATTATACTTTAAGGCAGCTCCTATGGTGCTAGAAATTCTTAAATGTGAGTGGCAATTTTATCCAGGACATTAATAAAAGGAACACAGGAACAATCACATTTGAAAATAAGCCATTTCTTCTTTAGAGTATTTTAAAACACGGAATTTAAAAAAGAAAAATAAGCATCACCAGTACACCCCCCCAGCACTTGCAAAAGGGGCACTTGTAGAACCATACAGCAGATCACATGAGCTTTTGCCCCACTATGGTGCGGGGGTCTGGTGTATGGTAGTTATGCCTCTGGATTTAAATGTACAAATACACTTACACCTGTCAGCTTTGCCTGTTTAATATCAAATATGCATAAAAGTTAAGCAATTAAAGGAAAACTATACCTCCAAACAATATAGGTCTCTATAAAAGTATGTAAAAGGGCAATATTTACTGATATTTATATATTCCAGTTTGGTAATATTGTTGAATAGGACACTTAATATGATATTCACTGTTAGTTAGGTATTTATTCTGGGGGGTATAGTTTAGAGATGCCAACTCTCGATCCAATGTGATCTGAAAAAATCTTGGCTCCATCTCCCATAGCCCTGTATTCCCTCATTTCCAAAAGCCATTCAACCCTTTCTTGAAGCTATATAATGTATCAGCACGACTGATTCAGGAGGGAATTCCACAACTTCACAGCTCTCACAGGTAACGTACAGTCCTGCTGTGGAGGTTTGGCCCCTCACTCAGTGCTCACTGCTGTAATCTGTAGTTTTGAACCACAAGTAAACTTTGTGACGGTGATGAGTGAATCACAGCCGATTTGCTTTTCCTGTGAGTTGCAATTTCACTGGCTCAGGGTGAATGGATGGCAAAATATTTTACTTTTTTCTTTGACAGCCAAAGCACCAACATTCATCTCCTACTTGCCCTGGCTGTCATTTCTGTGGGCAGTGCTTGTGTAGATCAGGGAGATCTCCAATGCAATGCAATTTCTTCTTTTTTGAAACAAGTGAATAAAACTATACTATATATACTTTTATATAGTTTTTGAGCATGGATAAATTCGATGCCTAGGTAACACTGTCAAAAACAACTGTCCACAAGTATTCAAGGAGCTTTGTCAGAGGTGCCACCTCACTTTACATGATATTTATGGCATCATTATTACATTTTAAATACAAGATTATTTTTAAATTGCTACGTGTTCTTGTCTGGAAGTAACACATTTATCAGATATAAAACTCAGCAGCGTTTAGCGGTAATTTTTTTCTCACAAATTTCAAGTAATAGTTGACACATAAATTGTATTTCTTGTTCTTAGGGAAAAAAACATGTTCCATGATTGGTGAGTGAGTCACAGATCTAGGAGACATCAAGGGCAGGTGAAGAGAGTTCAATTATGTAAAGACATTAAACTTTGCCATATAACTGTCGCAGGAGTATCATTTACACTGATAAGATGGAAAAGCTCAAAGGATTCTAAATAGGGCTGATGTCTTTTACCAGACCTTTGTCATAGGTTAAATATTCATGAATCTTTCTGAAGTAGAGTATTAGAATATCTAGCCTGTCCATCGTAAATATGTGTCCACATAGTTCATGAATCAAGCCAAAAGTGACCATTTATGATTCAAAAATATAAAGCAGATGCAAGAAAATATTCTGAAATTAATTTAGCTTAAATAAATAGAAGTACAGGTATGGGATCCCTTATCCAGAAACCTGTTATCCAGAATTATAGGAAGGTCATCTTACCAAAACCCAGTCCACAGACATAGACCCATACCGAACTATCTATGCGCACACACACACCTACACACTATATATATATATATATATATATAAAACTTTGATAAAGGCTGATGTAACAGCCGAAACGTTAGTTCACCTTTCTGGCAATAAAGTATATTTTTTGTTTTTTATAAGTCCTGCGAGTGGGGCTTCCATTTTTCGTTTTGTGTACTTTTTGAACTCTGCACCCAGGCAACTTCAACGTGATTTTCGTGAGTGCCGGCGATTCATTTTTCTATATATATATATATATATATATATATATATATATATATATATATATATATATATATATATACACCAACATCAATACTAACTGTAGATTTTGGTATCACAATTAGTGATGAGCAAATTTTTTCGGCAAGCATGGATTTGCAGCGAATTTCTACATTCCGCCATTGGTGAATTGCTTTGCACGGAATTTTGCAGCGGTACAATTTGTCATGTGTGAAAAAAAATCATGTTGCGTTACAAGGGTCGCGGTCATGTAAAAAAGAAGCGGGCATCAAAAAAGACATGCGACAAATGCGTTTCGCGGATTTTCCGCCGTTTTGCAAATTTTCTTGATGTTCTGCAAATTTTACGTCGAAGCGAATCATGACAGATTTGCTCATCACTAATCGATAGCCTTAGATATTATGCTTATTCAAGAAATAATCCAAGCCCCTCTTATAGGCATTAACAGAATCTGCCATTACCACATCACTAGGAAGGGCATTCCCCAACCTCACTGCCCTCACCGTGAAAAACCACCTAAACTGCTTCAAATGGAAGCTCCGTTCCTCTAATCTAAAGGGGTGGCCTCTTTTTTTAATATAACTAAGTTTTTTGACAAACATTTGTCACCATAAAATATGGTGTGTTTTTTTTTTAAACTTTATATTTCTAATGAAAACTGCAGTTAATCTTGGGAAGGGGAGGCTTATATTTAGATTTTTTTTATTTTAGAGGGGTTTTTTTTTTCATTCGAATAAACTTAAAATTCTACCAAATGCATCATTTTCAGTGGGTCTACAAACTCTCAAGAAAAAAAAAAAATGGAAAAACTCAAATTGAAAACAATCTGACCTACAGCAATTCCAATTGCCCTCTACATGAACTAATTTCTTCCAAGATAACAGGCTGGGACTAAGCCAGACTGTACCTGTAGCCTTTCTTAAAGGGAAAGTAACACCAAATTTTCAAAATACAAATTTAGCTTTAAAATAGTTTAATTAACACATGTAACATAGAAAAGTTGCCATATCCTAAGTGGTTATTGAATAAATGACACTACCTTGTATGCATAGGGCACAGCAAAAACGGCGATGTGGCGACTGATTTACTTCCGGTTACAACCCGGAAGTTCGGCTTGTGCATTCTCTGGCGATTAAGAAGAATGCTTTGAAGGTGATTTACAGCTTTTTTTCGTGCTGGTCCTGGGAGAGGACTGAACGCTGTTTTAGCTCCTGTTCTGTTTAGATGTCTGTGTGAGCGGAGCGCAGCAGAGATTGTACAGGGAGAGGGAGGGGCAGGAGAGGGAGCTGACCGGAAGTTTATCACGAGAGGAGCTGCTGCCTGAGCCTTATCAATACTTGGTAAGGTTATTATTTAAAATCTAGTTAAGATATGAATATTTCTGTATGATAAATTTGCTAATAAAAATGTTTTGAAGGAATGTGTTTAATGTAAAATATTTGTGTTACTGGTCCTTTAAGCTGAAGGTCTGAGGCAAGAGCACCTGGACCCCTACCTCTATGGCGAGTCTAACCCATATACTATAAAGTGGATTCTCTTTAGTTATATATTTCTACATGAATTAGGAAGCTTTTAGATGGCAAAGATTACATTCAAGGTATTAAAATTGCTTGCGCCTAATAAATATCTCAAATTCAAGTTTTGGATACGCTAATTTGAATTTGTTTTAGAGCAAAAAATTCAAATTGTGGAAAAAAATTGATGCCGAAGTCGTCTCATGTTGCCATGCCTTTTCCATAGTTGCTCTGGGTTTTAGTCACACAAGTACTGATGGTTGAGTTGTTTCTCATGGATTTGATGGCAGTGTATGGATGTTTATCCGTTGTATACTCATGGTGGTGGGAGGTATTACATCCTGCACATTTAAAACTCACCTTCAGTAAATTTGGCCATATCCTTTTTATTCTGCAATCAAAATTTCTAATTTCTATTGATGACAACTACAGCGTTAAATGTGCTTACCATATCTATAAGCAGTGAAATGGCATGAGGAAGAAGATTTATTTATGATGGTAAGCTGCTTGCCTTGTCCCCTCTGACTTCTAAAGATGACTGCATTAATCAGGCTATTTATCTGCTACTTACAATGTTACTCATATGTGCTATTCTGAGCAATATATAGAGAAAATATATGCTATGTAAATATCTGGGATTCACAAATTGATACATGTATAGGCAATAGGCTACCTTTTCACCTGAAATCACATAAGGGGTAATTTACAAATGCCGCTGTAAATTTGGTTGAGCTAAAGCAGAAGGAAATGTGCCCTAACACATTCATAACACACAATCCTAACAGTTTTGACCACAACTAGAATCTGATTGGCAAAAATAAGTACTATGCACTTTTGTCCATTTTAATACAGTGAGCACAATTGCAATGGGTGCAAATCATTGTGTGGCTACAATGATAGTGGAATTGTGGAAAAAATGCTGCATTGTAGGAAAAAAAATAAGCAAAGTGAAATTTTCAAGCACAATCTCCTTATTCTTTCCCACAATGCAGAGTTTTTTCCTAAAATTCCGTTGTCACTGTTGTCTCAAAGGGACAATGGTCTTTGCGCAATTGTGCTGCACCTAGTGCAACCGCACCCAAAAGCCAATATTACGACAACTGCAAGTGCACTTCATTGCAAATCAGGCACCGTCATTTCCAGTGTTCAGCGTGCTTATGAACCATGAGCCCTTTTCTTTTGGTGCAACTGTACTACGTTGATTGATGAAGGCGCTGAGCAAACCCTGAAGTTACTGCCTGGTAAGGAGGCGGCAGTAGCTTCAGGGTTCCCCTGTGTCAACAGGCGCAGCAGCACATGATTTAGAATGGAAGGCAGGAAGGGCCGAGCATTGTCTAGTGCAACTATATGGAAATGCAAGCAGAGCATTTTGATGTAAGTACCTTCAATGAAAGTAGTTTTATGCACAACTGACTGTGGGGAAAGTGCAGGGACCGCCACTGCACTTGCGGATGTACATGTGCCCTCTGGTGATTTGTGCCAAAAAATACTGCACTGCTATCTTAAATGCACCTTGTACTTTATTTTGAAATTCCTATCTTTTTTTTGTATTCTAAGCTTATTTACTTATTTTACTTATGTACCATGAATGAACTGTAAGCATGACCATGATACTTTGTATATCCTTCAATGGGAGTTGTTCTAGGCAAATCTAACAACCTTTATTTAATTTGTGGTTTCAGAGGTTTTCAAGGTTTTTTGTTGTTTGTAAATGCAAAAAAAATGTTTTTGTTCCACATTTATATTTGTTTTGCTTCTTATATTCAGATCTTTTAATAAAGGATTAGACATTTATGGTTTTAGTGGAAATGAGTTTATCCATGATTTTAAACAACTCCTAAACCCCTAAAATCAGAATGTTGATGAATGGGCCTCCCCGAGTTAGTAATTGCACATGTTATTTATTTATTTACTATGAGGTCTACCAAAACAGATCCATGCAAGATTCAAATTGGTAATGCTATTGTATTTAACACTTTGGACAGCTGAACAAGGAAGACTGCTCAGATTATTATATGGGTACCCCATGTATATTTTGGATCCATCCCACATATATGTAATAATTTATGTGCATAAAAGGGACATTTTATATAAAGATTTGTTGATGATTAGATGATAGATACTTTGTACTTCCAGTTTCTAAACTGACTGAGGTTTTTTTCACAGTCAGTGGCTCTTTCTAATATTTAATGTCCAGAACACGGTCTGATTGCTGAAGCGTTACTTTACACACGCACACATACAAAGCACACACATATAAACTGTAAATGCTTTAAAAAGAATTAATGCCTGCTGAATGACAAATTCAAATAGCAAGCAATTTGAAAGAATGAAGAGTGACACATCATGATCATTTCTATCGTGTGGCTCAGAAGCCTCATCAATTCAGATTACATTAGGGAATGTTTAAAAGAAAATGTTCACTCATTTGGCATACACTCCAGAACAATTATTCTTCGGCTGATTTAGTACACTTGTTATGGAAGGAATACTATAACAAAGGAATACTATTTATTTCAGCATTTGGTAAGCTGAACAATTACAGCCACATGTTTCTCAATTTTCTGCAATGTTTTAAAATTCCCCAAACAATTCCTACCTCAATAAAGGATGTATTTTCAGCCCGAGGTGCTAAAATCTTCATAGACGCGAGCATCTTTTATCTGCTTTAGTGACACATTACTAACAATGGTAGGATCTTTGCAGGTGCTAAAATAAGAAAGTGAAGGGAAACCTTTTTTTTTTGCAAAACGGTAAAGCGCTTGAGCTAAATGACAAGCAAAGAACACAAACATTTACATTTGTTCTCCTGCAGCAAAAAGAGCCATGGAAATTCATCTTTATTTGTTGTACAGAACATGAGAGCTTACAGACTACACAGCTAACAACGGGCTTATATTTCTATCTCAAGTTAATAATTAAAAGATGTCTTGATCTTCATCATACCTAATTGCTATAAGACTAGTGCCATTATGGAGTAAAATCCTACAAAAAGAACTTTGAGGATATTAATGCAAACAGAGCCAATGTAACCCTTTCAGAGCCAGCAGCCACAGACATTGCTAGGCAACAAACTTTTATTTTTTATTTAAATAAAATGTAGGTCCCATGTTTCTAGTAATATTTTAACTTCCTTGCCGACAACTTTAGACAGGAGGGGTGCACCTCATTCGTATGGCTGCCTGTGTTCCTTTAGCATCCTGTTGGCTCCATAGCAAATGGGAAGCTCAGTAAGTCACTCTCAGATGAAGATGCCACTGATTTGTAGGAAACAGGAGACAACCAACAAAGGTTATATGACTGGTCCAAGAAAAGTGAGTAAACACAACTTTGAATCACTCAAATTAGCTAACATTATTGTATATAAACAAACTCTGTAGGAGTGCAACATCATTTTCCTGGTGCAGAATTCTATGAATCTTTCATTTCTATGTATGTGAAAAATTCTCTTATATAAAACCAAATAGTGAAAGTGCAATGCACTGCAATACCAACACACTGGGGAGATTACCTGCTCACCAGATATAGGGAGTATATGAGCCAGACAAATGGCAATGGTGAACCGTGGAAATTCTCCATGAATCCATGCCTGCCGAATCATTACTCATACTGGGGATCAACCATTTCTGGGCATGCTTCATATTTAAGTAAATACTATAATTTGTTCAATGAGGAAAAACATATTTTCTTATTCACTTCAACATTTCACTATAGTCTTTAAATGAGTTTTTTAATTAAGTATTTTTTCTCAATCTTTTTTTATAAGTATGTACTATAAATTAATATTTAAGTATGTACTGATGTTCTGCAACAGGGTTAGCTGTTTGTTTCCCACTAAAATCAAGAAACTTCTTCTACATACAGTCAATCCAGACCAGTATTATAACACCAACACACTGCACAGTGCTTTATACTACTTACACATAATTTATACCAGTCCTTGCAACAGTTGAGCTTACACTGAAGTCAAACCTAGAACCCTAGTTCTGCAAGGTAGCAATGGTAACTACTACATCTCTGTGCTCCTGATTTCCATAAATAAGTGAAGTAATTGTAAGATAGTTATTTGTTCTGGACAGAGGCCGTAATAATAGCTAACTTCAGTGATGGCTACTGCTAAAAAATGTGTCATAGAAAATAACAGCTGTATTACAAACTGCTCATACTCATATATAAATATATGAGAAGTTGGTAATGACATATTCTCCCTCTTCCAAATACTAGTGTGCAGCATAGATAATATGCCCTTTTCTATATATTAATTCTAACATTTTTGTTCATCCTACTATTTTAATAAAAGCGTTGGCTGTTCTATGCTTCACTAGACAGTTGAAAGACTAAGTTAGAAATACTCAATAAAGTAAACTTGCTTTGTGAATCATAAGGAAGAACTAGGGTGGTATATTTCTAACATTTATTAGCTTTCCCTCGACATTTTTTATGTAACAAACACTGGTGAGAACACTGGTGCAGCTTGTAGGGAAAATCTGCCAGTTGCAGCTAGACAAAAACAAAAATAGCAAAGTAATTCAAAATATCATGCCTCAGGACTGTGACCATAACAGAGCCCTGACTTCAGTGCACGTTAGAACATTCCACACTGCTTGTTTTCTTGAAATTGCTTCCTTTTGTCTAAGGCATTTTTCTTTTCTGTGAATGTAACACTGGAAATGTATGGGTCAATAGCTATGAGCTATATCTCTTTCTCTTCTAGATTGCTACATTCTTAAAGGCATCTATATACTGTAGGCAGCTACTGGCTTCAAAACTAAAATTAGCCAGACCAAAGAAATGTTTCATATATAAATAATAATAATAATAACACCAATCATTACATGAATAAAAATAACAACAATAGATATTTCAAAACATACTGTTGCATGAAGGATGCTGGATGAATACATTTTGGCTTGATTCCTATTTCATCATTGAGCCTTAAAATGTCTAGCCATATTATTCTTTATTTCTGCAGTTTTTTTTAATATATTCACTTGAGGGAGAGGGTACAAAATAAAAGAAGAGGGAGAAAGATATAGGGTAGACATATCAATTACAGCGAACATCACAATAAAAACATTCTACTTTGCCTTTTTTTCTCTCTTTTTCGGATCAACTTGCATTTTTCTTCTGAGTTTTCTAATAGTTTCTTTGTCCAGAAGGGTCTGGAACAGGATACCTTGTCTAAACCTATTTTGGACAGCGTTGACGTGACTAACGAAAGCGCTGAGGGACTGTGGAGATAGCAAGAGCCTAATTCCCTCCAGCACTAGTGGGGTTAACGTTTTCCTGTTACAGGTGGGAAAAAACTGTACACTCCTTCAACCCCTCCCCCTGGCACTGTTCACCCTGCAGCGTTTTTTCACTCACCAGCAGCAGCCGCAGCACGTTAGGATCATCCCCCTCCCCCCCTGCCCTATTTAAGCGCGTCTAGCTAGTGAACCAGTAGGCCAGTTATTCAGCTTAACTCACATGTTTATGCTTTGCCTTTTCAGGTTTTTTAATAAAAAAAAAAAAAAAAACACCTTATTGTATGTATATCCGTTACATGATTGTAAAATTGTAATATGTCACAGCGAAGGCGGGGATAGTCCTTGGCCATTTTAAGTCCGGTTGGTTTGGTGTTTTCCACATGTGTTTGCAGTGGCCGGCATCCGTTATAATAACAAATACGTTTCTTGTGAAGTTGGGAAAGTTTTTTGAAATACATGGCGAGGACTATTTTCGGTTGTATCTCTTTAATAAAGCTGTGGCCGAACCCTACCCACAAAAAATCTTGGTGTCAGTGTACTTCCTTCTGTGTCAAGTGTTTGCATTAGGGGAGAAGGTCTGTAAGGGAGGGAACAAGTCTCCGCATACATAGAGATGCAACCAGCAAGTTTTCACATGTTGTCTCACCATGTGCAGACACCATTTTTTGGGTGTTAGGTCTTTTCCTCCAGGACAGCCAGTTAGAGACATAATGCAACAACATGTTAAAGGAACTAGGTTGCGTCCATAGCAGAAGGTTTCACTTGTTAGGGATTTACAAACCCGTAGGGTATAGTATAATTAATTACAACTAACATAGTAGCCAATTTAGCTGGTGCATTGCAGTTAGAATATTAATACACAAATTAGATTGTATTTAATGCACAACATGCCAACATCCAATAAAGCAAACATTGTTATTTTTTAGAATGAAAAATAATATGGATATAAGGGCTCATTTATGTGCAAAGCTCCAAAATGGGCACAAAAATGCGCCTTCTGTGTTTTTCAAAAATGTATTTGTAGCCATAATTGTTCCCTGGGTGCAGGAACATTGGCACAAGGGAACTCTGGGATTAATGGCAGGTTCAAGCTGCCAGCTAATTTGAGAGTTCCTTCATTCAGTCTCAGCCTTTCCTTAACAGGTTACAATTATAGCTGCAATTGATTTGCACCAAGCGAATTAGATAATAATTCCAATATTAGGCTGTGCAGTGAAAGTCATGCCTACTGAAATGAGATTACGCTTTAACATAACAGATACAAGTATGGGGTATTTTATCCAGAATGCTTGGGACCTGGGGTTTTATGTAATTTTGATTACCATACCTTAAGTCTACTAAAAAATTATTTAAACATTAATTAAACCCAATAGGATTGTTTTGCCTCCAATAAGATTTAATTATAACTTATTTTGGATCAAGCACCAAGTACTGTTTTATTATTACAGAGAAAAAGGAAATCATTTGCAAAAATTGAAATTATTTGCTTACAATGTAATCTGTGGGAGATGGCCTTTCCGTAATTCAAAACTTTCTGGATAACAGATTTCCAGATAACAGATACCATACTCCATAGTGCTGCATCATAGACATAGTTAAGCAAGTGCATGCGTTTAAGATGGATTTTTGGGTGAAAATGCTGCATTGTGCAATAAGCTCTATAGACTTTACTATAACAGAATACAAAATATAGGCACATATCTTTCCATGCTTTCCATTAAATTCAAAATAATTAATGTAACATTTGTGATAATAGAGATACATCATTGTAGTATTTATGCAAATTATGATTAAAATTGTATTTTATAAGAAATGAGAATCAAACAGATGAAGTAAAATATCCATGCAGCACAAGGCACATGATGCAATGCAAAGCACAGGCTTTCATTTTGGGAAATATAAATGGTAATATGACTGTGTCACTGCAAAATTGTAGCTAACAAAATATGCGCACAAATGTGGAGTTACCTCATAAAATATTGACAGAAGATTGTGAATATATTGTGTCAGTAATCATTTTTAGCTTGGATCAATCTGCATTACACTCAGAGGAAATTGTCTGTCTAGAATCCTTGTTTATATATTCTGTCAGTGACAAATAGATGACAAGACTTGCAATTCTAAAATAGATAATTGTCCTGAATATCTTAATGGCTACTTTCTGTGGCTGTATACATTTATATATAGTGATAATGTAGCCGACTGTCAAAAATAAAGATATGAGAAATCACCCAAGAGTTCTGTGCCATATATAAGGGCTTGCAAGGTGCAACATATTAAACAGCAATACATAAACTGCACACAAGGTAGTTCAATGCCAAGGCACAGCTTTACACTTAGAGGCTTATGCTACATAAAATGAAATGCGCAGAATTGTAGAAATGTAGAAAGCTATGTAAAATAAATAGTGAATTTATCAAGGTACAGGTAGGTACAACGACATTGCATTTGTCATATTGATAGGCACAATTATTCTCCCATTTAAGCACAGAGTGCTGCAACAAAAAAAATGTAAACGAGCCCAATAATATTTAGCAGAGAAAAGGATTTACCCTTTAGGGTCAATCCAAGTATTGGTCTATAGCAATGAGCGAAATTTTTACCAGGTTTTGCCAAGAAAATAACAAAAAACTCAAATAGCTGTAAAAACATGTCTTGTGGTAAAAAAATATGTTGTAATAATATAAATAATAAATATGTGTATGGTAAAACAAAATGTCACCTATTGACTTCAATGCGTTTCGCCATTTCACAAACTTTTTGGATAAGCAAAATGGGAATGAATTTCCCATTGGTCTGGGCTTTTTCTTAGTTGTCCAGGGCTGTCAGGTGTTCCCTAGTTTTTAAAAGGAGGGGAAGTAGAAGTTTCTGTCTCTTTGAAACTCACTGTCCCCCAACTCTTTAAAGGACTGGCAAAGTGTGTGTGTGAAGATGGTGCGGAAAACTGTTCCAAGAGCCAAGAGATAACTTGTGAAGGTGCTGTGTAATGTACACTACGATTTGTGGAACTGTTCTAAAAAAATATTAACTAGTCCAGTTTCATTACAGATATATTAATTTACCTGGGGAGAAGGCACCAACTAGAAGTGCAAGCCAGAGGGTCACACCACTTTTGACTATAACATTATTCAGTATATAACTTTTGCCACTGGCTAGAGTGCAGAGGCAGACAGAAATTGGGGATCGTCCACAATAAATAATAGCAGGGGCAGGCCCAAACTCATGCAGCCTATATAGAGTTGATAGGGATGACAGTTGGGTATATAACAGAGGAATGTTTTCCAGAGGCAGACTATAACTTATAATGTATCTATAACCCCTATTTGGCTGTGAAAACAGGCAATACCAGCTAGATAGTTTTTTAGAGCATGGGGTACATAGGCTTTCGCTATGTGGAAATATCCTTGGGGTGTAGTGCAACGACAACTCACTTAGGCTGTATGCAAAGTAATTGAAAGAATGGATGCCAGAAGGTTCTTTGCAGTAAAACAGAACTTAACTTGTTTATTTGTACAAGACAAATGATCCACAGGATTATGCAATACTCGCTCAAAGGAGTTAACAGATAAAGGCACAGAAGATAGAAAGGGATGGTGTTCACCAGTTTATCCCACCTTGACAGAGTGTGGGCAGAGTGTGGGCAGGGTAAAGACAGCCAAACAGCACGGCACCACTGTGGAGAGTAGTCTGGACAAGTATCTTAGGTCCTTTAGGATGCGTACCTTAGCAATTAAGGATCCCAAACTGCCGACTGTGGATCAGGGATTGCAACTAACCTGACACCTGTGTCTTAACCGTGGTCCTATACTTGGGCAACAGTGCCTTTGTTTACTTCCAACTAATCTCTCCAGAAACTGCTCTTTCTAACTAGACTAACTATCTCACTTTCCTAGAAAGTGCTCTTAAAGATGTTATACTGTTCTTGCTAATCCTCGTTCAGGGAATCCCTGTTCCCTGACTTCACTAGAGTTAGATAAAATCTCTACGGTCTAGAGTCAACAGATGCAGCCAAAGAGGATGATCCACCCCTTTCCTAAACACTATATTAGAGTGCAAAGGGAGTGGTCTACCTATAAACCAATAAGGCACAAATGCTAAACTCAAATCAAACTAATTACATGGGTCTTTGGTCAGTAACAGGATAAAGAAGAAAATGGTAGCATGTAAAGCCATAGGGGCATATTAACCTTATGGGTCCCTACATATACTTACTATTGCCATCAAGGCAAATCTCCTTTTTTATTCTAACCATTTGCTACATGCCTCATGGAATTATATAACTCTCTTGTAAACTCTCTTGTACTGTCTGTATCATGAGATCAAACATCTCTTGCCACTAAAAGGTACTGTAGAATAAATACCATCATCAATTAAGCAGCTCAGAATGGGCTTTTTTAAGTCACAGTAATGTGTCATCTCTAACATACTTTAGTTACATAGTACCAAGGTAAGGGATGAGTCTATGGGAGATAGCCTTCCCGTAAGCTGGAACTTTCTGGATAACAGGTGTCCAGATAACGGATCCCTTACCTGTAGTTGGGCTTAAAAAAGATACATGTCCGTCAAATGCCACCCTTTCGACTATGCAAAACCTACATAATGTCTAGGCAATACACATGAATGCATAAAAACCCAACATGAAGCTGTCTCAGATCAGTCATGAAGTGAACCAGTCATTAGAGATGCAGCGAACTGTTCGCCGGCGAACAAATTCGCGCGAACATCGGGTGTTCGCGAACGCGTATGTTCGCGAACTTTCAGCGTATGTTCGCAGTTTGGGTTCGCGCCGCGTTTTCCGCCGCGTTCTTTATCGTCGCAAAAGTATTGTACAATACGCCGCACAAGTCACACATGGCGTTTTTCCGCAAATCCCGTTTTCATGGGGTTTAGCGCGACATAGCAAAAAAGCTGCGTATTTTCGCTAGAATAGCTTGCGTTTTTTTGCGCAACTCTGTGCAAACAAAGTATTTTTCAGAGAAGTTTTTTCCCTTGATCCCCCTCCTGCATGCCACTGTCCAGGTCGTGGCACCCTTTAAACAACTTTAAAATCAGTTTTCTGGCCAGAAATGGCTTTTCTAGTTTTTAATGTTCGCCTTCCCATTGAAGTCTATGGGGTTCCAAAAGTTTGCGAATATTCGCGGGTTTTGGCGTAAGTTCGCGAACATGTTCGAAAACTTTTTTTTTTAGGTTCGCTACATTCCCTACCAGTCATGTTACTAATATTTTATGAAGAGCATTAATATCAGCAACCTTATGTTTTCCAATGTGCTAATTATTCTCATTATAATAATAATATTTAAAATAATTATTCACTCATTATGGGTATAAACAACCTGCATTTATAAATCCCAAATGCATCAAACTTACACTTATCAAGGAGGTGTCAGAATGCAGTTATAAGGTTGAAAGGTACCCCATATGCTGTGTTCCAGATGTGTTTATATCATGAACTCAGTGGCATGCATGTTTTATAATACCCATTTGTCAGTTTTTTTCATTCTGTTTAGGAATAGTTCTATGATGTTCAGTCCTTTTTATTGGTACATACGCTTAAAGGTTATGCTGAGAAAGTTTATCGATGTGCTGATATGTCCTACTTTGCTTCACAATTGTTTTTCTTGTGAAGATTTATTTAGAAATGAGAAAGCTGAAAATGATCTCCTTACTTTTTATCCTGATGTGACATTTTACATTTTATGTCATCAACAACGTCGCTACAGGAAGCCTGCCAAGTATAAAGTCATAATTAATGTTCCACTGATTCTTCGAGGTTAGTCAGTGTGCTCGTGCACCCCATATTGAGGCAATAGCTCACAGAAATGTCCATTTGTTTCATTGCATATGAGTAAGATGCACCATAACTATGTAATTGCCTTTTACACTTGAATTTAAATTATTCACCAGTAGAAATGCGTGTTAACCCATGGGAGTCTCATTTAAAAATCAAATTAAAACTGGCATGGGTAAAAATGCACTGCATAGACTTGCCAATTTACCCTTTGCTAAATTTTCCCTGGAGGCAGTTTTTTTTTTTTGCTTTGAAAAATACAAACAGAATCATCTTAAGTCACAAGTGTTTTCATATGTAGTATGAATGTCTGCAATAATAAATTAGACTGCAATCACATGCATTCATGTTCATACAATCTGTTCTCCTTATTCTTAACATTGCTGCTGTCAACTCTAGTTGGAAACATCAGGCTACGGGTATGTTTATAGCGTAGCCTTTGGGTAGAAATTTGAAAGAGTGTACAAACTCTATTATTATTATTATTGTTAGTAGTAATACTACTACTAATAATAATAATAATAAAAAACATACAGAAACAGTGAATAAGCCCAGTTACCTGTTCTCTTGCATGTCCTTTCACTTGATCCCAGGCAGGTAGCTGAGGTTTTAAGAACTAAAGCTTTTTTTAAAAAAACAAACCTCCCCACTCCCCCAAAAATTGTATCCTTTTTCTTCTTTTTCCAGACAGTCTAGCCATTTCTCTGTGGCTGTAGACTTTGTTCTGTGCTTCTCACTCTGTGTACTATATCTCTGTTTGTAAGATTGCTCATATGTTGCTTTTTGAAGAAAAGGCTTGTTATTGCTCACAGAATTTTGAATGTATGGGCGGTGTTCCAGTGTTAAGTTTTGCTCTTTCAGGAGAAGGTATGATTTATTTTAGTATTTGAGTATCTTTCTAGGCAGATCTATCTAGTTCTAGTTCTTTCTATGTTATCTCTATCAGTGCCTCTGACTGACACATACTATTTCCTTCCCTGGCAGATATACTGTATATAACTATTCTATAGTTCAGTTTGCAAGTGTGAATACATTCACTTATTTTGAGGTTAGGTACTTGGTATTGTTCTCTTCATGAGAGAAAAACTTTGAGTTGTGTTGAGGTCTTTGTTATGCAAGGACAAAACAAAAACTGTAGTACATGCAAGTGTGTTATGCAAGGAAAATGCATGCCATTGAATGTCCCTTCCGGTCCAGGTACTGCTAGTACTGTATACAGCACTCCTAGGTTTTCATCATTACATACAGAGACACAGCTGTTTGGTCTTCATTCCTGGAGGTCATTTGGAAGGCAGGAGACTTGTGATAGTTAGCCTATGCTTTGCACCTTGCTCCTTGTAGTGAATGAGCCATATGATCTTATAGTGATAAGCAAAACTTTCTTGTGTATACAGATTGGTGGTACAATTTGCACTTTTGGGAGTGGTCAAAATGATCTGATCTGTAATTTTACTGAATATGCTGTAAAATGCTGCCATGCTTTTTGTTTTGATGGTGAAAAAAATTATGTTTATTTATGCTGGGGAAAAAGCAAGAAAAAAATGGCAGCTGACTTCAAAGCATTGGTACAAGAAAATAATATTTTGCCCTTTGTCTTCAATGAAATTCAAGAAATTGCACCAAAAATTTCTGCAAAATGTCAATATTTTGTGAATTTTTCCACAAAACCAAATGGGCCGTTATTCTCATTAGTAGCAATGAGGGTGATGACTGGGACTGATTATTTTAATGCCTAATGGTATTTTTTTGCAATTATTTGTAGCTTCCATTGGTATCATGCCCACAGGGTACATATAATGCTTACTGATGTTTTTATCTGCCAAAGGATTCACAGAATATTATATTATACCTAATAAGTTAATTTTTTTTCCTCATTTTACATTTTTATAGAAACATGAAATCTGGTCTTCTTTGCAAGTACAATTAACCTAAGCTCTGCTATGAAATTCCAGCCTTGGCCACTGTTATTTTTTCTCATTTCTAATTAACCTAGCATTTTAGAGAAAAAAAAGAGATTTTGTAGGCAATTACCATTAGTAACTACTGCTCTAACACTTGTATCTGTATTTTTCTTTGCATCATGGCAATTAATGTAGAAATATGATTTGTTCATTAGATTTATATGCACCGGTATATAACTGGAGATTTACAAACACAACAGTGCAATGTCACAGTCATGTATACAAATGTAATGTTGGCACATAAACATTGATAACGTTGATTTTAAGAATTTAAAATTAGCCTTTAAGAATCCACTAAACCAATCAGAGAGCAGATGCTCTGTAACACACTGCGATATTATGATTACAATAAAATGGATGTCTTCATGAGTCCTCTGAGAGTTGTTAAGCTACCATTTCCCCATCACTGATAGTCGTACAGGTGTCCAATGAGTTCTGTGATGAAGCAGATTCAGCTGTAGTGCCCCAAGGCTTGTATAGCTTCCAGATAAATTAAACTGCTACAAAATCTTCTACTATTGCATACCAAGAGATTTTTCTGAAGCCTTGCTGGTAGATGATTAGCCCATAGAGGCTTCTACTAGGCATATGGGAGCACAAGGAAAATATTACATATTTTTTGACTAAAGCACAGAATAAATTCAAACTTGAATATACCGTAATTGTTCTCCTCTGTGTAAGGAGGATTTTACAGATGTAAGCTACTTAGCAGAGAGCTTTTCTAGCTTCATTAACTGTACAATTTGTTCCAGCAGAAGCCCTATTGCAGTATGGGGTCAAAACAGTTCCCACAGAGGAAATATACAGTATAAAAAGCATATAGTCAGGGTGATCTGGAGTGCTTAGAGGATATAGGATTTGTATGGTTACACTTAATACTTTTTTAAGAAAGTAAGGTCTAAACTAATTTATACTAATATATATATCCTTTAGTAAGGTTTGACAATTTGTTAATAGCTTTATTATCTAGTAAAGCTTTTTAATTTGACATTTACTTAATTGAACTATTTATATGTATTACGGGCATAGGATTGCATATCTAAAAACCCATTATCCAAAAAGCTCTGAATTACAGGAAGGCCATCTCCCATAGAGTCCATTATAAGCAAGTAATTCTAATTTTAACATTTACAGTACCATGTACTTGATTCTAACTGAGCTGCATGAATCCATGTTCGTGGCAAAATAATCTCATTGGGTTTATTTTAGGGGTGCACCAAATCCACTATTTCGAGATTTGGCCGAACCAGAATCCTTTGTGATAGATTCAACCTCACACTGAACCTAATCTAAATCCTAACTTGCACTTGCAAAAAAAACAACGAAGGGTGGATAAAGCAAACGGCTGTGTTGATGTGTGATGTACAGTCACATGATTTTAAGGATTCTTATTCGGTTCGACCAGAACCATGGATTTGGCTGAATCCTGCTGATAAACCCGAATCTTGTCTGAATCCCGAAACAAATCCTGAACCGAATCCTGAATAGGGTTTTTTTTAGCAGATTTAAGGTGTGGTGGTCCAAATTACAGAAAAAAAAAAAACCTTGTAACTGGCCTTCTTGACTCGTACACCATAACTTAGTATATTTGTCAGGCGAGTGCACTTAAATTTGACTTTTTAGTGATATTATTCAACACTTAGTACAAAATGTTGGTGCAATTTTAAAACACAATTTTATAAGTGTTAACACAACCTACAGGCAGAACTTACTTGGAGTGTCCCACAGACAAGTGTAGCAAAGACACAAATAGGTTTGTACTTTGTACATTGCAGTCTTTAATATTATTATTCCTCCAGGTTGCACACATTCAGTCTGCTAGTTCCATAAAGATCCAATTGCATTAATGGGAGGAATGTTTTTGAGCCTCCCTTCTGAAGTGGAATATGGATCTATTTGCTCAAGTTCTAGTAATGGGTTAGACCCATTATGCCAGGTGGTTTCTCGTCCACTGACTTCTAAAAACTACCCACCCCTCTCCTATAACATTTTCCCTAACTTATCCATTGTGTTTCCAAAACTCCTTCTCTCAGAAAGAGAATACGATTTCATCCATTTTTCTCATAACTGTTCTTAGTTGTAGGTGTGGAGTTTCCATAGTGAAAGGTATTAGATTCAGCAGACAGAATGGCACCAATGACTCTAAAGACTGTAACAAGATTACTAGCTTGTAAAGAATAGTTTAACCCTTTATATCCTGTAAAACAAGGCACTGAATCATCCACCTAAAATCAAGTTATAGGTACAAGATAAATGGTGATAGCATACAAGTCTATGAGAGCTGTACCTAAAAACCACAGGTCCCAAGTAATTTTGCAAAAAGATCCTATATTTCAAAATGTTAAAAAGTCACTTATAATGGTTAAACTAAACCCTCTGTAAAACTTTCCCATGATGCCCCTATGCTCTTTAAAGTAACTGTCCCAAGCTTAATTATGGATGTAATCATATTTACAAGAAAGAATCTTCCTTACTAAATATGTCATGTTCATGAGAAGGGAAGAAATACTGCTGTTTAGTTGTTCTTTTTTTCTTTTTTGTGTGCTAAATGTAAATGCTTTCAGCTCCATGTGCAGAAACAAAGAAGAAGCACAGAAGATATTATTGCATTCATAGGGTCACTGACCCTGTAGAGCTGGGGAAAAAGTTTTGTTGCATGATGTCACTTATATGATGTCACAGAATACAGCCTACAACTCCAAGGGGAGCTTTCATAAAATAGTAGAGTAGAGTATAGAATGGCTGCTCATCAATCTTTAGATCGCATTTAAAAAACTTCTTATGGGTGCTAGATAGAGATCACGGTATTTTTCAAAATTATATCGGTGTTACGGTATTTGACGGTATTTTTTTTTTCCATGCATGATTAGGTGTTAACCCCATTTCCTAATAAATTAGAGAATAATTACTGCAGTATTGAAAATCAAAGTCAGGCAAGCGAAGGATCGGCAACAGAAAGTCGTAAGGTAAATCAGGCAGGCTTAGTTTCCCAGGCAAGGCCGCAGACAACATAGCACAGGAGGAGGCGTTTGATAGCTTTAAATACCCCCCACACATGTGCAGAACCGGCGCCGTCAGCACATCGCGGACGTGCACGCTTTGACGCACGCGCACCACGTCCCACGGACAACGGGACGCGCGCGAGACCGGGCCGCACGGGTGAGTACCCTGACACCCCGGTATTGCGGTATCTGAAAAAAGAAAATAGTTTTAAAAGAAAACACCGGTATTCGGTATTAAACGGTATATCGTCCAGCCCTAGTGCTAGATTAGTCAAGAAACATTTCTACACACAGAAAACTTGGAAAACGTCTAATGTGTACATGGCAATAAAGGCATCTGTGTGCATTTCTGTGCATTAATCTATAATCTATTAATCTATAATCTTAATACAGCCATTGGCTAGTGCAGGGAACAAGGCTCTGTTGTACTGCAGTGTAAACTAGTGACATTGTGGCTCCAAATATTTTGCAATATAGTAGAGGAAATGGAAATAGTTAAGCAGGTACATTATATGATGCATAGCCATATAAAGCAGGAATTAAGGGGTATGCTATACATGGATGGGACTGGCATAAAAGCTAACTTCAAATGGAACTAAGATGTGAAAATATTTGCTTTATTCTTGCATAAAATATTTTTTTTTTCTCTTTTCTTTCACAATATCATGTAAAGCCTTATCTTGAGGACCCTGCTATCCTACAAAGTCCTACTTGTCTATTCTAGGCTCCTACTTGTCCTACTAGGCTATTTATAAATCAGTCTTAATGTCCTTTTTTATTTACTGTTATTGGGGTACAACAAGACAGTACTCTTTTCTGAGGAAATCCCTCCACTTTCAATTGAACAAAAAGGTTCTGTTACTGTCATTAATCTTTTAGCAGTACATTCAACAGGTTTGAGCACATTTTGTCATCCACTGAGTTACCAGGAAAATGGGTTATTATCTATTCTAAGATACTATGCTGTACATGGGTAGTGGGCACCATACTACATCTTAGCACAAGAGGGGTCATTGAGCATTGCTGTAGCACACGTGCTAGAGCACTATGTAGACCTATAGGGAGAGGACAGTATTAAATAATCTATCATAGAATTACCTTTCTTATAGATTTCTGCCAGATTCTCATGTAATTTACTTACAGCACCATGTTAGTGATTTGCTGATATTTTGGTACAGTGGCACAGGCAGTGTTGACTTATCTGACATCTGCCCATGTGTTAACATTAAAATGGGCCAATATAATGTATGATGACGACTTTGTGCAATCTCCAAAAACATCCACTCAACACAGATTATGATTGTTTTGATGAAATAAACAACTGTCTTCTCAATGGATCAAAAGGGTCCTGCACCTAATCCAAGTATTCAGATAATTTTTTGCAATCACTGACTAGTTTAGTTAGACTTTACCCCCATATTCAATAAAAGTCACATACTTTTTTATGAAACATCAAAAAAAAATATAATTCAAATAAAACCCATACATTGCCTTGCAAATGACCAAAGTCATATCTTGATACGTTCTGTGTGACTTCCAGCAGAAATGTATTTATAATGGAAATTTCTATGAGCTAATTTAAAAAAAAAAGGCCTCATATTCCAACTTGAGTAGGCAATATCCTTTCTTCCTAAAACATTTAATTTGACTTGTTGTATAATGAACTCCCCTACTGCAATTGGTACAAAAATCAGAAGACAATATATATGAATATGTTTTCAAGAATAATTGGGTTTTGCTTTCCTGAGTTACATCTGTTGAAATATTTTCTGCTGGTTTCAACAGTTTTTTAGACAGAAAACAATTATCTGGCTCACAAGTCTGCTTCATAGGCTGAAAATGCTTTAAGTCAAAAAAAGGCCAGTAGATATTTGCTGTGAAGTATGCACACTGTTTTTTTATAGACTGCTTTACAAATGCCGAGAAATTAAATTTAATTCCTGGGCATGAAAGGCTTGTGTTATATTAACTAGGTGATGTACAAATTGAAGCTTTGCTTAATTTATACAGTGCTAACATTTCAGTCCACCCAGTGACAGGATAGCTGATTAGTCTTCTCTATTGAAATACAGGTATGGGATCCATTATCTAGAAAACCATTATCTAAAAGCTCTGAATTATGGACCGTCAGATTAAATTTGAATCAAGTAATTCACACTTTTAAAAATGATTTCCTTTTTCTCTGTAATAATAAAACAGTAATGTGTACATGATTCCAACTAAGATATAATTAATCCTTATTACAGGCAAAACAATCCTATGGGGTTTACTTAATGAGTAAATGTTTTTTTAGAAGACTTAAGATATGGAAATCTAAATTACAGAAAGACTGCTTTTCTGGAAAACCCCAGGTCCCAAGGATTCTGGATAACAGGTCCCATAGCTGTACAGGTGTGTGATTTATTATGCAGAAAATTGATAACAAAAAAGCCCCATTATGCAGACAAATCTATTGTATTTGATAATTAATAAATCCATGTTAATGACAAACAGCCTAATTTTTTAAAACTTTATAATATTTGCTACTGTGTCAGGACAGGGGTGCATGAATTGAATTGAAAGTGGATAAGCTTTCATGCACTCCTCCCCGTAGCTCCATTGACAGGCGTGGCGTGGGCCTATGTAAAGCTACACTGAGTTTTTGCATTTTTGTGCCTTTATCCACTCAGTGTTGCCCCACACCGGCTGAGACACCCTGCCTGTCAATGCACAGAAAAAGGAAAAAAGACAATGGGCTCTGTGTGCTCTGGTCTTAGAGCAATGAGGTCAAATATATTAAATTGGTATGGTCTGCCCTGGGCATTGCCACCAAATATGAAATAAGGTGCCTATTTCATCCTCTCCAACAGTGGGGACTAACAGTAGTATGCGTCTGTAAAAGACTGAGAGGGAATAAGTAACAACCATATAGTATCTTTTTTGGGTTTCTGTATGATTATTACATTTAGAGATGTTACTGTCGATATAGATGAATGGCCCTTTCTCACTGCTCAGCTGAAAAACTTTTTAAAGTAAATTTTCCCTGGTTTTCACAAAACTTAAAAAGATTTATTTTATTACTCATACCCAATATTCTATAACATAGGGAGAGAGAGAAGCTTGCGACCAGCAGGATTTTCTTCTTTCTTGGAAATGTGCCAAGAAGGTCTGAAAATAATTTGCCAGATTTGTAAACATTCAAACAATTCAGTTTCAAACAGGTTTCAAACAATTGCAAGTGTCCATCAGAATACATTTGACACATTAGTTTTACGCCCATGCCCTTTAGTTTAGTTACAGAGAAGCTTAATTACTAGTTGGAGAGGAGGTAAAAGGGCAAAGCCCATATTTTTATTGGCAAAAGCTCATTAACTGTACTTTTCTATAATTTCTGCCTGCCTTAAGCAGGTGTTAATTTTCACACAGACAAATGCGATATTTAGCGCTTCTAAGTGTTTGTGAATCATGTGTGAATATTTCGGCGCGCAAATTAACGCATGCGGTAGCACAAAATTTAACGCATGCGATATGTGACTTAACGCATGCGGTAATACTGTAGCGAATTGCGCGTTAATTTTCATGTCAATTTTAACGCAAAAAAAAGTGCGATAAAAATGAATGCACTTTAGTGAATCAGCCCTAAAGTTTCTTACATTTGACATGAATGCACTCTATGCTAATTATGTTTCTTTAAATTATGAATAGAATCATGGTATGTGAAATTCATTGCAACAAATCAATTCACATGACAGCCATCTCTCTTTTCACCTATAGAAGACAAGACTTCTAGAAAAGATTGACTGTTGGTTCTAAAATGAAACGCTCAGACAGATTATACAAAGCACATTTAGGGGCAGATTTATCAAAATTTAAGATTAAAGCTCATCACAGGCAAATTCACCCACTTTCTATTCATTTCTATGGAATTTTTAAAAACATATTTAACAAATGGGGGACCTTAAGTTTCACTCATTGATAAATGCACTTCAATAAATCCCATAGGAATGAAATTATTTCCCATAGGAATGGAATAGAAAGTGGGTGAATTTTTCTGTGAGGAGCTCTAATCTCACATTTTAATAAATCTGACCCTTACAGTCTAAAGGCAACCACACACAGGCTAAAACTGTACCAGTAGTTGACCAATCGGTCCATAGATACCATACAATGAGCCATAAACAGTATGGCCACCTTTCTATTGTGCTGTGAAGAGATGCTCCAGTCAACATAGTACAAATTTTCAAACCTGTCGATTGATAAACCCATCAATATATATATCAGAGTGTTAGGCATTCATAGACATAATGGAGTTTAATACAATTTTATTATTTTTTCTATTCTTTTATGTGTACACAATTTTTTCCACTTCGGTGATAATCATATCTTATTGTATGCATGATATGGGAGACCAAAAATAAAAACTTTCAAACAATAAATAAAAAAATCTTTAGGCACTGTAAGCAAATTAGAGCTGCCCTAATTATTTGCAACCAGACAAAACTTCCCAGTGGATCTGTGTTATTAATGTATATAGCTACTGGGTATTGGTCTTAGAGAAAAAAAAGGTTAAATGAATGTAGTTTGTAATAGGATGGAAATAGCATAGCTGTGCTTTTTTCACATTTTATCTTCTTTCATTATCATTCATAGTTTGTTACACTTGCTCTCCTAGCCTTCTTCCTACTGCAATATTGAAGCACTTCAACAAAGTGAAAAACACAAAGCGTAAAACAGCCTTCCCAAGTAATGTGCGAATGGGGAAGTAATTAGGGGGATTCTAATTGATGCATAAAAATCTTTAATCGTGTAAATATTGTCAGACCAAAAAACAACAGATGATGGAACCTGAAGGCATACATGAAAATGAAAGGCAAACAAATTCTACATAGAACTTTCTTCACCCAAACTACTATAAATAAGTGTAATGGCCTAGCAAACAAACAAAATTGTTGAGGCATAAATGTTGAATCGTTAAAGTTGCAATCAAGTGCCTTTTAGGGGAAAATAGAGCTCTTAAAGGAATGAATGAGCCTCCTTAGACAACTTGTTATGGTTTTTAAGGTAATTATTTCTATTTGTTCAGAAAGAGGAAGAAGCAAGTTGAAGAACTTTTTTTTAACTTGCTTTGAGCTCTGTAACATGAAGAGCATCATTTTGCTACCAAGATGGAGATGTCTGTAATATATGGGGGGATAGTAAAAAGTAAAAATGTGGTGGGGCAATGTCCATGTGCCTGAAATTACGCTGGAATTATGGGACTAAATGCTGCAATTATAGCAAAATTTGCGTAAATAACAGAGATTTGTATCCAAAATTGTTCTTTTGTCACTGCACATTATGGAAATGTTTCTTATATAATACTGATCTGCTGCTGCTGTCATCATATATTATTGTGCTTAAAAAAATAAAATATTTTACATTTTTGGTGTGGCCTTCATGTGCAAATAAAATATATTTTTCAGCAGCAGCAGCAGCAGCAGATATATTTTATATGCAAACCTTTCACTGTAGGTATGTAGAGGGCCATGAGTTTTACCTCTCTACCACCCTTTATCCGCAGTAGCCGAGGAAACTTTGCACGACTTTGGAGAACAAAGCATTGTGTATGGCTTTCCACCAGCGATTCACTTTATTGCCAGAGGAAAGGCATTTCAGGGAGATTATTCACCCGCGATAGTTGGGATTAACTGCGGGTGACTAATCTCGACATGGGCCATTGCTCTAATGTAACCACAAAAGCAATTGTATTCCAAACATCTTATTCATTATTTGCTTTGTAAATCTTTGTCCTTCAGCCCTGCTGTAGATTAAGACAAACCAAACACTGGCCAAATACGAACCAATCAATTAATTATGTACAATTTTCAGCTTGTGTACGGCTGCCTGCCGAACCAGAATAATATCCATGTACTATTGATATTGGTCAGTTTGAGGATTAGCCATCTGGAAAATTTCATCTACTGATGCACCGTGTTGGTATATGGTGCATTGGCAGATAAGCAAGTGGAGTGGAGCCAAAGCATCTAATAAATGGAGTGCTATCCATCTGTTTATTCAGTGTACACTATTGGTCAATGTAATGTTGCCTTAAGAAAAAAAAACTTTCAGAACAATATTTATTTTTTTTCACTCAAGATGACTGTGTGAGACCAACATTTTGAGAAGTAAACCTTTCTTTTTTGCATTTATGTTTTTGTTTGGTATTTTTTTTAATCCTAGAACTGTTGTCCTTGTTCCTGTTTATAAAGATATATCCTTGTACCCTTGTTTTGTGCCAAGGCAGACCCGAGCAAAATGCTGGACTTCATGGGGATTGTAAAAATTGTGTTTGTTAAACTAATCTATTCCAAATCTATTCTTCCCTTAATGTTAAACTAAAAAATGAAAAGATAATGCTACTCAATCACACCCCTAACCAAAAAACTATCATCCTAATCATATTACATGAGTGGAAATAGAAATGTCATGGTAACATGGTGTCAATTGATTCATTCTAAAAATAACCGATTTCTTCTGGTGATTTCATGATTACCCAAACTCCTGTGGATTTTGTTTTGTTTCAAACTGCATAAGGCAAAAAGATGCACATTGCACAAGTATTTCTGCTTGCTCAGGTCTCAGCAAGCCATCAACATTATGCAGCTGCATGATTGGGTTACACTAAAGAGATTTGCAAAGTACATTGTAAATGCCAACATCTATCTGAACCGTAGAGCAGGAATCCAGAATTCAGATAAAAATTATTTTGACTAAAAGGAAATTTGCTCAAGCATTTTTGCAGGCAGTGATGTATTTAAAAGGAAAATGTAAAAGTATGCATTGCTATTAATGTGTTTTACACACAAGCCCCCATATGTAATAAAAGACTCTAATTTTTTGCCCAAGTACATTAACTCATAGCAACCAATAAGATGTTTGCTTGTACACAGGTCACCAGTAAATGCTACCTGCAGATTGGTTGCTACGGGTTACTACTTCTGGGCAGATTTAAGAATGTTTGAGTCTTCAGATACTAAAACCAAACTTTTATCTTTTCCCAGTGCTGAGCTTTTTTTAAAAAAAAATTTTGTCAAGTAAAAGAAAAAGCCAATTGCATGAAGGGCATGTTTGGGAACTCTCGCGTCATTTTAGTATCTGAATGCTGGAACCTTTAGGCTCAAACACTCTTAAATCTTCCCCTTGCTAAAAATCAATCACAGTTTGATAAGTACTTTTGTTGTAAGTTACACAGAGATGCCAGTATGATAAATAGGCCCCAAGAAATAGTGATATGTTTAGTATCCCAAATAAATGCAATGCCTCTGTGAAAAGTAATTATACAACATTTACCCATTAGAACTGTGTGCAACAAAGCACACAAAGAATAACTGAAAATATTAGGGGTCACTTATTACAGCCAATGCAGTTGTGGTGAAACAAACGTTGCCATAGCTGTTGTATGAAAAAATCCATTTGCTAAAGGTACTTGTGTCCAAAGCCATTTCTTGCACTTCTTTATAGTTGTGTTCAGCTCCAACTAACTTCTACATGAACTCACAAATTCCAAACTTCACGTTTTTTTGCCCTTAATACATTCAAATGTGAGTTTTTTTTAGTGCTTGAAATTTGAATTAGGATGTTGATAAATCAGCTCCATAGTGTTCTATATATACTAGCAGCAGCTCTCAACAGATACAGAATGCTGCACTCCACACCCCAAACATATACAAAGCACCATATGTACATATCACAAGTGATTGACATGCTATTTGCTTTAATTACTTGTACCCCATTGACCTATTCATACTCCAGTCTTTGGAAACTCATACAGGATCCAGATAACCATGAAAAACATAAACAAACATATACAAACAAGACTGTTAATAAATTTGCGCATATATATATAAAATAAAACACAGCCAGCACCAAGGGTCTTATAGTTGAAAACAATCTCAAGTGTATTGCATGTATAACCGACGTTTCAGTCCCTTTTGGGGACTTATTTATTAGCATTTTGGAGTGAGGTGAGAATTTTTTTGTATATATATATATATTAGTGATGAACGAATCTGTCTTGCTTTGCCGAAAAATTAGCAAATCTTTCAAAAGATTTGCGAAATGGCGAAAATGTTGCGTGTCAAAAAAAATTGTCACCCGCAGCTATTCTTTTGTCGCCCGCGGCTATTATTTCGTCTCACAATTTTTGGACGCACAGTGAATTTTTCCGCGAATCCATGCCTGGCGAATCATTTCGCCCATCACTAATATATATATATATATATATATATATACAGTATATATATATATATATACCTGTATATATATATGTAACCATACGCTTTGGCATATAAACTTTTCAATTTTGCCATGGAGAGAAAATGCAGTTAGAGCATTGTGCATTTCTATAAAAAAAAGCTGATGTAGACACAATCCACAACCAAAATCATAAAACTAAATCTTTTGAAGATTATAATAACGTAAATTTGCATAATGGTTACTATGCATTCATTCCAAAGCCATAATAACTAGAAGCCAAGCATTTCTAGGTGGTGGTATAATAAGGGCATTATGTTGTTATTTGGAAGCCAAGATGCAAAAGGTTTATCAGAGCCTGTTGAGAAAAAAATACAGTGTGGTAGAATTTTATTATTTACATATATTATCAATGCGCTTGTTTATTTTAATGTAATTGAATTTGTCCCTATTTATTAACTATAAAATATAAAGCAATTACTATTTGACTTAAATTATTTTGCTAAATGTATTGCTTCTCTGCGGAAGGTATTTTTAAACAGAGAAATCCAGCGGATTCATTAATCAGCTTTCATTTTGGAAAAAGAATGAAATGATTAAAACTTCAAAAAGAATGCTGACCTATTACCGTATAGTTTAGGCAAAGAAGTTTAGCAAGAACATATTTATGTTCAATTATCAATGCTAAGAATGTATTTTGTAACAAAAAATTGCAGTTTTTAGTTTTGTTTTTTTATGCTGATTTTTTTGTTGTTGTCTTTTTTACATGCTCATGTACACTGAATCAAGATGTAATACACAATGTGTGAGCATAAAGGATATTTTAATAAGTCAACTGTCTCTAGAATGAAGTTCCCCCGACTTTCTATATTAAGGGGAGGTCATCATATTTGTGTTTACTATAAGTTCCAAAGACTTTATGAGGCCATGACAAGAATTACAGATGCAACAGAATTCACTAAAGAGATTATCCTGAATGCAGATACAAGTTTATAAATAAAGGCAGACTGAATATCAGACCAGAGAAGGTATGTACAGGGAGAGGAACACTGTAGGGGCTGAGTCAGCCCCTGAAAACCACAATAGTGCCAATGCATACATAACTTGAAAAAGGTAACGCCAAGCACTCCGGACAGCAGGATGTTCTTTTAAAACTTGATCTTTATTTAACCATTAAAAACATAAAACGCCTAACGCGTTTTGTGCACATATGCACTTAATCATAGATGTATTATACATAGCCTGTATATATATATTTTTAATTATCTACATCGGTTGCTGCTTTAATAGTGCTTACAATCTAATTTCTGTACTATCAACACATGGATCAGTATCTGCTGGTAGAAGCGGAATAACCTAGATTAAATCTCCATAAAGAAGAAGAAGACAGTGCCCTATTAAAAACCCAGTATTCAAGCTCTGGTATATGGGGTCAATGCCAAAATTGCACCAACGTTTGCAGATCTTTAATCTTTAATTGCATTTCACTGGCTCGTCAACAACCTTGAATTTAAAATTTGAATACAGTGCAGGTAACAGGTATAAACATGGTTGAAGCCAGTACTCCAATAAAGATGTTCACTGTATGTGGTCCATCCTCATTTCCTCATTTTTTCTAATTTTAATTTACAAGGATCAGTGGGGAGATGAAATTGCAAAACTGGGCAGCAAAATGGAAAGATGAAGTTCAATGTTGAAAAGTTATGCACTTTGGTAGAAATAATAAAAATGCGAGTTACTTGTGTGTTGGAGGTATCCTTAATTGAGAAGGCTCTGGGTTTTTTTTGTAGATAACATGGTGTTCAATTCCAGGCAATGTCATTCAGTGGCTACTAAAGCAAATAAAGTGCTGTCTTGCATTAAAAAGGGCACGAAAACATAATTTTGCTTCTTTATAGAGGTCTCTGGTAAGGCCTCACCTTAAGTATGCAGTGCAGTTTTAGGCTCCAGTACTTAAGTAGGATATTAATGAGCTGGAGAGAGTGCAGAGACGTGCAATTAAACTGGTAAAGGGGATGGAAGATTTAAACTATGAGGTTAGACTGTCAAGTTTGGGGTTGTTTTCTCTGGAAAAAAGGCGCTTGCGAGGGGACATGATTACTCTGTACAAGTACATTAGAGGGGATTATAGACAGATAGGGGGTGCTCTTTTTCACATAAAAAGGATTAACGCACCAGAGGTCACCCCTTTATATTAGAGAAATGGAGCTTCCATTGGAAGCATCGTTGGTGGTTTTTCATGGCAAGGGCAGTGAGGTTGGGGAATGCCCTTCCTAGGGATGTTGTGATGGCAGATTCTGCTTGGATGATTTCTTGAACAAGCATAGTATCCAAGGCTATTGTGATACTAAAATCTACAGTTAGGGGCTGATTTACTAATCCACGAATCCGAATGGGAAAAATTCGAATTGGAAAATGAACATTTTGCGACTTTTTTGTATTATTTGCAACTTTTTCGTAGCCGTTACGACTTGCGCGAATTGTCGCGACTTTTTCATAGCCATTACAAATTTCGTGAATTGTCGCGACTTTTTCATAGCCATTATGACTTTCGTGAATTGTCGCGACTTTTTCATAGCCATTACGACTTTCGCAAATTGTCGCGACTTTTTCGTATTGAGCGCTCGAAAAAGTCGCAAAATACCGATCACTATGAAAAAAACGCATTTGGACGCTTTTCGGACGTTCGTGCATTAATAAATGTGCCCCTTAGTATTGATGTTTGTATATATGGTTTATGTATATGAGTGTATAGATAGGTCAGTATAGGTTTGTGTGTGCTGGGTTTACTTGGAAGGGTTGAACTTGATGGACTTCTGTCTCTTTTCAACCCAGTTGGGTTAGCTAACTAACTAACTAACTAATAGTAAATAACTAATGTATGTGCTAATTGTTTCAATTATCTTCCAATTTCTATTTTTTAGAAATCATGTCTGAAATCTAAAACTTTATAAGCATTTCTTTTCAGTCTTAACAAAATTCCCAGATTTGTCAATAGCTTTGCAGAGCAAACTCTCTATGTGGCATGCATTCAAATATCCAAAGAACATCATACAGTACATTTAACCTCTTGTGCTTTTGCGAGCTTGATTGTAGCAGGTTGACTGAACACCTCAATCAAATTAAGCTAAGTCTTCATTGACTCAACATTTACAAGAGCTCAGGCAGAGGTAACAGCTACCCTGTGTCCCGAAGATTGCCCACATGCTGATAATAAATCAATGTCAGGCCTTCCCATCTTATCTTTTCTTAGTTAGTGAATTTGGCTTTGGTTTGATACTGACTTTGCTTTTGAAACAAATAAAGGAAAACTTGCAGAAGAAAAGAAAAACAGATAAAATGCTTCTTTGAAATGCTGGTTCATCAGATTTTTTGTTTTACAACTACATACTGTTGTATAAAACCAAGTTGATTCATATCCATATAAATTTTGAAGTACTTCATTAAATATAATTTTAAATAGATTCATTTATCACTTTACGAGGAGCTGGCATGAGGCACAATGGGGCGGAAATGTGTGCAAGGCATGAAGCACAAAACAGATGCTGGTGCTAATTACGGCCATAACATTTTGTCATGTCCTCAAATTTTCAAAGCATCTGTACACCGATGAAACTATTGGCACAGTGCAATGCAGTGCTGCTGAAAGTTTGCTTTTACAGAAAGAAAAGACCATTTAATAATGCTCATATCACTAGCAAAATAATATTCAGACATCAGTGAACTTAACAAGCCAGAAAAAAATCCAATAAATAAGAAAAGTAACACTACTGTATATACCATCTTTTATGTATAACTGCAGTCAATATATAGTAAAATGCATTTATATTTAATGATGTCAGAGAGAGGCAAATATAAAGTGAATAAAGTACCTCTTTTTTATAAAACATAAGGATATTATAAATCACAGAGGAGATCAATGACCATTTAATAGCATTAGCCGAAGGCCGAGTGAATTATACAGGTCGTGGAACTCCGAGGTGACTTCTAATATCCTCATATTTTTAAATGGAGGGTACTTTATTTATTATAATACACAAGCTTCAGTAAGTTATGTGACAGGAATTACATCACTGAGCACTGATTATAACTGATGACATCACTAAGCACCATTGATAAGGATATCATTTACAGGATATTCATGGCTTTTGTGTACTATAAATATATATTGCACTGATGATAAGGTGTCCCTGTAAAAAGCAAGTTTATGTATCTGCTAGTTTATCTACCATCTATATCCTCCACATATATGGGGCCATTTACTAATGGTTGGATTTTTTTTCCGATGTCCCTTTCCTAGAAGATCTTTCTTTGCTTCGAAGCGTTAGAGTTCTTGTTTTTTTATGTTGTTTTTTGTGAGACAACACTTGTAAGACTTTTCCCCGCACGTGATTTTAAATTCAGACTCTTTCATAAATGTCAGACATTCAAGGAAATGAGTTTATTTGGGTTTACTCAAATAAAAATTAGAAAAATTAAAGTTTTAGTAAATCTGCCTCATAGACTTCTACAGAAAAGCTCTGTGATCTATTTATTTAAAAAAGCCTGTGATTTGGTCCATTTTCTTTCCTTTTGATTGGTAAATTTCGACATCACAAACCATATAAATAAATAAACGATAACATACTGCCTATTGTTAAATATAGGAACTTGCACAGTGTTGGGTAAATAGACTTTCTCCAGTGTAAACCAATCAATATCAAATATGGAAAGGGTGCTGATTTTTAAATCCATAATTTTTGGGCCAAATATCAAAACTTTTACAGAAGCATTACCAAAAAAATTAATCTATTCCATGCCCTAATTCACATTTTTCAAGTTTGAGTAAAATCAATAAAACTGCATCAGTCACACACACACACAAAAAGATTCTTCTAAACGTAAAGCTTAAATCTTGATATAAAAATCAGTACAGGATGCTCTGCAAAAGCTTATTCATCACTAATGTTTCCCCTGAGAGAATGGAGCAACCCTTAAAATTTGAGAAAAGTAGGTTTCAAGTGCACAAAGCGATTTGTACTGTAATAACAATGAAGGTGTGGAATCCTGTCCCTGAAGAGATTGTATTGACAGGTACATCAGAGGGCTGAATGTGTTTTAACTAACAATAGAAAACCAAAAGAATATACTGCTCTTAATGAATATTGTACACCCCTAACTTTGTGGAATGTTCCAGTTATATAAAAAGATTCCTATTTTAGAAATATTAAAGACATTTCCAGATGTGTTTCCCCAGCTTAGGTTAAAAGACAAACAGAGATTGAGAGGATAAAGGGTTGCATTTGTTGGACACAAGTCTTTTCAAACTTCAAATAATAAAACATTTCACCCATATTTAAAATGTTATTGAAAACTATGCAAATCAGAATTCAAAAATAATTTAGCTCCAACTTAGTAGTGTGATTGGGTCCCTCGGCCCTGATGTTACCCCAATTTTTTTAGACAACAGTTATTAAAAATCATCTTTGATAGTTATGAGCAAATTTTTTCGCCAGGCATGGATTTGCAGCAAATTTCTGCATTTCAGCTTTGGCAAATAGTTTCTGGTTTATCCTGTAAAATCGCCACGGAAAAAATCCCTTGCACATCAAAAAAAGTGGTGATTGCGTCAAATTGGACGCGCCTGTGTCAAATGGGAGCGGTTGTCTAAAACTGGGTGTGGTCTCACAAAATGGGGCGTGGGCTTATGGAATTGGAAGTGGTTGTGGCAAATAAGGTGCGGTCTCGTCAAAATAGGTACGGATGACAAAAAAAGATGCGGGCAACAAAAAAGATGCAGGCAGCAAAAAAGTCATGCAAAAAATGCGTTTCACAAATTTTTCGGCGAAGCTAAACGGGGCAGATTCGCTCACCACTAATCTTTGACTCCATTTGAACTGAATTTGGTAAGATCTGTAACTGCTTGGACCTATGAAGATCAAATTCTGGACTACATCAATATTTATACCATCCATATATGGCAGAATTAGTATCAAGAAATACCATCAATAATAGTAAATAAGTTAATATGCTTGGTGTATAATAAGATGAATAGAAAATGCAGTTAAAATACTTAAGTATTACTGTCAACACTTGTATTGAGTATTCCAGTGAATCCAAAATTATTCAGCACTGAATTTAAAGGGATCATGAAAGCATGAAGAACCTTTTCATATTAAATTTGAGTCTTGGACAGTGAATGACTGACACATCCTTTGATTCTTGTATGCTGTACATGAAGACATTTTAGTGTTTGTTTTAGCAACTGTAGGTGCTAAAGCTTTGAACCAGTCATGAATACATAAAGCACATTTTAATATCCTGTTTGTGTCATGGACAGTGAAGGACTGATATGCCTTTTTTTCTCTTGAAAAACAAGTCTGAAGGCACTTGAGCATTCATTTTAAGCAACTAGTCCAGCCATTACACTCCCACAGTAAGGATACTGTCATTGAGATAGGTTTACTCTTCTTCATGATGCTTTACAAACCTCAGTACAAAGTTCATCACCTATAAATTGATTCTTAAAGATTTGCAAACGTGACACTTGCACCCCTGCAATGGTGTTGTCCCCAAGCTACATAGAAGCCAAGTATAAAGTAGTCAATGGTGTCAGCAACATAAATCAAAAGAGCATTTGTAAGAGATAGATTGCTGCTTCAGCTGCACAATGGAATACTCTCAATGAGCAATACTGTTTGACTTATGAGATTCAGTGTTGATTCAATTTGTACCACATGTGCATTTGAAAGAATTGAACATTATGATAGCTGAATATAATCTATTTCAAATTCTAGCAAACGAAACACGTAGGGCGAGTTAATATTAGTTTACTGAATGTCAGATCCCAGGGTGATAGTTGGGAGTTCAAACAGTAAATAAATCATATTAAAAATAACTCTGCCTGAAATACTAAAATATTGGAAACCCTGTTTACGTTATACAGACTGACTTTGAAAATGTAGGATGTTTCAATCTACTTCTGTAGGAATGCTATGCATTATAAATTACTATAAAGTGGAAATGCATCATTATGATTTCATTATAACCTCCTTCATATCTGAACTTTGATTTTCCATAGACATTTCCAAATTACACTTGTGTCATTGACCTTTGGAAATCTATCTATAGAAACAAGTACATTAGAGTTTATTCCTTTCTTTTGACAGTAAACGCTGTGCTGCCTTTACATTTTAAGTTACCTTTCTGCTTGCACAACTGTTATCCACTGACTGAAAACAAAATTCTAATAAGTTTATACAAACTTTATATGGGAAAAATACCATGCCAATAAATTAGTCTATACTGATGAGCCCCAAGAAGGGCGAAACCGGTCTGTAGTTGGGAATCTAATCAGCTATTGTCCTTTATCTTTATCTTTTGCTTTAAAACCCAGTTGGTAAGCTTTAGACTATAGGATAAACCCATGTATATGGGAATTTTCTAAGAGCCTTAAGGAATTTGTTCCCAGAATCCATTTGACTTATTTGCATATGTATGAGGCGGTCTCCTCAACCCTTTTGACTTGTTCGTGAATTCCCACTCCTGGCTCTACCTAACCTGATCAGAAAACCCTGCACTACACTGATGAGCCCCAAGAAGGGCAAAACCGGTCTGTAGTTGGGAATCTGATCAGCTATTATCCTGGCTTCTGCTTTAAAAAGCCAGTGGGTAAGCTTAAAGGAACAGTAACACCAAAAAATGAAAGTGTATAAAAGTAACTAAAATATAATGTGCTGCTGCCCTGCACTGGTAAAAGTTGTGTGTTTACTTCAGAAAGTCTACTATAATTTATATAAATAAGCTGCTATGTAGCCATGGGGGCAGCCATTCAAAGGAGAAAAGGCACAGGCACATGGCAGATAACAGATAAAACACTATTGTATTCTACAGAACTTATCTGTTATCTGCTATGTAACCTGTGCCTTTTCTCCTTTTTTCTAGCTTGAATGGCTGCCCCCATGAGTACACAGCAGCTTATTTATATAAATTATAGTAGTGTTACTGTAGCAAACACACCAGTTTTACCAGTGCAGGGCAACAGTGCATTATATTTTTATTACTTTAAAGCTCTTTCATTTTTTGGTGTTACTGTTCCTTTAAGCCTATAGCATAAACCCATGTAAATAGGATTTTTCTAAGAGCCTTAAGGAATTTGTTCCCAGAATCCCTTTGACAAGTTTTCATTTGTAATCATATTTATATTTGTTTTGTCAGAACGATTTTCCCATCGTTTACGATCGTTCGGATACAAAAATTTTGTGACTTTTGGATCGCCAATACAATATTACCGTGGCTATGATTTTTTCAGACACATTTTAGTGATATTTGCGATCATCACAAATTATAGTATCTAATCCGAATTTTACCCATTTCGGGATTCGAATCAGCCCCTTAGTGAAGTATACCAACAAAGCCATAGGATCATTTTTATATAAAAAGTAGACAGTATTTTAAGAATACCCAAGCAGTCAGCTACAGAGACTCAATACCCTGTATACTGTAAACTCTAAATTTCCTATTGTACAAATCTATACACAGGGTACTGTCCTTGGCAAAGGATTGGGCATGACATTGTCTGTATTGCGTTTACTCAATCTATCTACAGTACATAGTACTGCTCAGTGTCCTTGTCAACCCCACCACAGAAAGTTCTGGGACCTCAAAAAGGCATAGGTGAAGACTGGTACTGGCAGGGGATCTCCTGCTTTACAAAATAGAGAATAGATCCCAGTCAACCTGACATGCAAACTTGTAACATATAACATTTATAATATGACTTTATTACTTGTTCATTTTTTTTAATGTCAATCAACATTGAAATTGGTGATATAGGAGCAACGTTTCCCCTAGCAACCAATCAGAAATTTCCTGGTTAACTTTTTTTTAGTAAAATATTCACATTTAAACATTTGGAAAAAATATATTAAAACATAGTTGTATTATATTTTTGATTATAATTCTGATAAAATTATTAGAATTATATACATTTCTTGATGAGAAAGAAATAAATATATGTAGCAACAAAAGATTATCTTTAAAGCATAGCTGAGAGGCTGGATAACAAGTGGAGGCTGATTTCCGTTAACCATTCGGGATATTATATGACCCATCAGTTGTTTCAGTAGGATATTTTTCTCCTCTGTTTCATATTACAAAGAATCATTGTCTGGATCTTTGTTCAGTTCTTAAATAATAGAACCACCAAAACAATAACTTACACGCAGATACAAAGCTATAAACTCTGTAATTCTAATACATGATATCATTACAAAACAGTAAAAACAATCATTTTACAACTGCCTTCCAATAACATGAGAGCAGAGATCAATATAGCAAATGGCTACCAACAAAATCAATTCTTTTCATTTAATATCTGATAAACAATTACTTGGGAAAAGGAGAGACTGCCATAGAGACAACGAACGGTATATTTTCTGCATCAGTCTGAAGTAGGGATTATGTATTTTGAGAGCTAATTTGAAAGCCTGTGTCTGAGTCTGAGCCCTTGGCATGGCAGCTGTAGCTGATACATAGCTACTAGCAATCTAGCTGCAAGTTCACTGGAGACATTCTCAGCTTCATTGCTGCAGGTATAGAGTGGCAAACAGCACTGAGCACAATGTTCCTTATGCCTCTAATGTTGATTTTGTGAGCCAAATGTTGATTTTGTGAAGACTGTTGAAAACAGTGCTTGCATTCTGTTGGCAATAAGGAACTACTTAATGATGCACCATACTGGTTTGAAAGTTTGAATATAATTCCTATTTGTGCAAAAATTGAATTTCAGCAAAATAGTGTTTTCCCACTCAGAGAGAAAACACTCTCTCTCTCTTAAAACACAAATGTATTTCTCAAACTTACCTAAGGATTCATTCAACCTTATATTTTTGGTTGGTTCTGAATTGGCAAAAATCATTATAAACAGCATTTTTTTCCAGCATACTATTAAAATCTCTTGTTGAAAAGTCACCAAAAATGTTTAAAAAATGTTTGTATAATAGCATGAAATCTAACAATTCTTGCTTAGTGGAGAAAATAGTTTTTGATAGATTTGTTTATGGAAACAATTATGAACAATAATAGTAAATTCTGGATTTCTTTTTTACTGAGGGAAAAATGAAAAAATGGATATACATTTTTATTATAAATAGGCAAATTTGAAGATACACACACCAAATTATTTGTAAGGGAAGCTCAGGTTTATCGTTTAAGTTTTGTCTACTTAGTAGTAGTGAATGTAATAATAGTTAATGTACTCATTTGTCATTTTTCATCATTATTTTTTCAATTTTATATGTGACTCACATAAATATTCTTAAAAGGGAACTACTGCTGAAATAAGAAACTTTCTAAATAGAATCAATTAAACATTCTGTACAGGTTCTAAAATAATCAAGTTAATATTCCCTATCCCCCTCTTAGCATCTGTGTCACTTCATTCTCCATGCAGGTAACAGGAGTCAGATTATGATTGACAGTTAGGTCTAATACTGCCTTTGGGGAATGATCCTTATGCCTAGAAGATGTATTAGAGCTCACTCTTTTAAAATCACAAAAATCCTGTCTCTCTACATCCAGAATTTGTGCCAAAGTCAGTTATTTTGTTCGTGCCTGAAGAAAGTGCAAGTTCTAAAACATCTTCTAGAAAAGAGAACCCCCCTAAAGATATATTAGATCTATATTATATTAGAGAATGAACACAGGCAGATGCTGAGAGAGGGACAGTGAAAAGATTATTTCAGAAATGGCACCAAATTTTTATATTAAAATTTCATTTTTTCAATAGTTCTGCTTCAATGTATAGTCAGGATGGCGTGTCATTTTTAAAACAGTTGGGTTAGTAGTCAATAAAATGTACACATTTGTTTAGTATTTGGTGCATAGATTGAAATTGTATAAAAGTATACTTCTTAAAATGGTCACATTGGTTTTCAATACACATTGCAGTCAAGTCAGGAGTTGTTTTATCTTCAGCACAATTACTTAAATCTCTTCACTTTACACTTTACAGAAACTCACATTATAATAAGCAATGATAGGCATTATAAATATATTATCTGTGTACAGGAACTGAACATTAACTTGCAAATATTTTCCTGGGATAAGCATTATAATACAATATGTGTAATAAAAAAAAACCTCATTATGCTAGATGAAGGCATGACGCCAGTTTTACTCTTCTGCTTACCAAAAACTTATTTGTAGATGCAAGACAATTCACCAGTGAGTAAGCTGCTTTATAGCACTTGCAAGATTATTGGCTGACTTGAGCTTTATTATATCATAATATACTCAAACAAAGGGAGGGAGGACATACTTGTTTGGAATTGTGTATGATGTTTCCAACTTCAATTGCTGTTACAGAAAACATGAATCTTTATTCACATGGATTCAGTGGAAATATGAGCGGAGGATTATGTTACATTTTAATGCAATGGTTGGCTATGGATAGCAGGGAAAATGGTTCATTAAACTACTGCTCTCAGCTCTTCGATTATATGGTCAGTACATATGCTGGGATTTGTAGTATAGCAATAGTGATAAGCAAATCTGTGCCGAAAAATTTGCAGCTACTGCGCGTCTTTTTTGATGCATGTAACTTTTTGATGAGTCCGCAACTTTTTTGATGCAATAGCTAGTGATGAGCAAATCTGTCCCATTGCGCTCCACCGAAAGTTTTGCAAATCTTTGAAAACATTTGCAAAACAGTGAAAAATTTGCAACACATCAAAAGTGCCGCACATACACAAAAAAAAATTGTCCTGTGTGTCATTTTGTTTGATGAGCGCAACAATTGAAAGTAAAAGCCTGTGTAAAAAAAAAAGACACACGCAACAATTTTTTTTATGTGCATTGTAAAAATGATGCGCATCATTAAAATATGTTGCATGCGTGAATTTTTACATGGCAAATGTTTGGGCCCATTTCGCAAAAAAAAAAAAAAAAACCCGCCAATGCCAGGCAAAAAAATTCACTCATCACTAGCAACCACAACTTTTTTGATGCGACTGACTAATTTGACGAAATTGCAACTTTTTTTTATGTGTAAGCAACTTTTGTGATGCACTCTCAACTTTTTCCTCGCTCACTTTTGCCGCACCAAATGTTTGCAGCAGTTTCATAAAAAAAAATTGCCAATGGTGAAATGCAGAATTTTGCAGCAAATCCATGCCTGCTATATAGCAGTGAGAGGAATTCACTTATAAAAATGGTCAAGATAAATACTATACTTGAGGCATTTGTAGAGCAGAAATATTGTAGAAAAAAAGGTTAAAATCATTGTTTTGGTCACACAATGTGTAAAAATGTGTCTAACAAATATGTATGCAATATAAGGTACTGATTGTCATTTTATATACAGTATGTGGTGAGAAATCCTTGCACAGCTATCATATCAGACCTATTCATATCAGAAGAAAATGAAGTCCCTTAAAGCAAAAACTGAAACTGTTGCAGAATGCTGAGAGAAAAACGTTCAAGGTTCAGCAAACTGGCTCAGTGGGAAACCAATAGTTGTGCTTTAGAGGTTCCATGTCCTATAGGAAACCTACGGCAAAAAAATTTATAGGACACATCAATGAGTACATTGTTTAAAGAACTGTCTGATCTATTAGTTTCACGTTTTTACTTTTATTACTTATATAAACAAAAAATTACATAGCTCTGTCAAAATCACATCTTACCTGTTTTTATCTCAAAACAACAGCAAGTCCTCATTTATTTGATTAGTTTGTTTGATTACAGTGCAATATTGTCAAGCAAAATAGCACAATAATCTTCAGATAATATAACAAATTCAGTGCTGGGAAGCAGCATTCTAGTCTATGAACTCTCTTGTAACTGTAACTAACACTATGGACAAAGGCAGTGAGACAAAGGTGCCACTATTAAAATTTATAAAGCATCTACTGCAAATTCAAAATCCGACACATAGAGGTTTATTTAGCAAAATTTGAATTTGCTAGTTTCAAGTCGAATACATTTTTACCAAATTTAAAAACTTCATCAAATAAAACGTGAAAAAAACTTGAATGCATAACATTTGTACTTTACTCAACATTTGTAAAGGGCCTACAAACTCTCAAAAATGTTTGAAATTTTGAATTGAAAAAAGAATTTGCCTAGGGCAACTCTCATTGACTCCTACGTGAATTGCAAGCTTTTACATGACTTGGTGACTACATCGTGTAGTGTTAATGTGTCAGTGATTTATTTTCCCAACATGCTCTGCACTAGGATCTTGCTAGTGCCTGCTTTGGCTTATGACATAGAGATCAGTGTTAACTATCAGCACAAAGAGACCTGGTACCTTGTAATTATCTACTGGGTAATGATCCAGTTTTGGTTGAATGGAATGATGCATATCAGAAAAGGCAGCTTAACAGGGCTAGCACACACACCCAGACAAAATAAAAAAGAAACCTCCTGCCAGCATTGTGCTATGCCATCTTGTAAATTACCAGACATTATTATCACAACATTGCTTGAATGCAACTTAGTAACCTTAGCAGCTATTAAACTAACTCCCATATATACTGAAATAAAGCATACATGTAAAAATTGTAACAATAATATTTTCTGGTGCCTTGTTTTTTTAAAGACCCCCCTAAAGTGAAGGCTCCCACATCCCACACATTTGTACGAGTTAGTCTTCTGCCATTTCTCCAATACAAGTATGATATAATTTCACCTAAATATGATAGTTTATAAAATAAAAATGAAAAGATCCTCCTCCGATATTTAAGACAATTACTTTGGCTTTCTTTTGCTTTCACAAAATATAAAATGAATAGCTTTATCAAAATGAAATCATCAAAGAGATTTTAAACACCAGCTCCACCTGCCTCCATCTTATCCATTCTAAATGTGCAAAAATAACATGTCAAACCTTCATTCATTGACACAGTTACAATTTGAGAAAAAACATACAGGTTGAAGAGATAGAATTAAATTAATGGGCATTGCTGATTTAGCTATGTATTTAGCACCTTCATACATTTAAATGTTCACCTACTGTATAATCTGGATAATCACATTTATCAAGTTAAAGGCAGATGGATAAGGAAGTCCCACTCAAGTATTTATATACTTATACAAATATTAAAATTACTTAGCAAGTGTTTATACTGCTACTATGCAGGTGTACTATTTGAATATAAGCCAAGGAGGAAGTTATTCATTTCTTCCCAGATGGAACCAGTGACCATGATCTCTGAGGAAACAGTGAAGAAATCAAACTCCTGTCTAAAGATAATTGCCCTGCCAAGAACATGAACAAGGTTCTAGGTAATGTGTTCTATGCATAGTTTGGACAGTGTATATTTACATGTAAAACCTAAATAGTAATATATGCAAGGACACATTCAGACATAAGTTATCATTTACCACCAATCCAAGAGTACATAGATAACCCCCCTACCCACCGAAGCTAGTGCATTCTAAAGAAACACAATAAGAAGCAAAAGACAGGGAGCCAGAACAGATCAGGTGGGTGCAATTTTCATTGGATGATTCTCTTGTATTCACTGGAGAGATGGGGAAAAGCTAATGTTACAGAGTGTTGTTGATTAACAGAACTCTTTAAGACTTTATTTTCTTCAGCTACCTAGGGGCACATTTACAAAAGCACGAACGGCCGAGCGTTCATGCGAACGCTCTGAGCGTATTTTCACCGATTTTTTCGGGCGTCCGCACGACTTTTTCGTACAGCGCACGACTTTTTCGTACGGCGCACGACTTTTTCGTACGGCGCACAACTTTTTTCGCCGTTTGCACGAAAAAACGGAAAGGTTTTACCGCTGTTTACAATTGTTCGGTACGAAAATTTCGTGACTTTCAGATCGCCAATACGATATTATCGTGACTAATACGATTTTTTCGTAAGCATTTTCGCGATATTTGCGATCTTACGAAATTTTCGTTTCCAATACGATTTTTTCCCCTTCGTGATTTGGATTTGTGGCTTAGTAAATGTGCCCCCTAGTGTCAGTGGCCCACTGAATGCCAGAAAATTCCTATTACTTTGTGTTTACGGCTTCGAGCACCAATTGCAGGAACAGCTTTCCACTGATCTAAGCAGCATTGTATTCTACCTCTTCATGTTTAACTATAGTGCAATAGAAGTATTACCTTTTCTATTTAATTGTAAAAATCTTACTGATACCTGACCACAATTCACGAATGCAGGAGGACACAACCAAAAGTAAATGGCAAGGCAAGCACCACCCTTTCCTCTCCGTAATTCAATTTATTTATATGAATGGCCAGACTGAATTTGCCCCATAGACTTAATAATCAGGTTCTGTCACAAACTGTATTATTTGGAATAAAGTAAGCAGCTGAGGCTCCTTAAGTATGGTAAGCCTGCAAATGTAGAAAGCTGCAGAGACATTCAAGACATAGCTGCCAAAGGCCAAACCAATGCAGAGTGAGAAGAGTAAGAATCTGTGGCCATGGTAGCATTTATAGTTATATTAATAAACACATAGGAAACCATGCCCGGAGAAATTATGGTCACGACTTTACATTTTATACAGTAAAGTAATACATGTTATGACAGCTGCAGAGGAAGTCAGCAGGCAAGAAATAAATCGACATAGAGCCCCCTGCCATAGGCTATGGGCCCATTGCATTTACAATGCAATAACAAGTAGAAAATTGCAACATCATTCAGTGTATATAAAACGTACAATTAAATTGTTGTTTTCTGTATATTAAACAACATTGTGCTTATAAAATAACATTAAAAGAGCAATTAGGGATGAAAAGAGGGAATCTGACTATCACTGTACTCCATTAACACTCACAATAGCCATACAAAAGCCTGAAACTGGCTTAGTCTCACCAAGTCAACTGGAGCCCACTGAGGTTGGACGTTGAACAGATTTTATCCTGTGCAGGCTCCCAAAGTTGTATATTCTTACATGGTAAAACTCCTGCTTCTCTAAATTCTAACATAAAGTGAAGTTCCCCTCTGATATCTTTGTTCTGTTTTTGTCTAAGAATGCCCCATATCATATTGCGACTGTGCCCATCAAGAAATCTGTTATCCAGAAAGGCCATGTCCCATAGACTCCATTATAAGCAAATAATTCTAATTTTTACAAATGATATCCCTTTTCTCTGTAATAATAAAACAGTACCTTGTACTTGATCCCAACTAAGATATAATTAATCCTTATTGGAGGCAAAACAATCCTATTGGGTTTATTTAATTCTAAAATCATTTTTTAGCAGGCAAAGTACATAGATCCAAATTTCAAAAAGACCCCTCATCCGGAAATCCCCAGTTCCAGCATTCTGGATAACAGGTTCCATACATGTATATATTGGGCTGTATACAATTCACTTACTGGCAAATAGATTTTCCAGCAGTTAATCATTCAAAAGCTGTGCAGTCTGGCAGCATGGAAAATCATGAACTATGCCTGAGAGAAAATACATAAATAAAAATAAGAAACCTATGTTCACTATACCTTGTAATTATTAATAGAACGCATTCCCACCCCCTATATTAAAACACCATAATCTCCTTAGATATAAAACACTGAACATCTATTTAATACAATTCTTTCTTGTAAATTGAAAATGTCCTTTGTCAAAATTTATCAAGTCACTCAATGTTCCATAAATAAGATGTCATGCCCCATCTGTCAGACTCCACCATGTCATCAATTGATTATTCAACAGCATGTTGCCTGAAGGTAACATTAACCCAGAGCAATGGTAACAAATTCAGTCATTAAATGCATTCCAAAGCAAATATATGTACTGATGCACCTCAAATAGTTAGCTGTTATATGATGTTTCACAGCCAAAAATAACAGAACCAGCACTATCTTTCACTCTGCACGTGCCTCCAGTTCAACAAAATTAATCCAATAAATATACTGTACAAGCCTGTAATTACTGGATACAGATATTACACTGCAATTAAGCGATATGGGAATATATAGCCTGCTAATAAAATGATCATGAAACTATTATTTATTTGTTCATTCTATTCATGCCATAGCAAATAAGAAAATTAATTAGCTAAATCCATCTACTTTCTTCCACAGAGTTACTTAACATGGTTATTACCTTAGTGATATATTAGAATTGCCTGCTCTTGTAATAAATATGCTATAGCACACTTTATAATTCATAATAGAAAGTGGAGAGCATTTTATCATGTCTAAAATCATCACACTGAAGTCAAATGTGGAATGTAATATTGTCGTTAAGAGATGTGATAGGAGTACTTCAGTATTAAATATAGTTCAACTTTTGTCATCTGTATTTGTGCTGTTCTAACTGTGCTTCACTTCTTTATATAGTATCTGGTTCACCAAAGACATGAAGAAGGTTATTTAAGACTTTTTAGCAACTTCTGTTTCTCACCAAAACTCTTGTACATACTCCGGTTCCAGGGACAACTGCTCAGTGCTGCTTGTATCCAGGGAAGAGATTAGTGGGATTGCTAGAAAAACTAGCCACAAATAACATAAGACTGGCAGCTTCAGTCTTTGTAGCAAAGTCGCAATACTATTGGAAATGTAACTTCTCATGTGCAAATTGACTGTAAAAAAAAGAATTAGAGATGGGAATCATTTATATTGTGCTTTTCTCCCATGGGACCCCAAGTGCCTTACAGCAAGTGACACGGGCATTATAGGCACACTACATATGCCGAGACACCAGATTAAGTGACCTGTCAGATGGAGTTGCCACACAGAAACAAATATGTTTCTTGCATGTGATAATAAGTCAACATGAATTTCCAAGTGTGTTTTCATTCTGCAGTATTCAAATATACCAGAGATTCCTGGGAATTGTTTTTTTGGCAATGGCATACTTTCATGCTCGCATTCAAGACTTTGCAAGGGCTGCCCCCCTTCTCTGGAATTCGCTCCCACAAGGAATTTGCTCCCACAAACTATCAGACTTTCTCCCAATCTCTCTGCCTTCAAGAGATCTCTAAAAACACATTTATTTAGAGAAGCGTACCCTAATCTAGTTTAGCAATACCCTGTGCCACACCTCTCACAACTCTGGTCATGCCCATTCCCACACCTTGTGTCTCAAACCTTTCTCCTTGTAGATTGTAAGCTCTTTTGGGCAGGGCTCCCTTCACCTCTTGTATCGGTTATTGATTGTTTATATGTTACTCTGTATGTCCAATGTATGAAACCCACTTATTGTACAGCGCTGTGGAATATGTTGGCGCTTTATAAATAAATGTTAATAATAATAATAATGTAAAACATCCAGTGTAAAATGCAGTGGCCACTTGAATATGTTATATTAAAAAAAACAGCATTCATCCATCAGCGCTTCTTTATTTTCTTGCAAAACTACTTTTGATGGAGCTTGTTGATTTTTGCATTCAATTTAACAGATTATGCAGTTGCAAACTAGTGTAAAATATAGGTGTAAAATGTGGCAATCACATGGTGTTAATTTAAATACATAACTTACATAAATACTTTATTTATTTTACACTGTTTTTGGGCTATTTTTCAGGTGTAAATCAATTTACACAGCATTATAAATAGGCCCCTCAGTGTAGGTGAAATAAAGTATATTTAAAATATGCAGTTCCAAACATAAGTGTATTTAATTAAACAATCAGGTCAACCCTGTCTATGATCTCATCCCCCCTACATTTAATGAAAGCATACAGATCTGAATATAATATTGTGCCCTGGACACTCCACACCTAAACTTTTTTACAAATTGTAAGGTGGCCGTACACTGATCAACCGGTACACTTTCCACCTGCTCTACCTGAGCATGGAATGGACTGATCATTCTGATCATTTAGGCAATAAGGACAAATGATGATCAGAAAAGTAGGAAGTGAAGGGTACTCAGGGCCCTCTTTACTTCCACATCTGCCAGTGAAGTATTAACTGGCCAACATGCTGCATCGCCAGAGTTTTTTCATAGTACATGGATATTGGTTGACTTGTCACCATGCACAAACCACATCACTGTAAATATATTATTGGAACATATATGGACACCTTTGAGGTGTGTGCCATATAATGGCAATTGTATACAAATGAAAATAAATAAATTGTGGTGAGGGTTCAGATGTAGGACATCCTGGGTCAGGATCCTAAAATGCATCTACATTTGTGAAATAAAAAAAAAGTGTTCACCTATTAAAAAGTCAGAGAAGAAATTAGCGAAAAAATATCTATATGTATTCTGGAAAATATTAAGTTATATTCTTCTTTTAAAACACTGCTTTCTTAGGTTTGCAAACCTATTAATAACAAAGCAAATGCTTCAAAAAGATTTGTTAGGAATAAATAGTTTATTAAATGAGAAGGAAAGTTAAAAACTAAGAAAGCTTTATCACATGTTGGCGTCACTCAAGAAAAGAAATCTTCATGCGGTATGGCCCATTTTACTTATGAATAACTTTCCTTCTTCTTTAAATTGTGACCACAATAACTAGAATCTATCACAAATCTAATGAACTGCATGGGATTTGCCCGGTGGATCACATTTTCATGTGCTTACAAACTGATTCTACATCACAAGATAGAAAATAAGCACTAATTGCCAGATTGTGGGGTTCAGAAGATAGTTTTATATCTCTTAAAAGAAATGAGAATCATAATGATTAATGATTAATTTCTTAATTTGAACTAAATATTTTCCTTCTTATTTTGGTATTTTATCTAAAAAATGTCTTAAATCTAAAAAAAAATTATTTCTAATAACAAGAGAAAATGTGCCACCCAGATGAAACTGCGTAAACTCATTTTTCTGAGGAAGGACAAAAAGGACACCAATTAAATATGCTCATTCACAAATAAAGGCTTGAGAGATTGCTAGTCAAACAAAAATTAATTTCAGCTTCAATTGAAAAATCCATAGGAAATCAATTCCTCCTGCTACAGAGAAATCTCGTTTTTGAAATTATATTTTTGTGATGTGCAAACAATCCTCATAAAACCTTGTGATTTTACAAATTAATATGTATGTACAGACAAGGGAATGTAGGTTCTTTTGAATTAAGATTACTCTATAAAGTTGCAAGTTCAGGAACATCAGTGCATAATAATTGTGCAGTATATGCAGCATTTGGATGCTTACTTTATTTAAGCAAAGGAGTAGTGATTACTGATGAGTAGTGATGAGCGAATCTGTTCCGTTTCGCTTCGCCGAAAAATTTGCGAATATTTAAAAAGATCCGCGAAACGGCGAAAAATTCGCGAAACGGCGAAAATGTCGTGCGACAAAAAAATTTGTCGCCCGCGGCTATTATTTTGTCGCGCGGCTATTGTTTCGTCGCCCGCAGCTATTATTTTGTCGCGCAGCTATTGTTTCGTTGCCCGCGGCTATTGTTCCGTTGCCCGCGGCTATTATTTTGTAGCGCAGCTATTGTTTCGTCGCACACGGCTATTATTTCGTCCCGCGGCTATTGTTTCGTCGCCCGCAGCTATTACTTTGTCGCGTGGCTATTGTTTAGTCGCCCGCGGCTATTGTTTCGTCGCCCGCGGCTATTGTTTCGTCGCCCGCGGCTATTGTTTCGTCTCCCGCGACAATTCTTTTTTGACGCCGGCGACAATTTTTGGACGTGCGGCGAATTTTTCCACGGCGAATTTTTTCATCCGTTTCGCGAAACAATCCACCAATGGTGAAACGCGGAAATTCGCCGCGAATCCATGCCTGGCGAAACATTTCGCCCATCACTACTGATGAGTGAATCTGTCCTGCTTGGCTTAGCCGAAAAATTATCAAATCTAAATGGCTACATATCGTGTGTCACTTTTTTAATGTACAGTATGCAACAATTTTTTTTTTTTTGACACGGGCGACAATTTTTGGTTGCGCAGCAAATTTTTATTTTGTCACCCATATCATGAAATAAACCACCAATCACGAAATGCGGAAATTTACAGCGATTCCATGCCAGGCAAATTATTTCTCCCATCACTAGTAGTGATGAGCAAATTTTTTCACCAGGCATGGATTTGCAGTGAAATTCCCCATTTCACCATCAGCAAATTTTTCTGTGAAACTGCAGCAAAAATTTGTTGTGGAAAAATTTGCTGTGACAAAAAAGTTTCCAAGACAAAAATGTCCCCAAGACAAAATTGTCGCTGAGACAAAAAAGTCGCCAAGGCAACAATGCCGCTGATACATTGCCTTTAATGCATTTAGATTTAGAGTGAGAAAAAACACCCATTGACTTTAATGCATTTGAAGATGAAAGAAAAGTTGCACATAAAATTTGTCATGCATAATATTTGCCGCTTATTGACTTTGAGTTTTGTGAACTTTTTGCCGTTTTGAGAATTTTTCTACAGTTTTGCTGATTTTTCAGTGAAGCAAACGGGCCATAATACATTTTCTCCCAAATGTTATGCTTGGCATTATTAAACCGTATATTGTTGGATTTACTCAATGTTCTACTTATTTCATAAAACATCAGCATCAAATTCAACATACTCATGGGAAATGTAACTCAGGCTAGCAATAAATGCATTTAGAATATTTGTGATGAAGACTATAGGAACGTTTAACAGGAAACCAAATTGATACAGACACGAGACAATCTGCAGCCTGCTCACTTGTCTTGCAGCGATTTGATGCAAGATGAACACAGTATGACCTTTCAACTCCAACTGGCTGTGGAAAACAGCAGGGATGATGTACCGTATGGTTTAGTTCAGAAATAGCACACATCAGTGAGATGGGCCAGAGAGCACTACAGGGTTTCTGTGATAAAGAAAACTCTCTGATTATGTGGGTTTGTCAGGAATACAAGGATCGTATACCTATATATTTTTTTCCTACCCATGAAGAGGTTCAATGATATACAGCCTATTTTAATCAGTGGTAATAAAGATCTAAATGTGTCCCATAGTCTTAGCTCTGCCTATATGTGTATTTCTTAATTTTACACATCATAAACCATTGTTTTATTTGTGTTTTAGATTACCTTTAAGTAAACTGCAATTCTGCATTCTTCACTGGAAGCTTTCCTAAGGACTAGAAATCTCTGATCATGTAAACCATTGTAAAAAAATCAAAAACATTTTTAATAAAGATGCTGTAAATACTATTCTGATTTCTGTGCAGTGCCTAGAGTTTATGGGGAGCATACATAATAGATATTGTTATATTAGTGTGCTGAAAATTCTGTTGTAGCAGAATAAGTAGAATCCCTTTTTCAAAACTCCATAAAAATAACTGCAGACAATTATACTGCTTTTGTCATTTTCAGTGTGCAGAATAGTCCTCAGCTTGTAAAGCTAGGGACATATTCCTCTGGTTTCCTTTCATATTATTTGAGAACCAAGCCCAGCAGTAGATGTCTACTATATCCACGAGAATGCAGATACTCAAAGGATTGTTGCATTGTATGGCTATACACATCAATGTTTTATGAACAGAACTCGAACAGAAAGAAACAAACTTAAAAAAGCAAACAAAAAATAAATTGCATGTAGAGAATGAAATGGAACGTAATGTTAAAACCAAGGGTCAGAGAAAAAGGAATCAACATCAGATTGTTCAAATGTTTTTAAATGTAACCTTAGTTTTCTGATGATATCTAGATTTATTGTGTGCACAAATGGTCAAAGACAAACAATTTATACTGGGCCTGGGAAAAATAATTGGGGAGTATGTTCTCACAATTTAATTCAATATTATCAGATAATGGAAACATTAACAATCAAACAGCTAGTTCTGGGAAACTGAAATTGGGTTTATTTGTTATGTTATGTGCGCAACAATGTTTTTTTGACAATAGCGACAATTTGTGGTAGTGTGGCCAATTTTGTAATTTTTTTATTTATTTTTTATTTATCTATTTTATGCATTCTCCTTATTTCCTAAAGCCAAGGGATCCCACAGAGGGTGAAAGCAAAGAATGAAATGCTACAAGATGAAAAGACAATCAGATTTTTATGTTTGTTTTGGTTTATTGTGCACCATGGATTAAAAAAAACTGCAATATCTAATGTACATAGGAAACACTTTTGGACAGAGCTCAGGAAAGCATAAAATCCATGTCTAGATATAGTGATGGATGAAATAAATCGGCAGGCATGGATTTGCGGCAAAATTCACAGCTGCAAAAAATTGCCGTCCACGGCAAAAAAAATTGTCACGTGCATAAAAAAATGACGCGCAAAAAGAATTGTGTTGTGTGTCAAAAAAATGACACACATAACAATTGTTTTTTTATGTGCAACATTTTTGCTTTTTTTGCAAATTTTTTCTTTGAAAAGATTCGCAAATGTTTAGGCGAAGGAAAATGGGACAGGTTTGCTCATCACTACTCGTATATATTGGAAATTAAAATTAGAATTTCCAAAAGTTGAATATTTACCTGTAAGCACAAAAACTTCCATCGAAAGGCTTTGTAAGTTCATGTGGAAGTCATTGATAGTTGTATTTTTACATTTCAAGATTAATTAGAATTTTTTGACAGACTAGTTGAAAATTAATGTTTTTAAACATGTTTTTCACAGCTCAAAAAATGTGAACTTTGATAAATCTGCCCCCAAGTTTTGCCCAGGTGCAGTAAACCTATAGCAACCCAGCAGCCAGTAGCCTTTACAATTTAGAAATGCTATCAAATATTTAGGATTGCTATCATATATAAGTAGCAATTGGCAAATTTTTTTTCCAGGCATGGATTTTTGGCTAATTTTCGCATTTCACCATTGGTGATTTTTCTTGCAAAACAGGTGACAAAATTTGCAGCGGAAAAATTAGTTGCACAACCAAAAATTGTGCATCAACAAAATATTTTTGCTGTTTTGTGGATCTTTTGAAAGATTAGCAAATTTTTCGGCAAAGCGAAACGGGACAGATTCGCTCATCACTATATAAAACTACTTTGAATTATTTTCATTTGGCAGAACAATTAGACCACTTAACAGTATATGTTCTTTGCATAAATAATTGAATGCAGTATGGCTGTTATCACTGCGCCCTTCTTTTGATGTGACCGCACCCTTTTTTGACGCAACCACACCCGATTTGATGCACGTCAAAAACAATTCCGTATGACGAATTATTACGCGCCGAGTTTTCACAGAAGTTTCGAGAAACAATTCGCCAATGACGAAATGCGGAAATTTGATGCAAATTTCCACCCACGCTTTTTTGACGTGACCACGCCCAATTTTGACGCAACCTCGACCAATTTTACGCGCAACAAAAAAAATTCCACGCGGCAATTTTTTCATGGGGAATTTTCACAGAAGTTTCGCGAGACAATTCGCCAATGGTGAAATGCGGAAATACGCTGCGAATCCATGCCTGCCGAAAAAATTAGCTCATCACTACTCAACATGTTACAACCCTTCTCCAAATGCACAGCTATTGAAAATAAGATAGAATTGTACGGCTTCCTCTTAGCATCATCTCTGGCTTCCAACTATTCATGTTTATAAAATAAATAGAATTTTGTATTCAATGATGACCATTAAACCACCTAAGTTGTACAATAGCATTGTAGCTCTGGACACATATTTGACTATTAGTATAAGTATTAGGACTTGCATTTTTCATCTATATGAGTATCTTTTTTTTTTTTTTAAACCTATTGATGCATTACATCTAACTAAACCAATGTTCCCCAACCAGTGACTCAAGAGCAACATGCTTCTCACCAACCCCTTGGATGTTGCTCCCAGTGGCCTCAAAGCAGGTGCTTATTTTTGAATTTCTGGCTTGGAGGTAAGTTTTGGTTGCATAAAAACCCAGTATAATGCCAAATAGAGCCTTCTATAGGATGCAAGCCCACATAGGGGCTATTAAGTAGCCAATTACAGCTCTTATTGACACCCCAAGGACCCTTTTTCATGTTTGTGTTGCTCTCCAACACTCTTTCCTTTTACATGTGGCTTGTGGGTATAAAAGGTTGGGGATCCCTGAACTAAACAGTAGCAAAAAAAGCTTTATAGGCAAGTTTATCACTTTTGCTTTCTTTTTGGCATTTATGTTTTTTTAAAAAGGGAAAGTATAAATTTAAAAGCCTAATGAATAGACAGTGCTTGATAAATCTTTCCGTACAAGCAAAAATGATAAAACCACTAGGCAGATATATAGCTCAGATATTAATATTCATATCCACTATAGCAGATTTGTAAAACCAATAACAATTATATTTATGTCATGCATTTCCTGTAACATAATTGAGTTTTCATAGAAAATCATAAATATGAGATATAGATAAACAATAATGTGAAATAATTGAGAGGATAGCCAAATCTTTAAGAAAATGATTTTACTAGAAACAACTGGTGGTGTCAGATGAGAGATAAATTGTAGTGAGTTAGTTGCAAAATAATGCTTATTAGAATGCAAATCATAAAAAAGTGTTTCTGTGCCATACACTGCATTCATTGCTTTCAACTTATTTTTCAATTTTTTTTTAATTTACAAAAAAACTGCATATTGTATTCCAGACCACAAACCACAATAAGTAATCCAAGCTCACCTGTATTTTGTACACTTTGTAAGTGTTAGCAGTGGTTTGTTAATATAGATAAAGTGGTTTCTCTGCCGGGAAAATGCTTGAAATCACCAGTGTCCCCTTGTATTGAGTATAATGGAAACTGCTTGTCATCACTGGTACAAATGAAGTACACATTTTCAGTCAAAAAAAAAACTTCTGTACCAGCAGTGACAGGAGATTTTTATTATACTCAATACGGAGCAGCAGAGATGATTTCAATGATTTCTCAGAGTGTAATTATCATTTGTCTAACATTAGGTTAAAAGTCAGTGGCAAGCAAGTGAGCAAGCAAATATGACAGATTTCTCTGGAATGTGTGAAAGGATTGATATTTGGACCTTTTTATTTGTGCAGGTTTAAGGAAGAATGTGAAAGCTTTGCTGATATTTAGAAAATACATTGTAAATGACAGATATGGAACCTGTTATCTAGAATTATCGGGACCTGGGATTTTGCAGATAAAGGGACTTTTGTCATTTGGATCTCCATACTTTGGGGCACATTTACTAACCCACGAACGGGCCGAATGCGTCCGATTGCGTTTTTTTCGTAATGATCGGTAATTTTGCGTTTTTGTCGGCGTCTTTACGATTTTTGCGTAAAAACGCGAGTTTTTCGGCGTCTTTACTATTTTTGCGTAAAAACGCAAGTTTTTCGGCGTCTTTACGAAAGTTGCGCAAAGTTGCGATTTTTTCGTAGCGTTAAAACTTGCGCGAAACGTCGCGCCTTTTAAGTTTTAACGCTACGAAAAAGGCGCGACTTTGCGCGCAAGTGTTAACGCTACGAAAAAATCGCGACTTTGCGCAACTTCCGTAAAGACGCCGAAAAACTCGCGTTTTTACGCAAAAATCGTAAAGACGTCGAAAAACTCGCGTTTTACGCAAAAATCGTAAAGACGCCGAAAAAATCGCAAAAAATACGAAAAAGTCGCAAAATGTTCGTTTCCAATCGGAATTTTTCCAATTCGGATTCGAAATCGTGTCTTAGTAAATCAGCCCCTTTGTGTATTAAAAAATAATAGTTTAAACAATGATAAGATTAATTATATCTTAGCTGGGATCAAAAATTAACATTTTTTATTATTTTCTTGAAATGAGGTCTGTATGAGATGACCTTTCCATAATTTGGAGCTTTCTGGATAACAGATTTCCAAATAACTGATCCCATATCTGTATACCTGTATGTTTTTGTCCTAAAGCCACTTTAGTAGCAAAGAATTCAGAAATGTTCACAAGATAGCTTGTGGTACAAGTATGGGACCAGGGGTTTTCTGAAAAAGGGATCTTTCCATAATTTGGATCTTTGTACCTTGAGGTTACTAAAAAAAAACAGGATTGATTTGCCTCCAATAAGGATTAATTATATCTTAGTTGGGATCAAATACAAGGTACTGTTTCTTAATTAGAGAAAAAGGGAATCATTTTTAAAAATGAGAATTATTTGATTAAAATTGAGTCAATGGGAGATGGCCTTCCCATAATTCGGAACTTTCTGGATAATGGGTTTCCAGATAAGGGATCACAAAGCTGCATTAAAATATTAGTCCCCTCACAGTTATGTGATCTGTATAAAGAATACTCTTCTGTATAATACAAGATTTATGGGTATTGATGAGCTCATCCGTCTCATTTCGCTTTGCCAGAAAATTTGCAAAACTGCTGAAAAATTCACAAAATGGAAAAAACCTTGCAAAATCCATTAAAGTCCGCCGACATTTTTTCAGGGCTACCGCACAACATTTTTTTTTGCGCACACAATTTTTTCTCACATTAAAGTCAATGGGCATTTTTTTTCTCAAGTTTTTTCTTACTCCAAATGCATTAAAATAAATGGGCATTTTTTTGGGTGGGGGCACATTTTTTTAACACAGTTTTATGAAAAAGTTAGCAGATAGAAAAATTTTGCTGCAAATCCATGACTGGTGAAAAAAATTGTTCATTACTATTTATGAGTCATTGAGGGGAGCCTCTCAGAACTCCGTAGCTTCCTTTAATGTCTGTAATGATCAAGTTTGAATAATCAAAAAGTTAACCTAGGGTTAACACACAGGGGTTGATTCAATAAAGGGTGATAAAATGAGCGCTATTTATAGCATGCGTTAAAAATGTTATTGCTTCTTATTTTTTGTGACTTAACGGTCGAAAATTAACACCTACTTGAGGCAGGCTGTAATTATAGAAAAGTACAGTTAATGAGCTTTTGGCAACACAATATGGACTTTGCAGTGGGATTTATTCAAGTCTGTGTTGGCCCTAGAGTGACTCAGCCGCCAGTTTGCAGGGAAATGGTCATTTTCAGTACAGTAATTTTCCGAAAGTAATGGCGTGTATGGCTAACATGGTGTGCGTTTTTTCACACGCAGCAACTATTTATATGCAGTGCGTTGATTAGCGCTCGTTCCGTCAAATACCGCATGAAAATAGTCTTCGTGACTAAAATAACGCAAGCAGTATCGCACGTAAATTAATGCAAATATCCTTTTAGTGAATAATGCGTTGATGTGAAAAATTAGACGTGATAAAAATTTTAACGCATGCTACAAATAATGCACGTTTTAACGCACTTTATTGAATCAGCCCTAATGTTCTAAGCGTTATTTAACTCACGATGAGCGCTTTTCTCGCGTTAATTCCTGCCGCGTGCGTTATTTCCCGCTGTGCGCAATATATTTTGCCACGTGCTATATTAGCGCACGATTTTACGCACGTAACCATTACTTTCGGGAAACTACTGTGCTGAAAAATACCACTTCCCTGCAAACTGGAGGCTGCATCACCCTAGGGCAGGGATCCCCAACCAGTGGCTCGTGAGCAACATGTTGCTCTCCAACTCCTTGGATGTTGCTCCCAGTGGTCTCAAAGCAGGGGCTTATTTTTGAATTTCTGGCTTTTGGGCAAGTTTTGGTTGCATAAAAACCAGGTGTACTGCCAAACAGAGCCTTCTATAGGCTGCCAGTCCATACAGGAGCTACCAAATAGCCAATAACAGTCCTTATTTGGTACCCCAGGAACATGGTTTATGGTTGTGTTGCTCCCCAAGTCTTTTTATATATTTATGTTGCTCACAGGTAAAAAAAGGTTGGGGATCACTGCCCTAGGGCCAACACATACTTGAAAAAATCCAACTGCAAAGTCCATATTGTGTTGCCAAAAGCTCACAAACCGCAATTTTCTTTAAGTACCGCCTGCCCCAAGTAGGTGTTAATATTCGCACAGACTAATGCCCTATTTAGCGCATTTAACGCTTCATATGTGTTTGGGAATCATGCGTTAGTATTATTTCTATGCAATTACATCATACGCGAATATCACATAAAAAAAAGAAAAACCTTGATAAAGGTTTAACAAGCTTTAACCACAGTAAATATGATGAGTATACATGATACTGTTATTGATTTGCATCTCTCTGGAGAACCTACAGCTGCTTTAGGGTTTGCATAGGTAGAAGCCCATGGACAAAAAGATAAGCTAGTATGGTATGCAATAAAATAACAATACACTAAAGTGTTGCCAGTGCTTAAAAAATTTATATTTTTTTCATCTTGTGGACTTTTTAAGATGTATTGAAGTGGAATGATATGGAGTAGGTGGACAGGGGGAAATAATACAGTTGAAAGAATAACAACCTCAAGAGTAATTTCATGATATTATTGAAAGAGCACATTGTTAGTTGATAAAATCATTATAACCCTGCACTGTGTCAATTTAGTCCATTTCTTTCTATTATATACACAAATAATACCCAAGAAAATAATGATAGGGCTGGTTAAGAGGTATGTGTTTTATGATTTGTGACAAAAAGTTGAAGCTCTTTCTAAGAGTCATTGGAAAATTAAATTTTATAATTTATACTCAACATTCCCAACACAATACAGGGGCCTTGGGATGAGAGGTGCTTCAATGCACTGTATGACATGTGCAAATTATATTTGGTTTTCTTGAAATGAGGATGACAGAATTAACAGAAAAAAACAGCATGAGTTTTTCTTTAGACTTCCTTATCCAATGTAAATTGCCACCCTACCATGGCTGATATTGTTCCCTATTCCTTGTCACTATACAATAAATGCTCATTCTATAGTGCCAGTGGCACAGAGACCAGCAGGAGACAAACAACAGGGATTCATCAAGCATTCTCTAATGCACAAATGTTTACCACCATACGGTCGGTGTCTAGTTTTCATTTAATTAAGTCAAAATTTAATAAAGCTGTCATTAAATAGAGAAAAAGGGAAAAAATGTGGCCTGCTGTGAGAAATTATACAAAGGTTTGCTGTTTAAAATGATTCAAAAATAGATGTGCAGGCAAATGTAGTTATATAAATGAGATTCTTTGATTATTCATTAGAAACTCCTTAAATGGTTTCAAAGCGGATTTTCATTAACGCATGTTTTACAGCATCTATTGAACTTAACTGTAGTTTAATATTGTTGCTTAAAGAGGAACTCTTCTTATCCCAACTTATCAGAAAAGCATCCCCTACAGAATAAAAAGCAATATCTTCCCTTAATATACTATACTTTTCTGTGTTACCGCACTGCTTACTATGCTAACTAAAATGTTGACCCTGCAATGGTCTTGTTACAGGGGATGTGCCTATAATATTGCCATTACAGAGATATGACCAGGGTTATGTAATATTAGAGTAGCTACACATGCAAAAACATAACTTACCTTGGGTGACTAAAAAACATACAACAGTGATTTATCATAAGTCGGTAAACTTCAGCAATTCTTTTCGATTTGAAACATCTGTTTTCAGTGATGGAACCTTTCTCTCCAGAGTGGAAAACAATTGTCTGAGAAGAAGGCTTTAGAGAGATGATAGTGCTCAGAAACCTCCAATATTTGAAAAAAATAGCCCCATAATCATGGTTAAGCCACCAGACAAACCCCATATGCTAAAGGTGGCCATACACATTAAAATCTGTTCATTTGGCCCACTAGTGATAGGTGGAATATTGTGGCAGGCGTGACTTTGCAGCAAATTTCCGTGTTTGGCATAGGCAAATTTTTTCACAAAACGGTTAATGACACGCGCATCATTTTAATCTTTTGGATGCTCAACATTTTCGCTGTTTCACAAAGGTTTTGAAAAATTAGACAGTTTTTTGGCAAAGCAAAACAGGACAGATTCCCTCATCACTAATGCCGACCTAAGGTGGCCAATATTGGGCTATTTCGATCGTTTTCTCCTTCAAAGTGATTGAATTAAAATGGCAGTGTATGGGCCGTGGGACCAAGGACCACATTGATGAGCTGATGCTGTCCCCAATCTGACAGAAAATCAAACCCGACTGAGAACCGGGCAATTTTAGACCAGATATTGGGTAGGCCCTCAGGGGTGCCCATACATAGTCAGATAAGATGCCAAATCAGTCTGAAGGACCCGCATTGGCAGCTGAAATCTACCCATGTATGGCCCCCTTAAGGTGAGCATGCAAAGATCAGTATTGTCACCTAGTTGGATTATTTTCTCCTTCAACCATTGCTGTATATACTGTACATAAACTCAGTTTTCACAGATCATCCTCTAATCCCAACTAATGACTGTTTGGTGTGGGGGCATGCATTACCCAACTTCAGCTGTAAAACAATTAGTCATTTCCATGAGAGCTCCTGGAAAGCAGTGGTTCATGAAGATAATACTTACATGGCTTGCAAGAAGCGGTGACACAGAACCACAACAATAGGAAAAATCACCTCTGTCTAGTCTCACCATAATAGTCCACAGCAGTGTAAAGGTGCCCATACACTATAAGATCCGCTCGCTTGGCGATGTCACCAAGCGAGCGGATCTTTGGGGCCAAACGATCTGATTACATTTGAGTTTATGGGGCAGTCGGTTCGGGGACCACATCAACGAGCCGATGCGGTCCCCGATCCGACCGGATTTTCTAACCTGCCCGATCGAGATCTGGCCAATTTCAGGCCAGATATCGGTCGGCCAGGCAGCTCTGTTCTGCCCATACACGGGCCGATTAGCTGCCGAATCGGTCCAAGGGACCGATATCGGCAGCTATAGTCGGCCCGTGTATGGGGACCTTTACACTTGCATGTCAAATGCAACCACTAATCTCAAGATGTGTACAGTACTTCCTGGGCCTTGTACACCTTATACAATGCAGTACTCATGTTGTGCCCTGAATGGAGTGCAAAAGATTGTGCCTCACTTTGTGTGCAGTTTGCCTATTTACCCATAGCCATAATTAAGAGCTTTTTGGACCACAGGATCCCAGATAACAGAACCCATTTCTGTAGTGTCTCTTTAAGAATTAGATAAGTACAGTATGCTATAATTTAATAGGCAATAGTAAATGAAAGAAATCTTAAAAATCTGGCAGTTCTCTAAACTTGAATTGCATCCTAAAAGGATGAAACACAGATCATTCAGGATGTGCAGAGAAACTAAAATGAGAAATAATCAGTTCTGTGTATCTATAAGTGCCCAAAACAATTATAAACCAGGGATGTCAGTGATAAGGCAGGATGATTCCCATAGCCTTATGAGGCAGCACACATATTAATATTCAATTTAGCAGCTAATTATACAAACAAATTAATATTTATTAAAATTAAACTTGTTCTTTCTGAGGTGATTTCCTGAAGTTTATTCTAAACAATTTACACATTTCTTTGGTGAGTACTAAACACTTATCTCTAATTTAACCTACTTCCAGATTCAGGATGAGGGTCATGTTTTGCAGGGCAGAAGACCATGAATAGTGCAGATCCAAAACATTATTATTTGCAACTATATTTCAGGATTTTACATATTTAAAGGGGTGAAAATCTGATGAACTATAGCTGTTATTGTACTACAGCTACCAGCAGCCTACTAACTTCATTTCATTTGGACTCCACTTCTTATACTCAAATTCCCTTCCTACATTATTCAGTCTACCTTCATCTCTGTAATTTACTACTAAAAAAATTGGAATAATTCCCTAAGTTTGCCCAGGTACAGTAACCTATATAGCGCCTTCTATTAAGTCAACAACCAGTAAATACTGCCTGCTGATTGGTTGCTATAGGTTAATAGACTGTGGCAAATAGGAGGGCCAATTTGTGAATTTTTAAATTCAAGATTTTTTTGAAACTCGATCACAAAATAAATAACCTTAACATGCCATTTTTCTGAACATCGTGTTTTAAATTGCTTATTTACAAAAAAAAAAACCCTTGATTTGGTAAAACTTGAAGCTTAAATTTGTGATCTAATTTGTTCATTGCAGTTTTTCTTGAATTTTAGAACATTTCCAGTTTTAATATATACTGTAGGCCCATTTCTGTCTTTTAATACATAGCCCTATTAAAATACTATTGGCTTTTGCACATGGAGTGGAAAGACCCATGAAGATCCCTGAACCCTTCATTATCAACACTTGGGGGCCCATTTACTAATCAATTTTTAGATAAATTCATACTTTTTTCTAAATTATAGAACATTTTAGAGTGTATGCAAAAAAAATTTCGGTAAATTTTCACGAAAAAAATTGTACTTTGCACAAAGAATACAAACATTTAAGAATTTGTTAACGCTTTGGTTACACTTTCCTCTGGACTATCTTTTTGCCAGGTTTGATCTGTTGAGTGCCATTGAGTCCTGTTGAAGGCATCAAAGCCAGAAAGGTTTTCGTGTCGGAATGCAATTGCATTGAGACATTTTAGAACTTTAAAAATAATTGTGGTTACTTTAAAATTATACCATATCGCGTTTCGAGGCCAGAATAAAAAACGCATTTTAGTAAATGTGTCCCTAATTGTTTGCAGATAATAACTGCTAGTACAAGGTGATTAGAACAGCAGTGTTTTCAATATTTCTGCATCTACCCAAACACAATTTAAGCTTTTTGAAAGGTAAACATAATTTAAAGGCACTTTGCAATATACATCAATTAAATAAAAAGCAGCCTTTTCATTATTTTAATGTAATAGTATGGTTTGGAACAGTCACTTAAAAAAAATGTAACAGTAGTCGACTACCCTCAGCCTGCTTTCAGCCTGCATCCTCCCAATCCCACAATTCCCTGCACACGTGATGTCAATAAAGAAAGGAACATTGCAGTGTAATGCATTGTGGGTTATGTAGTTCCTGCATGGTGTGTGTAAACAGTGGAGAAGTTGTTACAATTTGTAACATCAACATTGCCGGATTAAACTTCTGGGCTCCCCGAGGCCGCCCCCGGCCACGCGAGTGCGCATGCGCGATCGCGCGGCGCCCTCTCCCCCCGAGTGCGCCACCAATGCGCAATCGCACATTTAAACTCCCATACAGAGCAGTGGGGAGAGGTCCCGACTGCTCCGTATGGGAGCCAAATTTAAAAATTCTGTTGCGACGGGGCGGCATGCCACCCCTAAACTTGTGCCGCCCTAGGCCCGGTCCTTTGTGGCCTTTCCACAAATCTGGGCCTGAACGTCAATGTTTTAGTCCTCCCCTGCCATAATATCAAATCATGCAGAAAGAGAAGATCTGTTTTGAAGCTGGATTTCAGCATATAAAATGGTATTTATTCATACTTTTTAAAGGAACAGATTACAGTGAAAGCTATAGTAGGGTTTCTGTTTTGTGTGGGGCTCATCAAAAGGTTCTCCTTTAAGGTTGAATTGAAAACACTCAATTGTGCTAGAACTTAAATAAACCTTTACATGAAGTTTTTTTTTCCTTTAAAGAGTACTTAGTTCCTTAGTGCAATAAATGCTTTCTGTTTGTGTGACTCCCTTCATACTGTTTGTATTTATGAGTTTTAATTAATGCAGCATTACTTATCATCAGCAATAGGCAAGCCACACAACTACATCAATTCTAGCAATTTTTATTAGTTTGAAGCTCTCTCTGTCAATATATGCCTTTATCTATGGCTTATGGGAGTATACAAATAAAAACTTTATTAGTGACCTTTTGTGAATGCCTGAGTTTCATGCATGCTGTGTTGTTAGATTGAACTATAGCAGTGATCATAAAATTCAGGATGGTCCCTATTGATTAGCCACATTGATCCATCAGACTTTTCCCAAAAGAATGTTTGCCTTTATTAACCTCCTAATCTAGTCTTCATTGCCTGCTTTAAAACACTGTGCCCATTTTATGAAATAATATATATAGAAAGTCTGAAATTCCTTGGGTTTTATTTACTTGCTGCATTGTTTATCCTTTATTCCATGCCACCTTTGATATTTAATTCCAGTGACAGTAAAAAGAACAAGCTGCTTGTGTCTCCACACATTTTCCAGGAGATAATTATTGCTTCAGAGTAGCCTTTTTATTCTAACAGAGCTTTTGCTAACCATGTCCTATGGCTCTCCAAACTGCACACATTTTCAGGATATTCTTCTCAGTGCAAAGGTGAATCAATAACATGATGAGTCATTTTGACAGATCCTCCTGTGCTGCAGATTGATCTTGGAGTATCCCTGGGTGGATATGCTGAAAACATGCACTGTTGGGTGGCCTGAGAAAAGACTTATAAAATGTAACATTTAAAGAATCAATCAATATTCTGCTTAAAAGGGATTAAATGACATTTTTTTTTAAAACAAATTTCATTCGGATAAAGCTAGAAATATCCCAAATTAATACTGCAAGCTATCCCAGACAGGTTTCTCTGCAGTTGTATGTTTCTAGTTGCTGCTTATCTGTTTGTAATTAGTATTAGATTGATCAGATTCAAGTGTAAACTTTCACTAAAAAGTGGCCATATTAGGGATCTTAAGCTTATTCAGTTTCCTAGGCTGTGAGATAATGAGCAGCTCATTATGCAGAGGGCCTCTCACTACTTTACTTTTATCTACTTATTTATTATTTTGTATTTATTATTGATCCAGTTCTTCTAAGCACAATCAAATCTAATGTAAAAACTAAACTAAAAAGCCCTCTGTATAAACAAACCCCTGCATTATCCCATCTGCTGCCCATTAGGGTATAAGTCTGTGAGATGCCCCTCTTTATAATGCTCCTCTTTATAATGCCCCTCTTTATACAGATGGCTTTTCAACAGATCTGTGATTGTTTTAATTAAGCTCAGAAGAACCTTAACTACTCTGTGGCTTTACATTCATTTTCATATTACAATTACAAAAAATAATAGAAATAACAAAACAATTACTACTACTAAAAAACAATTACTACTACTACTAAAAAATCATTAAAACATTTATTAAACCCAACAGAAAAATCAGTTGTAAAAATTAGAAATATTTGCTTATAATGGAGTCTATGGAAGATGGCCTTTCCATAATTTGGAACTTTCTGGATAACGGGTTTCCAGATAATGGATCCCATACCTGTATTTCATATTTAAAACAATAGGCAAGAATTATGTTCATCTTAACATCTAAACTGATGTTATAAAGTAATAAAAGATGCACAAAGGGAACTCTGGTAAAAGAAATGGCACTTATTATTGAGTAGGCTCTTGCAGACACCACACCTATGGGTTTCTGACTCCTGGCCCTTAGTCATAGTCTTATAACTGATGTCTAAAGACCAGGAGCCTGAAACATGTACAGCATGCATTTTCTAAGGGTCTACAGAATAAAAAGTGCTGTTTCTTTTACTTGAGTGCCCTTTGTGTATCTTTTATGATTGATTGTGGTGCTGAGTTCCGTTGAAAGAGCACTCGGATGCACACAGCGGAGAAGTAGCAAAGTGTTTGGAGAGTGCATTGAAAGTCACTTGGGAGGGGTGAGTTTTCCCTATTAAAAATAATGTAAAAAAATGGCTATTCTTATCTTTCTAGACTACAGCATCCAAGATGCTGAAACCTTGGTAATATTTTGGAATATTCTCGTAGTATTAGTTCAGCAATATTTTGTTTGGAAATCAAAGCTACGAAGGGTCTATGTGTCCATTAACATATCCCTTACAGTGTTTGTTAGGAGAGTATATGGGGTACCTTCTTCACAAAGTGCAGGAACACAGTTAAAATACAGAAACCAGTACCATCAAATTATTGTGCTACGAAGGAGCAGTCAAATCTCTCTCTAGCTCTTTGTCAACATTTAATATGAGATGCAGTTGACAAATATTCATTTATATATGATGCCTGTCACCAGTAATCCCTCTGAGATTTGAGCCTTTCCATGGGTTAAGCAGACATATTGTATTCAGACGTGTCAATTTAGCACCTTCATTTGAAAAAAAGAAATAAATAACAATCACGACAGTGAGAGCCTGTTTGAAGTGTTTGGGATATGTCTGTATTGCATGGCATATATATTCCCAATGTCAACACCGCAATAGACACAGCAATTAGTGACTTTGCCATTAACTAAAATGTTCATTAATGTTCTACAATGCAATTTGCTATGCGCTTGTGTGGATATAATACGTGTGTGTTTTGGCTGAGGATGTTTGGTGATATTGTAATAATACACACTTATCTTTTTTTTTTTTTTGTACTTTGCTTCAAATATCAACAATTCAAAATATATAAGTGTTCTGTTTCACATAGCATTTCTGCTGTCATCATAAACACAGCCTCCCAAAATAAGATTTTCAAACTTTTTCTTCCCCTGTCATATCTCTACTTCTTTCACAACAATCATGTCAAACCAGTGAAGCATTTAGTTTATTTTTTATTTATATTGTGTGTCACTGGATAATAAGTTTTATTTCTTAGGTGGATATTTATCAGACTATAAATAAGAAAAATCTTGAAAGATGCCATGTGCAGGGTTTTTTTTATTACTTTAAAGGAGAAAGAAAGGTCATTTATGCATTTTACTGCCAATAGATTCCATACATTAGTGCCACCTTAAATGCTATATTTATTCTGCAAAAAGCATTACTATACCTGAGCTAAGAACCTTAGAAGCTTTCTCTGATTGGTAAAGACAGCAGCTGCCATTTTAGCTTGGTCTTCATAGCTTCCAGCTGCAGCTCTAGCCGTTATAGCTCAGATCACCTATTCCTAAGGCATGGGGGAGGGAGTACTTAGCATTCTGGTGGGAGGGGGGAGCAGGAGGGGGGAGAGAGGAGAGAACTGTGCAGACTCTGGCCCCGGTAATGAAGGAGTTTTCTGAGAGAGGAAGTCAGATACCCAAAGAACATGTTTACAAAAAAGGAGACAAGAAATCCTGTGTTTCTTTTGATAGAGGGCTCAGTGCAGCATTTCTGTGAGTGCTTATGGCTGTATTTACATAGACCTCTCTGATAAAGCTTACTTAGTTTTTACCTTTCCTTCTCTTTTAAGATTTTATCTTAAACGGGTTGCTAAACCAAGATAGCAAATGTAATTCTAAGCAAAGTTCTAATAAAAACTCAGTGTTTGTAAAGTTGTAAGTATAATTGCTTTTGTTTGTTCCTTACTGCACTGTCTGGTTCTGGAAGCAAGCTACAGTAGTTAACTCAGCTAATTCCAGGCTTTTTATAGCAATTATTTACAAATACAGTGAATCAGTTTAACATACCCTCATTTTAAGTTTTTCAAGATTTTCCACCATTTTTTGTGGTTCGAACAATATAGAATGTATAATATATAATGCATTTCCCTGATTTTACATTCTTCCAGAATTTACACATTTTTTCTAGTCCCCTGAAAAAATAAAATGGTGGTTCTACTGTAACTGTAAAATCATTAAATATATAATATATTTCCTTTTATCATATGTTTTGGGGGTTTACAACCCCATTAACGAAATCCAACTGTGTATTCTGTTATTGGTTTTGGGTAGTGATGAGCGGATCTGTCCTGTTTGCTTTGGCAAAAACTTAGCGAATCTTTGAAACGATTTGCGAAATGGAAAAAATGTCACTCACCAAAAGTAACTTTTTTTTGCCCCACATCATTCTTTTTACGTGTGTGCCAGTTTTTTTTTATAATGTGGAAGACAATTTTTTTGATGCAGGCGACGATTTTTTGATGCATGGTGAATTTTCCCGCGGCAAATTTTATTGCCCAATTCAAGAAAAAATTTGCCAATGGAGAAATGCAGAAAATTTGCCATGAACCCATCCTGGCAAATTATTTCACCCATCACTGCTTTGGGGAGGTGTATTTGTCAAAATTCATATTTGAAAGTTTTAGAGTTTTTCAATTTAAATAAATGTTAAAAAAATAAATGTTTTCCAAACGTAAAATTTTACTTATGTATTAAATAATTTCAAAAATAACAACTGACTTGTTCCCTGACGTCACATGTTCCCTGTCAATGTTTACTGACATTCAGTAAGTCAATTTTTACAAAAGGTGCTCATGTCAAAAGGAGTTCACAATCCTAATTACTCCCCACACCAATGCTTCACTAATGTTGTGGAAAACAAAGAAATATTCATTGGGAGTGTAAATGGAGACACTGTAATTGCAAGAAGCTTTTGTAGAGCAATGCAAATAACAATGTTTTTTTTTTTTCTAAACATTCTTAATTTTTTACTTATTTACCTTTATTCTGTAATAATACAACCGGAGTCATTTACTAAGTGCAGGGGAAGGTGCAAAGGAAAAATAATAAAAACCTGTAAACTACCATCATTGTCATACTGTCTGCCCTGTCCTGTACTTTCTTGTAATGCCATAAGCTTCTGTTCCAAACTGAATCTCAAAAACATGGGTATGTTCCCATAAATTTACTTTAAATGTTTGTAATACAAACGGTTTTGTTACTGTTACAAAATGTTAACTGATATTTATTTATTAACATAAAAACTTAACAACTGTGGCCTTCCAGCTACAGTGTCTATGTGTGTTGTTTGCGAGGAAGGGTTAGAGGTGTGGGTTTAACTAGGGGAAGGGGTAAGGGTTGCAGGCTTGACACTGCACCTGTTATGCCCATACATGGGCCAATAAGCTGCCAAATTGTCTAAAGGATTGATATCGACAGCTAGAATCGGCCTGTGTATGGCCACCTTTAAGGAGCTGTGATGGGCATGGGTGCTACAAAGGAATCCCGTACTTACCATGTACTATGGCCAGGTCCTAAGCATTCTTTGTAATAAATCCCACACCTGTAGGAAATGTAAAATTATATGACTGCTAATTTCAGTAACCATAGCAACAAGGCAGCAGTCTGACTGAAAAACTGGAAGATGGTTAGGAAAGAGTCTGAAACAGCTAACTGGCTGTGAACATCAGTAACACTAGCAACAAGGTGGCAGTTTGAATTACATAATAGAATAATAAATATGAGAGGTTCAGAAATGGCTTACTGTTTTTGAGGGTGCGTTACCCAGCGACAAGAAACCAATTCAGTGATAGAAAAAAGTCATCATTTGCGTGTAATTTACCTCTAAGGCCCTGAGTATACAATATAAACTCAACAAGCAATTTAGCAGTGTCACAAAATATTAACATATTTAAAAATGTTAAAATATTAACTCATTTAAAATGCTAGGCTTCAACTAGTTCCCTTACATTATTTTAAATGTTTTTGATACTTTGTGATGAACTTTTGATCATATTAGCCCACTGTCCCTAATTGCTTGTCATTCAGGGCCACCTTTAGTCATAGAAAGAGTGTTTTCACTTTAATAATAACATTTTTCTTCAACATTCAGCAAGAAATGAGAAAAACATGTATTATTCTGATAATCCTCTCTGTGCTGTGGCAATGGCACTACTGCAAAGTTCTTCTCTTCCTTTCAACGCAGCAGGTGCAGTTTTACAGACTTACCATGTGTGAGGAAAAAATTCAGAAGCATTAGGGGGAAGAATGAACACTGCAGGTTTTCCAAGGCTCCTCTGTAGAAAAAGAAATATAGAATTCGGTTCATTGATGAACTAAAAGGTTACTTAATGGGCATTCTGCATTACTATATATTACAAGGCTCATTGATATTAAATCACCAGAAGATATCAGTAAATTACCAGACTTCCTGGAACATACTGTAAGTCTTACAGTTACAGTTAATAAAGAGATATGGCAATTTCTCTTAAAGGGGCAGTATGCACCTATTCACTGTAATTTTTCTGATCACAATATTTCATGGTTTTACCGAATTTTTAAAAAGTTAGTAAAGGTGGAGAGGGTCCTCTAATATTTATTCATGCCCTGCCTTTAGAGGCACAGTTGGACTGTGCCGGCTGCTGTTCTACCTTCCCCAGTGCATCCGAAAGTAACTATATTATACAGTTGCTCTCGGGGAGGGGGTTGAATGGGTGGTGGGGGGGGGGGTCCCTTGGAGGTGCGGGGTCCACAAAGGGGGTCCTTTGGGGGCCCCCTGGGGGGGGGCAGTCCCGGTGGGCACTGCACCCCCCAGTCCGACACTGTAATCTTCAACTTCAATTTTTCCTGTACTACTGCAGTCACACATCTTGCAAAACATTTTCATTGAATAAATCCTCATGTTCTCTTATAAGGGTTAATTTTTGACTGCTAAGTGAATCTGCAGTCACAGAGGTTGTGCAGAGAAAAATACTTACATCAGAAGGCACTCCTTGCACTTCAGATAGTTGCACACTTTGTCATTGATCCCCCCTCCTCTTGTGATTCGCCCACAGCATGCCTACTGACATTGGGGATACCAATATTTTGATACCAAGCTTCTGAAGTTACAAAATTCAAACACCAAATATTTTCAGGCCCAATTGTGTCAGAAGCAATTGTGCCTCATGAGCGGCTTTTTGGGCATAAACATGACAAAACTATGTAACATGGGAGAATTTCACTTTGCTCACTGTACAATGCATTTGTAAACTAAGCCCTCTAGTATCACTGTCATTCATAATTTACCCTCTTACATTCACATTTGCACTTAAGCTTGTACACAGATATTTACCATCTCCTACTCTCCTACATCCACACAAGGATACCTTTTTCAGCATGTTGTAAAATTATGATAGGATACTTTATTTAGAAAAGCTCAGATCCCAATAAATCTGGATAACAGATTCTATACTTTATAAGTGTTGATTTACAGGATTTTCTTTAATACCAACACATTATGTTAACATTATTCCTCAAATAGGCCATTTGCCAATGGACGACTATTTTACATTAATCTGATTTTATAACCCCTAGTAAACTTTGAGATCAATGTTAACCTTGAACTAAAAGCGTGCATGCTACTTGTGTCTTGCCTTCTGACTGATGAATTTGCAAAATGTATGCCAGACCTGTATAAGTGGATTTTTATGAAAGCTTATTGATTTACCTCTCACATGCAAATATCCCAGAAATTAATTAGACTTTGTGCATACTAGTATAGTGCATTAGCAGCCTTAATGCTCTTTCATTTGGTTCTGAATGGAGAAAATGAGTCTTTATGTATTAATAGCTTTTACTGGAACATGCCACCAAATAAGAGCCTCTTAGAGAAAACAACTGAGTAGCAAATGCTACGCGTAAGGTGAAGAGTGTAATAAAGAGATGAAGGTTGATGTGGCCAGCTGGGGAAAGGGAGGGGGAATGCTTGAGAACAGAATAGGGGAAGAAATACAAATGGTATATGTCATGTGGCACAGTGGGTAAAGAATTTCCATAATCCTGTGATTTAAAATATGAAATCATCAATATTTTCAATAAATATTTAAATACACATAGGGTATAAATAAATAGAATGCAAGATACAGCAGGCAGTATGCACAGGCCCAAAGAAAACCCTGTGTTTAACACCTGCCTAGATCTGGCATTAGATACAGGGCTCCCTTTTGCATGCTCTGCCTTTTGAATTGTATACACATGAATGGCAGGTACGTTCACTCTTATGTCCCATCCACATGCTGACTCTTTACCAAGTATGCACATTTTATGACCAAATTTGCTTCATTTACTAAATAAAGCAAGCTTTGTGCTTTCTGAATCCAGAGCAAAAATTTGCACCAGTTGTAGTAGGCACAATCATAAGCAATTTCTAAAATATAACATTTGGCATTGTAGATGAAAATATGGTAATGCACAGACTTTTTTGGTACTTTGCACTTGCATAGTGCCAACATAGGTTTTGAGTTGCAAAAATGTATTTGCCAATAGAAACCAATTAACAATTAACTTAAAACTGTCCAATACGGACGGGGTCTCCCCGACATTTATCTATATTATATTTCGGCTCATCTAGTTCGCATTCTCACTTGGACATCTGAAAATATAAACAAAGACTGGTGTACACTAGAACAGCATTTTTTATCAATCCCTCTAGAAAACGCATTATGGTCAGATGAAAGATCTATTATAAGGGAAGCAAAGCAACACCCTTTGATATATGCTACTTTAAGGACATGCCATAAAAATAAGGAAACCTATAAACTTACAAGCAATCCATATGTCTTACAGTCTCTCACTCTAAACCCCAATTTTAACCCGGGACTAGACAGAGGCTCTTTCACCAGATGGTCTTCATGGGATAATAAACCAACTAGAATGAGAGACTTAATAAGAGACAATAAGATGATACCTTTGGCAGATATTCAAAAAAAATGGGGAACACACCCAAGAGATACATGGAATTATAACCAAATTCATCATTTTATACAAGCCAATAAGAACCATAAATGGAATAGACCTTTGACCCCGTGGGAACAAATCATAATAGAAACAAAAATGATTAATAAGCCACTTTCAAAGACCTACAGGTACTTATTAAATGCCATGTCCTTACCAACTAGATCATTCTGCAAAGCGGGGGAAAAAGAACTTGATACGAATATATCTGAAGATGCATGGGATAGAATCCTAAGCACCATACATAAAGCATCCAGAGCATCCAGAACGAACGAGGCAATTTATAAGCTGGTAACAAGGTGGCATCACACGCCAGTAAAATTAAATAAAATGTACCCCAATAACTCTGACATATGCTGGAGATGCAATACACACAGAGGAAATCATACACACATCTGGCTAACTTGTCCAAAAATACAATATTACTGGACAGAAGTACTGAAAACAATAAATGCAATTACTAAATTTAATATAGATATTGGTGACCCCGCACTAATCCTACTCAACATCCATTTATGCAAGAATGTCTCTATCTCAGATCCACTAACTTTACATTTATTACAATCTGCGAAATCTCTCATACCCAGAAAATGGAAATCTGCTGATCCCCCCCTCTTTGCAGAATGGCTAGCTAATACAGAAGAAATTAGACAGATGGAGGAAATAACCTTCATGATTCACAATAAAAGCACATACTACAGGAAAATATGGACTCCCTGGATAGATTATTTAAGATCACTATGAAAAAATTACCACAAATCAGCCATATAGAAGTAGCATTTTACAACCACTGTATATATGGTTTAGTTAAGGAATATTTACCTGGAAAATATAGAAATAACTTGACGACAGCTTGCCTGATACTGTATATGTAAAGAAATGTAAAATCAACATGTGCAATGTTCCCCTCCCTACCCTCCCCCCTTTTACCTTCTGTATCCCTTCCCCGTACTTGAAAATGCAAAAATAAAGAATTATAAAAAAAAAAAAACCTGTCCAATACACATATGTTAAGAAATAAAAGAAAAATCTTATTGGTTACTGTAGGTAAAAGCACAGGTGCAATTTAGTGCATGTGCTCATAAATCAGTCTCATTTCATTAATGAGCTCTCTGGGAGCTGCTGGAACATTATTTCCCTAATTTCCTTAATGCTTTTTGTAGCAAACCTCAGTTCCAGTTATCCTATATAGGCTGCTCCCACCCTTTAAAGTGAAACAATGCGGAACTGACTGACTGTCTATGTTTCTCCCTGTACTATGTGTTTTAAACTGCATGGAATTTTAGTTTACAATTGAGAAATTTTAAATTCTGATTAAAAGGGTCCAAAGAGTAAAAAGACAAGAGTGGGTGGTTGCTTGTATGGGGTCATCCATTCCATTAGACCATTTCACATTTTCTGGCATCTACTCCTAGGATCCTAGATCTTTAATTACTTGGCCACAGATGTGGGTGAATTAACTTTTGAATTTGTATAAAGAGTAAAGGTCCCCATACACGGATCTTCCCCCCATATCCCCACCTACGGGTGGGCAATATCGGGGAGCTTGAAGTAAAAAAAAAATAATAATCCGATGGGCCAAATGACCGGATTGTGTAGGCAGCAATGGGGCAGTCGGTTCGGGGACCGCATCAACGAGCCGATGCGGCCCCCGATCCGACTGAATCTTTTATCCTGGCCGATCGATATCTGGCCAATTTCAGGCCAGATATTGGTCGGCCAGCCCACTCGTTTCTGCCCCTACACGGGCAGATAAGCTGCCGAGTCGGTCCAAGGGACCGATATCGGCAGCTTCTATCGGCCCGTGTATGGGGGCCTTTAGTTTACCTGCTGTCTCACTGCCGGAGGGAAAGCATTAGTTGCAATTTTGTAAAAAAAAAAAAAAAATCATAATGGACCTGTAAGTTAAAAAAGCCTTTGTTGTTTCATATGTAGCAATGGGGCACTGAGTTATTACCCTACAAAAGAGAGCTGCCCCCAGCCCCATCCCCAGTTAACCATAATCCAACATGTTCTGACACAAGTGAGTCCTGTATATAACACTTACCTTGACCTGGGATGAGGACAAGGCTATCTTTCCATGAGGTGCTTATAAAATCATCTGCAAATAGTATTCATAATGCTGCATGCACTAAAATACTCATAATTTACTAAATGAATGTACCACTAAAATTATAGATGCGAAAATGTCAATTTGGATACAAACTTTGGTAAATTGTGGCAATTTTTTGCACGTTTCACTTCTCAAACTCAGAATAGTGGACTAAAGGATTTGTATACCTATTGATGCAAGAAATTCTACAGTGAGAATCTTCTGTACCAGCACAAATCATTTTATCTAAGATATTACAATAACTGCAAAAATTTCTTACCACTATTATGCTTTAGCCAAACTGCAAATATAGTGCTGTTTAGGTACTCAGCGTTATAAAAATATTTTAATCCCTTCATCAGTGATCACATAGAGCCAAGAATAAAGTTAAATGTACACAGAGATTTCTCATTGGTGGATACTCTTGCATCAACTGGGCTGCTGAATATTGAGGACATAGAATGAGTTTAATTATAGTGATGAGCAAATTTTTTCACCAAGCATTGATTCTCTGCAAAATTCCTCATGTCGCCATTGGGGAATTTTTTTGTGAAACTGCCGCAGAAATTTGCCGTGACAAAAATTCGCAGAGTGAGGAAAATGTCACCGTCACACCAAAAAGCCCTGCCATAGCCGCATTTCATGAGTTTTTCACCATTTTATTAATTTTTTTAGTAGTTTGACAATTTTTTTGGCAAAGCAAATGGGGACAAATTCACTTATCACTAAGATACCATCATGGAAAATTTTAAATGGAAAAGGGGTTAGGTTAAGAGATGATTTGGTTTCACAGTGAATAGGTTGAGGTGGATAATTTTCTATTCTAACTACCATACTTTTCTAACTCACTACTAAGGATGAGCAATTTTTTTTTTGCCTGATACAGATTTGTGGCAAAATGTGGGTTTTTGCAAGTGGTTTACATTTTTGATAATCTGCACTAAAATGTTGTGAGGAAACAGGAGAAAAAACATTGATTGACTTCAATCTTTTTGGCTTTACCTTTACCCATTGACTGCGTTTGGCACAAGAAAAGACGCCCTTTGACTCAAATGGGTTTGGTAAAGGAAAAACATGAGAAAACATGAGAAAAATGCAGCAAAAAAATGCGCATTGACTACAATGCATTTTGCAAAGTTTTCAATTATAGCACAAGAAGCATAGATGGAATATTGTGGATGTATGGCTTTATGTAAGCTATGTATGTATGCTATTCTACTCAAATCATCAATGCTTGTTCTCAAAAGAAAAGTCAGATGTTTAGGCTACATCAACATTATTTAGTTTTCAGATATTGCCACTATATAAAGAGGAAACTGATCAGAATGTTCCTTCCTAAACTACTATATGGTATCCAGAGGAGGAGAGGTTCTGGCCTGGTTGCCTTGGGCAGGTATAAGTAAAGCTGCTAAGTATTATTTATACAAAGTGCTAAGATTACTACATAAAATTAAAAAAAAATGATCCAAGGATAAATATTAATGATTGTTATAACCCTGAAAATATTTATTGTTTTATGAACAGTTTTTAAATTCATTGTTAAGTTATGGAGCAGAAATATATTCCTGCTATATTTTTCGGATATAAGCATGAAAAAATGTGATTTGGCTATTAGCATGCCATATATAATTTAAATCTGCATATGTTTAATGCATTTTAATCTAATTTATACTTCAGTTTAGAGTTTCTCCATGTGGTCAAACCCACTGAGGAGTTTGAGAGATGAATATCTACAAGTAAAATATAAATAGTGCAAGACTGTGCACTGCATTAAAATGACTCTATACTTTTTAATAATCACAATGGTTTTGTTACAAGACTGCTCAGTAACTACTCACTAGGCATTAACTCAACTAGACAAAAGAGATTGTAAGAGTAAGTTAAGCTTTTCCAATAAACATAGTGGGGACCATGCAATGTGCTGTATCAGTATATAAACTTTACTTCTTCATTAATACAATGTAAGTATCCAGGATGTGGGGAGGTAAAGTTTGTATGTTATAAAGCTTAAGGAGACAAAGGCTTAGGAAATAGGCATTTAACCAAGGTTACCAGCAGTCCAAGAATATTGTATAAATTTAATTTATTGTCATTCAGACCCACTCCTATTCACCTGTCAGCAGCCCTAGAAACAAGATGACAGTTTAAATTATAGATTTAGATAGATGCGAAATGAACCATTTAAAAAGGGGGTCCACATTATAAGGCAATTTAAAGTTGGAATCAGTTATACCATTTTATGGAAGATATGACTGGTTCAGTGAATAATATACAACTATACTAAACCTAAGTAACAAAAACAACACAAGAGTGCCATTCCTTCCATACGCATTGCAAATTTTTAATTGTCTCTGCTGGAGACATCAGAAAAGCATGAATACTGGATCTTTGATTTTGCTTCGATGAAAATTGTAAAGACAGATAACAAATGAAATATTTAATTGAAAACTCATAGATTTTTACATATCACCCAACAACTCTTTCATTGGACACGAATGACATTTTTGGTTGATATAATCAAGCTTAACATTTAGCAAATGAATAGCTTATGCCTAGGTGGCATTTTCGTTTTGCATATAATAATTACTGCTTGGCCGGCAGAGATAGGAAAGTTTGGCATCCTGTGATGTTTGATGAAATTTTATTTTCACGCCATTTTAGAAATTCTTTGTTATTTAACTCCTTCACTGGTAGGTATATCTATACCTATGGGAATTTAGAGAAATGTGTTATTAATACTTAACTACATGACCTTGATTTGCCTTTTGTTTGTTATGGTCATGTCAGAACATCAATCTATCTTACTGGCAGGATTGTTCTAGCAATATAGGAGTTAACCCTTTCAGCCTTCCCCTAGTATATAGGGGGTCATGTATATCACAGGGGCTCATGTGTGGCATATTCTCTAATTTGTGGCATTGTAGAAATAGCTAAATATGATTATATAGAGTTTTCACAAATGCATGACTTATATTTTTGTTATGTGCCTAACAAGCTCTTTGTAAATTTACTAGTTAGGACAATTGGTTTCTGAAAACCAATTACCCCTTATATTCTGAATCAATCTGTCTGCCTGTTAAAGAGGATGTACACCATTTTGCTCAACCATACTTCATTCAAATTTTGCAGATCTATAGGTTCCAGTACTCCAATATATTATCAAGGATCAAACATAAAGGAAGCTATAGTCCAGCAACATAAGTGTCATAAAAAAAACATTAGTTTGGACTTACACAGACATACACAAATCACTAAATTGAGAGGAAGCCATGATAGTCTTACAGGGACCATTTTCTTAATGCTCTTAGGCTGGCAGGGATCTTTCAATCCCTCTGTTCCTTGTTTTTATGTTAAAGGAATGGATTTGGGGACTTCAAGTTCCTCCACTTTCCGGAGAACCAAAGCACTGCCCCTGTAGAAGGGAGTGGCAGTGCATGTGTTAAAGTTATATTATAGTATTCAAATAGTATTCAAGGGAACATACTATATGTGAATAGGTGTGGGAAGTGGGACAATGTATTAGACCAGGAGTCCCCAACCTTTCTTACTCGTGAGCCAAAGTCAAAAGTAAAAAGACTTGGAGAGCAACACAAGCATCATAAAAGTTCATGGAGGAGCCAAATAAGGGCTAAGATTGGCTATTAGGCAGCCTCTATGCACACTATCAGCTTACAGGGGGCTTTATTTGGTAGTTAATCATGTTTTTATTCAACCAAAACTTGCCACCAAGTCAGGAATTCAAAAATAACGACCTGGTTTGGGGGGACTGAGAGCAACATCCAAGGGGTTGGTGAGCAACATGTTGCCCCTGAGCCACTGGTTGGGGATCACTGGCTTAGAGGTTGTCGTGAGCCCCAAGGGACATCTCAGTATTCTGTTCTAGAATGGTTTGCAAGAAAAGAGTTACATGTCTTGCTGATTTTTTGTATAGCAGTTACATATATAATAAATATATTCACAAACACACATATATATGTGTACATATAGTGTATTATATATATATATAGTGCTTCATTTATTTTTGACTGTTTATGTGTGTTAAACCGTGGAATGTGTTCCTTTAGCTTATTTTCCATGTCTTTTTTTCCATCAAGCATCTTTCCTCCAGTAATATAACTGACAGATTTGTGCTCAGGATTATAACAAGTTATTAATGTTTTATGCCATATGGTATTTGCCTTGTGAGAGATTTTAAGTTGTGTAGAGACCAAACTAAATAATGCTTCATATAATTCTGCCTTGAAAATAGCAGGCTTATTGACAAGGCCTCTTACTCATTTTAAAATGTAAGCGTCATGTATACACAAGACAGGTATTCCAAACACAAGATATAATTCCCTGCAATAACACAGACAACCATACATCCCATCAGGCTTTATGAATATGAAATTACGGACAGAAAAATAACACTCTTTATTTTTCGATTTGTTTTCTAGATATTGATGCTACTTGAATGCAAAAGGACTAAAAGCAGAAGTATAATAATATGACAGTGATAGGGAAATGCAAGTTTCATTGAGATGGATTGAAAACTATTTGCTTCAATATTTGCTTTTAATAATTTAATTTTTCAAACATGGCAGAGAGAGATATCAATATTTTATTAGAGAACTTTTCCATTTAATGTTACATTAGTTTAACCTGCCTGTCTGTCTTTAATATTCCGATGACAGTTATGCATGTGGTGCTTTGAGTTTAAGCATTAAACAGCTGTTTGTATAATTCTCACATTTAACAGATGATTGGCATTTTCACAATATACTGTATATCGAAGAGCACTGTAATTTCTTAGCCCATTTTATTCTACCACAATCTTTCATCATCTTTCTTTTTTCCTCAATGAGACTTATTTTTCCATCGCTTTTCCCATGTACCTGACAAATCCCCACCAATCCACAGCCCAGCTCTCCATTTGGTCCTTCATGTTCTTCCTACCCATTACAATAGTGCTAGTGTTTCACCATGTGTTTTGTTTTGCCTGTCAAAATAATGAAAAAGAAAATGGGCAATGACTCCAATGCATTTGGCATTAAAAAATATGTAGAAAAAATGCACATTGAGCGCAATATATTTGGCATGAGGAAAAATAGCCATTGACTTCAATGCATTTGGCACAAAAAAAATGTGAACAAATGGCCATTGACTAGCATTTAGTGAAATTTTTGTGAAATGTTGCCATTGCTTACAGTTTTGCAATTTTTTGGGAAATAGGTGAAGTGAAACAGGGCAATTTGGCTCATCACTATTTAGCAAGTATTCAAAATATAGCAAAATATCCTGAATAAGATAGTATAAAGTAGTATACAAATCTCCTTTCTTGTAACTATACATATGGGAAAGGGTTTTTTTTCACTTTTAGATAAATATCACTGTCAATGGTATATATACTAAGAAATTGTAGCAGATGGATACCCAAACTAATTATATTAATATTAACTATAAATAAGATACTGACATGACCAATGAAAGCAAGAATAGAAGAAAACGCTAAAGTAAAAATAAAATCATTTCATAGCTTCGCTGTCATTGTTAGTTTTACAATCAAGTAAATTAAGAGAAGAAAATGGAACTGACTGAGAAAATTGTACAATTTTTGTAATAATTACATTATTCTAAAATATCTGGAGTAGTGAGAACATTGATCTTTAGCTGGAAATAATGATTTTTATACCCAGTGCTATGAAGGGGAGTGCAATTATCAGTTTTCTAAGCTTTCAGCAATTTCCCTTAATGACAAAAACGCATTATTCAAAGAGTCACTATGGCAAAAATGCTGAGTCCTGTTGGCTTTTACAGTTATTGGCTAGGCAAAAACCATGTATTGCTTTCACACAGGCTGAAGGGTAAATTGGCACTCAACATTGCTATTAGATTTGACTCATTCTTACACAGCCCCAGTTGTAACTTATGCTTACTTAAACCACAAACTAGCTATTAAGTACAACAAACCTAGTTTGTGTTCCCAGTCACTATTAAAAGCAAAAGCAGGTTCACAAACTAAAAGGACTAAAATATTGTTTATTACTGTACAATGTGCACTAGCTACTTTGCCTGAAGGAAGTACATAAAAGTACAAGAGTCATTTTTCCCTAATGTTTGCCTGGGTTTTATAATTATTTTTAGTGTGAACCACAGAAACCACAGGAAAAAAGGTGCTGACGTGCAAATCGGAGCCATTTTTTAAAATAACTTGCACCCAAACCTGTCCCTTGCACTTCAGCAAAGTTGCACAAGTGGTGAAGGAAAGGTGTTGTAGATGAACTTTAACTTTTGCAATTTCAGCAGAAATATTAGAATAATGTGGGAAGAGTCATTTAACTAAACAAAACAAAGCCCAGTGCCCGATTTCAAATCCAGGCGCCCCAAGGCCACCCCCCATTCGCACCCCCCCGCGCGCGCATGCATGAACAAACCTACCCCCCAGTGCCACACTGATGCAAGAGTGCATGCACGGCATTTAAACTCCCATACGGAGCAGTGGGGAGCCCCTAAATTTGTGCCACCCTAGACCCGGTCCTTTGTGGGCTCGCCACAAATCCGGGCCTGACAAAGCCTCAAACATAGGATCCTTCCTGACCTCCACTAAGGTGTTAGGACTACCTTAGAGTTACAAAATTCTCCTCCAAAGAGTAAGAGCTATAGCAATATTCAACTTTTACAGACTAGGAAATGTAAAGAATGCCCACAATACACCTGGGGCAATGGGAATATCTCCCTATATATAGGACATATATTACCTCCATGTTGCACACAAGTTGCAGTTAATAATTTGGGGTACAGAACAAAAAAAGTCATGTTGTACAGACCTTCATGGATCTAATTATATAAACCAGTACTCTAGCAGCACTCTGTGACTGGCACCCACATTCTGCATAGACCCATTCAGACTCTATACCCAGTTTGTCCCTGCAACTGCTTTATTTTCTTCATTCTATCAGTGTACATGCTGACCAATATGAAACTGGTAGTGACATCATAGTGAATTAGAAGTGATGTCAGAGCAGGCCTACCCACCCAATCCTACCCACAACCTGTAAAATACTTGCACTGTTGCAGGTAACCCACAGGTTATCTGATTACCTAAGGGGTAAAATCTAAAGTTGATACAAGAACAGCATGAAAAAGAGAGAGGCTGTGCAATATAAAAAATGTTTCTATATAGTTCATTAACCATAAATGTAATCTATAAAGGCCAGAGCAAGCAGATGTCTGTAATAATGGCCAGAACTCGACTTCCTCCTTTCAGCTCTTTAACCTCTTAGTTAGTCAAGCACTTGGGGGTCCACATGGAACATAACTGTTCAGTTAGTTTATGAGCACACAGGTCAGATTCAAAAGCAAACAGTTATGTCCCATATGTCCCCCCTCCCAAGTCAGTGATTGGTTAGAGATTAGAGAGCTGTAATGGAGGAAGTCGAGTTTTGGCTGTTACTCCAGCCTTTATAGCTACATTTTGGCCAACTTACTATATTGAAAACATTTTTTATTTTGCACAGCCTATTTACTAAGTTTCATTTTTACATTGATCAATTCTTTTAAAGAAGCAGCAAAGGTAAAAACTAAGTAAGCTGTATCAGAAAGGTCTATATAAATACAGCCATAAACACTTACAGTTATGCTGCACTGAGTCCTCTATCAAAAGAAACACAGGATTTCTTGTCTCTTTTTTGTAAACATGATGTTCCAGTGTCTAACTTCCTGACTTCAGAATCAGTCCCTATGCTTGCCTTAGCCTACCATTCTGACAGCACCCAGGTGCAGGCACGAGGATCAGCACATGGGTTGACACAGTGGTTCTGGGTGCAGTCACAGCAGTAGACGACTTTAAGCATAGGGGCTGAGTTTTTGCTTGCAGGTCAAGATTCAGCCTGGTGTGACCGGAGCCCAACATTTCTCAATGATGAAAGAAACAAGTGGTGTTTGGTTTGATGCTTAAAACAGATGTGTTGTTTTGTAATTTTGTTGTGTGATTGTGAACATTCAATAAAAATGCTATTAATATTTAAAAGTTGTGGGACAAGCTAATTGAAATCCACAGAGGATTGTGCGGTTTTATTCCTAATTTGTCTGTATTTTTAATTTGTAAATTCAATCAAGCAGGTCTTTCTTTATGTCCTGTTTTTAAGCTTTTAAAACATTTAATAATAATGGTCATATTATCATTAATATTGTTATTATATACCTTGTTTTAAATAAAACATAAATTATATATTTATAACCTTGACTCTTTTTTCCCCCAAAAAATGAATATATGCTACAAAGTAGATACTGTATTAGACAGCAGCAAGTGTAAAAATAGGTAAAATGTATGTGTATTTTCCTATTTATGTTAGACTAAATTACATTTATTATTATTGTACAATTTATTTTGTTCACAAATAATGCTCATTGTGCTTTCCAATGTGTGACATTATGAAGACACGATTTGCTATGACCTGAATAAGGAATATTACAGTTGGAACTAGTTAATTAGCAAACACATTTATTTAATGAAAAACTAATCCTTGGTTTAATGGATTGGCAGGCAGTGATCATATTGTGTACAACACCAACTGTCCAACATCTGACACTTCTGGTTATGCCATGTGAATGGCATACTGGGCACTTATGCATTATTGGTTTTCATTGGTTTCTGATTCTTATCCAATGGAAATTGTACTGTTCTAGTTTAAAGTGAAATTCCTAATATCCTACATTGTCATAAGTTGTACTTTAACAGTCTAAATAGAAAAAGCCATCTGGTCATGAGTTGACCAATGTGCCTTCAAGCAATTCTAGATGCATTATGAAATAGCTGTAGCTAAGTAAAGTGGCCTTTTACGTAATCTTTTAGGAAATCAAACACTCTAACATGATTTGCGCATAATTACTTTTCTGCACTTGGTTTTAAAACATATCAGAGCTGTTAGTATATATTTAACTTCAGCAGAAAATATACAATATAATAAACATGCTCAGGGAATAATGTACACTTAGACATGGTTAACGCTAAACTGATCTCTTTAAGCATTAACGCAGAGATGTAGAAGCAATTGTTGACCTTCTCAGACAGTGAAAACCCTTTTTTGCTGCACATTTTATATTTGCTACATCTGTTACAATCATTGCACTAAGCACATCTGTGCCTTGGCAAACAACTCAATAGGGAGTTGTTATTTGGAACAATAAAAGGATTTATACAGCATAAAGAACACCATGCATTTTAAACACTAATTCCCATATTTTACACTTTTTCATAATCCTTCCTATTTCTATGCAAGGTTTTCATAATTGACATAGAAACTTAATGGGTGTATACTTTGCCTAAAAGTCAAGTTTTCCAAGTTTTTTTTGCCCTTAATACATTTTGAATATTCACGCTTTTAGAAGCTTTAATTTAAAAACGTGATTGCTATTGTGGAACTCAAGGCTGTGTGTTGATAAATCTGCCCCTTGTTCTTTTAATGCAAGTGCTATAAATTACTAAATGATATGGCACTTCAAAGGTTAAGTGTGGATTAACAGAGATTTTGTAAACATGTAGCCAGACAGAAGGAGACAGCCCTAGTAGTCTCCAAAAGAAAATATTGTCTAACTAATTGGTAATGAGTAAATTTTTTTTGGCAGGCATGGCAAATTTTTCAGCAAAACGCAACAGATTCACTCTTCACTATCCCTCATATGAGTTTTTTTTAGAGATTTCACAGGCAAAAGCAACGTTTCCCCAAGAAAAACAATAATATCTATAGATATTAATAGAACATAGTTTAAGTTTATTGCATTGGGTTTTTTCCTTTGCCATCCCATTTAGGAAGCCTTATTTCATTCCTCTCTTTGTGTCATATGTGTTTCTCTTAGCAGATGTTTTCTATAATCAGGTTAGATTTATTAAAGACTGGAATAAAGGGTTGGCATGATTTGTCTTGTTTTTTTATGAAGTCAGATTTCCAAAAATCCAAATTCATGTATCTTTTATCATGAAGTGGTTGCTATATGGCAGTGTGAAAGAAAATCCAGCTATGAAGAGCAGTATCCAAATCTATCCTGCTTAGGGTTTGACTAAACATTTGGATAAGGCACAAGAACATTTACTTGTGGAACAATAACCTGCTCAAAAGAGCTTACAATCTAAGAGAAAGAGGAATTGAGACATAAGGTGAAGGTAAATAGCCTGGCTGGAAGAATTCTTGTTGGATTGGATTGTTAAGGTAGTGCATGTTAAAAAGGTAGAAAATCAGTTACAAGTGTGTGTGAGAGTGTATTTGTATAAATTTATTGTTATACAAAAGAAGTCTATTTATTTACAATGTTTTTTTTATTAATAAAGTCCCTTCCATTATTATAAATACAATAGTCAAGTTTTATAGGGTATATTTTCACTTTAATGAAGAAAGAATGTTATTTTGATAACATTTTTGTTTGCCTTTACCCCTTCATTGGGAGTATGTGCCACTAGTTGCAGACTTTCAAGACCAAACTTATTATTCATGCTCACAAAGAGGCAATTCATCACTCATTGGCTAGAATTCATCTAACAATGACATGTGCCTCATGATTCACATGTACTTTGATGAATAACAGCAGTCAAGTTTGCAATGCAGGGGAACAGGGTACATTTTAATAATATTTACATGCAAGGGTCATTTATCAAATAGTCCAGAATAAATGCACCATGTTTCATTAAATAATAACACTTATCAGTATAAAAGGAATGGACTTTTATTGTTTAATAGAGGTAATAAATTAGGACAACTTCCCACTATAAAATCATGATTAACATCCAGAGTATCAACTAGAATCATAATAGATACATTTAAAACAAAACTGCCAATTCTATTAAGGGTCTAAAATTCTAATGATGGTAGCTGACATAGTAACATGAAGATCCAGTCCTTGACTACACAATGATTCTGCATACAAATCTGAGATTAGTTGCACAGGAGTATGCATCAGTGTTACAGATATTGGCAAGATGTGTTACACAACAATGCACTTGCATCTGCTCCATTTACTTTCAACATGGAAAATAGCCCTAACCCAATAACTGTAAAAAATGAATCAATTTTGTTTCTCGCATCCCAGTCTTTCCTATAAAATCTCCTTGTGGCAGTTGTGTGCCCTATTCTTAATACTTTCATAAAAGTCAACTGCAAGCTAGATAATGATGTGGTATAATCTACCAATTGCTGCACAGCACCATATTAACCAGTGTAACCAGCAAAGAGTGAATCCCAGCAGAACTCACAACCTCAAGGCAAATAGATTGCAAAATGTTTGGATGCGTGGGCAATGCTTGAGGAGAACAGAAGATTGCTCATTTCTGTCATTGGATATGCTGCTAACACCAATAGATAAAATAGAACCTGAAACCGTTTTCTTTTTGTAAGACAAAGGTAATTCAATGAGTAACTACTACCCTAAGAACTGATGGTGAAACTTTTGTCTCCTTGGATTAATCATTAAGAATAAATGTGTCAGTAAAGAAATGCATTATTGCATTTATAAATTGCATTATGAATTATTGCACTCTTATTATTGCATTATTAAAACTTGTGAACCCCAAGTGAGCTCTTATGATCCATCTTCTCATCTATTTAGAGTTTAATTCTGTAATGGACTTGATGGAAGAAAGAAAGATTTTGTTTGTAGATTACAGAAACAATCAAGTCATAATTAAGGATTACTAGAGGGCAACAGATACCAATTCAGTTGTATAATTCTGTAGGTAACAGGAGAAGCACTCTTAAACCGTAATCTTAATCCAGTTTGGAGCAACCTGAAGCAGATGTGCTAAGAAGCAAACATCAGTACTGAATAATGTGTGAAGCTTGTATCTACTTACTCTAAAAGACCCACAGCTGTTATTACTGCAATAGATAACTCTCCAGTATATTGTAAATATTGATTAAATAATAAATACTCATGCAAACAGCACTGTAAAAACTGTAACATTGCAAAAAGTAGGTTAGAGTTTCAGATCCTTGCAATAAACATAACAGGAAACAAAAAATTCCAATTTTAAATGCCAATGTGTTATTCACAAAGGTCTGTGCAGGGCACAATTCATTTGTATATAGTAATAAAGCACTTTTTTCTCCAGTGTAAGAAATCTTAACTTGGCCAGCCCAAGATTATAAATAAAATATTCTACTCTCTATGTTAAATAAATTGACTTTTCTACGTCCTATTATTTTCCTTCATATCCCTTATAGCAGTGATCCCCAACCAGTGGCTCGTGAGCAACATCTTGTTTACCAACTCCTTGGATGTTTCTCTCAGTGCCCCCAAACCAGGTAGTTATTTTTGAATTCCTGACTTGGGGGCAAGCTTTGATTGAATAAAAACAAGATTTACTACCAAATAAAGCCTCTGGTATGCTGATATTGTGCATAGAGGCTGCCTAATAGCCAATCTTAGCCCTTATTTGGTACCTCCATGAACTTTTATGATGCTTGCGTTGTTCTGCAAGTCTTTTTATATTTGACTTTGGCCCATGGATAAGAAAGGTTGGGGACCCCGCCTTATAGGCATTTGCAATTAAAGTGCCCCCATTTTTTCCAGATCCCTCTAAAACTGCAATACAATGTAAATTAATAATATCTACATACAATTAAGACAAGTGGCCTATCTATAGATCTCTATGGCATACTGCCTTACCTATAGTCCAACTAGAATTCTCACCAATAAGTTGACTAGTGACTTTAGGTAAATTTAGGAATTTTAGGAAGTTTTATACCTTCTTATATTTCCCTGTGCCTCTAAATGCAAAATCAGTTTGCTTACTTTCTATAATTGGAAGTACCCCTCTTGATATTTCTAGATGCAAAATATCATTATCATCTATGGAGTTATTTTGAGTTACAGTAATTTTCAAACAAAACCGACACATGGTTGTTCTCATTAGTTTAGCAAATACTGTGTTTTTATTGTCATTTAGTTACTGTTTTGTTTATCATACTGAGCTCTTTTCTCTTAACACTTCGATGCATGTTGATATGAACATTTTTTCCAGATGTATGCAGTAACAGAAATCACATAAGGTGCACCAAACTGCCCTTTATCCCAGTTTGTTATGTTTTCTGAATAAATATGTATATACATTTGCCAAAATGCATGAAAACTACTAAAATATAAAACTGCTTGGTACAGCTTTTGATATTTTATTTTACTTCAATGTTCACAATTTCTTAGATTAATGATGAGCAAATCTATCCCGTTTTGCTTCGCAGAAAAATGCACAGATCTTTTAAAATATTTGCGAAGAGATAGAAAATGAGTGAAACGCCGAAAATGTTGTGCGGCAATAAAAGATTGTGTGATTTTGATGCACACAACATTTTTTTTTATGCACGCCATTTTTATTTTATCATGCAACAATTTTTTGCCGCAGGTGAAAAGTTTTTTACGCAGGCAAGATTTTTTTGACTCGCAGTGAATTTTTTCTGCTCCAAATTTTTACCCCCATTTCGCAAAAAAATCCCTCATGGGGGGAAATGCTGAAATTCTGAGAATCCACGCCTGCTGAATTATTTCACCCATCACTATTTCTGAGAAAAAAGTGCCTGTGCTAAATCTGTTGTAATGAAATAAAACTAATAGTGTGAATTGTATAATCAAATATAATTTCAAATACAAAGAAATTATTTTGTTACAGATTTCTAATCTAATTTTTGAAACACAAAGGTTGCTAATGAACCAATTCCCTTTTCTAGGCACAAACGAATGTCACATCTTAAAAATCATTTGAAATTTAGTTTATTACAACTTTGCTTGTAGCAATAATTTTCAGTCAAATGTCAATACGTTTGAAATGTACTTATACATCTTATTGCATGGCAGATTTCTGAAAGTGAATTATTAGTCAATTCATAGTGAGCAATTGGATGTAGGAATTTCTGTATGGATTTTATGCCAGTTTCAAAAATGGCAACTAAGCAAAAATTAATTTAATTAATTCTTTTACATTCATTCTTTTGTCTCTAATTCAACAAACTTACTTTTTTTGTAATGCTAAAATAATTTTTCTGTGTCCAATTAGCACTATAAAAAGAAATAAAAAATAGATTAAAAACTTACTAAATGATGCTCTATAGAAAAATTGTGTTAATTTAATGAATGGCATATTTTATAATTATTATTAGTAGTAGTACAGGTATAGGACCCATTATCCAGAATGCTCGGGACCAAGGGTATTGCAGATAAGGGGTCTTTCCGTAATTTGGATCTCCATACCTTCAGTCTACTAAAAAATCAATAAAACATTAATTAAACCCAATAGGATTGTTTTGCATCCAATAAGGATTAATTATATATTAGTTGGGATCAATTACAAAGTACTGGTTTATTATTACAGAGAAAAAGGAAATCATTTTTAAAATTCTGAATCATTTGATTAAAATGATTTCTGTAATTCGGAGCTTTCTGGATAACAGGTTTCCGGATAACGGATCCCATACCTGTAGTAGTTGCAGTTGTAATAGTAGTAGTAGTAGCATTTACATGCTGTTAGGTTAATCTTATCCCCCAGCAAACATATGTTTTTCCAAAATGGAATGCTTATGATTTTTGTGATTCCAACAAACACCGATCCTGAGCATTATTGTCTTTTTCAATAAATTGGCACTTTTTAATAATGTGTCCAAAATACTGTAAGTCAGCCTTAATCTGGTCATTTGTTCTTTGAAAGGAAGGTAATTTTTTATATGTTCAAGGATCCACTTCTTTATATACTCTGCTGTCTGCAGTATTCTCAAAATTATTCACCAATGCCAAAGTTTACAGGCATCAGTTGTCCAACTGTCACATCCATAAGGAACCACAGAACATATCATAGCCCAGTCATTTTTGATCTATGTCAATAGAGATATGTGAACAAATAAAGAAAAGATTTTTGTATTTTTTTTTTTTGTAATTTTTAAAGTGACTGCCTACTGTGTATTTCTTTACAGACACATTTATTCTTAATGATTAACCTAAGGAGACAAAAGCTGTTTAGAATTGTCATGTCTTTACCATCAGTTCTTAGGGTAACAAATATTCATTAAATTACCTTTGTCTTACAAAAAGAAAAGGGTTTCAGGTTCTTGTATTTTAGCTATTGGTATTAGCAGCATATACAATAATTCTAATGCTTCTCCTACCTTAAAATGTTTAGTCATTTTGCTTCAATCTAGTTCTTCTCGTTACATGTTCATTTTACAGTTTTAATAAGTATAGTAGTATAGGCAGCTGTGTCTAACTTCTACTGATCAGTTATTGACTTTTTCAGTTTGTGTAAATCAAGGATAATCCCATAATCTAAAGCGCTGTGTAATTAATAAATGATGATGATGATGATGTTTGTTCAAAAAGATTAATGACAAATGCAATTTTTCTGTTTTTAAGTTAGTGGAGAACATCCACTACACCGCCCGCCTTTTGTTATTGGCTGTCACCACCCTTGACAGGTATTTTTTTTAGCTGCAAAATGTTTAAATTTGCATTTTGTGGCCAAAACCTGTCTGCTGTAAGTGGACACTGGTGTAAAAATACATTTGTTATTAGCCTTGTTGCTTGGTAAAGCAAAGCAAGAACTGTTACAATGGGTCCACAGCTAAAAAAATGTATTGTATTCTGTATAGGAAATTTTACTACAGAAAATCACTGAGCAAGATAGTTACATAGTTACATAGGTTTGAAAAAAGACCAGTGTCCATCAAGTTCAACCCATCCAAGTAAACCCAGCGCACACAACCTATACTTACCTATCTATACACTCACATACATAAACTATATATTACAAATGTTAATACTAACTGTAGATATTAGTATCACAATAGCCTTGGATACAATGCTTGTTCAAGAACTCATCCAGGCCTATCTTAAAGGCATTAACAGAATCTGCCATTACAACATCACTAGGAAGGGTATTCCCCAACCTCACTGCCCTCACCGTGAAAAACCACCTACGCTGCTTCAAATTGAAGCTCGGATAACAATAGATAACTATAAACAAGGCTCTTTCTGCTGAAAAATAGAATTTTATCATATTTGTTCAGCATTTAAAGACAAAGAAGAACATAAGTCTGGGATATCTTTGCCTTTAAGCTACAAAAAAAACTTGATGTTTTCAATAATCATATACAGGTATGGGATCCCTTATCCGGTAACCCGTCAAATTACAGAATGCCCATCTCCCATAGACTACATTTTAATCAAATAATTCAGAATTTTAAAACTGATTTCCCTTTTCTCTGTAATAATGAAACAGTACATTGTAAATGATCCCAACTAAGATATAATTAATCCTTATTGGATGCAAAACAATCCCATAGGGTCTAATTACTGCTGTATTGATTCTTTAGTAGACTTAATGTATGGAGATCAAAATTACGGAAAGACCTCTTATCTGGAATACCCCTGGTCCCGAGCATTCTGGATAACGCGTTCTATACCTGTAATCAAATAACTGTACTCAGATAAGATTTCAAAACAATTGGATGATTTGCAAAATACACGCTGGTAGATGTGTCTCTGATACAGGTACCAGCACATACAGTGACACTGTTTTAACATGTAATAAATAGACCCTGTTACCTCTGTACACTGAACATACATTGAAGTATGCAGAGACCATCAATCACGATAGCACAAGTGCTCACCATTGACTATATTTACTCTTTTCTTATCTCTGATACCAACTGCTGACACATTAACATATTGCTGTCAGTTTTCAAATTTAATTTTATATCCGGATTTTTGATTCTAATTCTTAACCTGAACTCAGCTGGAAACATATTCTCAAAACTTGCCCAACTGCCAAGATCCATCTGACAAGCTGATTAACCACTGATCAGTGAGGGCCAATAAAGATAATAAGCAACAACTGTCCGGAAACAAATGTATGCATGCCTTGCAAACTTTGGATGAGAACAGTATCACAAAATACAAATAATTGTGGAATACATTATTTAGCCTGTGCATAAAGAATTCTTGGAACACAGCAGCAGCCCCAAATAAAGCTAAGATGCAGACTTCTATATTTATTTCGGAATACAATTATTCATAAACTTACACTCGGCTTCTGTTCATAGCATGTGTCTCATGTACTGTTTCATAATGCTGTTTATTATATTTTTGAAAGGCCTGCTATTTGCAAACTGAAAATAATATAGCTTTAGAACTCCATTGTTGGAAGAAGCCTTGCTATCTACAAAACAAAGTGAATGGACTAGGTGTTTTCCATTTCCCACAGACTGTTCAAGCTGATTAACTTTCTTTCTGATTCCTATCTTTTGCTGGTAATTGTACTTCCTTTCTGCATATCATTACAGAAAAGGTACACTTCAATTCTTTCTCTCCACAGTAAAACTATCAAGTTACTTCCCATCTAATTATTTTTGTACTTTTCACCATTACTCTGAACCTTTTCACATTCCATTTAGCAAACACAAAATAGTTCTGAATTAGACTTATCACAGACTGGAACTTTTCTGCTATTAATTTGTAGAAAGGAAAATCTTTAGATGGATGCCGTCCAAGCTGAAAATGCATTCCTTTGAAAAGAAATCAAATAATGCATTTGTCCTTTTTAAGTCATAGCACCTGAATATTGTATTTTTATTCATTGTTTAGTTAATTGATTAAATAAATCACAAATGAATGATAAAATTCTACCACTGATTAGAACAGTAAAATATTTTTATATTAATATACTCATTTTTATACTAATATATAGTATCTCTCTAGATTTTCTGAGTTCAGCATAATCACTTTGGACCTGACGTGGGAGAAGCAGACATCAGGTAGTCTGAAAAGTTATACAGGTATCTTAATTGATGGGGTCAGAGGGAAAAAATGAAGGTATCCTTGAGTATTCCTAGGGGCACATTTACTAACCCACGAACGGGCCGAATGCGTCCGATTGCGTTTTTTTCGTAATGATCGGTAATTTTGCGATTTTTTCGTATTTTTTGCGATTTTTTCGGCGTCTTTACGATTTTTGCGTAAAAACGCGAGTTTTTCGTAGCCATTGCGAAAGTTGCGCAAAGTCGCGATTTTTTCGTAGCGTTAAAACTTGCGCGAAGCGTCGTGCCTTTTAAGTTTTAACGCTACGAAAAAGGCGCGACTTTGCGCACAAGTGTTAACGCTACGAAAAACTCGCGTTTTTACGCAAAAATCGTAAAGATGCCGAAAAAATCGCAAAACATACGAAAAAGTCGCAAAATGTTTGTTTCCAATCGGAATTTTTCCAATTCGGATTCGAAATCGTGTCTTAGTAAATCAGCCCCCTAGTGTATGGCTACACTGCAGTCAAGTATATACTAACGTTAGTAAGTTAGTTGTGTGCCAATACAATGTAGCTCATTTATGTGGGTAACACTATTGTATGTGAGTACACATTTTATATATTGTGCAGTGGTATAAACACCATTAACAAAGTCATTAGGGGTCATTTATAATATTTGCCGAGCATAGAATTAATTGCAGAGTGAACATATTTTTGCCCTGCCCATGTTTATATTTATAAAGCTGGATAAGACTGGTGCATATAATGTGCAAAAATAATTGCAAATGTTTATTTGCAGTGTGAACAGTGAGGACAGTATAGACAGCAATGGATCATTTTTTCACATAGAAAATCAGGAAGAACAAAAGGCCACCCCCTTTGACTAGAGGATCAGAACTTTCATTTAAAACAGCGTAGGTGGTTCTTCATGGTGAGGGCTGTAAAGGCTGTGATGGCAGATTATATTAATGCTTTTAAGAGTGGCTTGAATAACTTCTTAAACAAGCATAATATCCAAGGCTATTGAGATCTTAGATCTTTGCTCTCTTTATTTCAACACGATCCTGCATGCTGTAGTATAGCTTTTATATTCCTTTTTATTTTGTTATATCTACATATGAATGCTTATCCTATTAACCTGAACATGGACATATTCCTTAAATATTATGGAAATAACATACAGTACAGGTATAGGACCCGTTATCCAGAATGCTTGGGACCAAGGGTATTCCGGATAAGGGGTCTTTCCGTAATTTAGATCTCCATACCTTAAGTCTGCTAAAAAATCAATAAAACATTAATTTACCCCAATAGGATTGTTTTGCATTCAACAAGGATTAATTACATCTTAGTTGGGATCAATTACAAGGTACTGTTTTATTACTACAGAGAAAAAGGAAATCAGTTTTAAAATTCTGAATTATTTGATTAAAATGGAGTCTATGGGAGATGGGCTTTCCGTAATTCGGAGCTTTCTGGATAACGGGTTTCCGGATAAGGGGTCCGATACCTGTATATCCTTATATTTGCTTTTTGCAATTGTCAGGAAAACTATAGTCTTTTTTATTTCTCCTCACTGCATTGAAATTAACATTCCAACTATCCCTGATCTCTAATCCTAATCCTTGGATTGATTTAACTGTATAATGCAATTCCCAGCTTCATATAAAAAAAATGCTCAAAACCTCTCTTTGTTTCTATTTGGAGAAAAAGTAAAAATGAATGTAATGCCCTGACATACCTACTGTTCTATGAAGTATTAAATATTATAAAAGTGAATGCTTGACTTTTTTTTCTACCTATTAAGCTAGTATAGATTTAGGGAATCACTTATTTATTATTTATTATGACCATAAACTGGGGAAATGCCTCTAAGGCCAGAGTAGGGAAATAGGTTGTCAGCCATGTAAATTCATACCCTATAACACTAGTCATTAGCTTAATGCTTGGGCTAATTCACGTAGTTCATTTAAATACTTCAGGAATATAGCTGTGTCTTGCCATGGTGGAGAAAAATACTTAACATGAAATCCAGGCCATTGTTGATTTACATAGGCCTCTGCAAAGTGACTGAAGGGCATTTTGATAGATGAAAGCAGAACAAATGCATACGTTGTTTAAAAATACAGTGTGATTTATGTTTCCCAAAGAGGTACTCAGGTCTCTGATTTAAGATTCTTCTTCATTGACTTTGACTTGCATTTAATGACTTTGATTAACTAATAATAAAGATATACAGTTTCCTCCCTGTACAGAAGAAAATGTTGCTGCATAAGAATTCTGTCCCCGAGAGTTACAGTTTAACTTTTTTCCACGTTGGACCAGAGATGGGGGTGGAATCTAAATCTACTAACCATTCATCCACTAAATTCTTAATTATAGCAATATAACAATTAGATATTTTAATTGATTTAATTTATAGTTAGCCGTTTAATTGATGTAATTTACAGTCAAGAGTGTATTACAGCTGCCATGTTACAGCACTCAAGTTGTCTTGGGAGTCTTTGTTTTGTGACATGCCATTTATGGAATGATTAATATTTTCCCTTTAGAACAAAATTAAATCCAGCACTGTCTAGAACATATTTCTACTTTTTAATTTTTAATACAAATATTTAGAAATCCATCTAAGTGATAAAGATCCAGTTCCAAACAGAATATTAAAAATGTGATTATTCATTTAAATACACAATCAAATTATATTATAATGTGAATAAATATATCTGAAAATGGTTAGATAAATGCATAAAAACATGATTCTTCTGGTGGGACCAAGGGATATCGCTGGGATATTATAAGTGTGCAACTGAAATGGATGATGGAATCAGAATGAGCAAGTCACACTTCAGGTTTTCAGTATGCCAGTTAGTAGTTCATGCCTACACATACATGGGTTAGTTTATGTAAAGTTGATTTTTCCAGAGATACAGTACATTAGGGTATATTTATCAAGCTGTGTAAAAAGTGGAGTGAAGCATTACTGTGATGTTGCCCAGGGCAACCAATCAGCAATTAGATTTCAACAGTTAGAAAACCAAAGCAAAGCATCTGATTGGCTGCTATGTGCAACATCACCGGTAATGTTTTACTCCACTTTTTACACACCATGATAAATATATCCCATGGTCTTACATACTTTGTTCCCCCCAAAATAAAGTATGTTAGAAATGTGCAGGATTAAAATTAATAAATACATTGTACTCACAATGCCACTGTGTATGTATGTATGTACCAATATTTAAATACCCCACTAAAATGTTTTAATAATTTTAAATTACAATAACTGGCCAGCAATTTTATGTTACAAGTTAATTTCCTCTAGGGTTAATACGTAGGGCAAGTTTTAAACCCAAATAAATTTCTTATGGGCTTTGCATGTTACAGATTCTAGATCATATGTGTGTGTGTGTTAATATTGACCAGCACTCCATTTCTTGTGAATAAATATCTTTAATTAATACTCATATATAACAAGAAAACTTCTGAAGACACTACAGTAGAGACCCAACAAGAGTTTCAATATTATTTAGGAGGGCAAAATGGTTTTAAACGCACATTTTACCCTACATTGTAAAATGACCTTCAATCTGGGCAACTAGGAATGTTAATGGGCATTCTCCCCAAATCATACCCAAATTATTCAGCCCTTGCCACTGCTCCTCGCAATGGGGACAGACCTACAGTCTGACGGCCACTGTGTAGTTAATATATGGGGTTTAGGAAGAATACTTGTCGAATGCATGTATTCTTTATTGATCTTGTTTGCATGAATAGCTTTAACACATATCAAATATAATATAAAATAAAAATATAAAATAAATCACAACTTAGCTACTAACAGTATTCAGTGAAAAATATGTCATACTTGTTTATTAAATTTACTGCTAACATGAAATGAATTTTGCTATACATTACTGTCTTGAAACTTAGCTACTTATCAACTACTTCTAGACCCATATACAGTTGACAAATAGTCAAACATAATAATCTGTATATAGACTGGTCGTGTGAAACTGTTTTCCTAGAAACAAACAGTATTTATAAGTCATTTCCAGGGCACATGTAATTTTACTTTTTTTCAGTCTTTATATGTTTGCAAGTACAGGTTTGCTTTCTCACTGCCTTACTCTTTTCATTCCTCAGCAGGAACCTGTAATGACAACTGGCTTGTCCCTGGCATCCTGAGGAGCAGAGCCTTGTACAGAAATATGATATGATTATACCACATAGCTAGTAACAATTGTCACTGCAATGTACTGAAAATATACTATGCTCTTAGTAAAGCTAAACAAATTGTCTCTGATTTATGTTAAAGAACAAAGTGATCTATTACAGTGAGTATTGATAGCTCATAAAAAACTACAGTATAAGGCTTTAGATTTTAATGGTGACACTTTGCCAGAGATTTCTATCCACAAACTCAATATGCAGCCAATGTTATTGTTGCAATTAGTTGTTTAGTTTAAGTAAAAATGTTGTAAAAGACTTTTAGGCCATGTGAAGTAGATGGACTTTGGGCACTTTACTATGAACTGAGAAAATATATATCCCCCCTCTTGCTGGACAGATAAGGCAACAAGCTTACAAAAATATATGAAAATGATAAAAAGTTGGTGTTGGAATTAAATCCACCATTCCTCAAGGGAAATAAAGACATTTTGGTATAAATACAAATACATGAAAATCATTTCTACAATTCTAAACCTGAACCTGCAACTGGGATGTGAAGGTTTTAAATACCAGCAAGATGGAAAATACCAAATATGTGACTTTTATAAAGCCATATATGCCTTCCTTCATTTGTGAGAAATTTGTGGGAAAAAAACATGGCTTGTCAAACAAGAACAAGAGACACAGATGTATATGAATAAATACATTCTGGTTATACATTTGCTTGGTTTGTTTTTATCATTATACCAATATTACAAATATTGTTTAACAATATTGTAAAGTCAAGACACAAGACCATGATAATTGACTTTAAAGTGCAGAAACAAACTTTATCCCCCATATGTAATAAAAGACCCTATTTGCCCAGTAGCAGTAACCCATAGCAACCAATGTGTGCTTTTAAACAGGTGACCATTAAGTTCTACCTGCTGATTGGTTGCTATGGGTTACTGCTCCTGGGAAAACTAAATGCCCTTTATACATAGCGCCCTAAATTTTTTTATATCTTTATAGCTTTTATTTGCTTTGCAGATGTTTTTGAGTAACTAAAATGGTGTCCATTCATTTATATTGGTCTTATTTGTAAATCTATATATCTGTGGCATCCAATTAACCACATACCTGGTATAAGGTAATTTAAAATTTGTATATTAGCTGTTCAGCCTTACATTATTGCTTACTAGAATAATATGAATATTCATTTGCCACATTATACATTATACCCGGTTTAAGGGCAAGATTTTTAATAAATGAACACAGATGCAGGAATGTTTGCCGACATAAATACAAAGTGAATACCTTCTATGTCTATTCTTGTTCTTCATTACATTTGTTGTTCCTGTTTTAGAACCTCCTGAGATTTGTTTTGAATTGTGTGTAAGAGTTACAATTCAGCTTATAATTCACCTGTAAAGACTCGGCTGCATGCTAAATGTTCTTGGTTCCTATGGGTGATTAGACTTGCAGCAAGATTTCTACCTTTTATTAGAGATGTAAACTTTCTAATGTTCTAATGCATAAAACCTAATGCAGTTATAATAAATATTTTGGATGTATACCTAATATTTACCATATTTAGCTATCAGGGAGGCTTACTCACTAATTTTCAAGAAAAAAAACACAATTGTGCAAAAAAAAAAAAGGGTAACGAAATGCATAACTAATTTCTTAAACAGTTGTTTTTTCTTTCAGCACTACCTTATTTAAGAAAAAATGCACTTAATTTTTGATTTATAACCCCTTGTAAGGTCTCTCCGGAGCCTTACTCCCAGCATTGTTTCCCTGACAGGTTGGACAAGATAAGTCCATTCTATTTAGCAGTCCATTCTGTAATCTCCTCTCTGTCTGTGACATCAGGTTTCCATCTCTTCACTACTGTTAGGCCTGTGTATTGAAGCTGAGAAACAAATGCTCTGCATGCCCACTGGGTCCACACAGCAGGTCTCTTCAGCTAGCAATTTATATAAATATAAATTTATATAAACAAAAAACAAAAAAACAAAAAAATATATATATGCAAATAGGAGATATTCAGTAAATCACCTACCATTATATCCCTACCTTTACTACATTCGTTTCTAGGGTTTTTTCTCCCTCAGTAATGGTGCTGAATTGTGGTTTTTGAGAAATTGAAGACCAAGCACACTTGTTATCAGCAAAGATGCCAAATTATATAAATAGTAAAATTAGGTGAAAACACTACAGAACATACAACTGCTTTGGTTGTACTGGTATGGGATCTGTTATCTGAAAAGTTCCAAGTTATGGAAAGGCCATCTCCCATATACTCATTTTTAAGCAAATAATTAAAATTTTCCTTTTCCTTTGTACAGTATCTGTAATAATAAGGGTAGGCATGCACCGAATCCAGGATTTATTTCGGGATTCAGATGAGATTCAGCCTTTTTCAGCAGGATTTGGCCCAATCCATGTCTCTGGATGAGGCTTTGTGATGCCATAGAATGTGAAAATTAAGATTCAGATTTGGTTCAGTATTCCAACAAATCTTAACCAAAGGATTCGAATCCTGAATCCTAATACAGTACATTCAGTGCAGCCCTAAATAAGACAGTTCCTTGTACTTAATCCCAACTAAGGTGTAATTAATCTTTATTAGAGGCAAAACAATCCTATTGATGTTTAATATTGACTTTTCAGTAGATATAAGGTATGGAGATTCAAATTAGGGAAAGATCTCTTATATGGAAAAGTATTCTGAATAACAGGTCCCATACCTGTATTTGAAAGTTTTAAAAACACCTTTTTTTGCCATGGTAAATACATGTGAATTCAAATAATTTTAGTTGCAAAAAAAAAAAAAAATCTGTTGCCTGTTTGTTTTCAGATGTCAAAATGTGCTGTAGCATGCACTTCTGAATGCTCCAACAATTGTTCCACAATCCCATCACATTCAGCCATGCTGAGCTATTGTAAATGTTTATCACATTGGATAACAGTAATAAATGCTACACTAGTACGCTGTAAGGTCCAATGTAATAAAGCAATTGAAAATTCTTAAGAGAGTGGAAATATGTTGCTCCTAATGTTTCTGAGATAGTTTTACAGCTCCACCTCCACAGGTCATTGCTTTCAATTTCTGAGAAGGGTGGCATGAAATGAACTTGAAATTGGAGAACGCTCATAAAAAATGTATTTGGGAAAAACGATAAATAAGGCACCAGCTCATGAATTGAAGGTATAAACATTTTGAAATACAAACTGAATTCTGCCAGGTAAGACAGTATCACTGATCAGTGTCACTTTTTTATGATGAGCATCTAAGGATTATTATAGTTTTCCCCTTAGTGCAAGTAATACATGGGAGACCCAAGCCAGAGAGAATAAACCTCCATGTTGCTGGTTAAGGCAGGCAGGGAGTTGGCATAAAATCTAACCCCCTCTACATTCAACATTAATATGGAAACATATTGTATGATATATGTGTTGATAGTTAATCATATTGTACTTACAGGATTTACTTTGAATATTTTATCTTAAATACAATTTTAGATTTTATCATTATATATGGGATAAATTGGCTTTAATAGATTAGGTTATTAAATAATGGGATAAAATAAATATATACACAGTATATGTATATATAAATAATATAAATAATATATAAATAATATATAAATAAATAGAGAGAGCGAGAGAGAGAGAGAGAGAGAGAGAGAGAGAGAGAGCGAGAGAGCGATAGAGAGAGAGAGATGGGCTTTCCAATAATGATTCAAGAAAAAAACATTTCTAGTAGATATCTGGCATTTAGGATTATTCAAATCTAAAAATGGCACACAATGAATTTAAAACATGAACTCAAGGTTTAGGAGTCAATAAATTGGTCTATTTAATGTTTTTCTTGAGAAAGGTCACATTAGGAAGAGAACATTATTGATTGAATAAGTATATGGCATGTTTTTAAATGCAAAAAAATGTCCAAGGTCTTCAAGAGCATATAGAAAACAACATAAAAAATAAAGTAGCTACACAACCACAAGGACAGCAAACAGGCTTTTCTTCATTGGGAGCAAAGGAACAAAGCATATCAACCAGTGCCAGGCCAGCCCAGGAAGTCTATCTTTTTTGCCCATTCTCATTTTTACACTGAACTGCTCCTTTAAAGAAATTTGGCATTTTAAAATATTTAGCAAATTGTTTAATTTAACTTATAATACCCCTATATGTTAGACATTAAAAGGAAACACAACATCCCCAAACAATGTAGGTTTCTATAAAAATATATTGCATAAACAAGCTCATATGTAAAACCCTGCTTCATTTAAATGAACCATTTTCATAAAAATATAATTTTTTAGTAGTATGTGCCTTGGGTGCTCCTAAATAGAAAATTGCCATTTTAATAGTTAAGAGCCTCCCTCCTGGGATCATAGGATTCACAGTGCACACAAACAAGCCAAGGCTTGCTAGGCCTCATCAGCCAATGAATAGACAGAGTTCTGCCTTTTGCTTCCTGTTACAGTTAGAGCTGCATTATTTCCTGTCAGGTGATCTCTGAGGGAGCACACTGCCCATCACTAAATGGTGGCTCAAGGGAAAGGATGTAAAAGGGCAATATTTACTGATATATATTTTCCAGTTTGTTGAGATTCTTTAATAGGTCACGTAACATAATATAAACTATCTGCTGGTTAAGTATCCATTCTGGGGGTATAGTTTCCCTTTTAAGGGGCAGCTCGATTAACGTTCATATTGTTTCTGCACTTCAGAAAAAGCATGTAAATGCTTGCAAGGTCATGAGACCCATTAAGCATCAGGTGAAACTTACGAATATGAGGTATTTGTGTTTTCTAAAACACTTGCATTTAATCTTATTTATTAAAAAATTCCAATTTATGAAAACAAGTTAACATTTTCATTTTTTTTTTTTTTAAATGAGTTTAATACAAGTAGGAAAAAATATGAAAATTACACAAATAACACAACACAGTTTTTTATAGATAAACCTCTGGATTATTATTAATAGTTTGAAATATGCTAAACTAAATTTTTTTTCAGAATTTCACAAATTCTGTGAATTATAAAAGAAATGTAATGTGCAATATCTAACTTTAAACATCTCTATTCTATTTGTTAGGCTTCATGGTCATTTTTATTGACTAATTACATTTCATATAAGAAAAAATGAAAAAGCAAATACCTTTATTTATACATTTTTAGGAAGATGGGGTTTTTTGTATCAGTCTAAAAGGATGTTTGCAGAAAGGCGAAATCTATTTATGGATCGGTTCAGTTGGCCCTTTAAATGAACATAACCACAGCAGAGTTTGTCTGTGTTTTATTATGACTGTCACATACACTGCATTAAGAGTTCAGAACAAGCTTCTCAAAAATAGCTCTCTCTCTCTTTCTTTCCGTGTTTTCTTTCTTATTATATGCAGCATCTAAAAGAACTGTCAGCTCTCGTAGAATTCAGTTTCAATAAAACTTTCTCAAGTATAGTTATAATAAGATTGCACTTTTATGCAAGATAAGTTTTCCAAAAGTGAGTGATACAAAAGCAAATCTTTATTTTAGTTATAATTTATACTCTTATTAGCATTTCTTCACAAAACTGATAGCATCATATGCTTAAGAACCAGTTGATCAAAGTTTGAGATGAGTATGTTGTTTCTGAATGAAATATTGATTACGCCCAAAGAATTGAATGCATTAAGCCATTTCTACAACCCCTCCAACATTGTTAGGGGTCATTAACAACCACAGGTGAAGTGAGTAAAGTTCAATATTTCCCACGATGCAGCATTGTTTTTGCATACATGCATGCCAGTAGCTGCTGCTGCTATTTCTACATAAATCTGAAAATCTAAGGTGGCAAATTTGACTTTTTGATTGTTCTGGAACAGTTCTCTTTATGTCTTATGTATAGTAAACACGACGCATGGAAAAGATACTCAGGACTATTCTACAGATCAAGCATGTGTAAGTGATAAATGTGATACGATCAGACATACTTTTTTGGATGTATGTCTACAACCTTTTTTACCCATGAGCCACACTCACTTAAAAAGTGTTGGTGAGCCACACAAGCATGAAAAAAGCTATTTGGGGATGTCAAATAAGGGCTGTGATTGGCTATTTGGTAGCTCCATGGGGACTGCTGGCCTGCAGGAGGCTCTGCTTGGAGTAAAACTGTGTCTTAGGGCTTCCACAACTTGCCTCCAAGCTAGAAATGTAAAAATTGGCAGCGGCTTTGAGGCCACTGGGAGCAACATCAAAGGGGCTGGTGAACAACATGTTGCTCACGAGCCACTGGTTGGGGATCACTGCTGTACCTCAATACATCAATAAAATGCATCATCTGTTTTCATCTGCTTTGTGCAGCAAGTTTGTCATTTCTTTAACTTGGGATGAATAATATAGGACACATACAGAGTTGTTGGCCTTTCATTTACAGATTTTTACAAATTTTTTTAAAGTTATTATTAATACTTACCATTGTAAATTCTTGATCCATACAGTGCTTACAGTAATGTAATCTTTTACAGAAAGCCCAAGGGCTGTAGTAGGGCAGACCAAGTGAAAATATCCTAGAGATGCTATTAACGAAGGCTCTGCTGCTTTAAAGGGCTCACAATACAGCTTTGTGGTGAAACATAGTCAGACTGGGGTGTGCAGTCTCCACTGGGGCTGCCACCCCAGGGCATCTCACCATCACTTCTTTGCAGGTCAAGATTGCAGTGTAACTTTGCCAATGTGCTCACAAGCTTCTTTATTGAGGCAAATATGAGGGTGGAGGGAGGACCAGAAGCAGGACTAAGCCAGCCCAGTCTGACCCTGAACAAAATGAATTCTCCCCCATTTTCAAGTACCAAAGTGAAATGGAGAGATATTGGTTCTAGCAAAAATGTGGAAACTGTAACCAAAACCATTAGTTTCAGTGTATTTTATCATTTTTGCTGTTTAAAGTATAGCTATAGCAGAGTCTTACTGTAACTATAGTAAATTAATGCTATATGAAAGAAGGAGTAAAAGCAGGAGGAAATATGTTTAATTTTAAGCAATATATTGTTAGGGAACACCACATGCTTTTGAGTTTAAAGATGAGAAAAGAACAGATCTACTTGTGTAAAACCGCCAACTTTGATAACAGATCACAGCAGGAAAATCAGAAGGAGCCAGGAACACATTTTTGTTTTTGTTTTTTACTTGTCATGTTTTGGAAACATTTGGCTTAGGTATTATAGTTATTGGCCAGCGCCTACATTTCTAGAATCTCTCTGTATTTTAAAAAGACCTGTATTCAAAAATTCATTCTGCCTTTTCTTGAACAGCTCTTCTTTATCAAATGATTACATCAATCAGAGAACAATATTAAGATAAACTATAAAAATCAACATCACAGGAATATCCTGACCATAAACTGTCCATATAGGTGACATATTTTAAAACTATAAAGAAAGATATTGCGGACATCAGTCAAGAAACACCTATCAAAAAGCCGGAACACATTCCATAAATTGAAACTTCTAAAGATCAACAAAACCAATTTCATGATTCATGAAGCTGTTGTGTTTAAGGGCCCTCATTTGTCACTGGCACCACTGCTAAAATACAAAGCTATTTATGTGCAATGAAACTTTTGTGCATTAAAATATCTATTTACAACACAAGAGAATCAAAGGGGAAATGGTAGAAATGGGATGCACTGAATTTCATATAGTTTAATTATTTAAAGCATATTCAGTGATAGCATTGCATTCAAGAGCTCACAAAAAATGTTCAGCTCAACAGTAAAGTCTGTTTTTATCATATAGCATAAAGTCCTAAGGGATCCCCAACCTTTTATACCCATAATAATACTTGGTTTTTATGCAACCAAAACTTGCCTCCTAACCAGAAATGTAAAAATAAGCACCTGCTTTAAGTTCACTGGGAGCTGGTCAGCAACAAGTTGCTCGTGAGCCACTGGTTGGGGATCACTGTCCTAATACAGCAAGTTTGAGTTAAATTGTCTTTATTATTGTTTCTGCATAGCAAAATTACTTCTCAAATACTACCTGCCACAGGTAAGGCACAGCCAAGTGGTAACAGTTGGTTTCTGAGGGGAGGCTGTTTTTTTTTTTTTTTATACATTGAAAAGTATTTCAACTTGTCTGAAAAACCATGTATCCAGGAGATTTCTAATACTCACGACTAAACCAAAATGTAAGAGCTCATACAGGAATAATGGTGAGCGAATCTGTCCCGTTTCGCTGAAAAATCTGGTGAAAAATTGTGCCCAGAATGCAGCACTTTTCCCCATAATTCCAGTGTGATTGCATATATGAGGAATGTTGCATCTAATGCAATAGTGATGAACTGAAAACATATACTGTTCAGATTGCATCATTTCTACCACTCTGCTTCAAAATGTCACCTGTATATGATTCTTTGGTAGCAACACAGCCTAAAGTGGAAACCCTGACATTACCACTGTCTTGAAGGCAATGGTAACTCAAAGGTTCCTCTACATCAGGGGTCCCTAACCTTTCTTTCTTGTCTGCCACAGCCAAATGTAAAAATACTTGGAAAGCAACACAAGCATCATAAATGTTCATGGAGGTGCCAAATAAGGGCTAAGATTGGCTATTAGGCAGCCTCTATGCACACTATCAGCTTACAGGAGGCTTTATTTGGTAGCAAATCTTGTTTTTATTCAACCAAAACTTGCCACCAAGCCAGGAATTCAAAAATAACAGTAACATCCAAGGGGATGATGAGCAACATGTTGCTCACGAGACACTGGTTGGGGATCACTGTCCTACATCAATAGGTGTCTGTAATTTGAAATGGGTGGACATGGATGCACTGGCGCCAAACTGCAAGGGACTTTGGAAAAAAGTACCTTCAATGACTGGTGTCCATTTTTGATATTTGCAAACCACATTCCATACCATAAATGTCATGACAAAAATATAAATACTTTTTTATGGAAAACAATATATTTCAGTAATATGTCTGAAAATTAAATGGTGTCAGTGTAGATTTCTGGGACATATACCTTTGTCATACATACAGATCATTAGGATAGTGCCCAATATACACTGGGATGAATTAAACATATTAACATATACTCCACCCAATTAGTTATGAGTGAAGCTGTTCTATTTTGCTTCACTGAAAAATTTCTGAAATGCATTGAAATGAATGGGCGTGTTTTTGTGGCAACTTTTTCCCTGCGGTGATTTTTTTTTCACAATACATTGAAATCTATGGGTGTTTTTTTGCAACAAAATCTGGCAAAAAAATATTTATTTTGATATAGAATGGCCAATTTTCATCAATTTTCAGTTGATCTTCATTTTTTATTTGTTATAGTTTAGGAGTTCTTCATCTTCTTCTGACTTTTTCAGCTTTTAAATAGGGGCCACTGACAATGGCAGCCAAAAACTATTTTTCTTTGATGTCATAATTTTATTATTATAGTTACTTTTTATTCATTATATTTCTGTTCAGGTCTCTCCTATTCTTCTGTCAGTCTTGCATTCACACCACTACCTTGTTGTTGGGTATTTTGGACCCTAGCAACAAGATAACTGCTGAAATTCCCAACTGGATAGCTGCTGAACAAAAAAGCTAAATAATTCAACAAATAAACTAAGAGGCCCATTTGCTTACATTCGTATTTTGTTCATTTTCATGAATCATATTTCTTAGCGCTAAAAATCATATATTTTACTAATTCATCATAAACAAAAAAGTTATTTTTTTTAAATGTAAACAAAACAAAAAACTAGGGATGAACCGAATTCAGGATTTGTTTGGTGTTCGGCCTTTTTCGCCAGTATTTGGATTCGTCCCAATCCACGGCGGGATGATCCAATCCCGGATAAACTGAATCTGAAAAATCTTGTGACTTTTTGTCAAGTAAACACAGAAGTTGAATTTTTTTTCACATTTAACCCTTACAAAACCAAATTAGCATATGCTAATTAGCATTTGGTTCAGTATTTGGCCGAATCCAAAAAGGTGGGAACTGTCCTATGTAAATTGTAACAATCTGTATTTAATTTATGGTTTTAGAGGTTTTCATGATTTTTTTTCTTTTGTAAGCGCACACATTTCTTACAAAAATTAGGATTTTGAGGTTCCCATATTTTCATTCAGATTCTTTTTTTGTGCATTTGAATTTGGATTTCTCAATAAATGAGTAGAACTTGCTTTTTAAAAAAGGGAGTTAGTTGTGGTAGAAAAAACCTCTAAAATGATACAAATTTGAATTTTAATAAATGAGCCTTCCCAAGTTCATTTTAATGTGAACAATTCTTTTCATATGATGTCCATTTTATTTGAACTCACACTTTTCTTGAGGATAGCTTTATTGTATTATGCAAACGCCACTATTTCTTGCGCACACTGCATTGCTCATATTTGTCAGTAACCAGTAAGATTAATTTGCACATCTTTTTCATTATACATTTCTACATCATTGGGTCACCATTTTTTAGGTTCATATTGGACATTGTATTTCATTTTCCTCTGTTCAATACCAGTGGCACAAAAATCTAATTTGTGCAAATTAAACTCTATATAATAAGACTTCTTTTTTTTCTCCTGGGCACACTAGAAAATTGGAGCATTTGGACTAAAAATATAGGCCATTATGCTTAACCCTGAATAGACCCATGACAATTCTTTTGTTCAGATGAAAACAAAAATCCAAATGATTTGTTCATATTTACTTCTCCCTTAACATTCGCTCCCAGTTTCTTTAAGCTTGGCACTTGTTAATTCTCCAGGTTCCCTGTGTGAAGTACATGCCCAAGGAACAGCTTGGCTAATGAAGCTGCCAGCTTGATTTTAAAATAAAGAAGAATATCTAAACAAACCAAAAATGTAAAAAGCTATGATTAACAGTTTTATAAAACAAATAAGCTATTGAAAAACTTTCCTGAATGTTTGATTTAACCATATGGGAACGGCAACCTTCTATTGCTAACAAAAACCTCAAATCCCTGTGAAACTCTATGTGGGTGGAATAAAAAGCATTACAAATGATTACTGCTGTGTCCAAGTTAAAGAAATCAGTCATCTTACTCCTTACACTTTAACTGACACTTTTAGTACAAATAAAATATTTAATGTATGTGGACTGGCTGAGGTTACAATTGTCTTCAACCCAGAAACAATACAGCTGTAAATAGGTTTGCTTAGGAAATTTCAGATTTCATAAGACGTTTTTCAGAAAATGATTTGTGGCACCATTTTCTTTAAGAAATTGACAGGTGCTGCCTTGCCATTCATTTTCATTTTACTCTAAGCAGCATGAAAAAGAAATTCTGAAAGTTCAAGACAAAGACAAAGCAGTGATTTAACCTCATTGTACAGTTAACAGCTAATATAAAAAAAGACATATCTACCCATCATACCACCAGAATAATACTGTACTAATATTAAAACTGCAAATCTTAACAATGATTCTTGCTAGTTTTTGCCAAGACTGTATATTTAAACATCCAGAAATAGGCATTATAGTCAATGTAAACATTATTAGTTATAGTATACTGTGGGATGTCTTGTGACCTGCAATATCTGCATATTATTGGAGCAGAAATTTACTGCTATTCTAGGAGGAGGCACAGCTTGCACCTAGCTGTAAAATTGCTTTAAAAGTCACAACAACTTGTAATAATACTTAATAATGCTTTGCTTCAAGGTCAACAGTATTAAAAGTTGAAAGGCTAATTCGTTTCCTTTCTTTTTTTCTCTTTTCCTTTCTACTGAATAAAGCTTTTTTAATCTGTACTGAAAACAAAATCTATATGATGACGCAGTTAAATGGCATGTTAGTGGATCCAGGCTACTCAATGTCTCACTTCATTTTGCCCATTCCATGCCACCCCAGGCCTACTTGCTGTTATCTTGTGCTACAGAAACCTAATGGGAAAAGGGAAGCCTATCACAGGTACGTGTGCTGTTATACTCTTAGAGACAAAAAGGGATGAATATTCTGATTTAAAAAAGTAGTGCTCTTTAAATTAAATGTGCTACAGTGGCATGAAAGGAACCTCCTTTGTGGATTACTTTTTTTCACCACATCAAGAGTGCAACCTATGGCAAGACTTACTTTGAAACCAAATCTGGCCACAAAAGAGTTCAGAGCAGTGGAGCAAAAGTATCAATGGAAACATTTTTTTCAATTAAAAGCACAATATACTTGTTTACTTGCTTACAATGTTCTTGTTGAGCTTTCTTTAAATACAGAAAGTTTTTACATCTTTGTTTGCATACATGGAACACCTGCCCCTTTGACTTTGAGCCCTACATTTAAGATGTAAATTTACCAAATTGTGTAAAAAAATATGACGTAAAATACAAATATCTAGTAATGAGCGAATCTGTCCCTTTTTTCTGAAAAAATTAGCGAAACTGTGTAAATGTTTTCAAAACGGTGAAAAATTCGAGAACCGCGGCTATTGTGTAACTGTTTTGATGCAATCACAACTTTTGCCTAGCTTTTTTTCGTGTCCATTTCGTGAAAAAGTCCGCCAATGGTGGAATGCAGAATTTTGCCATGAATCCATACCTGGCTAAACATTTCGCTCATCACTAAAAATATGGACCTATGTAGGTTCTCATATGGTCACAGTCTTTTAGTTTGAACAACAAAGCCACAAGAAAAAAAAAAAAGAATGTCTATAGGGTTCCCGCAGAATCTAAAGCTGCCCAACCTTTTGATTTACAGAATCTCCAAAGGAGTGTTCTACTGGGTTCCATATGCAGTGAGTTAGGTGATGAATAACTAAGGGAATAACACAGGGAACCCACTTCCAGACATCGGAGAAACTAACACTTTAATACCCTCATCCTCTCATATTTCTTTGTCAAATGAATGGTAAGGTCTGGGACATACCCATCCTGCAATTATTTGGGTAAGGGTCAGCAAGTAAACGTATTATTTTTTTTACTCTATTTTTTGCCCTTTCCATAGAAAAAGCAACTGTCTGAATAGTATCCTTTCAAGCAAGTGGATTAAAAAATCATTATTCTGAACAATCAATCTACTGTACATAGGCAAACAGGAAGCCAACACACAAATACACACAGATACAGTCATTTTAAAATATCCTATACAATGACAATATTCCAAAAGTAAGGTTTTAATCTAAATGCATAACCCAGAGTCGGATTTTGCACAGGCAATGCACTTTTACTCAAAGGATATATTTCCCTCAAATCTATATGAGTATAAATTAAATTACATTTTGTATATGTTTACGCTGTTTAGTTGAGGTTTTTTTTTTTTAGAATGTAGGCTTAAGAAGTGAGAATTAAATGACCTGAATGAATTCTTGAAAACAAAAGGAATGTTGATATTGGTTTTGCTTAACATTCCATGTCTGTGCATTTTACTCAATACTGTCCAGAGCAGTAACGTCCTCAAGGTTATGTGTGCAGAGGTTATTCCCTCTTCATTGACTTTAGGTGATAGATTTAAACGATTATGCCAAGGGGAATCCTACTGGATTTTCAAATTAAAGACCAAAAAACCCTAAAGGTCTGAACTTGCTACAGAGTATTCACTTTTTTAGGTAATAACTTTTATTATATTTTTTAGTGTTATTAGAGGTTTTCCTACAGTGAATAATACCTTATGTGTGATAAATATTTACGGTTGCTATACTGTCTATAGAATTTTATTTCTAGACAAGTTTTTTTTTTCTTTTTACTATTCACTGTTCAAAACATTTATAAATACTTTACTGTTAATTATAATAAGACACAATCATTTCCACATTATATATAGTTATGTTTTACATTGGTTTAGCTCAGGGGCAGTTTTAAACAAGGGGCCAGTTCATGGTCCCTCAGACTGTTGGGGGGGCGGACTATAGTGCTCAACCTACAGCCCACTCTTGCTGTCTGCTCCCTGCTGCAGGGTCAAATTACGTCCCACTCCTGTGTCCTCCTTCTCCCTGCTCCCTGCTCCCCGCTGCATCATCCCAGCTTCCCCACTCCCGTCTCTCCCAGCTCCCTGCTGAGTCCTCCAGCTTCCTGCTCCATCCTCCCCCATCTCCCCCGCTCCCCGCTGCATCCTCCCACTCCCACAAAATTCGAAATGTAATAATTGGGCTTCACAAGGGCTTATTTGTTAATGCTCTTATTTATTTTTTTCATTTTCCCATTTTTAGCGGTAAAAAAGTATTTTGATTATTACTTTAACACTTTAATTTTTCATTATTCATCAAGTGCAAAAACCATGAAAAGCTAATAACAAAACTAGGCCATCTAAAAGCTGGTGGTCTCATGTAGAAGTCAATGATAATAGTTGTTGGCAAGTTGTAAAATATTTATTTATTTCAAGATTTTGCTCTTTAATGTTTTGTACCTTGCCTAAACCTGGCTTTTTTGTGTCCCATTGTTCTCTCAAAGTAGGTATTTTTCAATTGAATTATATATGCAAAAGGATTCTCCAATGTGGATCATCATAGAGCACCTACTTGCCCAATCTCTGTTAGCTTGCTGTCACCTAATGCTATAAAATGAAAGAATTGTTCTGTAAGAAAGCTTCACAAGAGAATATATATAAAAAAATAATAATAAATGCAATTAGTGATTCAAAATTTAGCTGTTTAAGTGTAAACTAAGCAGACAGAATCCTTTCTGGAAGATACTCAAGTAGGCCACAGGCGCTGAAAGACTTGTAAAACACATTACTGTGCAGTGTAACATAAGAATGTATCTCTATGGTTGCTGTAGGTCCACCACTTGTTAAAATGCTGGGTACAGTGACATTTTCATTGTAGTTATATGTCCCCTTTAACATCCTTTTGTGTTAATTTTAATGCAAGTTACTTTTTAGGGCTTAATTATTGTTGGAGTGGTAAAGCTCAGTGCTGCCACTGAGGTCTAACACTACATAGCACAGAATAAAATTGATCATTAAAATACATTCAACTGCTTTAAATAAACTGCCACATTGATCAAAGCTCTAAATGCTTTCATAAATGTGTCCATTCATTATGACAAATTTTCACAGATAAAGTCTGTGCCTTTTTCAAGCATTTTTAATAGTTCACTTTTAAAGGTAAACAATGCTTAAAGTGATACTGACAATAAAAAATAATAGTCTTCAAAATACAAATGTACATTAATCGTTCCCTATAGGTCATATTGATCATTTCTTTCTAATAGGGCTACTTTTGTAAGTAATTGTTCTTGAGGTTCCTAAACCTGATTGTTTCCTCAACCTGACTGTCACTTCTCAAACTGTCAGTTATAGTATCTTATGCTAACAGACTGCTGCCGCACAAATATGGCAGCCCCCTCAGAGGATCTGCGTCCATACATTGCTGTTGCCTTAGCCTTCAGTTTAGGCACACCGAGAGACATACAGAAGCGGATCCACTTCTCTCAGCTAGGCAGAAAAATGCAGGGTTGAGAGAAGCGGTTATATGCTTTGTCTGCCCTCACCCTAAAACTTTCCAATGAGAAGAAAAACCTCTCTTTCCAGAAGCTTTGTTATAACCATACAGAAGATTAAAGACCAAATATAAGGTGTTTATATATTTGCAGAAGTAAGAGAATTCCTTTAAAGGAGAATGATACCCTAGCACCCCTCCCCTGCCCCCTCCAAGTACCCTCCCCTACGGCATCTATTCTGCTCATGCTGTGCCAGATCCATATTGCTGAACTTACAAAAGAAGATCCCAAGACAGAGAAGATGATGCAGGATGGAGCTTGGAGGGGGCTGAGGATAGGGTTAGGGTTTAGGTTTCCTCTAATGATGTAAAAATAAAAAAAAATCATTTGTTGATTCTCAAGGTATTATTACTTTGTGTTAAACAAAATATCAGTGATCCAATAAAAAAAATCTGACAAAAATGTAATATAAAGCAGTAAATTGTTTTTCTGCATAGCTGGATGTTTTCCACAGATCTAAAAGAATACTAAGTAAAAGAAATTTCTACATGTTATATAGAAGAATCTGAACTGACAATAAAGTCATCCCTGTAGCACAAGAATCTCAAGCTATTGACTGATAACTGTCTAAAAGTGGGTCAGAAGGTAAATATAGAGTCTAATATGAATAGACAGACAACTGTCTTTCAAAGCTGTGGAAGGTGAGATATGGGGCTACAATTACAAGGAATTCCAGCATCAATAGACTTTCTACGACTGAATGGATTATCCTGCCTTTAGGGCTATAAACTATCAAAAACACAGCACAAAAACTGGTTGATGGACAAGATATCCTGAAGTTAAGTAAGAAAAGTGGAAAAAACAAACAAACTATGCAATATTATTAAGTATGCAACATACACTTGTATATTAAAAACAGCATTGGTTTACTGTCTTCTTTCACTTACATCTCTGCTTTGTGTATGTAACTGCATTGTTTGCAAATATTTTTGAAGAGATTGAAGAGCATGAAAGAGGAAAAGTGCATCTCTGTGAATATATCACCCTTACTGTGTTATCAGTATGCTGAGTTATCACTTGTAATTAACTATACTGTATAATTACTCTTGCAAGGTTGTCAACCTAGCTTGTATGTATATGTATAACTTTATCTATGAAGCGAGAAGAGAATACAATGCTGTAAAGTTTTACAATAATGACAATCCTACACAGGAGCTAATCATGAACTCTTTATTGGTCAAGCAAGAGCCTCACCCAGCAGTAAAGTTCAATAAGGGGGTGGCCCTCTGCTGCCAGTGCAGGTATGGGACTCCTTATCCAGAAACACGTTAACCAGAATTCCGAATTATGGAAAGGCCATCTCCCATATATTTAAATGAATTTTAGCAGATTTAAGTTACGGAAAGATCCCTTATCCGGAAAACCCCAGGTCCCAAGCATTCTGGATAACAGGTCCCCTACCTGTAGAGTAGGCTTTCATGACCACCACCCAAGGGGCCTAAGCTGCCCCATCTGTGTTTTTCTCTCTCATACTAACTCCTGACCTGCCACATCCTTTCCTCCACTTTGTATGAGATTCCCCTGATCCAAAGTACCTTTCAGTGAAGGGAGGGTTGTCTTCTATTAGGCATAAACAATGCTACATAATAACATTCATGGAGCATTGAACAATAATACTAATTCCACTATTTCTGCAGTGTTAAGTTGGTCAGTCTCAGTTCCAAGCAATTATAAGTTCATACTTTTAATTTCCAGTTAAGTGTTTGTTCTATGCAAAGTGTGACTAAGTTCCCAGTATTAGCAGGGTTTGTTTGAAATTACTGGCCAAATTTACTCCATTATGGTAATTCTTAATAAACAATCATTAGTTAATTTTGTTTAGCTAGCCGCAGGTAGGAAAATAAAAGGAAATAAATAGGTGTGATTAGTTGCTATGAGTTACTGCACAAAAACATAAATACTTGGTATGTTCTAAATAGGCCCCATTGATAATCACTGTAAAAAATACTTAACTCTGGAGCACCCTCCTCTGTCCAGACTTCCCAGATGAGGTCTTATGGGGTAAAATAAAATTTAAAATAGCGTAATACAGTAATATGATATTAATAATCACCCCTCTAAACGTGTTTGTATCTAAAACAAATCTCGTGAACACCACTACCAAATTTACTTCACTTTTCTGTGAAAACACATGAATACAATCCCCCGCAAATTGTTTAAAGTTCGTGTCTATTTAAATAAGTTAATTTCCGTATTTCACACTTTTCCGTGACTTCCTTTTATCCTTAACCAATTGTGCATATACTTACAGACCAACACTATGGTCTTGGAGCTTGTAACAAATTCCCTCGTGGTAGAACTATACCTCCCAGATTCTCTTTTTACACTTTCTCCTGCTGCTGGACAAATATACAACGAACATGTGTAAAATCCTAAAACTTTATGCTAAAACATATTAAAAGTTTAAACTCACAAACGCCATAAAAATTGCGCCCATCGGAGTCCTTTTATAAACAGCGTCGGATCCTTGCTTGCTTATCAGTCTCTTTATGCGATCTGCAGTACTCGCTTCGATCCTGGCTTGCAAATCTCTCCGTTCGCGTTCTCCCTTTGGCATCTCTCTCCACCGCTCTCTCTCTCTCTACAATTGGTTAAGGATAAAAGGAAGTCACAGAAGAGTGTGAAATACGGAAATTCACTTATTTAAATAGACACGAACTTTAAACAATTTGTGGTGGATTGTATTCATGTGTTTTCACAGAAAAGTGAATTAAATTTGGTAGTGGTGTTCATGAGATTTGTTTTAGATTCAAACACATTTAGAGGGGTGATTATTAATATTATATTACTATATTACACCCTATTGAGATTCAAATGCCCAGGGTGCTAGCAAAAAAAATATAAAGCAAGAGAATGAGCTGCACACACCAGGACTTGGCAAAAATATAATAAGTTTATTTAAGAAAAGAGATCCAACGTTTCGAGCACTAACTGTGCTCTTCCTCAGGGAAGAGCACAGTTAGTGCTGTGTGCAGCTCATTCTTTTGCTTTATATATATATATATATATATATATATAACCAGTAATTAGAATCCGCACTCACAGGACTTAGGAAAACAAAAAATATTTTATTTGGCAAACGACTAACGTTTCGGCTGGCTCAGCAGCCTTTCTCAAAGTGGATGTGAAACAAACAAATTCCCCAATTATACCCAACAATGGCGCCAAAAAACCAGTTGGGTATAATTGGGGAATTTGTTTGTTTCACATCCACTTTGAGAAAGGCTGCTGAGCCAGCCGAAACGTTAGTCGTTTGCCAAATAAAATATTTTTTGTTTTCCTAAGTCCTGTGAGTGCGGATTCTAATTACTGGTCGTATCTCTGATGGTCTGCACCCAGGCACATGATACCTTTTTTGATACGTGAGTGCCTGATCCTGAACTGTTTATATATATATATATATATATATATATATATTTTTTTTTTTTTTTTAATTTTATTTTACCCCATAAGACCTCATCTGGGAAGTCTGGACAGAGGAGGGCGCTCCAGAGTTAAGTATTTTTTTTTTTTAAACTGAAGCACAAGGTATCTGGAGTGGGTTATACATTTCACTCACACTAAAAAATCGTTTTGATTATCACTGTAAACAGAAAGTCAGAATGGCTTAGTATAAAGAGTTTGTAGGGTTTTTTTTTTTTTTAACACTCTTGACTGATTCACCTTCAGGAAAAATTGAAGTCACAATTTGCGATAATATTGGGAACAAACCTCAAATATTCATAAATTTGCCACTTTGTGTAGAAGCCGACACATTCCTAACATGTAGCTTTACGTGTCAAAATCTGGGTTTTCTTTCACCAAATTCTTTGATTTATTCCATGATTTGAATTCTATTCCAGCAGTGTGCACTTGCTCAGTTGCTATAGTTTTAGAGAAACTCCATAATGAAAAACATGGAAAAGATGAAGTTCACACACTCCTATTGCATCCTAGTTTTGGCCTTTGGCCACTGACAACAGTACACTGGCAGCAACTTTTCTACCTATAGCTACAAAAACTCATGCATACTAAGGGGCTCATTTACTAACCATGGATTTTAAATTTTTAAATTCAAAAACACTGCAACTATTCAAAGATATATAATGCATCTAAAAATCCAAATTTGACAGTTGGTTCATATAGAAGTCAATGGTAAAGGTCCTTTCCCTTTCCTTGAAGTGCTTTCTTCACAATAGCCTTGGATATTATGCTTGTTCAAGAACTCATCCATCTCCCTCTTAAAGGCATTAACAGAATCTGCCATTACAACATCACTAGGAAGGGCATTCCCCAACCTCACCAAAAAAAACCACTTACGCTTGTCACTGGGCACATGCAGGTTCAGTAGCCAGACAGATCTTCAGTGGAAATATTGTGCTTTATTTTTATCACATGCAGAAAAAAAAACAGTTTTTGCAATGGTGCAATACAAACTTTTACCAGCAGGGGGTCAACAGTAACCCTGCAAGCACACATCTGGCACTCTAGAACTGCCTCTTAAGGTGGCCATACACGTGGCGATCCGACGATGTTTCGTACGACCATCGGTCGCACGAAACATCGTAAGATCCGCCACACACCATTCAGGGCTGAATCGGCAGGTAAGGAGGTAGAAACAATAGGATTTCTACCTCCTTCTGCCGATTCAGCTCTGAAGGGAGAATTTTGGTCAGGCGCCTTCTATGGCGCCCGATCAAAATTTTCAAACTTGTCCGATCGGCGAGTCGTCCGATATTGGCAGCTTCCTGCGATATCGGTCGACTCGCCGACATGCCATACACGCACCGATTATCGTACGAAACGAGGTTTCATACGATAATATCGGTGCGTGTATGGCCACCTTTACAAAGGCTTAACACAGACTCCCAAAAGAAACCAGTCTGCAGCTTTTATAGCCTCCAAACTGCTCTATGCTGCCCCCGGTGGTCAGAATCTACTCTATAAATATTTATTCAGAGAGGCAGCCCACCCCTTTAGGAAGTGGTTTCTCTGAGAGCTCCAGGTAAGTGCTTTATTAAACTTTACTTTATACATGCAATTGCAATGTTCTGTATAGAAACAAAGTAGTTTTATGCACACACTTTTATATACACTTGTGGCAAACATAGCTTTCTATAAGCAGTTGTTTCAGTTCCATTTAAAACATACATCCAGCACAGCTGAGGCACATGCTTCAAACAAAGTAGGCCTCAGTTTGTTAACCAAAGCTAATGCTGTTTCCACTTTTAACACATATATACCACACATACATATACACAGATAATACACACAACTATTTACACACTGAAATACTGAATTAATGAATTACTGACCAATAAAATTAACATTTAAAGACAAACAAACATTTTTAGCTAAATTCACTCCATCACAACGCTGCTTCAAATGGAAGTTCTGTTCCGTGAAGTGACCCCTGTGTCAAGGGATTTTAGGCTTTAATGTATCATTCCCTGAACAGTTTCCACTGGAGGAGGTCCAGACTACTAGTTGGTAACCTTACAAAGGTGTATCTTAACCCACCATAGTGTTACAATTGCTGGTTATATTGTGATTGTATCTTACTGCACAACAATACTACCTCATTGCTTTGTGAGTATTAGCCCTGTGGCTCTTGGACAATGAAGGCTTTTTTTTGTTTTTTTAATTCTACACAGCATCAGAGAAGTTTAGTTGCGCAACACCCTCTCCTTTCCTCCTCCACTTAGCAAGGGCCCATCTAGGTAAGATAGTCCAGTATAACCCATGTTTTACCTATAGTAGTCTGGAAAGGCAAAGAATACAGGAAGGGTAATCACAGATGGAGCAGAGAGTATGGAGAGAACCACCTGTTCGGCATTCCTGTGTGGATTTTTTTAGTTCTACTACACCTTGCACAAGGTCATCAAATATGCCTCAGTATGTTTTATGTTTCAGCAATGCTCTTTATTGGAGTCAGCTGCATATTAGAGTCAGATCATTGTCTTTTTCTGAACTTGCAGTTCTCAATGCATATTTTTTAAGTTTTATTTGAATAAATATTAGATCTTTATTATTTGTTTACACTGTTAAGATCATAGTTTTAAATTTATGGGCAGTTTTGTACCCTATAATCTTCTTCTTTAAAGAGAAGATGTTAATATGCTTTCTATATGTTATATGAATAAAAAGCAGTCCTTTTGTTTTGCAGCTTATTAAATGAGATACATACAGTAGCTTGTACTTGATGGTAAAAGCTGCATGAATCCATATCGAAGGCAAAACTATTTTATAAACTATCATTTAATGTTTAAATGATTTTTACCAGACTTTAGGTATGAGATCCAAACAAAGATCCCTTATCTGGAAACCTCAAGTCTCAAGCATTCTGGATAACAGATTCCATATCCCATGCAAACTCCTGCATAAGAATAAAATGATAGCATGTATTTTTATATCATTTGCAAATAGGTATTGTGAACAAATCCAAGATTTTACAAACATAATCAGCAGAAAATATTTTGTATACTATCATAGAAGATGGTCTAAAAAAAAAAAAAAAGCCTGACCTTTTTAAAATTCTCACTAGGGATATACATAAATAACTTAATGACATGAGAAAATAAAAGCAAAGAGCAAAACATTGTAAGCCTTGGCTGAGGCAAAATACTAAGATACTCCAGGGCTTACAGTAGGAAGTGTGCTGGGCGGAGATGTTCAATAATTGGCCTTTTTGTCAGAAAAAAAATACTTTTTTTTTAAATGGAAAAGGAAAAAATGCTGTTTTTGTTGAAACAAAAGAATAAAATAAAGTTTTTAATTAGTTCAATGTGTTGGATAAAAAGTTTTCTTGATATGATCACTGTATGTTTACTAAACACATCTGCTGTGTGATGCACTGGATGCAATATCATGCATTTAGGGATATTAATCATATTTTCCCCAGATTTCAGCCTTGATGAGGTTTTGTGTGACAAAGACCAGACACACAATGTTACATTTTACATATATCAAGGTCCTACACCAATCCATCTACTGATTAACTACAGAGTAAACAACTGGCTGCTCGATGTACAGTTTTCTACTCATGTAAAGCTCCTTCCACTGGCGCTGCTTTTCTTTGTCTCTGTAAAACAAATAAAAGAAAGGCATTGGGTATCCCTGGGGCCAAGTGCTATAGCAATAAGTGAAGCTTTTCTGCTCTCGGTCTAGTGTCATTTCAGGGGCACTCTGGCAAGGAGAGGTGCTATAACTACCACCTATTAACTGGGGGGGTGTAAGAGACATTAAGGCTGATTCACTGAAGTGAGTTCATTTTTATTGCACGCTTTTTTGCGTTAAAATAGACGTGAAAAATAACGCGCGATTCACTACAGTATTACCGCGTGCGTTAAGTAGCACATTACATGCGTTCATTTACGCGCAACCACATGCGTTCATTTTAACACATACGTTAATTTGCGCGCCGAAATAACACTAACGCATGATTCACAAACACTTAGACGCGCTAAATATCGCATTAGTCTATGCAAAAATTACCACCTACTTGAGGCAGGCGGTAATTATAGAAAAGTACAGTAAATGAGTTTTTTGGCAATAAAATATGGACTTTGCAGTGTTATTTATTCAAGTATGTGTTGGCCCTAGAGTGATGTAGCCTCCAGTTTGCAGGGAAATGGTCATTTTCAGTACAGTAATTTTCCACAAGTAATGGCGTGTATGGCTAACATGGCATGCATTTATTCGCACGACTATTTATATGCGGCTACTATTTATATGCGGTGCGTTGATTAGCGCATGTACTATCAAATACCGCATGAAAATAGTCTTCGCGACTAAAATAATGCTTGCAGTATCACGCGTAAATTAACGCAAGTATCCTTTTAGTGAATCATGCATTAAGTTGCGAAAGTTTAGACGCGGTAAAAATTTTCCCACATGCTATAAATAGCACACGTTTTAACGCACTTTAGTGAATCTGCCCTATTGCCTCTGTGCTCTCAGCTTCTGATGAAGTGGTACAAAGCCACGAAACGTGTCAAGCGAGCTATATAGGACTGTTATGTTTTTAATTTTATTAATAAAAGTGATATTTTAAATAAGGCAATGTTCTCAGTGCTCCGTCTAATATTTTTGCTCTGTGCTCTCATTGTCTGAGCAAACAGGTTTTGTGTGTTATAAGGAGATGTTGTGAAAAGCTTATTTCGGCTAGTCAGTGAGTTTCAGCTTATCTGTTCATTTTGGACCTTGGCCTGGGTACTACATTGTCCAGTTTATTAGTTTCTGCCTATGTTAAATCCCTGGTACTCCACTATCCATTCCCTCCTGATCTGGCTAGCCTCCTGACTACTCTGCTGTCTCACTGTCTTATTGTTTTGTCCTACGTGACTAGTTTATTAGTGCTACAACGAATAGCTAGCTCAGTGGCTCATTGGTTAGGTGAGTACAATGAAACTTAGGTTGGAAACTCTGTGCTAAATAATCTTTCATCATCTTGTAGCCTAAATCGATTTTTCTTTGACTCAATAATGCCACGAGTCATCCTAAACCAAATATTTTTTATCTATAAAATCAAATAAAGCAAAATATTAATTTAGTATCACACAGCAGTTCACTTTCAATTATAGATTTTTTTCTTTTCCTAAATATAATACTTTTGCAAATGCTATGGATCTAAACTCAGACATAAATTCTGAAACACACACAATATCTGCATGGATTTTTGAAACTTTATTTAATTGTCTAAACACAACAGCATCTTCTATTCATAAATATAAAGAACTAGGAAGGAGAAAATATTATTCCTGTTGAACAAAAGTCGTTAACAATTCTTGAATTTTTATGCACTAGTCAAAACAAAGAAAAGGACTGATTATTGAGATTGAATTTACATTTAATTCCTCTCTCCAGCAAAAAGAATATAAGTATTAAGATAGTGCAGTCTGATCAAATGAAAAGAACTGAAGAGTTTTTACTGCAGTAGATTAACCCAATTGTACATTTCGATAGCACAAGGTGCCAATTTACTGTCTTTCCATTGATAGCTTGTCATAGTATCAGTAGAGACTACACTCTTGTCCATCTACACAGCTCTTCAAAACTCCTCCAGCCTGCAATGTCAAGAAAAGAAGTAGCTTTGAAATCTAAATCAAAGAGCAGTGCCCCCTTTAGGGGAAAATGATCAACATATAAAAGGAACTTTCTTTTCTGTTTGCTTCCTTGAAAAAGGATCCCTTGTGTGTCTGGAAAATAATTCTTTTTTTTTTTCCGACTTTCCACGTGCCTGTTACTACCAATGCATCTGAAAACTGTTTTTGAATCTCATAAAGTAAACAAAGAGTGAGCAAGAAGTCCCAGAGAAGTACAGTGTTACAGTCATGCAAGCTCAATATCTAGCTTTTACATCTTTTACAAGGACTATTTCATGTTTCTGAAGGAAATTTGGAAATTAGAAAGTGCTATGTCCCTTCTGTTCTTTATTAGTTTGTACTCTTACAACAAAATGTGATTGGTGTATAATATCACATACATGAACAGCAAACCTTTTTAATGCAGCAGTCAAACAGATTTAGTTCACTAAATAATTGGCCTCACTGGATAAAGTAATTTGCAATTTTCTGTTTTTTTTTTTCTCAAAAGCTCTTTAAATGTAAAGCCAGCTGGGGGCGTGGCTTGCCTTGGAGCTGAATGGCGGTTTGATCACGCTGCTCCGTAAGCATACACCCGATCCAGACAGCAACCGCATTGTTAGAGATGGGCAAACCCCAGAAATCGAGACCGGAGAAGGAGAAGAGCTCGGGGAAAAAACAGCAGATGTCACAGGCTGAGTTAACGCCACTGTTTTTTAAGAGAAAACCCGATCGCTCTGTTTCCAAAATGGCGCCCGCACACGGAGGTATAGAGGAAGAACCAGACACTGTTAGGGAGCCGTCTGACCAAGAGAGCGACTCTGAGGAGGCACCTGACATCCCTACATACCTGGCTAATCTCCCCTCAAAGGCAGATATAAAAGAGATGCTGCAAGAGGTAACAGCCACACTGAAAGAGGAAATACTAGATATCAAGAGAGATATGATATCCCTGTCCACACGTGCAGACGACATAGAGGCAAACCAAAGCAAGCTGACAGCAAACCAAAAAGCTATATACACACACATCCAGCAACAAGATCGCCTAATACTTGAGCTCCAGAGGCAAACTGAAGACCAAGAGAATCGAAGCAGGAGAAACAATATCAGAGTAAGGGGAATACCTGAAACAGTCCAAAATGAGGAAATTCACGCTGTGCTGTTGCAAATATTTAACAGTATCCTCAAGAAGGAACCTGACTCTGAAATCAAAATCGAGCGGGCTCACAGAGTACAGAAACCCAAAGCTGCCCCACTCAATGCTCCAAGGGACATATTATGCTGTTTGCACAACTTTGCCTTGAAAGAGCAAATTTTATTGAAAGCAAGAGACATAAGCAACCTCACTTATGAGGATAATACAATTAAGCTCTTCCAGGACATCTCTAAAACTACTCTCACAAAAAGAAAACTCCTAAAGCCTCTCACTGACACGCTACGAGACAACAATATCCCATACAGATGGGGATATCCCTTTTCGCTCACAGCTACTAAGGATGGAAACCAGGCGATCATTCGCACACCTATGGACACAACCAACTTTATTAAAAAACTCCACCTCGACGAGATGGAACTTCCAGGATGGCTACCAGATCAGGGGAATACGCTGAACTTATCCTTCGAACTACAAGGAGAATGGTCCCAGGCAACCCCCAGACGCACTCCTCACACCCCGAGAACGCCAAGGAACAGGACCAGACAGAGCCAAAATCAATAAGGACGGTAACTTAATTGTCAGGCCCTAATAAGATGCGGTGAGACTGGACAGGAGGGGTAACAACAAATAGTTGACTACCCCCCACAGTCAAACCAGAAATAGAGACAACTGGGTGTCAATATAGGGGTATACCCTCAACACAAACTCCAAGTTTGAGAAAGGTTACTCAAAAAAAAAAAAAAAAAAAAAAAAATGATGACTTCTTATATATATATATATGTTATTATTTGCATTTGTATTTTATACTTACCTCTGTAAAACTTATTGGTTGACACTCCCCTGGCCCAGGACTATTTTGGATATAAGCATTTAAAGAACACAAACCCCATCTCTATCCCACTAGAATTAAAGGGATCGGGAAATGCTTGTAAGATATGGTATTGGAACAACAACCCCACATCTCTCCACCCAACCACGTACCCCCCACGATTAGAGTACTCAGTACTCACGCCGCTGCCAAACTGCACCAGCCAAAGGGCAATGCCCTAGTAAGTCTAATGCGGCAATTGGTGTACACCATACTTGTATATATGTTCCCACAAGTTCATGCCTACCCTCCTTCTAACCTCCCCATACCCCTTAATACAACCCACCAAGCTACCAACAAGTATAAGCGATATGTAAAAGAAAGTAAAGTTACAATATTAAAATGATTGATACGACAATACCAGATATGCTAGAGTGTACAGTGGTGTCTTATAATGTAAACGGCCTGAATGAGCCGATTAAAAGAGCCCAGATTTTTGGCGAATGCAAAAAAGCCGGATATAAAATTGTAATGCTTCAAGAATCCCATTTTAAAGAGAATCATACCCCCAAGATCTGCCTTAAACATTATCCCCATATCTATCTGAGCAATAACCCTGTGAAAAAGGCCACAGGAGTTATTACTATGGTACACAAGGACCTTCCTTTTAAACAAATAGCGACACTAATAGATAAGGAAGGAAGGTATATTCTCCTTAAATGTTACCTAGGAGAATTAATATGCACCTTTGCTAATGTCTATGTACCCAACCAAGGGCAGATCCCCTTTCTAAAACAATTCATGAAGATCTTAGGGAACTTCAAAGAAGGCCTACTTGTATTAGGAGGAGACTTCAACCTAGTACTTAACCCTCTGACTGATTCCTCCTCTGGCAAAAGCAATATATCACATAAAGGCCTAAAAGAAGTTAAAAAAATGTTATCAAATGCACAAATAATAGATCTGTGGAGAGCTCACAACCCCAAAGGAAGAGACTTCACACACTTTTCCAAAACTCATTCTGTTTACTCAAGAATAGATTATTTATTCGCTTCTCAATACTGGCTCCATTTATTTGTACAAACGAAAATAGGCATTGGTACATTATCAGATCACTCCCCACTATCATCAAAGTTTATCATTCCCAAAACAACTAAACCAGAATTTACCTGGCGTTTGAACGACTACCTGTTACACAAAGAGAAGTTGAGAGAACAGATCAAAACAAATATTACACAAATAGTACAAGATAACTCCTCTTCTACAACCTCCCCGGGTACTGTATGGGAGACTGTGAAATGCGTCTTGAGAGGTCAGCTTATATCAATATGTAGCAATCTGAAAAAAGAAAAAGAAAGAGAAATTAATAAACTTATAAAAGAAATAACTTTGCTAGAACAAACCCACAAGGCATCCCTATCCAGCAATAATCTCTTAAAACTAGAAACAAAAAGACTTCAGTTAAAATCAATCCTAGATCAAAAAACCTATCAAGCCTACATGAGATGCAACCACAAATTCTATGAACTGGGTGACAAGTGCAATAAACACTTTGCTAATATAATCAAAAAAATACAACCACAATCCCAAATCAACTCCATTAAAGGAGAAGGTAACACTACTATCTATGATACTAAAGGAATAGCTTCAGCCTTTAAAAACTATTATCAACAGCTATACAAAATCAAAACAACAAATATAACCCAACAAAGCTCAGACAAAATAGATGAGTTTATAAAAAATGCCAAACTACAGCAACTCCCTCTACCTGACGCTGAGCTAATAGATACCCCCTTCACGCTAGAAGAAATAGAAAAATCCATAGAAAATCTCCCAACTGGGAAAAGCCCCGGCCCAGATGGCTACACAGCACTCTATTACAAAAGTTTCAAGAAAGAACTGTCCCCCCTACTTTTGGATTATTTTAACTCCATCACCCCAAATAATGGATTCCATCCACAGGCACAGGAAGCCCACATAACAATCATTCCTAAACAGGGCAAAGACCCACAACAATGTGCCAGCTACAGGCCTATATCCCTAATAAACTTGGATATGAAGCTATATGCCAAAATAATTAATAATAGGATAAAACAACATCTACCTTCCCTGATTCACCCAGACCAATCAGGATTTGTCCCAGGGCGGGAAGGAAGGGACAACACTGCTAAAATAATATCACTCATACATTATGCAAAATCAAGGAAAATCCCAACATTAATCCTAACCACGGACGCTGAAAAAGCCTTCGACAGGGTCTCCTGGGAGTTTCTAGAAAAAACTTTAGCCGGCTTTGGGATAGGTCAAATAACTAGACAAAGGATATTAGCACTTTATCAAAATCCAACAGCAAGAATTAGGGTTAATGGCACACTCTCCCCAACAGTACAGATATTTAACGGCACTAGACAGGGATGCCCCCTATCACCAACATTGTTTGTCTTAGTAATGGAAACCCTGTTAAACCATATAAGAAACAATCAGAATATTTCGGGTCTTGCTATCAAAGGGAAAGAGTTTAAATGTGCCGCATTCGCCGACGACTTGCTATTGTCTGTAACAAAGCCTGCCATCTCCCTACCCAATATAGTTGCCCTACTTAAAACGTACGGAGAACTCTCTAACTTCAAAGTGAATTACTCCAAATCAGAAATTCTGAATATAAATATCCCAGACAAGACAACCACTCCACTAAAACATAGTTTCTCCTTCCAGTGGGCTAACAAAGGAATAAAATATCTGGGAGTTACAATCACGGCCAACCTAAAAAACTGCTATCAAGACAACTATATCCCATTACTATCGTCACTACAAAACTTGCTAAAAAATTGGAATAGATTGCAGCTGTCTTGGTTCGGGAGAATACAGGCTATAAAAATGATGTTTATCCCCAAAATTCTGTACCTATTCCAGGTTTTACCGATCCATATTCCCACAACCTATTTCTCCAATATAAAATCTATGATCACGAGGTATATATGGGGAGGCTCCAATTCGAGACTAAAGTACAATATCCTCACCTTACCGAAAGAAAAAGGGGGCCTCTCTCTTCCAAATGTTTACAGGTACTATATTGCAGCCCACTTAGTACGCACTCTAGACTGGAGAGACAAAACAAAAAATAAAGACTGGTGCACACTTGAACAAACGTTCGCACCATGCCCCTTAGAGAACCTTCTCTGGAGCACCAAAGCAAAGATATCACAACTCTCAGGTGACCACCCACTGATTGAAGCCACACTAAGGGCATGGCAAAAGAATAGAGACACCTGTAGTCTCTCAACCCAACCCCATGTGCTGCAACCCCTATTGAATAACATAGACTTTAAACCCAGCATGGAACCAGGAAATCTTACTAGGTGGAACTTTTGGGGAGACAGATTAACGAGAATCAGTGATTTTGTAAAAGACAACAAGGTAATACCACTAGCGGAAATACAGAAAAGATGGGGACACCACCCCAGAGACAATTGGAACTACAACCAACTGCATACATACATTCAAGCATGCAAAGACAAACAATGGAATAGAACTCTTTCATCTTGGGAAAGAATAATAGACTCAATAGACACAAATAGGACACTGACTAAACCACTATCCACAGCATACAAGATCTTATCAAACTCCTGTGTACAACCCCAAAAAACCTACTGCCAAGCGTGGGAGAAAGAACTTGATACCAATATACCCCCATTTCTATGGGACAAGATCTTTAGATTAACGTACAGAGCATCTAGAGCTTCTAGAACTAATGAAGCAATTTACAAACTGATAACCAGATGGCACCACACTCCAGCTAAATTACACAGAATCTATCCCAACAGTTCCCCTCAATGCTGGAGGTGTAACAACGCTGAAGGCACACACACCCACATATGGCTGAACTGTAAAGAAATAAAGGAATACTGGGACAAAGTTCTAGATACAATAAACTCAATTACCCACCTCTCCCTCAAAATAGAAAACTCCCCTACTATAATGCTATATATTACTCAAGACGGAGACAATACAATAACAGATCCACTTACCTTACACCTCCTACAAGCAGCAAAATCACTGATTCCGCAGAAATGGAAATCCCCAAAACCGCCAACCTACAAGGAATGGCTAACAAAAGTAGAAGAAATAAGAAAATTAGAGGAAATATCACATCTAATACACAATAATAGCAACACTTACCGAAAAACCTGGAACCCCTGGGCAGAATGCCTAAACAAAATGGGTAAATAAATAAATAAAGAAACAGATGCCACAAAACATCACACCTAATAACGTGCTCGACACCACCCCCATCACACAAGGTAACTTTCCTTGGAAAATTAAACATGAATACACACCTGAAGACATTTATCTATGGAAAATGATTGTAAATAGCAATATAGCAAGAACTTGTTGTTAGCTTAGAAATTTTTGACTTTGAATGTACAACATGTTTCTATTTTTATTATGCTCCCCCCACCCCCTCCTCTTCTTTCTGTTTCCCTTTCCCCCACCCTTGTTGACAATCTGAAAAATAAAAAACAAAGAATTTAAAAAAAAAAAATGTAAAGCCAGCTGTATGCAAGAAATATAATGATCAACACATTCCCCATCGGCTATCAGTTTTTTATGGAGGAATTTGATGGGCACTTGGGCACTAAGCATTACTATGAAATAGCTGAATATCGTCATGCCACACTTTGCAATAATAGTAAAATAGGTGTTTTATAGTAGTATCACCTTTACATTTAGGGAGGCATTTATCTACATACTGATTTTCACGGTTTTCGAGTTTCTTGAAACCACAACTAAACTCATTTCCACAAATGTCAGTCATTTATAAAAGATCAAAATTGAAAAAGCATGAGCAAAAAAAAGACTCGGGGGGGAAAAACACAAAAACGCAACTTTTTCATATTGTCACACAAAAACTCCAACTTTTTCCATGCACAGGCTTAACAATTATAGGTAGTGAGGGGAGATATGGGGAGTGAAGTGACATCTAGGAAGTGCTGAATGGAAAGTGAAAGTGATTGTTCCTCAGGCATGGAGGCAGGGCAGGCAATATATGATTGACAGCTGAAATTTTTTACAGGTTTAGATGTTTTAATAAAAATTATAATTTTGGTTTCATTTTAAATTTGCAAGGGGCTTTTATTATACAGCTTTTTATGTGTGAGTGACAGATTTACAGCTGCAGCACAAAAAATGTAGATGAATAATAAAAAAATACATATTGTCACAGAATATGCACTATGCTAAACCACAATGTTAAAAGCACATTATTTATGCCAACCATTCTTTATTATGACATTTATATTACAAAATCATGTTTAAGCCTTAGCCAGTGCTTTGCTTTAAAGCATGACTGTTCTCCAGGTATTTCATAGTACATTTCTTTGGTCTTCTCTATCTATGAACAGGTGGGGGCCCTAGCAATTTAGTTTTGTTTAGAACCGGATATTGTAGCCGGAATGATTAAATTGGATTTATAATGCCAAGTTGCAGTTAACAAAAATAGCTTGCTATAAGAGCCCAGCTTAAATACAGTACCTGCTCTGTTTAGCATGTAAAAGCATATCAAGGTAATGTAAACCGACTGGTATTATAGGTATTGAACCGCAGGCTGTATTTACACCATTAAAGAAATCGAATAAGCTTTAAAGTAATAAAATTCTGAGTATTTAGTTACCAACAAACAGCTGGTAAACACACTGTATTATTTTCGGGGAACAAATGTGTTGCAGGCAAGTCAGCTGCTAAAAATTAGGAAAAATTGATGTTTAAGGAGAAGGAAAGTAATTTTGGCATTTTACTGCCAATAGATTTGCCACATTAGTGCCACCTAGAATGCTTTATTCAGCAGAAAGCTTTACTATACCTGAGTAAAGAGCCCTAGAAGCTCCCTCTGATAGCAGCTGCCATTTTTGCTTGGTCGTGGTAGCTTCCTGCTGCCAGTTATAGCTGTTGGAAGCTCAATTCGCACATTCCTAAGGGAGGGGGAAGTAAGTTCTTATGCATTTTAATGGAAGGAGGGAGCAGGGGAGGGGGAGAGGAGAGAACTGAGCAGACTCATGCCCCAAACCTGAAGGAGCCCTAAAAGAGAGGAAGTCTGACACCGAAGAAATGTTCCCAAAAAAGGAGACAAGAAATCCTGTTTTTTTTAGAGGACTCATTGCAGCTTTTCTGTGAGTGTTTATGGCTGTATTCACAGACATTTTTAATAAAGCTTACTTAGTTTTCACCTTTCCTTATCCTTTATAGGAGCGCTGTCATCAAAAACGACTTTTTTTGCTTGAATATAACGTACATGGTTCTGTAAATCATAGCATTTCACAAATTCTGAAAACATTATAGTCAATGTGTGGCTTGTATATATCTGTGTGTAAAGTAGATGCCATGGTTTGTGATTATTTAATATTCAAATCAATGTTATGAAGCAAATTTGTAGCCAAATCAGTCAGCATGTGTTTTTGTAATTAATTTTACACGTAGTCAGTGTTCACCCATGTTTTAGACTTGTGAGTAGCAGGAGAAGGGGCCATCTGGGTTAAATAATTGAAAATGTTCACTACAACATTTGGTGGTAGCTAGAGGTAGAGAAATAGCTTACAGGAAAGTTCTATATTGTACAACTGTCATTTTCTAGGCTTTGGTGTATATGTTAAATGTTTTTGGTTAAACACAACCTTGCAAGTTACATTTTTTTTTGTATTTCTTTTAGTTACGGCATGCTGCACTGTCAACATAGGAGAATCAGGAGAGTCATAGCAGGTTTCCCAACATCGGTCAGAGCCTACCCACTTTAAAATGTATGGCTATTGACTATGTTCCACAACCCACTAGGGTTGATAACGAATCCAGAATGCTTATTTAAAGTGATTAGGAATGGATTTATAGGCTTAGCACTTAACCTAACAGGCTAAATGAAGAATTGCCACTTAAGAGCACAGTTTAATCCATGTTGGCAGTGCTATATTTCTCTTTTGATGTCGGTGTAGTAAAGCTGTTTATGTTTAAGGCTTTCTGTTTAGCTTGAATACACTATTGAGATAAATTATAGTTATGTATGCAATATTTCTTCATATAGTTTTCATTCCTGTTTGGGGACACAAGTTTTGTTTTATTTGTGGGCTAAACCTAGAGATTATCTGTAGATTCTTAACGTTTATTTTGCAATAAATATGGGCATGCAAATAAACCTGTTCTGGTGTACCTACAAAATGCAATACATTTATATACTCGTTATTCCTCTGGATCTTCTCACTCTTGTGCCCAATGGGTTGGTGTTGCACATAAAATAAACAAGATTTGTAGTATGTGGGGGAAGTTAAATTTTTTAGAAATAAAACTTATTGGCCTTTGAGACTAAGGGGGTTATTAATCAACATTTTTTTTGTTATGTAGGGGTTTTTTCTTGCACTAAAAATTAATTTTGAATAATGGTTTAAAAACATTCGATATTCGATATTTATTTATTTATTTTTTTAAAAAGTGAAAAACAAAGGCAAAAATTTGGCTCGAAAAAAAATTAAGACAAAAATGTCGCTGAGAAAAGAAGTCGCCACAAATAAATTAAAAAAAGCCTATTGATTGTAATGCATAGGAGTAAGAAAAAAAAGTTTGCGAGCAACTGAAAGACATGTTGACGTGACAATGCGTATTGCAAATTTTTTGCGGTTTCACAAATTTTGTAGAAGTTTCGCAAATTTTTTAGTGAATCGTGACAGATTTGATCATCTCTAATCGTTTCATTACATTGTTACAGTCAATTACTCAGTAAACTATTTCCAGGGGATTTTTTTATTCCTTGAAGAGAAAGAATAGACTTATCACATTGTGGATGATTTAAAGCATTTATATAACTATTCATAGTATATATTATAGACTTATATTTTACAAACTGTAGTCACTGGCTAAAAAGGTGTATGCATTTATGATGTAATAGATACAACTATGGACGCATTAACCCTTTAAGTGCCAGCCGAATTCGTCATTTCAGTTCCCCCCAGTGCCAGATGTTTTTTAAGCATTTTGTACTCATTCACTTTAAAAATGTTTTTTGGTAGGAAAACCTCCATGAAACTAGGGAAATTATATATTGTTTTTTTCGTCACTAATTGGGCTTCGACATACATACCAAATTTTATAATTTTTCTGGAGATATGATGTGTATTTTGGGTGAAATATGTAAAAAAAAAAATAAAATTATGAAAAATTTCTGTATATTTTGAGTTTTTTTTCCATAGAAAAGTTAATTTTACACACTTTTTTTTGTTGTTTGTAAAAGCCCTGATACTCCCAAGTCCAACGATACCAAATATGTGGTGGTACCCCACAGTTCCTGTCCAGAAGTAACCCCCAAACTAAAGCAATACTTAGTACAATATCACACCAGAACAAAGCGGAAAAGCGCTTGTAACAGTTGATGCAGCATAACTTATATGTAAATCTAGAATATCCCCTCATGTTTGGTATCTTTAGAAACTACAGACCTTCAGGTTTCCAGGTGCAATGTAGTTTTCACTCAAAAGCCAAATACCTTTTGTCAGTGCATTGTGAAATTTGGAACTTTTTTTGACATTTTTTTTTTTCTAAAACGTAAACTTGGACGCATGATCAAATGTGGATTTGACAAAAAAAAATTTCATAAAAATTTTCTAACAAAGGCAAATTTGAAAGACAAACTTCTCCTGAATAAAATGATGCCCCATATGTATGGGTGCACATAAAGACATGGGCATCAAACACTCCAAAGCAGGGGCAATGCACAAGGGCAATTACAGCTAAAAATGTGGGTGCTGTGCTCCATGTGCACTACCTGCAGTTTTTCAGTGTTAACCCCCCCTACTTGTGAAATAACCCCCACAAACTATATATGTCTGAAAAGTGCACACCTTCAGCTATTCAGAGACACCACTCTCCTCTTTCTACATGGAAAATTGTGGCCGCAGTCCCTTGCAGAAGTCAGCGCTTTGGTCAGAAATCAAGAAAAAAACAGATACAAACCTAGATTTCTCCCCAAAATCTTCATGGCAACTACTAAAAACTTACTAAACATCAATCTGCAAGTTCCCCTGAATAAAACGATACCCCATATGTATGGGTGCACATAAAGACGTGGCCACCAAATGCCCCAAAACAGGGGCAATGCATAAGGGCAATTTCAGTTGAAATTTTGGGGGCTGCACTCTATGTGCACTTCCTGCAGTTTTTCAGTGTTAACCCCCCCTACCTGTAAAATAACCCCCACAAACTATATATTTCTGAAAAGTGCACACCTTCAGCTATTCAGAGACGCCACTCTCCTCTTTCTACATGGAAAATTGTGGCCGCAGTCCCTTGCAGAAGTCAGCACTTTGGTCAGAAATCAAGAAAAAAACAGATACAAACCTAGATTTCTCCCCAAAATCTCCATGGCAACTACCAAAAACTTACTAAACATCAATCTGCAAGTTCCCCTGAATAAAACGATACCCCATATGTATGGGTGCACATAAAGATGCAGCCACCAAATGCCCCAAAACAGGGGCAATGCATAATAATGGGGCTGCAATTTATGTGCACATCTCAAAGTTTTTCAGACAAAATTGCCCCTTACCTGTGAAAAAACCCATATAAACTATACATTGAAATAGACAACTTCAGCTATTTAGAAACACCATTCTTGGTTTTCTACAGGCAAAATTGTGGATGCAGTTCCCTATACAAGCTGGACTTTAGTCTGAAAAAAAATATAAAGTTAGATTTCTCCCCAAAATCTCAATGGCAACTATCAAAAAACTTGCTCAGTATCAATTAGCAAGTTACCCTGAATAAAATTACACCCCATATGTCTGGTTGCACATAAGTACATGGCCGCCAAACCTGAAAATGCATAATATTGGGGCTGCACTCTATGCACCCCTTGCAGTTTTTTAACTTTAACCCCCCCCCCAAATAAACCCCTAAATTGTACTTTACTCACCTATTTCAGTTTAGCGGAGCATCTTTGATTTGAGTTCCATCTTTCCTGTGGTGTTATGATACCAGTTTTTTGCTTCTTCCTACACTACTTTAGAAATGACAAAATCTGCACCACATTTAGAAGGATATTTGCCAAAAAAATCCATAGTAATTTGGCCCATAAATGATGCAAGTGTCCTTAGAAGTTGCACTAAAGGTGCCAACAATAAAGCTTGGGGCATTAGCATCAGAGATAAAATTATGTGCACAATTACGTGCCGTGCAGCAGTCACCAGTGGCACACCAGTATTACACAAAGTTTTTATATTTAGAGAGCCACTGCAACTTGTGTAACCTAACCAGAACATACAGTAGATATTCAATTTGTACTACAAGCACAAAAAACCGTAATGTATCTGTCATCCTGTGCTCAAGAACCTTTGCAAAAAACTTAAGGCCTACACTTACAGTAGTTAAATGCTGCCCAGAAATACAAAGTAATATACAAAACTATGCACAGATAACTGCGCTGACAGGCATGCTTTTGAGGTGCCAGTAAAAGGACTTGTGGCATCAGCTTTAGAGATAAAAACATCTCATTGATTCATCACACACCACAAGTTTTATCATGCGCCCTGTCAGTCACCCAGCACCTCAGTTCGCTATACCAACAGCACAATACAAGTCCTACCCCATAACCAAAGAAACACTGCAACTAGCCTGAATAACCATAGCTCAAACACAAAAATCTGAATGCCCAAGAACAAGTCTAAACAACCACAAGCTACAAGCACACACTGTTTTTCTGACAACCTGTGCAAAAAACAAAATCACATACCATAAAACCCTACTTTACTAAAAAAAAAAAAAACTTTTGCCAATAATATGACACACCTTACCAAACTTTTCATCACATATATCTATAACCTAGTTAACTCAATAAATAAAAAACAGCGTCACTTTGCCAGCACAGCTAAGTTTGGAGGCCTGCAACCTTGTGCATAAAAACCTAGAACATGCCAAGTCCACTATTCTGATATGCTAAATCCTTATTCCACCAACAAACCCAGAGAACCATAACCTACCTATAAAAACACAAAATTCAAGTCCTCTCATAGTGTACCACAGTATGGTACACTTCAAAACATGGGTGGAAACACAAAGCAGGCTTGCTAGGACACTTGGGACAATAATACCGGACATCTCGCCTAACACCCTTGGAACGGCAAACCTTACATTTTCTCTGGGCATATCTTTTATTAGGTGTTGGTGGAATTTGTGCTATAAAATGCTTACCCACCATTCGGGCAACATTGTCATTACCTGGCATGTCAGGAACCTCCTCTACATCACCAAACAACAAGGCAGGGAGCAACTGCAGCAAATAATTATAATAAGACAATCTGGGGCCTGGTACTGCCGCCTTGTAAACGACATAAGAATTATAAAGGGCCATTTGGATCATATAAATTGCTGCTTTTTTGTACCAGGCCCTGGTTTTTCGGGTGGCATTATAATAATGTTGTATTTGGTCGGATTTATCAACACCACCCATATGCTTACTATATTCTTTACTACACAGGGGCTTTGTTTTTGAGGGCCTACCGCCACTTCTGTGTTGGACAATCATGGTCTCATCGTGGATAGTAGTAAGCATGAGAACAACTTTGGTGTCTGAATATTTTATGGCCAAGAGCTCATTGCTTCTTAGAGCATGTACTTCTCCACGCTTCAGTTTCTTATCCAGCAATTCCCTGGGCAGTCCTTTGCGGTTACGGTTGACTGTGCCGCAGGCTGGGGTGTCCAAAGAATTTAGGGCTCTAAATAAAGGGATGCCTGTGTAAAAGTTATCCACGTATAAGTGGTAACCTCGGCCCAGCAGTGGAGTTATGAGCTCCCAAACAATTTTACCACTGGTAGTCAAGTCAGTGGGACAACCGGGGGGGGTCCAAATTAGTGTCCTTTCCCTCATACAGCATGAAATAACTAGTGTAGCCCGTGCTGCTTTCACAGAGTTTGTAAAATTTAATCCCATAGCGAGAAGAGCAAAAGGGACTCATCTACACAGACATTTTGGGAGGGGGTGTAAACCTCTGCGAAGCGCTGAGACAGGCTATCTATAAGGGGCCTCAATTTATAAAGCCTGTCATAACCGGGCTCATTAGGGGCAACAGCCGTTGTGTTGTCGTTAAAGTGAAGAAACCGCAATAAAATTTGATAACGGTTTCTTGCCATAACGGCTGAAAAAAGAGGGATGGAAAGGACTGTATTGGTATCCCAGTAGGAAGCTAAAGAATTACGTTCTACGAGTCCCATTGCCAATGTAAGAGCCAGGAATCTTTTTATTTCGTTTATATTTGTGGGATACCATGCCTGGGCTCTTGAAAAACCCGGTAAAGGGTTGCTGGCAAGATACTGCTCAGCATACAAATTTGTGTAACGGACCATGTCCTGTAGGATGGCCTCTGTAATATAGAGATTAAAAAAATCTATAATTTCAAAATTAGTGGTGTCCACACTGAGGCCAGGGACTGCAGTGAAAGGGGGAATTTCAGGGACATAATTACAGGGATGCCCCCACGCAGGCTCTCCAACTGCTGCATCAGTGCTACCCTCACCCTCTTCTACATCCATGGGTACATCTTGGGCACTACCACTAGCCTCTGCCTCTTCAGCAGTAAGCGTGCCACCACTACTAAACTCTGCGCTAACCGTGTCACTATCCTCTATCTCTGATTCCTCAGTAGAGTGGTCAGATGGCACATACTCAGACCCAGAATCGCTAAATTCTTCTGAGCTGGAGTCCATGCAATACCTAGCAGCTTCCTCTGTGCTGTAAAACCGTTTGGCCATTGTGCCAGAAATATACAGACAACTACAAATCTAGCAATCAGCAGGCAAAGTCAAAACAAGCAAGCAAAAAAAAAAAAAAAAAAAAAAAGCAAGACAACACTTGTAATGATGTAATAATGTAATAGGAGAACACTTGTAATAGGAGAAGCTAGAAAAAAAAAACTCACTGTAACCTTTTGATAAACTCAAGCCAGCAAGAGATGACCAGGAGTTAACCTTTGGCAATAGAAACTACCAGAACAATCTGAACTTAGCACCTCTGGACCTTTCTAGAACAACTGAAATCAAATGGAATAAAACCACTAAAAGCAATCAAAGAACAATAATTGCAATGAAATCAGTGGTCAGAGCCCTGGATCCACTAATGTCACTGCAAAAGCAACCTTTTTTGGGGCACTAAACACACAATAAAGAACAATGCAAAGATAAAACACCATAAAATCAGTAAAACCCAATAAAACCACCTAAACCAACAGAAGAACAATAATTGCAATGAAATTGGTGGTCAGAGCCCTGGATCCACCTATGTCACTACAAAAGCAACCTTTTTTGGGGCACTAAACACACAATAAAGAACAATGCAAAGATAAAACACCATAAAATCAGTAAAACCGAATAAAACCACCTAAACCAACAGAAGAACAATAATTGCAATGAAATCGGTGGTCAGAGCCCTGGATCCACCAATGTCACTGCAAAAGCAACCTTTTTTGGGGCACTAAACACACAATAAAGAACAATGCAAGGATAAAACACCATAAAATCAGTAAAACCGAATAAAACCACCTAAACCAACAGAAGAACAGTAATTGCAATGAAATCGGTGGTCAGAGCCCTGGATCCACCAATGTCACTGCAAAAGCAACCTTTTTTGGGGCACTAAACACACAATAAAGAACAATGCAAGGATAAAACACCATAAAATCAGTAAAACCCAATAAAACCACCTAAACCAACAGAAGAACAATAATTGCAATGAAATCGGTGGCCAGAGCCCTGGATCCACCAACGTCAATGCAAATTCAGCACCCAATAGCAATACAAAAGTTACAGTGCAATAAAAACAGAAATCAATTATGAAAATGCCAAAAAAAACACTAAAATGCAACCAAATAAATCAGATAATTATAGAGCAAGATCAGAAATAAAGTTTTAGTAAAAAAAAAGACTGCCAAAGAAAGCAAAGAAAGAAAGAAAAGAAAAGAAAGAAAGTTTTTTTTTTTTTTCTAAGTGTAAGTGTGTGTGTAAGTGTCTGTGTGTGCTTGGGAAAGTTGTAAATAAGTGTGTATGTGTGTAAAAGTGTAATAATGACAAAGATAGAAGAAATGGAAAAAAAAAAAAAAAATTTTTAGACAGTTGAGATAAAATAAGCAAAATAAACAGTGGTTAGAGAGTTGTAGTTCAGCTCACACAATGCAGGCAGGCAATCAGGGCGACCAATCCAGCAGGAAGGCAGCAGGGGGGCTCCAGCAGTCACACGTGCACAGCAGGAGTGAAGAGGCGACGCGGGGGCGGCGACATTTAAAGGGACAGCAGTGGACACGTCATCAATGCGTGTCCACTGCTGTCATTGGCTAAGGGACCGGATCGGTGCGGCTGGGCGACCGGATCGGTGAGTATGTCCATTCTCGCTCGTTGCCTAGGGGGTTGTGCAGGCTTTACAAGCGCTGCGCTGCTTTAAAAGCGAGCGCAGCGCTTGTAAACCCGATAGTGCCATAGGACGTAGATTCTACGTTCTATGGCACTTTGGTCCTTTAGTGCCTAGGACGTAGAATCTACGTCCTATGGCACTAAAAAGGTTAAATAAAAAATCCGAATGTTTATACAGATGCAGCCAGCAAGTTTTCCCATTTTGTCTCACCATGTCCAGACACCATTTTTGAGTGTTAAATCCTGCCTGTAAACTTGCCAGCAAAACACAATAGAAAATGCCATACACCATGTGCTACCAGGTGGTGAATTTTGATACCCCCCCAGCTACAAAATCTTTCCCACAATGAATATAATAATGATTGTAAATTAAGATATCTGCCTTTATATAAAAAACGGTCTGCATATTGTACAGCTTTTTCAGTCATGGAGGGGTTTCTAACATGGCAGGCTAGAGTTCTGGCCATTATGTTAGACATCTGTCCACTCCAACCTTTATAGATTACATGTTTGCCTAACTATATCACAAATAATTTTTATTCCATTTTACCCAGTTTCATGTTTACACTGAGCTGTTCCTTTAAGAACCAGGGTTGCTGTGTGAATTTAACAAGCCTGGGAGATTAAACTTAAATCAGTTTTGGTTCTTTATACAGCTGCACACGCAACATTCCACTACTTGGAACCACAAATGTAATTATCTTTAATGTGTTCCTTAAAAAAAAGATTTGGCAAGTGCCAACAAAGGATTGTTGTGCATTTGAGGAGGGTACATAAAATTGATACTATGCTGCCATTTTGTACCTGATATTAACATTGTACTGCTTTTTAAGCAAGTAGTTCTCATTTTTAAAAATCATTTCCTTTTTCTCTTTAAAGTGATACTGACACTAAAAAACTACTCTTCAAAATATTTACATACATAAAAGTTACCTATAGGTCATGCTAATGCTGCTTTTGTAAGTAATTGTTACTTGAAGTTCCTTAACCTGACTGTTTTGCCAACCTGACTGTCCCTTCTCAGCCTGTCAGTTACAGCTTCTAATGCTAACGACCTACTGCTGCACAAACATGGCAGCCCCCTCATAGAGTAACATGGGGGATCAGATAGGTAATGTAAAAGCATCGGGCAAATACTTTATGGCAAAATTATAAAGAGCATGGTAAACACAGATTTAATGTCTGCTGTCGGTATTTCTTTAATAATAAAACAGTACCTTGTACTTGAGGATAAATAAGCTGCATAAATTCATATTGGTGGCAAAACAATCCTGCAGGGTTTATTTAATTTTTAAATTATTTTTAGAAGATTTTTAGATGGTGATCAAAATACAGAAAGATCCCTTGTCCAGAAAACCCCATGTCCCTCCAGTACAACTAGTACAACTTTATGCTATTTATGAAATTGTATTATTAGGGATGCTGCTTTATCAGATATAGGCATAGGATCTATTATCCAAAATGCTTGGAACCTGGACTTATCTGAATTTTAAAAGTAAGCTGCCTATGCAGTGCGTGTACTGTAAGTACTGTGCACCATTTGTTTTTGTAGAAGAATTATTTAGAGAACAAGACACTAACAAGATATCTTCAGCACATTTTAAGCCAATGCAACAATTAACCCATGGCCTTACACTCTACTATGCCCTAACAGGATCAATTTAAAAAGAAGGCAAAGATCTGTCTCTGAGCCAGTTTTATAGATTAATCTTTAGAATACTGATGCCAAGTTTTTGTTCAAAATTTTAGGCTCCTGACTAGTTAGATAACCAGTAGAAAACATCCAGATCTTTCTGAAATGCCAAATAAGTTGAGTCTATAAAATGAATGTTGTATGTATGTATGTATTTTTATTTATATAGTGCTACTTATGCATGCAGCTCTATACAGCAGGATAATAAAACAATAGAACAAACGGGTTAATACAATAACATATAAAGTACAGTTACATTAATATTTAAGTGCTAAGTATTAGAGACAACCCGGAAGGAGGTCACTGCCCCGTTGAGCTTACATTTACAGAGGGGAGAGTAACTTACAGACACAAATAGGAAGGCAGTGTCCGGTGGTTGTCACTGCATTACATATATATATTATACTGTATGTGCCAGAACTGGGTAAGATGTCATGCAATTGTCCCAAGAGGAAGTATTTCACTTTAATTCTGGAGAGACTGGGGGGATCCACTCAGGAGGAATTCAGGAACGGCATTCTAAATCTAAGGAGCAGCAAGGCAGGAAGGTTTAAGGCAAGAAACATCAGCGCTAGTGGGTGCAACCAAGCAATTACTTTAAGAATAATAAGCCAAGTTTTCCGGTAGGCATGGATTTGCTGCAAAATTCCTCATTCCGCCATTGGCGAATGTTTTCGCAAAACTGCTGGAAAAATTCACAGCGACAAAACATTTGCTGAGAAGAAAAACTACCATTGACTTTATTGTATTTGGAGTGAAGGAAAAGTGGGTTGCGTAAAAAAATCATGCGCGTAAAAAAGTAGCCGCTTTTCATGATATTCTCGCACATTTTCCAGCAGTTACGAAATTTTTCGGCGTAGCAAAACAGGACAGATTGGCTCATCACTATTTAAGATCAGTGAAGTAAAGAGGAATGAAGGGCTTTATCAAGGATACAAACCTGAATGTGTTGGTGGTTCCATGTTTATAGAATTTGGATATTAAAGCTGATTAAATATCTTAATATAATATTTATATTATATATGTAACAAAATAAGCATATATTTAACACTATGGCTAAAGGTGCAAGGAAGGAAGGTTTTTTAACCACCAAACACTTCTGAGGAAGTGGTGTTTTAACCACGAAACGCGTTAAGCCAAGGGGTGAATATGCTCTGGTTTATTTTTAATCAATGGAAATAAAGGTATGATTTTATAAGCTATCCTGTGCTGCTTTTTTACAAATTCTTTTGGAAACTTTTTGGCCTTATCGGGGGCGGCATCAAGCATGGCAGCACGGAAAAGCCCTTTGTGGTTGGCTATCCTGGTGAGTGCTCCCCTTTCTATTTTTAAAGGCGCAAGGAAGACCACTCTGTTCAATGTAAACTGGCACATATTTGAGACCCAATTTAGCTTAGAAAGTCAGACTGAAGGATAGATCAGCTGCAAAGTAAACCTGATGTACAGATGGATGTTGAACACAAACTCGCAGTATAGGTATGGGATCCCTTATCCGGAAACCTGTTATCAATAAAGTTCAGAATTACGGAAAGGCCATCTCCCATAGACTCCATTATAAGCAAATAATTCTAATTTTTAAAAATGACTTAAGTTATGGACATCCAACTTACGGAAAGATCCCTTATCCGGAAAACCCCAGGTCCCAAGTATTCTGGATAACAGATTCCATACCTTTAGCATCTTCCCTTTTTTTTATAACTCATGTTAATGTTTTTATAAGGACAGATGTGGTACAAATAATACTCTTTTCTCTCTGATGCAATATACGTAAGTAAGAACTGATGTCATGTGATAGCAATATTTCTTCTACTAATACTGTATATAAAAAATGGAGATTATTGATGTAATATCATTATTTCATACATGACTTCAAAATAAATATTTTCTCAAATAATACTTAATTGTTTTCAAGAACTGTGGTTGTGTACTTCTATCAATCTGGTGCACAGTCAAAAAACATGGAATTCATCATTTTGTTGTTAATTGACACCTACTAAAAGCCAAAACTTCTCTGATTCACTTACTGTTTTGTTTCTTGGATGCCTTTATTGGCATTAAACTATAAACACCAGCCGGTCATAATTAGAAACATGTGAGCTGGATAGAGTTTAGTTTGTCATTATGTTTCAGGTTTCACATCCAAGAAGCTGACTAGTAGTTTAATAATGGTCTACTAATCAGATTTATTGCTCAGTTCAGAGGTTCATATATAACATTTTCCCATGGTTTACAAGCAATTCAATCTAAAAGCAAAAGTGAACATACAAAGGTGTATTTCTGGGATTATTTTCAAAGAGTTGGATAAACCAAAACTGACAAAGTGGAGTTACATTTTAATAAATTGTCTCCTTGTCACTGAAAGACTGAAATTTAATTTCAGTATCCGCTGTAAATGATATGGTGGCTTATTGAAGGAAGTATATCCTAACTGTTAATGTAAGCCTAACGTTGTTTGTTTTAATTAAAAATAAAAAAAGTTAAAGGTAAAAACTAAGCATTATTAGAAAATTTTGTGTAAATACTGCCATAAGCACTCACAGAAAAGCTTCACTGAGTCCTCTATCAAAAGAAACACAGGATTCCTTTTTTGTAAACATGTTCTTGGGGTATGTAACTTCCTCTCTCAGAATCCTTCATTCCTGGGTCCAGAGTATGTGTACTATAGTTCTCTCCTCTCTCCCCTCTCCTGCTCCCCCCTCCCTCAAGAATACATAACTACCTCCCCTCTCCCTTAGGAATGTGCGATCTGAGCTATAACGCTAGAGCTATACACCAGGAAGCTATGAAGACCAAGTTAAAATGGCAGCTGCCTTCTTAAGCAAACAGAAAATGCTTCTAGGGCTCTTTAATCAGGTATAGTAATTCTTTCTGCAGAATAGTGTTCTAGGTGGCACTAATGTGGCAAATCTATTGGCAGTGAAATGCCAAAATGACTTTCCTTTAAGCAGGTATGACACTCATTTTAATTACTACGATCTATTAAAGGAAGACATTTCAAACTTTAAAGGTTATCATGAAGACCCAGCATAAACATTTCTGGGATCAGTTTTTGAAGTTAAGACCCAAATGATAAGAATGCAGATAATGGATGGAAGGAGTTTGTTTCATATTTTACTTTCCTCTGGCTGCTCTGTCTGAAAAAATGAGGTCCACACAAATTATATGGCTTAAGCACATAACAAATTATGCTAAAGAATTAAGAATCAGTATAATGTGTAATTTTTAAAATTCATATTTTATATTGCTATATCTTATATAGACATGGCTGCTATCGGTTAATAATGGTCCCTGCTGAACAGCTTCCAGTGAGAACCTTATTATTCTGTATGTCAGAAACACAAGCAAAGTTGTTATCACGTCAACAGACAACTGACAGCCAGTACCACTTGCAATTTTGAGTTATATTTGTGTTCAACACTCAATTTTTTGCATGTGGATGAAATTAACATTTAAAATAACTACTTTTATTGATTAGATGGAAGATACTAAATACCTTCTATAAACATTTGCATATAAATAAACTGAGCATGTATGCTTCAAATAAGAAGTCCAATACAACTGTCAGAGCTGCCAATAAAAGTATTGAGTCATTTCACAGCCTATTATCAACATCTTTATAATTTATTTAGATAGCAACAGCAAGATATGCAGTTCTCTACAATACTGTTATAACAAAGATTAACAATAAATTCATAAACCTTCTGGACCAAACTGTAGAGAGCTTCAAATTGGATTTTTAATCTTCCCATGGATCAGTTAGAAGGTAGAAAATGATTCTTCTGGTTTAACTATATTACTATGTCATCAAGGGCTAAAGCATAAGCAGAATACAGAATATTAAAAAGGTGGATCCTGGGGAAACATTTGAAGGTTTTTGGATGGGAGGATTGTAAACAAAATGTAAAGAGTGACAAGAAAGCCAAGAGAAATTAATTGTTTAGCTAAAAATGAGACAATGTAATTAGAGTGGGTTACTTGCGAGCAGAAATGTATGAGTATTGTAGGGAAGGGTTGCAGTAATTAGTGATAGTGATGGGCGAAAACATTTTCCAGGCATGGATTCACGGTGAATTTCCACGTTTCGCCATTGGCGGATTTTTTCGCATCAAAAGAATTGTCATCTGGGTCAAAAGAATTGTTGCGCGTCAAAAAGAATTGTTTCTCTCATCAAAAGAATTGTCTTGCACCAAAATGAGTTCTCTCTCATCAAAATAATTGTCTCACTTGTCAAAGGAATTGTAGCGTGTCAAAGAATTGTCGTTAGCGACAATTTTTTTTTTTTGACACGCAACATTTTCACCATTTCACAAATCTTTAGAACGATTCGCAAATTTTTGAGCAAAGCCAAATGGGACAGATTCGCTCATCACTAATGAAATTTGCGAAACACGGGAAATGATGCACGTCAAAAAAACTTTCACCCCTTTATTGTAGTGGGCTCATTCTTGCATGGTGTTTAGGCATGCAAAGCCCTGATTTAATTGGGTCCCCTGCCTTTTTCCCCTTTTTATGGAAACAGTTAGGATAGCATAAAAAAATATATAAATGGAATACCAAGAGTTAAAATATCACAAAATATTATACATACAGTATGGAAAAGTTATTTCTTTAAAAACCACCAATGTTTGCCACAAGGGATGAGAATTTTTTTTCGCCAGACATGGATGCGTGGTGAATTTCTGCGTTTTGCCATTGGTGGATTGTTTTGCAAAAAAATTTGATGCTGAAAAAATCGTGCTCGTAAAAAAAAAAAATTGGCATATGCAACAAATTTTTTTTGCTGCTTGTCATTTTCCGCATTTAGCAAATTTTTTGCCGTTGCATGAAACTTTCCGCAGTTTCACACATTTTTCACCGAACTGACACGGGACATATTCGCTCATCCCTATTTGCCACTAGTACATACAATTTATACATTGAGTTGGTATCTAGATGATATTGATTACTGTATGCTCAGATTTGATGGGAAAACCCCTGCCACTAATCCCCATATCACCGATTCACTCCACTTTAGGTACAGGATCCCTTATCCAGAAACCAGATATCCAGAAAGCTTCGAATTACGGAAAGCCTGTCTCCTATAGACTCCATTTTAATCAAATAATTCAGAATTTTAAAACTGATTACCTTTTTCTCTGTAATAATAAAACAGTACCTTGTACTTGATCCCAACTAAGATATAATTAATCCTTATTGATGCAAAGCAATCATTTTGGGTTTAAATAATGTGCAGACCCGGTGTGTTGGAAGCGCATGAAAAATAAAAAATAAAAATACAAAATAGTGCAATATGTTTCAAAAGTTAATGAAACTGAAATGAAAGAGTTATGCCTATAACTCCAAATAATAGCAAAGTGCACATAAAATATACAAATGGCAGAGTGGTGTAGTTGCACACTCACCAGATGGTAGTTAAAATATGCAGAGGTAAATGAAATCCACTGTTGATAGAGGTAGGTTCAAGATCTCCATTCAGTTTGGGAAAGCAAAAGATAAAAACAGAATATAGTGTAATACCCTTTATTAAAAATAGTCCTGCTGCAGTACAGGCTACTTGGATCTGGATAAGAACAAAACTGAATGGAGGTCTTGAACCTACCTCTATCAACAGTGGATTTTATTGCAATTTGTATATTTTATGTGCACTTTGCTATTATTTGGAGTTATACGCATAACTCTTTCATTTCAGTTTCATTAACTTTTGAAACATATTGCACTATTTTGTATTTTTATTTTTCATGCGCTTCCAACACACTGGGTCTGCACATGTTTTAATACCCATCCAAGAGGGGTATTTTCTTTGGAGGAAGCAGCAGGAGATTTGAGCACCACGCTTATTGTCTACATTGAAGACTGAAAGCAATTAAGCACGAGGACACCTATAGCGCTGAGTATCACTCACAAACCTGGGTTTAAAAAATGTTTTATTGATTTTTTTGTAGACATAAGTTATGGAGATCCAAATTACGGAAAGACCCCTTATCCGGAATACCCTTGGTCCCAGGCATTCTGGATAATGGGTCCTATAACTGTACAACTTCCACAGAAACTACTAAACATACATAGGGGTTCCAAAAAATGACCTATAGGTAACTTTGAAAATACATTCATATTTTGAAGAGTAGTTTTTTAGTCAGTATCACTTTAAGAATGCTTAATTTGATCCTCATGCTGTTAAATTGCACATATGTTTGTCAGAGAGGAAACTATATTCATAAACTGACTTTGACTTGTAGTTCTTTTAGATGCAAGTGAAAAATGTTCATAGCTATTGATTACTGATATTAAGGTTCTATTAATCTTACCTTATTCCTAATTAAAATGGCATCCAAAGTACTTCCCAGCTCCTTCCCATGTGATTGAGGGTCTAATATACAAACATGGATATCATTTATGATAGGTCATAATTTACTCAACAGTGTAATACATTTTCTTTGTAATCAATTCAAGGTATTAGCTGTGTAAGCATGTATAATACCCATACTGACTTCTCATAAACGTTACAGTAGTCATAGTACAGTATATTGCATTTGTCTAAATTGCCTTTACTGAGAAAAATGCCATAAGTCCACATAAAGCAGATGCCCAAGGATAGTAAGTGATCAGCACACAAGTTTATTGAGAACATCCCCATGAACTATTGCTTATTGTACAAACTCACACCTTACAAAGTATTGGAGCAATATTTAACTCCTGGAAATGGATTAAGCCGCTCCTTAGAATAAAACATATTGATGCAATTTGTTCTTAGAGTTCAATGCCTATTGTTCTTTACAGCTACATGCGATATTTATTAGTGTAGGCTTTTGTATAAATTACTTTGTCCATCCAAGAGGATTTTTACAGGCTAGGAAAAAAGAAAGCATAACAGAGGAAAAAATAAGAGGATTAGTGTAGCAGAACTTTGAACACTTCAGAATTACAGCTTGAAATAATTAGGAGAAATGTACAAAAAGCCCAGAGGGAGTATGTTACCCTTTTGCCAGATTTGCTTAACTGATGATACAGCAAGTTTACAGGAAATGATTAGGAATCTGGGTGAGGCTCTGTGTTCTGCATTTGAGTGACTCATTTGTATAATACAATCAAATCAATATGTCTGAGAATAGTTAGTTTTTTTATCTAGATTAAATATAAAGAATACATATTTATCCTATTCAGTTATTGCTAAAATGATCATCATATAAATTCATTTAAAGGGATACTACCGTCATTTTATATTATCATATAGTTGCCAAAACCATAAGAAAGCACAATAGCATTTTTATTTTTTAGTGAGTATTTTATTCAAAGCATTTAAAGTTACATACTAAAGACTTGGCTTTACTATATCAGGGCTGTACATTTGCTAAGAAAACCTTTACACTTACAACTAGTGATGAGCGAATCGGTCTGAAAAGAGGGCCCTGGACTTTTCCTGGTACACTGGTGGGCCAGTCCAACACTGGTACAGGGTCTCCTTTATTGTATTTTGTTAGTAATGAGCGATTTTTTCACCAGGCATGGATTCGCAGTGAATTTACACATTTCTCCATTGGCAAATTGTTTCACAAGACTTCCGTGAAAATTTGCAATTGAAATGGGGTTTTTTTCTTGATACACAAATTGTACTTTTAGACAGTCATTTCAAGATACGCTTGGTTGTACAATAAAGGAAACATCTTTTAAAAATCTGTGTATGGCCACCTTTAGTTGGGATCAATTACAAGCTGCTGTTTTCTTATTACAGTGAGAAAATAATTTTTAAAAATTAGAATTACTTGCTTAAAATGGCATCTATGTAGGATGGACTTTTCATAATTTAAAATGTTATGGACAACAGGTTTTTCCGGATTGGCAATCCCATACCTGTGCTTTCATGTCCCCATTTTCAATTCTGTCATCTGTCACATATGAAACATTTTGCTGAATGTCACTACCTAATAGCTATTACTATTTAGTAGTCTTTATTTTTCACATTGGAAGCAGGATGTTTTGGAATCAATTTCAAGGGTGTAACTGCTGGACATGAATAAAATATGCAGCCACACCACACTGTTCATTTGAAGCAGGAAATGCAAAACTAAGTGGAACATAGTGTGTGTCTTTGTGTGCCCACGCTTATCTGTTTCTGTATGTGTTTGTGTGTGTGTATTACTTGCAAACACAGCTCAAATAAACCTGGCAAACAAAATGACTGAATATTATTCCACTGTTTCTTTTAAAACGTAATTATTTTCTGTTTTATTGCATTCCTCTCTTCCAGCTCTTCATAACTTTTTTTTATTATTTACATATTAAACACCAAAATGTATAAAAGTCATTTGATAGCAATATGAAAGGATAAATGCATTTTACTGGAAAAGTTACACTGAAAAGAGTTATCTGCTTCTTAAGAGTAAACACCAAGATTTCCCTTTGACATAATCTTATCATAAGCAGGACTTTGGTGCTGAGCCTACAAACTAATTCTAAATATATGGAATTATTCTGCTTTAGAAGCTGGTGATGGGAAACTTGCAATCAGCTCTTAGTATTTCTTGAAATGAATGTTCAGACCCAGGGATCAATATGTTTCCAGCTTGCAATATCCTGGTGTTTATTTAAATAATTTAAGTTGGTTTAGTTTCAAATTCTGTTATATAAGATGGATACGCTAATACTACTACTATTGATACTTTCACACTTGATGGTGCAGTCACACGCAGTTAAGTACTTATACCATGTAGACTCACCTTTGCTGCTGGTCTTAATGTAAGTACCTGATCCCCATTAGGTAGCATCTAACATGAGCTATAATCATCAGACTGGGCTGCAGTAGGTGATCGGTTTTCCTGTGTCCCCCAGTTTAAAATGGCTTTGAAATTTTATTTGGGAAAGAAAATAAATCCATTTAATGAAATGGATTTGATCATGGGAAAACATGTTGTTTTTTTTTTTTTTTTACAAAATGCATCAGTTAATAGCACTCCTCCAGCTGAACTGAAATTTTTTGAAATTTTCAAAAGAGCAAACAAATGTATTCATATATAATTTTAAAAATGTGACATGGGGCTAGCCATATTCTTACTTGTCCAGGTGCCCTCAGCCATGTGACTCTGAAACTTTAGTCTCTCGTTACTTCCTCACTCCCCTTTCCCCCCAGCAACCAGCAGCAGAAAAATGGAAAGATAACAAGATAACAGCCCCCTGACACCTGCATTGCTAAAAAATGTTCCCATACCCATGTAGTGGTAGCTATGATAATAGCACCCAATAGTGAAACACCCAAACCCAGCCATGACTCCTCCAGTTACAGTGATTAGGAGAAACGATAGCTTTTCTAAATGCATTTCTTTTAGGGCTGTGACACACGGGGAGATTAGTCGCGCCATGACAAATCTCCGTTGTCGCGGGCAAATAATCTCCCCGCAATGCCATCCCACTGGCTAGAATGTAAAACGCTGGTGAAATGGCATATGCAACTCCCCTCCCTGGAATCTTTAAACAGTCTAGCCAGGGATGGACAGGGACTCAACATGTGACCAGAATCATTGGGTAATGTGTAAAGTAGTAAAATGTGGGAGACAATATACTTTGCTTATAAAAAGATTAGAGCTATTTTTGTCATTCTAATATGGAGGTGTAATTCTTTGTATATATGTGACTGTCTACATTTCAGCCAAGCCTTATTCTCATAATTGTGAGAAATCTGAGCCTTTTAATGATAAAAATATATAAAACAGCACTGTTTACGAGTGTGCATTAAGGGGGTGACTTATCAATGTTCAAGTTTGATTTTTCTTTAATGTTTCAAGTTTTTTTTTGCATTAAAAAAAAAAACTTGAATTCAAATTATGGTTCAAAAAATCCAATGCCTGGTATTAATTGCAAAAAACCTGAAAATTCCAATATAAAACTTTGCTATGTAAATGCTTGCACATCTTGTTAAAGTCAATAGGAGTTGTCCTACGCAAAGTCAAGACCTAGGCGCACATTTACTTATCCACAAATGCTCTGAGCATTCATTCATTCGTTCGGTCAAATCGTATTTTCCGCAACTTTTTCGTACCTTGCGTGACTTTTTCAACGCTTGTGCGACTTTTTCGTATTTTTAGCACAAAAAAATCGAATCGGTTTTGCAGCTGTTTACAATAGTTTGATACGAAAATTTCGGGACTTTTGGATTGCCAATACGATATTATCATGACTAATACAATTTTTTCGTAAGTATTTTTGTGATATTTGCGATCTTCAGAAATTTTAGTTTCCAATCCTAATTTTTCCCATTCGGGATTCAAACTAATGTTTTGATAAATCTGCCCCATAGTTTCATTTCAAGATATTAGAGTTTTTAAGTTTTATTCCAGTTTGTAGACTTGAAAATTCGAGGTATTTGAGTTTTCTTATTCAAACAAGTTTACAACATCAATAAAGTGAGCATATATGCACATTTATTTGATTTAGAAAAACAAACTCGAAAACTGATAAGCCTATAAATTAATTATACTAAGGTACTGTGGGTTCATGTTCTAGGTGATGACATAATTCTCCATTGAGATTCTGAATTTTACTACATGTCACAAAGTAAAAGTAGTTGCTGGTTGCTGTGAGATCTATATCTCTTTACTGAAAATTGTACATTTTTTTCTATTTCATTTTTCAATTATAAATTAGCATGATTAATGCTAAAGTTTAAGGCTGCCTGAAATAGTTAAATCATGCATTAATTCTGCTTATTTTCCTATAAATGACCCCAAAACAATCTAAATTATATATTAATATATGTCATATAACAACACATTTTATGAAAGGTTTAATCAATAGCAAAGTAATCCTCCTGTCAATTGCTAATTAATATAAAGCTAGTTATTTCCCCATAATTGTATAGCTATTTTCAAGAAGAAAGTCACCTTTTTAAAACTCCAGGTTCTTTACTTTGACCACAAGTAAATATCAATAATAATTTCATGCAAATCAATTTTTGTTATAAATGTGATTATGATCTTTTCTATGGCTAAATATTGACTTATTCCATGCTATTCTGAATGTTATTTTTTTATGATTTAAGAAAAACAGTTTATAGATAAACATGCAGTACTTAATTTTGGCATTTAACTCCAATGAATGTAATCAATTTTCAAATTAAAGCATTCCCTTTACTTAAATAATCAGTAGTTTATTCTAAAATATTAATGTTTAGAAATTATTTTAACACTGCAAAATAATACATTATATTTTTGAATGGCATGTAAAGCTATTTTGTATTATATCAATGAATGCCAAAATGAAGTACAAGCATCAGCAAACCCAATTTCTAGAAATTTCTGAAATGACATAGCCCATAATGTCCTATTAAAAAAAAAAATCATGTTTTTTCTTTTTCTCTATAGTAATAAGACAGTCCCTTGTAGCTTATGAATTATTTTTATAAAAGGGTACATATATACTCCTAGATTCCCTAAAATCCAAAAAATTGTATTTGTAAATTGTAACTGAATATTGCAATGAGTTTGATCCAGTTTAAGTATCTCTTTATATGCCATCATACAGTGCTGTGGGGAAACAGATTTTCTTGTTTTGCCCTAATTGCTGTTCAAGTGGATGAGTTCACTTCTGACATGTTCTGCTTACTGTGAGAAGGCTCACTACTCATCTTTAACAAAGTATATTAACCTTGATGCTGTTGTGGTGAATTTAACGTATATAACATCATTGTGGTTATTCATAGCATAGCCCTTGACAATGAGCATGGGAAACCAAACATTTCTCCAATTACATCAATTTATAGCAGCCTTTGGGATACTAATTGAGAATACATAATGTGGACATGCATACTGAGCTTACTCTGCAAGCTTTGTGTTATTTATGATATAAACAGGAATGCTTGCTGATTTCCATTTGGCTTATCATTGTGAGCTTAATGCTATGTAGGTATTAGGCCATAATTCCCTCATTGGTATTGCAAGTTACTCATAGCCTAATTTGCTCTAATCATAGTCACAAAATACCCACAATGACACCCATTTCATGATCAGCTCCTGTATATAAAATATAGTAGTTCAATCCCTGTTTTTCTATATGGGTGACATGATTGTGGGTTTAAGGATGGGACTGAATAAAACAATTTTTTTTAAATTCCTGTTTCTTCCCTTACTACTTTTGATAATGACTAATATCTGAAATGTGCAAAAGACTGTTTTAGTGGATGGATTCCAAAATCAGGATTGGAAAACGATCCCATTAACCAGTGGCATTATCAAGTCATTGCGTCACACTTTTACGAAATGACAAAATATTGTAAAACTCATTCAAAGGGCATTTTTCATTTTTTTTTTTTTTTGTGGTGAAATTTGCTTATCACTAGTGCAGAGTGCTGTCACTGCAGAGGATATTGACAATGTGGTGTAAAGCTAGCAAGGTTACCAGGCTTACACAATTTACCCTCATACCTACCTCACTTATACCTCCTTATGAGATGCGTAGGTTGCGTGGTAATACAATACATCGTAATTAAACCAACTGCTTATTAATATTTGATTAAATATACATTAAAAATATATACTTGTATGATAAAAACTGCCAAAAAACCCCCACAAAAAGCGCTACCTGCTGTGCTGGTCCCATTTCAAAGGAGAATTAGCAGGAAACCAGAATACCTCCCCTTCTGGGACCCTTGTCTGAGAAGACCATAAGCAACATTTGCTTTAAACTGAGGGATGGATTTGTATTTATCTCTTCCTGGGACCTACTAGATCCACCACCACTATCTAACTAAAGAGTGTAGGTAGGATGGTATTCTTTCCCCAGAATAAAAGGCATCCAATTTCTTTCCCTAATGTGCCCTTCAGTGCCCCCATCCCCCCTAACTAACTTATCAGATAAGTTCTTTCCTTGACCTAGCCTACCCTTTTTCATTACTGTCACGTCTTTTTCTCATTTCAAGCCCCAATCTCTGAAACCTCAGTAAATAAAAAAAAAATAGGGTACAATGTGCAAAGCAAAACATTTCCTAACAATGCATTTTATACAAATATCAAAATGTAAAACGTCAGAAATGTGTTAATGTACCATTTGCAGATATATATTAGGCTATACTATAGGCTTTATAGTATGCATGGTTTTCATCTGTTTAAAAAAAAATCTCATGTTTAGGCTCAGGGATAACGGTTTTCGTTGTCCTTACAATTTGCTGTTTTAGACAGTGGATTTTCTTCTTTGATTTTAAAATTATATACATAGAAACCACAGGACACAATATTAATAGCTTGTTATATGACCAGTAAAACAAGAAACAGACACAAACAAAGAAACAGATGCATGCACTTACCAACATACTGTTTTGTTTGCTTCTTCTTAATTATTAGGTTGTCCGAATCTTTTTTTTTTTAATGATCACTGGTTTCTTTCAACTCCCATTGGAAAATAAGATTCCTGCGGACACAGTGGAAATAAAAGCAACCATCTAGCCTTGTGTCTAAATATGTTTTTAAAGGGAAGCATGAATGCATTGTTTACAAAGAAAAGGGCAATTCAGTAGAGAACATTAAAACACTTTTTACAAACTACCACTTCAGCTTATTCAAACATAAATATAGCTTCTTTTAAAAGAGAGAAGAAAATGCTATGTTTTATGTTATGTCTCTAGTTTGACATTATACTATTATTATTTTGCCTACTCAAATCTAGCATAATTGTTCATGTTAATATATACTGAGTGTTGATAAAATAACATGCCTCCAATGGAAGAAAGTTAATTTAAATATGGGACTACTGGCTAAACCTTATATTGCAGTAATAGTAAAAATTCACCAATTACAGAAGAACAGTAGAAATAAGAATTGAATTGGGTTATGTAAAAGGCATTAAGTTTGCCCAGGAGCAGTAACCCATAGCAACCAACCAGCAGGTGGAATTTACTGGTCACTAGTGATGACTGAATCTGTCCTGTTTAATTTCGCCATACAATTTGCGAAACGACCAGAAAATTGACACAATTTACAAAACGTGTTTGTTGCGCAACTTTTTTGTCACCTGCGTCTTTTTTTTATGCGACCACACGCAATTTGACGCAACCACAACTTTTTGTTTGCAACGCAACAAATTTTTCTGCGCCAAATTTTCTTGAAACAATTCGCCAATGGCAAAATGCAGAGATTTGCTGCGAATCTGTGCCTGCCAAAAAAATTCGCTCATCGCTACTGGTCACCTGTTAAAATCTTATTGGTTACTATGGGTTCCTGCTACAGGGCAAACTTAGTGCCTTTTATTATATATGAAGGTAATTCTTTAACAAAAAGAAATCTAGGTCAGAAATGTATTGGTTGCTATTGGCCCCAAACCTAAGACGTAGAGTAAAAAAAAAAGTCTGGTATTTCATTAAATATTATCCAAATTTCAAAGAAGGGGTTGATTTTCTTTTTTTTTTTACACAAATATGGGGGAAATTGGCTCATCTGATTCTCATAAGCCTTCTTTAAATAAACCCACACTTTCCTGAGATGTTACCTTTGTTAGAGATTTAGAAAGCTTCTTGAAGGACTTGTAATGGCTAGAAAGTCAAAACATTAGATGTCCAAATCCATAAATATATTATGGATAGTTTTTCAGACACACAGCACCCATTGGCTTCTATTTGGTTCTCTTGCTAAATAGTTTGATTTCCCAAACTCATTACAACAGTGTAGATAAATAGTGTTGGACTGGGGAGCCAGGGGCCACAAGAAAACATTTGACTGCTGGCCCACTCTCCAGACTTTTTCCTTTTTTCTTAATTTCCTTTTTATTCTCTTAATCATTTCTCCTTACATTTTATCATCTATCCTTCCCTGCTTTCTTCTCTTAGTTTTCATATAGAAAAGGGGAATGACCATGGCATCGGGCAAGGTGAGAAGGAGGGCTGCCCACTGACTCCTGGGCCCACCTGGAGTTTTCCTTGAATCCTGTAAGATTAGTCCGACATTGGATAAATAACTCATGGTACAATGATGACGATGGGACACTAGCATTAAAAAGTGTTAGTGTGCTTAGTTTAACTTGTTATTTTAGGTCAATAGTTCATTGCAAAATAAAATGGTTGTATAACTAAACTACTATAATTTAGTCAAGCCAGTGCATACTCACAACAACTATTTATATGTTCAGCATTTATAAATTAGGATATGGGCTTATAGTTTGATTATTCTTAGCATACAACTTAAATGGTCTCCAGTCGATGGCACTAAAGGAGTGAGCTGGGGGGAAGCCATTGGAGTTCAAGGGGCCATGACTAGTGGATAAGCAGGACTGGTTCAGCCTGTTACAGTGGTTGGCAGGATGGAAAGTTTAATTTGTAAAGGAGGTGGGGTATAGGAGCCTATAGAAGGGAAGGTGCTGGCCAGACATGGCTAAGAATGCAGAGCGTCCTGCCCGTCCACCCTGTTTTGATAAGTAAAGGGGGGGGGGGGTTGAGGAGTTAGTTGGAGTGCAGTTTTTAGTGGTGTGGGGCTTCCATAGGGGTTGGAAAAAGGGGTGTAATGGGGTGTGTGAGGGGTAGGCCTGAGGCTAGGTGCTAACAGGGAGGTTCAGTACCCAGGTTGGTTGCGGAGATCAAAAGGGAGAGGCCTGCTCGTATGCCTGCCACAGGGTGTTAAAGTTAACAATGTTAAGTGATTTTTACTAGTGTATGTGCAGCCTTTAGTGGCTAATTGTTATTTATATGTTTAATAGCAGCATTATAGGCATACTGTTTTGGGTTTACATTGTTATGTTATGCTAATGAAGTGTTTTTGCTAATAAATGAACATATGGCCTTTCTACCAACTCTGGTATATGTGTGAGTAACTGAACATGGGAGGAGGTTTGATAGTTAAGGATACCCAAGTCATGGCTTTGGCATCACAAATTATTTCTTATGTCTTTTCTTATGTCATTGCCAGTTCAAAATAACACCCATTGGTCCTTTTACAATAACCTACATCTTGAAAAAACTTCTGACTAAAGAAGTACAAATAAACAATGACATGGTGTTATGCATGTATGGCTTTCTCAAAGCAAAAGGCTATAGTATAGTATATACTTTTGGAAGATATGAACTTTATGGGCAGTTATCAAGTTGTAAGTCCCATTGGGGCAGGATCAGATGTGAAAGATGAACATCTGTAAAGTGCTGCATGACACGTTTGCACTAAATAAAGTACAGTAAAACAGTCAATCTGTTATGAAGGCTTGGACTTTATTTTTCTTCTCCAACCTATTTAACTTTATTGAAAGAAAGAGAAACCAGACACTCTAAATTAACTCTGTGCAACAGAATGACCCATGTGTAATACACAATAAACTTCCCCGAACTCTCTGTACATAGTTCACAAGTCTGTAGCTATAGTTGTTTCTTTTAACTGTAGTAATGCTGTGCATGCTATAGCCAATATTTCTTCTGTTTCATCCCTGGAATAACTGATGAATGCCAAGGTATAGACAAGCACAGCTGCAGATGTATTCTGCCAGCCTTCCAGAGTATACAAGAGAGACTGAAGCAAGAAATCTGCATGCCCCCTCTTCTCCAACTTCACCATCTGTGAATAGACACAAAGCATCAAAGATGGGCAGCTGTGTTCATAATACTCTGTGGGTATAGATAAGAGACCTTTAGATGTAATTCCTGTGTTGTTATCTCAGTCAGTGATGAGGGCAGCAACTCAATACTCTCTATATGTTCCTTTGTCTGATGTCTACTTGTAGAATCTATGAAATTGCAAGACAATTATCTTTCAACTTATTCTGCATAAAATAAAGTATGGGACTGTGTGTATACAGGCATTCCTCCACATAATGAGTTGATAAAGATGAATTTAAATACCAGATTTAGAAATAGGAGTTATATATACAGTAGATTAATTATGCAAAATGATAATTGACTTCTACCTTTAACCGTTTACCTTCTGCATAATGTAAAAACTGCAACTTACTACTGTACTTTATTCTATGTTATAATAAAGTGTATAACAGTAATCAAACATAAAAAAGAGGGCACACTGCTGTTTAGTTCTAGGATTGCAAAGTTGTATTTAAATCTTTCTGCTCTAATAACAAAACACATGGAGCCTGATATATACAGATCATGTGGGATTATTAGAGGATTCTTTTGCATTTCAGTTGGGCCAATGGCTCTTAAGAGCTGGGGAAAGCAAATGACACTGATGGGATGCTGGTCTCTGTAGTCCAGTAAGAATTCAGTATAGTGCAGTTTAGATTTTCTTTGAAAGAGAGAAATAAAACAAATGTTTAGATTTATACATTAACACACTGCAAGTCACTCTAGGAATTTTTCAAGGCAGATTTGTGGATGATTCATGCTTGCTCATTCAGAACTAACACCAGTTTTTGACATTAGAATTCATACAGCCCTAGCTGAAAATTGAATCATGACCACTTCAAACATTTCTAATTGTTAAAGTGATGCTGCATGAAGCACCAAATTGGAAAACCTTTTTCAATAAGCTGAATACTCTTGTTTAAAGTAGTGCAATAGCCAAAGTTAACAAAAACAAAATCTTTAGTACATATAATCCAGCTACTGTATATTACCCACATACATTAAATTAGATTTCTCAACTGTTGGATCTTTTTGGAAAATGAAATTCATGACAAAATTTGAATCACGTCATTGCCTTCAAACTGAGCCTTATTTTCGGGGGCTAAGGGGGAGCTTATCCACTGGTAAATTGTGAGTTGCACCCTCTTCATTATAGACCACATGCAGATAGGGCTTAATTATTCTCTTATGTGCTATTGGTAATGTCAGAGTACAAAAGATGCCAAAACTGATTCTATTTTTGGGTAGTGGATTTTTTTTTTTAGCAGAGATCTGTCTCCACTTTGGATACCACAAGAAAGTTAGAGCAATAGCTATTACTATAGTCAGACAGGCAAAAGATCATGATAGGTGGCAGTTAGGTTCAGGCAAAAGGTTGGCCTCTTACTTTATATCCTTGAATTTAGGCCAGATATTATGGCAGGTGACAACTGTTGAAATCCATAACCAGGGAAGAGAGTACTTGGTTCAGCCTTTAGCAATGCCACCACAGATTACCAGCACACCAAGGGGCACATCCATGTTCGTGGGTGGGAAGAAGGGAGTAGCTGGTGTGTGGGGGTACTTCTACACACAAGGAGGAGCCAGAACATTGGGAACCTCCATGTCAGATCATTTATTAATACACCCCCTATGTTTTAGTTTATTTGTAAATTTTATTACAATGGAAAGAATTCTTGAAACAATGGTTTCATTTCTCAAAACATTGTAACTTTGCTCTCTAGCAGATCTTTGAATAAGCTGCATCTCTTAAATTGTTTCAGGAGTCAGAATAAGTGGTACATTGAATGTACGAAGGGAGTAGCTGGTGTGTGGTGGTACTTCTACACACAGGGAGGAGCCAGAACAATGGGTACCTCAGTGTCCGATCATTTATTAATACACCCCCTATGTTTTAGTTTATTTGTAAATATTATTACAATGGAAAGAATTCTTGAAACAATGGTTTCATTTCTCAAAACATTGTAACTTTGTTCTCTAACAGATCTTTGAATAAGCTGCATCTCTTAAATTGTTTCAGGAGTCAGAATAAGTGGTGTATTGACTGTAAACAGATACTGCTTTTAATAGGACGCATCTACCTCTTATATGTACAATGAATATTATAATGATAATGCAAATGATTCTGCTCTATATTCAGCACTAACAAAAAAAAACAAATTTCTTAATATATATACCTGGTTAAAAATGACTATGTATATATGTATATATGTATATATGTATATATGTGTATATGTGTGTGTATATGTATATATATGTATATATATGTATATATATATGTGTAACCTGTGACTGAATTCTCCTTATATAGCAGCTTGTTACGGATAAAAGCTCAGTCGTCAAACATTGCAGTAAAGAGCAAACCTTAAATCCTCTCAATTCAATTGATTCTGGCTTCATACCAGGCTACACACCTGCCAGATTTATCACCCATCTCAACATGTCATATCAAATCACTGCTCAGCTCCAGTTTTGTACTGCTTGTTAAAAGTACAATAGCTCCAACTTTTAGGCCTGAGGTCATAATTTTACATGTGTTTTCTGATTTTTGTCTTTGTCAAATCTTATGCTGCGCACTGAGAGCTTTCATTTATGGTTAGTGAGCTTTATATTTTTACCTACAGTTAAATAAGGGTGGTGTTTTCTGCTAAACAGAAGAAACCATTGGCCCATAGTTTATATATTATATGTTACTGTACATGTCAAGGTGTAGTTGCTGACAATGCTCAGTATGTCACACCATGAAGGCATCAATCTCCCACTTTTATGCTTCTGCACATTTTTGCTAGACACTTCTAATGAGTTCTCTTGTAAATGGGGTAGTGCTGTGATTCCAACTTGTGTCTAAGGACTGGGGATTTTGTGTATTTTTACTAACAGAACTACAATCCTTTGCTAAACCTTACAGTAGCACAGCTGTGCACTACATGCTCCTCACTACAAAAGCAACATTCAGACCATGAAACATAGCTCACAAAGCAACCTTGAGTCAGCAAAGTTATTTATTTGTACAGGTACAGTATGGGACCTGTTATCCAGAATGCTCGGGACCTGGGGTTTTCCGAATAAGGGAACTTTCCGCAATTTGGATCTCCATAACTTAAGTCTGCTAAAAATCATTCATTAATTATACTTTAGTTGGGATCAAGTACAAGGTACTGTTTTATTATTACAGAGAAAAAGGAAATCTTTTTTAAAAATTAGAATTATTTGCTTATAATGGAGTCTATGGGAGATGGCCTTTCTGTAATTTGGAACTTTATGGATAACGGGTTTCCGGATAAGGGATCCCATTCCTGTACAATAAATTGGCCTCAGTGTCCACAAGTAATGTTTTGGGACATATTGAAAGACTTTGGCACTTATTTGTCTAAAACCACAACCACATTAGCAGATAATGTAACATCACCGGGGGTTGAGCTGTGTGACCCATCTGATGTACACTATTTGTAACACTGTCCACATGACTTGCTAAATGGATAAAAGAACTACAATATATTGAACAAATAAATCTTTGATTACAAGCTTGTATTTGTCAAGTGCACTCTGGCAAAGAGAGGGGTTAAAGCTACCTGGTGCTTTCCACCAATCAACTGCTGGGGGAGGTTTTTTAGAGCCATTGCCTCTGCGCGCTCGTTGCCTAAGCAAACTGGTTTTGAGTGTTGAAGTGGGCTGTTGTGGAGGCTTATTTTGTTTGTGAATGCAAGCTATGAATAAGTATTTGACCTTGGCATATCCAACTTTGATTTGTGTTGATCCTTGGGTACCGCATTGTCCATCTTATTGGTACTGACCATGCTCTGTTCTAGTTTCTATCTCCGTTTAATTCCTGGTTCTCCCCAACAGTTCCCCCCTTGTGTATGATCTGACTAGCTTCCTGGCTACCCTGACCATTCTTCCGCTCCTGGTGTTCTCTGTGACATTGCTCACTCCCTACCTCTCTGGCACTGTTGTGAGTTATAGTTCTTAATCCAGTATGCTCACAAGCAAGGAGCTGGGACTTGCTCATAACATCTTCTTGCACTGTTTAGAGTTATATTTTTGCGTCCAGCTATTCTCCCAAGCATGGTTGCCATCTCACCCTTTTTAATAAACATATTGAATTCACATCTGCATGCTAAATGCATCTAAATGCATGCTGCATGGCTGCACATAAATCCGTTCAGTCTGCAGCATGCATCTAAATTAATTGCTATTTAGCAATGTAGGATTTGGATTCAAAATGTTGTCGGTATTAAAGGGGTGACGTGGCAATCCTACTTGTAAGCAAGGAGCTGGGGCTCGCGAATACAGTTCCTGGCACTGCTGTGACTTATAGTCCTGCATCAAGCTATACTTGCAAGCAAGGAGCCTGGGCTGGTTTATATAATTCCTGCTGTTGTGGGAATGTAGTTCTAATAAGCATCTTAAACCTCTAGGGTCCTGTATTCTGTACTGACTCTAATTTCACACTTTGATAAATCAAATTTGGCCTTCATTGCCTTAAACCTTTAATTAACAGAATTAAAGACTTGGATCCTATACCACTTCAGTGAGAATTATTCACTGCTGACAATACAATGAAGAGGGCAGGTTAAGAGATAGATGAAGTATGTATGTAAAGTGTTAGGAGTATTACGAAGCTGCTTTATTTTTGGGCATGCACATCATCTCTTTGTCTGAGAAAGAAACAATGCCTTGCAAATAAGATAGGAAATTCAGGCACAAGTGGAAAGAAGTGACGATCACTCTTAAATCCTAATTGGGATATTCAAGCCCTAATTAGTCAATGCTGGAAAAAATATTTAAACTAAAATAATATATTTACTATATTTGCAAATGTCTTATTGGTTGATGTATAAAGTATTTATCTAATAAAAGACAAGCTCCAAAAGTCTGTAACAGTATCTCATCGTGAGTTTAGAAATCTTAGCAACAAGTCTTGAGCTTAAAACAGAAAATCTGATCTATACATACTGTAAGCAGATATATAAAATGAAAAATATTCACAAAGTAGTGTACATGCTGCTTTAATGAAGATGTTATTAAAATGCAATTGTTCTACAGAATGGAAAAGTACATTACAGGTGATTACTGATTTATCTCTTCAAGGGGGAAGAGGCTTTGAAAATAACTGTAGCCAAGTCAACTGCTAAGCAGAAGTGAACTGAATATTTCGTTAAGGGATTACTTTGACTTATGTTCTAGGTTAAATTACAATAGCATGGCTTAATGGATTTTCCTGTGGAGATTCAGAGAGATCTATGAACAGCAGGCATTTTGATAATCACATGGATTGTTTTAGTTGGAACATAACTATCTTTGTAGAAAGAAAAAATTAAATTACATGCATTGTGTTTTTTGGGGGAAACATATGACATCTGGAAAAGGCTGAAAGAAAGGCTAGTCTAGTAACCAGGAGAGTAACAGGCAATAAAATCTCCACAACTGTGATTACAGTGAACTTCAATTCTATCAAAGTAGATGGATGTTATCAGCACATTTACATGCGGAATTAGTGCCATATGTACAACCATGCTGGAGCCTTTAGGAAATCTAAATATGAAAATATTTGTACATAAATCTGCCACAGATTATTTTAAATAAACCACAACTCTCTAACACCCAGTTCCATTCATTCACATAATTATGCATAATTAGTTTTTTTAACTAGCATTGAATTATTTTATTACCTAGAATAATGAAACTGTACCATGAAGATAAATTGATTTGCTTATTAACACATTAGTTATTTAACAGAAAAAAATATAATAAGGGGGTTATGCAATAAATGGCACTAAGAATGCCCAGGAGCAATAGCATATCCATAGCAACCAATCAGAAGGTAGAATTTACTGGTCATGCCAAGAAATGTTGCTTATGTAAAAAGTGTCACGCCCGTCCGGTCGTGTTTCGCAAACTTTTTGTTCAGTTTTTCTCTGAATCTGTCTCTAGGCACAGGAACTAGTGCTGGGAAACCCTTTATCTAGAAAGCTGAAAGACCGAAATTGCTATTCTCTATAGTACAGTATGGGACCTGTTATCCAGAATGCTCAGGACTTGACGTTTTTTAGATAAGAGATCTTTCCGTAATTTGGATCTCCATACCTTAAGTATACAAAAAAAATCATTTAAACATTGAATAAACCCAATAGGATTGTTTTGCCTCTAAGGACTCTAATATATCTTAGCTGAGAGAGAGCAAGTAAAAGGCACTGTTTTATTATTACTGAGAAAAAGGATATTTTTTTTTTTAATTAAAAACAGCCTACAAACAGGTTTGTCACAGACCCTATCCCATAGTAACAGGTTATAATTAGCTTTGATTAGTCTAATACGGGTAAAAATAAAAGCAAATATCTGGTTGCTATAGGCTACTCCATTTGTGCAAATCTTTCTTGAGTTAATTAACCCATTTTGTGCTCTGTGATCATTGAATAAGACAAGTATAAATATATACACTGGCTGTTTATGTTTTAATGTTAAAACATTGGAAAATAGATTAGCATAATTATTACTGGGTCATAATTTCTTCCTTGTGTGTGTATTTAGAGGTAGTAAATAGTGATGAACTAATTTTTTCAGCAGTAGTGGATTTGCTGTGAAATCCTGTATTTTGGCATTGGCTAATTTTTTCACAGAACTGCCACAAAAATACGATAGCAGTCATGCCTAAAAAGTTGTGGTCACGTTAACAAAAATTGCGGTTGTGTAAAAATTTGGCAGTTTTGCAAAATTTCCTGCGATGCAAAACTGGGAAAGATCCACTCATCACTAGTAGTAAAGACCAACCCCTGCACTATATGAATCTTAAAGGGGATGCACAGTACATTACATTTACAAAAAAAACAAAACAAAATACAAAATAATAGTTATACAAATGTTTTGTAAATAAAAAATGTGTGTGTGTTGTGGTGGTTGGCAGAAAATGTACCAAAAATGACATGTTTTTTTTATCAATTTGTGAACTGCACATTCTTTAATTTTTAATGAATTGAGCAATAACATTGCATAATGCTGTATTAACTGAAATAATGGCTTTAGGAATGGAAAGATTGCATCAAACCTACAAATGATTGCAGTTCTTAGACCAGTTTGTGTCATAAATATGAAGACTTAAACACCTATTTTAATAGCTTTTAGATCTGTGTGTTCATGTGTAACCAGCTTTGAAATGAGTGGAACCAACCATGCTAAAGCCAGCCAAATCATTAGAATGCATACTAACTTTGGAACAATCACAATTTTAAATTATTGCCAGCAACTGCATGGGAACAGCTGCAATATGTATGTATTAAATGTATCTAATCTATTTGGCACATTTACTAAAGGGTAATGTTTTTTCTCATCTAACGTCACAAAAAAATATATATATTTATTAAAAACTGTGTGCATTCTTTTAAGTAATGTGGCAATTTTTTTTACTGGTGAAAATTTTCTGTTAAAAAAATGTCAGTGATTTTCCCCATACATTTCTAGTGCTAGTTCAACAAACACACACAAACGCACCCCTATAGTAATTATGACTCTCTATCCATCTGTCTGTCTATCTATCTATCTACAGGTAAAAGAAAAGAAGTTCAAAAGTACTTGTATACTTTTTGTTGAGCCTGTGTAGTTTTTCCCCTACCTTGGGCTTCCCATGGCATTTAGCAACAGGAGAACAGGTGAGGACATGATAAATAGAGAATTCCCTATATTAAGGAAGTGCTATCCAATTTATTACATGTAGTGGGACAATTATTTCCATAAAAATCCTTGAGGGCCACTTCTAGCCCACAGACCTTTAGTTGGACTGCCCTTAATTAGGATATAGATTGTCAGGAATGGGAACGCATTTATAGCCCTATATTAAAAGTTTAATATAGCAGATAATCCAATATGGTTAATCCATTTTTTCAACGTAAACATTGTAAGTCACATAAATGCCTTAATATTGTATTTTTATCATTTGAATAAAGCATCCTTCAGTAAGTCTGCAATAGCTAACATAAGTCTTTTGTCTCAAATATAACAAGCAGAATGCAGTTTAAGCTGCACGACCCTTACATAATATTGAATTATTCCAGAACAAAATGTCATGTGCTAAAAAAAATCCTCATATCTAAGCATCACATTGGAACTGATAGATTGGTGCCATTTGTCTTTCATTTCTGAATAGAAATAAACAATAGCATCTAATATGGCTTTTGTGTATATTGATGAGTTATAGAGATGGCATATACATATATTTGTTCTGCTTGGCCTTTTTTGTCATCATTATGTACTTGGTTAAAGTGCTGTGTATTGACATTTCCCATAATAGTTAATGACAAAATAACTTTGTATCCAGAAAAATAGGCAATTTGGAGAGAATTTAACAAATAAAATAGTCAGAGGAATCAATAAGAACATTCTGCTAGTTTGCTAAGGCTACACTCCATAAAAACTTGTTTATTCTTTGGGTAAAATAATAGACACCATTAGTTTTCACATTTTTTGTGATTCCAGTTTCACTTATTTATGACAGAAAATATAGATGCTGTGTAAAAACTTGAACTGATTTGTTTCCTTTGATGTTCTCAGTATAGGTTTCTGTCACAATGTTTTCTCATGTTATCAGAACTCCCGGTAAATATTTTCCATAAATATGCCATTGTGTCATGTTATTTATTATTTGCTAAAACTTTTGATGTCAATATGGTTTGCATATTTCCATTGCAACACAAAAATGCTTAAAAAATTGTACTTACATCTACATAGCAAGTATAGTATAGGTATCAGAGGTCCAAAAAGCTCTGAATTATGGAAAGGTCATCTCCAGTGAATTCGGGAAATGCATTGAAGTCAATGGGCAACTTGTTTTACGCGCGACAATCTTTGTGTGACACACTGGGCAATATTTTTTTCATGCAACTTTTTTTTCTTACTCCAAATGCATTAGTCAATGAGTGTTGACTTTTTTGTCTGCAGTTTCGCAAAAAAATGTGGTGATGGTGAAATGTGGAATTTTGCTGCGAATCTGTGCCTGGCGAAAATAAATTGCTCTTCACTATTCATCCTTACTGTGGCAAAAAAATATATTTTTAATATATACGCCTTAGCTGGAAAAAACCTAGGTCCCCAGCATTTTGAATAACGTATCCCAACATTTGCATTAACCTGTTAAAATGTCATTTATTAAAGGAGATCTAAATGCTCCCTATAACTGACCCATGCACCCCTAGTTCTATAAAGAATTACAGACACAAGAGCAGTGGTCCCCAACCAGTGGCTCATGGGCATCATGCTGCTTATCAATCCCTTTAATGTTGCTCCCAGTGACCTCAAAGTAGTTGCTCCTTTTTACATTTCTGGCTTGGGGGCATGTTTTTGAAGCACAGAGACACAAGTTTTACTCCAAGAAGAGCCTCCTGCAGGTTAGCAGACAACATGAGGCTTCTAAATAGCCAATCACAGTCCTTATTTGGCATCCCCAAAGAACTTTTATCATGCTTCTGTGGGTGACCAACACCTTTTATATCAGAGTGTGGTTAGAGAGTGGAGATTTTGGTTTCATTACATTACAGAGGAGAGAGCATGTTGCTGCCAAACAGGCCCTGACCAGCAATCTGTATATTCAGGCAAATGCCAGAGGGGCTGCTATACATGCCTATGGCATACGCAGTGACCGACTATGGCTATGAAACAGTTATACTTGTTTATGTATATTGAGGCTTTAGTAACAAGATGTTTGTGGTTACGATGGGAAACTAATGGCAAGGACTGTTAATGTTTGTTCTAACTAAAGCTGTGGCCATGTTTTATTCAGTTTTAATTCTGGAGTCAAAAGGAAGGGAGGGAAGTAGTCTCCACAGTCTGCCATAGACAGGCACTATTTAGTGGGCCTGTGAGCAGGGGCATATTTATACCATATAGGCACTTGAGGGCCTGTGCCTAGGGCAGCAGCTTTAGGGGGCAGCCCTCGGATGCCTATAAGGTAAATAAAACTTTCCCTTCCCCTGCTGCAGGATACTTTCTATCAATTTCAGCAGCAGAGGTGGGGGTGTAGGGGTTCACCTTGCGGCACTTGAGCAGAAGTTACGTCCCACACATGTGCATTGCATTGTGATGTCACTTCCAGGACATTATTGCGCACACGTTGAAGGGCTGTCACTGGTTCGGTGCCTTGGGCAGTGCTGGACCAGAATACGTTCCTATCTGTGGGGGGGGGGGGGGGGGGGTCTGTTTGGGCCTCTGTGTACTTGAAATGCCAGGGCATGTATCCAGTCTGTCTGCTGCCAAAATATTGTATTCAGTGCTTCCAATTCTATTTGTAGGAACAAAGAACATGGAGCCAGAATTACACAGAATAAGTGGCATTCATTCTTGAATAATTTTGCATTTTCATTTAGTTACTGGCACTAACTAGAAAAACATTTGCTCTAAAAGGGATATAATACTTCTATAAAATTGTCCCAAAGTCCCATCTGGTTCTCCAAACCAAAAACTTAATACAAGAGAATCCACTAATGATAATTCTGCTTACCATTGTTACTCTTGTTACTGATCTTGCTGTTTTCTAACATAATACAAATTATAGTGAAACATCAGTAGGGAGGACATACTGCTGTTTAGTTCTTCTGTGACCGAACAACTAAGCACAGCAGTATATTCTCCCTCCTTAAATTTGATTACAACATAATACTGGGAGGTCAAACCATGCACAGTTGTCTGCGTATGTTAGATAAAAGCAAGATGATTGATCATGTGTTGGTAAGTAGGATTCTTATTGGTGAATATCCTTGCATATAAATAGATTTGAACCACCTATTGATAAGCCTAGTTTTTTCACAGCAACTTTTTTTGTAACGCATTACTTTTTTGTGGGGTAGGAATCTATGGGTGTTTTTTTTTGCAGCAAAACTTGGTGAAAAAATTCTCTTATCTCTACCACCTACTATAGAGAACTAAGGAGCTAAGTAAAACAAAGAGCTTAGTGCCTTAATTTGATCCATGGACTGATACTGTCTATATCAGCCAAGTGTTAGACAGGTTTCCCGTGGTTGAAAGGTCAGACTTTATGGAAAAGGATCTTTTTTCAACCTCATCTACCATATGTAGTATGTAATAGGCTTCATATTATTTTGCGGTATGCCCTGGTGTTGCAGTTGCAATATTTAGTGATTTTCAAAATTATTTTCTTATGTAACTTAATAAATACATAAAATAAGTAAACACAAACAGCACAGGATTCATTATCCTGAAACCCATTATCCAAAAAAAGCCTCAAATTATGGAAAGGCCATCTTCCATAGACTCCATTTTAATCAAATAACTCACATTTTTAAAAACTATTTCCTTTTATATGTAATAATATAACAGTACCGTATACTGGATCCCAACTAAAATATAAACATTTTTTAGCAAGGTATGGAGATCCAAATTGCGGAAAGATCCCATATCTGGTCCCAAGCATTCTGGTTAACAGGTCCCATATCTGCATATCACTTAATATAAGTAATCCAATAACCATACTACTATGCCAGTAAACAAAACTAACCAAACAAATCTTTTTAAGCCTTGCATGATTATTATGTAAGATTTCCTTCCCATTTATGTATAAAAAAAATTGATAAATGGACTATTTTCCTTTTCTTATTCCAAATCATGAAACAGTTTCTTTGAATTACCCACCACATGCTTGACAAAATTTACAGGAAGTCATAAGTTGTATACAGCATTGGTACTGATAACATTACAGCAATAAAACATAACCTAGAGCCAATGATTTCAAAGTTAAAGAGCTTAGATAAGACTGTATTGTTTCAGCTGACAAAGCTCTGAGCTATAAAATAAATTACTAGACTTTATTTCTAATAGGTCAGTTCTTGCTATAAAGTTAATCTTGTAGAACTTTCCATATTCACTTCTGAATGTGGCATTATTAAAGTTTCATGGAGCGCACTAACATCTCTAAAGGACACTGTCAAAACTCTTATTTTGGATGAAGCTGTGCAATACTTATTGCATTACCTCTTGTAATTCCCCTGGGCTCTGCTTGCTGTAGGCAGCAGGAAAATCCCTTGTATCATCTTGTAATCATACATGTAACCATCTATCATATGAAATGAAGTAAAAAACTTCTTAAACAAATAGCTTATCGTGTTCTGTAATTTGCAAGAAATAAAAATTCCAATAAACTTATAAAGCTTTTATAAAGAAACGGGGAATACAAATAGTTGAAACAATTGCTGTAATTAAATAGAAAATGCAGTACAATTTATTATTCAAAAGGATATACATTACATTAGTCTTTTATAGTTACATGAATCCATATAATATAAAGGTTATTATATACACAAAGGGATGTAACTACTGCCCCCCCATAGAGGCCATTGGAGTTACTGCATGTGTCTGCCAGAGTCACTATATGAATCTTGAGACCTTGGAGGTAAGGTAAGAGTGAATGTGTGGCACATTTTCCTCAGTGATACAGATTGGGAGGGGTGGATATACACACTCTGGCACAATAACTTGAAGAACCACAGAAAGAAAGTTTATCACTCCCAGAACGCTCTATTACACAGAGCAGATGTAGAAATGTAGAATATAAGGGGCTATATTTACCTGTGATAAAAGGATGGAGCTGAGTGTAAGTGTTCTTTCCTGAAAGGGGCTGAGCTGATGCTGCTGGAGACAAAAAATCCAAAAGACTGTGAGTGGAGTATTAAATATTTACTGGTTGCCCTAAAAGTGAATACTGCACTTCCAAAGATCAGGTTTCATAGATATAGATTGCCACTGGACCAATCTGATTATTCAAAAAAATAATCTTTAATATTTTTTATATGTTTTGTGAAATTAAAAAGTGTAGAAAACCCTGCTGTGACTAAAACACAGACACAGACCTGCATAATGACCTGATTATAGCTAAACATCTTGCATGTTGTACACAGAGCACAACTTCACATACCGGTATACTACATTCTTCTTCTGCCATTTATCCACAGCTTAAATGTTATTGAATGCATATTGTGTACACACATCAGGGAATGTCAGATCCAAGAGAAAACATCATTCTCGCTGCGCCTCTGTCTAAGCCTGTTAGCTCTTTTTATATTCCATACAGTTAATATTTAATTTGTTATTGTTAATCTTAAGTATTGTTAGAAGGGTAAATATAAATTCTAAAGACCTATTCTATATTGTACTGTTTAATTTAATTACTTGATGTTTGGTTTTTTTTTTGTTTTGAAAAAAGACTGACATATAGTGAGTACCGATCACCATAATCACTCTGCAGAGGTGAACTAATTAGGAACATTAATAATATCCAAAAGGATAGTTCCTTCACAGCTGCCAATAGCTAAAACTGCAGTCTTGAATCCTGGAATCACACAGCACAGGCGGGTTTAAGGGATTTAAACCTTTCGTACATCAGTAGTGAATCATTTTTGCTAATTACGCTCTAGAAGACGGCAAAATGGCTAAAATACTGTATAATAAAAGGCAGACACAAAGTGACGTTGTTACTTATACCGTAGAAGGCTGAATTGTCTGTAAAGTTTTTAATTTCTTCTTACAACTTTCTAGGGACATAAGGGAGAATAGTTTGACATTTGAGAAATGAATCCCTTAAGCTACAATGGCCTGTTCGGAGGATTGCAAGAGACAGAATCTCGGGGTAGTCCAGTTATATAATAGTAAAGCCAGGGCACTTGTGGGTTTAATACCAAGTGGAATATACAACTGGATGATAACAAATGAATCTCTCTAAATTAAAAATGCTTGTAGGGCATGCACATAACCTTTATCTAGTCCCATATGAGTATACGAACTCTCTACAGTTTCTATGAACTTTACTTTAAAAAATTGACATTTTTTTCCATACTGAGTCATAGCAGCAATGCGGTCCAAGAGGAATTAGTTCTTTTTGCTATAAAAGTACACAGTATGAAGAAGCTTCATAGAAAAACAGCAAAAAGACAGATTTTCCATTGTTTCATGACAAAAAAAATCAATGTTTTATAATATTTACTTGTTTTAGGTGTATGTATTGTAATGTTACGAATACTTACTGTGCTTAAAAAAACCCTTGCTCCCTTGGCAATGTTTAATTCTCATGACTATTGAACACCCCTTTTCTCAGATATTGTGCTTAATATAACTGCCCCCTAGTTGTGGCTGAAGAACTACACAGAGTTGTTGATGGCTTTCATGTTTGGTCATTTCTCTTCCTTTTTCAATGCATTGTAGCTATAGCCCATGTCATTGTCCAATGTGTATGCTTATGACCACTAATTGCCTGAGTCTGAAAATTAAAAATCCTTAGTAAGTAGTTCAGTATTTCATTGTGAGAACATTAATAAACAGATCAACTGAAATCAAGCGTTTATCACTTTTAGCATAAATCTGTTATAAGTCATAAATTGGCAAAAAGTCAAAAGGTATTAGATATGTTATCCAAAGTATTTCATTTTTTTTTCTGTATTACTAAAACAGTATCTTGCACTTAAAGGGATTGTTCATCTTTACAATAACTTTTAGTATGATGTAGAGAATGCTATTCTAATGTTTTTATTTTTTGCAGTTTTTGAATTATTACACTTTTTGTTCAGCAGCTCTCCAGTTTGGAATTTGTTAGGGTTCAAGTAGCTTACTAAAAGTTAACCCAAAAGGTGAACTACTCCTTTAATCATTATTAGAGGGAAAACAATCCTATTGGGTTTAATCAATGGTTAATTTTTTTTTTTTGTAGACTTATTGTATGGAGATCCAAATTACAGAAAGGGCCCTTATCTGGAAAACCCAAGGTCCTGGGCATTCTGGATACCATGTCCCATACCTGTATAATTAAAATGAATGCTGTAACGCAACCCTTATTAAGTTATAACATGTTTAATGTTATTAATAAATATATCACTTGGCCAGTATTTTGTCTTCTGTCATGTGGATAGACCATAATTCAGAGAGGGGTGATTGCTGAGGCAAACATGGCTATAGCTACAGTAGTAAAACATATTTATCCTGCTAATGTGGAGAGAATAATCTTCATTGAGTATCATGCGTCAGCAGTCACCTACATATCTGTTCAAATGTCAGCTTCTCAAAATGTAATCAAATATGAGGAAGGATATACTTTTAGTTGTTTAATGTTTCTGAGAAAAGATAGATTTGCCCAAGATCACACATGAGAATTCTCTTATAGGCCAGTGACATTGGAGACCTGAAAGTTTTGTTTAGTGATGTTGCTTAAATAATACAAACCTAATGTTGCTGGATTATATTTCCCAACATGCTTTAACCACTAATGAAATTACTGATGAGCAAAATTAGTAAGATCCCTTAATAACACTGTGATCTACTGTACATACACTGTAGCTGCTTCATAAAGTGAAATTCAGTCCCTTTTCTGAAACTGAAATAAAACAAAGGGACAGCTAGTGATAGCACTGCCACGGGCTTCTGGTTTCCTCCTCTATGAACTAAGAAGCTGTAGCATAGTGTTTGAAAGAAATTAGCAACATGGGAGACTTTTTCTATGAAGAATAGTTGTAGCAGAGGGGAAATAGTTGTAGTATAGTGTCTATGAAGAATAGTTGTAGCATAGTGTCTAAGAATGTATATACTATTGAAGAGTTAAAATTACATTGCAGTTTATGTTTTGTATCTTCCCATTAAGTCCAATGGTTTGGTTGTTGTCTGTATACCCGCCCTCTTTTTTTTTAACATGAGTTAAATTAATATAATGTGAAATAAATATGTATGCTTCTTCTGTTCTGTTCTGAATCAGGGGCTGCTGCACCTATTAATTTAGGGGAGCTACCACCAACTTCTGACCAGGTAGTAGCTGCAGGGATCCCTTTGTGCCCTACGCCAAAATGAGCAGTGTACTCGCAGAATCAGCTACTGGCGTCATAATCACACCGAACACCGGAAATAAGGCCTGGCAGATTCCCACGCAGTTGCTTCCAATATCCGCCGAAATGCACAAACAGTTGCATTAGTTTTGACAAATGCAATTGCACCAGATGCAGGGAACCACAATGATACTTGCATTTTGGAGAAAAACCCTGCATTGTGGGAAAAACATCATGATTGTGGTCGAAATTTTACTTAGCTCACTGTGTCTATGAATGTAAATGAGCCCTATAGATACCGGATTGAAACTGCAGGTAAAATTATGTTCACAAATTGTTCCTTTATGTTGATGAAGGGAGTTTACTGCCTCTTTTGTACATAAATTGTATTATATTCTCAATCATGTTTTGAATATTACTTTTAAGTTTACAGAATCAAATTTATTTTAACCTTTAACTTTAGACATTCTTATCCCATTCTGAACTACAAGCATTTTGATCTTGTGGCACTGCGTGTGTTGCCAGTAAACATATACTTTGGCAGAGATCAAAAAGAAACTGAAAACAGTCGAATCTGTGGTGTCAGCTCTATGTTCCTTTTTTACTGACAGTGTATATTCTGTGGCACGGGGTGCATATAGGGTTAAACAAGTGCTGGGAACAGGATAATCTTAAGTATATCGTTTGGAAAAATGTTATGGAGCATTTTAGTTTGAAATTATTACTCGCATGTTTCTTCTGAAGTGCTTGAAATAATGTTTAGCAAAGGTATATTTGTTAAGAGTAGGCAAGTAATCACTTCTGCTTGCATTTTACAACAAAAAATATACATATTATACTGTTCAATTATTTCTGTCTTTTCTTCTACCTTGGCGCATTTTGCAAGGGAAGTGGGGAGTTTAATGTTAAATGTGCATTTCAGATCTTGACCAAAATGAATATAAAAAGTTAATTAAGTAAAAGGTTGCTCTTTGAAGGCCTATTTAGAGGATTTATATTTCTGATATTTGCCTGGTTACATATGCTGAAAAACTTAATTTAGAAAATGCCAATGTGATACGGTAATAAACATTTTATTACTCGGATACTTCTTGCTTAAGCAGTGTTTTGTGATTTAGCCCTTTCACTTAAATGTTTAGAATTTTGGAATAAGGGTAATATAATCCCCATTTCTATAAATATCAAGTCATCTGAATATTATTGCAGAGCGTTTGGCATGAGTCACAAAAAAGGGATACAAACTTGCCAGTATGATCAGGGAGTCAATGAAGTTACTTTGCAGCTGAATTAATTCAACTTTTGAGGTTTTCATTGGAAAAGCAAGGGTGAGGGCAGATGAGGTATAGATCTGCTTCTCTCAGCCCTGCTATTTTCTGCCTAGCTGAGAGAAGCGGGTCCGCTTTCGTTTGCAGCTCCGTGTGCCTGTACTAAAACCTAAGGCAACAGCCAGAGGGTGCGCACACAGAGCTGAGTAAATTGGCAGTCGGCCTGGAAAACGCAAAAGCGAATGTTTTCCAGGCTGACCGCGGATCTGCTCTGCTTTTGTGTGCGCATCACCTACTTGAATTCCGGATATTTCTTACAACTTCTATAAAATGTCATTAATTTTGTACAGTCAGTTTTATTATGTGATTGGTGTGGAATCTGAATGACAGCAAATAAAACAATTCAAACAATCCCTCGCTGAAATTTCTTTCTTCTGCTTCTCCAGCCAGGGAGATATGCTGCAAGGCCATAGTGGCATTCCTACACACTTCCATATGAAGGTCCAAATAAAGGTCTTTGGAGACTGGTTAACAGCTTTGCCACTGTCCAGGTTTTCAAGGTTTTTCTCTTCTGTCTCATTCCATGTCTCATGGTCTTTCTTTTCTTTATGTTCAGTGGGGTGCACAAAGACACCACACTTGACACCCCCTTGTTACATACCTTAATGAAACACCAGGAAACAGAAATGGAGTAAAATGGCCACAGCATTTATTCACATTCTATCAAATAAATAGGACCTTGCCAGCCTAACCCAAGGCCAAGGTCAGACTGGGCTGATAGGACACCGGGAAAGAAGTCGGTGGCCCTGCCAGCCCAGAATTGATCCCTGCTGGGCTTGGGGTGTGTGTGTGGGGGGGGGGGGTAACCACCCAAGTGTCTTCATTATAGGAAATCCAAGCAGGCTGTCTTCTAGCATGAGCAATAGTAGAGTCCGTATCTAAAATACACTGTTTTGATCCAGAGGAAGGCAAAAAACCCAACCTGAAGCCAATGCCAATTATGCCTCAAGAGGGAAAAAATTCCTTCCTAAACCCCATGGGGATTGGAAACATTACCTGGATCAAGCATTTGTAGTTAAGTTTATACTGTATAAAGATACAGAAACCACAATATAACAATGCATTCAGGAAAACATCCACATTCAGTTATTAAAAGATAATATGAGAACATAAAGAAGAGAAACTCCTGACATTTTTGCAAAAGGGGGAGGGTGGGTGGGATGTTTCTACCTGCACAGAAGATAAGGAAGTGAATGTTTTTTTCCTGACATCACATCCCTCTTTTTCTCTGCCCCCCAGCCCAGCTTACTCCTGCCTTAACTCTTTCCGTCTCACCTACTCACAATTGCACCTGATTCTCTAAACATAAACCAGTGTAATCTGCCTGCTCGTCAGATCCCTTGTCACGCAGCCCCTGCGCTTATAGCTCCAGGGCTTTGATTTTCCTATATTGTGAGTGGTTCCCTAAGCTCAGGTAAGTGAGAGCAGCACAGAGCATGTGCAGTGAATCAGCAAAAAAGAAGATGGGGGGCCTACTGGGGCAGCTGGAGGCACAGATATTCCCTGCAAAAGGGCTGTGGGTACCTTTGGCTGCTACAGAAACCCAAAACATTGAATTCCCTTGCTAGTGGCTTGTTAATACCATGACGTGAGCAACGTCGGATCTTGACCCACCATTCTCCCAACCTTAACCCCTTTGCCTGTTTTTACTTACCAACCCCAATAAACACACGGACACCAATTCTTGGGATAAAATGGCCGCAGAACATTTATTAATAACAATTAGAGTTTTAATTTAAAACATATCATAAGAACAAATAAGATAGAAAACAACTCATGAACACAATACAAATGTTTGTATAACAAACAACCAACTTTGAATAAACATAAACCATAACATACACCATAACAAGCCAATAACTGCGCAGCGCAACTGGCGCTGCCAGCTGCCCTTCCAGCCCGGAACCCCCTACCCAACAAAACTCACCTCCTAATCCACTTACTTACCCCTAAGGTTCCAGGCATGCCATCCCCAAACAATTAACAAACTCCCTTCCTAACCCAACCATTGTTTTCCCCCAACTGAATCACCCCGCCAACACCACTCGTTGCCTCCACCTCTATAGGGAGGGAGGGTGGGCGTTTTCCTATGCTGCCTAAAATGGATGAGGAGCGGGAACGTTTTCCAGCTATTTATACCCCAATACGAAACAACCAATCAGATAAAAAACTGGGAGTGGCTATGTCTGTCCTACTGCTACGTCATGCCCCTGCTTCCCTACGTTTCCCTACGGGTCATTGGGCTACTGTAACACTTCTTCAGACACTAGTACTGCTGATGCTTGAATTATTATTATTAACAACAGAGAAAATAATGTGAACAGGCATCAATCTAATTATTTGGCTCCAACTCCCTCAAAAGAATTTTGATTTACTCAGGCAAACTGAGTTACTGAAATACAGTTAATGGCGACATTATATGCTGTACACATGGGCTGTCAACATAGTGATATAATTAAAAAACAGTAATTAATTTGTAGGTTATTCATAGTTCAATCACTACAATAAAATTAAACTGAATTCACTAATAAATGTTTCCGCCATATACATGCATTTTGGTGGCTTCACAAACAATGATTAATATATTTGATGATTTTTTTTTAATCTCTCAAGTGATGAATCATAAAATACATTTTAAACAGATACATTTCAGTGGAGGGCACCATAGATAATATGAAAACAGTGTGATAGAGTAAAAATATTAAATCCATGTTTATGATCTTAACCATCAAGAGGATTACAGAGGATTAGGTGGTTACTGAGGATTTTTTTTCCAGTGAAGCAATCATTCTGATAATGGAAAATATCATTGTTACAACTGATACAACATAACTACAATTACTCTAGTCGAATTTATTATGTATTTATTGATTTCTCTTCCCTTATGAATACCTGCTGCTTTTTGAAGTGAAATGTGTTAGCTACTTATACACTTATACATCATATTAACTTAACAAAACTAAGGTGAATATTTCAATATCCTAATACTAATATGGATTTATATAGTGGAAAATATATTTTATAACACACAGGCCACTGGTTACAAGTTTCACCGCAAAAGATCCTAAAACACTGCTGGTTTTCATAGGAATGCAGATGGCTCCATCATAGGCACAGGTGTATGTGTCAAAATGATTAAACCACTGATAAATCCAACTGTGCTCATGTTACCATTCCTTCAAACCATGTGATGTTGGGGTCCTGTGGACACCCTTTAAAAACACTACATATATACACTGTTTGTATAGAGATAATCCATTGGGTTAACAGTAACATACAAGCTGAATAGTTTTGGGAAGCTTTATTTTTTAGATTATCTAGGTACAATATAGCAGGGAACACTAATAATTAATTTGAATGATACTTGTTATGTTAGACTGAGTTAATCACAAATAATAATGTGGCTGAGGGTTGGGCTGTGTTTTGGAAATATTCAAGGAAATAAACTAAAAGCCGATTTGTCAACATTCTCATTTTCGTGGTCTTAGCAGTTTTTATACCAGGTAAAAACTCAAAATGCCAAGTGATTTAAAAAAATAGCTTTTTTCCATTTTCCAACTAAATAGAGAGCAAAAAAAAAAAAAAATCTGAAAACCTCTAATACCACAAAGCAAAGAAAGATATTTCTGTTGGAATCAAGTACAGCTGCCACTGACTTCTACATAATCTTGACAGCTTTTAGATATAGATATATTTAGATATAATACATACAGGGCAGGACAGAGTGGGTGAAGGCTGACAGGTCATTTCCTGTTCATATTCCATTCTCTCATTTAAACCAATGCCTGGTTGCTGGAGTAAATAAGTAACAAAAAGTAACAATAACATTTGTAGCCCCACAGAGTGTTCGAATGCTGGATAGATGCAAAAGAGTAAGGCACATAAATTAAAAATATATAAAAAAGAAATAATAAAAAGCAATCAGTCAAAGTCAGTTACAGTTAAAGGCCTCTTCAGGCATTCAATGCTTTCCCTACCAGGTGCTTTTTTTTTTTCTTTAGATCCTATGTGGTTCCAGTCAGAAGCCATTTCAGATCTAGTGATGGGCAAAATAATTCATCACACATGGATTTGTGGCAAATTTCTGCGTTTCGCCATTGGTGGATTTTTTCACTAAATGAACAACCCTCTTCCAGTTCCTGTCTTTAGCGAAACCCCTGGTACTGCGCAACTTGATTTCTTTGTGATGCTTATTTCCTGCTGCTGTTTTAATTGAATGGTCTCTCTCTCCTATGGAGCAACTGCTCCTTGACAAGGGGATTCCTCAATTGACCCTTCGCCTTGAGGAACCCCACTGAACCCCCTTGTTACATACCTTAATGAAACACCAGGGAACAGAGGTGGAGAAAATGGCCACAGCATTTATTCACATTTTATCAAATAAATAGGACCTTGCCAGCCTAACCCAAGGAAATATTCTAAAGCCATAATTCCATAAGAGGTCGCTACTATGCTCTGCCGTTCCTCGCGGAAGACTTGAATAAGTGTTAGACTTCCTCTACCTACAGAGAGAATGGCCCCAAACTCTGCTACCAGGATGAGCTGCGTTACCAACCATGAGAGAAGTTCAGCAGCCCTGCTGCCGGTCCTGGATCTGCAGTGTCTCGATGATAGGAAATCCAAGCAGGCTGTCACCTAGCACAAGCTATAATCTGTATTAGTCTGTATCTATCAATCCACCAGTCACAGGAGAGAACGTCCTTTCTCCTGTGCAGTACTCTGGCAAGGTCCTACCACTGCTGCTGCTGTAAAACTAAAAATATATTATCATATATCCACTGTTTTGATCCAGAGGAAGGCAAAAAAAAACAACCTGAAGCTAGTGCTAATTATGCTTCACGAGGGAAAAAATTCCTTCCTGGCCCCCTTGGCGATCAAAAACATTCCCTTGATCAAGCAATCGTAGTTAACATGAATTAAATACAATGCTTACTCTCAAGTGTATACCATATAAAGATACAGAAAGCACGGTATAACAATGCATTCAGGAAAACATCCACATTCGGTTATTAGTAGATAATATGAAAACAAAAAGAAGAGAAACTTCTGACATTTTGCAAAATATGCAAAAAGGAGGAAGGTGGGATGTTTCTACCTGCTCAGAAGATAAGTGAGTGCTTCTTTTCCCGACATCACATCCCTCTCTTTCTCCGCCCCCCCCCCCAGGCCAGCCTTCTCCTGCCTTAACTCTTTCCTTCTCACCTAATCACAGTTGCACCTAGTTCTGCCAATCTCTAAACATAAACCAGTGTAATCTGCTGGTTATTCGGATCCCGTGTCATGCAGCCCCTGCGCTTATAGCTCCTGGGCTTTCCTTTCCTGCTTGCTTCCATCTCTTAGCTTGCACACTACTATTTCTGCAGGGAAGGAGCCTTGGGACCCCACATTGTTAAAACAGGCTTGGCTACTGGTATAACATTGTTTCTCATGCTTTGATAATCACAATATTATTTACAATTCTCAACTCTATTATTATTTGAGATTTAATATGACCCCAAATAAGTAATATAATGTATGTACATGTGCTTGGGACAGTTTCCAGATCCCTCATTTGTAATGATTTGCACAAAGTTTACCCAGGAGCAGGAGCATATTGCAACCAAGAAAATGTTAGCTTTTAGACAGGTAGCCGGTAAATTCTATCTACTAGTTGCTAAAGGTGATAAAAAGTGTAGTTTGGTCCTGGTATTACTGTACATAACCCTATAAGTCTGAAAAAATCATTTGAACATTAAATGAACCTAATCAGATTGTTAGTATCTATCAAGTTCAAAGTACAGGTATAGGACCCATTATCCAGAATGCTTGGGACCAAGGGTATTCTGAATAAGAGGTATTTCCGTAATTTGGATCTTTATACCTTATGTCTACTTTCAAATCAATAAAACATTAATAAACCCAATAGGATTGTTTTGCATCCAGTCAGTAAGGTACTGTTTTATTATTACAGAAAAAAAGGAAATCAATTTAAAAATCTGAATTATTTGATTAAAATGGAGTCTATGTGAGACGGGCTTTCCGTAATTCGTAGCTTTCTGGGTAACGGGTTTCCAGATTACGGATCCCATACCTGTACTGTTTTATTGCTACAGTGAAAAAGGACATTGTTTTTTAAAAAATAGAATTATTTGTTTACAGTTGACTGTACAGGAGATGCTCATCAGATTTCTGGATAATGCATTCTGGATAAGGAATTCCTTGCATCCCCCCCCCCCCCCCCCCATTGCTTTTATTCACATTTTCTTTACAACTTCATGTTATGGGCAAGCTTTAATTGAAACTGCACTTAACAAGATGTTTGTTCTTTTTTTCTTTATGTCAATAAATGTAAGTTAAGCTTGCACAGGTTATTTCCCCCATCAAGCAGAAAAATGTGTGCCTAGCAATATACAAAATTGAAACCGAGTGCATCATAATTAAAGAAACACACTATTAAAAGCAATCAGCTATTAATAGTTTTAGCCCAGTGCTAGAAAAGTCAATTAGTAGTTCTTTAATAAACTAATTATGGATGCATTTAATTGTCATATCAATAATTGCAGCGCACCCCTACAGCAAAGTCGATAGTTATTACACCAACTAATTAAAAACAAACTTTCAAGTTAACTTGATGAGAGTTCTGTTCATGAAATGCAAATGTGTGCAGGGGAAGAAATAGACAAAAATCAGACCGGATGATGCATTTTTTATTTTTTTTTACGCTGACTGACCTAAAAGTGTTTTGTAACTGTCTTTGTATTATTGGAAGTGACTTTGTGATTGGCGTAATGAGTAAAACAGAAAAACAGATGGGTTTCATCAGAAGTTGCACAGGACTCCCAAAAGGCTGTATAAAATGCTGACAGATAACAAGAGAATGCTATCCTCTTGAGCTGATGTGGATTAAAATTTAAACATCCTGTGAACAACCTCGCAATACGCAACCAACAGAGTGTTTCTGCATTTCACAGTCAAATATAAGTAGCATTGGATTAGCAATGAAAGAGTTGAATGCGGTTATAATTAGAGTTACTGCACATGATGGTGATGATAGGGTTTTGTTGACAACAAAGCAATATCATTCAGTTCTCTATGGTGTTATTTATGTAGGTTATTTCAAATGTGTTCTTGTGAACCTGTTTTGAATCAATATTACTAAAGAACAGCTTCCTCCCCAAATATATATATATATATATATATATATATATATATATATATATATATATATATATGGTTTACCTGCTAATTTAGTTTGCTCACTAATCACAGTGACAGATTATTATTATATTATTTGAAAATCGTGTTCCAGAATAAAATACATTAACTTATTGTACATTAACTTACTATAAGGCTACATCACAATCAGCATGACCTAATTCAGCTTAAATTCCCAATCCAACATGCACACTGGTAGCTCTTAGTTTGCTAAGGACATGGTTATGCTATTGTGCTTCTAAATTGTCTGACATTGTTTTTTTTACCTTTATAACCTATCGTAGTTGGGATAGATTAATTGGTCATTGTAAGCAGGGGACTGATATTTTGGTTAATGAAAATTTTGATCTCTCCCCAAAAGTTTTGTTGTTTTTCATGTCCAAATGAATACAAAAGTGGCTATATGAAAAAATAATCCACGTGTCGGGGTTGTCAGCTGATAGGGGCTGATGCTGCAACTGATGGTGTAGTTTGACACACTGCTGCTGAGCCTATCAGCACTCTTCAGTTTTTTTTTAAACCCTCTGTTGACTTGGACTAATTGCCAGATCAATTTGGTTTGCAGTGAAAGTATATGTTCCTGTGAAGTGCTTGGCTTGTCACCTACAGATTTGGTTCCTACTAGTGTATGACCTAGGCATGTTATTAGACAGTTCCTGATTGTGTTTTCCTTTGTACCATGTTGTGTGATTGCTAATTTGGTTCAGACCCGGCCTGATGACAATCTGCTTTGTATTCTCTCTCTCTACCGTGCTGCCCCAACTTACTAGCAGTTAGCTCACTGTAGCTGCACTTATATTGGGCATGGGTCTGCTGCACTGCCTAAGATCGCTACGGTTACAACCAGTATTCAGCTGCTATTTGTTTTTAAGCCTAAGTTAGGGGATGTGTAGCCTAAATGCTTCTGCCTACACCTCATGAATACAAAGCTTCTGAATTTAGGAAGCAATGTATTCATGGGGCACTTATAGGTTTATGTTTATTTAGAAGAACCAAGACTTTTTGCATTGTACCCAACCCTGCACACAGTAAATGACCTCTATTAGGTTTCATTTGAGCATCACAAGCATATTATAAGGAATACTAAATATAGTTAAAATAAATAATTAAATACATGAAAAATAAATCATTATTAGACCGGGATGCCTCCCAGCATGTGACCATCAGCTACTACTTGAGTAATGGGGGTTGTAGTGGTACTGCTGTAAGAGGAGTGTAGAATGGACAAGATACTTTAATTAAAAGACTTCAAACTGGGTCTTAATCTCATAAAGGTTTACATATATTAAATTCAACCTATATAAATACATTTAGAGAGGTACCTTTTCAGTTCATCTATGGCAGACAAACCGATTCTGAATTGTTCAATGTGATGCAAAATCCCTATAAACAGTGAACGCAAGACAGTAGCAAGGCACAGCAGAAAGACCCCTTTTGTGTTCTGTCCATTCTAGTCCTATGAAGGTTACTGTGTTGAAATCAAAAGGAATAATGAAGAATGAATGAGTTAAGGAACATATGTATGGGTTTGAGCAAAACTGCCTCATTAGTTGAGTTTTTTTCCCCAAGAAGGCTTTCTTAAATAATAAAAATGTTGGCACCTAAAAGCCCCTAAGTGATGGAATTTGTTTTATGATTTACAGAATAAATTAAAATCAGGATAATACTTGTCCTAATGTATGTAATATATATGACATGGTGGCACAGTGGTTATTATTAAAGAATTCTAGTACAGGAGTCCTAGGTTCAGTTGTGACTCTAGTTTCTAGTTCTAGATCTTAAGTTCAGTTGTGCCCTGCCTCAAATTTGTATGCTGTATTTGTGTCTCTGGGTACGCATGGGTTCTCCTACAATACAATTAAGCCTTAGTATGTGCATGTGGTAAGAAATGTAGAATGTAAGCTCAACGCAGAGAACAACCAATGTCAGTGATGAAGTTGATCATCTGTTTAAAGTGCTGCAGAATATTCTGATGCTATATAAATAAAGGATATGGTATTGAGTGCAGGTCCCAGAAGTTTTCTCTTAGTTCTGTAATCAATAATTTTCATTTAGACTTGAACTGCAAATTGATGGCTCTAGGGTGGAAAGACTACGTCTTGAGAAAGGTGAATTATCAGAAAGGCTTTCTACTTTATGTACTGTATAAGAGGAAAAACAAATTTACTGCAACAGATCCAAGTATCCATAGATGCTTACACAAATCTTTTTATAATTCAAGAATTCCGAATGTCAGCATGAATGGATTTGTGATATAAATGGAAAAAATGTAATTGGCTCTGTCTTATCAAGCTGAGTTTCTCCCAGGAAGAACCCATTAGACACATAATTTGTATGAAATATATGTTTCATAACATTACCCATAGATCAAGACTGTAAAATAAAACAATGCTTGACCTTACAGTTTATATTAGGCTAAGCCCAGACACAGCAAAATAATATTTAGGTCACAGCAGATTCCATTTGTCAGGCTATTTTTCATATACAAGTGAGAAGCCAAACAAGCCAAAATATATACCCTCCCAACACAAGAAATATAAATCAGATCTTAGCGTGCTCAAGTACTGTAAGATATGCATTTCAAACACGTCTAATATAGTTAGGTGACAGAATTATTACGAAAATATAAACTGTGTCATTGGCGAATGCAATGTCAAGCTGCTTTGCAACTGGCTAAATAGCGACTTGTGTCCTTAAGGATTAAAGTGCGCGATGAGTAGACGACCCTGTCCTGCCAATCTGTTTAGCTTACTGACGTTTCGCCATATGGGGTCAGATCAGTTATTTCTCATATGATGCCAAATGATCTAAAAAGCCCTGCAGCATTTGCATTGCACTAGACGTCTAAAGCTGAAAAGAAAATCTTTGTTTAGTTCTTGATTTTTGTGGTGTCTTGTAATTTTTTTTCCTTCTCTGTTTGATGCCTTGAAATTGTCACATACATTCTGTAATTTTAGAATGGCACAGCAGGTGCTTTTTAGCATTTTTTTCCAAAGGATACACTGTTCAAAATCCCTGTTGATACCAATGCTGGCTATGATAAAAATTTGTACTTGTTTGTGTACAGAGATTGTATATATTATCTGTCTACTGCATAATTCATACATTATTGATCATGATGAATGATGCTGAAAGGGAAATATCTTGTCCATATAAAACGCAGTTAAATACAATAAAATATGTGTCAATCCTGTTTTTTAAACTTCAAACCTGAAAGATTTATTACTTTCACTGGTACTACATTCTGTGAACAAATGATTATATGACATCCTAATTTTTATTTGCATTAAAGTCTATTTACTAAAGTCAACAAAAGGGGCAGTTGGTCAAGAAGTCTATTACCTGTAAGGCTTAGTCGAAGCATCTATTTCTTTGGATTAGGGCACCAGGTGTATGAGCGGGGTATAAATACATAGTATAATGCTTTCATTTATATATACAGGCAAGAAATCCTTCTCCACCCTTCCCCTGTTTTAAGAACAAAGTGGTGGGAGTGTTCTAGATTAGAGATTTTTCACCATACCCTTTACCAAAAGCGTTTAAAGGAAAACTATACCTCCAGAATGAATACTTATTTTGTTATGTGACCTATTAAAGAATCTCACCAAACTGGAATATATATGTATCAGTAAATATTGCCCTTTTACATGCTTTCCCTTGACCCACCTTTTAGTGATGGGCTTAGTGATGTGGCTTAGCCCTGCTTGCACTTTACTTGCTGTGCTGGCTGAAATATTTTGACCGGACTGTGTGGAGAGTGCCGACTCTCTAGGCTGTGCACCAAGTAGTAATTCCCTGGAGGAGATAAGGGTGTGCTGGTGTAAATATTTTTCCCATTGCTCCCTCAAAGATCACATGACCAGAAATAATGCAGCTCTAACTGTAACAGGAAGTAGTGTGGGAGCAAAAGACAGAACTCTGAACATGTGTTGTCTAATGTGGCCTAGCATATACAGTGTATATGTGCCTTTGTTTGTTTGTGTGTACTGTGAATCCTATGATCCCAGGGGGCGGCTCTTAATTCTTAAAATGCCAATTTTCTATTAAGGATTACCCAATAGCACATGCTACTAAAAAAAACGGAAAATGGTTTATTTAGATGAAACAGGGTTTTACATATGAGCTTGTTTATGCAATATATTTTTATAGAGACCTACATGGTTTGGTGGTATAGTTTTCCTTCAAACCCAAAGTGACTATTTTGCCACTAATATGGATTTAAGTACAATGTTCTGTTTTATTATTATGGAGGAAAAGTAAATAACTTTCTGGAAGTTTCTGTGTAAAAGATTGCATAACTGTAATAGTATATTATTCTTGCTTGTACATTTATAGAAATACAAATTCTACAATATATGGATATTTCAAAACTGCTTATAACCTTTTCATTCACCTGGTACACTAGTTCACAGCAATATGATGCTGTTGTTCTGTGTGTGGATAAAAAAGAACTAAGAGCCGGAGGCTGCAAAGAAGTGTGAATTGTAATAAACCCACTTAATTACTGCTAAAATTAAAAAGCATTCCTCCCAAGATTTGGAAAATGGAAAGAGGGACAAAAAAAATGACCTGGATAGCACGGCAAAAACTGTTTGACCACGCCCATATTTGCAACCACACCCCCTAAATGCCACTCCCATTTTACAAAAGTTGGCAGGTTATTTAAAGTTTGAACACATTTCTGGGGGGGTTTGGGGTTGTTTTAATGTGTTATTACACTTTTGCTAATGCAGGTGAAATTGCCCTGTAAGCTGCAAGCCTCAGTTCCCCAAGAGACCTGTTTAGCTAATTAGTTACAATTGTATCTAAGTGCAGTTGTGGCTTGTTAACTTTCTGGGCTCTCTGCCAAAAGCCCACTTATTTAATTAAATGTGAGGAACATTGTTTCTAAGTGCAGGTGAAGCTTGTTAAGATTTCTGGGGTGTCTGCCAAAACCTACTTTTTAATTAAGTTTGTATCTTTTTTAGCATTCAGTGCAGGAGATCAAAGGAAAAAGAGAAATCCCGGACTACGGTGTTGAGCTGTTAAAAGAGGGACTGTCCTGTGAAAATTGGGGCACTTGGGAGGCATAAAAAAGATATTTTAATAAGTGCTCTAGATGATCCCCCCTAGAGGAACTTGTCTCCAAGGGGTTCTTTTTACTTGAGGCTCAGTAGTTGATTTAAGGAAGAACAAAAGTAAAAAAATAAAACAATCTTTATGCCATCAGATACCTACTTTCCTTGTCCTTTAATATTTAATGCAAAGACAATAAGGCTTATATACTATGACCCAAGATAAAAGTGCAAAAAAACAAAGGGAGACAAAAGCACTCCCCTAAGTACTTACTGCTGTTTAGGGTCTGGCTGCATTTGCAGTGTTGGATGGCCTTGTTTCCTCCAGTAGTCTGTAACTTGAACATTTAAATAATATGCAAGTAAGGGGACAGGTGGGGGTAGGAGGAATGCCTTCATGCTTCCCCCTCTGCCCCTCATGGATACAGTACTGCTAAATGCAGGTTACATTGTACTCATGTGGTGCATACAGACCTTGTGCTCCAAAACAAAGTGCTGCAATTTCCCTGCAGGGCAGGGAGCAAAGTACAAGAAACACAGTGGATTGCAAAAGGTTTTTGGCACTTTGCACACTGCTCTGCAGGTGTATTTGCTGTGGAAGAAAACAGATAAACATTTGCTTCAGTTCTGCAGTATTTATGAAAATCATGCTGAAGCATATCCTTTTCTTGTCTCTAATAAATATTTGGACCAAGTAGTGTGACTATATCCATAGACACTTCAGAGACATCTACTGTGTTCTGTGTTTTTTTTATTATGCAATAGTGTTTGGACAGAATGTTTGAACTTCTATAATTAAAGATGCCTAGGAAGCTGTGAGAATACTCTTTGAAATGTATGAATGACATATGCACATAATAAATTCTTTCCTAGCTCAGAAGTAACTAGTAAGCCAAGAGATGGGAATGACTTGGAAAAAAGGAAAAGAAACAAAAAGAATGTGAGAAAATGAAAACAAAAGATAAATATCTTCTACAATTTGTAATTAATTGCTCTCCAGCAGACGTGGTAGAAAGAATAATAATTTCTAATACAATTTACATTAATATGAACTACAGAGGGTGTAAATTGTCTTACATAATTTCAAAATCTCAAATAATGTACACGACAAGGGGACTCCTCAATTGCCCTTCGCTTTCAACCATCCCTCTAAACCCAATTGTTACATACCTTAATGAATCACCAAGAGCAAGAAATGGGTAAAAAGAGGCCACAGCATTTATTTACATTTTATCAAATAAACAGGACCTTGCCAGCCTCACCCCAAGGCAATATTCAAAGCCAGAATTCCATAAGAGATCGCTACTATGCTCTGCTGTTCCTTACTGAAGACTAGTGATGAGCGAATCTGTCCCGTTTTGCTTCGCCGAAAAATTACTGAATCTTTCAAAAGATTGGCAAAACGGCGAAAATGTTGCATGTCAAAAAAAATTTGTCGCCCTCGACTATTCTTTCGTCGCAATTTTTGGACGTGCGCCGAATTTTTTTCATCCGTTTCACGAAACAATCCGCCAATGGGAAAACGCGGAAATTCGCTGCTACTCCATGCCTGGCGAAACATTTCGCCCATCATTACTGAAGACTTGAAATCAGCACTATGTCATTATATCCACCACCAAGTATTAGGCTGCCTCTACCTACAGAGAGGATGGCCCCAAACTCTGCTACCAGCAGGAGCTTCATCTCCGACCCTGAGAGAAATTCAGCAGCCCTGCTGCCAGTCCTGAATCTGCAGTGCCTTGATGATAGGAAATCCAAGCAGGCTGTCACCTAGCACAAGCAGTAGTAGCGTCTGTATCAATCAACCCACCGTGCAGTCAAAGGAGAGAAGCTCCTTTCTCCCTCTTCTAAAATTTCCTGTGAGGTACTCTGGCAAGGTCCTACTGCCGCTGTGCCAGATAAAGTGCATATCAGCTTTTCTCAGCCCTGTGCTTTTCTGCCTGGCTGAGAGAAGTGGATCCACTTCCGCTCTATGTGCGCACATTCTGCCTTTTGCCATAGGTTTTAGTGTACACACACAGAGCGGCATACAAAAGCCAGGCAGAAAAACGCAGGACTGAGAGAAGCGGATATACGATTCATCTGCCCTTGCCCTAAGGTTAATCCCTTTAAATGGTATTGCAATCTAAATGCAATATAAACACTGTTGCTTTACCACGTTTTACTTAGATTTTGCTGGACAACAGGTCCCATTACTCCAACATACTGTATTTTCAAGCATGTTGAGGCATGCTGGAAGCTGGAATCCAGCAACATCAGGGTTGGATTCTTAATGTAATATTGTTTAATAAAATGTTTACCTGGGCTTCCAGAGCCAATGAGAATAAGAAAATATATGTTTCATATAAGCAGATTACTTAATAAACAATATGAAGAATGAATGCTGCATGCATCGATTTGCCCCAGCACCGTGGGACACTTTCAGCATAGAATTCCTTGCATCCACTAGACATTGCTTAAAAGATGCCCTTGCTGATTCTGTTGTTTTATATAAAATGTCATAAGCCAACATTAGTTTTACTACTGAAATGACTTATTATCTGAATCATATCCTATACTTACCCCTAATCCAATTAATACATTTTACATATTAAAAATACTTTATTTATTGATTCTAATATTCTAAGAGACATATAAATATTATATGGCTCCAACATTTATATCTTTATGAGGAATCATGTTTCTTTATATGCCATCTAGCCAACAGTTATTTAGATTTTATGCAAGGTCCTCAGGACACAACAGACATCAGTTGATAAAAGAAATGCCTTTGATGCACTCCATAAATTCCCTTGAGAATTCTAAAAACTGCCATAAGCCATTCCCTCATTTTCCTTCACTTAAGGCTGAACATAAATCAGAATAACTCATTTTCCGACCCACGTTAATGGACTAACCACATATCATTAACCCAGTCCAACATAATTTTATGATATTTATGTATTGCCAGTACGAGACAGGATGTTACGTCCAGACTGACTGGTGAAAGATCTGAGACAAATGTACTTCCTGGTAACTCCTTGCATGCTGCTATTCCTTTACTCATTATTTATAAGCTCTTTGTGCTTTTTATATTTACTACTGATGTTCCTGTAAAGAAAATTCAGGAGAATGGATATGTTTTTTGACAATTCTTTTTTTTTTGTTCTATCCATTAATTAATAATGAAATGTTTATCAATAATGAAATGAACAAAAGATGAGGATATAGCCATATAATAGAGAACATCACTGCCATGTTCTGCAAAACGAAGGGTAACGATAAGCCACAACCTATTACTGAAGGAAAAAATGACAGTATACTCGAATGACCATTTATAAAAGTGTTCCATTGTACCCCCTAGAGGTTTGGATTAGTTGGCTCAAGCTTAATTACAGATTTACGAAAGAGAATACTTACGAGTAACCAATGTTTACTAGTGCATCATCAGTCATCTTGCAGTTATTTAACATATAGAGATAAAGGAAAAACCCTGATTTTTTTTTTTTTTTTACTTTATTTATGGACTGTGAATAAAATGACTTAAAATATGGTAAAATATTTTACAAAAAGTAATATTTACAAGAACAAACCAGCATCTGGAGACTGCAAAAAATGGTGTTAAATGTGGGTCAAATGCGAAGGTAAAAATAAAATTGTACAAATGTTGGCTTCTCAATATAAGACTTTAATCAAACTTGTTCAGTTATTTGGTGCAAGAATGCATGTAATGCTTCAAGCTTCAATTGCAGGAACAGCATTGTTCCAGGTTTACAAAGATCTGGTTCAGTTCTCACTAATAATATCAAACAATATTGTTTTGAACAATGCCGATGTTCCTACATTACAGCACCCAGCATGCCTTAAACCTTAAAGGAGAAGAAAAGGATAAAACTAAGTAATTTTATCAGAAAGGTACGTAAATGCAGCCATAAGCACTTACAGTAATGCTGCACCGAGTCCTCTAAAAGAAACACAGGTTTTATTGTCTCTTTTCTTTTTTTGTAAACATGATGTTCCAGTGTCTGACGTCCTCTCTCAGAAACATCCTTAATTCCTGTGGCCAAAATCTGTGCAGTTCTCTTTTCTCTCCCCTGTCCTGCTTCCCCCCTCCCTTGAGAATGCTAAGAACTCCCTCCCCCCTCCCTTAGGAATGTGTGATCTGAGCTATGATGGCTAGACTGCAGGCAGGAAGCTACTAAAAATGATGGCTGCTGTCTTAAGCAAACGGAGAAAGCTTCTAAAGCTGTTTACTCATGTATGGTAACTTTTTCTGCAGAATAAATATATTGTTCTAGGTGGCACTAATGTGGCAAAGCTTTTGGCAGTAAAATGCCAACATGACTTTCCTTCTCCTTTAACTATATGTTACATGGGCATTATACCCCTGTGTTCAACATGGGCTCAGTGAATTGACTTGTGCTGAACAGCTGAATTGTGCATAAGAGGAAACTGAAGCTGCTCTATGTTTGGTTTTTGGGAGGTACATAAATAGATTATCAGTATACAGCCTCCCTTTCACCCTTTGTTTTGATACTTTTGTAAGCAGAAGTCTGTTATGCAGCAACATTATCTGTGTGGCAGTGATCTAATTTACATTATCTGTGTGGCAGTGATCTAATTTTCTAAGTATGCTGTGATGTTTAGTCTACAGTACAAACAATTGAGTAGCGTGTGTAACTGTGCTTATATATGCTTTAATAGGCACTGCCGTGATGTTGGGTTCCTTGGTTTAAACACTGATGTATATAACAAATATATGAAGCCAATGTTATTGGTCTGTTGTGATGGGATAACACTATGCCCTGGTTATGTTGGTAGGCAGCATACTTACTAGGGGAATTTATATCTCTAATGTGTATATCTCTAATTACAACCTGATGATGTTGGGCTAAAGCTTCAGCATGCTTTAACCTTTATAATATATTGTAGAATAATGGGTCCAGAATTGTTTGAGTGCCCAGGGTTGAGCAGTGTTTACATTGTTAGGTTGGGTTGAAAAAAGACCAAAGTCCATCAAGTTTAACCCCTCCAAATGAATCCCAGTGCAGATCCATTTTAAAAACACTGTACCATTTAAAAATTTCGACAGGGCTTATTTACAGTTGTATATTTCAATATAGTTTTTTTTTTTAATAAAATAAAAACTAAAAGTGCTGCTAAATATGAAAGCAAAGGTTGGAAAGAGTCCCATCCAACAATCCAGTTGCCTAATGCAATACACTACTCATTGATTCCGCTACAAAACTTGAGATATAAACCTTTATTAACAATTTTGCTCCATTTACATGTAACTGGACTATACCTCCAAGAATACTCATCATACTATAAAGGGTTAAAACTTTGGTAGATAACAAGATGACTGATGTAGCACTAGTAGGGATGATTCTCAAAGGAGAATCTTCTTGAAACTGTAATTACATTTAGTATGACTGCTTTGGAGAGCTCGAGGGCATAATCTGCTAGGCTTACCTTCTTATTCCATTTATCTATCTTATTTTCCACTACCTCTCTGCAATATATAATGCTAGAGGCATAATTAAAATATGCTATATTTTAGCATTTTGTATATATCATGTAGTATGTTGCTTTTAACAAGAAATACATGTTTACCAGTTTAAATAACTTTATCCCTGTATAATGCAAATAATGAATCAATTCACATTGAACTAGATTAAAGATTACAAAGAATATAAGAATATTCTAAATGCATACTGTATACAGTGTGTATGTATGTGTATATATATATATATATATATATATATATATATATAATATATATATTTCAAAAATATAAATGCATTTTCTCCATTTAGAAGGGGATTGCAAATGCTAAAGGTATATAATCAGTGATATATGATATATGATATATGATATATATGTATATATGGAACAATTTGCATCTACTTTAACAACTGTGTCATTTCTTTATTTCTTTGTATTTATATTTAACAAAAGAACATTTCAGGGATCATTTTAAATAGTGTACAAAGCATTATACAGTGCGCTGTGCACTGCAATTATTATATCCATTTGTCTTCCAGAGGCGCTTAAAGTTTTCTTGTTGTAGTAGGTCAACAAGTTTCATTGCCCTGAGGTAATATCTAGGTGATAATGATAAAAGTGTCTCTCACCAATCTTAGAAATCTACAGAGAGTAAATATGAAGGTCAGAAAGTGGCAGGAGATGTGTTTGTAACAATATGTTCAGCATGGGGAAGGGAAAAAAAACAAAACATATGTTCAAAATGAGCTTACCTTGCCTGGCAGAAATACCCATATGACTTTAATTTGTTGAACATTTTTCATTCACAGTTGGTTAAAATAAACCAAAACAAAAATAGCATCATGGACTTGTTATGTTTTGTCTTAAAATAATAAAATCTTGTTTTTTACTGATTACCTGAAATTGTAACTCTCATTTCAATTATTCATTATTAATTTGTTGTTTAGATATTTACCATACCCCTTGATGTTCATCTTTATTTAAATAATTATAGTTATTGCAACCAGATTTTCTCAAGGGCCCACATTTGTATTTTTGTTATACTTATTTTATAATATACAATACTTGATAGAAGGAGAAAAAGACTAGAGATGAAACCTAGGCAGATAGAACTGCAAAGTGCATTTATTCATATACATGACATGTATTGGGTATAAATACCCTTTATCAAGTGTGATAAAGTGTGATAAAGTGTACATCAGAAACAACCATGGGTTAAGTAGCTACATAACAGGAAATTACATCACCAACAGCCCACCTACATAATAATATAGTAAATAGTAACTACCTAGTCCAAATACAATGTGCCAAAACCCAGACTATGCAAACACTAAATTACCCTAAAGTTCATTAAAAAGTCCATCCATAAAGTCCATTGGATATAAAGTCCAAAATGTAAGCATTATGCAAAGAAAGAATTAATATTTGCCACTGCTCTTAAGTAGTGATGAGCAGATTTTTTTTGTCAGGCATGGATTCACTGCGAAATTCCATATTTTGGCATTGACAAAAACGAAACTAGGGCAAAAATTTGCAGCAACAAAAATTTGCAGAGTGAGGAAAAAAGTTGCAGTCGTGTCAACGAAAGTCGCGGTTATTTAAAAAAAGTTGCTGTCACATAAAAAAAATTGCAGTTGCATCGAACAAGTCATGGTCAAAAAGGTTGCAGTCCTGTTTAATAAGTCACAGATGCAACAAAAAAAGTAAATGTGACTTTTTCGCTGTATTCTCAAATTTTTCAGTGAAGCGAAATGACAGATTCGCTTATCACTTTAAACAGGGTAATATACACAATTAAACACAAAGCATATTACTTTCAGTAATAATGGACTACATTTACCTTTTCTAATCTTACCCCACAGTACCTGGTAGTAGAGGACAAAGCTTGCTCTATTCTTGATTATGGTAGTCACCAATATCTTTAAGAATAATTAGGACATTTAGAACTGCAAAAAAACATTATTGTTATAGCACTATATTCTCAAATTGTTTCACCAGCACTGAACCATTGATACTTTGAAAATCAAGATTTGCCACATCTCCAAAGGGTCTGTAAACATTTTAAATATTCAATTCTAGATAAAGGTGCTTGGTAGCAATGTATTCCAAAAAGGAGTGACTTGTCCTGTTTTACTTTGCTCTTGTCATCTACGTTAGCTAGTGTAATTAAAGGACTCTCTTTAGGTAATTGGATAGACCTAGGCTTAGATACAGTAGATAAATTGTTTCAAAATACAGAACTAAAATCTTTTGAACAATTAAGCCAACAATATAATATCCCTAAATCTGAAGAATACAAATATTTCAAAATCCGGAAATTTTTACAAACCCATACTTCAACCCTACTACTAGGGATGTAGCGAACATCGCCAAAAATGTTCGCGGACCCGTTCGCGGACTTTCGGCAAAACTCGCGAATATTCGCGAACTTTGCGAACCCCATAGACTTCAATGGGAAGGCGAACTTTAAAACCTAGAAAAGCCATTTCTGGCCAGAAAACTGATTTTAAAGTTGTTTAAAGGGTGCCACGACCTGGACAGTGGCATGCAGGAGGGGGATCAAGCAAAAATTTCTCTGAAAAATACTTTGTAAAAAAATCCGCCAAAAAAATCCGCCAAAAAATAACTAAAGAAAAAAAAAAAAACGCCAAAAAATAACCCAAAAAATAAACGCCAAAATAAAACGCGGCGAACCCAAAATGGCGAACATTGCCAAAAGTCTGCGAATTTGCGCGAACGCGAACACCCGATGTTCGCGCAAATTAGTTCGCCGGCGAACAGTTCGCTACATCTCTACCTACTACTCCTACCCTCCCAAGTTTCTAAACTTTTACTACCAGAAAAGACATTTCAAAAAGGACTATCCGTGTTCTATAAGACATTATTATCGGATAGAGTAGAACCTCCTAGGTGTCAGTTGACAAGATGGCAGGAATATTTACAGTTAGATTTAGACCAAGAGGAATGGGAGCTAGCAGTCAAATCGCTGAGAAAGTCCACACACTGTGTGTCTCATCATGAGAATCTCTTAAAAATGATATGGAGATGGTACCTCACTCCAGTAAAAATCGCCAAATTCGATACCAAAGTTACTCCACTTTGTTGGAGAGACTGTAAACAAGCAGGTTCTTTGGAACATATCTTTTGGGAATGTCCTAAAATCCAAGGATTGTGGAAGGAAATAGAGGTTTTTCTTAGGAAATAACCTGTGAATTTGATGTGTATTCCTCCCAGTATGGCCCTTCTCCACATAAAGACCATGGACTTGCCTCCCAAGGAGAGACTGATTTTTAATCACATTTTTGTGGTTACCAGGTGTAAGATAGCAGAAAATTGGAAATCTAAAATAATTCCCAAAATTGAAGATATTCTTAAAACTGGAGAGTTTAATCTCAATGCAGAAAAAACCTGGGCAATCAGATCAGGAAATTTACAGTCCTTTCTGGTGAGATCAAGTTTATGGCATTCGATATATCCAGATACTAAATTGAATGATCTTAATTAGAGGTTATAAATCCCATAAATCTAATAAATCCAATACATCCTATAAACCCTCTCACAGAGATGGAGACTTTTCCAGTTGTGTACTCTGCATAACACAGTAATTTATGAGGGAAGCGTACTGTTCTTAACTTAGCAACTGAATACAACTTCATTAGTTGTAGTATTAGGTGTAGTTGTAGTTATAGTTTTTACTGTATGTATACTTCCTTATTGGGATATATCAATTTATTATAGTAAAAATATTGCTCTATATTTTTGGGGAAAGCAAAATTTCTTAATGATACAGCTTGACTATGTTCAATCAATCTTTAGATGGATGCAACCCCTAGGATCTCAGTAGTGTCAGTTTATACGCGTTTTGCACGTTTGAACTTACGCGTTTTCAACGCGTGATTAGTATACGCGTATAAATATACATGTACATAACAAATTTCTAAACCAACAATATTAAATTATATTTTATCATATGTTGACCAATACTGAATGTATACGTTTTCAACGGCTGTTATTATTTGTACTGCAGATTATATTTCTGCATAATGTAAATATTAATGTTTGAAAATATTTTAATGCCTTTATTTGGTTATAATGTTTAAAAAATCCCAATAAAAATTATTGAAACTACTTTGCTCTTGTCTGCTTAAATCACCCCAATACTAGTTGCATAATTCAGATTTGCTTTATTTTGAGGAAGAAGCAAATAAGGTAAGGTATGAATTTCTTGGAATAGAGGACCAGTTACAGTAGCCTTCCCCACCAGCAATCCCAGGGCAGTACAAAGGACAATAAACAAGACCACCACCACCACCACCAGCAACTTTTGTGAAAATTTTAAATTAGTCATCAGGTTTTAGATGCAAATTTTTTCAGTTAAGTTGAGTTTTTTTTAATGCTCAATAAATCTTGGATTTGAATTTGCATTTTTTTATGCAAAAAAAATTTTGAATTGTGGTAAAAAAAAACAAACTTGTATTTTAAATATTTAATTGTAAAAGTAATTTTTTTTGCCCTAAAAATTTTAACATGCAAATGTTTCAAATAGAAAGACATATATGCCTGTCAATATATTCTCCTTATAGGCAAGGTAAGGCATAGCAATCAGGTAAAATGGCTTGATAAAATGTTGAGAAATGCATGAATTTAAAGCATTTAAGTTAGCTGGGACAGCTGATCATTTTATTGGGTTACAAGGAGGCTGATAAAACACAAAAATACAATAAGGTATGAGTTCAATAGAAACAAGTACAGAGCAAGTTGCTAATTTGAGTTGATATTAGCTTATGCTTATTATGATATTTTGCTTGTCTGAGAAGTCAACCAAGTCAGTCCTAATTCATTACTAGAGTCTGCCATCACAACTTCACTGGCCTTACCGAGAAAAAAACATGTTTGCAGTAATAAGTTAATGTTCAGATCCTCAAGTCTAAAGGGGTGGTCTTTTGTTCTTTTTTTATAATTGAAAAAGATCCCCTGCTATCTGTCTATAATTTCCTCTAATGTACTTGTAACGATTAATAATGCCACCTTGCAAGCTCCTTTATAGTATTTTCTAAAAGTTTATCTATTCTATTCATCTTACCAGTTTTTTTTTTTTAACACATCTCTGCACTCTTTCCAGCTAATAAATATCCCTCTTAAGGTTATAGACACACATATTTATATATATATATATATATATATATATATATATATATATATATATATATATATATATAATATATGTTCGTGTCTTACCTTGAGAGGTACAATTTTAGTGCTATATAGTTTTCAGACCTTCTCTTCTCCATTCTCTATGAAAGAAACCCTGATTAAGTCTGTTGTTCTCTGTGTGATTCTGTTTATACAAATAAAAAGATTTTGGATAGTTTCCCATGAGGCAAATTGGTGGTTTTTTCCAGAAACACAAATTACTCTATAAAGTCTACATTTAAAAACAATTGAAGGGTAAAATTAGTTAAATGGAGTAGACTGAAACCCCCAAAGGATCAGATGAACCATGATTAACATTGAAGAAAGAGGTCTAAGGCTGACCGAACTCAAAATGCAATTAAACAGCTTGATGATTAAATATGCAATTTAGATATTTAAGGCACAGTTTCTGCATTCAAAAACATCATAATGCTTTACATAAACTACTTAATTTTATGAAAGTAATTTTAATTATAGCGAAGAATGTGTAGTTTATACTGAAGTCTCATATTAGGTCTGATGCTTGACAGTGGAAAGAGTATGTATGGCTCGCTCTAAGGTTAAGTACCCACCTATACTGAAACAGCCTCTTGTACAATGAAAGATGCATTATTAAATATTCACTACTAAATATTGTACTACTGTTCCAAAAACATATTGGCGTATAATATGGGCTATAAATAACTGCAACATATTATACTATATTTAATATAAAGTTAAACCAATATGAAGAACGTATTACCTGGCAATATCCAGTATTTAACAACAATAAAATATGGTTATGACAAGTTAAGTCACGGGAACGTGTTTTTAAACTTAGCATTGCTAATCAAGTTTATTGATCTCCCAGAACTGCATTCTGTTTATAAATACTCCTAAATGTAAAACTGCACTGTCAAGTACTTATTATGTAACAGCACATTTATCAAAGTCAACTAGAAAACATGATAGAAATTGTAATTAGCATTACCTGTTGTCAAGTTTGTAGGTCAAAGGGTAATTTATGAATACGGCATGTTCCTTAACTGTACAGACCTCAAAGGTTTACTGTATGTGAAAAAGGGTTTTGCCATTATAACATTAAAACCTTATTCCTATGTTATTCTGCAAGTTCCAATGGGCTGATTTATTGAATATTAGACTAGAAAATTCTAATCTATTTCCAGTAGTTTGATATTTTTCCCAAAGATCAAAACATCAAATTGTTTAAAGGTTTAATTTGCTAAAATACAGCAAAACAGTCAAGGTTGGATAAGATGCACAAATGTATATTGCAAAAAAAAAAAAACATTCAGAGTTTAGCATTACATTTTTCATTGTTGCAGCAAACATTTTTGTAAAATGAACAGTGACAAGTTCATTATCCTCGTGAAATCATTAACAGAATATTTTATTGTCTACCTTACCACAAATTAGAAACACAAGTGCCACACAAACACATTCTTAATGACTCTGAATACATGTCACTTCACAAAGATTTTACCAACAGAGTATATAGTGATAGGACCAGAGGCCCATTTGACACTGAATATCTTTCAGAGAATCCTTTCATGAGAATCCTTCCTGCCCTGCTGATAAATAAGCAATATTCTTCCCTTTATACAATTATTGCTAAAGACAGTGATGAGCGAATCTGTCGCAATTTGTCGAAAATGCTGCGAAACTGCTGAAAATTTCACTAAACAGCAAAATTTGACGTGCGTGACTTTTTTTGTGCAACTTTTTTTTTAATGTTGCAATGTCTTTTTTGACACGCCCATGACTTTTTGAATGCGACGGCCATGACTTTTTAAAAATTTTGCAGATTTTGCGAAAGGTGGAATTTCACTGCGATTCCATACCTGGTGAAGAATTTCGCTTATTACTGCATTACACCAATTTTTCTAGCTCGGCACACTTAAAGAGCATGATAAACATGTGAATATGGGGTAACAGCGACAAGCAAACGTTGCATAGTAATCCCAATATTTCAGATAACATAAGATTGAAATTGTTCTTGTAAGGATAAATTCCAGTGGAGAATTCACTTGTATCTAGAGTGTGTGTCTTCTTTATTGGATCGAGAACAGTGAATTAAATACTAAAGACAATTCAGAGCTCTGAAATTAATATTTTTCACTAACTACCTTGACTTTACATCACACATATTTACTTGACATTCAGTAGTGTAGACACAAATCGCTTGCACGTAGGAATTGGAAATAGCTGCATGATTTTTGCAGCCTAATCATTACCACACAGGGCAGACATTTATCCAAGGATGAGATGAAGTAAGGTTCATAATAATATGTAATGTTTAATGACATATCCATGATGGATGGAATTTTAAAAATGCAGTAAGAAAAAAATAAAGTAGGCACTGAATCAATATCATTCATCATCAGTAGTAATGGAAAAAAAAACATTTTGATGCACAAAAGTGGGTGTAATCTAAACACATTTTTCATAAAAATGCAAATTAGTGAACTGATCAGTTGAAATTGTACCAATCGATCCACATATACAGTGGTGTGAAAAACTATTTGCCCCCTTCCTGATTTCTTATTCTTTTGCATGTTTGTCACACAAAATGTTTCTGATCATCAAACACATTTAACTATTAGTCAAAGATAACACAAGTAAACACAAAATGCAGTTTTTAAATGAGGGTTTTTATTATTTAGGGAGAAAAAAAATCCAAACCTACATGGCCCTGTGTGAAAAAGTAATTGCCCCCTGAACCTAATAACTGGTTGGGCCACCCTTAGCAGCAATAACTGCAATCAAGCGTTTGCGATAACTTGCAACGAGTCTTTTACAGCGCTCTGGAGGAATTTTGGCCCACTCATCTTTGCAGAATTGTTGTAATTCAGCTTTATTTGAGGGTTTTCTAGCGTGAACCGCCTTTTTAAGGTCATGCCACACCATCTCAATAGGATTCAGGTCAGGACTTTGACTAGGCCACTCCAAAGTCTTCATTTTGTTTTTCTTCAGCCATTCAGAGGTGGATTTGCTGGTTTGTTTTGGGTCATTGTCCTGCTGCAGCACCCAAGATCGCTTCAGCTTGAGTTGACGAACAGATGGCCGGACATTCTCCTACAGGATTTTTTGGTAGACAGTAGAATTCATGGTTCCATCTATCACAGCAAGCCTTCCAGGTCCTGAAGCAGCAAAACAACCCCAGACCATCACACTACCCCCACCATATTTTACTGTTGGTATGATGTTCTTTTTCTGAAATGCTGTGTAACTTTTACGCCAGATGTAACGGGACACGCACCTTCCAAAAAGTTCAACTTTTGTCTCGTCGGTCCACAAGATATTGATCTTGGCAATCATTGAGATGTTTTTTAGCAAAATTGAGACGAGCCATAATGTTCTTTTTGCTTAAAAGTGGTTTGCGCCTTGGAAATCTGCCATGCAAGCCATTTTTGCCCAGTCTCTTTCTTATGGTGGAGTCGTGAACACTGACCTTAATTGAGGAAAGTGAGGCCTGCAGTTCTTTAGATGTTGTCCTGGGGTCTTTTGGGGCCTCTCGGATGAGTTGTCTCTGCGCTCTTGGGGTAATTTTGGTCGGCCGGCCACTCCTGGGAAGGTTCACCACTGTTCCATGTTTTTGCCATTTGTGGATAATGGCTCTCACTGTGGTTCGCTGGAGTCCCAAAGCTTTAGAAATGGCTTTATAACCTTTACCAGACTGATAGATCTCAATTACTTTTGTTCTCATTTGTTCCTGAATTTCTTTGGATCTTGGCATGATGTCTAGCTTTTGAGGTGCTTTTGGTCTACTTCTCTGTGTCAGGTAGCTCCTATTTAAGTGATTTCTTGATTGAAACAGGTGTGGCAGTAATCAGGCCTGGGGGTGACTACAGAAATTGATATTGAAATTGAAAATTGAAATTGATAAACCACAGTTAAGTTATTTTTTAACTTTTTCACACAGGGCCATGTAGATTTGGAGTTTTTTTTCTCCCTTAATAACGTAAACCTTCATTTAAAAACTGCATTTTGTGTTCAATTATGTTATCTTTGACTAATAGTTAACGGTTTTTGATGAGCAGAAACATTTAAGTGTGACAAACATGCAAAAGAATAAGAAATCAGAAATATAGTTTTTCACACCACTGTATATTCATATATATGGTGCATTACCTTGTTCTGCCCTACATCTGCACCATTACAGAAGCTTGTTCTGTTATATCTATATCCTTACTGGTGGTAAGGTCTTTGCAGCAAGGTGTATATATATATAATTTGCCAACTTAAGTGTTACCTGTAGAATTGCATGTAGTAGAAATGCTATATTAAGTGTAATTTCCATCAGTAATTATAGTAGTCATATAGTTGCCATGAGAACACATCATTTTTATGTTATTTAATGTTCTTGAAATCTTTCCCACATGAATGAGATTTTAGAAGTGGAATATCTTACGTAGCCATTCCTGTGCATGATTATAGTGAGCTGCATTTGAACTGACCTTCACTGCCTTTCAAGTTCCATTTATGGGGCTCTGCTTTTCTCTGCTTTGAGCAGATTTTTCAGTAGATGACATAAAATTAGAACCAAACTTTAGCTGTGGTCCCTATGGAGACAAAAGTCTATGGCAACATGTTCTACAAAATAAAGGTATATCCATATAACATATTTATTTATTATTCCAATGAGAATAACAAGTGCCATACATTTCTCATAAATTATTGTACACAGAAAATATGAAAAAGCAACTCTGAAACAAATGCAAAAACAAATATTAGTGCCAACTATGTATTGTCATTTATTATTCATAAAGCACCAATAACAACCCTTGCTCATTACAGTTTTGTACTGTACTTTTCAAACTACCAAACCTAACTGTTTGTGTTGAAGAAAACAATATAAGGTAGAACCTGTCTTTACCCATAAAGAACTTCAGAAATATACACATAGTAAAGTTTGCCATGGCTAAATTATTGGGTGCACAAACAAGGCAACTAAAAGCAATATTTGTAATTCAATGTAAAAGTGCTGTAAAAGTGTTGTGTTTCCTACTAACTATAGCCATTGCATAACATAGTTTTATATAATAAATAAGAAAAATATGTACATGATATAAAATAGATAGATAGATAAGTAAAGCCCACTAGAGGTTATTTACTATGACCCCAGACAGAAGTGCACGAGAGCTGCAAAAGCATGCCCTTAGTGCTCACTAAAGAGTACTTCTATCTGGGGTTTGGCTGCACTCTGTACCATAGGGGTGATAAACAAGGAAGGGGAATGTGATAAACAAGGGAGGGGATGACAAATGCCCCCTTTAATAATACAGCTAAGATAACAGCAATAATGAGAATTGCACCTGATCTGTGTAAAGCTTCCTAAATATTTCTGAAAATTGGAGCTGGAAGCATCAAACACAGTCTAGCTCTGAACATCCAAAGAGCAACATCCCCTGCCTCCTTATTACTGATCACAGTACAGGTTCTGTGTAGTATCTATGTAAAATAATGGCAAGTGCTGATAAAATGTTTGTGCCAGCTGCTCTTTCCTAGGTCAAGGGTTTTGATTCCTTTTTTAAGAGGAAGAACATCTTCCCTACAACTGGGCCTATAGTTGCTAAAATAAATGACTTATTGATGGCACAGAAGCTGTGGCGCAATTTGTTCCTAGTTATTAAAGCTACTTGCATCCAAAGCAACTCCTTGAACCTTTTGCATCCAAAGCAACTCCTTGAATGTTTCAGGCTCACCCCCCATCTCTAAAAAACCTTGTATACTGTGTAAAAAATGATGCATCCAGAATTGCACTTTGCACACTGCACTTGCACAGGTAAATGATCCCTCACATCTTCCATTGTGCTGTAACATTAATTGTATGCTACAAAATTCTGAGAGTTATAGTTCAGCATCATCTGGGTGAGGCAATGTTGCTATGGAAGGTATATATCCTTTAAAATGCAAATCTTTTGCCTCTTTTTCACACAACTGTTCAAAGAACAAGATATCATCTGATGAATATAATAATTTCCTGCAGAAACATGAAGGGCTTTTCACTGATAAAACCTATGGATTGTTGTGACTACTGTTGTAGGCAGTAGTTTCTCCATTTTATTATAATATTTTAAACAATAAATACTGCACATATTGGAAACATCCCCACAAACTAAATCATGAAATGTGTTACAACACCTTGAATAGGGCTACCTCTATGGAGGCAGGGAAGCTTTGACCTGGTTAGGCAGGCTTAGGAAGGAGAGTATTAGCCGGTAGAGTGAGGGTGGCAGGGGGGAGCAGCCGGCGGGTAAGAAAGGAGCTCAGCCAGAAGCCTCACTTGGTTACCAGCAGCGGTGGGAGCAGCATCCCACCCACCTGCCCTAAAGTCAATAGAAATAATCCATGATTCGTGGAGGGCACATAGTCAAAGTTCAGTTAGCAGGAATGCTTGCCGGAGTGGGGAATGTGGGCGGTACATTCTGTAGAGTTGGTTGTTACCTCCCTGGTTATGGTCCTGGGAGGTAAGGGTTTGAGTAAGGCTTACTTGCTTCTACTTGCCCATCTGAGTGCAGCAGCATAGGGATGGCTGGCTTGGCTGAGGGCCCATTCACTCGGTGGAGTACTATGGGCAAGCATTACAGTTAAGTAATTGTTCTGTACTGCTTTTTGCATTTTTGATTAACATTGTTATGAAAAGCTGCAGCTTTTTCAATCCACCGAGGTGCCTTAGTGTTGTTATTTATAACCAGAAAAGGAGAGTCAAATAAATGGTAATGATGACCGGTGGCCTTGACACTGCCTAGGTCAACACACATGCATAGGACTGCTATTTATCAGCCAGACTCTATTTGAGTGTAGACAATATTTTAAAATGTCTTATTCCTACTTTATAGATCTTTATTCTATAAAATGTGCTAGGCCAAAGTTCAATATTTCTTTCTGCTGTAAAAATCAATTTCTAGAACTGTAGGCATGTCTAAAACAGCAAGAAGAACCTTTTTAATATGTTTGGGCTGTCTTGAAGTTTGCAGTTTTTCAAAACACAAATACAAGTCTGGAGACTTAAAAAAAAAAATTACAGGTTTCAGTTTATCTTTTTCTCACAAGTGGTGTCTGAAGCAATAACACATATCTTTTAATGTACAATGTTGACTTTTTGAAGCCTTTTTTTACCAAACAGCAAGCCTTCCTAGCATGACTTAGAAGGAACCATGAATTATTCCTTTCAGGTTAAAAGTTTATGGAAGGCATAGCATATTTGTTTTTAATGAAGATAACGTTTTGTTTTCCCTCTGAGAAAGCATGAGAATGATTGTAGAAATGCAGACTTTGAAGAGACAGGGAATTCATTTCAGTGGGGATTATTAATAACATTATTACAGTGGCTGTTTCTAGCAGGCTTGCGGGTACCCATTTTGTTTTTGGTATTCAAATATTGATCCTTTCTTTAATGACAAGAAAAGTCCAATTGACACTATACATAATCACTTTGCTGAAAAAACAAACAAACACCTGTACACCTGGGTACTTTTCCTCTGAGTGCCACACAGCATTCTTAATGATTTCCCAGGGATCCCTTTGCTGGCTGTTCCAGACCATTCATGTCTGTACCTTGTGAATCCTTGGCACCATCCAATGAATAGCGCTTTCCTTATTCTTTAATAGGCAGAATAGTGTTGGTCCTCCCACCTTGAATCTGTTTTGGAAAAGTGCAGGTTCCCCAGTGGCCCCTTGGTATATCCAAGCAAGAACAGTCTGGAACTGCACCTCTTGTAATCTTGTTTAAAATGCCTGTTCCAGACTGTTCTTCCTTAACTACAACACATACAGGGCATCCTCCAGCATAACAACTGGGTCATTCATGAACACAGCTGTGTGCGCAGTAATGCTAAAACGGATTCTGATTTTGCCCTTATTGATACCTTTCATAAAATATACTCACATCCAAACACATTTCTTGCATTTTCATCTATCTGTGCCAAGTGCCTTTGCATCAATCCTGCCTACTCTGATGAGCAAGTGTGCTTGTTTATAGCAGCTGGTCAACTCCAGATTGTGGGTTAGACCGAGCGCTGGCACAATAGTGTGTTTCTAGCAGCTGGTCAACACTACAGCGTGGGTTAGACCGAGTGCTGGCGATTTCTTTCTGTGTTTTATGTACAAATTGTAGCCAAATTTTGCTTCTAGCTGCTATGTAGCCTTTAAACCAATGAATCACTTTCATGTGTGTGCTAATGAGCTGGGGCTTAAAAGCTCCCTGCTTCTCCACTAGAGCCTTTTTGAGCTAAAGGTAGGTGCAATAGGTCTTAATACCCAGTCACATTGTTTTCTGGGGGACTTTATTTTAATTGCATCACAGACTCAAAGTCATTAGACAGTGTAGGACTCACGTACAATGAGGGGCTTTGACGTAGCACGTGAGCTTACATATTTTGGCCAAAGTGTGGTACTAACACCTCATTTTTTGTAAAAATTATTTTTAAAGGCAAACTAAGCGCTGGCAAACTTTCTTTCTCTAAGTGTGCCTGTGCCTGCTATGCAGGGCCGCCATCAGAAATCACGGGGCCCCTCACAAAAAAAATTTTCTGGGCCCCCCTCCCACAAATACAAAGGACTCACAGACATGAGACATTGGTAGCCAGCAGGGCCCCTCCTAGTACATTGGTAGCCAGCAGTGCCCCCCCTAGTACATTGGTAGCCAGCAGGGCCCCCCTAGTACATTGGTAGCCAGCAGGGCCCCCCTAATACATTGGTAGCCAGAAGGGCCCCCCTAGTACATTGGTAGCCAGAAGGGCCCCCCTAGTACATTGGTAGCCAGCAGGGCCCCCCTAGTACATTGGTAGCCAGCAGGGCCCCCTAGTACATTGGTAGCCAGCAAACCACCCCTAGTACATTGGTAGCCAGCACAGCACAGCCCCCCTTGTCTTGTGCGGCTCCTCCGGTGGCTTCGCGCTCCTCAGGCGAGGTTCTTCGTTCCTGACAGCACTGCACTTCTGAGTGCCGAAAGACGCCAGGCCCTTTTATAAGGTTGCGCCCCATGCGTACTGACGTGCATGTACGCATGGGGCGCGACCAATAGTTTACCGCTGACCACCAATGACAGGGGCCCGGAATTGATTAAAGGGGGCCCGAGCTACTAAGTAAACTGTAGCACCGCCGGGCCCCCTTTTAAAGTTAAAATTGTCTGGGCCTGGGACGACTGTCCCCCCTGTGCCCCCCTGATGGCGGCCCTGCTGCTATGGAACCCTGGAGCTACTGCCACCCTGCACTTGGCAGGAATTTCAGGATTTCCATAGTGGGTTGCAACAATTGATGCAGCAAAATAATCACATACTAATGTCATTTTAATGCCAAGTGTTTGAAGTGACCAATCCAGACTCTGAAACTAATGCCAATCTGGAGCTTTAGAAAGGAAAGCCCTGGAGCTATAAACTCAGGGGCTGCATGACATGGGATCTGAATAACTAGCAGCCAGATTACAATGGTTTATGTTTTAAAGATTGGCAGGATCAGATGTAGCTGTGATTGGGTGAAAAGCAATGAGTTAAGGCAGGAGAAAGCTAGGCTGGGGATGGAGAAAGAGAGGGACGTGATGTCAGGGGAAGCAGCATTCACTTCCTTATCTTCTGAGCAGGAAGAAACAACCCAGCCATCCTCCCCCCTTGTTTTGCATATTTTGTGAAATGTCAGGAGTTTCTCCCTCATATTATTTATCAATAACCCAATGTGGATGTTATTCTGTATGCACATGTTATATTGTGGTTTCAGTACCGTTATACAGTATAAACATGAGAGTCTGCATTGTATTAATTCATGTTAAATGAATGTCAAATGCTTGATTCAGAGGATGTTTTGGATCACCATTGGGGTCAGGAAGGAATTTTATCCCTCTTGAGGCAGAATCTAAGTTTTATTTGTTACAGCAGTGGTAGGACCTTGCAAGAGTACTGCACGGGTCATTTTAGCAGAGGGAGAAAAGAGGTTCTCTCCTGTGATATCATGGTGGGTTGATTAATATAGACGCTACTACTGCAGTCTGGGGGTGCCCCAACAGTGAAACAGATTCATCACACATCTGCTGCAGATTCTCCTTTAATATATATATAGTATATTCTTTACTATTTAAGTATAAATAGTAAGTTCTCCATATTATTCCTGTATTGTTTAACTGATTAAAAATGCAATTAATATTTGTCTAATTTATACCCACAAACAGCTACTAAATGATAAATGTTGTGTGGACACAACGTTTCAGAATGTAGTCCTAATTGCAAGTTGCTCAGTCAGACAGTATTATTTTGTTCTGATCTATTATCTTCTATGTGTGAAAAGGCCTATTTTTTTAATGCTCAATGCTTTCCAGTTCTCCACTTTATAGGTGCTACAAAAACACTAATACACCTTGGCAGAATAAGCAGGTCACGGCTTAAATAAGATGAGAGAAATAATCTCAAGGGAGTGTAGAACTATATCACAGTTGACCATTTTCAACTCATATAAATTCAGATATTCTCAATGTGAAAGTAGTTATTTCAAAATGATACTGACAGTAGAAAAGAGTGATAAGAAATATTGTTTGACTTTTGGAATAGATTTCACCTATTGTAGAGCTTGTAATGTATTTTTTTTTACTAAATGATAAAACACATTCGATTTTAGCAAAATTTGCTAAAGTTACTATGGAAAATGCTATGGTTATGCTTTCCCAATAATATATTATATGATACATGCAAAAGATCTGCAACCTGTGGTATCTACTGATGTGGAACAATGTGCATGACCATGGCAAGCACAACTGTGTAATAGAATCTGGACACAAGTAAGACACTACATACTTTTATTGCTGACCATAGCAGCTTATGTGACACATATAAGAATTTTCTATCTAGCATATTACTGGCAAGCCTACCAAGTCTTACTCATTACACAGGCAGAAGTCAGTGTTGGCAGAAGGATAGTAGAATCAAAAACAGGCCTAAGTTAACACTGGCAGAAAATCACTAGAATTGGGAGTCAACCTAAGATCAGAATCGAAAAGACAAATATGAGTAAAAAGATGGTACTGGAGGAGCAAGAGCAAGAAAGCAGTATAATAAGCATTAAATGTGGAGAAAAAGCAATATCAGAACAATGCTCCAGGAATAAATGAAAGGCCTGGCCTATAGATAGCTGCAGCATCAGTGGGTATTACTTGTCTTCTAGAAAATGTAGATTGTGGTCACATGCAAAACAGATTCGCTGGTGGCAAAAAAACGGTTGCCGCTTTTCACAAATTTTTCGCTCATCACTAAAGTCTATACAAAACAGGTTTTTTATGGTGTCTTGTTTCATTATTAAGATTACAGATTACAGAATTATTAAGATTCAGATATTAAAAATAAAACATGACAGTGACACTCTTGGCATAATATTTGGTAGCACACTGTTTGGAATGAATAACTGAAATGAAGAGCATCCTATAACCAAGAATGAGCTTTCTACATCTCTTTTCTGACAGCCTGAATAACTAATTTGCTCAGATTTGATGGATGCCTTTTCTTAACTGGGATGTAGATCTGTACTCATTTTTGACCACCTCAGAACAGTCCAGCTTTTTGTCTAAAACCGTTTCTGGATTATTTGTCCTGATGTAAGATCTCTGATTAGAGATGCATATTTATGATTGTGGATTTTGGTTAGCTGCTTTGGACAGATTCAGAGAACTGAGTTCCAGGGGCATATTAAAGTATTGTCAAAACATCATTGAACCTCCTCCACATTTGACTATAGGGACAATGTTCCTTTCTTTGAGGGCTTTAGTTTTTTACTCAATATAAATAGTTATACTAACTATGTCTCATCTTATCCACAGGACATTCATCCAGAAAGATTTTGACTTCAGATGTGTGTTAGAAAACCCAAGTTGATGATGTGTCTAAAGGTCAGCTTGAATCTGTCTAGCAATTGATCAAGGTTGTTTCACCACCATTCAGACAATTCTTCACTGCAATCTTTGATCGATTTTATCTCAAGTGCATGTCCAGGGAGATTGTCTAAAGTGTCATGGCCTCAAAAATAGCATAATAACCCCATGCAAGACAGACCCAGGGATATTATGTTTTTTTACATGTACTTGAAGCCTTGAGATTTCCATTCTGCCTTACAAGTTTCTGCCTAATCTTCTCAGACAGTTCTTTACTCTTATTTCTGTATTCAGTATGGAGCAAATAGATAATACAAATTCCAAATATTTCTTACAACTTCTAATAAGAGTGACTACATTGTGTTTAGTCCAATTTATAAACTTTGTTTGGAATAAGATTTTGTTCAACTACAAATAAAACTACATTTGTAAATATCACAGCATTGTCTGTTATTTTCTGGCATAATGGACCCAGTATAGGATATCTCATTGGGAATATCTGATCAATGATTTTGCTTTAGGAAGGACATAAAAAATGTGAGCAGCTGGTATGTAGAGGCAGCAAACAAAAATGGATTCTATATAAACTTTTGTCATAATTTTTTTTTACATTTCTGAACTGAATGTAAAGCATCATCAATGATGCATAGGAAATTGTCATCAACTCTTCCTCTATGTAATTATTAACTGATGATCATTTTTATGCCATATATTGATTAGTGATGAGCAAAATTTTTCGACAGGCATGGATTCTTGGCGAATTTCCACATTTCGGCATTGGAGGATTGTTTCACGAAACGGAAGAATTTGCTGCGCAGTAAAAAATAGTTGTGCACATCAAAAAATATTGTCGAGTGCGTCATTTTTTGACATGCACGTCAACAAAAATGACACGTGCAAAAAAATTTTTGTTGCTTGTTATTTTCTGCATTTAGAGAATTTTTTGCCTTTTTTAAAACTTCACAAATTCTTTTGGAAAGCGAAACGGGACAGATTCGCTCATGACTAGTATTGCTCATTTTTTTTCAAAAGTTTTATTTTAGGAACAGTGTCCATTGGATAAACACAGGTAAGCACAGAGATAAGTTAGCTAAATATGTTTATAATAAATAAAAAAAGATAGTCCACAATACTGTATAAATTCATTTTCTAAAGACTATTTAAAATATCTCTGCCAGTTCAATAAATTGAAAAAAGAGCTTTAATCTGTAACTGATATCAAACTGAGTTGTCATTTCAAAATATATTCAATCACAGTTTGAAAAATCTCAAACAAATGCATTATGCTATTTAAACAGTGCAATTTTTCATAGTTGACCAATGTTAAACTCTTTGTAAAGCACAGAAATAATGAATAGTAAAAAAATATTTTTTTTCCTTATGAAAAGGAAAATGTCAATTGAACATTCTAGCCATATGTGTCTAGTATATGTCTTTTTGCCTTTCATGCATGAATACATTCTATTAAGTAATTTTATAATGTGCTAAGTTATGATGACCCTTTTCCCAATCCTTCTCACCATAAAAACATTGCAGAACCATTTTACATTCTCCACATTATGAGTTAGCTGGAGCAGAACACATCAAGGTTGGAGTTCAGCTCTTTAGGCCCATTTGTACAGCATTGATGATCGCAAATGTTTTATGGTTCAAGGAAAGACAGAGTACTTGCCAATTAAATACAGATAGTATCACTGAACTACACAGCAAGTCTTTTTAGCACCTTAGAAAAATTTGAGGATGTATTTTAATATAATAATTTAATTGATGATATGAACACAATGTTCTCTAACAATCTGTGCAGAACAGGCACATTAGAAATATGTGTGAAATTATGATTTTTATTAATACACAGAAAACTGTATTAAATAACATGATTTTTTTTATTTATGTGACCTCCATGCATGGCATTAATTTGAGCTGTATAAATATACAATGTATTGCAAACTATTTTAACACTTTTTAAAATACATTTTTTCTTTTAATCATTTTATACAGTTTTATAATTATTCTTTATATATGTGAAAATGTTAGTAAATATATTTCACTATGGGACCGATTCACTAAAGTGCTAAAAAGCATGCAATAAATAAGTACCGATTCATCTGCATTTCGCATGCGTTAATATATCGCACACAGCGGGAAATAATGCAAATAACTCGCTCATCGCCAGTTAAATAATGCAAAGAACATTGCGTCTTAATTATGACGCCTGTCCTTTTAGTGAATTGTGCGTTGTCGCAAAAAATAAGAAGCAATAACATTTTTAACGCATGCTATAAATAGCGCTCGTTTTAATGCACTTTAGTGAATCAACCCTTATGTGTAGTATGTTTTAGAAGCTTTGGAAATATGTCCCATAGTGTGTGGTATCCTAGATGGTTGCAGGGTCGGACTGGGCTGTGAAGGGCCCACCGGGACTCCCGTCCCGGGGGCCCTTCAAGTGCACTCATCCTGGCACATCCTCAAATCCCCCCCCTGTAGGGGCCCCCCCAAACCCCCCACCCAACCCCCCTCGCAGGGCCCCCACCCGACGTCCTCCCCGGGCGCATAAATTTGACGCGTCAGGGGAGGAGCGTTTGAGAGGGGGAGCACCGGCAAGGGTCGGGTGTCCCGCCGGCCCAGTCTGACCCTGGATGATTGTACAGAAATGTGTAACTTAGAAGGATAGTTTAATGCCACAATGTTATTTTATTTTTTATTTCAAATAATTAGGGATGAGCCCATTTTTCACCTGGATTCCTGGCAAAATTTGCATTTTTTATTTGTGAATCTGCACTAAAATGTTGCCATGTGTTTTGTTTCCCTGGAAAAACGTACGTAAAATAACGGTGTTCAGATGGCGATCTTCTCTGTTTATTTTACCCAGCTTTTTCAACATGTTTCTTCAGCGAATTTGTTATACACAGCATAATAAATATGCCCCTTGGTGTAAGGAAAAACCCCTACTGACTTGAATGCATTTGGTGCAAGAAAAAATGCCCATTGACTCCAATAAAATTGGCGAAAGAAAAAAACGTAAGCAAAATAAAAAGTCCATATACTCCAAAGCCGCTAATGCTAGAAAAAATGCAGCAAAAAAAAAAAAAAACGCCCATTGACTCCGTAGCATTTGGTGCAAGAGAAAAAAGCCATTGACTTCAATGCATTTGGCGGGAGACAAATTTAAGAAAAATGGGCACTCAATCTAATGCATTTGGTATGAGAGAAAACAGCTATTGACTTTAATGCATTTGACAGGAGAAAATATCAAGAAAAAATGGCCATTGACTCAAATGCATTAGGACTGAAAAAAAAAGTGGTGAAAAATGCCCTTTGACTCAAATGCATTTGATTTCTGCCGGTTTGTGAACTTTCTGGAAGTGAAACGGGCCAGTTTCACTCATCATCAACGCAAATTATGTAACATTCATTTGGCCATTTTGATATGTTCAGCAAAACTTACTGTAAATATGCAGAAAACCAAGAAAATATATTTGAGTTTGTGTTTGGAATCTATGCAAGTCAGAGACAGTCCAATCCATAAAGCAGATTTCTGCTAAAATGCTATTTATTTCAGACCAAAAAACACAACATGTTTCGGGCAGTGTGACGCCCTTTATCAAGTGTAAGTATTACTTAAACAAGGTGAACCATTTAAACCATAACTCCACCCTCTGTGTCCATTGATTGGTATTCAGAAGTGTCCATCAAAAGTCAAATTTTTCTCATGTGTTGCTTGTTTTTCCTTGCCATTCATTCCAATTTTAACATTGTGTTTCATCAATAACATCGATTTTAAATCTGTGAAAAGTTCATATACTAAACTTTAGAAGTACAATTACAATATAGATGGTCCCCAACCACCCTACACCATATAGAAATTATTAAAAACAAACATAAACTGGCCAGAACATATCTCATATCCAGTGTTATATTACTACACAGTTTAAAATACATAGATCATTGATTGATAATAATAATGGTAATCACACCATCAGAAATTACTCTTACCCTTATCTTAATGAAGCTACACACCCTGACGCAAAGGAATTCAAGGCCTGTAAAAAATCAATCATATTTATAAATACATATTACTAGCACATCATCAAAATATTAAAAATCATTGACTTTAATGCATTTGACAGGAGAAAATATCAAGAAAAAATGGCCATTGACTCAAATGCATTAGGACTGAAAAAAAAAGTGGTGAAAAATGCCCTTTGTCTCCAATGCATTTGATTTCTGCCGGTTTGTGAACTTTCTGGAAGTGAAACGGGCCAGTTTCACTCATCATCAACGCAAATTATGTAGCATTCATTTGGCCATTTTGATATGTTCAGCAAAACTTACTGTAAATATGCAGAAAACCAAGAAAATATATTTATTGAGTTTGTGTTTGGAATCTATGCAAGTCAGAGACAGTCCAGTTTATCTTCATCTATGGCAACTGTAGCAAGTCTGGATGAATGTAAAGTTGTTCCATGTACTCTTTCCAACTGGGCCGCGACTTGTAGGTTAAGATTGGGGAAAATCTTTCTTGAATATGTATGTTTGTTGTTAAAATAATACATGATATGACGAATGTATTGTATGTTGTAAAAGAATTAGGGGGAGATTTATCAACGTTCGAGTTTGGAAATGTTTCACTACTCTCTACTCATCCAAGCAGCTTCTAAAGTTCAACTGACTGGTATGGGAAGTCCTTAGTATATAAACCCTTCCCCTAATCCAATAACAATGGCACATTGTAACTCTTCAGAGAGGTGACACCTGAAACTCATAGAGGTGTAAATGCTGTGGGGTTACTTTGATAGGATTACCAAAGTATCATGCAACTCATGTTTCAGGTTTCACCTCCCTGACAAGATACAATGTGCCATTGTGATGTGGACTTCCCATACCGATCAGTTGAACTGAATCGGTTGGATGAGTAGTGAAACGTCTTCAATGATTACTTAGCAAGTCCAGTTGCTTTAGATTTACTTATAGAAGATAAAAGCTTGGATTGGCTCCTGTGTTTTTAATTATACTTAACATTTCTCTTGGAAATCAGCAGTCTACTGAAGCTTTTAATGATGTGCTACAGTTAGAATATATAGGGCAGACTCTTTTTTGCCAGGGCTTTTAGGGTTAGAGTAAAATGTACCCCCTTTTTGCCATAACACTGGATAATGTAAAACGAGGTGCGCAGGTGGATCCAGATCCAATTATACATAGCAACTAAACAACTCAACAGCCCATGTTATATAGTTACGAGTTGCTAGACCTTGGACCAAATTTTCACTTGGTATTAGATTTTTTCTGGAATGCTACTAACTTTAAATCCCGTTTTAAGACATTTTAAAAATGACTACAAAATAAGACAAACACCAAAGTGCATGAAGCTTTGAAGATGGAGTATGAACTCATAATAAAATGAAACGCTAAATGAGCTAATATTATATCTTGTCACCCAGGAATGCTTCAATAAATAAAATGTTAAATAAAAAAGAGAAACTTCCAACAAAAGAAATGGGTGTACTTTGGACATGTAGCTCAGTAATAAGCACACAAATTACAAATCCATCACAGCTAACGGTATATCCTACAATAAATCCTCATGGTCTGAAAGGGGCAATAGTTTCACTAACATAAAGTGATATATTTAGTTTTTAAATCCCTGAGAGATTTAATGATACAGGTCCAGTTATGAATAAGAAATAACAATTCTGACAAAGATTTGTCATTGCAGACCAACTTGGCAGTGCTTCAGACACAACTTTTCATTCAGAAAATAATTTGTTATGAAGCCTCATTTTTAATTTGTCAAGGAGAACACATAGACTATCACCATTTATGTAATGGATGTTGTATACAATATTAATCTACAATAAATGTTTTGCATGATATACTGAATAATAAAACATATATACACTGACAATACACTCAAGACACATTCACATTTGAAAAAAAGTGCAAAGCATCTTCTGCAGTGACTAGAAGACTTTTTAAAATGAATTACAACAAAGAAACAAGCTAACTTTATTAAGTGATTATCATGGATAGGTGTGTTTTGCCTTAAATTTGTTATTATATCTGACACACTCATATTAAATTTACAGTAAGGTAGTTCAAAGGGAATCTCTACCCTTCAAAAACTACCTCACTGTTTCATAGTAACATAGTAAGTTGGGTTGAAAAAAGACATACGTCCATCAAGTTCCACCATAATGCCTATATATAACCTGCCTAACTACTAGTTGATCCAGAGGAAGGCAAAAAACCCCATCTGAAGCCTCTCTAATTTGCCGCAGAGGGGAAAAAATTCCTTCCTGACTCCAAGATGGCAATCGGACCAGTCCCTGGATCAACTAGTACTAAGAGCTATCTCCCATAACCCTGTATTCCCTCACTTGCTAAGAATCCATCCAGCCCCTTCTTAAAGCTATATAATGTATCAGCCAGCACGACTGATTCGGGGAGGGAATTCCAGAACTTCACAGCTCTCACTGTAAAAAATCCTTTCCGAATATTTAAATGGAACCTCCCTTCTTCTAAACGGAGTGGGTGCCCTTGTGTCCGTTGGAAGGACCTACTGGTAAATAAAACATTAGGAAGGTTATTATATGATCCCCTTATATATTTATACATAGTTATCATAGCGCCTCTTCTCCAGTGTAAACAGACCCAACTTGACCAGTCTTTCTTCATAACTGAGACTTCCCATACCCTTTACCAGCTTAGTTGCCCTTCTCTGGACCCTCTCTAACTCAATAATGTCCCGTTTGAGCACTGGAGACCAAAACTGAACAGCATATTCTAGATGGGGCCTTACCAGCGCTCTGTAAAGGGGAAGAATAACCCGCTCCTCCCGTGAATCTATACCCCTTTTAATACAGCTCAAAACCTTGTTTGCCCTTGCAGCTGCTGCCTGGCATTGCTTGCTACAGCCAAGTTTATTATCTACAAGGACTCCAAGGTCCTTCTCTATTATGGATTTGCCTAGTGCAGTCCCATTAAGGGTTTCAGCTGATTAAAGCTGATTCAATGACCTATTATGACCTATAGCAGTGATCCCCAACCAGTGACTTGGGGGCAACATGTTGCTCACCAACCCCTTGTATGTTGCTCCAAGTGGCCTCAAAGCAGGTGATTATTTTTGAATTTCTGGCTTGGAGGCAAGGTTTGGTTGCATAAAAAGCAAGTGTACTGTCAAACAAAGCCTCCTGTAGGCTACTAGTGAATAGAGGGGCTACTAAATAACCAATCACTGCCCTTATTTGGCACCCTAGGTATATATTTCATGTTTGTGTTGCACCCCACTACTTTTGTTTGAATGTGGCTCACAGGTAAAAAAAATAGTCGAGGACCAACCTAAAGGATAAATGGCTTCTGTACATTGCTTTAAGAGTCAGACCCTGAAAACAAAAAGAGATTAGCAAACACAGCTTTCAGTAGCAATTACATTTACAAATAACTTTAAAACCACTTAACATCTTGAAAGAATCTATAATGGAAAGTTGTATTTTTGGGTGGAGGACCCCTTTTATGAAGATACTAATTTTTCAAAGCTGATAGTTGTGTTAATTAATGTATGCAGCTCAGTTACCATAAAGTACAAGGTACTGTTTTATAACTATGAGGAAAGGAAATCATTATAAAAATGTAGAATTAGTTCTTAAAATGGAGTCTATGGGAGATGGCCTTCCCATAAGTCTGAGCTTTCAGGACAATGGGTTTCTAGATAAGGGATCCCATACCTTTATTAGTTTCTGTTAAATTCTCATGGTTTATCATGCCCTTTGCCCTTGCACTACTATAGTAAGGGGAGAGCATCACTGCGTACTAAATGGGCAATTAGAGAAGAATAGGAGAGTGGGTTACATTGGAATAGATAAATATTTTAAAAGAGAAGGAGGAGGCATTGTTCACCTCCCAGAATGCAGTGTGCAATTTGCAGTTGTGTTTGTACACTGAGCACACTGAGTTCTGCTCTTCTTGCATTGCCACAGGTCTCTGCTTCTTGTTTCAGGTGTTTGTGCTCCATTAGTTGGCCCTATATTGGTGAGGGACAGGAGTGTGCCTTCACTTGCCCCTAATCTGTCGCCTAACTTGAACATCATTCAGATGTTAAGATGGAGTTAAGAAGTTAAGGAGCAGCAGACACTGATCTTTATGAAACACTAGCAATATATATATCTATATGTTCCTCACAAAGCAACCTCTTGGTTGCTCCCCCCACTACCACTGCTGTTTCCGCCTTAACCCTACTGCCTTGCTGCACCCTACATTTGGAATGCCACCTCTGATTTCTTCCGGAGAGAAACCTCTCTCAATTTCATCAGAACTAAACGACTACCTCTTGGAGCACTTGCATAGCACCTGAACTGGGAACTGGCACTTATATTGCAGTATCAACTTTGTAACCTGCAGAACTTAATATCTTCCTTTTTGTGTCTGTATGTTACCCTCCCATTTAGATAGTAAGCTCTACGAGCAGTGACTTCCTTCCTCTTGTCTCTTTGATTCTTAACTTGCTACAACAATACCTTGTATTTATTATCATACTTTGTATTTATCTATTATTTTAATAATCCCCTTTTGTGTTAATTTATTGTTCTACTGTACAGTGTACATAAGTAGCACTTCACTTTATAAATAAAGATATACAGTGCATATATACCTATAATATATATATATATATATATTATTTTTTTCCCCCTTGATAAAGGTTCCTGTGTGGAACAAAAACTTTGGATAAATAAACCTCTCTTTTGATTCATCCTGTGAGTGCTGACACTTCTACAAATCATCTGGATATCATTGTTAATGCACCCAAGTAGTATATAGGAGTGTAACCTATACAGTTATATATCTAGAGAGATATGTAATCTCTTTTTGTGTTTTTGCAGAACTGTATTTTTTCCTGTTTTGTAAAAAAATGAATATAGGCAATATAATTTTTATATTGCATAACATTCACAGTACATACTTACAGGGCTAATTCTACAGTATAAAGGCATGAGATGATGTAATCTGATCATTTAGTGAATACTATTCACGTTTTTGCTTTTCTGGCTTTAATACTTGTTTTCACAGCAGGATCTTCTGCTGCCCATAGTTCAAAACAAAATAGGACCATCATTTATCATCCTATGATGTACTTTGTTGTAACTGTGGACAGAAGCTAGATATCATTCTGTAATTCACCATACATCCATTAAAGATTCCCCATGTATACTTGATTCTTGCAGAATCTTTGACCATGATACAAAAAATAGTTGTTTTGATATTCTGCACTCTGCTGACTGCCTTATTTAGATTATCATTAATCTCTAGCTATTTTCAACTTTTAGCTACAAGTTTAAACCTTCCCTGTTATTTTTTTCCTTTCATACATAAGAAGCTTATATTAATGTATTCACTTTGAGAACCCTCTGTATTCATTGGTATTAATAGGGGAAATGTTTATGCTTTCTAATTGCTTGATATAATTTTACAGTGTACACAATATTCGGATTTCCATGGCAGTATCAAATTTGCCAAATAATTTGCAATGTGGTAAATAGAAGTGCCCAGCTGTTGGGTTTGGGCCCCCATACTGCATATCTGGAGGAACAGATTAGCTCCCAGTGTGCACCCTTATTGCTAATTAGAGCTACATGTTGGCTGCCGATCCACTGTGTGGCTTGATTTTTTTTAATCAGGTATGTAGAAGCAGGATAACCCAGGGGGGCGACCCTATTGGTACGATTTGGGAGAGAGCACTGTGGAGAGGCTCTATGAATAAAATATAGGATTTTTTCACCTTTACCATACAACTTTACTTAACGTTACTCAATTATCTACCAGTTATCTACCAATTATCTATATCTCTTTATCTTTCTACTATCTATCTATCTATCTAGCATATATCTATCGATCTATCTATCGATGATAGATAGATAGATAGATAGATAGTTTGGAGAAAGCTATAGATAGATACATGATAGAGCGATAGACACATGATAGAGCGATAGACACTTTTGAAAAAATATCATGAGTGTGCACAAGCAATTAAGAACCAGCAGTAAGTAGTCTGAATTTTAAATATTTACTTGATAAGGGGACTCCTCAATTGCCCTTCGCTTTCAACCATCCATCTGAACCCCATTGTTACATACCTTAATAAAACACCAGGGGCCAGAAATGGGTAAAAGAGGCCACCGCATTTATTCACATTTTATTAAATGAATAGGACCTTGCCAGCCTCACCCCAAGGCAATATTTAAAGCCAGAATTCCATAAGAGTTCGCTTCTATGCTCTGCTGTTCCTTACTGAAGACTTGAGATCAGCACTATGTCATTATTTCCCCCATTGAGTATTAGGCTGCCTCTACCTACAGAGAGGATGGCCCCAAACTCTGCTACCAGCTGCTGGTCCTGAATCTGCAGTGCCTCAATGATAGGAGATCCAAGCAGGCTGTCAGAGAAGCTCCTTTCTGGCAAGGTCCAACTGCAGCTGTGACTGATACAACTTAAAATACATTACCACATAGCCACTGTTTTGATTCAGAGGAAGGCAAAAAATCCAGCCTGAAGCCTGTGCCAATCATGCCTCAAGAGGGAAAAAATTCCTTCCTGAACCCCATGGCGATCAGAAAATTCCCTGGATCAAGGATTTGACTTTCATTTAACATACATGATATAATGCAGACTCTCACATTTATACTGTATAACATTACCGAAACCACAATTTAACAGTTCATAGAGGAAAACATTCAAATTCTGTTATTAATAGATAATATAAGAGCATAAAGAAAAGAATATCCTGGCATTTTTTAAAATATGCAAAAAAGAGGGGAGGGTGGGGATGTTTCTACCTGTTCATAAGATAGGAAGTGAACTGCTTCTCTTGTGACATCACATCCCTATCCTTCTCCACCCCCAGCCCAGCTTTCCCCCTTCTTAACTTATTGCTTCTCACCTAATCACAGCTGCATCTGATTCTTCCAATCTTTAAACATAAACCAGTGTAATCTGGCTGCTGGTCATTCGGATGTCATGCAGCCCCTGCGTTTATAGCTTCAGGGCTTCCTGTAACTCCATACAGTACCTATATTTTTTCAAATCAGAAGCTTTAGGCTCACAACTACAGTATGTAAATGTACTTTCAACTATTCCTTCTTACATTGACTTTGAAATGCACTCATATCACTCATATCTTGCATTTTTGCCATTTCATTTTATTTGCCAGATGCATTCTAAACACGCATGGAAGCTTGTAACAAGGTTTTTTTTATGCTTTAAAAACTGCTCTGCAAACATGTATTTAGTAAATAAATTCTTATTGCTTTAGATGAAACATGCTGATTTTAGAACAGTTGATAAACTCTATCCCTAGTCAGTGGCATGTGCTGGAAAAACTCCCAGATTGAAATTCATGAATAATACATGATAATCTCTTTGTGTGGATGAGCTGACTGCTTGTGATGTGAATATCTTCTTGTTTGATTCTGATGTTCTCTCCAATGGGAACTTTATAACTATCCCTCTGGAAGCTTCAGCAATATTACTGAATTTCATTCTGAGTGTAAATGCCACTCTTTCTCCTTATATTGCAGACGTCATCAGGACAAAAGCAATTTTTAATTTCCAGTGTAGAGCCCTAGAAAATCAAAGAGGTTAGGTGATGGCATCAAGGGTACTCTGGGATAGGGGTTCATTTAATGACTGACAAAATCTTTTTTGAAAGCAGTAGCGATGATCCATACAACACCTGATGCTCATTTCTATTTTCCCTTGCAAGTTTTGCCAAGAAAATTGTATTTTCTACTTTAGAAAATGATGTGATATCTATTCTCATACTACACAAAAAAAAAACAGTGGCCTCTTTATCAGTCTTCCAGCTGCCAGATTTCAACAACATTAGTAGGAAAGTTTTTCATGTTTTCGCCTATTGGACAGTCTTTGATCACATATGTTTAGATACTATGTTATGATTTGTGATTTATATTTGTTTCTGTTTCTTTTAAATGTCTGTATACTGTATGTAAATGTATAAAAACCCAGCAAATCTTCTCTTTGTAATACAATAAATAGTCAACATGTTATATTGGCTATTTATTGTAATAAATGGAAATAACTAAAAAGAACATGGGGTTTAGCAGGAAACAAGAGACATCCTGCCTGTCCGCCCTTGTTTAAGGGGGAAAATGAATTCAGTATGGGTTAAGTTGTACTTGCCAGGGGTGGGGCTTATGCCACAATTTTACACACAAGTGTTAAAAGTTTAAATATGGTCTCCTTGGAAAAGGGCCCCAGGATGGTTGTTTTCTGGTTGCCTGCTCCCACTTGCTCTCAGGTGGCTGAGGAGTTATCCGGTAGGCAAGCATTCCATGTTGGTGTGTGTGAATATATATATATATATATATATATATATATATATATATATATAGTGTCGTGCAGTATAGATATATAGATGTGTAATAATCTGTTTCTATGGATGGTGGACTACAACTTCGCCTAGACTTTGATATAATATGCTGAAAAATGCTGAGCACTGTAGTCCAGCAAAACAAGTAAGGAGCAACACCGCTATGGAAGGTATATTTCCCCTTTAAGTGAAACTCAAAATACATTTCTAATTATTAATCTTTTTTTCCCTTTCTTATATGCTGTATTAGAATATGATATATATTGTTAAAAATCATTATCTTTTTGTTATGAATTATTAAGGAATTATTTCAGCACTAACTGTTTCTGAAAAAGGTTATTACAGACTACAATATGTGTGATTAGTCTATTATGACTTACTTCTTTAAAACTGTCAAGTCTCTCACCATTAGAAATCATCTTTTCATTGTTCCTAATAGTGTTTTTAACATACATGCATTATTGCAGTTAGTTCACGATCAGAACAATGAACCAAAACCATCTTCTTATTCATTTTTTGAGGAACTTAAAAATAATAATAAAATAAAAAAAAAACCTTTACCTTGTAATTAATTGGGCAACAAGGGAAAACTGCAGAGAAGGCAGACTCAGATAAAACAATCTTTCTTACCAGAGATGACATTTGTTAGAGACTCTTTTTGAAGACTTTTTAAAACATGCATGAGAAACTACCAATTACTAAATCTACTGAGAGTTCTGAGCAGGAAAATACAGAGAAATGTTCATACAATAATAATAAAAACACAGGCTAGCTAACCTAGGGCATTAGCCTATATAGACTTCTAATGCTGTCTAGATGAAGGATTAAGTTGATTAATTTTGCCTGCACTAATGGTAAAAAAAAAAGTGTTTCCTTTCTTAGAGTTCATTATATTGTAAGCAAACCTTCCTTTATAATAGAGTAGAGATAAAATAGTATTTAATTGTAGTCCCAGGGCAATTATACTTATTTAAGGGGCAAATAAAAGTTTTATAAATAGCATCCTACTGCACTTAAACTGAGCTATTTATGGTCCATGGTCAGGATTCTTACTAGTAATGAGCGAATCTGTCCCATTTAGCTTCACTGAAAAATATGCAGAACTGCTGAAAAATTTGCGAAACGCGGCTATGGCATGACTTTTTGGACGTGGCTGTGACTTTTTTTTGACACAGCTGCAACTTTTTTTTCACATGACTATGACTTTTTTGAAACAAGCAGGACTTTTTTAAAGCAACTCCGACTTTTTCCTCAATTGGCAAATTTTTATAGCTGCAAATTTTGGCGGCAGTTTTGTGAAAAATATTCCAATGCCAAAATGTGGAGTTTCACTGCAAATCCATGACTGGAATAAGCTGCAATGGCACAAATAAATCTAATTTAATGGGTCATTAGAACAGGAAAGCTCACCCTAAAGGTGATGTATTTAACCATTGGTTGCAGGAAAGATTGTTCGTTTCCAGGACTGAATCGTCAGATATGGAGATAGAAACAATAGGAATTCTACCTCCACCTGCTGATGCAGCCCTTAATGTAGATGTAGCTTGGGCATCTTCAACAGCGCCCAATCAAAATCTTTTAACCCGCCCAATAGACGAGATGATTGATTTCTGCAGCCTTTGCAATATTGTCGATCCACCATACATTACAAAGAAATGACAAGGAATGGTAATTCATTAACACAATACAAAAAGGGGGACCTGAAATAGTTCCTAAGAAATAATTCCAAATGTTTTTCTATTGTGTTTGTCGAGCTAAATAAACTTCATTACACAATATAAATTGCATAAACCTTCAGTCTTGGAATTACACAATCACAGCAAGCAAGGCAACTGTTACCAAGGCAAGCTATGCATCACCCCAAAATATTATGTACAGGCCAGGATGGGGGACCTGATGCACATACTGATACACAATTAGATGGTGAGGAGGGAAGGGGAAAGTGAGTTCTGAATGGAAAGTGAAAGTAATTGTCTGCCTCGCCTCTAGGCATAGAGGTGGAGCAGGCAATATATGATTGATAGCTGGGATTTTCAAATACCTTTATAATGGGTATGGGTATGGGAATAAAAAATGAATTTGGGGTTCATGTGAGCAGGATTTTTATTATACAGCTTTTATGCCTGGGTGACAGATCCCCTTTAAGAACTCTTTCCATGCCAAGTTCAGAACTCAGGAACATGTATCCCCAGGATACCCCTTGTTAACAATGGAATGGAAGACAACATCTTATTTAATAAAAACATCACAAAAGTGTACATACTACTGTTTTGCACAGTTTTACATCCATTTGGTCTTTTGCACTTGCATTTGCAAATATACATTCACAGCTGGCTCTGATTGATATTGTACTGTTGCAAGAGAGCGCTGGAATTAACATTTACTTATGGAGATGGTATTTTAATTATTCCTCTTCTATGTTGCATCCACATATGCAAATGACTTTCATGTAGTGAATTGCACACTAACACCATTACTGATTTGGTAGGAAAATCTTAGACTATAAAGTGGACATTAATTTGTATGCATACTGGTAAACTGTACGCAAGGTGAGGTGGCCACTATAAAGCAACGATTCTAGTGAAAAAGCAAAAAACATGGCTATTCTTGTCTGCAGTTTTGCATTTGTACTTCTGTTTGTAAATTAGGTCTTCAGTCTTTTTTATCAAAGCGAAGTCTACCAATGATATTTATATGCAGAACCATCAAGGGAACAAGTCTTTGTGGCATCATACTTCTGCTGTCCCCAAAGACCTGTTGCACTGTATTAGTAAATGACTGTCTATGTTTAGAAGAACTAGATACTAAAGGACCATAATGCACAGGGATTAGTTTCCCATTTGCAATGTTACAGCCCTGTAATTTGTAGCAACTTTGACTTCAAAATATACTGCTCATATTCTACTAAATCCAGTGTGTCCCTCCCCGGTTGAATCTTTGCCAATTCAAGTTGCTGCATGTTACATCGTGAAGTTTTCAATTACCGCTCTTCTGTTTGGCACTAATTGTACTTGTGATAGATCGAATTATCAAAATAAAATCTGTGCTTTCCAATTTATACGACAGACTTCTAAGTCTGTTGAATACAGTAAAAAGCTAGTGGAGAGGAACTTGTATGAAGCTGAACTGCAACCGGTAATGATCTCTCCATGGAATATTAGTATCAGAACTAGAAGAGAGAATCACACAGTTCTGTGGCCATATGGGTGTATTCACCAAGGATTCAGTGCTACACAGTACTGAATCAATAAATTGCTACTGTACACTTAGGGAAGTGCATTAAAGAGCTCTTTTCTGTCTCACATAGGACCATGGGGAAATATCAAAGTGGTTTTGCAACCTCAAGAGTGCAGATCCAACTCATTTCAGTGATTTCTTTGGAACTGAAGCAACAGGGCATGAAGCAAAGCACAGAATATGACCTGGGTAGTGGAGTGTGAAATCCAGACATTTATGCTTTTCAAGGTTTGCATACTGTAAGATCAATGTACTCTGAATTGTTAATGAAAAGCACAAGAGGGGAAAATGTTGGACTGTCAATAAAACAATCTCAGTGTCAGATTTTTTACTATTGTAGTGGTATTAAATACCTTGCGTGGGATTTGTAAGAGAATCATTTTAAGAGAAGATAACAAGTATAGAAGCACAAATGGGTGCAAAAGCTCTGCTCTGTATTTCAGTCAGGCCAGGTGTAAGTTAGAAGACAGGTAGGGGGTGGAAGCCACCTACATGCTTACCCCCTTCATAAATACAGATCTGCCATTTTTTGTGCATAATAATTCATGCATTTTTTTTTCAGCCGTACTACTAGTTAGTAATTTTACTGTTTCATTCTGTAAATCTATTGTAAGATTTCTCTTTGTTAGAATACTATTACATAACTTACTGGCATTCACAGGCAGGCTAATAGGCACTGGTGCCCAAGGATACCCATTTCTAAAAAATATAAGACACTGGGCAAAATACAGTATAAATATATTTTTTGCCAGCAATGAATTTGTGGTGAATGTCCGCATTTTGCCATTAGCAGATTTTTTTTGCAAAATGGGCAGAAAATTTTGCTCGCGACAAAAAAAGTTGCGTGCGGCAAAAAAATTTCCTGCATGTCAAAAAATGGCATTTTTCATCTTTCACAATTTTTTCGTCATTTCACATTTTTTTCACAGTTTTGCAAATATGGCAAATATGATGCAAATATAACACCTGGTTCCTCAGTCAGAAGGTGTTCTTTCTCTTTGATTCCTTGTGCAGAGTGAAGCCCCGCCCGTACTTCCAATTCGACAACGTTGTCGGAGTGGAGAGCCTTCTGCGCCTAAACAGGAAGTGGGGGTGGGGCTTCACTCTGCTTAAGAAAGCAAAGAGAAACAAATACCTTCTGACTGAGCAACCAGGTCAGACAGAATGCTGGGACAAAGGTAGGTAATTCTGGAGGCTGTTTAGAGTAATTTTACTGATAGAAAAAAAAGGTTTACTTATTCTTTAAGCTGCTCAACAGTTTTTCAGGTTTTCCTTTGTCATATTTTTCTTTTTATTATGCACCAAATGTTTTCAGTGAGTGACAGGTCTAGACTGCAGGCAGGTCAGTTTAGCACCTAGAATTTGGAGCCATGCTGTTGTAATATGTGTAGAATTAAACTCTCAGATGTGCAAGCTACTCATGAGATGTGCACTAATGCACCCCCATGCAATCATGGATGCTGGATTTTGCGCCCTGATAACAAGCCGGATAATCTTTCTCCTCTTTAGCCTGGAGGACTCGGAGTCCATGATTTCAAGTTTTGATTGGCCAGACCACAGGACAGTGTTACACTTTGCCTCTGCAAATGAACTTGGGCTCATATAATGGGGTGGTGTTTCTAGATCATGTTTATACTGTATATAGCTATTCTTTGCATGGTTGATTTTAACTTGCATTTGAAGATGCCGTGAACAACTATGTTCACAGACAAAAGAAAATAGTATTCCTGACACCATGCAGTGATTTCCATTAGAGTATTGTGTCTGATTTTAGTGCAGTGCCTCCTGAGGGCCTGAAGAATCGGTTAAAATGTGCTACACAGTGAAAATAGCTTCTTGCAGCCTCAGGTGCACGCTGTACCCTCTGCCTGGGTAAATAAGTACAAAAATGATGAAAACAGCAGCTGTTTTCATCTTGAGAGCCTGAAGATCACTGCCATCCAGTATTGGCTTTTGGCCTTGCATACAGAGGGTTTTTGGTTCATTTTTAATGATATTGTTTGCTGTAGATGATGAAATACACAATTTTTTTGCAATTTTACATTGGGGAACATTATTCTTAAACTGTTGTAATATTGAATATACATAGAACATTAAAACATTCTGGGAATTAAGCTAGCAAGAGATGCCCTTCCCTTAAAACAAAACAGGGATTGTTTGTCCATATATTGCAATATACTTCAAGTTAGTAAACTACCTCTTGTTGTTGTCTATATGAATTTTGTGGTCAAAGCCCCATTGCAACCCCACCTAAATGTTGTAGTGAGCACAATTTCCCTTTTTTTTTTTTTTTTTTGCTATAGTATTGCAATATTTGCCTACACAGTGTTGAACCCCTTCCCATCTTTACTTCTGAGAGACCCAGCTTTTCTGAGATGCATCAAATTTAAAATAAACATATATTTTTGAGAAAACTATAACATTTGATGTGTTGTCTTTGTAATAGTTTTGAGTTCAATATAGGGTTTAAAAGATTGGCAAATCATCCCATTCTGGGGGCTGCCATGCTGTTCTAGAAAGCAATTTTGTAAAGAATGCTTTGACTAGTTTTGTTCTAGAAGATAAATATGCCCAACAGGGTTTATGCAGCAAAAGTGGCAATGTGTGCCATAAGTCATACTAACCAAATAATACATTGTTTCTATTTGGTAACTACATGCAAACTCCTGTTTTTTTGCTATGGGTAAAAGTCTAGAAAGGCTTTGAAATTGCAGATGATTAACCACTGGGGCATTGGCATTGTGAGATGTGAAATCTTAAATGTATTTGGTGAAGTGAAAAACACAGCTTGTAAGATCTATTAGGGTAGATTTAGTTTCAGCATTGAATTAGACAATGTAGATAGTTAAGAGTACATCTAGAAACTCAAGGCTAGTGTCACACATGACTCTACTGGCAGAGAAAACACATATATGCCCACTGCCCTCCACACAGTGTGATTTGGGCAATGCTAACCCCACTACTTTGGTTTGCTGGAGCACAGAACTGTTCTTGCTCACTAGCCCTGACTACCTTAAATTCCCCAGAGATACTATGACAGAATGCTAGTTTGCTACTTGCTTAGCTTATTCATGGTGTCCCTGCCCCCTCCTTCACTAAGGAATGGTTACTTTAGGGTCCAACCTTCTCTCCAACATCCAACCTTCAGCTCAGGTCCCAGTGGAGTTCAGAAAGAGACCAAATACAGAAAAAGGAACTGGTAAATTACCCTTGGGCCAGTGGGGAATATTTCTCTCCATAAGGCATAGGTTACTGAGCGGGAGCATCCTGAGAAGCAGGAATAAATTGATCTTATGGGTCCCCAACAATGATCTTTTGTCAGCTCAACTGAACAACTGATTTTGTAATAACACATTACTTAAACTGCAGTTTATTTCTATTTTGGCAAAGATTCAACACACCCCTTAGCGGTGTTATTTTTTACTCATACACCAAACAAGTACAGAGGGATCTTAATATGTTTAACCACAAAGGAGTCATGATGAATCTATTATGTCAGGTGGAATGGTTTCCAATTAAACGGTACCATGAATACAAGGCGTGTCACTTCCTATAAGTGATTTTATTGATGCCACATGCCATAGATTATATGTGTGTATTTAACAGCCTTAGCAGGAGCTGCTTGCCATGGTTGGCTGCTTCAGGCTTCTTCCTAGAGCACTAAATTCTTAAAAGTGGTTGTTATCCCTTTCATACCTCTGCTTTTTTTTCCTCTGCTTAACAGCTTTCAGCTTCTACAAATCATTACGTAAATTCTATTCTGCACGATAAAATAATTCTTTCCAACAATTTATTTCTTACCTGATAAAATTCAATCATAAATATGAATCTGGCAGAGATGGTTTTTAAGTAAATGTCTTGCACAGGTCTTCGCTCTATTGATTCAGTGTGTGCTTATGACAATCCCTTCTTAATACAGGCTAATTGAAGCAGCAAGCAGTCCTATGCAAAAGATTCATTGCCTTCTCTAAAAGCTTTTATTGCGACATTGTGATGGTGTATTAAAAATGAAACAATTGATTTTGCATAGCTGTGAATCAACACATACATCAGATATAATGTGCACACACTAAACAAAATAGGTTTACTATGCTGAGAAACATTTCAGACTAATGAAACTAAAAACCTGATATCCAAAGTAATTCATTTCATAAAAAGCACTCAAAACTTGCTCTGGGGACAGATGGTTTGGTACTGTTTCATTTTTCTGCTTAAATTAGGCTGTTAATAAAGCACTAACACTATATCTGACTTGCACACCTAGCTTGCCTTATTGCAGGCCTGTGAATACTCTTTGTTAAAAGGAATTGAAACCCTCCATAAAACAGTCACTAGCTCTAGGTGGCCTGTACGTAATTACCAATGAGAATCCTTTTTATCAGCGTACAGTTCTAAAAGTCATCTTGCAGTTATTTTACCTTTCCAATATTACTCTATTGTAAAACATCAGGAGGGGGCATATACTGCAGTTTAATTGTTCTGTGAGCCAGATCAGGTGCAATTTTCATTGCATCCACTGGGTCACTGACTATGGATATCTCAAGAAAAGTATTTTGAGTAATGTTGGTTAGTGATAAGCGGATTTCGACAAAAAAAATAGACGCGAGTGACAAAAAAATTGCACAACAAATGCTTTTTGTTAATTTTTCGCTGTTTTGCGAATTTTATGGCGAAACAAGACAGATTTGCTCATCACTAATGTTGGTTTAATGGGAATGTATACCTTACTTTAAGACATTCTCTTTTGCTCTCCCTAGCTCTTTAAGTAGGCATCTCGAGCTTATTTACAGATGCAAAAGCATTCTCAAATAAGACTCATCCATGTTAGCACTCTGATCATCTTGTCTTTATCCTACAAGTTGGAAATTACTTTGTAATGTTTTTCTTGCCAATATTGCACTGTGCTTAAACAGAGCTGAAACAGTGTTGCTTAGACCTTAAAATAAGAACAGAAAATGCTCAATACCTGTGTGGCCACTGGCCTGGAGGCTTTGGAGAAAACAATAAATTGAGAGAAGATGTTCCTAGAATTTATATCTTTAAATGTAAAACTGTGCCTAAGTAGATGAAAAACCAGCACAGCAAGTCAGAGGAACTTCTACTATGAGACAAGGTGAGAATCTTGCCTCAGGCAGCAGCACCCCTACATGCTACACTAGTGGCGACCGATACATTCAACAGTGAGAATTCTGCCTATTAGCATAGAGTACCATAAGTTGTCTTGGTGTTATTTAACATACAAGTATAACTGTACATTTTGGCTTTCCAATATTACACTATAATAAAACATCAAGAGGGTGCATATACTGCAGTTTATCTATTCTGTAAGCCAGAGGTACATGAGGCAAGGTGAGAATTTTGCTTCAGGCAGCATTGGGGGATAACAGGGTTGGCATCAGAATGGCCTGGGTCCAGAATAACTTCAAGAGGAAGTGCAAGCAGGGTTTCATCCATGCATGTTTATTGATTCATGGAACAACATTTCACAACATCCAATCATCATAATGCAATAAACATGCAAAAATGATATAGCTTATTTTATGAGAGTGCTGATGCCTACCTGACCAAACCATTACATTACATTACATTAACATTTATTTATAAAGCGCCAACATATTCCGCAGCGCTGTACAATAAGTGGGTTACATACATTGGACATACAGAGTAACACATAAAGCAATCAATAACCGATACAAGAGGTGAAGAGAGCCCTGCCCAAAAGAGCTTACAATCCATGAGAGGTATACTTTTTTAGAGCCCAGGGTGTGCCTGTGGGTTTCTAAAAACTGCTGCATGGCAGTTCCCATCATGATTTAAACTTTAAAAATATGCCACAGAATGATGGGACCTTTGGGTAGAGTAACACTGCTACAAAAGGCATATAAATCATCTTTAACAATACCTACTTGATTGGCATGTTAAATCTTTTTAATATTTGGAAGTATGTCCAGAAACTTGTCATCTGTAAAAACAGGTTTAGATCTGTGAGATTGTGGATGTGTAATATATTGGAAATATAAGAAAACTCACATAAACTTTAAGAAGAGAAAATCTGTTAGATAGATGTACTAGTAAACAACTATTACATATAAGTATAAGTATAGTGCAACAGCTTTTGGGGAAGAAAGTGTTTGAAAAGCGCTTAGTCTCTGTGTGGGCTAACTGTGGAGAGACTTTAAAGGATAGCCACTCATGCAGTCCTCAGCCAGTGGGATTTTATGCCAGGTATGATCAATATTTTAAAGGAACAGTAACACTAAAAAATAAAAATGTTTTAAAATAATAAAAATATAATGTACTGTTGCCCTGCACTGGTAAAAGTTGTGTGTTTGCTTCAGAAAGACTACTATAGTTTATATAAATAAGCTGCTGTGTAGCCATGGGGGCAGCCATTTAAATTGAAAAAAGGAGAAAAGGCACAGGTTACATAAGAAGATGCCAGATAAACTGTGTAGAATACAATGGGAATCTATGCTACTTATTTGTTATCTGCTTAGTAACCTGTGCCTTTTCTCCTTTTTTCAATTTAAATGGCTGCCCCCATGGCTACACAGCAGGGTATTTATATAAACTGTAGTAGTGTTTATGAAGAAAACACACAACTTTTACCAGTGCAGAGCAATAGTATATAATATATTAATTATTTTTATACACTTTAATATTTTGGTGTTACTGTTCCTTTAAGGACCTTTTTTAGATGGGGAGACCATTATTATGGTCCCATATACTGGATCAGTGCCAGCCAATGGCAGCCATTGCCTGCTCAAAACACTCAATCCCTCATAAATTTGTAGGAAATGCAGTTTGCCATGTGAATATATGTGTTTAATCACCCATCCTTAGTATAACTTATCCCACAGTCTGGGCCAAGCGCAGATGTGTGCAGTTTGCCTGCCTATGTGCATTCCATCCCCCATATGTAATAAAAGGCACTACGTTTGCATTGATTCATAGCATTAATTCATAGCAACCAATATGATGTTTGCCTGGAAACAGGTGACCAGAAAATGCTACCCGCTCATTGGTTGCTATGGGTTACTGCTTCTGGGCAAAGTTAGAGCCTCTTATTATATAACCCCCAAAGTGTGCATCAATTGGGTGAATATCTTAAATCATAAATAGTTAATTTTAGGATTGGAAACCATTGTCTCACTAAGCTACAGTATTTTTCTATACATTTTATCTTGTTTCTTAAAAACAAAAAATCAGTGATTTTTAAACTAGAAGACCATAGGGCAAAAAACAGGCTCAATCTGAATTTTTGTGCACTTTTCACCCTGCCTTGCAGCCTGAATGAATTGCAGAAGGTCTTAGTTTCATTGCACCTTTGGGTCTCCCCATGAAAATAGTGCTGTCTATGTTTGGTCAAATGTTAATTAAGTTACTTAAGTTCTGGAATGCTTTGAAGACCCTTTGTGATGGTATCATAGTATTTATTATCCATAACTGATTTGGTGACAGGTGGGTCATTGGTGGAAAGCCATTTGCATCAATTCGGTAAACCGAAGTTGCGCGAAGTTGTTGCAGGAGGAAACTTTGCACAAGTTTGGATTACTGAAGCGATGCAAAGGGCTTTTCACTGGCGACTCATATTGTTGCCTGTGGAAGGCCTGTTTCGAGTAGTTTCTCACCCTCGATAGCAGATATCTATTGAGGGTTCTTAACCTACCCTCTGGCCACATTCTAAAAGAGCTGCTACCACTTGTTGTCCCTGGGCCTGAAAGTTTGAATAAAGTGCTTTATATTATATTGTGCTATTATAGTATATTTGTAATATACACTGTACATATATATATAGATAAGTACAACACTGGGCTATGCATCAAACTCTGTGCTCTGCAACTCACTCTCACTCACTGAATTTTGTATCTGGTATAGAGTGCAGATTGGAGATAGACCCCAGACAGAAGTGCTCTCTGCATGAGCATTAAAGGGCACACTCTTGTGCACCTTAATGCTCTTACACTTCTGCCTGGGTCATAATACATGATCCCTATAGAATTCTACTGAATAAAAGATAATTTTTTAATTAATTCCCAGTCATTCCATTCCAAGTGATTTTAGAACTACAGTAAGCATACTACAAAATGAATATTAGGGTATAATTCACATTATTAAACTTCATTTCACATTGTTTTCAGGATCAAAACAAACATTTTTTTCATTTTGTGAGGATGTCACTTTAAATTGCTGCAACCAGACAACCTTGCTGTGCTTTCATTATGTACTGTTGTTTATGGAGCTTTTGCTAAAGTGAAGCTACCATGTGATTTAAGCTGGCAAATACAAGTCTGTTTCCCTGCTTGCATCTCCGTACAAGGGATGGAAAGGTCTGATTATGACTTGTAACTGCTTGTATCAACAGAACTCAGCTGGATGCTAAGTGATTAAAGAAATTCTGTTTCACATTGCTTCTAACATTGCTCATTTTATGATTCATCTTGGCTATATCCGGTACTACCAATTATGTACTATAAATCAAGGGAGCCGGCAAGATTTTTGTTTAAAAGAAAATAACAATTTCAATGTCAAAATGTATATATTAAAGAAAAAGGAAAGGTTTATTTATTAATTTCATTGCACAAGTCCTGACTCCCCTTTTGTGCTAGGAATACTAGTTTATAGTCATTTCTAAAGTAAGCAGAAACAGCTATTTATTTCACTTATTATTATTGTTGTTGCTGTATGGTAATTACTGTTCTAGGTGCCAGTTCTTTTTGGAGGTGGTCAAATGGATACAAACCTAATTACCTGAGGTTACCTGATTTCAGATTTTTTGCTCCTATGCCTAAGTCAGTGCTCCTATGCCTAAGGCAGTGATCCTCAGTAACATGTTGCTCACCACCCCTTTTGATGTTGCTCCCAGTGACCTCCATGTAGGTGAAGATTTTTAAATCTCTGGCTTGGAGGCAAATTTTAAAGACAACGTTTTATTTCAAGCAGAATATCCTGGCGAAGTATTCCGCATGGGGCTACCAAATAGCCAATCACAGGGATATAGTTTTCCTTTAAGAGAAAACTAGATTGAATACTTTACCAACAGACAGTTTATATCATATTAAGTGACCTATTAAATATATTACATTTTGGTAAGATTATCAGTAATGATGGGCAAAATAATTCACCAGCCACGGATTTGCGATTTATTTCCTCGTTTCATTATTGGTAGATTATTTGGCGAAATGGGTGACAAAATTCAACGTGGAAAAATTTGCCACATGGTTAAAAATTGTCGCCTGTGTCAAAAAATTGTTGCCCCTGTAAAAAAAAAAAATTGTCACGCGCGTAGAAGAATGACGTGCGGGGAAAAAAAGTGTCGTGCGTAATGGGTTTTTTTGCCGTTTCATGAATTTTTCAAAGTTTTGCAAATCTTTTGCAAGATGCGCTAATTTTTTGGTGAAGCAAAACAGGACAGATTCACTCTCTCACTATTTATCAGTAAATATTGCTATTTCTCGTCTTTTTACTTTTATTGTAGGGTACAACCTGGTCTAGCCTGCTTGGGGGCTTGGTCAGCTCAAATTGGTCATTATGATGGTCATTAATTATATTAGTATGAAAACATTTATTTTGGTTTAAAATTTGTTCAAGGTCAAATAAAAAAAGGTGCATCCAAGTATACAGTGCAAGGCATCAAGTAAAACGCTTTACATATAGTGGCCCTGAAAAGACCTGTAAATATTTACTGCTGTTGCTGTGCCTCTGGACCAGGTGATAGTTCAAGGGTTTCCTCAGCACCCTGCATCTATTAGAGCAGTTCAGTTGCGGCGAAAGAATAGGGCACACATTTTACTTGCACACCGACCACCAGAAATTATTCCAGGTAGACACTGATTTCCAATGAAGGTTAGTGATGAGCAACATTTTTTGCCAGGCATGGATTCGAAGGAGAATTTCCATGTTTCGCCTTTGGAGGACGTTTTTGCGAAACGGCCGCAAAAATTTGCCACAGAATTTTTTTTCTACATGACAAAAAATGACGCACATGAAAAATTGGTGCATGCGTCAAAAAAATACAAATTTCTGCGTTCCATTAATTTTTCACTGTTTCGCTAATTTTTTCACAGATTTGCAATTTTTTGGCGCAGCAAAACAGGTGAGATTCACTCATCAATAATAAAGTTGCGTTAATTTAGTCGAATTGTGATTGATGCAACGCAATTGCGGCAAGAGCATCACTTCTTTGCATATCAATGACACCAGAACTCTGGAGGGGAAAGTTGCATTGTGGGGAAAAATGCCCTATTGTGTTCTAAATTATATGTGTGCTCTAAAGTCTCTTTTTTTTAATGGGTTAACAAAACCACTCTTTGTTGCTGTTGTTTTTCTTTATTTACTATTGTAAGTTTACAAAAAAAACCTTTCCATTAACAAGCATTTTATTTTTTTCTAGGCAATTAATGTGTTAGTTCCTGTAACTTAATTAGGAAATATGTTTGCCAGATTTGTATTCACTCTTGTTAGCAATTTAATTAAGTTACTGTAGATTCTTTTTCAAATGCCAGTTGTGCTTTAGAGAATCTAATTCGAACAGTTGAAATGTAAGTATGCTGGTAAAAAAAACATAATTGGTCCTTAATTTTGGGACACTTATCATGAGCACAGCTGGTGTGAGGTGCAGAGAGCAGAAAAGCCATGTTCAGAAGTACTTGTTGAATGATCACTGACTATCAGCAAAATCTATCGCTCATCATGCTCTCAGTTTGATACACTGTATATAGCATATACCTCTGTTTATCAAGATATAAATGACAGACTCAATTTAAGTGTATAAGGATAAGCTGCAGATCTGGTAAAATCCACAAAAGTTGAGTTACGGCTAAATTACACCGGACATTATGATCTGATTTTTTTAGGTCAAATTTTACCTGACCCAAAAAATGTTGTCACCCAACAGCATGCAAAAGCACAGCTGTAATGCAAGTTGCATCATATAAAGTCATATGGTGGGTTTTGTTCCTGCATCTACATCCGAAAGCCAGTGTAATTCAATGAAACACTAAAGTCTTGCAGATTTTATCTTGTCGGATGCAGACGCAGCGTTCCCTTCCTGACAGTGTTGTATCAGATGGCAAAGTTTTCATGTAGTTCACACATCAGTCTCATTATTTTTTAACCCATGCAACTACTTCCGACTTGTAGCATGCAGTCTGTCAATCTGACACCATCCTACAATAGCCTAAAATAGAAATAAAAGAGGAAAATGATGATTATTTATAGAGATGAGTGAATTTTCTTGCCAGGCATGGATTTGCATCGAATTCCCGCATTTCGCCTTTGGGGAATTTTTTGCGAAACTTCCACGAAAATTTGCCAGGGAAAAATTCATTGTGCATCAAAAAAAGTTGCAGTCATGTCAAACTGGCTAAACTGTGAAAAATCCATGACACACATTTGTGGCGTGACTTTTTTTTTATGCAGCCATTACCATTTTGACATGACCGCGCCCAATTTGAAGCGGTAGAGCCTATTTTGACACGACCGCTTCAAATTGGGCACGGTCGCATCAAAATGGTCACGTTTGCATCAAAAAAAGTCACACAACAAACATGTTTCACAGATTTTTTGCTGTTTCGCAAATTTTCTTGTTGTTTCACAAACTTTATGGCGAAACAGGACAGATTCGCTCATCACTAATTCTTTATGCCAAAACATTCTCCAACAGCAAACTCATAAATGTCAACTCCAGTTTCAAATGTTTTTTAAACCATGTTTAACATTAATAGGCTTCAATAAACAGTGTTTCCACCAATGTAATTCTGTGTTTATGAATTTGACATTAACAGTAATGAGCAAATCTGCAACTTTTCACAAGCGTGGCTTTTTTTGATGCGACTGTGACTTATTTGACGTGACCGTGGGTTTTTGTGAAGTGCTTGCAAGTTTTTTTTTTACGGGCCCGTGACTTTTTTTAAACAATCACAACTATTTGACTATGCAAATTTTTGCCACAGTGAATTTTTGGAAATTCTTTGGCAAGATGGAGAGGTCATGACAAGGATGGGATCTGTAATCCCGAATGTTTGGGACCTGAGGTTTTCTGCATAAGGTTGGGATCACCATACCTTGAGTTAATAAAAATATTTCCCATAACATAAAAAATAATCCCAATAGGATTGTTTTGCCACCAATATGGATTAATTTGTCTTAGTTACACAGCAATGTTTTATTATGACAAAACAAAAATATTTGTGTTATAAAATTGAATAATTTGCTTAAAATAGTCTATGGAAGATTGTCTTCCTGTAATCTGGAGCTTTTTTGTTGGATAAAAAATACTATACTTTTACAAAATAGTTTGAAAAGATAAGTCTATGAAGATTCTCATTCATCCAGGTCATGATATACAGTATCTAGTAGAATTAAGTCTAAAACAACTGGACTTTTCTGAGTTTTTTTTTCTTTTTCTTGAAAAAGTTTCACAACTCATCCGAGTGGCTTCTTCAGTTCGATTGACTGGTAGGGAATATTTAAACTCTTGATGGTAGTACAGTCACAGACATCCAATCACAATGGTTCCATTGAACTTGTTCAGTTAGGTGTTAGCTGAAACTGACAGGTGTAAGAACATGACATTGTGATCCAATCACAATGGTACCAATATTCTGACTCCAATTGCTGTGATAATGGCTGAGTTTCCCCTGAGACCCCTCTCCCCGGGCCTGTATGGAGCTGGGCACAGTCACTATGGGCAATCTTTGCCAGATAGCAGAACTCACCAGACACTTGGGATCCACAAAAGATTGTTTATTTGTTGTGGGTTAACAAACGTTGGGGTGGATGGACAAATGTTGGAGGTCAAAAGAAATATGCTTTCCCAACCCCTGGAGTAGCTCCTCACACATAGGAAGCAGGAACATGAATGGCATGCTGGGAGGAACTGACGTCACACATAAGGAAGGGAATGGGAGGGTATACAGGCTTAGAAGTAAACAAGTTGTAATGCTACCTTGGTCACTAGGTGGCAGCGTAACAATGAAAATACATATAACCCATTAACTTTAAAACATAATACAGGTATAGGACCCATTATCCAGAATGCTCGGGACCAAGGGTATTCCGGATAAGGGGTCTTTCTGTAATTTGGATCTCAATACCTTAAGTCTACTAAAAAATCAATAAACCATTAATTAAACCCAATAGGATTGTTTTGCATCCAATAAGGATTATTTATATTTTAGTTGGGATCAATTACAAGGAACGGTTTTATTTCTACATAGAAAAAGAAAATCACTTTTAACATTCTGAATTATTTGCTTATAATGGAGTCTATGGGAGACAGGCTTTCCGTAATTCGGAGCTTTAAGGGGTCCGATACCTGTATATAATATTAACTGCTGGGGCAGCACAACCAAGATTCTCATTGATGAAGGTGTTAATCCTTCAAAGTACATGACTGGAAGTGTGAACTGTTTTGAAACCGCCGGGGTAAGGATGTCAACGCGCCATTGTATGTAGGTGACTACCAGTCATTTGAACTGAAGAAGCCACTCGGATGAGTGGTGAAATGTTTTCTAGAAAAAACTCAGAAAAGTCCAGTTGTTTTAGACTTAATTCTACTAGATTTTGAAAAGATAACTATTGGTGCCTAAAAATACTGACCAAAATAATGCTTTGTGCTGTAAACTAATAAAGATACAGGTATGAGATCCGTTGTCCAAAGACCTGTTATCCAGAAAGTTCGGAATTATGGGAAGGCCATCTCCCATAGACTCCATTTCAATCAAATAATTCTAATTTTTAAAAATGACTTCCCTTTTCTCTGTAATAATAAAACAGTACCTTGTATTTGATCCAAACTAATATATTATTAATCCTTATTGGATGCAAAACAATCATATTGGGTTTAATTACATTTTTATTGATTTTTTTTTAGTAGACTTTTTTAGTAGATTTTAGATTTTTTTAGTATGGAGATCCAAATTACGAAAAGACCCCTCATCTGGAATACCCTTGGTCCCGAGCATTCTGGATAAAGGGTCCCATACCTGTGCTATAAACTGAAATCTAGTACACTAGTATAACACTTGTACATTGTAAGCTTTTCATTTTAGGGAACTACTTCCATAGGTATCAGGATTTTTAGATTTTAACACACACCGTTAACTTTTAATTATCTTCTTTGTATTAATGATGCGTGTTTTCAAGTGACTATAAAATAAATATGTTGATATTACAAAAATCCTTAATTTTTTTTTTCAGCAAAAATGTTTAATATGCCTCTAAAAGTAATTATTCAGAATAACACTTTCTGTCCTCAGGTTTCTATAAATATAATAAGGATAGGGTGAGTGAGAAGAGAGGTTTTGATACAGCAGTTTCAAGTGACTTCAGCTTGGCCATTAAATAGCACTTCAAAGATATGTCTGCCACTGATGAGAAGTGTAGGAGTGCTGTTCATGCTCGTATGACCTTTTGCCATCAAAGCACTTTACAGGCTTTTTATTCTGCTCTTATTCTATCACTTCTTCCATTTTTGACTTTGCTTTTTTACTGGAAACAATATGGTTGGTTGCAAATGTTTCTCAAATCCCTGAGGTTCAAGACAAGTAATAAAATAAAGGTTGGATTCCATTTTACTTGTTGACCCAAACATCACAACATTAGCTATCTAAAAAGAAAAATAAACAACAAATAATGAACTGCATGTAGTATTTCTGTCGCTATTATCCAACATATATGGTCCAAATAACTCTTTTAAACAAATCTCTTAGCAAGTGTCTTACAAACATCAGTCACAGAAACAATAGAACTAGTTTCCCAAGTGAATTTGAGCAGCCAATGGAAATAATTCCATTATTTTAAATATGTTTGCATATGTATGTAGTGATGAGGGAATCTATCCCATTTCTCTTCACCAAAAATTCATGAAACTACAATGAAATTTGCAAAACTGAGAAAAATTTGCGAAATTTGCGGATATTCCGCACTACTTTTTTGATGCGACCGCGCCCATTTTGACACCACCACAACTTTGTTTTGACTCACAACACATTTTTCCGTGGCAAATTTTCATTGAAGTTTAACAAAACAATTTGCCAAGGGCAAAATGCAGACATTTTCTGTGAATCCATGCCTGGCGAAAAAATTTGCTGCTGTTCCCGTCTTTTTTTCTGCAAATCACAGTGAAATACGCAGTGCGCACAAATATTTGCAAATGGCTTGCAAATGATGTTTGCACAAGGATGGCGGCTGCGAGTGTTTATTGTGCACAAATATAGCACCAGTTTTCACTTTGAGATGGTTCCTCTGGGTCTGATTCTTTGGTGGTATTCTGGAAGGCCTGCTATTTCTTTGGTGGTTTATTTAATAACCAGGACACTGTCCCCGCTGACTCTTGATCATAGACAGCGCTGAAGTAATTCAGGAAAGCGCTGAGGGACTGTGGTGCTAGGCAGGGCCTATTTCTCTCCAGTGCACGAGGAGTTAACTGCTCAGGTTACTGGGCGGGAAAAAGAGTCACTGCTCACGCCCCCTCCCCTTTGCCTGCCAGCTCACACAGCAGCGTCTCACCTCCTCTGCAGCAGCACGGAGCGTCATCTCCCTCCCCCCCTCCCTGTTTAAGCGCGTCTAGCTAGTGAACTATTAGGTCAGCAAGTTTGCTTAATTCACATGTTTAAGTTGCCTTTCAGGTTCTGTTTCTTCAAAAAAAAAAAAATTATTTTTATATAAATATCTGATATGTGCTTATATATTGTGGTATGTCACAGCAAAGGCGGGGATAGTCCTTGGCCCTTTAATTTCGGGTCATTTGGTGGTTTCCACATGCCCACTGCGTTCGCAGTGGCCGGCATTCGTTATAAGAGCAAAAAAGTTTGTTATGAAGTTAGGATAAGTTTGGAGTACATGGCAAGGACTATTTCGGAAGTTGTATTCTTTAAAGGAACAGTAACACCAAAAAATAAAAGCTTTAAATTAATAAAAATATAATGCACTGTTGCCCTGCACTGGTAAAACTGGTGTGTTTGCTACAGTAACACTACTATAATTTATATAATAAGCTGCTGTGTAGCCACGGGGGCAGCCATTCAAGCTGGAAAAAAAGAGAAAAGGCACAGGTTACATAGCAGATAACAGATAAGTTCTGTAGAATACAATAGTGTTTTATCTGTTATCTGCTATGTGCCTGTGCCTTTTCTCCTTTGAATGGCTGCCCCCATGGCTACATAGCAGCTTATTTATATAAATTATAGTAGTCTTTCTGAAGTAAACACACAACTTTTACGAGTGCAGGGCAGCAGCACATTATATTTTAGTTACTTATATACACTTTTATTTTTTGGTGTTACTGTTCCTTTAATAAAGCTGTGGCCAAACCCCACCCACAAAAAAGGAAAAAATATCGGTATCAGTGTGTTTTCTTGTGTCATGTGTTTATATTGGGGGGAGAAGGTTGGAAGGGAGGGAACAAGTCTCCGCAGTCTTGTTCATCCTGCTGAGCAGTACCTGCTGTCATTCAGAATGCTGGAGAAGGCTTTTATTAGGAGCTTACCCCCTATCATGAATGAAGCCTAGTAAAGATGCATCATTCTCACTCCATGGAACACATGTACCTCCCTCCCAAAAATAAATATTTTAATATTGATAACAATTTTTTTGCTGCCAAGTGACTTACAGGTAGTGCAGAAATCAATGAAAATAGCAATAATAATTTGTTTAGAAGTTGATGTCAGATATATAATTAAAAGGTTATCTAAATTATATTCTTGCAGTATTTAGGATAGATATGACAATCTTTTATTGAGAAAATATGTCACAACTTTATGATAACCTTTGATATGGCAGATGCTTGAATTTACATCAGCATTCATGAAATAGGGAACAATAGGATACATAGTTCTAACTAGATTATATGGTTTCACAAACTGAGGTTCAAAATATATTTATCAAATAACTTTAGAAAGAAATAAAAATGTAGGGTAATTTATTCTAGCATTAATTTTAAAATTGCTATTTTATATTTATTCAGTGAAATTTCAATTAACATTTATGGTTATTTAAGGTGTCAAACTCAGTACAGGTATGGAATCCCTTATCTGGAAACCCATTATCCAGAAAGTTCAGAATTACAGAAAGGCCATCTTCCATAGACTCCATTAAAAAAAAAAATTACATTTTTAAAAATGATTTCCTTTTTCTCTGTAATAATGAAACAGTACCTTGTACTTGATCCCAACTATAATATTATTAATCCTTATTGGAGGCAAAACAAGCCTATTGGGTTTAATCAATATTTAAATGATTTTTAGCAGACTCAAATTGTGGAGATCTAAATTACAGAAAGATCCCTTATCCGGAAAACCCAGGTCCCGAGCATTCTGGATAACAGGTCCCATACCTGTATGACTTGTAGTAGGATCTATATAGGAACACAGTGGACTACCAAGTTAGAGAAACCATGAGCTGAATCTCTTGACTGGGAATAAGTTTATTCATTTATTTTCAAGTTGATGCAATATGGTTCCTTCCTGATCTCCTCATTCATACAAATTCTGAACAATTTCAAAATTGAAATTTTGAATATTTCATTAATTATGGCTAGCATATAGGAGCTTAATATTTTTTTTAATTGTCTATAGCAACTTCCTATATCTTTGCTTTTTCTGAATTATAGTAGAGTGATCAAAACTATCAGTGGTTAGTGACAATAGGTGCTATGTTAATTAATCAATCCCAGTCCAGTCAAGTCCTTTTGACTATTATTATTTTATTTTGACAATGCCCTAAAAAATAAACATTGCTTCTTTTGTCTTCGCTCTAGGAGAGTGTGCCTATTTCCCTTAACAAGAAATAAATGTTTTTTTTTTTTTTTTTAGAACAAATTCACATGCTTTTCCAGTTTTATCATAATAAAATTGTCTGAGTAAATAATGTTTTCCGCTGGGTCACAGCAAATTGAAGAGCATTCTGTAAATTAATCATGATTATTTGAAACAAAGATGTAAATTATAGGGCTCTCGAAGTGGGTTGCTTAATTCGCATTTCCCCAAAACATGGCAAACCTCCCAAATCAAACTCTTGTATTCCAGCAATTCAACAATGCCTCTTGCAAAAGCAGATTATTTAGACTGCATCTGTATAAAGGATGGAATCCATTTTGTGCTATAAATGTGGCCTTTACAAATGTTTGCTTTACCAATGACTGCATTTAAGCCACAATTCTGGTCTCTGTAAATTTAAGGCATAACAAACAAGGTTCTGTTTTACTAAAAAGTGATAAATATTTATAGTGTATAAACCCTGATGTAATTGCTTTACACCTTTGGTTTCCAGTTATATGCTGTTTAAAGCATAGATATCTATCCCTTTTTTTAAAAATTCACTATAACCTCTATCTGTATAAATTTTATGCACCTCAGCTCATCATTATAAATCAATATAATTAGAATTCATAATATTTCTAATAAAGATAGAAAGTAGTGTGAAAAGAATAGACTTTACACAACTCTGCTAATAAACTTTTGCTCAAAGAATAGACTTTACACAACTTTGCTGATACATTTTTATGCCACTTGCAACATTAACAAATGAGTGTATTGATAAAAGGTTTGACTATAAACACAGAATTTTAGTTGCCAGGGCAATGTTCATTTTATGAGGGTGTGGCAGATTCTACATTCTATGAGACTACAAGGGCCATTACACTTCACATTTTTTCCAGTGTTATTTGCAAAGGGTTACATCGGTACTGCCTTAGTTCTATGGCTTTTATCTCTTTTAGACTTAAATCATTTAAATATGAAATCTAAGGCACCCACATAAAAAGATAATACTTCTCCAACATAGATTTTGTGTTTCTGGGTAAGTATTTGATGTAGGCCATGTGATTTTTTACAAGACAGTGTGCAAACATGACTCTCGTAACTTACAATTGCGAAAAGTGCAATAATCACATATTAGTCTCTTAGGGGATGATTTATAGTGATGAGTGAATCTGCCAATTTCACTTCGCTGAAAAATTCCTGAAATGCCAGAAATATTTGTGGAACATAGAAAAATCCACAAAGTGCATTTGTCACTCAACTTTATTGTCTCGAGCACCTTTTTTGACGTGACAGTGCACATTTTGACGCAAGCACACCACTGTGTACATTGTACTAAAAGTTAATGTGAACTACTCCTTTAAGGAAAGCACATCAAAAATGTTAAAACAAAATTAAAGAATCCACAAACAGGTCAATTTAGAAATACTTTGAGAAAGAAGTAACAACAATCAATTCTTATTTTGGTTAGAAAGAAGCCATATTTATTTTGATATGTGACTTGACTGTTATGAAATTTTACTTTGATTGAAGGAGTTGGAAGATTTAATATTCCTTATAATAATGGTTCACTTATTATAAAATCAGTTGCCAGTTCTGAAGCATTGATGTGTATCATAATTCATGAGATTTAGAAATTCTTGCATGAGTTCTGAGAATTGAACACCATATCCCAGTGCTCACAATTATGTACAAAAAACCCTCTGCTGCAGCACAGGAAAGGGAATTCATTTTCATAAAGCATCTTATTTATAATCATCAGTAAATTAAAGTAGCACAAAGTAGCAGTTTCTATAGAATCTGTGTCTAAAAGTCACTTGTATTAATTGTCATAATGGTCATATACTAACCCAATCCCTAATATTGTATTTTTCAACATTTGACTAATATAATCAATTTTAGGATTTCCCCAAAATAAAGCAAGTATTGATGTAATATACTGATGGATAACAAATCAAAGCTATGTAACATTATTTTGGTGCTTACATACACCCAGAAGCAATAATCTTAAGTCACATGATTACGCATGCTATTAATATTTCATCACACAGCATGGATTGTCTGTAGTAATAAGAATACTGGCAGGGAATAGATGCTGCAAATTGTGATGATTATCCTTTAACTTCATAAGGTTATTTGCATGTCAGTGCAATTCTTATGATTTCATTTCTATCAGAGGACCTGGTCGATTAGAGATATGGCAACAGATGCAAGTGAATCATATAGCCCTTTCATTCACTAGCAAGTGTGAAGGCAGCTGTAGGCACAGAAAATGTAACATGACTGATGCCAGAAATCTTAAAAATCTACGAGCGGTTTATTTTTTAAATGCTAAAATTTAATGCGGGGCTGGAACTATGGATAAGCAGAAGAGATATGTGCCTAGGGTTCAATGGCGTGGTTGAGGGGCGCAGGGAATATGCCTCTTTTGCCTGTTTTCCCATAGTTTTTGCCTGCCTAATGTCCACATGTGCATGTAAGGCAGCGAGTGCAAGTTATGTTAGGAGAGCAGCTGGTAGGTACAGAGGGAAGCACTTGTTTTGGGGGTCCCCAACTCCCCAATAGTGATGAGCGAATCTGTTCCGTTTTTCGCGAATCTTTGAAAAGATCCGCGAAACGGCGAAAAATTCGCGAAACGCCGAAAATGTCGTGCGACAAAAAAAAATTGTCGCCCGCGGCTATTATTTTGTCGCGCGGCTATTGTTTTGCCGCCCGCAGCTATTGTTTTGTCGCACGCTATTATTTTGTCGCCCGCGGCTATTATTTTGTCGCACGGCTATTGTTTCGTCGCCCGCGGCTATTGTTTTGTCGCGCGGCTATTGTTTCGTCGCCTGCGGCTATTGTTTCGTCACCCGCGGCTCTTGTTTCGTCGCCCGCGGCTATTGTTTCGTCGCGTGGCTATTGTTTCGTCGCGTGGCTATTGTTTCGTCGCCCGCGGCTATTGTTTCGTCGCCCGCGGCTATTGTTTAGTCGCCCGCGGCTATTGTTTCGTCGCCCGCGGCTATTGTGTCGTCGCCCGCGGCTCTTGTCTCGTCGCGCGGCTATTGTTTCGTCGCCCGCGGCTCTTGTTTCGTCGCCCGCGGCTCTTGTTTTGTCGCGCGGCTCTTGTTTCGTCGCGCGGCTCTTGTTTCGTCGCCCGCCACTATTATTTTGTCGTGCGCTATTGTTTCGTCGCCCGCGGCTATTATTTTGTCGCCCGCGACTATTCTTTTTTGACGCCGGCGACAATTTTTGGACGTGCGCCGAATTTTTCCGCGGCGAAATTTTTCATCCGTTTTGCGAAACAATCTGCCAATGGCGAAACGCGGAAATTCGCCGCAAATCCATGCCTGGCGAAACTTTTCGCCCATCACTAGTCCCCAACACTAGGCCTGGGCACTGTTTGCACAAAATTATGTAAATTATTATTTTGTTGGACAGGCTAGAGCAGGATGCAGTGGGGCAGAAGCAGGAAACACTGAAATGGATCAGATCTGGTGGAGAAGTAAGACAGACTGAAGAGGAATGAAATGGGTGAAGAAGCAGGACAGACTAGATGGGAAGAAAAGCAGGAACATTGGAGCATGACAGAGCAACCAGAGAAGCAGGACTCAAGATATGCAATAAGTAGTCACCCTGACTCCCCTGAAAGAATTACATATGCGGCTCAATTTGGTAGAAAATGCAGATTAAGACACAAATAAAATTTCAGGAATGTATTTAGTCTGTGCCACAAGAATGTTTTATATTAATACTCTCTACCCAGCAGCACTACGCCAATATGTGGCCACCAGAGGTTAAACTATTGATGAGCATGCCGGGCTATTGCATCCTTTAAAATTGAATACAGTACAGGTATGGAATACCATATCCGGAAACCCGTTATCCAGAAAGCTCCAAATTATGGAAAGCCTGTCTCCCATAGATGCCATACTGGCACAGAAACAAGATTTTGGCAGGATGAAGAGCTTGCCTTAATAACAGTGTCCACAAAATGGAGCCTGCCTGTTTTCTGCAATGTTGAATTCCAGTGCTGAAGGAAATAAGTTTCAAAAAAATGTATATAGTGTAATTGAAGTTTATTTTGCTTGACAAACACAATAGAAAACAATTTATAATTATTTCTTAGGGTGACAGGTCCCCTTTAAGGTATGGAGATCCAAATTACGGAAAGACCCCTTATCCGGAATACCCTTGGTCCCGAGCATTCTGGATATGCTCGGGGCCATATACCTGTATGTTAAAACAAATGGAAGCATGTTTAAATGAAAAGTGCTGTGATTGTTCATTACAATTCATAAATAATATTATATATTCAAATCTGTTTCTTTTTTTTCTATACTGTATATGGAGTATTTCATATATGGAGTATTCAACTGCTATTTCTGCATCATATATCACAAAGCATACTTGATTTTTAATCTCTTTTATCCTCACAAGGGGTTTAAATGTGCTGCTATATGAATAGAAGAGTCAGTATGAGGGTTGTAGAAATACAGGCAGCATGGCTATATAAAAGTCAACAACTTAACCCATGGTGTAGGAGTTTACCAGTAAGGCAGTTCTACAAGGGATGCAATTCATGATGTCTTTATGTCCTTTCTTCTTCTGCGAAACTGACATGAACTGTATACTCGATAGCCACATCCTATTCTTTTTGTCCACATCGTATTCTTTTAAGCTATTGTGACTACAGCACTGAAAGAGTCAGTCCTGAATAAGAATAAATCTGGTTCTGTGATTGGCATGTCCTATAACATCATTGCCAGAAGCGCTCTTATTAATTTATGTTTCCATGTAAAATCTGAACTAACTATGCAAAATATCCTAACGCGACCCAATTCACACTTCTGTTACAGAATTTACATTTTAAGGAAGTAGGTCATAAGAATCTGTAAATCAGAGCCTGTGCAAGGAGGTTTCAGTAAATGGGAAATGTCGTCTGAATCTCTTTCTTTTTTAACACTGCATAATGATCAGAAAAGGGCAAGTATCTTGCAATCATTAGTCAATCTGTTCGAGCAAATCAAACCTCCTGGTGACTGAATGACAAACTAACCTATTTTTGCAGTCAGAGAAGATATTAACTTGCAAATGCAAAGAAGCCTTTAAAATATTTTACTTTGATGTAGTTACAAACACAAGGATTTTCTGTTCTGTTATCGATGACTTGGTTTCTCTATAATAAAGATCAGATGATATAGCTACAGTATAAGTTAAATGTGATTCTTTGACTGGGGCAGTTCCAAAATCCATATGACAGCAGTCATAATAACGGAAAATGTGTGCTGTAAGTGGATCCATATACTTATGGCACAAACATAAAGCAAAAAATAATAGCACATCAAAAGTAGCAGGTGTATGGGTAGTGGGCACCTATATGCGATTTTCATATGTAATAAAAGGGACAAAGTTTGTCCAGGAGCAGTAACCCATAAGATGTTTGCTTGTAAACAGGTGACCAGTAAATGCAACATACTGATTGGTTACTATAGGTGATAAAAGTGTAGCAAGCTTTGCCCTGATATTACATAACCCCATTAAAATGCAAATGTTTCCTAAGTACAATTTATATTTATTTGTCTTCTATATATAGAACCACTGAATTCAATTCTCTCTGTCAAAATTTAAAAATGCAAAGTTGTAAAAATCTTTGTAGGGATTATCAATACTATAAAAAAAAAACATTCATACACCATTTTCCCCCCCAAGTCTTACATTTTTACAATTCCCATGCTCCTATACAAAGCTTTGTTACTGTCACCAGCTAAACAGTTGTTAAGTAGTTATAAGAGAAACTGCCCATTTTGCTTTGCTAAAAACTTTGCAAAACAGCAGGAAAATTAGCGAAATGGATTGGAATGAATTTTTTTCATGGTTTTTAAAGCTTTTTCCCCCATGTGAAAAATAATAATAACCTGAATTGTGAAAAACTAGCACAGTGAGACTTTCTGCCTCTTGCAAAAAGGCACATTTTGGCACAAATCTGTATCAGCTGAAAAAATTTCATCAAGCCATTTAGGACCAAATCTTCATTGCATTTAAATCTCCACATATTGGGGCACATTTACTAATCCACGAACGTCCGAAAAGCGCCCGAATGCGTTTTTTTCGTAATGATCGGTATTTTGCGACTTTTTCGCGAATTGTCGCAAATTTTTCGAAAGTCGTAATGGGTATGAAAAAGTTGCGACAATTCACGAAAGTCATAATGGCTATGAAAAAGTCGCGACAATTCACGAAATTTGTAATGGCTATGAAAATGGCTATGAAAGTTGCGACAACTTACGAAAAAGTCGTAACGGCGACGATAAAAATCGCAAAAAATACGAAAAAGTCTCAAAATGTTTGTTTTCCAATCCAAATTTTTCTCATTCGGATTCGTGGATTAGTAAATAAGCCCCATTGTGTACATACAGTATCTAACGTGTATGTTTGTATGTAAGTCTCCAGCAAAGGAGTGAGGAATTCTGTTATATCTTACTGTCCTGCTGGAGACTTGTGATGTGGGAGGATGTGGACCTTGGGACCTGGGGTTTTCTGATTGACATTTAGCTAATTTTTCAGTGAAACAAAACAGATTCGCTCATCACTACTAATGAGGATTAATTATATATATTAGTTGGTATCAAGTACAAGCTACCTGTATAAAAGGTATGGGATCCCTTATCCAGAAACCTATTATCCATAAAGTTCTGAATGACGGAAAGGCCATCTCCCATAGACTCCATTATAAGAAAATAATTCTAATTTTTAAAAATAATTTCCTTTTTCTCTGTAATTATAAAACAATACTTTGTACTTGATCCCAACTAAGATATAATTAATACTTATTGGAGGCAAAACAATCCTATTGGGTTTATTCAATATTTAAATGATTTGTAGCAGACTTAAGTTATGGAGATCCAAAATGATGGAAAGTTCCCTTAGCCAGAAAACCCCAGGTCCCGAGCATTCTGGATAACAGGTCCCATAACTGTACAAAGATAAAGGAAATCATTTTTAAAAATTCACATTTTTAGTTAAAATTGAGTCTATGGGAGATGGATTTCCTGTAATTTGGAGCTTTTTGAATATGGGTTTCTGAATAACGGATCCCATACCTGTATCAATTCAATGCCTAGCTAGATTGATTCTGCATATTTAATCTTCCATCAAAAACTCTCATTAAAGACAGCAACAGGTAAAACGTGTTGATAGCCTGAAAGCATCCCTTATCCCAGTCATTACTAAGCTTACTACAAGGCTAATAAATCAACTGTAACAAGTTTCAAAGGATAAAATATTAGATGTGACAATAATTTTGTCAAAGCAGATGCCATAACCATATGAAAGCACCCTTTTTAGAAAAATATATGAATGACAAGGAAATGTGAAAGAAGTGGGAAAAAATAGCTTATTCATAACTGCACATAAGAAAAGTATTATCTGCTTAACAACAACAAAAAGTACTTTGCTGACTACAGAAATAAAGTAACAATAAATCACGAGACATTATGCTACACTATAATAAGGACTGTACAAATATTTAATTGCATATTGCTCAAGAATAAAAAGCAATTAGAGACAAGAAAACAATGGTTTATTACAACACAGAGCAGGCCTGGGGGATTATAAACATATGTATATGATATGCAAGGGCAAATTGATCTGTTTAGTATGCCAGCCCTGTGCAAAGAGTGAAGTAGTTTCTCAGTGCTGAAAATGATACGCATTCCCTAAATATTTATGCACTTCAACAAACTGCAGGGGACAGTGGCAGTACACTTGTTATCATGCATACTAGAACTGATTGCTAATGTACTCTCTTTATTTCTTTATTTCTTTGGTAGCATTCAGGAAGCTCACATTCCCAAAAAAATATTTACTTGTAATGATGGCATGGGTTTGCGGTGAAAATTCAGTGTTTCACGATCTGCACTTTTTTTGAGACATCAATTAAGGTTAGAGGAGATAAGGAGTTTTTCTTTTTACATTAATGGTAGGTTAATGGCAGAATTACCTTCCAAACTAGGGGGCCCATTCAGCAATGTATGATTGAGAACTGAGTATTTTCTGTGATTTTTTCGTTAATTTTCACAACTTTTTCGTACTTTGAGACAATTTGTGAGATAAAATCGTATTGTCGCAACGAGTACGAAAGTTACGTTATTCATTCAAGCTTCAGTATCGTGACTTTCTTTTGGTCAGGTTGGAGCTTCATCATTGTCATTGAGTCCTATGGGAGGCTTTCAAAAACATGCATAAAAGGTTCAAAGTCAGAAAGTTTTTTGCGCCTTTTACGATCGTTCGGGTACGAAAATGTTGGAACTTTCAGATCGTACCGCGATATTTTCGTACGATTACAATGTGATCTGAAATCTTCATATCTAATAGGATTTTTTCCCACTCGTCTGAAATTCGGACTTTGATAAATCAGCCCCTAGCTGATAATATTAAATACCACAACTGTAATTAAATATTCTAGTACTGACTTTAGTGAATCTATAATTGCATATTATTTTATTCTCTCTGTACTGATGAAAAACCTCCAACCCACCCAGGAATGGTTGTGTACATATTATAGACAATAATGTAGGTTAAACACTAGGGGGCTGATTTACTAACCCACGAATCCGACCCGAATTGGAAAAGTTCCGACTTGAAAACGAATATTTTGCGACTTTTTCGTATGTTTTGCGATTTTTTCGGATTCTGTACGAATTTTTCGGATCCAATACGATTTTTGCGTAAAAACGCGAGTTTTTCGTATCCATTACGAAAGTTGTGTAAAAAGTTGCGCATTTTGCGTAGCGTTAAAACTTACGCGAAAAGTTGCGCATTTTTCGCGTAAGTTTTAACGCTACGCAAAATGCGCAACTTTTTACGCAACTTTCGTAATGGATAGGAAAACTCGCGTTTTTACGCAAAAATCGTATTGGATCCGAAAAATTCGTAAAGAATCCGAAAAAATCGCAAAACATACGAAAAAATCGCAAAATACCGATCATTACGAAAAAAACGCAATCGGACTCCATTCGACCCGTTCGTGGGTAAGTAAATCAGCCCCTAGGAGACATTCCGAAAATTCTCTTCCCGAAAGTACAATACAATAAGAGGTCCAAAATTGAGCCTCTTGATGCACTTGCACCTGGGACACAGCTGTGCACGCCACCTCTCTCTGAATTTAAAAAAAAAAAAGCAAAAGAAACAGAGCACATTGCTGCTAGTGCAAGGCAGCCCCGTAATTCCACCTGCAATAGTGCCTCTGTGCCTCTCTGAGGCTGCCTCTCATGAATACAGTGCTGGCAACTGCAGGCAGCACTGTATTCATTGGGAAACATGGTGACTTGCACTTTTCACTATCCACAAAAATAATTGCAAGCCAATGGTAAATTAACTGTTATAATGGGTTTTATTATCAGAGGCATGTCATCAGGCACATTTAAAACAAAAATCAGATATCCGTTTGTGTTAAAAATATTAATTCATAGAAAATCTATCTGAATCCTAATACACAACAAATTTTAAAAATGTTCTGCTTTTACAAAAAAATCTCTTGCTTTGTTTCTTTGTCTTATTAGCAGTAAAGATGTTTATAACATTTTTTTCAAATGTTATGCTTTTTTAAAAACATAAAAATGCACTAAACGGCGAAAATGTTGTGCGGAAAAAAAAATTGTCGCCTGCATCTATTCTTGCGACAATTTGGACATGCGACTATTCTTTTGACGCCTGCGACTATTCTTGTGACAAGTTGGATGTGGGACTATTCTTTGGGCCTGCGACTATTCTTGCAACAATTTAGACGTGCGACTATTCTTGCGACAATTTTAGGACGTGTGACTATTCTTGCGACAAATTTTTTCATCCGTTTCGCAAAACAATCCGCCAATGGTGAAACGCGAAAATTCGCCGCAAATCCATGCCTGGCGAAACATTCCCATCGCCCATCACTAGTAACAAAACTTATTGTATAACAAACAGTAACCAACAATCCTTACTCGCCTCCAAATGACTGGCCCTGAGACCAAATGTAATGCCTGGTTCCTGCCTCCTTTTCGCCAGACCTAATCCAAGGCTAACTGCATTCCGATCAGGACTCCAGGCCAACTTGGCTCCACTCTCCTTAACAAGTATCCCCTTAAACATTCCCCCTGGGGGCATGGAGTAAGGTACCCTCCACCAACTGCAAGAACAACCCCCTTTTTCGAGCGAGGGTGGGACATTGTGAGCTGCTGATCCTCCCGCTGTCTGGATCTAACTACGTCCCTTATGCAGCCCCCCTACTGTTCCTGGGAAATATCCAAGGCTCCCTACCTTCGGGAACCAATAAAGAGGAGGGAGGAAGGGGGTTGGGCTGCCCTTCTAGCCCCATTATGCCCTGCTTCCCTACAATATGCTCCGGGTCATTAAGCTCCATAGTTCCGTATTGGCCTGTACTGATGCAGGGGTATCCAACTGCCAAATGCAGCTGAAAGCAACATGAGCATAAGAAAGAAGGGTAAATTGGTCCTGTTTAAGAGCCCTAAAGATATTTAGACGATTAGTACTGTGGTCAGTAGAGTTGTTACCTTTTTTGGGACAACCATATTAACCCTATCTTTTTTTCTCTGTTAATAAAATTAGCATCAGGCATGGTATTTACCGTACAAGGCAGTAAAATACCAACCAGGTGGTAGCTGTATATTACTTTTGAATAAAGTATTTTATCAAAGTTGATTTAGCTATATATATGTACAGTACCTTGTATCTGAATTTGTAAAAGAGTACAAACTGTATATGTTTTTAACAGTGACCATGCAGAAAAAAAGATAGTTTAAAACAAATTATTTCTTTGTGATTAAATCAGAGCAATATATCAGCTAATAATATAAAAGACATTCATCTTAGTTCATTTGACCTGGATCGGCTTGCCCAGCGGCATTGTTTCAGAGGAGACTTAATTAGCCCAATGGAAACTTTTCTTCTCCTTGCTATGAAGTACAAATTTAGTAGCTTTGCTCACTTCTTTCTTAACCTTGGTATTAAAGCAAAAAATAGAAAATAGCATCTTACATTGTAAATTTTAAAATTACCTCTTTATTTTCTTTTCTCTCTAACTTACTATAATGGCAATTTATTTTATTTGTAGTTCTGTTGGGATTTTTAAATAATACATGAAGTTTTCCTATTAAGGGATAACACTATTAAGGATTAATCAGACAATATGAAGATACAAGCCATAAATAAAAAGAAAACAACATATTTTATTAATATCATATTTTTGGTACACTATCTTTTTTAAAAACTAGGTAGAAATATTGAGCTGCATTTCCAGAAAATTATAGGAAGAGAGAAAAAGTGATTTAAACTAAAAAATCACAGTCTGGATGATTATTTTGCTATATATATGAGCAACAGCAAAATTAAACCTATAATATTATACTATAAAATTTTTCAGCAGGCATAGATTCGCTGCAAATATCTACTTTTCGCCATTGGCGGATTTTTTTGGAAACGGACACTTAAATTCGCGTGCGACAAAAAAAAATATTTGTGTGCTTCAAAAAAAATTATGCGTAAAAAAAAAATTGCCCAAAAAATGCAGCATGCACTGTTTTTATACGTGCATCATTTTTCGTGTTTTGCAAGTTTTTCTCCATTTTGCAAATTTTTCTTTGTTCATCACTAGTGTCTTTCTTTTGGGAAGAGTCCTTAGCCACATTCCTGGATCTGAAAGATCTGCTTATGAACTCAGAGTCTCTATCTCTGAAAAGTTTTCTGAAAGCAGATGGTCTGGAAGGAGGTGGAATGAAAAAAAATGGCTTTTCTGATTTTTGGACATATCTTGAGGAATATTTTTCCCCTTTGCAACAACTTAATTCTCCAATAATTTGTCTAAAGGACTACCAAAAAGGACTACCAAAAAGCCTTACAGGTTTAAGGAGATTAGACTGTTTTAGAAGCTGAATCCCCCCAACCATGCTCCCTGCTGTGAGAAGAGCCATAGTTCTTTTCATGAGCTTTAAGACATCTATTGCCATATCACACAAGAAATTAGACACTAACTTGATGGAGTACAGCATGTCAAGAAAATCATCAGTCATGAAGTCCCAGCATCAATATCTTTTACAAGAGAATTCAGCCAAAATATCAAAGACCTCCAAAAAATTGCCGCAATAGCAGGTTTACAGGTGTTAGAGCCTGTGAGGAAAATTCTGTGAAGGGAACACCACCTAGATAACTTCTTTAATTAATTTTCCACTGGAAAGAAGAAAATATCATCTTTGTTTTTCTTAAGAAGTTGAAGACGAGGAAGAGTTTGACACATTAGAAGAATAATTTTCTGTAGAATCTGAATCTGAGGACTGACTATGCCCAGCTGATACAGAAGGCTTTGGCACTAAAGATTTAATTTCATTCATTGTGTCAGACAGAAACTTTTAAAACTATTGCACTCTTCCCAGATGATCTAGCTGTGTCAGGCATCTAGGACAAAAAAAGGGAAGGGCATGTGTGTAATTATTTTCCCAACAATAAATGCGCAAGATACATGGCTTGAGAGGCAAAATGTTACCATAGTACCTTTGCAGCCGCAACGCAATGTGCAGCCTGGCAGCATGGATCACAGGAACAAGCAGGAAAAAGTGTACCTCCTGAGGGAATACTGTAAATAGTGTTCCAAAATCAACAAAAGCAGACCTGAACCAATAACCTGAACCAAACACTCATCACGCCAGTTTTTTCATGCTTCCAATTGCAACTGCACTAGGAGTACAGGAACTGGCAGCAAAATGTGCGCTGCTCTACTGAACACAGAAATTTTCACAAAGAATAGACACAGACTTTGACAAAGGTGCCAGGCAAGCCTAAAAGAGACCTTCAGATGGTCACTCATATGGCCTTCAGACATAAGTCCCTAGAATCTTCCTACCTGGAACAGGACAGAAAAAAACACTGCCTGGTACTGTGTGTGGGGGTTATTATAGGTTTGTTCATTGGTTGTTCTTTTCTGTCCTACCAGGGGATTGGTCCAGAGCTTACCCATGTGAGTGTGCTGCCTGAAGGACGTAAAGAAAACCTTGAATTTCTATTATAACACACTAAAAATGACAAAGAATTTGATCAAAATTCATGTGTCAGTCTGAATGGGCAAGCAAATTCTGTTACAGGCTGAATGAATTATTTTAGGCACTTAGACCTTGATCAGTTAATACTTTCCTTACCGGTATGTAAACCCAAACTGGATAGTGATCTACCTGCTGCTTGTTAATTGGCCATATCAGCCGGTATTCAATTAATTTACCTCCACCATAGACCTTTTCCTTACACCAGTGTCCATAAGTATATATTTTCCACAAAACTGATTCTTTAGACATTGTTCTTTTTTTTATGTAGATGAATAATCATTAATGTAAATTCCACCTACATTAATGACAGCTGTGATAAGATCCATGTAGGTTTAAGACACATTATACAGAAGCATCAACATTTTCCTAATTAAGGGTTAGAAACTGGAGCTTTATGTCTAGATTAATAGACAAGTAAATCTAGAAACACAATTATAACAATGCATTAACTGTAAATATTATTAGTAAACGGTAAATGGCATAGCTCACATACAGTTAAATGAATAATACTACAGCGTATAAAAAGAGAGAAAGTAGTATCCTTTCCGCACCCATACTTGTGTGTGATACCTGTACTTGATAATTTATGTTGCATTTCTTTACTTTAGTAACATAATATATAATGATCTATGTCCATATCTCAGTAGAATATTAATGGAACACAGACATTTTTATCTAGAAAAGTACTTTTTTTATTAAACAAAATCATCCCACAGTAAAATGGAATAGTAAAACAGAACTCAGATTGATTTTGTTCTCTGTGAACATTCATATAATAATCCTCTCCTGCACTGAAACAAGATGAGCATTGAGCAGTGAAGATCCGGTTCACTGCCTTTTAAACTCCATTGCAAACAAAAATAAAAAAGTACACTGACAATCGCAACAAAGGCATGCTACATGGGATTGCTCAACTATTTTTATTTGTGCTCTTATAGCATAAGCCAAACATATTATGGGGCACATTTACTAATCCACGAATCCGAATCACGAATGGGAAAAAATTGTATTGGAAACGAAAATTTCGGAAGATCGCAAATATCACGAAAATGCTTGCGAAAAAATCGTATTAGTCACGATAATATCATATTGGCGATCCGAAAGTCACAAAATGTTCGTACCGAACAATTGTAAACAGCGGTAAAACCTTTCTGATTTTTTCGTGCAAACGTCCGAAAAAGTTGTTCGCTGTACGAAAAAGTCGTGCGGACGCCCGAAAAAATCGGCGAAAATACACTCGGAGCATTCGCATGAACGCTCGAGTGTTCGTGCTTTTGTAAATGTGCCCCTATATCTTTTGTGTGTTACTGGATATTCCCACCTTTCCAGCTCCTCATGAATTCAGTGCTGCCAAACACAGGCAGTGCTGTATTCAGGCAGATCGCTACAGGTCTCTGCCCTCCAAAACAGAGTCCAGAGGACAAATGTCCCATTAGCCACATCATTTAATAATTGAGAAATCTGAAATTCTTAAAATTCTAATGCTAATTCAAAAGTCTGGTAATGTTCAGCATGACAATGTAATGTGTAAAAGGGAACATACACTTTTTTAATAGAAGTGTCACTCGCAACAGTCTTTATTATATTGTCAAATATTTGGCCATTGTGAGGTACAAATTTAGAAAACAATATACAACCACCTCCCTTTAACCTTTGTTGTCACTGTTTTGCTTGCAGGAGTCCATTTTGCAGGGATAGTCTGTGCTATGGCAATCTAATCTAACCTCATAAGGACCAAACATGGAGAGGATTCAATTTCTCAGGTGACAAATTCTCAGTAACAAGCAAAATTATTCACCAGGCTTTGCCCAAAAAAATGAGATGAGAAATTTGGGTTTTCTTTGGGTTTTAGGATCAATCAATAAAAAGAATGTTCTAATAATATTTCTACACTGTTTAGCCTGATTTTTTCTTCACCGTTTCATGCATTTGTTACTATTTAGCTTTTCTAGTTCTGAACACCTAAAGGGCACTTTATCCATCTTTCTAATTTTTTATTACATTTATTATTATTATTTATTAACTTTCAATGAGAGAATTTAACGCCAGGGTCCCCAAACTCTTAACGTATGGTTACTGGTGGACTGCAGGTCAAGGTAAGTAAAAGTGGATGGAGCCACCAGCAGCCAATCCGATTTCATCAGCTGAATTTAATTATTTTGCATTTAAAATACTCCCATTCTCACACTGTTTATGCCAGGGTTCCCAAACTTTGCACAGTCAGTCAGTGGATGATTACGTATTCAAGGTTAGAAAAAGTGGGCAGAGCCAATAACAGCCAGTCAGATGTCACCAGGGTCACTGGGTGGCAATAATTGAGGATTTGAAAAAAGTGGGTGGCACCACCAACAGCCAATCAGATTTATCTCATTGATATTATTAGGGAAATTCAAACTGCTGCTATTCTCACACGTTTACGTTTGGTCACTAAGATCAAAGCTTAGAACCAATTTAATTGGTTTATATTTATACTGCTTCCTTTCTCACAGCATTAATGCCAGGGTCCCCACAATTTGCAGAGTCACTGGTGGACTGCAGTTGAAGGTTAGTAAAAGTGAGCGGGGCCACCAACTGCTATTTAGATGTCACTCAATGACTTTCAGTGGGGAAGTGTAAATTGCTGCCATTCTGACACTATTAAAATTTTGCACAGTGTTTTTTATTATGTGACTGTGGTCCAAGGTTAGAAAGACTGTGAGGAACCAAAAACAGGAAATCAGATTTTATTCTCTGACTTCACATGTATTTTTTAAACTAACATGAAGTTTATTCTTAAACTTCCCTTTCTAGTTTATTTTTTATGTTTCTAAACTGACAGGTTTATGCTGTTCAAAGTTAAATTACTTTATTATTATTATTTTTTTTTTAAAAACCAAGAGTTTTGCTCGATAAGTAAAGTACACGTTTTTTTTTCTCTTCTTCTTAGGTTTCGTAATATAATTTATTTTTTACACATGATTTCATAGTGTTGATTATTTTTTTGCCAAATTAGAGGTTTAGATTTCATTTATTGATATAGATTGTAGTTCAATTTACACCTCCTCAAGTGTTTCATATAGCTTTCATTCACAGTCACAGGCAGCACCAAACCGCAGAATACAGTAGTAAATGCTAATGAGCTTTACAAATAAAGCATCACTTATCCTGCATATATTTAGAATCCTTACCATCAAGCAAACAGGGACTTTTGCTAGAAAGGAAATTGTAATAGTCATGTGAGACTTCAAATATTTTATAATTTAAACTTTCAAAATAATGGATGCTTTGCTAGAAATACCTTCAAAAAGATAGTATTGTATTATAACACTTGATAGACGTAATAGTGATTCATTTGTAGTTAGCTACTAACTAAAATATTATAATTTAATACAATCTTGTGGAGGGCAGGGTCTATTGGGGTGTGCGCTTCCTGGTTCATTGCCTTTTCTTTCCTATTCTATTATGGAATGGCCTGTAGAAATACAGGAGAGATACAAGGTAGTTGTGGATGATACACATGTCCATGTCTGGACTGGCTTTCAAAAGAGGCCCTTGCATTTCAAGTACACAAAGGCCCAAAAAATGCTGACATAATAAAATTATTCCTTTTGACATAAGGAACTGCATATGAAATAATATTTAAGTATTCACCATTACTATCATTATTATTATTTACAGCCCTTGTAGTAATAGTGGTAGTAGTGCCTGTAGTAGTAGCAGTAGAATTTACTCATAATAAACATAAACATATTTGATAATTCAATAATTTCTGATAAACGGCCACCTGCTAATCCAAACTGCATCTTGTTAGTTTAGCAGCCTGTAACATTTACTATAATTCGTTCTCTTCTGGAAAAGAAAAGGTAAAAACTAAGTTAGCTTTATCAAAAAGGTCTATGTGAATACAGCCATAAGCACTCACAGAAAAGCTGCACTGAGCCATCTATCAAAAGAAACACAGAATTTCTTGTCTCCTTTTTTTGTAAACATGTTCTTCGGTATCTGACTTCCTTTCTCAGTAGAGATGTAGCGAACTGTTCGCCGGAGAACTAATTCGCATGAAAATCGGGTGTTCGCAAGTTCGCAAGTTCGCGAACTTTTAGCGATGTTCGCAATTTTGGGTTCGCCTTAGCTGGAGCCAAATTTTGACCTCTCACCCCAGAGCCAGCAGATACATAGCAGCCAATCAGGCAGCTCTCCCTCCTGGACCACCCCCGGACCACTCCCTTCCATATATAAACCGAAGCCCAGCAGCCATTTTACATTCTGCCTGTGTGTGCTTGATGAGTTAGCATAGGGAGAGAGCTGTGCAGGGATTTGAGGGACAGTTTAGGTAGCTTTGCTGACTAGTAATCTACTTTCTACTGCTCTGTATGTAGCTGCTGGGGACAGCTGTCCTGCTGATCTCATCTGCTGTAACCCAATAGTCCTTGTAAAAGCAGTTTCTTACACAAGTTTAGAAATGTAGTGTGATTTCTGCCCTTTACAGCACAAAACGCAACGCTGTGTCAACAACATATTTTTCAGAGAAATTTTTGCCCTTGATCCCCCTCCTGCATGCCACTGTCCAGGTCGTGGCACCCTTTAAACAACTTTAAAATCAGTTTTCTGGCCAGAAATGGCTTTTCTAGGTTTTAAAGTTCGCCTTCTCATTGAAGTCTATGGGGTTCGCAAAGTTCGCACATTTTGGCAGAAGTTCGCAAACGGGTTCGCGAACTTTTTTTGTGAGGTTCGCTACATCTCTATTTCTCAGATAAATTCTTAATTCTGGGGGTCAGAGTCTGTTCAGATCTTTCCCTTCTCCTGTTCCCCCCTCCCATAAGAATTCATAAAACTCACTCCCCCCCACCCTTAGGAATGTGTAATCTGAGCTACCAGCCTGTAGAGCTATACAGCAGGAAGCTATAAAGACCAAATTAAAATGGCAGCTGCAATCTTAAACAAACAGATAAAGCATCTAGGGCACTAATGTGGCGAATCTATTGGCAGTAAAATGTCAAAATGACATTCCTTCTCCTTTAACTGTTTAACTGTCTGATAGTTTGTTTCAAATTTTACATTTAATTAAAAACATTCATTAAAAAATGTTAATAATAATTTCTGATAAACATAATGTTTTTTTTCCAGTGCACAAGAGTACTATAACAAATACAATATGCTCATAAAAGACCGGTAGCATTCCATTTTTAGAGGGAAGAATGGAAAACCAAAGGATCACATAAATCACCCTCTGAATGTCAAAATAGTTCCCTGAGCATACCTATCAACTTCCAAATGAAGATGAACATGACATATGTGGGAAAATGACAAAAATATCTGACATATGAATTTTGATATATATTGTAAGTGGTTATTCACTTTAGGCAAGGCTTCTCTTTTCAAATAAAAAGCCAGGCTCCATGAGTATGAACAAAATGTGCCATAATGAACACGGTTTCACAGACACAACCATAAATATATTAATATATATATATTTTTTCTTTTCTTGGCATTGTTCTTTTTATTGCATTGTATTTCATGAACTATTAAAACCACATGCTGTTAAGCAAATAAAAATAAGTTAAAATTAGTAATGAGCTAATTTTTTCGGCAGGCATAGATTTGCAGTGAATTTCTGCATTTCACCATTGGAGAAAATTCGCCGCTGAAAAATGTGTCACACATCAAAAAAGTAGCGGGCGCGTCAAAATAGGCACGGTCATGGCAAAAAAGGCACTGATGCATCAGAAAAGGGTGCGGGCAACAAAAAAGACACAGGCAACAAAAAAGACATCAGGCAACAAACATGTTTGGCAAATTATTCGCCGTTTCGCAAATTTTGCTGTCGTTTTGCGAATTTTTAGGCGACGGGTCAGATTTGTTCATTGGTTAAAATTTATAGTGATGAGCCAAATTTTTTGTCAGGCATGGATTTGCAGCTAATTTCTTCATTTCGCCAATGGTGAAATGTTTTGTGAAACTTCTGTGAAAATCTGGCATGAAAAAAACACCCATGAATTTTTCGCCTTTTCGCAAATTTTTCAACAAAGCAAAGTGGGACAGATTCACTCATCACTATAAATATATATATGTGTGTGTGTAATTCTTCAAATGTCCTCTCTTTCCTTTACTTTCCTGGGAAAACACACAACATGGTGCTAGGCCTATACATATATAGGCAAATAACTAAAAAGGATCCAGTTATCAAGAATAAATGTACAGAGTGTGCAAAATTCGATGTTAATGCTTTATATGAGTAATATAACATGAATTTTTATATATAAGAACTTAATTTGCAAATACCAAGTTATTATTAGTTTAGATGCAGTAGCAGAAAGATATAATAAAAACAAATTAAGACAAAAGTTTAAGGTTTAAAAAGATTGACAGGATAAATAATACATTACATTTACATTGTCCCAGGCATAAGAAAATAAAAGATTAAAAAAAAAAAGAAAAATACTGATATACTAAATATATATCAAACTAATGATGAGTGAATCTGTCCCATTTCACTTCTCTGTAAAATCCATGAAGCGAGAAGAAAATTTGTGAAATGGCGAAAAATCCGCAAAAGTGTTTTTTGTGCGAATTTTTTGACACCCCCGGCTTTTTCTTTGTTGCCGGCACCTTTTTTAGATGCGATCACATCTATTTTGATGCAACTGAGCCTATTTTTATGTGACAACACCCAATTTGACACAACGGCAATTTTTTTGACGTGAGGAATTTTTGCAGAAGTTTTGTGAAATAATTTGCCAATGGCATAATCCATGCCTGGCGAAAAAATTTGCTCATCACTATAAGAAACCTGTCAATTGAAGAATTTCTGTCATGTTTTATTAAAAAATAGACCCAATTATCCATTATTTTAAACATGGATATGATAATTCACATTTATAAAATGCAATAATCTTTATATATTTGATTAAAAAGCTATTGTTACTATATTGTATGCAGTGTCATATAAATATCCTTTAAAACATAACTGACTGCTCTGATTTGTCACTTCTTAGAAAGGTCAGGACAAGCCAATTTGGTTGGAGCTCATACACAGTTTGTAATAGTGCTATTAGAGGTGATAACAACTGAAACAAGATAGAGGGCAATGGAATACAGAAGGAGGTTATGTCTTTTTTTTTGGGAATTCATTTATACATGCATTTTGTCTGGAACTTATTTTAATTCTTCTTTAAGAATCTCTCCATAAAAGGTCAGCCTGTCCAATGACATATATTGGCGAGATTTTTGATATTGTCAATGCCCAATTTATATATGCTTACATTTTATTATCTTCTGTTGCAGATACAGAAAATAACACTACTGAATAGTTATGAGCGATTTTTTTCACCAGACATGGATTCCGCATTTCACCATTGGTTCATAATTTTTTTTTTGTCGCACATCAAATTGGGCGTGACAAATCGGTTGCATCAAAAAGGGTGCTGTCACGTTGAATTGGGCGTGGCTGTGCCAGAAAAAGGCGTGGTCCCATCAAAATTGGGTGCGGTCGTGTCGAAAAAGTGCAGGCGACAAAAAAAAATAGATGTCGCGCAACAAATGTGTTTCACTAATTTTTCACCGTTCCACGAATTTTCTTGCTGTTTTGCAAATTTTATGGCGAACCGAGACAGATTCGCTCATCACTACTACTGAATAGTGATCTACAAAATTAGACATATAGGTCAAAAAAGCTGTGATTTTTAGACCTTTATGTCTTATATCATCCATATTGTTGTTAATATAAAGATTGATAAGGTTTGGGTCAAACTGTTAATCTATGTACTGACCCTATTTTAAACATTTCCAAATACAAAAAATACAGAGTTAAGTATAGTATGAAAAAGAAGCAAGAAGTATAAAGACACAATGCATTTTCATCCAGTGAAGATCTTTGCTGGGTAGCGATACATCGATAGACACATACCCCTATATGTAATAGAAGGCACTACGTTTGTCCCGTCAGTAAACCATAGCAACCAATAAGATGTTTGCTTTTAAACAGGTGACCAGTAAATGTTACCTGCTGATTGGTTATTTTGGGTTACTGCTCCTGGGCAAAACCTAGTGCCTTTTATTACATAACTCTCAACAGTGCAGAAACCCTACTATTAAGGTACACTGATTATATCAGTATTGCACATAGATATGAAAATAAGATCTATGATATGCACAGTGCTTACCTTTTGCTTCACGAGGTCTGGTTACCCAATGCATAAATGGCTTTAGATGGCAACTGGCTGCACAATTTCAAAACCATTTTGCACCTTTTCTGGGTGACAGAAAAACAGCGCGCAGGGTTGTTTTATGTGTTTGCTTCTCGCTCAGGCTAACCTTGGTCATAAACAACCCTGCACATTCCTTACCTGCCATCAGAAATGACCCTGCACACTGCTTTCCTGCCATCCACAACATGGAGCAGTTTTGAAGGACAGCTGGTGGCTAGTGATGAGCGAACCTGTCCCGTTTTGCTTTGCGGGAAAATTTGTGAAACAACAAAAACATTCACAAAACGCGTTTGTCGCGCAACTTTTTTGTTGTTGCCCATGTCTTTTTTTTGTGACCGCAGCCATTTTGCCATGCCCACACCCAATTTGACGAGACCACACCTTTTTTGAAGCGACTGCAGTGGAAGTTTTGCCAATTACAAAATGCGGAAATTTGCTGTGAATCCAAGCCTGCCGCAAAAATTTGCTCATCACTACCGGTGGCCATTTAAGATTTGTAAATTGAATGATCAGAGTGAGTGGAACTAATGGGGAAATCAGTATGGATATTTTAATGAAAACATATTGCATACTTTTCATTTTACAACCCCTTTAATAATGGGTTTTCTACATAACTCTATAATGTGTTTGCAGGGTAATTTCTTAGAATATGTAACTTCTGTTTAGCCTACATAAAATACTGTAATACCTTTAAAACTCTCTAAATACCAAGCACAAATAATTGGAGCAAATGCTGTATCAAAGGACAGATTTACATTTAAAATGTTATCATTAACGTTTTAAATGTTACTAATTTAAAATTGATCTTTAAATGTTGTTCAGACTTTGAAAATATATAGCTGGAAAATCCATTTCTAGTTAGTGTATAGATACGAGTGATAATATTTGAATCGACGTGTGTGGACAAAAAATACCACAACAGTTAACAACAATTCAAAATAGACACCAATTTATTTTCATTCCCTTTTTTAAATCAGAACTTTAGTGATGCCCGGTGACTAGTGATGAGTGAATCTGTCCTGTTTCGCTTCACTGAAAAAATCGTAAATCTCTTAAAACATTTGCGAAATGGTGAAAAATATGTGAAAGAGCAAAAATGTTGCGCGTCAAAAAAAATGACTATTTTTGACGTGGGCAACAATTTTTTGTGCAAAATTTGTCGCCTGTTCCTCAAAACATTCTGAAATGTGGAAATTAGCCGCAAATCCATGTCTACCAAATTATTCCGTCCATCACTACTGGTGGCAAATATTTCATTGGTAATAAAGAGTGTGAGCCAGGGTTAATAGAATACATCACATCTATGGGCTATGGGTCATGCAAGCTATTTATCAAAATCAGATAGAGACTGGGACCACTATCTGGCAATAAAAATAAAATAATAAGAAACAGTTCTGACTGAGTCAGTTACTGTTTATAACTATATTAAATGATTCATTACTGAGTCCTCTTACAGGGACAACTGAAAGCAACCTAGTCTGTACCTGCTTCAATAAGCAGAACATTAAACAAGAGAGAAGAATTAAATCTTAATTAAGAAATGTCATAAATCTAAATTTCTAAAGTCCATTGTAATTTCACCCAATCGTAAAAGATAAGTTCTCTTGTCTGATTGGATGGAATTCTGCAGTCAATCATAGAGATGCAAAATAAATTATTAAATAATACTTACGCTTTTCACACAAGGGAATTTCAGTTCTTGTAATTAAGAATGGATTGTTCCCAAGTTGGGTGCCTGTTGCTTACAGACTTAGATGATCTTTGAAACTATAAAGTTAGTTATGATGTGTATGCATAGCCTATAACAAAATAATATCAATGTAAAAAAAGAAAATAGAAATCATAGGTTTTGAAAATATCTATTTTATAGGATTTGTTTTATTTATGTATTTTTGTAGGCCAGTCACATCATAAGAATGTGCATTTTATATTGGCCTTAAACTAGGAAATGTCCTACCAACATTATGAGGGGTAATTTCATTTTATATTAATAAATGTACAAACAGAAATATAGGAAATAATACAGGAATTAGGAAAACCACAGACATGGTTCTAGCACTGACCACATTCCAGTGGTAGCAAATTCAATTGATATTAGTGCTGTTTTACAAGCTAAAACGTAATCAATATTTTTCTAAAAGGGTCATAAAACTGCTTCTACTAAAAGGGTTGTGGATGCTTTGCATAAATTGGTGTACGCCTTTTGCAATGACAATTCCAGGAAGAATCCATCAACGTGCAAGTGGATCAAAACTCACCTACTGTTTTAAAGACTTTAAGCTGGACAAAAAAAAAAAAATCTGTTGACAAACATCTTTTTTGTACTGTGGGAAAATGAGCTGATAGAAGTTATCTTTGGTTCAAGCAATCTAGAACACTAGAATCAGTTTTAATGTGTTTAATTGCATTTTATATTCCGATTCTCTACACAGTTGTTTTCTTTGCAACAATGCCATTTTCTCTTTCTTCTATTTTTTTATTCCCCATATCTTGTTCCTGCACCCCGAAACCAGGTAGTTATTTTTGAATTCCTGACTTGGGGGCAAGTTTGGTTGAATAAAAACAAGACTTACTACCAAATAAAGCCCCCTGTAAGCTGATAGTGTGCATAGAGGCTGCCTAATAGCCAATCTTAGCCCTTATTTGGCACCTCCATGAACTTTTATGATGCTTGTGTTGCTCTCCAAGTCTTTTTACATTTTTTTTTTTTTTTAATTCTTTATTTTGATTTTCCAAGTAAAATGGGGAGGGGAGTGGGGTACAGAAGGAAAAGGAGGGGAAGGGAGTAAATAACAGTCTTACACATACATGTTTAGCAATAATATTGAGGCATTGCCTGTCAGCAAGTCATAACTGTCTAATACTTATACATAATCGTGTATTCACCTAATCCTTGTCAAGCATTATAACCAGCTTATCAGTAGATTGTCTTTTTACATTTTACTGTGGCTCACAAGTAAGAAAGGTTGGGGACCCCTGCCTTATTGTTTTCCAAGAATAAGTGCCAATGCTCCTAAAATGACTGCTGGAGAAATTCCTGATTGGGAAAAATAAAGAGGATTCATAGACGTCTGTTTAAACTCAAATTTTTCGAGTTTTAATGATACTTTCAGCCCCAGAAAAAATTGTGATTTTCAAATGTAAGCTTGAAATTTCTTGTATTTGAATTTGATTTTTCTTTTGAGAAAAAGTAGCCTAAGTGCTAATAAATCTCAAATTATATGAGATATTTTGCGAAAAACACACATTTTTTGGGGGAAACTTTCTGAAAAATTTTTCAAGAAACAATATTGGAAAAACCGATGTACTGTGAAAACATAAATATATCTAGAAGTAAAAGAAAAATGACTTTTTCTCAAAATTACTTAGTAAGTGTGACCCCTGGTGTTTCTTTTACTTGTTCTTTGAAGAAATTTCTCTTTCAATATTTTTTGTTCCTATATGTGATCAATTTAACACTGGCTGTGGGTACAGCGCTACATGTGCTTGACCAATAAGCATAGAATAGCTGTTGAAATTATGTCTTTTAACATAATGGCGTATGCTTTAGTACAAAATATGTGTTGATTTGTTCTTATATGTATTCTACTGCTACACAAGGTTATTCTGAACCATGTATGTATATACATATATATATGTAAACTTTTGTCCTAGCAGTACCTAGGCGGGTCGAGCAGTCAAATGGTGATATAATGTCTGCCTAATCAAAAGTATCTAGGGTTGCCACCCACCTGGTATTTTAATGGTCTAGCAAAAGTAGTAGCCAGTAAACTTATAATACCCTTAAGTGCAGCCCCTGGCCTACCCCCTTAAGCCCCTGATCCACCCACAATCTAGAAGAAATGCAAGATGGCCATACACGGGCATACTTAAGCTGCTAATTCAAATCCTTTAGACCGATTGGGCAGCTTACTTTACCAGGTAACGGGTCCCCTGACGAGCTTCTCCAACCGATATCTGGACAAAAATTGGCCAGGTGTAGATCGAGCAGATTTGTTTTCCACCTTGTAGAGGATACTGCATTGGCTCATTAATGTGTCTCTTGGTTTGATGGCTTCTACACCCGTTGTTGTAATTTGATTGTTTGGCCCTCTATATTTAGTTTATACAGCACACCTTAGGTGGGAATATTGGGAGAAGATGTGCTCTTTTGGCAGCCTCATGGACTTTAACGTGTATGGTCATCTTTACTAGTGATGGACGTCTTTTGACACGTCACAAATTTTCCAGGGACTAATTTTTTCAGAAGTTTTGTGAAACGATTCACCAATGGCGAAATTCAGAATTTCGCTGTGAATCCATGCCTGGCAAAAAAATTCCGCTCATCATTAATCTTTACGATTTTCTCTTCCTTTTTCTGTTTTCCTATCCTCCTAAAGTTTTCTGGGACATAACACCCCTTCCCCATAACTCTTTACTTTTGCCACTGCCCTTTTACTGGCCAGTAAGTTCCCTCTAAAAAGGTGGCAACCCTAAAAGTAGCCAATATTGAAACAATCAGATACAGAACATGTATTAATAACCCCACAAATACACATAAAACAATGCAATTAAACATATACTTTGTACAAAGCACAATTCAGCAGTTCAATCAGATGACAGTTGGTCTGTTCATAATGGGAAATTCCTCTTCTGTTGTACATTTGTGGGCAGGTGCATCGCTGCAATGAGGCAAGCTGAGAAACTCACTTCAGGCAGCAGGGCTCCTGAAGTTACCAGGGGTGTCAAAAAAGTCACTCCTGGTAACTTAAAGAGCCATAATTCCAATTTTTCAATCAAACTTTTATCTCCTCTAGTGCAGAGACCACTATTATGCTCTCTGCACTAGCAATGCGGCCCCCCCTTGCCCCCCTTCGATGGTAAAGAAACAAAGCATGGAGGGGCAAGTGGGGGTGGCCAAAACGCCTATAAGGTGCATGGTGCTGAAGTGAAAGTCACATTTAAATACGCAATATATGGTTGCTTTTAGGGAACATACATTAACAGTAAAGGTATTTACATGCTCCTATTTTAATGAATGCTTTTATTAAGAATTACATTATAAAGGATTAGTTGACCACATTTTATACCTAAACACTGAGCGTAGTACAACCATGACCACTAAACAAGATTTCCTTTTTTACTGAACATTTTTCTTAATCGCTATGAAAGTAATAACATTGAGAAGTAGATGGCACAATAGAGGCATGTAAGAAACAGAAGTTTTATTAAGCAGGCTGTGTGGTTTGCTGTGGTAAGGTAATGAAAGAACACAAGACAGCAGATAAGTAAATCTGTAGATAAACTGCCAGTCTTCTAAACCATATCCTGCTTTATAAGTGGATTGGGAGTATTTGGAAGGAAGTAGCCTAAGACAAGTGAACTGAATTGAAGACACAAAGGATGTACTAAAATGCTCTTCCTTGAACAAGTGCATGGATATATATTAACTTTGTTTTCGTAAATGAATTCTTTATAGCCACTTAGCTGGAGACATTTATGAATGCTGAATAATGTCAAAACTACTTTTGAGGTGACCTTCATTTGAAATGACCACATGCTGTAAAAGAAAAGAGACAAAAATATATTTCAATACATTACTGTCGGGAGTAAAAAAAAAAAACAGGACCATAATTGTGTAAATCCTAATCACATAATGCATTCTAATCATGGCAGCAAAACGGTGTGGATGTTAACTCATTTCTGCTCACCAAATATCGTGCCCAAAATGGTTCAAGAAATGAATAATAAAAAAAAGGTTTTGTGTGTCCTTGTTTGTTTAGCTGAAGGGTTAACTTACTTTTAAACATTCATTCCTCATTGTGGAACTATTTTGTATGGATAATTATATTTTGCTGAGAACATCTGTGCTTTAAGCTGGTATAATTGCAAACAAACATGCTTGAAGTACTCCTGGAAATCAATGTTAAGACTGACCTCTAACTGTAGCAAGAGTTCCATCAAAACTATAATTTCATTTCAGTGTTTGTAGGAGCTATGTTTCAAGGACATAAAATGAAAAGTTTTATTGCTGGATTGTCGGAAGAGAATCAGACACTGTGATTCTGAATAGCCGAGGTACAAGTAAGAGGTTATATAAATCTATTTAACTTTCTTTTAGTACACAAGTAGCTTTCTGCTAAATATAACTGATTTGAATTGAGTTAAAGTGACATAAGTTCTTACTCAATAAAATATACAAAGCTATTGCAGTAGTGCAAAATCTGCCACTGGCAATTTTTGAAGCCGGGTTCTGTTGTTACTTAATGCATGTGGTTTCTCCAGCACTGCGGGGACATGGCAGAGGGCTGTATAAAATGAAGATACCAGTTTAGCTGTAGTGGCCCCTCTCCCCAACCACAGCAAAAATCCCTACCGGATGGCCCTGCTCACAAAGTTGTGCAGTGGGGGTGGTAGCCACCATGACAGGCTATCCTCTGTTTCTCAGGTAGTGATCGAGTAGTGGTGAAGGAACACCCTTAAAGAACACATTAGGGGTTAAACTTTGTAAATTGCCTCCGTGCTTTAACAAATTGAAACAAGTCCCTGGGATCCATTTTAGAACACAGAACACAGGACCTGTCACCCAGACATAAAAAGCTGTATAATAAAAAGCCCTTTTCAAATCAATCATGTAACCCAAAGTCATTTTTTATTAACACATCTATACCCATTATATAAGCATTTAAAAGTCACAGCTGTCAATCATATATTGCCTGACCTGCCTCTATGCCTTAGGCATAGGGGTGGGGCAGACAGTTACTTTCACTTTCAATTCAGAACTCCTTAGATGTCACTGCCCTCCTCACATTCCCCCTCCCTCCTCACTATCTAATTGTGTAACCAGTGCATGGATATGGGTATCAGGTCTCCCCCATACTGGCACAGAAACAAGATTTTGGCAGGATGCACAGCTTGCCTTAATAACAGGGTCCACAAAATGGAGCCTGCCTGCTTGCTGCAATTGTGAATTCCAGTGCTGAAGGAAATAAGTTTACAATAATTTATATAGTGTAATTCAAGTTTATTTTGCTTGACAAACACAATAGAAAACAATTTGTAATTATTTCTTAGGGTGACAGGTCCCCTTTAACCTCCATAAATAGAGGTATGCCTGCATTCAGAGGCAACATGGAGATGAATGTAGGCATTCCTTCTTCTGTTCCCCTTCAGGCACACAAGTTAGGGAGTGGAGCGTGTACAGCCAACAATGGGACCTTGGTCTAGCAACCTGCCCACGTGATACTTTAGGGGCAGGTCTGCTGCATGTATTGATGCAACCTGCAGTGGTAACCCTGTAATTACTGCTGCCTTTGAGGTGGTGGTAGCTCCAGGTTTTCGCCGTGTCAGTAGCCATACTTACTTGTGATTCATTGGAACAGACTGAGTGGGCACAAAATGCAATAAGCAAGTTAGGGCAAAAAAAAAAATTTATGAATGGTGTTAATACATGCAACAATTCCTTCAATTTTTAAAGAATTGCAGCTGCTGCTGTAAATTATTTGTGTGCACATGCATGCCTCTACAAGGAAACTCATCTAAAGGTATGGTATCCTTTATCCAGAAACGCATTATTCATAACAATTTGAATTACGGGAAGGCCTTCTCCCATAGATTCCCTTATAAGCTAATGATTCAAATTTTTAACAATGATTTCCTTTTTCTCTGTTATAATAAAACCTTACCTTGTTCTTGTTCCCAGCTAAAATATAATTAATCCTTATCGGAAGCAAACCAATCTCCTATTGGGTTTAGTTAAATAATTTTTCAGCAGACTTAAGGTATGGAGATCCAAATTACAGAAAGACCCAGAACCAGAGCATTTTGGATAACAGTTCCCATACCTGTACTAATATAGACGCATCAGTACAGTAACCTATAACACCAAATAAGCAATCATCTTAAATCAGTTGCCAGCATGGTAAATTATATATTTCCAGATTCCATTTTGTTCATTCACAAAAAGAAGCAAAATGCCACACACCTGGGTTTAAAAGGGTTAAGCACTTGAAATTCAAATTAATCTCATACAATCATTAGGACAAATTCAGTTCAATAGGAAAAAACATTAATCTCATGGTTTATCGCAAGAAAACTCCATTGAAATCTATGGGAAAATCTGGAATTGAATAAGGAGATACATTTTTCTCATCACATAAAATCTTGTCCTTTGTATCTATTTGTTTAACTATATGGTAGCAGTGGGGCTATGATTGATTGGGTTGCAGAATGCCAGTCACAGCCAGCATGATTTTAACCACTACAGTAATGTTTTCATATTGCCTGTGCCTGTGAAGGACTGGGTAGGTGTCAAGTACAGCTTCTCATTACCATTGTTATTTTTCTAAGATATCAGCTTTATAAACTCATAGAAAACTCGGTTTACTTTTTTGTATACTGTTTAAATAACCTATTGGTCCGACATCATTTAAATCAGCTAAGATTAAATACTTCATTATCATTTCTGCTTGCCAATGTCTCTAGTGTTGTTCCAGTTTTGTAGCATCTCCTTGTCTCTCCTCCTGAATAGCTTATTCTGTGTTTTCATTAACTATCCACCTGAAAACCACTTTATAGCTCATCTAGGTGAATGAGCAAGATGAAGATGCCATGCAGAAAACTAATTGCTAAATCATTTAGCACAAAATATAAACAACAGCAGCAAGACTCATTAAAAACAGCTCCTTCAAATGAGGTACAAAAGTTGATACTTTTAGCCATGCTGGTTCTCAATTTCTACTATTCCTCCATGACCTTTTCGGTTAAACTAAACAGCTGAACGGTACAATGCTCCGGGTTATTAATATAGGAAGACATATGTTCGCTCTTCAGCCATAATCCACCCATTTTGTCTATCACTTTTGTTATTATAGTGATGTATGAACTATTCAACTGCGTTTATATTTTCCTAAAATTATATGTATGGAAAGCCTGTTTACATAAACACAGCAAAAAAGTGAGTTTTGACAACTTTTGTCAACATAATATTTACTTATTTATGATATAATTGGCTTTCATGCATTAACCTCCTACCCCGGAGCACTTTTAATGAGTTTCTGTGTTTCAAAATAACAGTAATTTCGGCAGCTACATCCTCATATAACGGGCTGTGCAGATATTCATTTTTCTTTATTCTCATACATTGATCTCACAGCAAGAACAGAAATGAAAGAAAATGGCAACTACACCTCGTGTCTCAAGTTAAACAGTTTGTTGACCTAAACAAACAGGCATATAAACTAAAATAATAAAGTGTATTGCTACAAGTGCCTTGTACGTGATCCCAATTGAGATATAATTAATTCTTATTGGAGGCAAGACAATCTTATTGGGTTTATTTCTTGTTTAGATTAGTATATTTAAGGCATGGAGATCCAAATTATGGAAATACCCCTTGTCCAAAAAACCCCAGGTCCTGAGCATTATGAATAATAGATCCCATACTTGTGTATAACATTTTTCTCAAATGCTATATTTTTTACAACTTCCCAACTAATGTTTGTTGTTTATATTTACTAGAAAAGGTACAGAGCACAGCCTTGATGGGGCATCACATCAGCACCTAGGATATATTTAATGCAACATTGTAGAGTTTCCATTAGTATTGAAATGAAGTTCGGCTATTGTACTACACACTAAGCTAAAGTTGTGCAGCAGTTGTAGCTTATTGGGTTATTTTTTGCTTAATTGGAATAGCATGCAAAGGTTTCCGGGGCTTAAGCTCTCTTCCCTAATGAAAGAAGGGAACAGAAGCCCCGGCAACATTTGCATAGTGACAAGAAAAACTTTTCTAGGTTACACCACAAAAAAAAAAAAAAACATAGACCCCCAATGGCTATAAAAAAAGTTGCGAGGAAAAAAAAAATACATATCACCTATTGACTTTAATGCATTTTGTGCATTTTGCCATTCGTTGATCTTTTTGGTGAAGAAAAATGAGACAGATTTGCCCATCACAAAAGCTTAAAATTAATCAGCATTGTTTTCAGTCCGTACTTTCCCAATTATACATCTGTTCATTTGTCCAGAAGCAGTGCTTGCATTGGTACTGCATTGCCAGCTATTGTATTTCAAACTTTTATTGACTTTCTAACTTTTATCACTGGGCAGTACTGATACCTGTTACTTCTACATACAGCTCTGACCTAATCAAGCCCTGATGGGTAATAGTTCAATCAGTGATGTGCTCCCATTCGACTTGTAACATATCATGGTATCATCTGTATTGTACAGGACCCAAGAAAACAAAGGTACGAGGTAAGAGTGCTTATAACTTAGGTAACACTCAGTTGGTTGGTAAGGACTATTTGAAATGACCTCCCTGCCTTGGGATTTAAATTTAAACTAATATTCTTCTTGCAAAATTGACTGTATAGTTTTCAGTGCTGTGTCATATTTTGTATGTATATTCAGCTTGAACTTGCTGTTTGTGGTATGTTTAAGCTGTTTATAATATATGCATCTTAAACCCCTTTTTTTTTTATAATCTGATTCTCTTGGATCACTTTTATTTTTGGTGGAGTACAAATCATTATAGTAGACCTGATCTATTCACTGACTGCCACTTATGTATCAACAAAATGTATTTGTATAATGTGGACACGATTATGTGAGCCCTTTTATTTAGGGTACACTCCTCCTTTCCTTCTTTTGTTCAGTACACATTTCCTGTCCATGGGAAGTATTTATAGATTATTTTTTGTTTTGTTTTACCCTTTTTTAACGTCTCTTTTCCTTGGAATATATGTAAATCCTTTTGTATGTAAACTCTTTTCTCCTTCTAATTGCTGCGGGTATCTCAGGTTTACAGATAAGGAGGAGTTCATCTTCTAGTTGTTTAACTAGGAAAGACAACTTAAGTGCATTTTTTTGTATAAGTAATGAGTTCTCCCAAATTATCTTTAATTAGGTTTATCAAAGTATGACTCAGTAAACATTATTCATAGTAGCGCAATAAACATTATTCATAGTGGCACTCAACCTCATATCACCCTAGGATTTTACACGTTAAGCAAAAGAAAATGTTAAGCAAATGTATTAATACACATGATTTAACATGTTCTAGCATGGTGTCAAAATGGAGTTGTTTGGTGAATTTGAACACATTTATAATTATACCCCTGTGTTTGCTGTTTTCCGTCTATTTAAAAAAAAAAAGAAAAATAAACTTGGCACAGCAAAATGTGACGTCACCTTACACTGTGTGCATAATTCAACAGTCTGCGAGTGAAAACTGAGAACAACAATTAAAACCCTCGCTACTCGTTAAGGCAAAGCAAGCAGCCAAATGAAACAGAATGAAATGAAGCTGTTTGTGTGATGTGCATTTGTGAGAGGTTCCGGGCCAGCTCTAGAGTACAGATGTAAGCACTAATTAATAATTAAAATGGCACAAGACAATAAGTAAATAGAATTCTGTAAACCACAGGTGCCATTTAAATACCTAGACACTGCTAGTACTTAGGAAAAATATGAAGCACATCAGAGACGCATAAAAAGAGGTCAGAAAGGCTAAAACACTCAATATTATTAATTTCTAATTTATACCACAAGACAAACAGGAAGGCTTAGGTTTTAAATGGCTTGTTTTTGAGAACTGCCATGACAACCTTTGCTAAGTAGGGTCGGATGGCAGAGCATAGTGCTTCTCCTTGTACATAAGAGTGCATTGTTCCCTATAATAAACAACTCTGTAACAGATATAGCTTCCTGCAAGATCGTTCCAAGAACAGATCCCAAGAAAGACGTTCTATTGCAGCAGCAGCCCTTTTCATACATTCCAGCTTGATCTAAATTCTAATCCATGCTTAGATGTTTCCCAACAATTCCATCATGTGTAATGCTCTTATAGTCTATAACTGTGCCAATGTCATCAAGCTAATCAGTCACAGAAACGTTGATTAGGAAATCTGCAATCAGTACAGTATGAGAGTGGCGCATGTTCGGTTAAATATTGTGATCTTTGGAAATATGACATTAAACTCCACTAAAAGACGCAGGGGCTGATTTACCAAAATACAAGCTGAGGATGCCCAGGGGATTCCAAGCAGTTGGAATTTTGTCACCGTTATTGTTAACAGGATTTTAAAGAACTGACATATTAATCAAAATAGGAATTGTCAAAATAAAATAGCAATTGTGCCAATTCCTGGAAATATGTTTAGACCACTTTTAGCATGTCAGACTTTTCTATGGCATCTGAGTTCAGTAGGAGCATGGCTATAACAAACTGTGTTTAACATATACCATTATGCAAGTCTTTTATTCTTTAACCTGTTTTTTTTGCCGTTTCAGATCCAAGTGTAGTCCTTTTTATCTTTAGCCAGATGTTATTTAGCAAGCTAAACAAGGCAGAAAAATCTTTCACATCTTAGAAAATTTAGACTCCTGAAAAAGCACTGGTACCAATGTACTGAGACACAATACTATAACTTTATTTTACTCCAGTAAGCACGTCAAAGTATATTTCCCTCTGTTTTATTGTGTGCAGTCAGTTACGAAAAGGATATATAGGACATTCTCATGGATTTCTACAGGGAAACGCTAGTAAAGCACACTAGCATTGGTACAAGAAGGCAAACGAGCGTTCAGCATAAATAGGGCACTATTTCAACCTGTCACAAATAAAATTGGACAGGACCATGACAGATAGTGCTGCAGGAATGTATTATGCTCTCTTAGTAGAAATCAGCTATCTGTTTTGTCACTGACTGTACATGATTGAAAGTAAACTAGCATTTCCTGGAATTATATTTAAGGATGCATTCTTCCCTGTGGTGTTAGTTATTTTGATAAGAAAAGTCATTAGTTTTTATTATATTATTAAAATGTAGTATTACTCTCTACTGCCGTTGTGCTTGCTGAGTGTGTTTCAATCTAGTGATGTATTAATGTTAACATATTGCATGGCAGCGCTGATCAGTTTGCATGTGACTAATACAGCTAGAGAAAATCATTCCAGCTAAATACAAAATTGAAGGCATGTTTATCTTTCAAATTACAGTAAGGCCATCTCCCATAGACTCCATTATAAGCAAATAATTTAGATTTTTAAAAATGATTTACTTTTTCTCTGTAATAATAAAACAGTAAGTTGTACTTGATCCCAACTAGGATATAATTAATCCATATTAAAGATAGTTCTGCCTCAAAGAGTTTACAGTATTGTTAGATAACATTCACTTTAAGTGAACACCAGCATACCACTTTTATTATTCTTTTATTTTGAAACCTATTTGAAAGATTTACTTTACTAAAATAAGTGATTTTTTTATGCACAACTATATTAACGCAATAACTGAAAGATGCATATATAAAAGTAAAGTATGTAGCCCTCTTTTGCTACTGCATGAGATCTAGCACGCATTCACCTGCGTGTGGCGCTACAGGAGCCCTGAGCCTCCGCTATATGGAAGGGCAGGTACACTGATAATGGCGTGCCTCCACCCAGGGTCAGGACAGGTTGGACTGCGGTACCCCTCCCTGGGAAACTTCTCTGATCCACAACACACAAACACAGGAAAGGTTGATGGATTTATTGGCAGGACGCTATACCTTTAAATTAGCAGAGATAGATACAGCCTGCCAGCCAGGGGCAACCTCACTCACATAACATACAGTAGGTAGTACTTTCTGAACTACTGAGGGGAATCCCCCACTTATGTGGCAAGTGCTTCAGAGTCTTAGAACTCCCTTTGGCTTTCCGTGCCCTGAGAAGAGCACGCTTTGTTCTTCAGAGCCCTGTACAGGACCCCCTTTCCTTCCGCACCCTAAGAGAGCGCGCTTTCTGCCACTGGGGGGGTTCCCAATTACTTTATTATACAGAGCCAGTGTGAGCTACCAACACCTTGCTTGTCTATCTGCTTCCTCGTTCCCAGCAGCACCCTCTTCTCTCACTTCCTTCCTGTCAGCTCACACAGAGGGTGGGGGGCTCCTCCTCCTTACACAGTAACAGCACAGAGGAGAGACAAGTATACACAGCTCCCCTACAAGTATATAAATTTTATTTAGGTTGATAGCTTTACTTTAGCAAAGTATATAATAAATGAAGTAATACCAAATAAGAAATGCTATTAACTTTCTAATATACTGTAACACAATACATTGCTACTAAGATTACCATATGGTGTGAAATAAGTGAAATCTGCTTTACTAAATTAATAGCATGTACTTTCAAGACAGGAAATACATAAACATGAAATATTTTTGCCACATTGAAAATGCATTGATTAGAGTTTTCTTATACTTATAAGGTGGGGGTTGTAAGCCAGTTTGATATTTTATTGTTACAGTGCAAGCTGGAAGCTCACAGAAGTGTATTTGATGGTACAGGTATGGGATCCCTTATACAGGATCCCTTATCAAGGAAGCTCCAATTTACAGTAAGGCAATATCCAATAGAGTGCATTTTTTGCAAATAACTATATTCTATAAAAATATTTTTCTTGTCATAAAACAGGACCCTGTATTTTGATCCTAAGTAAGCTTCATGGATCCATATTGGCAACAATCCTTTTATGTTTTAATTATTTTAGCAGAGTTATGGTATGGGGATCCAAATTACAGAAGAATCTCTTATCCAGAAACCCCCAGGTCCAGAGCATTCTGGCTAATAGATTCTATATCTGCACTTATTATTGTAAATTTACTGAAATAAAACTTAATAGGTGTGGACTCTTTACATTCCAATAGATGCTCTCTTTTAGGCTTATTTTATTCCAAGTAATAAATATACAGTTTTATAAAACTGTATTCAAATATCTGTCATTGTTTGTCAAAGTTAAATGTGGGAGCTTGTTAAAGATAAATAACAAATTGCTTTAAACCAAAAGCAAGAATGTAAATTGTTTTCATACATATGGATACACAATGAAATACACATACACATGGAATACATTCCATTCTGATTTGTGAGGAACACTATTACCCCTTTTCTGAAATGAATGGTGTTCCACATATGCCAGATAAGATATTAATGAGTCCTCCAGTTATAGAAAACTTACATCAGCACCTCTGAAACTCAGCAACGACAGTAAAACTTTCAAGTCTTATAAAAAATTGATGCATAAAATCACATACTCGGATGGTTCAAAGTTGCCTTGAAGGTGTGCAGTGAAAATAGACTTCTGATATAATGGGTTTTTGGATAAAACACAACTTAGTGTATTCATATATGTATGCAGAACAATGGATTTTCAGTGTAAGCATCATGAATCTTACTGCAATAAAAGAATCAGAAGCATAGGCAGGTAACAGAGTACAGTTCTATACAAGGAAAATAATCTGCAAACCATAAGATTATATATTGACAGGTAAATACAGTGATTGACCAGGTCAACTTCAAGGCAACCTTACAAAACCCAATTCTTCAATCCACCTTCCTTGAATAACTCCAAAATGTTCACCACAGAGCCCAGAATGGAGATAAAAGGCCACAACTTTATTTAGAAAACAACAACATTGAACAATAACGTTATAGGTTCAAAAAAGTGCAATCCAATACTAAAAGGTCACCCCAGGAATGCTTGCCAACAAAACTCCACTGCAGCAAATGGGCTACCTGCCAGGCCAGCCACCAGGTGCAGCTGTACTCCAATGGGCGAGTGAAGGCAAGAAGCCTTCACCAAACTCTTCCTACTTGGCAAGCATTCCCCTCATCCCAGCTGTGACAAGGAGGTAAGACCCAATCATATTTGCTCCCCCTAAACCATTCCAGGGTGGAAAGACAGGGATCTTTTCCCCCATCTTATAAAAGGATGCTGCCAAACCTTTAACCTCTTTATATACATCCACAGTAACCCCTTCCTATGTCTGCATACTATTAATTCTATCCTCCCTGCCTTTCCCCGCCAATTAAAGCTCCCCTACGTTTAACTCTTGGCATTTGGTAGTAACAATCAGTACATTTTTCAGGAGTCACTTAACCTGTATATATGATATGGGTGAGTTTGGGAGGAAACCAGCCTCCATCAATGTCCTATTAAATAGAGAGATTCCAGTTAGAAGTGAGCACAGAAAGCAGCAATGCAAACCATAATTTTAAACTCCTGCCTTCTTTTAAATCATGGGTGGTGCATCAAGATATACTGTATAGAATAGACACACAGCTTTAATTTATATTTATTATATAAGTAAAACTTTTTCTTCCACCCAAAATATGATTCTCATTTTGTAGGTACATCAGATGGTTCTGTTTCATACCCATCACATGTCCTTCTCTAGTTTTGTCTGGGATTTTGTTTAAAAAAAAAAAATACAATATAACACTACATAATTTGAGAAGTGTATGGAATAGATGTCTCATAGTTTAAAAGTATCACAATGACACAAATTGCCTCTGGATCTCAAACAGGGGATCTAGGGTCAAATCCATTGTCAGCTCCTTGTTATTTTTTTATAATGATGGCCCAAGATACATTTAACCTTATGAAATTATTATGTTTATTATTTTACATTTATATGATAAACCTGTTTGAAAGTTAAAGACTGTTTAAATTAATTATAATAAAACCTTTGCAAATAAAAAAAAATAGAATAAATATATAACAAAACAGGGATTTAATGAGATTTCATATATAACTAAAAAAAAGGCTGATTGGACATTTGACATCAGCCCATGTCACTGGGGTGACAATACATTCTATCCTTTGGTTTATTAGTACACATTCAAATGTCAACTGCCATCCTATAGTTTTTCTTTTTTTTTTTCATTCCTGTCCTCCAAATATCAAATTGTCCACCGACAATTTTAACAAAATGTAAAAATCTACTCTATTTCAAGCATCCATAACATCCATACTCAGTCTTGCAGTATTGATACTGGTGTATAACATACTTCACAGCCTTTATTATTTCATCAATTCCACAACCACTAATCCATCCCAACATATATGGAAGCCTTGTGCTCTGTGATGAAGGAATAGGCAGGCAGCCTCCAAAATTGCATTCAAAATCATCAGAACTCAGGACAAGTGGACAAGTGTACAAGGGTGATCATCATCATCAATGACCCTTTGCAAGTTTATTAGTGGATAGTCTATCTGCAAATAAACTGGCAAAGGACCACCCTGCTGAACCTGCCCTGTGTGCCAGTGATTTTGTTCCCCCATATTAGTAATGAGATTTGTACATGGAAATCTTACTTTATTGTCAACAATAGGAGTTATGTATGACTAGAAAAGCAGTATGCAAAAATGCACTTTGCATACTGCCTTCCTTTCTACCTGAATAGCAGCCTCCTTTATGCTACTGTACTGTATTTATTAAGGCTGGAAGGGGGAAGGCATGCTGTTGCCCCTTCTCCCATTTTCTACCCATTGCCCTGCAATTCTTTCAGACATGCAACTTAGGAAGCAGTGATAGGCAACAGCAGGGCCCTGTATTTGCCATCTGTGCCTGACAGTGCTGCTCTTTTCATTTTATTGGAGGTACAGATCAGAGTCAGACCCAAGGTCTATGTAAATGACGAAGAAAAGAATAGGTATTTGGCATTCTAGTGATCCACCTGGTGAACTGTTTGTGTATCTTTTGAGTGCCCAATAACTATTCTTATTGCATGTCCAATCCCCTTAGCTGAGGGTCTGGGGTTTGAGCACCATGGCCACTTCACTGTATTGGTGAGTTTAAACTATAAGCTGTGTTTCAGTGCTCTTTGTTTTCTTTTCTATGTAAAAACCCCCTAATAACTTTGAATCAAGGTACAGGTCTTGCTACAGTTCCCACTTTATGCACCATTAACTTGGAAAATCAAGTCAAATAGCAATCAGTCAGTGCACCCCAGAAAAATTCCCCAAGTTATATATCTCACTGGGGAACCCATAATGCTTTCTAGCAGTTATATTTATTTTGCAATTTATTTAAACTTACCTGAATATAAAGAAAGTTTTTAATGAACCACCACATTCTAATACTTGTCTTTGTCAGTTCATCAGAATGAGTTTGACAACCTGAAGGGTTGATCTCCTGTCTGCTCTATGGAATGCAAAACATGTGTGTGGTAAAAGGATCTTCAGCTATTTTGCATGATGGAATAAGTTGTGCCAGTGTGGAAAATAAATTGTTATATTGAAAAGCACCAGTAATTTGATATTCTTAGTTTACACATTACAATAATACTAGTTTTTTTTTTTTGACAGCTTGGCAAAATCCAATGGTTTTCTTATACTCTGCATTTGTAACAGCATCTCAGTAGACTAAAAATAGCTGAGTGTTTTAGTGGTTAGGCATGTTAGAAGGAAGTATGTGGCCAAATGTTCTTGTTTGGCAAATATGCACTCTACTGAATCATAATTATTCAGGTTTATCTTTACTGCAAATAACACACTGCTATTTAATTTTCAGGGACTATTGATATGTTATGGTGTTAGAGCTAAGCACTGTCATTGATCTCTAACCCACAATAGAAAAGAGTTTGTGTTTGACTTCCCCAAGAAGTCAAACACTTTCTGACTAATGAACACATTGATCTGCTTTGCAAATATCTAGTAATTGAAAAAAATAATGGGAATCCCTCTGAATTGTCAAGTTTAAATGTAATAATTCTGTTCTATGTTATCTGTTTTTTTACCAGGCATGGATTCACAGTGAATTTCTGCATTTAGCCATTGGCGAAATATTTCACGGAACTTCTGTGAAAATGTGCGCTGAAAAATTTGTCACGCGTAAATTCTTTTCATTGCACGTCAAATTGGGTTGGCCGCGTAAAAATTGGGCATGGTCACGTCAAAATTGGGCACGGTCACGGCAAATTGGACACGGCCATGTCAAAAAGGGTGCAGTTTCATCAAATAAGCGCAGGCAACAAAAAAACCCGTAGGCGACTAAAAAAAGACGCAGGTGACAAAAAAAAAATGTGCAACAAATGCGTTTCGCAAATTTTCTTGCCGTCTTGACAGATTTGCTCATCACTATTATGATGACTACCCAAATTTTGCATGAACTCACTGAATTGTTCAAATCTCTTGTGAATTTTAAAAACTGCAGCTGGATGCTGCATGGTGTATTAGAAAAGGCAAGTCAAGTACAAAAATAATGTAGGCTTTTGTTAGCAGCTCATCTATAGTTTAACTAATAGAAATCAATGTTCATTGATCAGTGCTTCTATATTTAGAACCCCCTGTGAGGAAGAAATGGTATGTTCCAGCATATTTAGTTGAGTTCAAATACAAGATAAAATTACATATGACTATTTTACAAAAGTAAAAGGAATCGGTGGGAAAGGAAGTTTTAAGAATTTCCTAACATTTCTGCAAAGTAATAGACAGTCCAAGTAAAGCCTATGCTGCATCATATTAAGACCAGAGCCCTATGCGCTGTGCAGCAGTTCAGAGACTTATTAGCAAATTTATTTATTTTGTTGTGTTGAGTCTTGTAATTTTCAACAAGGTTTCCTGCAACCATTTTTTGTGTTTATTGTTGTATAAAAATATATAAAAACCCTAGCACCTAAAACATGCCTAGATGCAGGTTTTAGAAATCTGGAGAAAAAAACCTGATTGACCAAAAAAATACATACGGTGTGTGCGGGCGAAAGGAGAAAAAACATTAACAATTAACTTAAAAAACATTAAAACACAAAGGTCTAAAACCCATCCTTATTTAGTCTGCTCATTTCTTTATTTATTAATTACTAGTGATGAGCAAATCTGTCCTGTTTCGCTTTGGTAAAAAATTAGCAAAATTCATTTTTTATGACATGATGGCATTTGGGCAATTTGCTTACTACTATTTATTACTTATTTTATATAGGATCTAGTGCAATGTTCAGCCATTTCAGTTATTCATTCAGTGGGGCCTTGCTTCCAAGTTAGAAATAAAGCTTATGTGCCTGGTGATATATTATTTAGCAGCATTTTCACAAACTGATTAAATCTCCCTTCAGCTGTATTATTTCAGCCACGTACAGCTATGCAATTGTAAAACTGCTCATTTGATCCTTGCTCATATCACTGCAGAATGTTTAATGCTTGTAATGAGTTTTACTGCACACTACACGCAACCATGCCACTACATACATCTGCCAAATGGCATATAAACTTGAGCTAGGAATACAGAATTGCCATTAACATACTATTCATTTATCTTACTTGTGCAGTCTAAACATTCATCTTTTTGTGCAATCAAACTGTGTCAAAATTGAAAGGCCACACGTTATCATAAACTACGCTTTAATCGAAAAGGTTATTTGACCTTGGTTTATCATCAAGAAATGACAACTCAGAAATCAACTGAACACTCTGTGATTATTTACTTGTAGCCATCAATTTAGTCTACACCTACTCTAAACCTGATAAACAAGGACCATCAGGACTCCTTTTCTTACCTATCTCACATTCCATTCTGGTACCTTAATGTTGTCCAGGGTAAAACCAGATGTACATTTTACTGACTTTTCTCCTTCTTCACCCTCTTTTGTGCCTTTTAAATTATTCTCCTTTATATTATGTCTCTACTAGTGATAAGCAAATCTTTCCCATTTCGCTTCACCGTAAAGTTTGCAAAACAACAAGAAAATTGGAGAAACGGTGAAAAACGGTGAGCCGCATTTGTCACGTGACAACATCCTTTTTTGTCGCCTGTGTCTATCTTGATGTGACGCGCCTAAAATTGGGCGCGGTCACGGCAAAGTTGAGCGCAGGCACTTCAAAAAAAGACACAGGTGACAAAAATAGATGCGGACAACAACAAAGTTGTGCAACAAGTACATTATGTGGATTTTTCACCGTTTCACAAATTTTCTCATCGTTTCGTGCATTTTATGGCTGAGCGAAATGGGACAGATTCACTCACCACTTAGTAAGGAAATGAGTGAGTAATGATGAGTAAGTAGTATTTTGCTTATGCCACTTTCATGCATCTTCTGTACTGTTGGAATCTCTGATACCTTTATACAGTTATTTGAAATGCATCAGGAGATCATCTTGAGCACACTGTACATCAGGGACAGTAGAAGTCTGTTGGCTTTGCTGGAAGGTGTAATGACATTGTTCAGTAATTGTTAGGTATTTTTAGAGTACCTGCAGCCCTTCAGCTATTGTTGAACCACAACCAACAATATCCTCACAGCAGCCTAAGGCTGTCTTGGTGAACAGCATCATTTTTTATGTTAAGTTTGGGCCCATGGGGTCTGCTCTACTCTCTAGTAATATCCTAAGCAATATGTTTTCTAAATATGAGTGATTCTCTGAGTGACATTCTGTTAGTGACAATATTTTGTACTGATGAAGCTATTAGAATATACAATATATGTAAGGAGTCATAGAAAAATTTCATTGGAGAATATTTTTTTTTTATTGTATCTACATCACACTATTTATTTTTTAAAATGAGATATTTGTTTTTGTTTTCTTAACAGAGCATAAGGCAAAGTATATTAATTAGGCTATTTACATGATTTCCTAAATTAGAGAAGCAAAACTTGCCTTCAGCTAGCAAATAATTGGAATTACTAATGCTTGTGATATCACAAGTTTGCTAATTAAAACTGGCTCCATCAAGCTCTTCAAAAATAAATGGGCATTATTCAACCTCACAATGCTCCGGGTTTTTTATTTCTGCAGAGCACCGCTGGGGGTACTTTCAACAAGAGCAGGCTGTGCTAGCACCAAAGGATTTACGAACAATTTCAATTTCAACTATGCAAATGATGTTGCATAGGAGAAGTAAAAATAGCTATAGGGATAATGTCCCAACATTCAATTCTCAGTATTCCAAGGAACATGGATTCAATTTGCACTTAAGTTAAAAAAAGAAATTGGTAACATATCACATATGACACCAATATGTTTTTGGAAGACACATATACAGAATTAAGCAGGGGTTAAAATGCCTCGTTCTAAAATCTTGGTATAACTTTCCAGTTGTTTCTTATTGTTGAAACTCACCATACAGCCAGGTGTTGGTTATCCTACAGTATGTATATTTACTCACCACAACTCACTTCTTTTATATCATGGACCTGAATTACTTCAGTGGTACCTATTGAGAAAAAAACTTTTCAAGAATGAATTTGACTTAATTTGACTTTATGAAGACACCTACAACACTTGAAAGTTCTTTCCCTCTTTCTGTAGTTTATAGGGAAAGTGAAATGAATGTTGCTCTTTTTAAAGCCCATAGAAGGCGGGATGAGCAAAACTGCAGCAAAAATCGTAGGTCTGTGAAATTTCTCAAAAATGCATTAAAATCAATGGGAAGGCAAAATTGCATTGTGGCTAAGGTGCTTTTAGTTTTGAAATAGAGTACAGGTGTGGGGTCCCTTATCCAGAAACCCGTTATCCAGAAAAATCCAAATTACGGAAAGACCATCTCCCATAGATCCCATTATAAGCAAATAATTCAAATTTTTAAAAATGATTTCCTATTTCCCTGTAATAATAAAACAGTACTTTGTAGTTGATCCCAACTAAGATATAGTGAATTCTTATTGGAGGCAAAACAAACCTATTGGGTTTATTCAATATTTAAATGATTTTTAGCAGACTTAAGTTATGGAGATACAAATTACGGAGGGATCCTTTATACGGAAAACCCTAGGTCCTGAGCATTCTGAATAATTTATCCCATACCTGTATTGCTCTACCTTGTTAGAGAAGTTTCTGGTTTGGTTGTGGCAGATGGAGTTTCTTGTGTACTAAATCAACCAATACAGATAACATGGAAATATCTATATACATTTAAAATTATTGAGGATATGTTATTATGTATCATTGTTTCCTTGTCTTTGTATATTATTAGGTCTCTTATTGATGGTTCTGCTGACCTTACTGCATAGTTTATTTTGCTTTTTGCTCCACTGTTTTCTTCATGTATTTCAAAACAAGAAATCTGAGTCTAGCAGCTTTATGTGTACCCTGTTTTAGATTTGCTGAGGTGGCTAATCCTGTCCCAAAATGACTGAATAGTTTCTCCTATATAAGTAAGTTTGCTTGAGCAGGCAATTTAAACATTTGTATTCTACTTCCTGTAAAACTTATAGCCCACTTACTAATACAATACACCCATGTAAGAGAAAGGATTGCTTTCTTGTGAAGGATATGAAGTTGATACTTCAATACAGTAACATTTCCAAATAAGTCTTAGATCTTTTTTTTTTTAATTTATACAATCTCACAACCTGTTTTATTCTAGAACTGTCCAAGAGCTTAAATAATGGATTTCAGCACTTTTAGGCCTAATTAACACTGGAATCATTAAAAGCTAGTGTTGCGCAGAGTAGGCATTTTCAGAAATAAATTATTTGTATGAGCTCTTAAGGTAAGAAATGTTAAAGAGATGAAATTGGAGTGTTTTTTTGGCATCCATATGAGAAAGTTAGTTTAAATGTGTTTTGTTGATGCAACGTTCCTTTTTTTGTTGTAAAATTATTTGCATAACTATGACAATTTTATTAGGTAATGCTTTTATCTCACTTGTTTCAAGCAGTGTTTTTATTTATATGTCAAAATGAGTAAAATGAACTCATTAAAATGCATTTTCTATCAACTTTTAGAGGGGCAGGTAGAGAAAAGTATGGTTTGGGTAAACATTCAGATAAATATATGCTGAGGTCCCCTATAATGGACCACTATTTTATTGTTTGGTACATAATATTTTAAAATAAATCCATTGTAAGATCAGAAAGAATCATAGTATTCTAGCCCCTGTGTAAGTCTCTTGATTCTCATGCCTAGTGGCTCCCGAGTAGCCGAGGACCAGACCCAAAGTCAAAGGGTTTTAGGTTTGCCTTTCATAACAGGAACATCTAAATATCAGTATGCTCTCCTTCATGATTATAGTGTAATATAAGGTAGCCAGAATTTCACAATAATCTCCATATTTAAGATAACAGCAACATGACCTATGTAGTGCTGGTAAGTTCCTTATCCTCATCTGCATTTGTAATTGTAGAAAATGTATATTTTATTACCCTTCTTAAGGGCCCAGTGGAACCATTTTATGGAGGCTTTATATCCTCTTGAAAAATATTTTGTTCATCATTAAGACATTTTTAGAAATTTTCAGTGTCATTTATCCATATTGGTGCAAGGTAGTAAAATCTTATGAATGTGGTGAAATCTTTTACATTTTAAAATCTCTGGCTCAGTTGAAAAGACAAAACAATGGACAATGGACAAAGAGTGTACATGAGGATGGAGATCATCAAAACTTTCAAATGTGATAAAATGTATTTTTGAAGAGAAAATTTGAACAATATTACATGCAAACAATCAAGATTTTTGTTGTCTCTACTAACACCACTGCCATTAAATCATGCTAAAATTATTCAGAATTATTTCAAATTATTTCCATTTTTTCTCCAGAATCTATTTGTTCATCTACAATCCACTAGGTATGGAAACTATTTTTGCACTTTGCTCATCTTGCTTACTTTTCCAAAACAGTCTAAACCACATGAAACATACATGCATTAAAATACTTGGAGAAAGTTTACCTACAATAATCTGTCTCGCTAAAAATAGTTTGGCAATAGTTCCCAAAACAAAGTTTCATTTTATTTGACAAAATATAATGTACAACTGACTTTAACACAGAAAATAGTCTGTGGCGAATTTTCTAAAAATAGATGATAATATTATACTTAATGTTAAAGACACTATTTTAATGAGCAAAAAGTGTGTTAGGGAACTGGAAATCAATTGAGAAACAACAGATAGATTTTATATAATTTTATAAATCCACTTATCCTTCTTATTATTATTCTTATCATTTTTTTGCTGACAGGAAGGAAAAGGAATTAGCCACATGACTGCCAGGAATAAAGTCCTTTTTTCAGAAAAAAAACTGTTTTAATGTTAAACATCTTTTTCACTCACATAAAACTTTTTTTAAAATAGCAGCTTCCCTTTTAATAGAAGCTGCAATGTTGCATTAATGAGTCATTATCCATATTGTGTATTGTTTTGCTTTGATTATAGCATTTTCTACTTTGGGAACTGTGCTCTCTATGTGGCCAAGTCACTTTAACCAGTATCCAGCAATTACTTGAAAAATAACAGTGCTATATATGGGAATGGCTGAAACAATTGTTTAGTAATCCACATTTTTTAGTTTTGTAACACATAAGAATACCCAAGCTAGTTCTATTGTAACAAAAAAAAACATTACATATACAGGTATAGGACCTATTGGGGCTGATTCACTAAAGGTCGATAAAACGAGCGCTATTTATAGCGTGCGTTAAAAATTTTATCGCTTCTTATTTTTTGCGACTTAACACTCTATTCAAGATAGGATACTTGCGTTAATTTAGACGCAATGTTGTTTGCGTTATTTAACTCGTGATGAGCGGTTTCTTGCGTTATTTTCCGCGCGTGCGTTAATTCCAGCTGCGCACAATATATTTCGCCACTTGCTATATTAGCACACGATTTAACGCATGAAACCATTACGTTCGTAAAACTACTTTTCTGAAAATGACCATTGCCCTGAAAACTGGAGGATGCATGACTCTAGGGCCAACACATACTTGAAAAAATCCCACTGCAAAGTCCATGTTGTGTTGCCAAAAGCTCACAAACCACAATTTTCTTTAAGTACCGCCTGCTCCAAGTAGGTCCAGAAAATTGAATATATAAACGCTCAGCCTTACTGCTCACACGGCACGATGCATCAATCCCCAATAGCCCACCGCTTGGCTTTTTGAAATATCACAAGAAAAAAGGAGAGCACCTTCACGCAGATGAACTGCTTCAGCCTTTATTATGGTTTGAATAAAGGCTGAAGCAGTTCATCTGCGTGAAGGTGCTCTGCTCCAACTAGGTGTTAATCTTCGCACAGACTAATGCCATATTTAGCGCATCTAACGTTTCTTATGTGTTTGTGAATTATGCGTTAGTATTATTTCTATGCGAGAATTACAGATCATGCATTATTTAGTGTATGCGATATACGTCTTAACGCATGCAAAAAGACTTTGATGAATCTGTACTTATTTATTGCATCAATTTTAACGCAAACACATCAGCCCCATGATCCGGAAGGAAATCCGTTATCCAGAAAGCTCTGAATTATGCAGTGGTCACCTCCCATTGACTCCATTATAATTAAATAATTCTAATTTTTCAAAATTATTTCCTTTTTTTCTGTAATAACAAAACAAATAACAAAACAGTACATTGTACTTGACATTACCTAAGATATATAATTAATCCTTATTAGAGGCAAAACAGTTCTATAGGGTTTATTTAATATGTAAATTATTTTTTTTATTAGACTTAAGGCATGGTGATTCAAATTACAGAAAGACCCCTTATCCAGAAAATTCTGGATAAGAGGTCCCATACATCTCTCTCTCTCTCTCGCTCTCTCTCTCTCTCTCTATATATATATATATATATAGCGAACCCAGGGTGGCACTCTGCTTCAGCTCTTAGCTCGGGTGCAAAGTAAATGATTTAAATATCTAAAGGCAAGTTGCCTTGAGAAAGATACCGAAACATAACGTTGGCTGTTCATGCGTTTTTAATACACAATTGATTGTTTTTGGAACATAACTCGGTGTTGCTGGTCTTTTTTGGATATATATATATATATATAAGTGATTAGCAGGCATGGATTCGCAGCAAATTTCCGCCTTCTGCCATTGGCGAATTGTTTCACAAACTTCTGTGAAAATTTGCTGTGGAAAAATTTGTTGCACATCAAAAAAAGTTGTGGTCGCGTCAAAAAAGATGCAGGCAGAAAAAAAACGCAGGTGACAAATAAATCATTTGTTCATTATTACTTTATTGGGCATAGAGGGTTTTATACCCCCTGGGAGGGGTGTTTTTTTTTTTTTTTAATAAGGTAGTTTTCTATAGGAGGATATCATCAATTAAAGGAAAAATAAACCCTACATAAATGGGTAGAAATACTGTATTTTATATACTAAGCTTACTGCATGAGCCTAAAGTTTCAGAATCTCTATAACAGTAATGATTCAGGTCTTTAAAGTTGTGTACAGGTGGTCACCATTTTGGATTATGTTAGACACTGCACATACTCAGTGAGCTCTGGGCAGCTGTTGATAAGCCAAGCTTAGGCATTGTGTCATATCATCAAGCAGTGAGGTTCACATGATTTACAAGCTGATGCTGAAGGGCTGATTATTATATTCTGATACAATCTGAACTGGTTTATCAGCTTACATGTAATGTGAATCTTATCCAGGGATAAGGTACTTGACTGTTTCTGACCCACTGTATTAGCAAAATGATTATTTTAGAAGCTAGATGATGCAGAGACCACAATAATGAAAAACTGAAGTAGGTAAATGGTTCAAATATAGTCATGTTTTAAATTATTCTTTTAACTATGACATCTAGCAGAAAAAATATATTTATTATGTTAATGTTCTGATCTGTATACTCAAAGCTCTTAGGTTATTTGCTACAAGTGGTGCAGATCTTAGTGGAAATAACAAGTAATTGATCGTGACAAACACTAAGGATTTTTCTATCACTTCTATTGCAATAATAATAGGTATAGTATGCAACTAACATTTTTATTTTTAGCAAGTGACATTATTGTGTTAAATGTTGTTCACAGCTAAAAACATGTTCTTTATTTTTCTACTCATTATTTATGGGCTCGCCAGCTTCAATGCATGTAGAATAATGTAACCAATTACTACCACAGTACCAGTTTGTCATGTGCTGTTCTATAACACGTGGAAGTATCCAACAGAAGGTTTCTTTGCTAATCCATGCCATTAGAATAAGTCAGCTTCTACACATGAAGCAAAATAGCATATTAACTGTTCTTGGCATGTATACTTTGTGGTGAATTTCCTCTAGAGTGATGATGGTAGTTCTTGCTGACTTACATATAGCATGCTGTTATTTCACATTTTCCTTGGTATAGCTTTGCAAATGTATATTAATTTGCACCCTACTAAGATGGTGTAACAAGGAAAGGGATTGCTTTTTTACATTTTATTTATTTATTTTAGAAAACACAGCCTAATAATATGTGCAAATTCCATTCAAGAGTAACCTGAACTAGATATGATTACACTTTATTTCTTATTGCATAATGTAATTTCCTTTTGATACTTACTGATAGTGATGCATAAATCAGTACCTAAATCTGTTTTGAGTAGGATAAAATCACAGGAGGCCCTTGTCAGTCTGCCAGGGATGTGAATGGGTGCCATAAGAAGGCATGTGTTAATGCAATGGTTTAGCCCTAAGGTAAGCAGCCATTGTTTGTTGGATTGGCGGCAACCTTTTACAGTATATGGGTTTGGCCCTTGGGAATTATCACTTGGTAGCAGTTGGCTATTGAAGTTACAGAGTGAGAGGGATCAAATTCTCTGATCAAGGAGGTTGTGGCTAGAGGGCCATTGCTGTGGAAGAGCATACAGACAGGGGGGTCTCTTGTTACTATGATACACACATTGTTACCATTTACTGTTATGTAACGGTGATGTGAAATTTTACTGTTGTTAAATGATATGATTGTACGTTTCCATGTATGTTTCATATGTTGTTTACTTTGTTGGTAACCAATAAATCTGTGGCCAATATCACTCCAGAAGGGGATTGTATCACGCAGTTTATTGTTAGTTAGGGCAGCACAGGATGGATGATGCAAGGGTTGTGATTTCTTCATTGGTTTGCCACCTAATGAATTTATTTTTCTAAAAAATAAAAAACTGTATTATTGTTGGTTAAAATCAAGGATTTTATCACAAGTAATTTTAAGAAAATGGTGTGCAATCTTATCATCAAAGAGAGAAATACCTGAGCTTCTTTTCATGTTATATAACACTTTAACCTTTGCAATCAATGACTGGTACAAAAATGAAGTAGAGTGATTGATTGGAGCTTTTCTAGAAATCATACTGTTTGAATCACTTCAAGTAAGTTAATTGAAGCTAGTCATCCTTACAAGGTATCTGTAGTTTATATTATCAGCTTGACTGTGTAGCTCTATTATTATGCTTCAAAACTTTAAGCCCATCAACTAGAATTGTGCAAAACTAAATATTCAATAGAATCATTTTAACAGATGCATATAATATTGGTTTGGTGCTAATTTTGTTCATAGGTAGGATATATGGAGCATGAAAAAACTGTCATGAGCAAAAAATTTTGCCAGTCATGGATTTGCGGCGAAATTCTGCATGTCAGTATTAACAGATCTTTTCATGAAAGGGCCATAAAAATTAATTTCGTCTGTTATATCCACATGTGATGCATGGATCTTTCCACCACAATTTTGCAGCTGTGGTATCACTGAATCAGTCATCCACAAGCAAAGGCTCATGAGCAACATGTTGCTACCCAACCGCATGGGCTCCCAGTAACCTCAAAGCAGGTACTTATTTTTGAATTCTTGGCTTGGAGGCAAGTTTTGATGCATAAAAACAAACCAGGTGTACTGCAAAACAGAGCCTTCTGTAGGCTGCCAGTCCATATAGGGGCTACAAATAGCCAATAACAGCTCTCATTTGTCACCCCCAGGAACTTTTCAGCTTGTCAATGTCCAATTCCCAACCAATCAATTCTATTCTTGTATTATAGACCAATATAATATGCCATAATATATTAAAGTTTAGTGATTTATCAAACACTCTGTGGGTCATTTATAAAATTTGTGCAGCACAGAATTATTTGCACAATGAACCTATTTGCCCTGCCTGTGTTTATATTTATAAAGCTAGACAAGACTGGTGCATTTTATGTGCAAACATAATTGCGAATTTTATTCGCAGTGCAAATGTCCTTAAAAGGTTTTAAAACATGGCATAGTCACATATTGCACATATTCACACAATATATATACTACTCAGTGTTAGTTAAAAAATATGAATTCATTTAAATCAATTAAATTAAACCTGAATCTAATTTGTGAATTGTTGTGCGCAATACACATTTCACACAGCAATTACTTTCACTTTCCAATCAGCACTGCACTCCTCACATTCTCCCTCCCCATACCCTATAAATGTGTATCCTGTGCAGTGGCATGGGCATCAGGTCCCCCATTTTAGCACATAAACAAGATTTTGGGGTGATACAAACCCAAAATGGCACCTGCCTGCATTATAGCAGTACAGCAAGCCTCCTTGACACATAAAATGTTTAAACTAAAGATTTAGGAGCTTTTAATTCACTTAGATAGAAAGTATTCAAAGTTTTGTAAACGAGAGACTCTGTGCTCCGAAGCTCTGCGAGGTAAAAATGCTTTAATTACATATAAAGTTATTAAATTGTCAAAATAAGGAAGAGGCGCTAAGTTGTAATTTCTAGAACACAAATATATCTCAAAATGAATGGTTATCTTAGATACAATTAGGTTTTCGCAGCCTCTTTGAACTTTTGTATCACTTCTTTAACAGGAAATGTAAAAAAAAAATCTGTGCACCTAAAATGTAATTATAGTCTGCATGTTGTTAATAATTTAGTATATCTGTTTTAATGGTGATAACGTTTCCTGCATGGAAACAAAGGTTTTAAAAAGTGCTAATTTTCCTTTTTAAATAATATTTATTTGCTAACCTCAGAGCAAATGTATAAAATACAGTAATTTCCAGTGTGTTTAATTTGAATTTGCGCACTGCTTATCCCCTTGGTAATTTTTGACAATTTAAAAAAAAACAAAAAAAAAAACATAGTCAAATCGAGGTAGGACCAAACTTGTGCAACAAAGAATCTGGATTTCTTGAATGCTGTACAATGTATTCCTATCATTAAACTTTCAATACTTACCCAATCTGTGGCCTACTATATACGCATAAATGAAGCATAATGGGTATCCTGTAGTTGTACTATTGGTACTGGAGTTAGTTTTAAAAATAACATTCATAATATCCTAATAACTTTCTCTTCCTGCCATAACATCTTAAAGCCAATAACCACCCCTGTACCATTCCATCAAGTGAGGTAGGTATAAAAATCTTAAAGTCAATCATGCACCTATTGATGCAAGAGAACCCTGGAGCTACTGCCACTTTAAAAATGGCGGTAATTCCAGGGATCCCATAGGTGCAACAGACATGTGCCCAAATGATCAGTCAGTAATGTCATTTTGACACCAAATGCTAAAAGTGTTGCCTTTACCACTGCAAAAATTATTGCTGTAATGTGCACCTGGTTAACAAATGAACCTTTGCACAATTGCAACATATTGGTTGTGATTGCAACACTGCGTTCACCTACAGTGATATTGTAATTGTGGTGAAAAATTGCATTGTGGGTAAAAAAACAATAATTTGCATCCAAAATTACATTTCCCATACTTTATTTGAACTGCTATAGCAGAATATTCTTCAAAATATTATGGCTCATTTACTTGTGCAAGAGCATTGAGAAAAGTGCAATTTCAGATTCCAATATTCATGTTTTTTCCCACAATTCCAGCATGATTCTGGACTGGCAAGGTTGCGCTCACCACAATTGCACCCAATACATCAAAATGGAAGAAATTATGCTGTGTGTGGTAGCAAAATGGATACAGGTTGCAGCTAACATTTTCAGTTATGACCTGCTGCTCCTATTGCCCTTGTTGTGGGTAACCTGGAACATTTGGGGCTGGCATTAGCCAAGCTTCTCCAGTCTCAACAAGCACACTTGCTCATGAATTAGCATTAACATAAGATCTTTGTTTTCCAGATTCGCAAAACAGATACCCCACAAACAAAATATTTAAAATGATTGCTAAAAGGAGCAATTAACTAATTCCTTTAGAAAGATTTTTGTTAAAAATGGTAGTCAGGTATGGCCTATTTTAAGCAGCTGTAGCATAACCAGAGTGTCATAGCACATAGCACACCGTGTCACCACAGGGGTGGGGGGGATGCACAGTCATGGTGTGTTATTTATGGTTCTTCTTCCTTAGTTCCTATGCTGCCCGTCTCAACCCACTGCTATCAACCAAGAGACTGGAAGTGGAAGAAGGGCAACACAGGAGGGAGCATGCACATTTGAGTTTGCAAGCCAGCTACCCCCCCCCCCCAAATAATTTTTCGGATCTGCTTAATTATGCTACAGTAAAGCAGATTATTTTCTTTTATGAAACTGTTATTTTCTTTGAGCCAATATGTGACCAAAATATTCTATTGTTTATTTATTTTGATGTTGCGTCATAGATTTTTTCTATTACAGGATCTGAAGTACTGTATATCCTAAAAGCTGTTATCTATAATAATATTTAATGTAATGAGATAGAGGGACCTTTTACAATCACTGTTATTTGTACTTGACAATAAAACCCTATGTTGCAGTGATAATCATTAATCAGTTCTAATGCATCCTGCAAACTGCATACCAAACATGAACTGCATAACTGAACTTTTTACTAATAAGCATGTGGATTATACAGGTTTTTAATAGCATTACTAGATAATTTAAGTATAACTGGAAACCTATAAAATACACACAGTCCATGGATAATGTGTTATTCAGCTCATTCAGTTAGGCTAGCTGCATTTCACAAGGCTAAATAAAAGTCACTGCAGGTTGCTGTGCTGTGCTGGTTACTTTTCGTGGGTACTAGCAAATATTATAACCCACTTAGTTCCAGTATGTGTTTGGGGGTTTAGGATGAGGTTGATGGCATAAACACACCAATCTACACCATGGCCTGTCCACATGGAACTTAGAAACCAGGAGCAAACACAGTTCCCACAACAATGAATTATTTGCTGTTAACCCAATGAGATGGGTTGGTCAAAACACCCAAACTGGTACATACAGCCTTTACCCATTAATCTAGGGCCTGTCATCCCAAGAAATAATACCAAATTTCTATCATGTTGGCTGTGCAAAATAATCTTTACCAACACTTTATAAATGTTGTTGCTTTCAGTGTTTCATATCAAGCAGGTGCCATTTTGGTTTTGTATCACCCCAAAATCTTGTTTATGTGCTAAAATGGGGGGGGGGGGGGGCAGATGTCCATGCCAATGCACAGGATACATAATTATAGAGTATGGGGAGGGAGAATGTGAGGAGTGCAGTGCTGAATGGAAAGTGAAAGTAATTGACTGTATTGAAAGTAATGCCTGAGACATAGAGGCGGGGCAGGCAATATATGATTGACACCTCATTCTAAATACATAGGTAGGATACAACAGGTATGGATGTTTTATGTTCAATGGTTTTTATTTGTATTTAACTGCACAGAAAATGGTTCCAACAACTATTGTTCCATAGTCAACACCTTTAATTGCAGTCAGTAGGTCTGGATGTTTTAATAACAAAACAAAAAAACAAACAACCTTGGTTTTCATGTTGAATTTGCAAAAGGACTATTGTTATACAGATTTTTATGTCTGGGTGACAGGTACCCTTTAAATGTTACATCACAAGTTCCGAACAGATTTTTTGTTATAAAGTATTAATGTCAAGGGAGGGACAAGTGGTGCATTGGAGGGCTAAGATCACTCCTAAAGGAGGACAAGTGTAGAATCACTGAGGTGCAAAGTTGTCAAGAACCCCCTGGCGATTTTAGTCACTTACTTCCTAACCTAAAAGGAAAATGTGGTGGCTGATGTCTTCTCTGACATTTCTCAGAAATTTAGCAGTTTCCTTCTGTTTCTTCTGCAGTTCTCTAGGAGATGATATTTAACAAAGTAAAGTTCATGTTCAAATATACTTCTGTGTATTATAAATGACCCAAATGAAACAAGCTCTTGCAATATTTCTCTAATAAATGAGTTAGTGAACGTGTTTATTTGTTGTAAATTGGATGCAAATATCACATTAAATACATTATGACCTTTAGTTAATATAGTTCGATGCTGGCACTGACAAGTTTCAACAGGTTTTCTCCGCCTCAAACAGATCTTATTAGCTTTTGAACAAAGCAATCAAGTTTACAAGTAATTTACAGACCTGAATGCACAGATCACACTGTAATTGTGCTTTGTTGCAGTGAAATAGCAGTAGCCACCAGGGAGACAATTGCCAATACTGTGCAGAATGAGAATAGGAAAATGTCTTGAAATAATGAAAATGATCAACAACAATTTTTGGCTAGGTTCCTTCCTTTCAGACAGAATAACCTATGAACACAGACCTTGACATAGGTTTAATTGCATTGTATAATTCTCTATAGTCAAAGCTTTTAGCAGTGTGAGGTCAAAAGTATACAGCAGCGTTTCTATAGTTAAAAGAATATTGTTATCTCATAAAGAAACCCTTTGTAATTATGACATTTTGTTTAATTAAATGGTGTTGCTCTACTTTTACTTAAGGGGTTCTACGTGCAGAACATACACATTTATAATATAAATCCAGTGGTTTTGCTTGACCTACTTCAGTTAATGTTTATTAGCGCTCCAGCTCTTCAGTTTATGTCAGTTCAGGTTTCTCCAGCCCGAGATGAGGTAAATTTATAAAGCATGAAACCCTGAACCTTTTAGATAAGGATCATTGCTCTTGCCATGAATTTTGTGTTTGATCTAATACTAAACGTAGATGGAAAATCCCACTCCTAAATCAAATGATAGAACAGTAGCTTTTCTGGTCTAAACTACATTTACATTTGTACCAATTAATAACCCCCCTGCTTTCCCCTATTAAAAAAAGACAAAATATTTCTTTAACTTAAAGTAATAATTTACTATCCTCTCTGGGTGGTAATCCTAGAGATGAACTTAATCATTCCCAACTGCTGCTGGAAAACTCATGACCAAACACCAATAGTTACTAATAATCAATTTGCCCATTCATTAGAAGTAAATACAGATATACTGTAAGCTTGTTGAGACAGAATTACCAAAGAACTCTATATTGTTCTTTTAGCCCCAGCTGTATTTGGAGATGGTTGTGATGGGGTAACTTATTTCTGAACCTACAAACATAACTACATTTGGAACAGAAACTTCTACATGGATAGGAAACTGGCTACAGCATCGGGCACAGAGGGTAATGGTAATGGTACATTCTCTACTTGGAGTAAGGTTCTCAGTGGGGTCCCTCAAGGTTCTGTACTGGGTGCACTTTTGTTTAACTTGTTCATTAACGATTTAGGGGATTATATCAGTGTTTGCAGATGACACAAAACTCTGCAGCCCAGTCAATTCCATGCAGATGTGGCATCATTGCAGCAGGATCTTGACATGGCAATCTAAAGGGGCCGTATACTAATGGTTACATTTTTTCTCATATTGGATATTTTAGCAGTAAAAGACACTGAAAAAGTTGTGATTTTTTTTCTAGATTTGTTATCCCACAAAACTGCAACAATTCTGAATCCGAAAATACTCCATCTAAAACCTGTTGAGATCATGTAGAAGTCAGTGGCAGATATCCCTTCTCTTCCCTGGAAGATCTTTCTTTAATGTTCTCTTAAACTAACATACAGTACAGTCATAAAAGCATGTATAAACTGAGTGGTGATTTGCTGTGTTTAGTAATTGAAAGAGTGATTGAAGAAATTGAAGAGTTATTTCAGTTAAAAATAAAAAGTCTGGCCATACTGAAGGCATGACCCTGTCCTCCAGTGACAGGCTATGCCTGCAACAACTCCTACGTTATGCTAGAAAAGCCATCTTACTGACTTGGAAAGCCACAGAGCCACCTACCTTGGGATTTTGGATTAGGCTAGTGGATGACACACTCCCACGACAGAAGCTCACCTACCTGGGCCGAGGATGTCCAGCCAAATTTGAGAAAATCTGGAGCCGCTGGCTAGAAGACCCATGACCGAGCAACATGACAGATTCACAGACACAGCCAGTTGAGTGTTTAAGAAACCTTAGTAACGCAGTTACATAATAATAACATAGACTGTAAAATCCATTGAATTCAATGAGAACAAAAAAAAGAACAAATCCTATCATAGAAAACTTTTTGTGCAACTTTGGTAAATATGCTGGTTCCCACACAAGCTTTCTACATAAGCTCACAGTTGGTTAGCAGGCAACATCACCAATTTAAATAGGGGGTGCACATTGGTTTGAAATTTGGCAAACAAAAGATGTTGCATAAAAGATTCGCTCATCACTAGTAGGCATACATTTTTACATAGCATATACATACTGCATAAATTCTAGGATAAAACCTAAACAGAGCTTTAGCAAAAAGGCTCAAATAAATGACCTAAGTTGTAAGATCCCTGCAGAATGTGCGATACTAGAATGTTATATTAGTTTGCTGTCGTTCCCTTTCCCAATTATATTTTGTTCTCCACGAGAGATGCTGAAATACTAGCTTTGCGCATTCAATTTCCTTTCCATAAGAGGACAAGTGGCGTGATTTTTCCCAGAACAGTTTGCAAAGATATAGACATAAAAATAAAGCTGTTTTTTTTGATGACTGTTGATGTGGGGTTTCTCAGCATGCAGTAATTCATAGAATTTATAGGGTGGTAGCATTAAATGACAGTAATGTGATGTAGCAACATTCATTATTTTATAAAACACATGCAGACACAAGTACATGACTGCTCTCTAATAGACTGACATTTATTAAAAAAAGGGCAAAGTGCAAAAACTGGGAACAAAACATTTTTACACTTTGCACATTGCTCGGTTTATGGAACAGATTGATGTACCTCACTCTATTAGCAGCATTGCTTGTGATATCCTGCATCCAGAGAAGGTGGTAGATGGGCAGCACAGGTTGTCTCCATTCAGATGTAAAAATTAGGGAGTGCCAGAAGTCACAAGGTACTGGGGAGTCCTTAGGGGGGCATTTACTAATGCAAAACTTTTTTGCGGCACGCTTTTTGTCTCCAAAAAAACAAAAAAGTTGCAGAAACAAATTTGCAACTTTTCCGAAGTCAATGGCAGATGTCCCTTTTAGTGATGAGCGAATTTGTCCCGTTTCGCTTCGCCGAATTATTCGCGAAACGGCGAAAAAATTCGCGAAACGGCGAAAAAATTCGCGAAACGGCGAAAAATTCGCGAAACTAATTTGTCGCGCGGCGTAATTTTTCGCGCGGCGTAATAAATTTGGCGCCACTGTTTTCGTTGCGCGGCGCAATTTTTCGTCGCGAGGCGTAATTTTTCGCGCGGCGTAATAAATTTGGCGCCACCGTTTTCGTTTCGCGGCGGAATTTTCCGTCGCGCGAAAATAACTGTAAGCGCGCGGCGAAAATTTCGCAGCGCGACGAGCGCACAAATTCTACAGGTGGTTTTGTTTGTGGGTTGCACCTTTTTCACTGAGAACAACATCCAAGGGGTTGGTGAGCAGCATGTTGCCCCCGAGCTGATGTAGAGAGAGATATTCTGAGACAATTTGCAATTGGTCTTCATTTTTTTTATTTATGAGGGCCGATTCACTTAAGTGCGTTGAAACGAGCGCTATTTCTAGCATGCGTTAAAAATTTTATCGAGATGCTGTGTGTGTTATTTAAGTCGTGAAGACTATTTTCATGCTATATTGGACGCATCACATCAACGCATCGCGCACAAATAGTCGCCATATGCAAAAAAACGCACGCCATATTAGCCAAACACGGCATTACTTTCGGAAAACTACTGTTCTGAAAATGCCCATTTCCCTGCAAACTGGCGGCTGCATCACTCTAGGGCCAACACAGACTTGAATAAATCCCACTGCAAAGTACATATTTTGTTGCCAAAAGCTCATTTACTGCACTTTTCTATAATTACCGCCTGCCCCAAGTAGGGGTTCATTTTCGCATAGCCTAATGCGATATTTAGCGCGTCTAAGTGTGAATCATGCGTTCGTATTATTTCTATGTGCAAATTAACGCATGCGGTTCCTGTTATCTGGTTGCTAGTTTCCAAATTACCTTAGCAACCATGGGCTTGCTAACATAGAGTTGGAATGCTGGGGATTTTGGCTGCCATGGTCAGTGACCCCTTTTTGAAAACTGCAAAGAGTTAAAAGAAGATGGCAAACAATTCAAAAACTGTGAACAAATAAATAATGAAGACCAATTGTAAAGTTGCTTAGTATCACTACAGGGTTATGGGAGATAGCTCTCAGTACAAGTGAGGGAATACAGGGGTAGGGGGGATAGCTCTCAGTACAAGTGAGGGAATACAGGGGTAGGGGAGATAGCTCTCAGTACAAGTGAGGGAATACAGGGTTATGGGAGATAGCTCTCAGTACAAGTGAGGGAATACAGGGGTAGGGGGGATAGCTCTCAGTACAAGTGAGGGAATACAGGGGTATGGGAGATAGCTCTCAGTACAAGTGAGGGAATACAGGGGTAGGGGAGATAGCTCTCAGTACAAGTGAGGGAATACAGGGGTAGGGGAGATAGCTCTCAGTACAAGTGAGGGAATACAGGGTTATGGGAGATAGCTCTCAGTACAAGTGAGGGAATACAGGGGTAGGGGGGATAGCTCTCAGTACAAGTGAGGGAATACAGGGGTATGGGAGATAGCTCTCAGTACAAGTGAGGGAATACAGGGGTATGGGAGATAGCTCTCAGTACAAGTGAGGGAATACAGGGATATGGGAGATAGCTCTTAGTACAAGTTAGGGAATACAGGGATATGGGAGATAGCTCTCAGTACAAGTGAGGGAATACAGGGGTATGGGAGATAGCTCTCAGTACAAGTGAGGGAATACAGGGGTAGGGGAGATAGCTCTCAGTACAAGTGAGGGAATACAGGGGTATGGGAGATAGCTCTCAGTACAAGTGAGGGAATACAGGGGTATGGGAGATAGCTCTCAGTACAAGTGAGGGAATACAGGGGTAGGGGAGATAGCTCTCAGTACAAGTGAGGGAATACAGGGGTATGGGAGATAGCTCTCAGTACAAGTGAGGGAATACAGGGGTAGGGGAGATAGCTCTCAGTACAAGTGAGGGAATACAGGGGTATGGGAGATAGCTCTCAGTACAAGTGAGGGAATACAGGGGTAGGGGAGATAGCTCTCAGTACAAGTGAGGGAATACAGGGGTATGGGAGATAGCTCTCAGTACAAGTGAGGGAATACAGGGGTATGGGAGATAGCTCTCAGTACAAGTGAGGGAATACAGGGGTATGGGAGATAGCTCTCAGTACAAGTGAGGGAATACAGGGGTATGGGAGATAGCTCTCAGTACAAGTGAGGGAATACAGGGATATGGGAGATAGCTCTCAGTACAAGTGAGGGAATACAGGGTTATGGGAGATAGCTCTCAGTACAAGTGAGGGAATACAGGGTTATGGGAGATAGCTCTCAGTACAAGTTGATCCAGGGACTGGTCCGATTGCCATCTTGGAGTCAGGAAGGAATTGTTTCCCCTCTGCGGCAAATTAGAGAGGCTTCAGATCGGGTTTTTTGCCTTACTCTTAATTAACCAGTTAGGCAGGCTATATATAGGTATTAAGGTTGAACGTGATGGACGTATGTCTTTTTTCAACCTATCTTACTATGTTACTATGCTTATAATTGGCCATTCTACTACATGCTAATAATTAACTTAAATGTGAACCACCCTTTAAGTTAATCTGCCATGTTTTGCTTTGTGGCAAAATTCCCAAACAGGTTGCAAAATTCGCTGAATTGCATTGCAGTCAATGGGAAGACCAATTCCCATGCAGTTTGGCTGAGTATACTGCCTGCTACACACATGCCCTACATTGTTAGAGAACCTCCTATCCGCTATGCTACAAGTGTTTTCTCCCAAGTGAAAAAAGGCTCCCATTTTGCCAGTTTCTTAAAAACATGTCTGTGATTTTTTACATTACTTCTGGTTGACAGTTAATGGTATCTACTACTGCACTAAAAAAGTACCTAAAAGTACAATCTATATTTTATATGTTACTACTAGCTTAGAAACAGAGCCACAACTAATAATAAATATGAACAGATACCATCTGGGTGCTTTGTATCCCACATTAACATGAATATACTGTATATTTTTGTGTAAATGTAATGAATCTACTAAAATACTATGTAATGTTACACAACTTCAAGTATCATCTGATCAGTAGTTAAATGAAATAAAATCCAAATGTTGAAGTTTGAAAATAAAGAAAATTTTTATAACAAAATTGCACAACGGTGCACTGCACTTAAAAAAACTACATAAAAGCAGGAGGAGGAGGAGGAGGAGAAGGAGGAGGAGGAAGAGGAGGAGAACAGGACAGGATGGCCTCCTGAATCTCCCTCAAGTTCTGCCGCATAAGGGCCACATCCTGCCCCATAAGGGCCATATCCTGCCTCAGAAGGCCATAGTCCTCCCTCATAAGGGCCACCTCTTGGCGGACCTCTTGTAGGAGGTCCAAAAAAATATTTGCCCCCCCTGTTTGGGAGGCAGCATCCCGTGCTCCTGGGGGTGCTTCTGGCGCTGCTGCTGGTGGTGCTGCTGGAGGTGCTGGCTCTGCCTCATCATCACCAAGCTGGGGATCCTGTGCAGGAGCCGGTGGTGCCTCTGCCTCTGCCCCATTATCAGCCTGCTCCACCTGTAGCCATTCGTCTGTCAATGAAAGAATTACAGTTTGAGAAATACAGCACTTGCTTTTGTACCGAACAAATGATACAGGCTGAGATGTGTCATGTAACTACAGGAAAACCATTATCTATAAGCATAGAAGGTATGGGGCAGGGCATCTATAAGCATGGCAGGTATGGGGCAGGGCATCTATAAGCATGGCAGGTATGGGGCAGGACATCTATAAGCATGGCAGGTGTAGTGTTCAACAGCAACCCTGTTATAAGATGTTTGTTATGTTTTGTTAATGTTTAGTGCTATGCAACACTGCTGACATTAGAGGGCGCCCTTTCCAGCAAACCAGATAGTATCATAGTCACTATGGGATGACAGTCATGTGACCCATTATGGTGTCATAGCCATGTGAGCAGAGCTGGCAGCCTAAGAGTTTGTAAAATAAAGCCTATAGCAAAAGCCTCTGTGTATGTGTGGGTCCAAACCTTACAGAAGGTATGGGGCAGGGTATCTATAAGCATGGCAGGTATGGGGCAGGACATCTATAAGCATGGCAGGTGTAGTGTTCAACAGCAACCCTGTTATAAGATGTTTGTTATGTTTTGTTAATGTTTAGTGCTATGCAACACTGCTGACATTAGAGCGCGCCCTTTCCAGCAAACCAGATAGTATCATAGTCACTATGGGATGACAGTCATGTGACCCATTATGGTGTCATAGCCATGTGAGCAGAGCTGGCAGCCTAACAGTTTGTAAAATAAAGCCTATAGCAAAAGCCTCTGTGTATGTGTGGGTCCAAACCTTACAGAAGGTATGGGGCAGGGTATCTATAAGCATGGCAGGTATGGGGCAGGGCCTCTATAAGTATGGCAGGTATGGGGCAGGGTATCTATAAGCATGGCAGGTATGGGGCAGGGCCTCTATAAGTATGGCAGTTATGGGATGGGAAACACCATTAAGAGATAATCTCTATTTAAATAATCTGCAATTATGGCTATTGTTCCAATCCTAATGTTAAAGTATTTTCACAAACACATTTTTGCTCAAAAATAGCAAATTAAATAGGAAACAAGTGAGTGGTAATTTAGAAGAAAAATCTTTATATTCATTTTTAAGAAAATCTACCTTCCACTTCTCCCCTCAGCTCTTCCACAAGCTCAGTGTGGCGCCGCTTGATGTCGCTCCACAGACGCTGCAAGACGCGGACACTCAGATTGACCTGGTGATCCCTCCTGAGGCGCCGCCGCAGTCTCCTAATAATGCCCCTGCGGAGGGATTGAATCCCGGGAGTCCCTGCTGGGATATTATCATATCCCTCCCGGTGCAGGAAGCATATAAAATACCGCAGCTGCGCCTCAGTCATGTTACCAGGTCCAGCCATGTCCACGTCTTGCAATGTTTTCCACTCCTACTGGTCACAGGGCAGGGCACCAGGTATTTATACTAGGGACACACCCTATTGACGCGCGCGCCGCGTAACGCGCATGCGCGCGCCGCGTAATGCGCATGCGCGCAAATTAGCGTACAAGCGACGAATTCATCGCGCTCCGGGCTTGTCGCGCTCCCGGCTTGTCGCGCGCACGAATATTTCGTCGCGAAACGTACATTTGTTCGCGCAAACGTATATTTAGTCGTGTAGGTGTACTTTTGGTCGCGCGCACGAATATTTCGTCGCGAAACGTACATTTGTTCGCGCAAGCGTATTTTTAGTCGTGTAGGTGTACATTTGGTCGCGTAAGCGTATATTTGGTCGCGAAATTGTACATTTGGTCGCGCAAGCGCATATTTGGTCGCGAAAATGTACATTTGGTCGCGCAAGGTTATATTTTGACGTGCATATGTGAATTTTTACGCACAGGCCTCTAGTTTGACACTTAAGTGACAAATTTGACTATTCTGCTATTGTATTGAATGAGCCTCAGAACCATTATGCTTTTTTGGCTTGCACCTCCATTAAATAATTCAATTAATTATAATGAAATGCAAGCCTTCAATACAAGTACATTACAAGTACAACGATGTTTACCTCAGCACAAGTTTAGAAATCAAATGGCAATTATCGCCAGCAGCTGATCTTGGTTCAAACCTTGTGCCTACATACCATCACTGTTTTACCTCAGGACAGGCTTTTGGGATCAGACAGCGCAAATTGCAGCACGGAAAATTCTTGTGCCTACAGACCAACGATGTTTACCTCAGCACAAGTTTAGAATTCAAATGGCAATTATCGCCAGCAGCTGATCTTGGTTCAAACCTTGTGCCTACATACCATCACTGTTTTACCTCAGCACAGGCTTTTGGGATCAGACGGCGCAAATTGCAGCACGGAATATTCTTGTGCCTACAAACCAACGATGTTTACCTCAGCACAAGTTTAGAATTCAAATGGCAATTATCGCCAGCAGCTGATCTTGGTTCAAACCTTGTGCCTACATACCATCACTGTTTTACCTCAGGACAGGCTTTTGGGATCAGACGGCGCAAATTGCAGCACGGAAAATTCTTGTGCCTACAGACCAACGATGTTTACCTCAGCACAAGTTTAGAATTCAAATGGCAATTATCGCCAGCAGCTGATCTTGGTTCAAACCTTGTGCCTATATACCATCACTGTTTTACCTCAGCACAGGCTTTTGGGATCAGACGGCGCAAATTGCAGCACGGAAAATTCTTGTGCCTACAAACCAACGATGTTTACCTCAGCACAAGTTTAGAATTCAAATGGCAATTATCGCCAGCAGCTGATCTTGGTTCAAACCTTGTGCCTACATACCATCACTGTTTTACCTCAGGACAGGCTTTTGGGATCAGACGGCGCAAATTGCAGCACGGAAAATTCTTGTGCCTACAGACCAACGATGTTTACCTCAGCACAAGTTTAGAATTCAAATGGCAATTATCGCCAGCAGCTGATCTTGGTTCAAACCTTGTGCCTACATACCATCACTGTTTTACCTCAGCACAGGCTTTTGGGATCAGACGGCGCAAATTGCAGCACGGAAAATTCTTGTGCCTACAGACCAACGATGTTTACCTCAGCACAAGTTTAGAATTCAAATGGCAATTATCGCCAGCAGCTGATCTTGGTTCAAACCTTGTGCCTATATACCATCACTGTTTTACCTCAGCACAGGCTTTTGGGATCAGACGGCGCAAATTGCAGCACGGAAAATTCTTGTGCCTACAAACCAACGATGTTTACCTCAGCACAAGTTTAGAATTCAAATGGCAATTATCGCCAGCAGCTGATCTTGGTTCAAACCTTGTGCCTACATACCATCACTGTTTTACCTCAGGACAGGCTTTTGGGATCAGACGGCGCAAATTGCAGCACGGAAAATTCTTGTGCCTACAAACCAACGATGTTTACCTCAGCACAAGTTTAGAATTCAAATGGCAATTATCGCCAGCAGCTGATCTTGGTTCAAACCTTGTGCCTACATACCATCACTGTTTTACCTCAGGACAGGCTTTTGGGATCAGACGGCGCAAATTGCAGCACGGAAAATTCTTGTGCCTACAAACCAACGATGTTTACCTCAGCACAAGTTTAGAATTCAAATGGCAATTATCGCCAGCAGCTGATCTTGGTTCAAACCTTGTGCCTACATACCATCACTGTTTTACCTCAGGACAGGCTTTTGGGATCAGACGGCGCAAATTGCAGCACGGAAAATTCTTGTGCCTACAGACCAACGATGTTTACCTCAGCACAAGTTTAGAATTCAAATGGCAATTATCGCCAGCAGCTGATCTTGGTTCAAACCTTGTGCCTACATACCATCACTGTTTTACCTCAGCACAGGCTTTTGGGATCAGACGGCGCAAATTGCAGCACGGAAAATTCTTGTGCCTACAGACCAACGATGTTTACCTCAGCACAAGTTTAGAATTCAAATGGCAATTATCGCCAGCAGCTGATCTTGGTTCAAACCTTGTGCCTATATACCATCACTGTTTTACCTCAGCACAGGCTTTTGGGATCAGACGGCGCAAATTGCAGCACGGAAAATTCTTGTGCCTACAAACCAACGATGTTTACCTCAGCACAAGTTTAGAATTCAAATGGCAATTATCGCCAGCAGCTGATCTTGGTTCAAACCTTGTGCCTACATACCATCACTGTTTTACCTCAGGACAGGCTTTTGGGATCAGACGGCGCAAATTGCAGCACGGAAAATTCTTGTGCCTACAGACCAACGATGTTTACCTCAGCACAAGTTTAGAATTCAAATGGCAATTATCGCCAGCAGCTGATCTTGGTTCAAACCAACCAAGCAGCAGCAGCAGCAGCTTCTTAGAAAACAACAGACCACAAATTAGAAGACATTGGTCCTTATTTTAGCAGAAGTCGCAACGGTATAATTAGGAGCCATTTCAGGCCCCATAGTAGATGATACTTGTAGGCATAGCAACATTGCAAGTAGCCTTGATAGGCCATAATTAGAAGAAATTAGACGATACTGTGGCAGCAGCGGCAGCAGCAGCAGCAGGTTCTTAGAAAACAACAGACCACAAATTGGAAGACATTGGTCCATATTTTATCAGAAGTCGCAACGGTATAATTAGGAGCCATTTCCGGCCCCATAGTAGATGATATTTTGCCAAAGTAGCAACATTGCAAGTAGCCTTGATAGGCCATAATTAGAAGAAATTAGACGATACTGTGGCAGCAGCGGCAGCAGCAGCAGGTTATTAGAAAACAACAGACCACAAATTAGAAGACATTGGTCCATATTTTAGCAGAAGTCGCAACGGTATAATTAGGAGCCATTTCCGGCCCCATAGTAGATGATATTTTGCCAAAGTAGCAACATTGCAAGTAGCCAGTATAGGCCATAATTAGAAGAAATTAGACAATACTGTGGCAGCAGCAGCAGGTTATTAGAAAACAACAGACCACAAATTAGAAGACATTGGTCCATATTTTAGCAGAAGTCGCAACGGTATAATTAGGAGTAGTGATGGGCGAAAAGTTTCGCCAGGCATGGATTCGCGGCGAATTTCCGCGTTTCGCCATTGGCGGATTGTTTCGCGAAACGGATGAAAAATTTCGCCGCGGAAAAATTCGCCGCACGTCCAAAAATTGTCGCCGGCGTCAAAAAAGAATAGTCGCGGGCGACAAAATAATAGCTGCGGGCGACGAAACAATAGCGCGCGACGAAACAATAGCGCGCGACGAAACAATAGCCGTGCGACAAAATAATAGCTGCGGCCGACGAAATAATAGCCGCGCGACAAAACAAGAGCCGCGGGCGACGAAACAAGAGCCGCGGGCGACGAAACAAGAGCCACGCGCGACAAAATAATAGCCGCGGGCGACGAAACAAGAGCCGCGCGACAAAACAATAGCCGCGGGCGACGAAACAAGAGCCGCGCGACGAAACAAGAGCCGCGGGCGACGAAATAATAGCCGCGCGACAAAACAATAGCCGCAGGAGACGAAACAATAGCCGCGCGACAAAATAATAGCCGCGGGCGACAATTTTTTTTGTCGCACGACATTTTCGCCGTTTCGCGAAGTTTTCGCCGTTTCGCGGATCTTTTCAAAGATTCGCGAATTTTTCTGCGAAGCGAAACGGAACAGATTCGCTCATCACTAATTAGGAGCCATTTCCGGCCCCATAGTAGATGATACTTGCAGGCATAGCAACATTGCAAGTAGCCTTGATAGGCCATAATTAGAAGAAATTAGACGATACTGTGGCAGCAGCGGCAGCAGCAGCAGCAGGTTCTTAGAAAACAACAGACCACAAATTAGAAGACATTGGTCCATATTTTAGCAGAAGTCGCAACGGTATAATTAGGAGCCATTTCCGGCCCCATAGTAGATGATATTTTGCCAAAGTAGCAACATTGCAAGTAGCCAGTATAGGCCATAATTAGAAGAAATTAGACGATACTGTGGCGGCAGCAGCAGCAGCAGCAGGTTCTTAGAAAACAACAGACCACAAATTAGAAGACATTGGTCCATATTTTAGCAGAAGTCGCAACGGTATAATTAGGAGCCATTTCCGGCCCCATAGTAGATGATATTTTGCCAAAGTAGCAACATTGCAAGTAGCCTTGATAGGCCATAATTAGAAGAAATTAGATGATACTGTGGCAGCAGCAGGTTATTAGAAAACAACAGACCACAAATTAGAAGACATTGGTCCATATTTTAGCAGAAGTCGCAACGGTATAATTAGGAGCCATTTCCAGCCCCATAGTAGATGATATTTTGCCGAAGTAGCAACATTGCAAGTAGCCAGTATAGGCCATAATTAGAAGAAATTAGACGATACTGTGGCAGCAGCGGCAGCAGCAGCAGCAGGTTCTTAGAAAACAACAGACCACAAATTAGAAGACATTGGTCCATATTTTAGCAGAAGTCGCAACGGTATAATTAGGAGCCATTTCAGGCCCCATAGTAGATGATACTTGCAGGCATAGCAACATTGCAAGTAGCCTTGATAGGCCATAATTAGAAGAAATTAGACGATACTGTGGCAGCAGCGGCAGCAGCAGCAGCAGGTTCTTAGAAAACAACAGACCACAAATTAGAAGACATTGGTCCATATTTTAGCAGAAGTCACAACGGTATAATTAGGAGCCATTTCCGGCCCCATAGTAGATGATACTTGCAGGCATAGCAACATTGCAAGTAGCCTTGATAGGCCATAATTAGAAGAAATTAGACGATACTGTGGCAGCAGCGGCAGCAGCAGCAGCAGGTTCTTAGAAAACAACAGACCACAAATTAGAAGACATTGGTCCATATTTTAGCAGAAGTCGCAACGGTATAATTAGGAGCCATTTCCGGCCCCATAGTAGATGATACTTGCAGGCATAGCAACATTGCAAGTAGCCTTGATAGGCCATAATTAGAAGAAATTAGACAATACTGTGGCAGCAGCGGCAGCAGCAGCAGCAGGTTCTTAGAAAACAACAGACCACAAATTAGAAGACATTGGTCCATATTTTAGCAGAAGTCGCAACGGTATAATTAGGAGCCATTTCCGGCCCCATAGTAGATGATACTTGCAGGCATAGCAACATTGCAAGTAGCCTTGATAGGCCATAATTAGAAGAAATTAGACGATACTGTGGCAGCAGCGGCAGCAGCAGCAGCAGGTTCTTAGAAAACAACAGACCACAAATTAGAAGACATTGGTCCATATTTTAGCAGAAGTCGCAACGGTATAATTAGGAGCCATTTCCGGCCCCATAGTAGATGATATTTTGCCAAAGTAGCAACATTGCAAGTAGCCAGTATAGGCCATAATTAGAAGAAATTAGACGATACTGTGGCGGCAGCAGCAGCAGCAGGTTCTTAGAAAACAACAGACCACAAATTAGAAGACATTGGTCCGTATTTTAGCAGAAGTCGCAACGGTATAATTAGGAGCCATTTCCGGCCCCATAGTAGATGATATTTTGCCAAAGTAGCAACATTGCAAGTAGCCAGTATAGGCCATAATTAGAAGAAATTAGATGATACTGTGGCAGCAGCAGGTTATTAGAAAACAACAGACCACAAATTAGAAGACATTGGTCCATATTTTAGCAGAAGTCGCAACGGTATAATTAGGAGCCATTTCCAGCCCCATAGTAGATGATATTTTGCCGAAGTAGCAACATTGCAAGTAGCCAGTATAGGCCATAATTAGAAGAAATTAGACGATACTGTGGCAGCAGCGGCAGCAGCAGCAGCAGGTTCTTAGAAAACAACAGACCACAAATTAGAAGACATTGGTCCATATTTTAGCAGAAGTCGCAACGGTATAATTAGGAGCCATTTCAGGCCCCATAGTAGATGATACTTGCAGGCATAGCAACATTGCAAGTAGCCTTGATAGGCCATAATTAGAAGAAATTAGACGATACTGTGGCAGCAGCGGCAGCAGCAGCAGCAGGTTCTTAGAAAACAACAGACCACAAATTAGAAGACATTGGTCCATATTTTAGCAGAAGTCGCAACGGTATAATTAGGAGCCATTTCAGGCCCCATAGTAGATGATACTTGCAGGCATAGCAACATTGCAAGTAGCCTTGATAGGCCATAATTAGAAGAAATTAGACGATACTGTGGCAGCAGCGGCAGCAGCAGCAGCAGGTTCTTAGAAAACAACAGACCACAAATTAGAAGACATTGGTCCATATTTTAGCAGAAGTCGCAACGGTATAATTAGGAGCCATTTCCGGCCCCATAGTAGATGATATTTTGCCAAAGTAGCAACATTGCAAGTAGCCAGTATAGGCCATAATTAGAAGAAATTAGACGATACTGTGGCGGCAGCAGCAGCAGCAGGTTCTTAGAAAACAACAGACCACAAATTAGAAGACATTGGTCCATATTTTAGCAGAAGTCGCAACGGTATAATTAGGAGCCATTTCCGGCCCCATAGTAGATGATATTTTGCCAAAGTAGCAACATTGCAAGTAGCCAGTATAGGCCATAATTAGAAGAAATTAGATGATACTGTGGCAGCAGCAGGTTATTAGAAAACAACAGACTACAAATTAGAAGACATTGGTCCATATTTTAGCAGAAGTAGCAACGATATAATTAGGAGCCATTTCCAGCCCCAAAGTAGATGATATTTTGTAGGAGTAGCCACAATATAATTAGGAGCCATTTCCAGCCCCAAAGTAGATGATATTTTGCAAGAGTAGCCACAATATAATTAGGAGCTGTTTCAGACCCCAAATTAGAAGAAATTAGAATTTAAGAAATAGTAGCAACATTGTAAGGACCCTTGATAGGCCACAAATTAGAATATGATATGAGATGATATAGTGGCAGCAGCAGCAGCAGCAGCAGCAGCAGCAGCAGCAGCAGCAGCAGCAGCAGCAGCAGCAGCAGCAGCTAGATTATTAGGGGAGTATAAGGCAGCAATTGAGAGAGGAGGGTTCATCTGGGAGGAGAGGAGGAAGGAGAGGAGGCTAGTCCCTGATGTCAGCAATGGGCACATGGATATCCCCGCTTATCCATGCCTCATTCATTTTAATAAATGATAGCCTATCCACGCTGCCAGTGGATAGGCGTGTCCGCTTCTCTGTGACCACCCCACCTGCGGCACTGAAGACACGCTCTGACAGGACACTGGCAGGGGGGCAAGCCAGCACCTCCAGAGCGTATTGTGCCAGTTCTGGCCACTGGTCGAGCCTCGACACCCAAAAATTCATGGGGTCATCATCAGTGTGCATGGCGTCCTGCACACTCACAGACCCCATGTAGTCAGCCACCATATTCTCCAGCCGTTTTTGGTGGTGACTTTGGGTGCTAACCAGGCCTGCTGCTGCCTGGCGAGGCCCGAAGAAGCTTCTCCACACATCCATTAGATTCCCACCACCTCTAGCTGCGCTGCTGCTGCTGCTGCTGCTGCTAGACTCTTGTCTCTGCTGGATGTGTGGAGTAGTGGAGGCCTGAGTGTCAGGCTGGGGGAAGGCCTCCATCAGCTTGGCGCACAGAGCCCTTTTCAATTGACCCACCCTCCTCTCTCTCTGGCTGGGTACAAGGAACTGCGCCATCTTTTCCTTGTACCGTGGGTCAATCATTGTAGCCACCCAGTAATCCTCCCGGTCTTTAATGGCGCAGATCCGGGAATCACTCCGGAGGCATGTCTGCATATGGGCAGCCATGTAGAAGAGGTGTCCCCGACCAACCTCTTCTTGACTGCCCTGGAGATGCAGCAGGTCATCTCCTGCCTCCTCCCCCTGCTCTGTGTCTTCCCAGCCGCGGACAACAGCTGGGGTGGTAGGGTGGCATGGGCCCTGCTCCCCCTGCTCAGCAGGCACCCAGTCCTCCTCTCCTTCATCCTCCTCATCAGGCATGTCCTCCTCATCATGCCTCGCAGCCCCTTCCACCTGCCTATGGGGCCTGCACTCCTCCTCCTCCTCCTCAGGCACGTCACCCTCCTCTAGCAGGCCATCCAACGTGCGCTTGAGGAGGAAAACCAGGGGTATGATGTCGCTCACACACGCATTGTCCCTGCTAACAAAGCGTGTGGCTTGCTCAAAGGGGGCAAGTACTCGGCAGAGCTGCCTCATCTGCTGCCACTGCTCTGCACTGAAATACCCCAAATTTGCCCCCTGAGTACCCCTGGCACTGTGCTCCAGCAGGTAGTTGCTGACCGCCCAGCGCTGCTCTACAAGGCGCTCCACCATGTGCAGGGTCGAATTCCAGCGCGTCGGCAGGTCACAGATCAGCCGGTGGGGTGGCAAGCTATGTTGCCGCTGCATCCGTGACAAAGACGCGCTGGCGGTGGGGGACCTGCGGAAGTGGCCGCATACCCTACGTGCCTTCTCCAGCACAACTCCCAACCCTGTGTAGCTCTTCAGGAAGTGCTGAACCACAAGGTTGAGAACATGTGCGAAGCAAGGCACGTGGGTCAGACGGCCTAGGTGGAGGGCGGCCAGCAGGTTGCGACCATTGTCGCACACAACATTCCCTGCTTGGAGCTGGCGGGGAGCGAACCACCGCTGCACCTGAGTCTGGAAGGCGGCATGGAGCTCAGGTGCAGTATGACTCCTCTCTCCAAGGCAGAGGAGTTGCAGCACAGCCTGGCAGCGCTTGTACTGCACTGAAGCGTAACTGCGGGGACGCTTCAGGGGTGGCTCATCCATAGTGGAGGAGGAGGAGGAGGAAGTGGCCGTGTGGGGTTTGCCCTTTACCCCACGGGGAGGCACCTCTAGCCTGAGGGGAGTCCTGCTGCCTGCACCCTCCCCAGCACTCATGAGGGTGACCCAGTGGGCAGTGTATGAAATGTATCACCCCTGCCCATGCCTGCTGGTCCAGGTGTCTGTGGTGCAGTGCACCCTGCCCCCAACAGCATAGTCGAGGGACAGGGACACATTATCCACCACCTGCTGGTGGAGGGCAGGGACGGCCTTCCTGGCAAAATAATGGCGGCTGGGGATCCGCCAGTTAGGGGCAGCGCAAGCCATCAGCTCTCGGAAGGGGGCTGCGTCAACCAGCTGATAGGGCAGCAGCTGCACTGCCAGAAGCTTTGCCAGGCAGGCATTGAGCCTCTGCACTTGGGGGTGGCTGGAGGAAAGAGGTGCCTTGCGGGCAAGGAACTGGGGGAGGGAGACCTGCCGGGTCAGGGGCTGTGCAGATGGCAATAAGGAGGAGGAGGAGACAGAGGGGGCTGCAGAAGAGGCAGAGCTGCACAGTGGCCGCCTCCTACTGTGAGCCTCAGAATCCTCTTCCCTTGCTACAGGGATTGGGGAGCTAGCACCTGTTCCCTGGGGAATGGGAGGAGGTGGACAGGAAGCACCGCTGCCGCCCGGTGCCCTGCCACTTTGGTGCTGCTCCCACGTCATCCTGTGATGACGTTTCATATGGGAACTTAATGCTGATGTTCCCATATGTGACCCTGTCTGCCCCCTACGTACTTTCTGTCGGCAAAGGTGACAGACTGCTACTGATGGGTGTTGACTCTGGCACGTAAAAAATGCCCACACTGCTGAAGTGCGGGCCACCACCTTGCCTGCTGTGGAGGGCTGGGGACCTGAAGGCTGAAGGTCCCTGCCCATACGCCCAGAACCTGTGGACCCAGGTGCAGTGCTGCCCTGTTGCCTACCCCCCCTAGCAGTGGTTGGTGGGGTCTTCTGCTTCTTTGGGGCCGGCTCTTCCTCAGCATCACTAACAACAACACACAGCTCCCCCTCTGAACTGCTGCTGTTATCCTCCTGAGCCGGCACCCAGGATCTGTCCCCATCATCCTCCCCCAGATCAGACCCTGCATCCACATCCACATCTGGCTCATCAGCCTGCTGCCCTGCCATTAGGGGACCCTGCCCAACATCCCCTACAGCTGATGTGGTGTGCTGTGCCACATACACCTCCTCCTCATCAGACTGGAATGCCCCCCCCATACCTGTCTGATCATTAAAAAGATCCTGGGTGTCTGGGCTGAAGTCCACCTCAGGATCAAATAATAAGGGGGATAGCATGCCCCTTATCACTGAGCTAGCAGGTGATGCCACCTCCTGCTGCTCACTAGAGTCTGCAGCAGACGAGGTAGCCTGGGTGAGCCAGTCCTTAACTGCCTCTGCCTGCTGCGACTGAATAGGTCGCGAAGTGGTGGCAAACAAATCTGGCAAAGTCTTGCGACTGCCAGTTGCCCCACTGCGACCTGCCACCTGCTGCTGTTGCAGCTGCTGCTGCTGTGACTGCTGCTGTTGCAGCTGCTGCTGTGGCTGCTGCCCTATATTGCCCAGACTGGGCATAACACGTGTGCTGGGCTCTTGCCCACAGCCAGCACCACGGCTTCTCCCACCTAAACCACCCTTGCCTCCCACCCCACCCTCACCACCCACACCTCCCTTCCTCCCACCCTCACCACCCACACCACCCTTCCTCCCACCCCCACCACCCTTGCCTCCCATCCCACCCTTCCTCCCTCTCCCACGGCCCGTCATCCTGGACCAACTAAAAAAGAAAAAAAAATAGGGGGGTTTGGATATTTGGGGGAAGGTAGAGATAAATAAATAAAAGACTAAACCCCAGAAGTGTGCACCCACAAGGGATACACACACACAAACAAAGACAGACAAACGTAGCCCTAACAAGGGCTCTTGGGTCTCACAGGGGAGCAGGCAAGCAGAAGAGGGAAAGCAGTGAACTGAAATCCACAACTTCCACTTGCACTGACTCACAGAAAGCTCTAACAACTCCTACCTCTAGCTAAACAGACAACTCACACACCTCAGCTCCTACTCTATCCACTACCAAAAACGCACTGAGTAATGGCCGCCTCTGCACCTCCTTATATGGACAGTGGGAGGGCTCCAATCTAATTGGCTGATGTGGAAGAAAAGGGCAAGGCTAAAATGACGTTTCCGTTTGTCGCGCATTTTTTTTTTGTCGCACGGCGGAAAAATCGGCGCACACGGCAAAAATTGCCCGCGCGCGACGAAAATTGGCTGCTCACGTCAAAAATTGCTCGCGCGCGATCATATTTGGCCGCGCGCGCAAAAATAACCGCGCGACAAAAAAATTTGGACGTGCGTAAAAAATTTTCCGCGCGGCGAAACGAGCCGCATGGCGAATTTTTGCCGTCGTTTCGCGAAACATTTCGCCGGCGCCGAAACGCAAAAGTTCGCCGCGAAACCGACGCTGGCGAATTTTTTCGCTCATCCCTAGTCCCTTTTACATCTGGAAGATTTTTCTTTGCTTTGTGGTTTTAGAGGTTTTCAAGTTTTTTTAATGCTGGCTTTTGTGCGACAAAGTTAAAAAGGACGGTAATTTTTATTCGTGAATCTTCAGTGCAGATGTTTTGAGAAAGGACTGCCATTCATGGAAATTTGTTTTTTTGTGGTTTCTTAAAAATAAAAAGGAGAAAAAATAGAGTCTTACTAAATTCCCCCTTACTGTTTGTTTATGGTAGTCATTATGTAAAGGGCTCCAATGCAAGCTTGAGCTGCACAACTTGTGCTGCCATGACAAGCGCTCTGTAGATAGATAAGGGGCATAATTGTACACCCCCTATGATTAAAGCAGGACTCCATTATTTCATGACACAGTACCCTCAGCACGTACTGATACGGTCTCCACAGAAATTAATGTTACAAAAAAGAGCAGCATTTCATTATATACTATATACTGTATATACTGTGTATCCTGATAATGATCCTGTGGAGATTGAAACACGTAGATATGGGTATTGAATAAAGGTCTATTTTTTGCAGGCCTGATGCCGTGAGTGCTTTCTGTGGACACAGTATGTTTGTTGGTCAGAACTGGCTAATGTCTCTGAGTGGTGAGTGCCAGTTATATATATATATATATATATATATATATATATTATATTATTGTATATGGTACTATGGTATATTTGGTGACTGAGTAACCCTAGAATATAAGCCATAGCTGCCTGCCTCTACCACAGTGACCCCAGCATTTATGGTATAGTGATTTCCCTCTGACTCAATCCAAAGATTGATTTCTGTAGTTTATTCGTACATTCTTTTTGTCATCATACAGATCATATAAAAATTAACATTTTTGCTCCAATCACACTTTCTGCTCTGCATAATGACATAGAAAATGGACAGAGAAGCTATAGGATGAAAACAAAAAACTCCTAAATGCAAAACATGGAGGTAAATTTATACACATCAGGTTGTCATTGGAAAATTATACTGCATTTTAATTTTGTTGCTAATCCTAGAGAAATGTGAAAAAGATTTCAAGCAATATTGTTTTGAATCAATATATCGAATATATGAGTTTTGCTTGCAGTGTACTTTGGTGAAATAAATCCCCATCCCAGACACTTTCTGTCTGTTGTTTCAGTAGGCTTAGGGATTTTCTATTGTTTTACTTTTTGCAGCATTTTAGTTTTTGTGATATGCAAAAAAAACCCTGTTACGTCAAATAATTCCTTGTATTAGGTAGACAACATGATAAGTACAAATAATATTTCATATGGTGTCACAATCTAGAACCCAGGAAACTGTGCAAATTTACATATTTACCAGTTCCCATTAAATGACACAAGTATAAATATCCCATAGTAGCTTTTTAGAAAAACAATAAAAGAAAAGAATCAGAATCAAATTCTTACAGCTCAGATACTGTTACAGGTAGAAATATCCCAAAAGGAATTCAGGTTTCCTTGATCAATCTCATTTTAATTGCTTAGCAAATGGCCCCAGAGAAAACCATTTCAGATAGCTTGATATATCTCTGGCATAGTTACAGAGTGTAGCCCAAACTCTAAACCTGTGTTCATAATACAGTAGCACGGAGGGTTGCATTTGAAACTCACAAAAACGCAAGGTGTTATTAAACACAATAGGGCCGTGTATGCCTGCAAGAGCAGTAGTAATCACCGCACTTTTCCCTCAGTTTCGCATGTAACACACTCACTTTAACTTTAACTCCTTGCAATTACATATAGTTGTGCAAGGTGCCTCTTAGTCCTTCCTGCCTTCCATTCCACATTGAGCACTGCTGTGCCTATTGATGCAGGTGGTCACTGGAACTACTGCCACCTCCGGACCACCTTCATGGTTTCCCTTAGCACCTGTAACCCTTTCTTGGAACACTTATTTTTGGGCTGTATGCAGGAGATTTTTGTTCTCTTTGAATTATAAAGATACTGGGAACTGGGATTTTAACGCAGTGCCTCCACCTAGTGGACACTGAGGAACACACCTCATGGGACTTTCCACTAGGAAAAATAATCACACACAGTTGCAGAAATATCCTACTTTATATAACTGTTGAAATAGAATGTAAAACAACTTTAGGGATAACTGGATTTCCTGCCCTGAGGAACTTGTGCAGTCTATCCACTCCTGGCACAGTCTCTGTAGGTGCCTAGTCCCAACTTGGATCCAGATAGGCCCCAATCCTTAAATCAGTTCAGTCCCTTCCCCAAGAGCTCTTAAGTCCCCCCAGGTATTGCTACTTGCCCCACAATACCCAGAGCCCCAGGTGGCTGCTCCCACGTAGCAGGCAAATGAGCAATACCTGTTCTCACCAGGGGACTCAACAGAGATTCCACAGAGGACTTTGTAATCACTGGCAGCCCTGCAGACCCTTCTCTTTTTGGTCTCAACTCACAACACGTGGTACTGGCTGCTCACTCTGTATCTCTCTTCCAAAAGCTGGCAAAACAACAGGGGCTCCCTTTATCAACTGCTGTGCCCGCCGTTGATTTTTGGCTTCAAACTTAAGCACACCTCCTCCCAGAAGTGCACTGGGGCATCCAAACAATCGGGCCCCTCCCCTGTCTGTAACTAGGCTGGATGATGTCACAAACTGAGAAACAGGGGACAGGGTTCTCTGATCCCCTACACACCCTACATCAATCAGCAGAGTTCAGTGAAAGAAAGAATAGGGTGCACATGTCACTAGCACACCCAACACTAGAAATTATGCCAGGCAGACTTAGAAAATATTTGCCTCAACTGTGCCAGATTAGCAATGAAGGGCATGCATCAGTTTTGGCAAATTATTCACAATTGCAGTAGGGGCAGTGGAAATTGCATCAAGAAAATTAAACCTTTGAGACAAAAATGAGGCTGGAATTCTGAGAAAAAAAGCTGTATTGTGAGAAAAAAAACATGACGATTATGCTCAAAATTGCACTTTGATCTCTGTTCTTGCAGACATACATGCCATGCATAGATAGCCTCTTCCTGCTATTACGCTGTAATCAAACACAAGAAGGTAGGACATGCTGCTAGCATAGTGGTTCAGTGATAGAACATATTGTTTAATCCTTCCAGCTCCAATAGCAAGAACAAAGAATACGGAACCAGATTTACACAGATCAAGTACAATTCCCATTGGAAGATTCTCTTTCATTCATGGTATTACTGACCCTGGAGAGCTGGAGAAGAATTTTTCGTTTGATGTTGCTTCAATAATATATTCTTGAGGTTGCTATAGACTACAGCTCCCAGCATGCTTTTGCTCTTGATAATATGCTGGAGTATGTTATAAGTTGTCTTCCAGCAAAATGTATAGAACTATGGGTAAGCAGCAGTGTTTAGATCACCTTTTAAATTCTAGCAGGAATGAAAGTAGCGATAACTTAAACACCGATTTCAGGCCATTCAAGATAAACATGCTAAATGACCAATGCAGTAAAACAAGTGAAGATGTGTTAAATCCATCACTGCAGATGAATAAGAATCAATCCCAATGCTTTCTGAAAATCGATAAAGCTTTTGTAAATGTAACAGAGATATTTCATTAAACAGTATCATTTTTTCTCATGAGAACTTTTCTCAAATGTCTACAAAGAATTAGTAATAAAATTGGCCGCATAGCATTACTGAGAATGTAAGTATTAGGTTGCTTAATTAGATATTTCAGCATTATCTAATTTATGGACTAGGTGTACCAGTATTGAGCAATTATAAAAATTAATCCTCTTCCTAAATTAATAAGTGTTTTTCATTAAAAAGGAATTGCACAGGGATTGAAGACAAAGCAACACAGCAGCCTAAGGCCATTCAATTTATGGAAATTATTGGCCTTAAGTCTTTCTTATTCAAAATTATTTTAATCACTATTGCATTTAATACAAAGTTAGCCTTTTAAAGGGTAAAAAGGTACATGCTATTCTATGTGAAACACTGAAAAAATTTGAGAGGCAGACTAAAGACTTCCTGTGAGCTTATTTTTCATTTTAAAAATACAACATACTGTATTTGAAATGGTTGAAAATGTAATAAAAAGTTCTACTAATGCCTGAGTGGTTGACAGAACATAGACCGAATATAACCTAATTTATAATGTTCTAATTCATAATGTTACCCTTCTGGTCCCCTATATAAACCCACAATCATAGAAATCAGTAGTGGGAGATCCAGCTAAGACAAGCGGCCCTCTGCATTCATCCATGTTAGTATATTTAGGCTATTACAAAATTTTGTTCATACAGTTAAAAATGTCCATGTATTGCTAAATATTCAAGCTGGCCAAGCATTCTAACTTTTGCCAGATGATCTCTGTGGTGTCCAATAAAAAGTATTTTGGGCGTAGGTAAAACATATAAGACATACTAGAATTTTTACTGAATCAGATAAAAGTGACTGTATTACTGGCCAGACCAGGAGTGACGTTAACACAGTTGGTCAGCTTAATTATATATTGCAATTTATGGACAAACAATCCATTTGGTTTAAAGAAAAAGGCATTTTTTAGTAGGTGTATGCATAAAATGTCTTAATGTCCTAAATATATTGATATACAGTAGGTTAGTGCAGAGGATCCCCTGTCTTCATCTGTAGGCATTCTGGTGTCACAACTTCATTGCAACACGCTTATTAATTTAAAATTGTTTAGTGGTTAACACAACTTTCCCTTTTACTTTATTGAACCAACTAAGGGCAGGTTATTTTTGGTTGGAGTGTCTAGTTACCTTTAGCAATATATTGTATGACAACGTAAATCTTTTTAAAAAGGCTACCGGTATAGAATCTGGGTTTGTAGTTAAGACCTGAGGACAACACGTGATCTAGAGTGTAGTGCTACAGGTTGCAGAAGTTTTAGCTCATATTAACACAGGCCCTTCATAACATGGAGATGATTTTACCATCTTTGCTATGAACCCAAGTCTTAAAAGCTATTTTTATATTAGGGAAGCCAGAATTTTTGTGACATCTAAAGAGTTTCTGACCCCAAAGGCTAATAAGTAAACAGTATTTTGCAATACTTTACCACAGACTGTGTGAAACTGACTATTTAAAATAATTGAGTAAGAGAGTAAAGTATATAAACTGGTGACCAGCACCCCAGAAATGCTTGGAATGACTATTTGAGACCAATACCCAAGGAGAATACAAGCTTCTTCCCACCTGGCAGGCACTTCTTTCCAACTCCACACCCGGGCTATGACAAAACCAAACAATCCCACAATCCCAAAAGACAAAAATAAGGGCACGAGAATGTACCAAGAAAGAGGAGGTACAATTATCTGTAATCCCTCATTATATTAACTCCCCATTCACTTTCCACGTCCCTTAATCCTTATTCCTAGCTAGTGATGGGCGAAACTTTTCACCAGGCATGGATTCGTGGCGTGAACTTACGTGTTCGCCGTTGGCATTTTTTTTCATGAAATGGGTGACAAAATTCACAGTGGGAAAATGTACAGCATGGCAAAAAAATGTCTGTGTAAAAAAAATTGTCGCCTGCATCAAAAAAATTACAAGCACAACAATTTTTTTTACGTGCAACATTTCTGATGTTTTGCTAATTTTACACTGCTTCACAAGTCTTTTAAAATAATTGCAAAATAAGGGTTTCAGCCAGGTACTGCCATCATTCATAGATTTTCTCTTACACAAGTGTTGGTGTTTAGCCTACTAAGCTTTGTTATGGCAGCAAAATGCCCAAAAAAATCCTTGCCATAGTGGTTGTTGTAAATTGGCATAAGGAAAGTGCTTAAATTACCTAAAAGCATGACATTATGTAGAAAGGCATTTTCACATGACAAAAACACATGCAACAAAAGTCACATGTCATTACCATTAGGGTACTTAGGGGCAGATTTATCAAAACCCGAGTTCGAATCCCGAATGGGAAAAATTCGGATTGGAAACGAAAATTTCTGAAGATCGCAAATATCCCGAAAATGCTTACGAAAAAATCGTATTAGTCACGAAAAAATCGTATTGGCGATCCGAAAGTCACGTAATTTTCGTACCAAACCATTGCAAACAGCGGCAGTCTTTCCGAATTTTTCGCGCGGGCGCACGACTTTTCACACGACTTTTTCGTGTGCCCGCGCGAAAACGCAGCGGCCGCTCGAAAAAATCGGGCGCGAATCCGCTCGGCGCGTTCGGACCCGTTCGGGTCTTAATAAATCTCCCCCTTAGGGTAACATTATTTCTTAAGCATGCCCTTAAAGAAGGACTTTTCAAAACTGATTTAATAACCCATTTGATTTTTTTTTTTAAACTCAAGACTGCACCTTTGGCTGCTATTCATTTACCACTAGTGATGGGCGAAAAGTTTCGCCAGGCATGGATTCGCGGCGAATTTCCGCGTTTCGCCATTGGCGGATTGTTTCGCGAAACGGATGAAAAATTTCGCCGCGGAAAAATTCGCCGCACATCCAAAAATTGTCGCCGGCGTAAAAAAAGAATAGTCGCGGGCGACGAAACAATAGCGCGCGACAAAATAATAGCCGCGGGCGACGAAACAAGAGCCGCGCGACGAAACAAGAGCCGCGCGACGAAACAAGAGCCGCGGGCGACGAAACAAGAGCCGTGCGACAAAATAATAGCTGCGGGCGACGAAATAATAGCCGCGCGACAAAACAAGAGCCGCGGGCGACGAAACAAGAGCCGCGCGACGAAACAAGAGCCGCGGGCGACGAAACAAGAGCCACGCGCGACAAAATAATAGCCGCGGGCGACGAAACAAAAGCCGCGCGACGAAACAATAGCCGCGAGACAAAATAATAGCCGCGGGCGACAATTTTTTTTGTCGCATGACATTTTCGCGGCTTCGCAAATTTTTCGCCGTTTCGCGGATCTTTTCAAAGATTCGCGAATTTTTCGGCGAAGCGAAACGGAACAGATTCGCTCATCACTATTTACCACAAAACATTTCTTATATAACGGCTAACCTTGGATATCACACTATGCTTTTAATACAATTAAACAGTCTCCAGTAGCTTAATAAGAGTTGACTTACATTTCATTAGGCTGCAAAGAAACAACTGCTACTGGTCGTATATTACCTGCTTGTATCATTCTCTAAACCATTAACTGATTTTAAAGTTTATCATGAATTAATTGGTCAATAGGGGTCAAACAAATTTTGATTAAACAACAATATTTGTTACAATTTCTACATCAACAAAACAGGCATTTAAATATCCATACTGGCTTGAAATAGAAAATAACTATTTTCCATTTTTGTACAGACTTTCCTATCTGCAATACCTGTTTTTATAATCACTGCACTTTGCTTAATTACAGACATGCAAATAGGAATACACAAATTGATCCCATTTAATGTCAAATTATTTTATCTGACATTTAATGTATCAATTAAAAAATGCAGACGATGTCTCTAATGAACAATACTTTGGGCATTACTTTGTTTTGTCATCCTTATTTTGTATCTTGATTCTGTCATAATTAGAAAGGTCAGAATATTTCTTGACTTATTGAATAGCTGTCAAGACTTTAACTAGAAACAGAAAGAACATTTGTAAAGTTCTTTATAAGGTCACCTTTATTTCACGTTGCTAATATTTAGCAGGTTTGTTAGAGTGGGTCATACTTGGCATTTGCTGCTAATTTTTTTTGTAGAATATTTAAAAAACCAGCTTCTGAAAGTGAGATTTGAAATTAAATATTTTAAATAAAAACATTGCAATAAATGAATACTTACGAGTGCCTGGAAATAGAATAAGTGCAGAGCTCACTTTGCATAGTGCAAATATAGGGGTTTTCTTTGCTCCACATGAATCACATGATATTAAAAGGGGTAAAGGTGCATGACCATGTCTTGTCTATATGCAGCTTTTTATTCAGAATCACAACTTGCACCCAGTAATGTGGCATTGTGAGAAAAAAAACATTGCCATTTCTTTTGCTCTTACACTGGACTTGTAAATGGGCCTTAAAGGGATTCTGTCACAGGAAAACCCGCTTATTTTACAAAATCAGTTAATAATGCTCCTCCAGGAGAATCCTGCATTGAAATCTATTTTTTAAAAAGGCAAACAGATTTTTTGATATTTAATTTTGAAATATGATGTGGGGATAGCTATGTTCTTAGTTTCCCAGTTCCCCTTTAGCCATATGACTTGTGTTCTGATAAACTTCAGTCTGTCTTTACTGCTGCACTGCAGGTTGGAGTGATATTACCTCCCTCACTACCCCCCCCCCCAACAGTTGATCAGCAGAAAAATAGGAAAGTAAACAGATAACAGCTCCTTGACACCTGTATTGCTAGAAATGCTCCCATGTCCTACCTTGTGGTAGATATAAAAAAAGCACTCAATATTAAAAATCTAAATCCTGCTCACCCAAGTCATTACTCCTATTATGAAATTGAGCAGGATCAGCATTAGCTTATCTGAAAGCAGTTTCATTGTGAAGTGCCAGCTCTTTCTGAAAGCTCAGAATGAGCCACAACAACCTGAGCTTGACATATTACAACTAAAAAAAAAATTGTGGTTTAAGAAATACATTTTAAATGACATAATTAATTATTTGCAATGTGCACAGTTTAATTTAGTAATAAAAACTATTCCATAACCTCAGCCTAAAGTTTTTAATTTAAGAACTATAATATAAATGAATAAATTTAAAAAAGTATTGTGTCCATTATAACTAACACTAACAGTTCCCCATAAATTAATTTGTAATAGAGATAACCATCCATGGCTTGGCATGCCTCTTAACTCATACAGTACAAAGTATTTTGTAGACATGTGAGAGCTGCCAATGTTTTGGTTCATGCTGATAAATTGGCTATGTCAGGCAGTCAGAAAGGGATTACAGGACACATTCTGCAGTTAGCAATATGAAACCCTGCTTGTAGGTTTTGAAGGAAAGTTCCTTCACTGCACGTCTGCCATCTATCCTGAAGCTAAATAAGGATTGCCAAAAACCATTTTGTTTAATAAAAACTGGTCATATTATACTTTCAAGCAAATAACTCAGATCATGTTCAGCAAATCAGGATGTGTGTAAAGACTGTAGTTATCCAATAAAACAAATCCTAATTGTAGATATTTCACAAATTGGTTGGTACATTGTAACTATTTTCACTTATCGTTCTGGTGTGCTACAACCTTTATATGTTAGTAGCGTAATTATGCCTATGTTTAACCTTCAACTCTATTCAATGTGTCCCTAATTCTCTTTTATAATCTTTTACTGTATATAGTTTTCAAATGTGCATTGAAACATTCTTGTGGAAAACAGAGATTGTTTACCCTTCTAACTAGTAATGGGCAAAATTATTCGGCAGGCCTGGATTTGTTGCAAATTTCTGTGTTTCACCACTGGCGGATTGTTTCGTGAAACGGGCAGCAAAATTTGCCTTGTAAAAGTTTGCAGCACAACAACAAAATGTCCCTGTGTTAAAACGTGCAACATTTACACCGTGCAAATCTTGCAAAAATGAGAATTGTGCAATTTAAAACAGAGTATGGGGCACATTTACTAACCCACGAATCCGAATTGGAAAAATTCCGATTGGAAAACGAACATTTTGCGATTTTTTCGTATTTTTTCGTATTTTTTTCGTTGTCGTTACGATTTTTCGGAAATTGTCGCGACTTTTTCGTAACCATTACGACTTGCGCGAAAAGTTGCAACTTTTTCGTAAGTGTTACGACTTGCACGAAAAGTCACAACTTTTTCGTATTGACGCCTCCCATAGGACTCAATGGCACTCTGCAGCTCCAACCTGGCCCAAAAAAAGTCACCATACTGAAGCTTGAATGAATCCAAAACTTTCGTACTCGGGGCGAAAGCTGCGAAAAAGTTGCGACAATTTGCGCAAATCGTAATGCTACGAAAAAGTCGCGACAATTTGCAAAACATTCGGAATGGCTACGAAAAAGTTGCGAAAATTTTGCGAAAAATCGCAAAATACCGATCATTACGAAAAAAATGCATTTGGATGCCGTCGGAACGTTCATGGGTAAGTAAATGTGCCCCTATATGTTCATATGAGGATAACTATCCAATTTAATATGCAAATGATTTCTTTCAAAGGAAACTGAAATATGTTGTTCTGGTGTTGTGTAAAAACATCAGAAACCTCGACTTTCCTTTTAACTACATTAATTGAAATTTTTTTTGAAAAATCTTAATTTTAACACTGTATACAATATCCCTTTATCTTATGTTACATCATTGATTCTCCAGTGAAAGCCATTTTTTTCTTCAGTTCCTGAAGACTGCTGACTTGGGACATTGGAAGAGAACAAGATATCTTAATTATGTTATCTCAAAACGCTTAACTTTCTGTCCCTAGGTAATTTTTCTCCCCTAGAGAGAAAGTCAAAGAAAGAGGAATTCAGTGAAAGAAGGGTTGGTTAACATCACACCATATCCCATTATTGTCAGTGATTTTCAGTTTTTTTTTTTTTTACAGTTCCTGAAAAATACTAACTCGAGATATCCTGACTGATGAGATCTAATTTAATTTATCTCAGTAAGGTTAACTTTCCTCACTGGGGAATTATATCTTGATGTTTTCAAAAAGGTTAAACCTTCATGGTTTTTTTTGTGCACAGATAACCTTAATGAAATACACATAACAACTGGAGCAGAATCTTTTCTAAAAAAAAAACTATATTTTGTCCATACTCTTACACTCCTCTGGTCATCCTCCATTTCAAGATGTGCTTCAATGCATATTCCAACCCCTTGAGGGCATTAGGAACATGCAAAAAGTTTATGTATGCAGAGAACCAGTGGGACTTTTAAAATAATAACTTTGTTCCTATCCTTCTTAATGGAGTAGGAATTATCACTGGGAGTGCCAAAATGATAGCTTCCCCACCAGTGATTGTAATCACTTACCTGATACCCCAGGCCAATGCTTCTGTTAGCAGAAAACTGTACCAGCCCAGTGTACCTGCGAGTGAGTGATCATCTTTCTCTGTTTGTATTTGCGCTGCTTGCACATGTGCAGTAGAGTAAAAATCCAAGCTTAAAAAAGCCGGCTTCTTCACTCGACCTTGGGATAGTGAAGAAAGAAGACAAGAGGAAGACGATCCCTTGCATGTAGGTAAACAGTGCTTTTGTGGCCCAGGGTATCAAGCAAGTAATTACAATCACTGGGGAGGTGCCTTACATGTGGCACTCCTAGTGCTTGAACGTCTTCTTTACAAGCAAAGGAGCAAACATACAGTATATGTATATACAGGTATCTCACAGGACCACACACTTGGCGCGTTTCGTGGCTACTTGCCCATGCTTTATATTTATAATTAGGTTTGATGATATGTAGCAATTTTATTTGTTTGTGAGCGCTTGTATATCTACCCTCAATGAATCTTTACATAATGGCAATACAGTAGTCACATGACCTAGAGGCTGCCTGTTTTGCAATAAACTTAATCAGCACTTTTAGGTTTGTGTGACTTTGGGTTATGTTTTGGGAGTTTATATAGCTCAGCAACAACTAGAGGGCTGGTAGTAAGAACTTTCTTTATGTAAAAGACATGTATACCTTTGTTTAAACTCACTCTCTTGCTGCCCACAGCTTTTCAGTTGTGCTGCTTACAGTTCATCTGTATATTTGCTGTGATGGTCTGTGATTTCACTGTGATTTGCAGTGATTTCAGTTCAGATGTGAAAAATCTTAATTTCACCAGTGAGATATCTTGACACTGGATTAAAGGTGGTCATACACATGAAGATTTTTTAAATATATTTTTATTATCGTCGGACCAAGCTTATCCTGAAATGATTATTTAAGTACGATTTGCCTATTAAGAAAAATGACCATTTCAAGTAATATCATCAAGGTATTGTAGCAAAACAACCTCCTTGGTCCTGCAAACAATTGGACAATGGGCAAATGTAATTGTTAATAAAGACAATTTTCCAACTTACCTAATACTTTTCTGACTGATTTCAGATGAAAAATCACTAGATGTACGATTGTTTGGTGCCCACTAACCTTACGATCACACTGAAATTGATTAGTAGGGAGAGTAATTTGAAGGTGTATGGCCAGCTTAAAGGAGAAGGAAAGGTTAAGTCACTTGGGGGTGCCAAAATGTTAGGCACCCCCAAGTGACTTAGAACGCCTACCTTGTACCCCGGGCTGGTGCCCCCGTACGGAGAGAACAGCACCAGCCCGGGGCAGCTGCCGGCGCTACCTGCTTCCTCCTCGCTTGCGCGCGCATGCGCAGTAGAGTGAAAAGCCGAACTTAAACATTAAAGTCGGCTTTTCACTCTACTGCGCATGCGCCGGCCCACGGATTTCGGCAGCAGCGCGCAAAGGAAGGAGGAAGCGGTGTCTACAGGTGCCCCGGGCTGGTGCTGTTTTCTCCTAACGGGGGCACCAGCCCGGGGTACAAGGTAGGTCATGTAAGTCACTTGGGGGTGCCTAACATTTTGGCACCCCCAAGTGACTTAGCCTTTCCTTCTCCTTTAACACCACATGTATTTTAACCACCTGTTTCACACTTGTGTAGAGGCAACATTTTCAGTTATTTGCACGTGAAATTCACTTCTGAAAGGGTAAAAAATATAGCATATAGAGAGAACCTGATATTAAATGCAAGACCCAGGTCCATCCTCTTCAATCTTTTGCTAATTTCTACCTAGATTTTTTTGTTTGTTTGTTTTTCTTTTTCATTTGGAAGAAAATAAGAGTGTTCAGATTAACATTATAGTACAGGTATGGGACTTTTTATCCAAAATGCTCGGGACCTGGGGTTTTCCAGATAAGAGATCTTTCCGTAATTTGGATCTCCATAACTTAAGTCTGTTAAAAATCATTTAAATATTAAATAAACCCAATAGGATTGTTTTGCCTCCAATAAGGATTAATTATATCTTAGTTGGGATCAAGTACAAGGTACTGTTTTATTATTGCAGAGAAAAAGGAAATCATTTTTTAAAAATTAGAATAATTTGCTTATAATGGAGTCTATGACAGATAATCTTTCCATAATTTGGAACTGTCTGGATAACAGGTTTCCGGATAACGGATCCCACACCTGTATATGGATTAGGTACAGCCACTTCTAGGCAAGAACATGGCAAATCCAAAGTCCTCATTGCTAAAAAATTTCTGCACACTTTCAGATGAAATATTAAGGTCTGCTGTTAAACAACTGTTTATTGTTGACCCCCTTATATATTTGCACATACAGATCTTACCTCTTGTTAAGCATCTCTTCTCAAACATAATTCCTCACAGCATGGGCAGCCTACCTTTAGCCTATCTTTCAATGTTAACATAGGGAAATACCTTGTTGGCCATGGGTGCTGCAGACTGGCATTCTTTACTACAGCCGTTACTTGTCCACAATAAAATTTCCCTGTCAGATATATTATTTGTCCTGATTCTTTAGTAGATAGGAAACACAATTCAAGGATTGGATTCAGCTCTACTTTATGTGCCTAATAATGTCTTAAATTCTATATTATATTAATTATTAGACACATCATATTAAATAATGTTTAATTGTACTTGGCTATGAGTTAAACATTCATTTTTATAATTGTGCATCCTTTGATGACATTCCAAATGTGTGATTGTTTGCAGAATTTGATTTCCATAATATTCTGTACATGAATTTGTTTCTTACTTGATTCATTATGAGAATATGGTATCTCTATCTTCTGTTCCCTTCTACGCATGACCTTAGTGGGCCTATTCAGTAAATCAAGGACATTAAAATGTCTTGGCACCTGATACTTTAGGAAAATGTAAATGAAACTAGAAAATATAAAAGAAAACTGTATAATAAAGTATCAAATAATGGGGCAGAAGGACACATTTCACTGAATGTAATGCTTAACCAGAAGTTTAACATATTCCTCTGTGCAACAATACTTCCTGAAGGCTTTCAGAAATTCCATCTGGTGCTGTAGCTGAGACTCCTAAAGCAATAATATTTAAAAAAAATATGTTAACAGAAACTCATTTTAATATATTGAATCACTTACCCAATAAGCAAAAATATCTTATTTTTTCCTTCAGGCAAACATAAATTCATCACGGCTCATTCTGTTCTGGTACCTGCAGGTACTTTATAATATACCATAATAAATGAAAACAAATGTGCAGTACTGTTATTAAATGTAATTTAATGCCATCATTCTTCTAATGCCACCGTCACAATAATATCAGATTTGGATAATGCCACCGTCACAGTAATGTCAGATTTGGATATGTGGGAACACATTATCTTGATTTTTTTTTATTTAACATTTTGCATAACAAATAGGGGGGTACAGAAGGGAAAACAGGGAGGGGTTATTGAAATGCAATTCTCTTGTGTCAAATGTTTTCTGTAATAAACCGACAAGAACTGACAAGAAGTCATTACTTAATGACTGACTTACAATATACAGTTGTATTAGGCATAATTGGTATATTAAAAGTGATAGTTAGAAAGAGAGGGTTCGGCTTATTCAAATATAGACCTTTGATAAATGAGATTTGATTTTATAGAGGTCATGGAACTCCAAGTAGGAAGGAATAGGATGGTCCCTGCCTCATAGAGCTTACGTTCTAAGCAGACTATTGGACTATTTCTTTTATCTGGTATATACACTTTAATCACTATTGCTATGCACCTTAAGCATTCATAAATATTCTTGCTGATATTCACTTCATCATGAAGACCTTTCTAGATTTGACTTAAGAATTTGTTTTGTATTACATGTATATGCCATGTTGATATGTTTATTCTGTATATTTTGCAAAGTATTCTGTTTTCCTTTCTACTGAAACAGACTAAAATGAATTTAGCATTATTATTTAATGTTATTGTAGCTCTGCAGATACTACTGTGGATTTCTGGAAATGGTTCAAACAGGAAACTATGTGTTTCCTCCAGCTGGAACTGTGGGTGTACTGAATGATTGCTTGACTTTATAGGGTATGTATAGGAGCTTTCTACAAATGGATATTGCATAATGTAAATGGATAGACAAGTTTTCATGTAGGCTGAGTAGACTACATGGACAAACTGGTCCTTTTCTACCATGACACAATACTATTCTCCCATGATATTGGGGGTGGCAGACTTTCTATAAACCATTTTATTGCAAGTAAGGAAACTTAAGTAATTTAATTTATCTCAATAGGATAATTGTTTTTATATTGCTTTAGAACATGTATTCTAATTTTACCAAAGGATCCATCAAGAAAACCTTTTTTTCAGTTAAACTACATAATTTCTTAACATAATTTCTGCTAAAACAAACTCTGTTGCTCCATCTCTTTGAATCATGCCTGTTCCTTAATATACCTGCTAAGGCTGGAGTAGTTAATTTGATATACAGGGCAGACAAACTTTTGACTTTTAAGGATTGCTGAATATCTACATTTGTAACTGCTGGCTAAAAGATATCTGTGAATCAAATATAAAATGCTTGAACTAATGATCTGTGCCAAATTGAAAAACCTTAATTACCAATTATTATATATATCTGACATAAAAAATTCTTCTGAGAACAGTTGAATCAGGGGACATCATTATACAGCGTTTTACTCTATTGAAGAACAGAGGAACTGTTCTGAATTGACATTTTGGCTCTCATAAGCAATAGAATGTTAAGCCCAGTAATAAGCCAGAAGGGAATCAGTGATACATTTATTTGATAATGCACATGTTTGCTGAACATTGCATAATTCCAAAAGCTATAATTGTCTGACCTACTGTAATCAGAGAATAGATCAATCAATTTTGCGAGAACAAAATTTTTTACATATACGTAACTGTAACAGGCATATAACAACTATATCCAGACTTCAACAACCATTTCTTAATATGGAATCCAAAGACACACCACACTTAAGATATTTTACTTTTATATACGGGACAATTCAAACAAATATTTCATGGAGGAGAGATGTATTTCACTGTTAATACAGATATCCAAAAAAATTTTTTTAAAAAGTGCCGGAAAAATCCCAGAAAAGTCATGAAAATTCAGATTTTTTCAGCTTTTCACATGAAAACTGCAACTTTTTCAAATTGTCAATGGTGAAAAAAATTTGCTTAAAACCACTGAAGACGGGGGTCTTCAGTGGTTTTAAGCAAATTTTTTTCACCATTGACCAGAAAACTATATCATTTTAGAATGTACACATTTTACCAAATCCAAAATGGGCAAACATGCCTTTTTGTAAGAGTTTTTAAAATCATTACAAAGCTTGCATTTTACATGTGCATCATATGTTCAACCTTTCTTAATGTACCAACATAGAACTTCCTAAATGTGTGTGTGCGTGAGTGTAATGTGATTGTGTGACACCTACTTTGCAAGGCAGGCAGTATGGAAATTTTAGTAGTCTTAAGAAAAGGTTAGGAAAAGATAAAGAAATAAAAGGATGAAAGAAAATAAAAGAACAGACGCATATTATGCACAACTAGTCTGGAATTAAATCAGAATTACCTTGCTAATGAAGTTACATCAGCCTCTCAGTGCAGTCTTTTTTTTCCAGTTTTGATGCCATCTGGTAAAAACTTTGAAGTGATTATTTCTCTAAAGCTTACACATTTATTACTGCAAAGCTAAGAGTGAAATATAAAGGACAAAAAAAAATAGCACCTTTTTCATAACTAAACCTGTGTTAACCAAGCAGATAAAAATCCAGCGACTAGAGTGAATGTCAATACATTTTTTTGTATGATAACAACAAATGTAATTTAATTGTAATGTTGAAATATGAAATATGAAAAATGAAATATGGCTAACAATTATTTCTTTTTTTATTAGTACTTTATATTATGGTTTAGTTTGTGTAAAAGTCATATGTCCATGGTTTCTTGGCCATTGCTTAAATAATTCTTTGTAAGCTTTTATGACATAAGCCTAAACAGAATATGCTATAATGTGCAAGCATCCAATTTTGAAGACAGCAAACCATTTCCACCGAAAGAAAGCCAATCCATAATGCATTTTTTGCCATAGATTTTAAGGCCAGGGCCTTCTGTGTTGCTGCTGTGACATTATTCTGCTGTACTTTAATTCAGTAAGGACTGAAAGTTATTAGGTTTTTTTTGTAAAGCCCAATGGGTTCACCTTGTCATAATAACTCTTTGGGTTTTAACATATACAGGTATGGGACCTGTTATCCAAAATGCTCGGGTCCTGGGGTTTTCTAGATAAGGGATCTTTCTGTAATTAAGTCCGCTAAAATAATTTAAATATTGAATAAACCCAATAGGAGTGTTTTGCCTCCAATAAGGATTAATTATCTCAGTTGGTACCAAGTACAAGGTTCTGTTTTATTATTGCTGAGAAAACTGAAATAATTTTCAAAAATTAAAATTATTTGCTTTTTTTAATGGAGTCTGTGGGAGATGGCTTTCCATAATTCTGAACTTTCTAGATAAAGGGTTTCCAGATAATGGGTCCCATACCTATAACTGATTTACATGTACAAGCTTGTAAAATCTTACATAATATTTACGTTTTTATTATTGTGTAGGTAACTACCTATCTTGCTTCCTACAGGAGTCCCAGTCTTCCCCTACAATAGGAGTGTAGTGATAAAATAAGTTTGCTTCAGACAGAGCAGGTAAATAATACTATGAATAATACAGTTTTTAAAGAACACAAAAATTATTTTTGGTGTTTTTTTACATTTACACTATACCCGCCTCAGATTAGATAAAGAGTTACCATTTACCTAGGACAGCTCCCATTGATTTCTACATGAGCTCAACATCTTTTAGATAGCATATTTTTACATTTGCATTTTTTTGTTGTGGTTTTGATGGATAATTAATGTCTAAAAATTATTTTTTTATATGAAAAAAAAAGGAATTGTGGAAAAAAATATGAACATTAAAAACGGCCCCCCTAGTGCCATTGTCCATGTGTTCAAACTTATGGTGGCTTCTGATAAACTACATTGTTTTATATACATGCATAATAATCCTATTTAGTTGGAACTTTGTGTACTATCTACTTTTTGTATTATCTCTTAGTACTTTCTGACTTGATTTGTCAAATATAAATAATCAGAACCATGGCTCGTTTGCTTATAAAATTTAAAAAAAGATAACTGTATTCCTGGTAAATCAAAGGAGCATTTTGGGAAGCGTGAAGAAGGTGACATTAGGTCTGAGAGTAGTATATTTTTTGTTATGCAAATTGATAAACATGTTGTCTTATACAGTAGATGAAAGTCATGTAAGAGTCACAAAAAAAGTTCAACCACAGAATGCTTTTAGTAAAAATTAAATTATTAAAAGGTTCATTATACAGTGCAGTTTTCCTTGTGCAGTGAATTAGGCTGGGGGAATAACGTGTTTATATAGTTCTATGGCATGTCTTTGTGCCATTTATGAACATAAAATAGGGGGTTGCACTTGCTGAAGTTGTGGCTGAGTACCAGTTATGATAGCCTCAGTTTCATGGGCTTTCGTGTCTAATAACTTGTATTAAAAGAATAAGAGACCATTCAAAAGCATCATTAACTTCTTTTAAAAGCTATAGGAAAAATATAGAGATCAGAGATTTTTTTTCGCCAGGCATGGATTCACAGCAAAATTACCTGTTTCATCACCGAAAAATTTAGCTGTGAAAATTTTTACTGTGAGAACATTAGAACATTAGAACTGCTTTCAGGTAACCTATTGTTTCTCCGACTCCCATGTAACTGGAGGAGTCGTAATCCAGACTTGGATTAATTACTATTGAGTGCTATTCTGATATTTACTGGGAGCTGCTATCTTGCTACCTTCCCATTGTTCTGCTGATTGGCTGCTGGGAGGGGGGTGATATCACTCAGCAGTAAAGTGTGACTGAAGTTGATCAGGGTACAGGTCACATGGTTGTGGCACACTGGGAAATTAAAAATATGGCTATCCCCATGTGAAATTTCAAAAGTAAATATAAAAAAAATGTTTTTGAAAACATAATTTGTGTTTTAAAAAAAAAACGTTTTCCCATGACAATATTTCTTTAACACTATATGGGCCCGATTCACTAAAGTGCGATAAAACGTGCGCTATTTTTAGTGTGCGCTAAAAATTTTACCGCGTCTTAATTTTGGCGACTTTTCGCACGATTCACTGTAAGCATACTCGCGCAATTTTACGTGCGGTATTTGATGCGATAGCTTTGTCACGATAAATAGCGTGCGCGGTATTTTCCGCATGCACGCTATTTATCGCATGCTCTAATTGTCGCGACATTACGCACGCGACAATCGGCAGCATAAAAATATCTACATTTTGCCCTGGGAGAGCACAGAGTGCTAGAGAGGTGCTGTATAAAAGTTTATTTGCAAAAAAAACCCCAAAAAACCAATAAAAATATAAGTAAGAAAAAAAAAGAAGTGTTAGAGATAATATAATGGGGGGGGGGGCATTTAAGAATATTTAGCCAAATACTTAGGGGTCCGTTTGCTAAAGTGGCTTAAATTAAGTGGGAGATTTTAGACACAGAATAAATGGCAAATATGTTATGGGCACTTTATTAAACAGGGACAAATATAATATTGCAATTATTTTGGCAACAAAACATTTGATTGGCAGTTATCACACTCGCCAGAAAATACGCTACGTACTAATTAACGCAAGTTTTACTATTCAGCAAAATGGGCTAAAGACTAAATTGTTAGCAGAATATTTGCAAACATTTAACCCATATAGCATATTGATGCTGTTACTGAAAATGTAAGAGTGTAGGGGAAACTACATGAAAGTATAGAATACCATATCAATGAAGGATAAATAATGAGACTCAGTTCAAAAGTATAAAACTAAAAACTTTTATTTAATAGTATAAAATAAAAAAGGGGGGGGGGAACTTAGGGCTTGCTGCCCTTGAGCTCCTCCATGTCCCTCCTCAGTTTAGCAACTTCCCCCTGGAGCTGGGCCAGCTCGGCCTTCATATTGTCCAGGTCCTCCTGCATGGACCGACGTGATCTTCCCTCGTCAGCAGGAGAACCTGGTGGCTGGCAACCGGGGGGCTGGGAGGGGAACTCAAGGGCCGGGGAAACTGGGGACAAACTGGGGGAGGAGTAAAGGGGGGGGTGTCTGGGGCCTCCATGGCCTCCTCGCCCTCATCGGCCTCCTCTGCCTCTGGGGCCTCGGGGGCCTGGCTGGGTCCTGGGGCCTCTGGGGCTGGTGGTCGGGCCTCTGGGGCCGGTGGTCGGGCCTCTGGGGCCAATTGTCCGGCCTCGGGGGCCGGTGGATGGGCCTCGGGGGCCGCAGGTCGGGCCGCTGGGGCCGGAGGAGGTTGGGCCTTGGGGGCCGGTAGAGCCTGCTGGGCCGGTATAGCCTCGAGGGCCTGGAGTTGGGCCTGGGGAGGTGGCGCTAGCTGAAGTTCTGTGAAATAGTATTGCAAGATGTTATTTTGTGTAATATATTATATATATATATATACATTCATACACCATCATAAATAACGGGGCCCCTCACAACAACATTTTTTGGGCCCCCCTCCTCCCACGCCCCCAATAGCCCCTCCCCCTGTGAACCCTCACATCAATCCAAAGGACACACAGACATTGTTAGCCAGGGCCCCCTTAAACATTCGTGGCCCTTCCCCAAATGACTCACACTATGGGCCGCTCCCTGCTGCTTCCCCCCTGCTTTAAACTTATTTATGCATATGTATTTGAAAATAGATGTGTATATATATATATATATATACAATACGAAGTGCTGGGAAGCTGCACACCATAAGGAACAATAATACCTGGGTGCCTGTGGCAAAACAAAATTTAGACAGGCATGGGGTGACAGCACACACAGGATTTTCACAAGGAGTCACAAAGATGTGAAATAATATTCAGAGGTTTATTGTGACCAACGTTTCAGTTCCTCACTGGCATTGTGGTTGAACGTGATGGACGTATGTCTTTTTCCAACCCAACTTACTATGTTACTATGTTACTTTCATCATCCCTGACATTTCTTACATTTGTACCTTTAGTTCAAATTACTTGCTAAATCTTTTACTGAACGTATACTGTAACAGCATAATAAAGTATGCAATTTCAGCGACCAGTTCTGGACTCCTGTGCTTCAGGTCGGACCACAGACGCTGGAGCTGGCGGGGGTCCACATCAAGGGCAAATCCGGCGAGCAAACCCTCTCTTAGCTCGCCCAGGATTGCTCTCTTCCTCTCGTGGACCCCTAAGTCCCCCAGCGGCGGGTCATCATATCCTGAGCGCAGGAGCATGCTGATAATGTAGCGCCTCTCCCCTGGTAGCAAGTCAGAAACCCCAGGCATGGTCCTCTCAGTTTGGTGGCTGCAGGCTCAATGACAGTGAGCCTGCATTTTGACACAAAATGGCCCCAAGTCGCACATGTCATGAGATTACAAAATCGGCACAAAATGTCCGCAAGTCGCGAGATTACAAAATGGCGACCAAAATATACATAGTAATGTATTTTGCGCGACAAAATATTCACCGCTATAGTACTGTATATTTTGGCGACAACATATTCACCGCTATAGTACTGTATATTAGTAGCGAAATTCCATACATGCCAAGACTTTAGTAAAATTGAGTAAAAAGACACATACTTGAATAAATAACACTGTAAGTCCATATTTTATTGCAAAAAACTCATTTACTGTACTCTTCTATAATTTTTCGCCTGCTTGTAGTAGGAGTTAATTTTCGCATAGCCGAATGCGATATTTAGTGCGCCAAAGTTATAGTGAATCATGCGATCGGATTCTTTTCAGTGCAGAAATTAACGCATGCGCTAAAACTAGCGCAAAAAATACCGCATGCGAAAATGCTGACTTATCGCACGCGATGATACTATGGTAAATCGCGCGCTAATTATTGCGACTTATTTAACGCAAAAAAGCGTGCGATAATTTTTATCGCCCTTTAGTGAATCAGGCCCTATGTGCGTAAAACTAAGGATGCAATAAAACTATTTAAAAAAGAAAAAAAACCTCTAAATTTAAAAAAAATGTGAATGTTCTACACACAAATGCAGCAATACTTCCAAGAATATAATTAAGAAGGTGGAAAATAAGTCCATACAGTATGTTACTATAAGAGAAATCCTGGCAAAATAAAAAAGAATACAGTTGGACAGCACTGTTCTACACAAATGCAGCAATACTTCCAAGAATATAATTAAGAAGGTGGAAAATAAGTCCATACAGTATGTTACTATAAGAGAAATCCTGGCAAAATAAAAAAGAATACAGTTAAGTTCTCCCCTTTCTCTTATTTCTACTAACAACAGCAGCAGAAAAATGTGATTTAAAATAATTTTTGTCAAAAGCTTCCAAAAAAATGAATCAATGTTCGCCAAACCATCTGTCATAGAATTTGGAAAGCAAGGGCAATAACAACATATTGGTATAAAGATATGTTGTAGAACATTTCAACGCAACACAGCTATAATATCAAACTAATTATCTGGACCTTAGGGAGCAAGATGGTTATATACTGCCAGGTGATTTCTATCAATGACTAGACTCATTTAGCGTGATTTTTTAATAGTATGTTCCTTTAATAGCTGTCTCAAATGAATAATTATTTTAGTTCTGTGGAAAAAAACATGCTTTGGAATAAAGATCACAGGTCTATTATGGTTCTGTAATTGATTAAAATGTGTAGGTGTTTGGATTGTGCCCTTCGTAATTAATTTATTATGTCCCTTATAAGGGAATAAAGCATGATTCTGACAATGTTGTGCTGGTTTAAATAAATATAATAAAAATAGGTTTTTACAGTGATCTTGATTGCTGTTGTATAAGTTGGAACTGCTTGAATGTGGCATGAAATTCCAGGGTTCCCACTGCTGGCTGGTGTCAATAATCATAGTAGATTTATCCTTAAACATCTAACAAAAATGTTGTTTAGATGCTGAGCACCAGAAATGACATTGTCCAACTCCATGCAAATGTAAACCAATGAGGGCCATAAGATTCATATCTTGAAGAGATAAACAGAAGAGGATCACTAATCAGCATTCATGCATTTTTTTCATAGGGACACTTTTCCGTGTAATATACATAGTGGAACAGGAGCTTGTAAGGAAGCAAGTGAGGCTAGTAGAGGGGGTCTGAGATTTCTTCTGTAACCCTTTTTTTCAGTAGCCTGTTTGATCATTTGACCTGTCCTATTATATTTGTTGCATTATCCAAATCTGCACCTCGCCTGTGCTTAGTGTTGATCTATATAGTAAGTTATCTGACACCACAATAAAAAGTTCCAAAAACTCCAAAAAGGCACTGATAAAAACTGGTGCTGGTACCTGTAACCTGATTTGCTGAAAAGAACATCAGAAAATGTTACAGGTATGCCATCTTGCCATCCTCTCCTTTATTCTATTTTGTATATTGCTGGTTGTTTATACACTTTCAGGTAATGTGTTTCAGTACGTGTTTTAAACAAATGATTATTTTGGGATTTGATAAGTTGCTTTTTCCTCAAAAAATGTATATGATATTAATTTATGGGTATTGGCTGAGCTATTGCAGTGTTATACAGTACATGAGAATTCTCATCTTTACCAGGCAACAACTGTATACAGGATATGAATCCTTGAAATAATTTTGAATGTTGAGCACAAAAACCATGAAGATACTGTTCAAAGGGACCTTAGCATTAGTAAAACCCATGTCTCCGGCCGTCACTACAGCTCTTTACTTGTTGTTTTTTTTATAATTAGACAAACAAGCATCATGACCACCTTAGGAAAAAAAATTAAATGTATGACTGCCATATTTTTTTTAAAACAGACAGTTTAAGGAGTTGAGAAGCAAAACTGAGCCCATCAAAAAAGGCAATTGGCGCATCAATATTCTGGAAGGTTTATAGACTACAGTACTGTACATCAAAAACATGACAGTATTTTTCTTTAGAGAACTGGCTTTTTAGTGATAAGGCATTCCATTCATTCGATCTTTCACACATGATGTATAGTCTCACTGTCCATTTAAGATAAACAGTTTTCTGTGAAGGGAAAAAAACCACTTATTTTCAATGTCCTTGTTGCAAGATTGATTGGTGCAAGCTGGTGGGCAATTATAGCTGTGTTCTTGATATGTTTTAAATACATTTATAGGTTTTCATTCAGTGTAAAAAGAGAGAAATGTTGAGTACCATTCTGTTTTGGTGAATTGCCCAAACTAGGTGCTACAGACTGGTTCTGAATGGCTTTCTTCCATTCATAATGTTAAACACTTTGTCATACAATATTTTTAGTATTGCAGTATTTTAATTACAGAATACATTAAAAAAACTTTTGTAAAATACACCAACTACCTTACAATAATCAGTAACATTAATATATATATATATATATGTTCCAAATAAGGTTGGAGCCTGCAACCCACTTCCCATTTGCCATTGGTGAATTTTTTTGCGAAACTGCTCATGTAAAAAAAGTTGAGCCAATCAAAAAAGTTGCATGGTAGCCACATTTTGCACAGATTCACTCACCACTACTGATTTGATATTCAAGTGTGACCCATCAGGTCTGCACAGCTCTACATATGCCTATGTGGTTTAGCGTTTGTTCCTTATTTGTAGTTTCTCGGTTTATTTGAGGACGTTAAAGATTTGTTAAAATTATGGTTCTTTGTTTTGGTGGTCCTTGCCCCGGTATTGGCTCCTTTCTCCTGATTTGTAGCCTTATATCTTTTTATGTCCTTAATTAATAGCACTGTTCCTATTTCTGTCTGACAACCTAGTGATGAGCAAATTTCCGTATTTCGCCACTGACAAATTGTTTTGTGAAACTTCTGCGAAAATTCGGCGCAGAACAAATCGTTGCACATCGACAAAAAGTCGGTCAAAATAAGTGTGGTCTTCTAATGCACACACGATGACATAATAGAATATTATTAGTAGCTGACATAGGATTGCAGTGTGATAACCAGAAAAATTCAACAAGTGGACTCTACATGACAAAATCTGTATTCCAACGCAGCCTACTGAACTATATATCATAGCTAACGGGAAGGAGACAGCATCCAACTGGGACATATAGCCACCACCCAAGCTACCAATAATAGAGCAGGTCCCATACGAAGAAAATGTCATACATGTTTTCTTTCTGACTCTTTCTTATTTTGCTGTATAAAATAGAAAAGATGTATATGTTCATAAATAAAGAATATACAAAAAAAAAAAATTAATGTGGTCGAGTCAAAATGGACACGGTTGCAGCAAAAAACGTGAGCGACAAATGTGTTTAGCTGATTTTTCAGTTTCACAAATTTTCCGGCGAAACAGGACAGATTCGCTCATCACTAGTGATACCCCTGTAACTGTCACTTACATAGAGAATCACAGATTTTTGGTCCTAATTATTTAACTTTATTGAGCTTAATTTTAATCATTGTTTCCATTGCTTCTACCTAAGTTTTCCCAGTTTTAAATAGGACCAATAATTATTCCTACAGTTAGTGCAAATACTCACAATGACAAATATATCTATATAATTTTAAACTGTTAATATATATATATAAAATGTTGTGAGAAATATGGGAATTAAAATATCATAATGAGTAGGAGTCAGAGTCAACCAAGGGGTAATGAAATTAATTTGTTGAATAGGTTGTAGAGAGTGGAGAAGTGATAATTTTTGTACTGTGATATCTGTGTTCAATGTTACAATGTTAAAGATTTTAAGTGATATTAAGGACTTGAATTTATAAGATCTTGGAACTGTATCATCAAATCCTTCAAAAGTGAATAATATACTGTATATCCCCTTCTATATTAAAGCCTAGTGTTAGACCCTAACATTGGTGTCATTTTGGATCACTATTAACACTATGGAGCACATTCATCAAAGTACGAGTTCAATTCCCAAAATGGGAATAATTCGGATTAGATACAATAATTTCTGATGATCGCAAATATCACGAAAATGCTTCCGAAAAAATCTGTCTGAAAGTCACAAAATTTTCGTATCAAATGATCGTAAATTGCGGGAAAACCTTTCCGACTTTGATCCTTCTGTGCATGATTTTGGAGGCCTCCCATAGGACTCAATGGCACTCTGCAGCTCCAACCTGGCCCAAGGAAAGTCTCCCATAGGACTCAATGGCACTTTGCAGCTTCAACCTGGCCCAAGGAAAGTCTCCCATAGGGCTCAATGGCACTCTGCAGCTCCAACCCGGCCCAAGGAAAGTCTCCCATAGGGCTCAATGGCACTCTGCAGCTCCAACCTGGCCCAAGGAAAGTCTCCCATAGGGCTCAATGGCACTCTGCAGCTCTAACCTGGCAAAAGGTAAGTCACGATAACAAAGCTTGAATGAATCCAAAACTTTCGTACTCGGCGCAACAATACGATTTTGACGCACAAATTTTGTCGCAAAGTACTGAAAAGTCACACAAATGTATGAAAAAGTCCTGCAAAGTACGAAAAAAAAATACGCACAGTACGACCAAACACAAATTTTTTTCGTAACTGTCGTATTTTGATAAATGTGCCCTATTTATAAACCCGCATATTTCATTTGAATGTAGTGTCTATTGTCACCTATGCTAGAGTGCCTATCAATTATGATTGTTAAATAAGGTGCAATGTGCAGCTCTATGGGCACAGGGAAACTTTGTGGTTTACACATTTCTGGCACCATGCATTCTGTATCTTTATGCTTTCTGAGCATTCTTACTCAATATTCTTACTTATGAGTAATGATTTAAGGAAGGATTGCTATACTTTAATTTTTATTTTGGTTTATTCCTCCAAATTTCTATGCAAACATTATTGGGTCAGTTTAGTATATATATTAGTAGCAGCTTTCTTTGTTGCCTCTTGTATAAAATGATTCCTGTGTTCCCCAGTTAAGTGGGCTATATGTGTACCGTCTAGCTTGCTTTTCACCTGAACGTGATTGCTGGGGGGGGGGGGGGGGTGTCATGAGGTACTGTGGAGCTCGTGTGTGCCCAATAATGCTAAACTCAGCATCATGCTCTCTATTATCTAAAATAAGAGCAACCTGCACTGACCATTATGATGGGACTTCAATTGCTTTGTACAAGGATCAAAATTATGCACCCTGTATACAGTATTAATATTTGATGCATTTTTGTATAAAATAAAGAACCAGTAACTGTAAAAGAAGACTAGCATTTGAACATTTTCTTTATGTACTTTAGATGATCCCAAGAGAAACTAAATTCTAATATAATTGTATGCAGGATTGGTGGATATGGCAGAAAATCAAGTTGTTCAATACAGTAACATTTGGCAGTTGCAATGGACCAACTATCCATGCCATTAATTACAAAGAAGTGAAGCTATAAGACAATATCAGCCACTGAAGGTTAGAGGGTGGTTGATGTCTCCAATTTTCTACTGCATTACACATACCACAGATACCTGAAATAGCTTCTTGCAAAAAATATCCAATTTAGGCCAAAGACAATTAAGTTACTCAGTTATACCCTTCATGATGTAGCTAGTTCTTATGGGGAGCAAAACTACATCTGCAGAGAGGGGAAGGGTCCTCTCTGATTAATGTTCAATTTGTTCTTTGGATTGCTTTATTTTTCTTAAAATAAATAAATGCAACTAGAATAATATTTTTTCTTGGGAGTCTTACAAGGCACAATCCAATTTCTGATACAAACACAAACTAAATACAGGGCACCAAAGCATTCAAAAGTATCTTTTCATCAAGTACTTAATATATATTTTTTAATCTTCTATTTATATTATGTACTAAAATAAACCAACTACTATTTTTTACATTTCAAGAATATTCAGATAAAAATAATCCACAATATCAACCAAAGTTAAATATTACATGGCCTTGAAATTTTACCATGAACTTCATTCAGTGGTTCTTCTGGCCCATGTAATGGGCCATTTCTAATTTTTGTAATTATGTCATCTATACACTATATAACATTTTTTTCTGCGTTTTTAGCTCACCTAGGTATTTATTTTTCTTAAAGAGGACATGAACCCTGTTTTCCCTCTATCCTATGTTTTACATTGAGCATTACAATTTTGATTCAGCTGAATTATAATTTAGGTATGGGATGCCTTATGCGGAAACCCGTTATCCAGAAAGTTCCGAATTATGGAAAGGCCATTTCCCATAGACTCCATTATAAGCAAATAATTCTAATTTTTTAAAAATGATTTCCCTTTTCCCTGTAATAATAAAACAGAACCTTGTACTTGATCCCAACTAAGATACAATTAATCCTTATTGGAGGCAGAACAGTCCTATTGGGTTTATTCAATATTTAAATGATTTTTAGAAGACTTAAGTTATGGAGATCCAAATTATGGAAAGATCCCTTATCCGGAAAACCCCAGGTCCTGAGTATTTTGGATAATTTGCCCCATACCTGTACTGAAAAGGAAAGAATCAATTTTAAATCTGTTGTATCAATTCACACTAGAGGGGTCTTTGTCAACGCAAAAAATGCTTTATCAATGTGGCCAAGTCATTAAAATAGTTTCCTGACTGTCAGGAAATTGAAATGCTAGTAACTGGTGAAATCAGAACTGGTGGGAATCCATTAGGATTCCCTAGTTCCAATTTTCATAAATTTGTCCTTTTGTGTTTTACTGGATAAATCAGTTTAGAGACAAAGCTGTAGTGTGTCCGAATCCCAGAATGTAGCAGTACCACATATTATGTAGAATGTTTAACCTATTTATACTGAGCCACAGTCTGTGACAAAGTGAATAACATTAATAAATCCTTGAAGTCACCAGAAAAAACTCAGCAGGTAAAAGCTGGTGCGGTTTAATAGAGGTCAATGGGAATTGTCTTTTTTCCCTAGTTTATTAAAATATCTGATTTTTAGCCTCCTGTAGCATGAAGCAATGTGATTCTTGCCTGCATGGAACTTCTGAGACAAAAATTTTAGGAATAATAAATACATAATTATATCTGGCATTACAATGATAAAGAATAATAAAAAAAAAGTTCTGAGGAAAAATAATACATTTGAACAATTTAACAAATACTGTGTTTTTCAAAAATACATATACAAATAACATGGATATTTGGAACTCTAATAAGATACAGTATTTAGGTTTTCTAATAAATAAAAAATAATGCCTATGTTGAAGGTATTAAAAAGAGAAGATTTTGTTATAAATCATGGCAAACATATAACAAAACTATGATTATGCCCACAAATATTTAACTAAATTTGTGTAATAACAAAAGTATTCTCAATTGGAGAACCTAAAGTTCTTAGTATTTACTATAAAATTACGAGGTCAATATAGTGCATAATACCTTTGGTCTTGTTTTATAAGGAAACTTAAACACTATCCTTAGGAAAACTTCTGTGATATTATGGTTATTGCTGTGGCGCCCCAAGGACACAAATGAATCCACAGAGGAAAATAATTAAACTGCATAATAAAGAAAAGTTTCATGTTTGCAATGAAAAGTTATTTAAACAGCCAGTAAAGGAGGTACAAGTATAATCTTGTAATACAAAAGGTCACAGATGGAAAAGAAAGTGTGCTCTTATAGAGGAATGTAATAAAAGTTGTAAACCTATTTTTTTTAAAAAAATTACACAAAATGAGAAAGAATTGCTCTGTACATTTGTTCACAGTAAGACTATAATTTTTTGCAAAGTATAACTGAGCATACCAGGGCTGAAACTAATTATATAGGCTGAAGAGACATGTGCCTAGGGTGCAGTTGTGGGGGTATACCAAGAGAGGAATCGATTGTTGAGAAAGGAATAGAGAGCAGCACAGGGGAAGCGAGAAGTGAGGAACCTATACATGGCAGTGGCATCAGAGGAAAGGTGCAGGGAGTTTGGTTAAGGAGTACTTACCTTGAGTGCTAATGCCACTTGGCCCAACTCTGAAGCATAACACTTTCTTAAACACTATGAAGAAGATGGTATTTTCTCTTTCTTGCAGTAACTGCAGATACAAGGAGGGTAAGGTGCTAATTGCAAAAATGGTGCAAATATCTATGTTTTGGCTCACAATGCATCTTGCCCCTCTTTGTATCACAAATTGGCATGGCGCACAGAGGTTTGTTGTTGCACACTGTCAGGACCAGCTTATGCTAACCATTTTGATAACCATACATGTGAAAAGCCCATGAGTACCAATATGCCCAACCCATGCACACCCCTTAGTTATGCATCATTCATGCCATGAAAGTTAAAAGACCAATGGGCATGAGACGCTTCTAAAACCATGTACTATACTTACTACCAACTCAAAATGGGTTTTAAGTATAGGGCTTCCTTGCACAACTGACTGCTTGGTTTGTAAAAATTGCTATTTTAAGAATAAAAGACCGTCTCCTGGGATCAGAGTATTCACAGTGCACACAAACAAGCCAAGGCACACATACATACTAGGCCCCATCAGCCAGTTAACGGACAGAGTTCTGCCTTTTCCTTCCACACTACCTCCTGTTACAGTTGGAGCTGTGGTATTTCTGGTCATGTAATCTCTGAGGGAGCACACAGCCTATCACTAAATGGCGGATCAAGGGAAATGTTGCAAAAGGGCAATATTTACTGATAGATAGATATATATATATATATATATATATATTTTCCAGTTTGGCGAGATTCTTTAATAGGTCACTTAATATGATATAAACTATCTATTGGTTAAATATTCATTCTGGGGGGATAGTTTTCCTTTACATAATCCATTAAAGGAATAATAATGCTGAAAAGTTAAACTGTTGACATATTTCTTAATCAAGCACATACTAATATACTATATCTTGGAAACAAATGCCCTATTTTATATGAAAACATTTTTTTTTTTAATTTTTATAGTTCTTTTTTATAAAGCAACTGTACCTGAGCTTTGATGATGCAAATTGTGCTAAAGGTTTTCTAAGCCCAATCAGCATCATTTGCAGCATTTGGAAGAAGCACACTGTGACATAAGTACCATTAATGAATGGGGTTTTATACGTAACTGGGCCCACAACTTCCCACAACTTCAACCTGTGGTTGTAAATAACCACTTTTGATTGATCCAGAACACACATTAAATCCACAATTTTTTATTATTATTGCAGGTGGCACTACTTTATAGAGATTAGAGGTTACGGTAGGGTGGACATTTACTAACTTTCAATTTATTTTTCACTATTCATATATTTTGCCCCAAAATACAATTTTGTCATGGTAAAACATTTCATTTTTTTGCAACCAAGAAATCCAAAAGCAAGCCATCTAAAAGCTGTTGAGACCATGTAGAAGTTAATGGCAGGTGTCCTTTTTACACTGGAAGATCTTTCATTGCTTCATGGTTGTTTTTCAGGGACGGGGTGGGGGTTATACAAAAAAAAGTTGTGGTTTTCGTGCTGTTTCCACATTTTATTTCATGCTTTTTCAATTCTGATTTTTAATAAATGACTGGACATTCATGGTTTTAGAGGAAATGAGTTTAGTCATGGTTTCAAAAACCTCTGAAACCATGAAAATGAGAATGTTGTTGAATGGTCCTCCAAGGGTACCCATTGTTCATAAATAAAGTAGATTTTAGTAGTGGCAATTTGATCCATTTTATAATTTAGTATACGAATCCTGGAATGAAGGCATGAGATGAGGGTCAAGGTCCTTATATTAGGAAGTAAGTCTTCATAAAAACTACCTTTTTTGTGACCTCTATCTCTGTAAAAGTAGTCACTCCAAATGTATTTGCAGATGCAAGACAATTCTTCATTAAAAACGATCCCAAATATCAATCATCTACTCTAACATAGTGCATATACAGTGCTTTTTTCAAGTTTCAGAGTGCTAGCACTGTAAATTCTATATTACCGTGTTCAGGCTTTGTTAATGCAATGCAAAATTGCATGCTATTTGGCAACTCATTATCCAACTAGCCGAATTGTCTGGCATGTAGAGTGTTAATAGTAATTTCACAAGCATCATCTATTTATTAAGTTCCAGTAAGTTACTTAGCAGCATATAATAACATTACAACATAAAAAGAGGCCATTAACAAACAAGGTTCACAGGATAAAATAACAGGATTGAAGTATCTTTTGATGGCAACTTACATGTGCTAATTCACAGTGCTTAAATGCTGATACCCATAGAAACCAATCAGTAATTAGTTATGATCACTGTTCCACTTCCTAGAAAATTAAAACTGATAATTAATACTATGGAGAACTGCACTGATGCAATTTAGCTCCCATGTTAGTAAATTAGCCCCACAATCACTAATTTTGGTCTTAATGATATGCTTGGATAGCCCACATGTACCCTTTAGACAATTAGTGTTGTCATTTCCTTACAATCACAATGCTCTTTAGAATAATAGCTGAAAAGTTTTCATTTAGATGATTTATCTGCATACAATGCTTCACACCAAGATTCAGCTAGTGGATAACTAAACCACCATCAGCTTTTCAACTCTTTGTCTTTAAAAAGTGGAGTAGCTATTCATTTTATTGTTCATTATGGATTGAAGGACAAGAATTTTTCCTTACACCAAGCAAAACATGCATCATGAATACTGAGCTTGTCAATTATATGCTTTCTGCAGAATGCAGTCAAACCTTCTAACTAGAGAGAGATCTCTAACAAACAGAACATCAGAGATAAATATTCACCCCTGTAGACCCAGATACTGTCAGAAGTATTCTTCTGAAGCAGTGTATAATGCTGCAACTGTAGGAGTCCTTAGAGCTCTGTCCTCCTATGTTGTCAAAGATAAGGTCAGTCACAAATGGCACACTCGCCACAAAGGTTCATGAAAAGAACACTATCAACTCAACTTTGTTAACCATTGTCTTTGTATGGGTCCTTTACTTAACGGTTAGCAAAGTAGAAGCAGCACTTAGTTGCAAACCACAGTATACAGAGATTTATAATAATTGTTCTCAATGCAATTAAAAACTAAGAAAAAACTTACATATACTACAATACTACAATATTATATAGATCCGCTATGACAAGTAACATTGCTTGATTGCAAATAGGTATTGATTAAAAACCTGTTTTTTTGGTTGTTGTTTTTTTTACGCTGGCCTAGTCTTACTCTAGTTACTAAAAGCACTTCACTGAGGATTTTTCTAAACTCAGGTTACTTTATTAAAAACACCAGGAGCAATAGGAACTGGCATTTTCCAGTGGCTGAGAGTTCACAGTTACAGAAAACTTAGGCTTAAAAATTGTTCCTACACCAAACGTATTTACATGGAAACCCTCCATTTTCTTTAGGGTTAACTATAAGTACATATCTAGTATAAATAAATCTAAAGCATCTGGACTTATGTAATCATTGAAGATATTTCACTACTCATCCGAGCAGCTTCTGCCACTTGTGCCATCTGAAGAAGCTGCTCGGATGAGTAGTGAAACGTCTTTAATGATTACTTAAGTCCAGTTGCTTTAGATTTATACTAGATATACCATGACCTGGATGAATTAAATCATCCAAGCCATTCTTAATTGCATTAATAAAATATGCAATTACAACGCAAGAGCCTATCTCCACAGAAAATGACCCCATAGTCTTCCCTCATATTTTAATTCAAGCTTCAATAACATTTTTCAAGTTTTTGGTAAGTTTGTAAACTCCAAAATTTGAGGTATTGGAAGTTCAAGTTTTTTTATTCAAATGAGTTTTCCATGTTAATAAATAAAGAAGCATTCAAGTTTTTTTTTAAATGCAAGTTTATTTATATTCAAGAAAAACTCTTGAATTCACAAACTTGAAAATTGATAAATACACCCATAATTGTATAAACAGATGGAGTTACCATGTTACTCCAGTTATTTTCATAATGAAATGAATGCTGTGACATGAGGTTCAATGTTTGTGGTACAGTATGTAATATCAAAACAATGACTGCTTTATCTATATACCAACAGTGTTTTCTGTGTATATTGAATTGTAATGATTTTATTTTAAGTAATTTTGGCATTTTACTGCCAATATATTTTGCCACATTATTGCCACCTAGAACACTATATTCATTCTGCAGAAAGCTTTATCATACCTGAGTAAGAACCCTAGAAGCTCTGTTTGCTTAAGTCAGCAGCTGCAATTTTAGCTTGGTCTTCATAGCCTCCTACTGCAGCTTTAGCCGTTATAACTCAGATCACACATTCCTAAGGGAGGGGGGAGGGAGTTCTTAGCATTTTTGTGGGAGGGGGGAGCAGGAGATGGTCAAGAACCAGACTGAAGGATTTTTCTGACAGGAAGTCAGATACCCAAAGAACATGTTTACAAAAAAGGAGACAAGAAATCCTGTGCTTCTTTTGATGAGGAATCAGTGCAATGTTTCCGTGAGTGCTTATGGCTGTATTTACATAGACCTTTCTGATAAAGCTTACTTACTGTATATACTTGAGTATAAGCCGAGTTTTCCAGCACTCAAAATGTGCTAAAAAAGGAATCCTCGGCTTATACTCGAGGCAAGCTGGATTACTTGTTCTACCTGCACATCCCTCGGCAAAGCATAAACAAAGGTAGCGCTGCGCGCACACCCCCCCCCCCACGCGCGGCACACGGCAGGTTGCGCTGTTCGCCGAGAAAGTAAGTCTTAAATAAGTCAGTCTTAGGGGGTACCTGCACATCCATTGGCAAGCCCGAACAAAGGTGACACTCCAACCCTTCCCCCCTGCAGCACCCGAGCGCACACAGAGGGTCGCGCTGCGCGCCGAGAAAGTAAGTCTGTTTTAGGGGGTACCTGCACATCCATCGGCAAGCACGAACAAAGGTCACGCTGCACGCACGCACGGGGGGCACGCACGGGGGTCGCGCTGTGCGCCAAGCAGGACCGAAGGTCTGGGCGCGCACCCCCCCAGCGTCACCTTTGTCCGTGCTTGCCGATGGATGTGCAGGTACCCCATAAGACTGACTTATTTAAGACTTACTTTCTCGGCGCACAGCGCGACCCGCCGTGTGCGCTCGGGTGCTGCAGCGCGACCTTTGTTCATGCTTGCCTAGAACTGCTTCTGGAGATAAATTATAGGCCTGATGCATCTGGACCCCACCTTTCTACTTGTGAGCTTCAGTTAGGAAGCCATTTACATTTTAGGGAGCTAAACACAGTTGTGACCATCTGCACACTAAATGAAATCACATATAAACCATCGAACAAAAATATTTTTCAGTAGTGGATGTAAGTACAGGCTTTTGACAACTAAAACTAGAACTGTGAATAGACTGTCAAATGGAGGGGCATACTGGGCCATTGCAAGCTGATTGCATGTTGGGCCTGTAGCTCAGAGAGCCAAATAATTGTAGTGAAATGGCAGGGAAGGCAAGTCAAATTGCAGTCTGTATAGAAAGATGTATTAGAAAAATAAGGATGACAGATTATTCCTGATTTATACCTTCCTAGTGAGTTTATTCAGTTTGGTGCAAGTTTTGTGTGTAGACTGAGCACACTAAGGTTAACCCAAGTAAGAGATACTCTTGCTACTATATCCTTCTGAGGGGAACTGTAGCTGGCTATAGCTCTACAACAACTTGCTGCAGCCGCAGAGAATCAGAACAATGTGTGCAAATAACAGAGCAACAATCTGCAGCTACAGTAGCATATGCATTCTGCAGCATTATTACTCCAGCGGGTATGGCATAACATACAGTTATGGCAACATATCCTAACAGGGCAAAACTGTGCAGGACTATCATTACCTAGACACTACAAAAATTAAATGAGATATTAACCTGTACAACCTTGCATGTGGTTATCTTATGTTGGATGCGCCTCATTTTCCAGCCCACACCTTGTGTTTATTAATATGGTAGTCATGTAAGCACTTGTGAGTGTCCTTTTATTAAATAATTTGATTATTGAAACTTAGCAGTAGCGGCTGCATTTCCCACCCTAGGCTTATACTTGAGTCAATACGTTTTTCCAGTTTTCTTAGGTAAAATTAGGTACCTCGGCTTATATTCGGATCGGCTTATACTCGAGTATATACGGTAGTTTTTACATTTCCTTCGACTTTAATTTTTAATGAAAAAGGCAATTCTGTCAGCAAATATGAAACAAATGAGATATATTTTTGTCTTTGGCTGATAGATGCCCTTCTTCTAACATTTTCAGAGATATAATTAAATTAATTAAATATAATTAATATTCTTATTAAGGTTTAAACTAATGTCCCTCATGTTGATTGTCCCTCAAGCATATGAGTTTATGCTTTATTACAATTTTTATGCTCTCTACATGGTATAATTATGATCACTTACATTGTACATCTTTTTTTGGCCTGAAACTGGCATTTTGTTATTAGTATAATTTTGCCTCAAGCTTTTTAGGATATTGCCATTTTTTTGCTCTTTGTGTTTCTATGGGGAGAAGTTTGGTCAGGTTGTAGTTTCACTTGCTGTGTTGGTATGATTTATTTACAGTTTACTTTTTTCCCCCAGTAACTTTTAAATCATAAACAGCGCCTTTAAAAACAAATGCATTTTTTACTTTTAAGCCTGTTTTTGTTTTCATTTACTTTCCTGGTTTAATGAAAATGCAGTTGTATTATATAGTTAGAAAAATAATCAGGCCAGCCATACCGCAAAGGTTGTTCAAACTGGGTTTCTTCATTTTGCCTGCACGCTTTTTAATTTTCTCTTGTTAGTTCTTCATTTTTTGAAAGTATTTTCTCAGCCAATTTCCCCTGCAGTGTCTGAATATTTTTTGCCTCCCACATGGGCACCGTGAATGACAAGTTCAGTAGCCATGAAACCAGTAAAAAGACTCTTGACTTTTTAAACTAAATGACTAACATAAGAGTAAGGGTCCTTATTTTTTCTGCAGCTATTGCATATACTGGAACCTATGTAACTATAGTAATTGCATAAATTATAACTACTATTCTTTGTAGTTCATCATTTTTTATTTATTATTTAAAACTCTTTTATTATGGCAAAATATAATACCCCAGGAATCCCCCTCCACATTCCCCATTATAAAGTTACACATTATGCCTTTTAACAGTATCTTCCTTATTGGAATTAGACGTCATGTCTTAACATCCCCTTATTCAAAACATCCCTCTCCTTTTCTTCCTTTTAACTATATACCATGGAATCTATCTTTGAAAAAATAGAAATGCCCTATGCCAACCTACTATATCAGCCGTAAGGAACTTGGATCCATCCATCTCAGATTCTGCCACCTCTGCAGTGGATCCACATTCAATCATACTACATGTATGGGATCCCATATCCAGAAACCCATTATCCAGAAAGTTCCAAATTACGGGAAGGCCATCTTCCATAGACTCCATTATAAGCAAATAATTCTAATTTTTTAAAATTATTTCCTTTTCCTCTGTAATACTAAAACAGTGCGTTGTACTTGATTCTAACTAAGATATAACTAATACTTATTGGAGGTAAAACAATCCTATTGGGTTAATTCAGTGTTTAAATTATTTTTTGCAGACTTAAGTTATGGCGATCCAAATTATTGAAAGATCCCTTATCCGGGAAACCCCAGGTCCTGAGCATTCTGGGTAACAGGCCCCATACCTGTACTGGGGAGTGGGGGGAACTTATAATGCTAATGCCATGCTTTTCATGGATCCCCCTGCAGACCCACTATACAATAAGCCCCTATTTAACATAGTCCTACTTAATGCTTCATTAAGGTTTAACAAAAGTTATATAGTGAATGAGTGAATGATGCACCCCCTGTTGTAAAGTATAAGGATATTATAAGTCACCGAGGAGTTCCATTTATTTAGGGTATAAAACTCTGAGGTGACTTCTAATATCAACATCATTTTACAACGGGGGGTGCATTAGTTATTATAATACACAAGGTTCAGTGACTCATGTGGCAGAAATTACTAAACAATATTTTAACTTATTACATCAATAAGAAGTGTCTATAAGGATATAATTTACAGGATATTCATGGCTCTTACATATATTTACTCTCAGCCTCATATCTTCCAGAGAGTCAGTCATCAACACGGGTTCCCTCTCCCTGAGTTTATGAACAGATGGAGCACTAGTGTTCTTAAATAATTTCAATGGCTTATCAGACAATTTGAAGTTATTCACAAAATGATACATTTTGAAAAATGAAATTAGCCATTCAGTGATAATAATAACATATAAAATAATGATGTCCTTTATGAACAGATTACATTATGGGTAAGATGACTAGAGTCAAAGATTAGGAGTGCTTTGATTAATCCTAAAATAAGGTGCTTTCACAGTGATGTGATAACTACAACACAATATTGAAAAGCAGGTTTCATTTTCACTCATTTACTTTAGATCCAGGCTAAAGAATAAAGACATGTGTAGGCCAATAAAAGTAAATTAAAATGAGTTATAGAAGGTCAACTAATACAGAGCAGATGGGGCTTAAAATGTTAAGTAGCAATGGTAAAATATAGAACTGAAAGCTTAAAAGAAATTAACAATGTTGGATTACTAAGATATTAGGATTTAAATATAAGGAAAAGGAACAGATGGCTGACAGCAAAAATATGAATGATCCATATTTAGCTGAAATCTTTTGAACACGCTGATACATTTGAATCATTCCAGTGATTACCTCCCTTATAGTGTGCAAATGCATTATAGCGGAAGGAAATGATGTATGTATGTGCATGTATAGTCTAATAATTTTTTACCCCCCTTTATAATTTATATCTGTTTTAGTGGAATAGAAATCATCCACGCTATTACAACAAAACTGCAATCAATTACACTAGAGATGATGAACATGTATTCTTGATGCAGTTACCTATCATCCTTTTTTTCAGTGAAGATTTACAGCTTGCACCACTTAATTAGTGGTAAATGGAGCTGTAGATTGAATTTTGGCCAGTTTATACATTCAAGATTGGGGGATTCAGTAACATCAGATCAGATTTTTCCACAAATGTCATTTACTAAAAAAAATACGAATTAAAAAAGCACTAACAAAAAAAAGTAGTGAGAAAGAGCTTCTAAAACCACAAAGCAAAAAAAGATTTTGCAATTCCAAAGGGGACATCTGCCATTGACTTCTATATGATCTTGACAAGTTTTAGCTGCAGTATTTTTGCATTCGGTTTTGTTGCACAATACAATTTTTTCAACTACAAAATTGGGTACTTGGTGGCAAAAAAAATCGAGCATAAATAAATGTCCCAGTCAGTAACCCAAAACCAAGAACAATTGCCAAGGTCCCTGTCACAGCTCACACCTCTGCCTATAACAGCCACCTTTGGCTTCGGGTGGAGCCCTCCGCTATTCGGGTGCCGCCAGGTCTTAAAAGGATCAGGGCAAAGGTTCTGAGCAAGCATAGGAATTAGATAGTTTGAAAAGGACTGAAGGAGATTACTAGAATCAGAGTCAGGTAGGCCAGGTCAAAACCAGAACAGTAGAGTGGTACAGAATCAGTATCCAAAAGAGAAGTCAAACAGGCAAGGGGTCAGTCCAAGCGAAGTTCACTCAAAGACAGGATACAGGCAAGGATCGGAACCAAACACACAGAATCACAGCACACCCAGGAACTTTTCTAGAAATACCTATAACGGGCAATGACTGAGTGCAGAGCAGCGGGTATATAGGCAGGTAGCACCTGTGAACAGGTTAACAACAGGTGAAACTAACCCTGCCTACATAAATATACAGGGGTAACATAGCAGGGAACCAGGACCTTAGCTGTCTGCTCACATAGGGGCACATTTACTAATCCACGAATGTCCGAAAGCGTCCGAATGCGTTTTTTTCGTAATGATCTGTATTTTTGCAATTTTTTTCATCGCCATTGCAATTTTTCGTATTTGGTGCGACTTTTTCATCGACGTTACGACTTTATTGTATATTTTCTGCGACTTTTTCGCCGCTGCCGCGAAAAATTCGGATTGGTTTTTCTGCCTTTTACAATTGCTCAATACGAAAAAATTGCGGCGGCGATGAAAAAATCACGCACAATTCGATAAAGTTGTGACGACAACAAAAAAGTTGCGCAAAATACGAAACAAAAAATCGCAAAATTTTTGTTTCCAATCCGATTTTTTCCCATTCAGGATTCGGATTCGTAAATGTGCCCCACAGAGTAGTGGTAAAAGATACCTGCAGGTCACTGGTTCAATTCCAGGCAGAATTTTACAGTCCCCCTAAATATACAGGTAATTTTAAGCAATGTCAAGCACCACAAATCTTATCAGCTCACAAGAATGAAACAATTATTTAGATGAAGTAACATTTTAATCCTTTAAATTCAAGTACCAGTACCAATACTCTGAATATGTTTAACAATGAAACTTGAAACAAAATTTTGAACTATTGTTTTACAGTTGCACAAATGCAGGGCACACACATTAGCCAGTTATTGCTTAATTCATTTATGGAATATTTTTGTCATCACTCAGTCCTAATTTTGTCATTGGTCATTACCAAAGAACTATGAGCAAACATTAATTTGCGACATGCCTTATTGTAAATATTGTGTCCCTGTCAGAGCAGAGGCAATGATACTGGAGGGTGGCAATCGGCAGCAGAAGCAGTTAGGACATTGTTCTGGGCTTAGAGGGCATCCTATATTCCTCTGCTCCTCACTACAACCCTTCACTGGTCTCTCTGCACGTTCCTGGTTGTCTCCTCCGCTCCTCTCAGAGCCTCCGTCTTTTTACACCATCCACACCCACTGCGCTCTCTCGGCTTAAACCTTTCTATCTTGCTGCTCCTTACCTCTGGAACTCTATCCCTGAATCTCTCCGTAGGGAACACTCACCCACTCTCTTTAAGATAAAACTCAGACTGTACCTTCTGGAGCACTAAAACATTATTTTGCCTAGTCCTGCGCTTAAGGGCAAATGCCCATACCTGGTGCACTCTTACCTTCCAGTTTGTGCCTGTATGTTACCCAACCACTTAGATTGTAAGCTCTATGGGGCAGGGACCTCCTTCCTACTGTGTCTCATACCACATGGCACATATTCCCTGTGTATTTATACTTATTTATTGTATTTATTTATTTATTATAACACTTGTCCTCCCTGTGTGTAATTCTGTATATTGTAAGATTGTACAGCGCTGCGTACCCTTGTGGTGCTTTATAAATAAATTTATACATACATACTATATAGGATGCTTATGATTATATAGACTTCCTTTAATGACAGTTATCCACTGGGGTGCCAGCTGCCAAATACAATGATCAAAATTAGAATGTGATTTTCTTTTAATTCTAATGAACCAAACTGAATTGTTTGCTTATTTATAGTGATGAGTGACATTTTTTTGCCAGGCACATATCTGACCAAAATTCTTAATTTCGCAAAATTTTGCTGAGCCAAAAATGCTGTGCACACAAAAAAAAAAACACCCATTGAACTCATTGCATGTAAAAATGCAAAGTAAAACTCCTATTAACTTCAAGGTGTTTTGCATTAAAAAACACACCCATTGACAATTCACAAATGTTTTGGGACAGATTTACTCATCACTAGTTATTTATCAAAATGAGCGATTTTGTTCAAAGAAAGAAGCAAACCTGCTGCGACTATTGACATGGTGGGAACCCTGTAATTACCACCACCTTAAGGTTAATGGCAGATCCTGGGTTCCTCTGTATCAACAGGCTCATTTCTAGCAGCATGGCTGCTTATAGACATTATTGGAATAACTACAACTTGAACAAGTTCCTGAATTTCATTCCAGAACCTACAATTACTCCTCAAGGGCATTGTCACCTAAACTAAAATGGAGAAAAAATGTTGATATTTGCAGCGTGAATCCCATTTGTATGATTTCTAAATAAAAGCAAATGATGTAATTGGATACTGTTCGGTGGATTGTGTCCCAGAAAATACACTGCATGAACCTGCTGGTTTTCATTTAGCAAAGCGATCAGAAGCAAATCTGTGTGTTAAAAACTGTTTGATTGGCTCTAATATCAGAATAAATTCTTCAGTGTTCTGTTCTGAATAGCACAGCTGCTCGCTACATGATCATTATAATCATTGTTATTAGAGTTTGGAAATGGCATTCATATCTAATTAGCTCTAGTATACCACCACATAACATACCTTAACTAAACTCAGAGAGACACAAAATAGTGAAAATTATATGGAATTGCCCGTTCTGATCAATTTAGAAGTTGAATTGCTAATATTAAAAGTCCCTTGGGGTCAATTCAATTTTAGAAAACACTGAAAGCAACATTTTTTTAAATACTTTATTTAAAGGTGAAATAAAAACATTTTACAAGCACAGGATCTCTGCACTCGCTCTCCGCTCCTAATGTGCATGAACCAGACTCCCCAAAATGCCTATGCCCAGCACCCTCAATACCTGACCCTTAAAAGGCAAAACTGCACACCAGGACTGATTACCACCATGTTTGGCACCTTTATTTTCAGCCCATGGTATGCTCATCAAGACTGTTCCATTCTATAGTACCAAAGATCTAGTCAGCAGTACATTGTTGCAAAGGAATAACATATACTTATACAGTTCATTTGCCTGCAACCTGAATGGTTTACCTGCCATTTCTGGGTATAAGCCCACATACCTATCTGTCCAATGAAAATCTAGCATTCGGTAGTACTGGAAAACCGAAGGTTTGAAAGAGGCATTGGAGTTCTCTTATATCTATTATTTTAATCATATAGCATCAGTTACTTGGTTTCATTTGTTAGAGCTCAGCACAATTGTTGCAAAAAAAATAAAAAATACTTTAGTAACAACACCAAAAATGAAAGTGTTCAGTAAATATAATGAACTTTTACCCTGCAGTGGTAAAACTGGTGTTTTTGCTTCAGAAACAATTCTATAGTTATATAAATAAGTTGCTGTGTAGCCATGGGGGCAGACATTCAAAAGGGAAAAGGTTCAGATTACATAGCACACAGACTATTTTGGAGAACTTAGACTGCAATAGTTGATTTTTATGTAAAGCATTATATGGTTTTATTGGGTATACATATGAATGCCCAATTAGCAGTGGGAAATGCAGAACCTGTGGTGGCCCTTAATCCATGCTTGGTCCCTATAAATAGCAGAGGCTACTGAGATCATGGTAATTGAATAAAGATCTTATCTTATTATTCTTAAGGGCTCTGGCACACGGGGGAGATTAGTCGCCCGCGATAAAACTCCCTGTTCGCGGGCGACTAATCTCCCCGAGTTGCCTACCCCTGCCATCCCACCGGCGAACGTGTAAGTCGCCGGCGGGATGGCAGACGCGGCGGTTTTTCGGCGATTTGCGCGAAATCGCGCCGCCGCGTCTGCCATCCCGCCGGCGACTTACATGTTCGCCGGTGGGATGGCAGGGGTAGGCAACTCGGGGAGATTAGTCGCCCGCGAACAGGGAGTTTTATCGCGGGCGACTAATCTCCCCCGTGTGCCAGAGCCCTAACAAAACAACAAAAAACAGATGTTTAGAGACTATGGAACAAGCATATGAGTACTATAACAGTGCATTGCTGTTAGTGGAAAGCCAGTACATTAAGCAAAGTAAAACATATGGAGCTTCAGATTGTGTGATATGTTTTGGTAGATGTCCAGTAGCACCTCAGCTTAATTACAGATGAACTTATGTCTCATGATTGTGGAAAAGTACGGTTGGGTATACACCTATCTTATGTACAGTATACCTAATTGACTTCATTAAAAAAATCCACTGATTCAGGGTCAAGGTACAGTGTACAAATTATTTAATTTCTACATTTTTTTGTTGCTGCCTCTATGTGTTATAGTAAGTGGCGTGCTAATTTCTTATCACATTTCATCTTGAAAGGATGTTTGCCCCCTTTTTTTTGAATGATATAAAGATCTGTTGTTCCAGGATTGTAAACAACATGATTTATGATTTAGCAGAATTAGAGCAATGGACAAGAGTATGGTAACTACAAATTAATGTTAATAAATGCAAAATAATGCATTCAGGGCATAGGAATTCAGAGCTACAATACAGGATTAATGATATTGCACCCTCAACTATGACAACAGAAGAAATGGACTTAAGAATCATTATTTAAGATGACTAACAAATCAGTGACCACCTTAAATATATGCTGTTCTGAGAATGATAAAAGCACCACAAAAGTAATGAAGTCTATTTACAGAACTGACAAAATAGACCAGTATTTACCATGGCAATTTATTTTTTAATTATATACAGTATAACCAACTGAATTCTTTTGCATATATTATTTTATAGGAGTTCCGATTATGAAACAACTTTAGTTTGATAAGTAACATATCAATTTAAAGATGAATGACTCAACAGGGCTCATTTATGTCTGCACAAGTACCTTTATTGAAAGTGGTATGGCCCACTGTGCTGCGGATGTAAATAAGCCCTAATATCTACCTATAGATATATTTTTTTTATTCTAGGAATACATTTTTTATGTTGTGCCTAGATGAAAGGTAACTTTTTCTTCCAAAAAAAAAAAAAAAAGTTGAATGACTTCAACTGCATTTAAACTAATTGCATAGTGCTTGCATGGTTTTTATACACTACTTTTAAGTTTTGACTAAAGAAAGGACCCTTGGAGTATATTTATGGATATGTAGGTATGTGATCCCTTATCCAGAAACCCATTATCCAGAAAGCTCCGAATTACAGAAAGTCCGTCTCCCATAGACTCCGTTTTAATCAAATAATTCAGAATTTTAAAATGATTTCCTTTTTCTCTGTAGTAATAACACAGTACCTTGTAATTGATACCAACTAAGATATAAATAATCTTTATTGGATGCATAACAATCCTATTGGGTTTAATTAATGTTTTATTAATTTATTTAGTAGACTTAAAGTTTGTAGATCCAAATTACGGAAAGACCTCTTATATGGAATACCCTTGGTCCCGAGCATTCTGGATAACAGGTCCTATACCTGTACTGTGAAGGAGTGCCGAACAATAATGGAATACTGTATTGATGTGTATGTTTTGAATTTATAAAGCTTTGTTTGGATAAAATCTCAAGGGCCACTGCCTATTCCCCTGTCCCATGTTATTAAATTGTATAAGCAAATATACTTTACATACTCTTTCACCTAATGCATTTATGACTGGTTTCTGAGACTTGTTCTAGCATTGTTTGTTGCAATTAGAGCAGTTTAGATCATTTTATATAGTATAAGCTGTATATTTCACTGCTGTGTACATAAATCTAATTACATAGAAAAATATAATTTGACATGTTCTGAATGAGTTTGTAAATATAAATTATAATCATTCTGATGATCATACGTGCTTATTAATCAAAGTAAACAACTTCACTGTGTGCTGATTGAGATGTCTGATTTAATATATGAAAATATTCAGAAGACTGATCTAAGTGTGTTATTTGGTATTCAACTAATAATTATCATGAGAATATCAAGCTTTGTTATGGTAAATAAATGCATATAACAATTACTCTCATTTTCACGGAACACTAATTTGACTAATTGTATTGATGATCTCCTGATCGGGAATTTACTTTGTATGTGTCATATTAAACCCAGTCTCTGACAAGTCCTTAAGCTGTACAAATGAAAACATACTCTCAAAAACAAGATTTAAAAATTGACAATGAATGCCAGAAGGAACAAACAGTATCTGAGGATTATCCTTCTTGAGATAATCAGGAAATCAGGTCAGTGTATCTTGCATAATCAACTTCAACTATGCCAGGAGGCAAGATAGGTATTTTAAAAGTTACAAATACATTTAAAGAACAAAGACATTTTATGAAAGCGTTTTAATTACCGTGTTTTCATTTCAATCATGGAAAATTGAGTTAAAGTGCTGCAAATTGCTAACATTTAACAAATAAAAAATTATTCTAAGCAACATTGCAATTACTATTTATTACAAATTTTCAGTGGAGCATTGCTGCATTCTACACCTTATGCTGTATTAAAAAACAATAGTGAATGACGTTCCAGTCCCCCCCAGCCTGCCCCTACAGTGCTGCCCACGGTCACTGCCTTCAACACAAATTACATTTACAAATATCTTTTACATATATTGTGTATATATAATAGTATATTATACTTGCCTAATGTTCTTTCTTTCTTTCACAATAGGTTCGCCCCATATAAGTAACACCAAGGCACCAAAACCAAAAAGTATAAAAAAAAGCCTTATGGATCTGTAGGATGACCTGAGCATTGCTTTTTTTCTATTTTTCTTATATTTTCTTCTATTTTTAAACTGCATGGAAAGAGTGAAATCATATTAAGCAGAAGCATATTTCAAGTGTACTGTTTGTGCTATATTTTCTTTGAGTTTTCTTAACAGTTTCTAGTCTGGAATAGGTGTAATTTTCTATGTTTACTTACACACAGTATATCAGTAATTACTACAATGCACTGGCAACTATAAAGCAAGGTATATGAAAATGGGCAAAAGTATTCAGGGGGATGTATGCCTTTTGGCTTCTGACCTGATACAAAGTTGTGTCAGAAAGCCTTTGATATGATTTTCTTCTATTGAAGCTGGGAACTCTTTAGCATGTATGTTTTCACACTCAAACCCGACAAGTTAATCACAAAGTGAAGATTTGAAAATGTGGTGAAAAATGTGACATACCGAGCCTCACGCACTGCTTGATAGAAAATTGCAGTCATATTGTACAATAAAGCCCTACTTAACACTTCATTTCATGCAAGTAATAAATATATGTTTGATTTAACAAGGTTTTATTCTCTTTTTGTATTCATTTATTCTACAGCTGGATTCAGAGTAACAAGGAACAAAGAAAGCACAAAGTTAAAAAATTGACATTACTCGTCAAGGCTGTTAGCTGGAGGATCATAGTAACATAGTAAGTTGGGTTGAAAAAAGACATACGTCCATCACGTTCAACCATAATGCCTATATATAACCTGCCTAACTACTAGTTGATCCAGAGGAAGGCAAAAAACCCCATCTGAAGCCTCTCTAATTTGCCGCAGAGGGGAAAAAATTCCTTCCTGACTCCAAGATGGCAATCGGACCAGTCCCTGGATCAACTAGTACTAAGAGCTATCTCCCATAACCCTGTATTCCCTCACTTGCTAAGAATCCATCCAGCCCCTTCTTAAAGTTATATAATGTATCAGCCAGCACAACTGGGGGGAGGGAATTCCACAACTTCACAGCTCTCACTGTAAAAAATTTCCGAATATTTAAACGGAACCTCCCTTCTTCTAAACGGAGTGGATGCCCTCGTGTCCGTTGGAAGAACCTACTGGTAAATAAAGCATTAGAAAGGTTATTATATGATCCCCTTATATATTTATACATATGTAACCCTATTTTGGCTACGGCTGTACTTTTAACACGCAATCACCTGCGTGTGGCGCTACAGGAGCCCTGAGCCCCCGCTTATTATGGGGGACAGGTGTAATATAAATGAATGGCGTGCCTCCACCCAGGGTAGGTATAGGTAGAACTATATGTCTCCTCCCTGGGAAAACTCTATGAGGTCCTCCTTGGACCCGGACTCCCAGCAACTCCCGGTACCTTGCCCCTCCCTTGGGGTAGCTGCTTACCAGGCAGTTGAGGATCCTCAGTATATGAACCACCAAGACACTGGTTAAAATGGTGAACCAGATGAACTTGTTTATTGATGCAGGCAGAACACTTCAGAGGATGTCACACAGACGGCTCAAGTCACACACTCTCTCTTTGGGCTACCCCCGGTACTCCCGCCGGATGCTTCCACCTAGGAACTCACCCCGGTCCACGCGTAGGGCCCCTTCACTGGGAACACTCCCAGGTGCTGACTTGGCTCCTCTTACTACACACTACAGGCCCTTAACTCCAGCCATGAGTGCTGGGGGGTCTTAACCCCTCTCTCTCCTGTCGGGGCTATCACTGCCCGTTCTCTCTAGCCTGCCTGTCACTCCTAGAGTGACCTGTTACAGTACCTCCTGTACTAGAACACAAGCCTGTTATACGCTTCTTTACAAGAAGCAGTCCCAGGACAAAGACCTGCTGAAACTGGGAGTCATTCCCTTTTATACTTTTAGCACAGCGACATCTAGTGGTGGCTGTTAACTTGCAGGGAAACTCCCTTTTCACACATAAACACCCAGGACCACCTTTAGGTGTCCAAATCTCATAAGGCCACCCTCATGGTGCCTGTCTAAAGGGGAACTAATCCTGAAGGGGCCCAATTCTTTGGGTTCCCTACATTCTCCCCCGGCTGAAACTCTGTCACCTCCTGGCTGACATCTCATACACACTCAAATACTTTACACAGTACTTTTACATCACGCTTCAACAGCCTCTCCTGAGGTCTGTCAAGGATACAATGGGTTACCTGGAAAAAATGTTAAACACAATAAACATTTCCCTTCAACCCCTTCAATCTTTGTGTAAGTCCCACACAAGAAAAATTTGAAAGGACACTTGTTGCCCTTAACCAAATTTAAAACTTATTGAACTGGAAAATCAAAGTCTCCACCTCTCCTTAAGGGAGTCCATGTCCCAAGGTAATCGGTACCCTGGGATACCTCCAACCAACGGGTTGGGCACTCTGGTCAGTCCACACTCCGACTGACGAACCCTCCTGGGTCTCCTTGCGGCCGGGCATCCTCCTCTGGCCAACACAGGATCTCCCTGCTCTCTGATGCAGCCGTCATCTTTGCTGGCAAAAGCTACCAGTAACTGTGCACACGCTTTCTCTCGCGCTGACTCACTCTGCTCCAAAATGGCTGCTGCGACGTCACTCCTTAAGTCACGCCCAGGTCTCTTGGCGCACTTTCTCACTGATCCAGTCGGTCGCCCCACGCAATTGGGTGGCACCGATACAAACGCTGGTTACACCCCTCTCTCACACGCTTCCTCTTGCGTGCCTTCCCGGTCCCTTTGGCGCCAACAGCCCTGCAACCTGATTGGCTAGGAGCCTTTCCTCACTCCTCTCGCGCCAAAATCCCTCTTGGATATGGATCAGGGTGGCCCAAACTTTAACACAGACGGAAGGAAGGGTGTAGCACTCACACAAGGCCTCAGTTCCCTTAGGGCCCTTTCTGCTTAATGATTCCTGCTCTCATCTCAGCAGTGCCTCCAAATGTAACCCTATTTTGGCTACGGCTGTACTTTTAACACGCAATCACCTGCGTGTGGCGCTACAGGAGCCCTGAGCCCCCGCTTATTATGGGGGACAGGTGTAATATAAATGAATGGCGTGCCTCCACCCAGGGTAGGTATAGGTAGAACTATATGTCTCCTCCCTGGGAAAACTCTATGAGGTCCTCCTTGGACCCGGACTCCCAGCAACTCCCGGTACCTTGCCCCTCCCTTGGGGTAGCTGCTTACCAGGCAGTTGAGGATCCTCAGTATATGAACCACCAAGACACTGGTTAAAATGGTGAACCAGATGAACTTGTTTATTGATGCAGGCAGAACACTTCAGAGGATGTCACACAGACGGCTCAAGTCACACACTCTCTCTTTGGGCTACCCCCGGTACTCCCGCCGGATGCTTCCACCTAGGAACTCACCCCGGTCCACGCGTAGGGCCCCTTCACTGGGAACACTCCCAGGTGCTGACTTGGCTCCTCTTACTACACACTACAGGCCCTTAACTCCAGCCATGAGTGCTGGGGGGTCTTAACCCCTCTCTCTCCTGTCGGGGCTATCACTGCCCGTTCTCTCTAGCCTGCCTGTCACTCCTAGAGTGACCTGTTACAGTACCTCCTGTACTAGAACACAAGCCTGTTATACGCTTCTTTACAAGAAGCAGTCCCAGGACGAAGACCTGCTGAAACTGGGAGTCATTCCCTTTTATACTTTTAGCACAGCGACATCTAGTGGTGGCTGTTAACTTGCAGGGAAACTCCCTTTTCACACATAAACACCCAGGACCACCTTTAGGTGTCCAAATCTCATAAGGCCACCCTCATGGTGCCTGTCTAAAGGGGAACTAATCCTGAAGGGGCCCAATTCTTTGGGTTCCCTACACATAGTTATCATGTCACCTCTTATTCTCCAGTGTAAACAGACCCAACTTGGCCAGTCTTTCTTCATAACTGAGACTTTCCATACCCTTTACCAACTTAGTTGCCCTTTTCTGGACCCTCTCTAACTCAATAATGTCCCGTTTGAGCACTGGAGACCAAAACTGAACAGCATATTCTAGATGGGGCCTTACCAGCGCTCTGTAAAGGGGAAGAATAACCCCCTCCTCCCGTGAATCTATACCCCTTTTAATACAGCTCAAAACCTTGTTTTCCCTTGCAGCTGCTGCCTGGCATTGCTTGCTACAGCCAAGTTTATTATCTACAAGGACTCCAAGGTCCTTCTCCATTATGGATTTGCCTAGTGCAGTCCCATTAAGGGTATACGGGGCTTGCATGTTTTTACATCCCAGGTGCATGACCTTACATTTATCCACATTAAATCTCATCTGCCACTTAGCCGCCCAGATTACCAGTTGGTCAAGATCCTGCTGCAAGGATGCCGCATCCTGGATAGAATTTACTGGTCTGCAGAGTTTTGTGTCATCTGCAATTAATTAATTAACAATTAATTCCAGTTGTGGACCAAGAGCAGAACACCCAAAGCAAAGCTGTAGTTTATTAGCAAGCAGACAGATTAGTAGAGACTTTTTAATGGTGGCTTAGTGAGTAGCACTTCTGCTTTGCAGCGCTGGGGTCCTAAATTTAATCCCAACAAGGACACTATCTGCAGAGAGTTTGTTCTCCCCTTGTCTGCGTGGCTTTCCTCCCACATTTAAAAAACATATAGGCAGGTTAATCGGTCTAATTGGTTAATTGACTATAGCGTGTGTAAATGCTATAGGATCTTAGATTGAAAGCTTCTATGGGGCAGGGACTGATGTGAATGATGAATAATCATGTGACCTGTGCTCTGATAAACTTCAGTCACACATTACAGCTTTACAGCTGAGCTGCAAGTTGGAGTGATATCACCCCCTTCCATTCCCCCGCCCCCCCCCCGGCATCCGATCAGCAGAACAATGGGAAGGCAGCAAGGTAGCAGCTCCCAGTAGATATCAGAATAGCACTCAATAGTAAGAAATCAAAGTCCGGCTTGGGACTCCTCCAGTTACATGGGAGTAGGAGAAACAAAGTTACCTGAAAGCTGTTCTAATGTGTAGCACTGGCTCTTTTTGCAAACTCAGACTCAGGCACAATGCACCAATATAACAACTAAAAAAATACATTTGTTGGTTCAAGAATAACATTTTAAATGGTAGAGTGAATTATTTGCTATGTAAACAGTGTAATTTAGAAATAAAAACTATGCCCTGAAAATCATGACTATGCTTTTAACGTATGGAGATCCAAATTACATAAAGAACAACTATCCGGAAAACCCAAGGTTTTCTGGCTAACAGGCACCATACCTGTTTAAATGTATTTTTACCTGATTCCACAGGTTGAAAAGATGATAGTCTGACTGTGCTGCATGGGACCAGTTCCCCACTCACCTTGGAGTTTTTTTTTTTTTTAAACACAAAATTTTACAAAACTCACTTTATTTAAAGAAATTGAGTCTAAAAACCTTGATTGAACCATGAAAAAAAATGAGTGCATCAAATATGTATTTTACTCAACATTTTTAAAGGGTCTACAAACAAATTTGATAAACCTCAATTGAAATAATCATGTAAATGCTGTTTTTATTAAGTGCTCCACATACTATATATATTTTTTATAGTACTATTTTGCTGCTGTCTGGGAACCGGTATACATGTAGCACAGATAGAGCTAGAAGTGCTCCTGTGAATTAATGAACATTCACGTAAAGGAACAGTAACACCAAAAATGTAAAGTATACAAAAGTAATTACAATATAATCCAATGTTGCCCTGCACTGGTATAACTGGTACCCAGAAAAGGTATTTATATAGACTATAGTAGTGTTTCTGAAGCAAACACACTAATTATACAAGTGCAGGACAACAATACATTACATTTTAATTACTTTAAAGCACTTTTATTTTTTGGTGTTACTGTAGCTTTAAATTTTGTCTAGGACAACTCCCATTGGCAGGAGAACCTGGTGGCTGGGATCTGGGGGGCTGGGGGGGGAACCCAAGGGCTGGGGAAACTGGGGTCGAACTGGGGGAGGAGTAAAGGGGGGGTGTCTGGGGCCTCCATGGCCTCCTCAGCCTCCTCATCCTCTGGGGCCTCGGGGGCCTGGCTCAGTCCTGGGGCCTGGGTCAGTCCTGGGGCCTCAGGGGCCTTGCTGGGTCCTGGGGCCTGGCTTGGTCCTGGGGCCTGGTCAGCTCCTGGGGCCTCGGGGGCCTATTGAGCCTGGTCTGCCTGGGGTTGTGCCTCCGGAGGGAGGAGAGGCGCAATGTCGATGTTGAGTTCTGTGAGACAGTATTGCAAGATGTTATTTAAATCTATTATACATATATATATTCATACACAGAGGGCCACCATCCTAAATAACAGGGCCCCTCACAACAAAATTTTTTGTGCCCCACTCCTCCCATGCCCCCACTGGCCCCTCCCCCTGTGAACCCTCACATCAATCCAAAGGACACACAGACATTGTTAGCCAGGGCCCCCTAAAACATTCGTGGCCCGTCCCCCAAATGGGCCGCTCCCTGCTGCTTCCCCCCTGCTTTAAACTCATTTATGCATATGTATTTGAAAATGTGTGTGTGTGTATATATATATATATATATATATATACACAGGTATGGGATCCCTTATCCGGAAACCCGTTCCCATAAAACCCCAAACTACGGAAAGCCCGTCTCCCATAGACTCCATTTAAATCAAGTAATTCATAATTTAAAAACTCATTTCCTTTTTCTCTGTAGTAATTAAACAGAACCTTGCAATTGATCCCAACTAAGATGTAAATAATCATTATTGGAGGCAAAGCCCTCGTGTTTAATTCATGTTTTATTGATTTTTTATTAGACTTAAGGGATGCAGATCCAAATAACGGAAAGACCCCTTATCCGGAATACCCTTGGTACCGAGCATTCTGGCTGTATATATATATATATATATATATATGTGTGTGTGTATATGTATTTGTTTTTCAAAATGCCACAACATATTTAAAATTCCCTCTTTCTTGTCAACTTTATTGTGTATTTTATAAAAAACATGCATATATACACACACATATATATATATATATATATATAGAGAGAGAGAGAGAGAGAGAGAGAGAGAGAGAGAGAGAGAGAGAGAGAGAAAGAGAGAATGTTCAAATTACTTGCTAAATCTTTTTAGAAACGTATTGTAAAACCCTATTAAAGTAGAATAATTACCTTCAGCTATTTCAGCGATCTCCTGAAAGTTCCTGCACTTCAGGTCTGACCAAATCTGCTGGAGCAGGCGGAGGTCCATTTCTATGTGAAAGCCCCTGCGCAACCCAGCTATTAGGTTGCGCAGGATAGCCCTCTTGCGCTCATGGACCCCTATTGGCCCCAGCGGCAGCCTTTCATACCCTGAGCGCAGGAGAAACTCAATATTTTAACGCCTCTCCTCCATTAGCAGCTCTGAAACCCCAGGCAGGATGCTCTCAGTGTGGTGACAGCAGGCTCAATGACACAAAATGTCCGCAAGTCGCACATGTCACGAGATCCAAAAATCACCACAAAATGGCCACAAGTCGCGAGATTACAAAGTCGCGACAAATCGCCAATATATACCTAGTAATGTATTTTGTGCGACTAAATATTTACCGCTATATAGTACTGTATAATATCACGACTTAATATTTACCACTATTGTACTGTATATTTTGACGACTAAATTTTTACCACTATAGTATTGTATATTAGTAAGGAAATTCCATACATGCCAAGACTTAAGTAAAATTGAGTAAAAAGACACATACTTGAATAAATAACACTGTAAGTCCATATTTTATTGGCAAAAACTAATTTACTGTACTTTTCTATAATTTTTCACCTGCCTGTAGTAGGTGTTAATTTTCGCATAGCCGAATGCGATATTTAGCGAGCATAAGTTATAGTGAATCATGCGATCGTATTCTTTTCAGCGGGGAAATTAACGCATGCGGTAAGACTAGCGCGTCTTTTTTACCGCAAAAAAGCGTGCAATAATTTTTATCGCACTTTAGTGAATCGGGCCCTATATCTCTTCCCTGATGGCAAACGCTGGAAGAGACAGTGGCCAGGATGAGTTGAATCATGTATAATGTCCATAGCTTTTTTCCGACAGCGAGAGCTGTAAATGTGTTCCAGGGTGGGGAGCGAACAATCAATTATTTCCTCTGCAATCCTATTGGGTTTATTTCATATTTAAATGATTTTTAGTAGCCTTAAGGTATGGAGATCCATATTACTGAAATGGAAACCCCAAGGTCCCGAGCATTCTGGATAATAGGTCCAATGCCTGCAGCAGGAAATTATTTCCCAATAAAGCTCTACCCTAAAATAGTCAACTCTGCCCTACTGGTGCCCAAATAGCAGTAGTAGGATAGCATGGTTAGTGGGTACAGCTTAATCTTTTTTTTTTTTTTTAAGCGATCACCAGGTCTAAAGTGACTCCTGATGTGCATGCTTAGGGGCTGATTTACTAAGACACGAATTCCGACCGAATTGGAAAAATTCCGATTGGAAAACGAACATTTTGCGTCGTTTTCGTATTTTTTGCGATTTTTTTCGGCGCCTTTGCGACTTTTCGGAAATTATCGCGACTTTTTCGTTACCAATACGATTTGCGCGAAAAAATGCGCGTTTTTCGTAGCCATTCCGAAAGTTGCGATTTTTTCGTAGCGTTAAAACTTGCGCGAAAAGTTGCGCTTTTTTCGTAGTGTAGCTTAAAAGGCGCGGCGTTTTGCGCAAGTTTTAACACTACGAAAAAATCGCAACTTTTTGCGCAAGTTTTAACGCTATGAAAAAATCGCAACTTTCGGAATGGCTACGAAAAACTCTTGTTTTTCCGCAAAAATCGTATTGGTAACGAAAAAGTCGCGATAATTTTCCGAAAAAAATCGCAAAATACCGATCATTACGAAAAAAACGCAATCGGACGCATTCGGCCCGTTCGTGAGTAAGTAAATGGGCCCCTTAGTGTTGAATTTTCATCAGAATTTGTAAATAATAGCTTTATCTAAATAGATCCTTCTCAAAATAGCTGATAAGTGATGTAACCATAAGTGATGCACAATGCAATTACAGTGCCAATGTGAGTTTTTACTGCCCAGATCAAAAAAATGTACACTTTGGAAAAGGAGAGACAGTACCAGAAATTGACAAACAGAAGACAGATGGTAAATAAGAAATTGACAAACAGAAAATGTAATAAAGTCATGCTATTATTAAAAAATATTATTTGCTATCATTATGCTATCATTTCTCATTCCTTTCATTACAACCATTGTTTCATGTCTTTATGGAAGATTTATATCTAGAATACAGTTCAGTTGTGGTAAGTTGGTGTGGTCTAGCTTCTTCTTCAAGTTCCACCCCAGCAGAATGGAAAAGACCAATTTTTGGAATATAGATGCTACATTACTAATTAGTATATTAGTAATAATGTAATAATGTAGAAGAAGTTAAGCAGTGGTTTCTGATGCTGATTACACTGTTGTTTATTCACAGTTGTCAAGAAGTAGAGTAGAAACATTTATTTTTTTTTAATCAAAAAGTTTTTAGTAGCATTTATAATTGCCACTTGATCTGGGAATCCTAGGTGTGCATGGAAAGAATGAGTCCACAGTTGTGCAATGCTGGTAAATAATTGCAATTATTAAATTTTCCTGTCACCCCCACAATAATGGTGCAACTTTGTTGAGTATTAAAATGGGATCTACATAAGGAGGGACATGTTTAGCTTCACAAATGAATGGGGTGAATATTTGTCTGGCTTATCGACCTTACAAGTTCATATATTTTTAATGCATTCACACTGTGAATATAATATTTTCTATTTAATAATTCTATGAAATGTTTAATGAGACCACATTAGCTCCTCATAAAGTGCTGTGCTTCTCGAATGCTGTACATAAAATTACTGTGCATGGTAGGTACATAACCTAAGCTACATGACTATTACAAATAGAAGCCAAGTGTCTATGAATTTCAAATCTGTTTTCCTTAACTATCATAATGCTCCTCAGTGCTCTCCTTTGTATTGACTATGTGTAATTAGTTGCATCACCTTGAGAGCACATTAGCTGAGACTACTGCTAATTTAATTCAGACTTGTTATGTTACTGCAATTCCCAGTTCTTCACTGTAACTGATAGCTTGGTGTTATTACTTAACTAATTAGGCATACGCATGTGATCTGTGGATTATGGGCAACTCACATAGAGAACAGTGTATCTTAACTGACACATTGTCCAGGTACTATAATTAGAGGGGAACACATTAAATAAAATGATTCCCGCACGTGGCTTAGTGCTTTTCTGCCCAAGAACATGCTATAATTTGGTATTTCTTTTACTTGTTTATCTTCTGAAACTGTTTTTTGTTCTGTTGAGAACATACATTTTAAAGGTGCCCTTTCCTAAATCTTAAGTCTCCAAAGTAGGCATACTAGGCTTAATAGAAGATTAAGAGATACTTTTCCAGTTAGAATTAACAATTCAAGCACCGCCAGTCATCTTCTTATCCATTCAAAAACTTTTAAATTTTTAAACCAGTTGTTACTTGCTTAAACGTTAGAGGGTTGGTTATTGTTCTATTTAATAGTTCAGGGCTAAAAAAAAAAAAAGTTTAAGAGTATATATTGTATAACTGTATGCTTATTATTAAGCCATAAAATTCAAAATGAATATGTATTCCTGTCATTTTTCCATCCACCCTATTCTGTCTAGAGCAACTAGATACATGCAGATAATGAGGGGAAAATGTGGTATGTGGAAGTATGGCACAGGTATTGGACCCCTTATCCAGAAACCCATTATCTAGAAAGTTCCAAATTACGGAAAGGCCATCTCCCATAGACTCCATTATAAGCAAATGATTCTAATTTTTAAAAATGATTTCCTTTTTCTCCGTAATAATAAAACAGTACCTTGTACTTGATCCCATCTAAGATATAATGAATGCTTATTGGAGCCAAAACAATCCTATTGGATTAAATAACTGTTTAAATTTTTTTTTTTTTTTTTAGATCCAAATTCTGGAAAGACCCCTTATCCAGAATACCCCAGGTCCCGAACATTCTGGATAATGGGTCCCATACCTGTAATAGAATAGATGTGTGTGTATTGAGTGCAAAATCACACAAAAATAATATAGGTTCAATAAATACATCTACAATTATTCCAGTAATTGGATCACCCATATTGTGGTTATTAATACAAAAATCACAAATGCTTAAAGATGGTTTATTTGGGATGCAAGAATATTTTACATTCAAATTTCTGTTACTGTCACCATGAATGTCATTGTGCTGTTTACAAACTTGCTGCTATAACACTGCATTAAAAAATCCTGAGGAGGCAAGATATTAGCTGTCCAGTGCTAAAACTGTTCTATGCTTCCAGCTCAAAGTGCAGGAACCATAGAGTAACATTTACACAGATCAGACACAATGTTCATTGGAGGATTCTCTTGCATTTATTGAACCATTGATCCTAGAGTTAGAGCAAAGAAATGTTGAGTAATGCTGCTTGAGAATACAGCCTTGCTGTTTTAAGACTGCTGCTCCCACCTATTATAACTATTAATTGCATAGTAGGTACTGGGAAAGAGTCCTGTATTGGGTTGGGTACTCACGGAATACCTGGGTCAGGTTAAAGGTTTAGGTAGTGTTGGTAGGGTAAGGTAGCAAGGACAGGGTTCTTGATAAGCAGATAAGCGGGTCTGGGTCAGCTTGACCCAAGCAGGATTCTACACCAGGAAACCATATATGTTACACCTTGTATTCATTTGTTGCATATTGTTCAAATTTGGAGGGCATGTAATAAAACTCTCATGACCTGCCATGGGATGCCTATAATGACAGATGTGAAACTTCAGCAACATTTACAAATAGCAAGGAACTCTCTTGACATCAATTAACAAAACTAACTGGTGCAAAATGGCGATCACAAACAGGGACAGGCCCCTTTGTCTTTATTCAGTGTGAAAGATGTAACATTTTGGTGCACACCATGATGAAGGGACATGCTCCAAAGTGTTACATATTTTGCTCTTAATAAAACACAGGGGTCTGGCCCTGCTTGCAAAAGCCATGTTGTAATGGTTAATTTTGTTCTCTCATGCTGAAATTATTCCTCACCCTTGTTTTACTGATATCTCAGTGATATTTTTACAAAGCAAGTTTTAACAGAATATAACATGCAATTAAACAACCAAATCAGCTTGTATTCCTTTGAAATCAGAACAGCTGAGTTTGTGCTGTTTTGTGGCTTTAGGCTGATGCCACACGTGACGTTTTTACGCTGCGTATTTTCTCAGGCTAAAAATGCCGCACAAGCCACACAGCCCCTGACTATGGCATTTTTCAGCCTTGTACTGGTGACGTAGCAAATCCTGTTTCCCATGGTGCTAATAGTGCGAAATAGTAAAAAACGCCGCGTATTTCCGCTAGTTCTGGCAGCTGCCTTTGTGTATACATAGGAATAGGTTGCTGTGCAAATAACGGCGTATTTCGGCAAACGCTTGAAAAATCCGTGGTAAGGCATTTTCTAGCGTAATTACGCATTGTGTGGTTTCCTTCGAGTCTTTTCAAGTTATTTCTATGGATGATGATATAGTGCATTTTTCAGCCGCCGAGAGAATTAGAAGATACGCAGCGTAAAAACGCCACGTGTGGCATCAGCCTTAGCCACTATTATGGCATTTTATAACCTACAAATTTTATAAACAAACTCAGTTATTTTCTTCCTCATGATGTATGCGTGAATCTGCCCAAAAATTTGCAAAACTGAATTCTTCATGTGTCACATGTCTGTAAAATTACAGTATATATATATTTTACAGGTAATATTCTCAGTTGGGACAAACAACCTCACATGATCTTGTAATCTTAACACAGATGCCCATAAAGTTAGGCAATAAAAGAAAAAAAAAACCCACTACCAACCAGAATTGGGCATGCATGGCTAACTTAATAACTGCTTATTTCAAAATTTACATTTTAACATCAGATTAACTGTTGCAGAAACCTTCTCTAGGATGCAATATCCTGTAGATGTTGTAGACGTTTTTTAGAAATAGTATATTCAGAGTTAGGGCCTCAGTTTAGTTATATTCATGCAGGGGTATCAGAATGGGTTTAAACTTAGATTTATATTGCTTCTTTAATATAAAGCCACATAAAGTTTGATGTATAACAGTTCAATTTCACATTTTTCCAAGCATCGAGCACTTAAACAGCATGGTGTCCTCACTTTTGACATTTGATTACATTGCAATATCAGCAAACTAAAATTCAGTAATGTCCCCATGATACATACGGGCAAGATGACTGACATTGTGCTGATAGGCAGGATGTTCACGGAAAAAGTCCCCTTGCATCTGTAATTAAGTTTGGCCTGTCTACTTTGAAGATCTGAGAAGTGCAACATGAATTGGAAAGGTGAATTTCCATTGTCAAGTTTGAGAGAAATTCCAACTTTATACAAAATGACTTCTGCAGAAAAAAGGAAACCAAAACAGAAAAAAAAGATGCTACTTACAAAACTCAAGGTCAAAATTATAGAAATAAATAAGTAAATAAATAAATAAACATTGTCTGAAAACTTCATTTTGTATTCAGCGACATTCAGTGTTTCTTTTTAACCCTACCTTTTTTTTCTACACAGGAAACAGGATTATTTCAACTCTCTACTTAATAAAGATTTCACAGTTTTGGTAAAGCTAATTCCTCTTTTCATGTGGTGATATTGTCGCCTAAGTGCTGCAGTTTTACATATCTCTTTCCTTTATCTGGAATATTTGTTCTCTTTAATAGGTTGCTTTCTTTAATCTGAAATTTCAAGGAAAAGAAAAAGTCTTTTGTGGCTTTTAGTTTTCAATCTTTTTTTTTATTCCCCTCAGCTACAAAAGCTCACCACCTGTTTTGCAGAAGAAAATGTAATTCTTCTTAAAAACCAAATGGCAAGCTTTAAAATGGTGACATTGAGAGCATATTTAAACTTCAAATGCAGAAAAGAAAAGAATAGTAATAAAACATTTTGTTTTTCAATCACACAAATACATAGTTAAGGTTAAAAATGTGTTTGGAATAAACAAGGCTGTTTTTTAATGTAATTTTATTTTAAAAATCCTCTTTTTATATAGCTATCTTACTAATTCTAAATGTAATGATTTCAGAAGCAATTACCATTGCAGGTTTTGGGCACTGGTGGAGGTTTATAAAACAATCAGTCTATAGAATTTATAGAACTTGATTTGCCAGCATTTATTTTACAAACAATTATAGTACTAATAATGAAGGGAGCACCACATAGATTAGCAAGTCATATGAAGGTGTGCATGGTCAAAATTATAGAACTATTCAATTGGAAAGAAAAGTATGACCAAATAAATTGCACCTCCCCTTCCTGAATATCTGAGATTAAGTCCCCAATTAAAACATAACCTTTATTAACTGACCAAAAAATAAATTAGAAAAAGTGCTATAACAACCAGAAACGATTAAAACTGCCAGAAAGGCAGGGCTGACCTATTAAAAATATTGATACCCACAAGGGTTCAGTGTAAATAGCTGCCGAAGATCGGATTATTATGTATACCAGACTGGTATACTTACATATTGGATAATCCTCGTTAGTAAATTAATCTTAACCAAGCAGCCAATTATCTGGATTAAATAATGGAACATAATATGAGTGGTGGATAAAGCAGCCATACATCATAGATCATGTTCACAAATAGTGAGTCTGTACATGGAGTGGACCAAACATTCCCAGGTAAGACGAATCGCTCTCAGATACAAATAGTCATAAGCGATTATAAGGAGTTAAAACAGCTCCTCACTCACCAATAGTGAGTCCACAATCTAAGGTACAAGGTACCTACTGCAAAAATTATCACTATTTAGCTTGCATGGATCAGTTATATACTCCCAACCAGTAAGTCTTTGCGATGAGCCAACCACCCACCCACCAGCAGTGACGTTGCGTATCGAGGCAATGCAGCTCCCCTATTGTATGAGTTAACCACGACAAGCAGCATGCTCACCAATAGTGAGTTTGTGTGATATAGGTAGAATAACCTGACAAATTAATCCCCATTTCCACCAAATTATGTATAACTAGCTCCCCAACTAGACCCAAACCACCCTGCCTGACTGTAACTAAAATGCGCCTATTTTGTTTTTCAATCACACAAATACATAGTTTAGGTTAAAAATGTGTTTGGAATAAACAAGACTGTTTATAATGTAATTTTATTTTCAAAATTCTCTTTTTTATATAGCTATCTTACTAACTCTAAATGTAATAATTTCAGAAGCAATTACCATTGCAGGTATTGGGCACGGGTGAAGGTTTATAAAGCAATCAGTCTATACAATCTAACTTGATTTACCAGCATTTGTTTTAGAAACAACCAAAGAAAAGTACACAGCTGAGTAATACAATAAATTAATCCTATACTTAGATATTTTCCCTACTGTATTTGCGGTGATTTGTATTGTACTGTGCCAGTGCCTGGGGCTGGTCACCTTAGCCATTGTTAAGAATCCCACAAACATTTCTGCCTGAAGAGTGGACCAATTGCATGCAGGGGCCTCAGGCTAACACTAGCTGTTTGCTTATGCCTAAAGGCATCATCTCATCTGCATCTGAGAAACAACTACTGTTAGGGTATAGAGGAGCACTGTGAATATAAATGCCAATCTCTTTGAGAAGCAGCAGCTGTTAATGTAAATAAATACAGCCATTTTTTTCATGCATTTCTGTTTCTGCATGCATTTATGTATACAGATGGGGGCGTATTTATTATGCTGTGTAAAACTAATTCGCCAAAAAAACGGAGTAAAAAGCTGTGTAAAATAAATGGAAAAGATCGCCATCTGAACGCCGGATATTACGCCGGATATGACGCAGTTATTTTCCATAAGTTCCGGTGGAAGAAAAAACCTGTAAAACAATTATGCCGTTTTTACGCCATTTTTACACGGCAAAGCCTGGGGATGTGTGGCGAATTTTCTCGCCATTTTTTACACATCATAATAAATATGCCCCATTTCCAATGATTTCTTGGGGCATCTTTAGGTTTTCCTAATTTGATTCCTAGGGGCCAGATTATTAATGTTCGTATTTTTTTTGTTTCCTCAAATCAAACTTTTTAGAGCTTAAATTTATTAAGTGTAAAAATCATGAAAAACACAAACACAAAACTATGTCATCTAAAAGAATGCAAGGTCATGTTAAAGTCAATGGGAACTATCCTAGGCAAATTGTTACTTGCGTATTGTATCCTTATGTAATTCATGGTTTTAGGTTTCGTGATTTTGCTTTGTATTCCTTACATGTTTTTATTTTTTTGTACTTTTTACTTTTGGATCCACGAAATCCACGAAAATTTCACAAATTAAAATTTTGATAAATCTGGCTCATGGTGACTCTAAGGGGCTGATTTACTAACCCACGAATCCGACCTGAATTGGAAAAGTTCCGACTTGAAAACGAACATTTTGCGACTTTTTCGTATTTGTTGCGATTTTTTCGGCTTCTTTACGAATTTTTCGTTACCAATACGATTTTTGCGTAAAAACGTGAGTTTTTCGTAGCCATTACGAAAGTTGCGTAAAAAGTTGCGCTTTTTTCGTAGCGTTAAAACTTACGCGAAAAGTTGCACCTTTTTCGTAGCGTTAAAACTTAAAAAGTGCAAAGTTTCGCGTAAGTTTTAACGCTACGAAAAAAGCACAACTTTTTGCGCAAGTTTTAACGCTACGAAAAATCGCCAGATTTTACACAACTTTCGTAATAGCTACGAAAAACTCGCGTTTTTACGCAAAAATCGTATTGGTAACGAAAAATTCGTAAACAAGCCGAAAAAAATCGCAAAAAATACGAAAAAATCGCAAAATACCGATCAAAAACGCAATCGGACTCATTTCGACCCGTTCGTGGGTAAGTAAATCAGCCCCTAATTGTGTGCTAGGGCCTTTATCCCAGTGTAGTACTGAAGATTACACATAACGTGTAGGTCAGCCGCTGTTACTGTCTCTGGGATTCCCCTTATATGCAGATTAATATGGAGCCCTCTACTATCGAAATCCTCCATATACTTACGGAGGAGATACATTTGTGGTGATCATTGGCCTGGTGTATCATCTTGTTGTGCGCCAGTTCTATGCTTTCAGGTGTGACGTCAAGCTTACTTTGCACTTTGCATATGGCTATGGCTTTGGGTCGTGGCTTCCACCACCTTGGGTTCTTGTGCTTCTTGGCACCATTGGATTTCTTGCCCAGGTATGGTGACATTGTGCTCTGGGAACCCTGTGAGTTAGTCTGTGGGGTTTGTTCAGTCTTTCTATGATGTTTCCCCATCTTTCTAATATTCATTAGAAATGAAATATAAATTAGGAATTTTCTTTTCTTTTTTGAGATTTTGAGACTATCTGGATTATATTTGTTGTTACTTTCAACAATTATGTATTAAAATAAGGTGTAAATACTAGGTCTGCTTGAAAGATGACACTGTATACCTTTGCAAATATGTCAGATCATCTCATACAAAAACTTTTTTGTACGGGCTACAACTGTCAAACATTTAGATGAAAATATATTTTAACTTTTAGCAAGTTGAAGGGCTCCTAGCAATGATGGAATGCTATGCTTGCTGTTATGGTAGGCACTGCCTTAGTGAATGGGCTTGATGCAGTAATGAAAATGTTGCCAAAATACAGAAATATAATTATGCTGCATTAAAAATAAAATCCTAAGTAAACATATGTATAAATACAGGCATTTCCTTTTGGTAATAAATAAATATTATGTTTAAATTAAATGTAAAATTGACAATGTTAAGACATGGTAATACATTTCTTCTGTCTAAATTAAACAAAACCATTTCACATCTATTTGACATTACTGAAATAAGCAAATCTATGCTCTCACAAGATCATCCAACTGACAATACCTCAATTGTTAGGGACTTTGAAGCTTGCTAAGAAGTTGAAGTGATGATTTGGCTTTAGGATTCTGTCATGCTCAGAATTGCATTCCGTGTAGGTTATTATTAACTGATCTCTCACTGTAGCCCAATTCCGAGAGGACATTTTTTTCTTGTCATACAATTTCAACAATGCCTTGACCCAGAGGTGCATACATCAATGTTGGTCAAAGAGAGTTTGATCTATGTATGTTACAAAAGCTTGTATAACAACATTATTAAAACCTTCTCAAATATTAATAACCTATTGTTCCTTATTTATTTTACGATTTTAAAAAACATATGTTTATTATATTTAAATGAGGGGATTTTATTAAGGTTGAGTTTTATTACTTTTTTCTTGAAGTCAGGATGGAGATTATTTCTCTGTATAATTTTACCCTTCTATGACTAAAAATATTCAGTAAAGAGGCAGCGCACACACATACACACACACACACACACACACTGAACCCTATGATATTCAATAGTTAGGAATATAATAATAATAATAATAATAATAATAATATATAATATATATAAATATATAAATATAATAATCAAAGTTATGTTTATATTTATATAGCTGTTATGGATGTGTCAGCCATTATTTTTGGGGAAGAGTCACAGCAAATAAATATATAGTTTTTACTTGTTTTCTGAAAGCACTGTTTCCCTTAATTAGTTGTTAAAAGTAGTAAGCTATTGATGCAAAAGTTATTATTATTTAAAAAAAAAATGCATTTGAAGATGTCACATAGTTAATTTTAGTTAAGAAAAGACAAAAGTCAATCAAACCCCTAGTGCACATATTTCACATAATAAGCAGATCTATTTATGCAGTTACATATATAAACTATATATATATATCTCTATACCTATACTAAGTAACTGTAGATCCAAAGGATCACTATAGCCTTGGATATTATGCTTATTCAAGAAGTCATCCAAGTCACTCTTAAAGGCATTAATAAAATCTGTCATGACATGACCAGGCAGGGCATTCCCCAATCTCGCTGCCCTTACTTACTTGAAGCCAGGGCTGCCGCTCCAGGGGCCCCACCGGCCCCATCACCTGCATAACATAACATCATTACAAACAAACTTTGGACCCTAGAGTATTATTACAAGTTCAGGCATTCATCTCATTCATCAAATCTCATTATGTTACATTTTTAAGCTCATTTTTACAATCTGCAATGTGAATAAGGAACTTTATTATAGATGGTTGACTAGTGTGAATTTTTGTGCCCATTTCGTGAAAGAATCCACCGATGGAGAAATGTGGAAATTTGCCTCAAATCCATGTCTGGTGAATAACTTTGCTCATCACTAATCTTTTACTGGGGTTGTTCTTTTTTTCCCATAAAAACGCACCAGAGGCCACCCCTTTAGATTCGAGGAACGGAGCTTCCATTTGAAGCAGCGTAGGTGGATTTTCACGGTGAGTGCAGTGAGGTTGGGGAATGTCCTTTCTAGTAATGTTGTAGTGGCAGATTCTGTTAATGCCTTTAAGAGGGGCCTGGATGAGTTCTTGAACAAGCATAGTATCCAAGGCTATTGTGGTACTAATATCTACAGTTGGTATTAGCAGTTGAATGTAGATATATGTAACTATGTAACTTTAAGAGCTGGTTAAAATTTTTAGTACATTCAACAACTTACATTACACACATGAATACATACAAAAATTCAAACATACATACACCCACATACATTACCATAGATCTATGCCAATATTCCCCAACCATTGGCTCGTGACCAACATGTTGCTCACCAACCCCTTGGATGTTGCTCCCAGAGGCCTCAAAGCAAGTGCTCATTTTTGAGTTTCTGGTTAGGACGCAAGTTTTGGTTGCATAAAAACCAAGTATAATGCCAAACAGAGCCTTCTGTAGGCTGCCAGTCCACATAGGGACTATTAAGTAACCAATATATAGCTCTTATTGGCACCCCCAGGAACATTTTTCATGCTTTTGTTGCTTCCCAACACTTTTCCATTTAAATGTGGCTCATGGGTATAAAAGGTTAGGGATCCCTGATCAAGGTAATAAGAAGACCACAATTTCCATTATACATGTGAACATAAACAGTCATCATACCTACCGGAGCCCTTGTCATCATGGTAAAATTACATCTATACTTTTAATTTTTTTTAGTTTTCCTTTAGGTACTGCTAACCCTAGATTAATGAACCAAAGACAATACTATTTCAAGAAAGCTTTGTTAAATACAAACCAATTCATGTGTTATAATTTTACTATCCTGAACTAAAATAAAAATAGATTTTAAACTGAACAAAATTGTGTAACAGCTAGAACTAGATTTAGAATGTCAATTCAGTGTCAAGGTACAATTTTAAGACATATTTCAAAACAATATTTTAAAGCAAAAAAAGGTTTGCTTGAGGTAACGTGTCAGCACAAAATATTAGTTGGGTCAAAAGAGATGCCAAGGTTTGTAGTGAAGTTGACTGGCTTGAGAAATGTGCTGTCAAAGCTAAAGTGGGAACCTGGTGGAGAATACATTTATTTTTTGGACATTATAGAGCAGGGATCATGAATGTATATCTCACTATAACTTTAAAGAAAATGAAGCCTGCAACCATCAATTAGCATGAATTATTTTTAGAAAATTATTGGCATTTTCTGAAGTATATTGAGGGAAATATTTATTTATTGTATATATATATACTGTATATTATTGAATCATTGCAGTGACACATAAAAGAAAAACCTAATAACTGGCTACAGATCAGTGAAAAATACATGAATAAAAATATAAGTATAAAGACACAAACTATTATTCTGGCTTGGGGTGAAGAAAAAGGTAAAGAGGAGTAGAAGAGGTAGTAGTAGCAATGGGCACAAAGAGACTGATTATTACATTCTTATGTATCATCTTGAGGCATCTTTTGGGATAGTCTAACAAGTCATGTGTTTATTATATAGAAAACTTCTGTAAGTGGTGTTTTGGTCATTGCAAGGCTTGTGTCCACTACATTGATAGTGGCTGGATATCAGGAATGATGCTAATAACATCAGTGTAAGGGCATTACTACCCAAAATATGGGAACTGAAGCTAATGGCACGCAATCCTAAATTTATTTTGTTATTTATGTTATTTTTGTGTTTTTGTTATCTGACATAGATACTAGATTAACTTTAATGAAATTGTATCTCACAGTATATCATGTAAAAGTCCATGCTATGAGGTAAAACTGGAACTGAAATTGGAGATGGATGTTTCTCATTGAAATAAATTTGAGTCTTAATTCATAAGAGGAAATAGACAAAGTGGTGTGAAATGTTAGCAACTGGTTGTAAATTAAGAAGTTATTCTATTATTGTTCAGGAGTTTTGTGCAGTTATCAGACGTAATGATAACTGCAAATTGTTCTGTAAATCTACATTCAGCACTGGTGAAATTGCACAAGAGAAAAGGCCATATAATTAATCTGAGGTTCAAAAGTAAAAGATTATATCATTTTAGTGCTGTGGAACATGTTCCTATAATTCACTGGGATGATCCTCATGTCTACCTTTAGATTTAAAGGGTTGCTGCTTCCTAAATGCAAAAATAAGGTGTAGGAACTACTGTAAATCAAATTTGGTTGTGGAGAAGCTGCAATCATTTTGGTATCAATGTAAACCTTATAGCAGACTAGGGGTATCACCTACTTCTGTCTCAGTACACAAATATGTACACAAATAGTGTACATAGAAATGCACTGGTGTGGAAAGGACCTGGGTCTTTACAACGGTATACAGCATATGCACACATTTATGCTGAGCCACAATTTTAATGAAAGGATAAGAACAATAAGAAGAAAGTATAGGGAGCATCAAAATCTTTTCTTTTATGCCCATTTGTCACTGTGACATGTGTCATTAACTGATTTACCTCTACTAAACATAATTACTTTTAACAGGCAAGAAAAAAAATAAGTATACATTCACCTTGAATCACAGATAAAGTGCCTGTTGTTTTGATGGCCACTGACAGCAATTATAAAACAACAATGTGTTTCTGGGTCATTATGCTTCATTATATTTAATTTATTAAGTAAACATAGTTTCAGTTTCTTAATTTAAAGCTATTACAAAATGAGTGTTAAAACAACAACGAGAACACTTACTGCTCATATCCCAATTACAGATTAGTATTGCCCTTGTTTGACCTTGGTGGGGGTCAGTAATGTTAGATAAAGTGCTTGTTCATTAGTTAATGCATTCAGTTTGTTTCTATATAATCTTTTAAACATCTAAACCCAGTTAATCAAGTAAAACAATTCTTTAAAATAGGCAGGCCACTGAGACTAAAATAAAGACCAAAAGAAAAATTTAAATCATTAAAGGCATTGGCTCTGAACAACATGTAAATAAGCAGAGGAATGAGAACACAAATGGAAATTGTATATGTTATGTTTATGTATTTAGAATTTAAAATGTTCAATAAATATGTCTATACACAATATTTCATTTACAGAGCACTGATGCCATACCCAGTTGTGAAATATGCATAATTCAGATCATAGATGAAATCTCTGAATCTCAACATTAGGTTTATTTCCCCATTAGTCCCAGTTCTACACCCTGATCTACACTTTCAGTCTTTATTAACTATTTAAGCAGTTTTCAAGTCAGCACTGCAATGTTCAAAGGTTTTCAAGTCAGCACTGCAATATTCAAACAGTTTTCAAGTCAGCACTGCAATATTCAGTTTTCCAGTCAGCACTGCAATAATCAAACAGTCTTCAAGCCAGCACTGCAATATTCAAACAGACATTGCCACATATAATGTGGTACTGCCCCTCCCTAGCCACATTTTGGGGAAAGGTGGAGACACTCCTAAATAAAGTATTTTATAGAGAGTATACTCTACACCCTCTAACTACTTTGACTGGGAAACCATCTGACCTAAATATCACAGCTGAACAGAGATTAACAAATTACATCCTGACTGCATGTAGACTGGGGATCACATACCGGTGGAAAACCCACACCCACCAACACTCTCTGAGAAATACCCAGGATAACTGACATGAGAAAAATGGAACATATGACAGCCAGAATGCAAGGTACAATTCCCTGATTCTAGTATGGGTTAAATGGGACATCTTTATAACCACAGATGTGTATAAAGGACTATGTGAAACCTAGACATAGAAGTAGAAGCAGCAGCCCTCAAACAAAAAAACACATTTACAACGAAGCCCTATTGTGTTTCGTTTCCCCCTTTTCTTATAGATGTTAGATGTAGACTGACCCACCAGTGTTAATATATGACCTGAAATAGTAATACAGGTATAGGACCCGTTATCCTGAATGCTCGGGACCAAGGGTATTCCGGATAAGGGATCTTTCTGTAATTTGGATCTCCATACGTTAAGTCTACTAAAAAAATCAATAAAACATTAATTAAACCCAATAGGATTGTTTTGCATCCAATAAGGATTATTTATACCTTAATTGGGATCAATTACAAGGTACTGTTTTATTATTACAGAGAAAAATGAAATCAGTAACGATGGCTGAAATGTTTTGCCAGGCATGGATTCGCCGCGGAAAAATTCGCAGTTCGTCCAAAAATTGTCGCAAGAATAGTCGCGCGTCCAAAAATTGTTGCAAGAATAGTCGCGGGTGTCAAAAGAATAGTCGCAAGGCCAAAATTGTTGCAAGAATAGTCACGGGCATCAAAAGAATAGTCGCACGTCCAAAATTGTCGCAAGAATTGTCACGCGTCCAAAAATTGTAGCAAGAATAGTTACGGGTGGCAAAAGAATAGTCACGCGGCTAAAATTGTCGCAAGAATAGTGTCAGGTGTCAAAAGAATAAAGGTGCACTGTGGTATATACAATACCCAAGTCCTCAGCGCTCTTAATAATGTTCCAAAAGAGTGAAGACGTGTGCTTGTGATCCTGCAGCAAAATTTTTGCAAGAATAGTCGCAGGCATCAAAAGAATAGTCGCGCGTGATAGGGTTTAAATTGCTTAATGCTGAATTTACACAATTTTGTTTTCAATCACGAAGGTCTGAGAAAGTATTACTTCAGTTGTTATGATTATCCTCATTATCTTGTCTGTCCAAGTTGCTCCGGCCTTGTTTATCTCAGCTAATATTCAAGGCTAAGAGATCATAATAAAGCTTCAGCAGCTAATTAAATAATTTCTGTATTTCTACTAATAATTGCAATGTACCCACCCATGATACGTAAGCATAATGGGATGTGTTTTTCTATCTACTATATAAGTAATATCAAAACAAAATAAAGTTGTACTTGTTTGCAATACACATACTGGTTGTATCGTTTGTACAAGTTCCCTGATCAGCGCACATGCGCAGACGATATCAGATGTTTCGCCGACGCACAGATTAAATCGAACCGGTTCGTGACTGCTTAGATACAGTGCAGAGAAGCACAGACAGAGTTAAAGAGATTAACCCTTACAGCGCGTCAAGAGAATAGTCGTAGGTGGCAAATTTTTCGCCATTTCGCAAATCTTTTGAAAGATTCGCAAATTTATTGGCGAAGCAAAAATTCTGTATTATTTGATTAAAATGGGGTCTATGGGAGACAGGCTTTCTGTAATTCGGATAAAGGATCCCATACCTGTATGATGAAACAGTGTGCTAAATGAAAATGGCAATTTTGCACTAACGAGAATTTTTCTTTCTGTACCATGTAACAAATTTGTATAACAGCTCAGACTATAATGTACAACAGATCACGATGTTTTGTTTTCTGTTCCTTTTTGATAAAACTTTTCAATAAAAAAAAAGTTACTAAAAACTAAGGAAATAATCATACATAACTAACTGATATCCTACTACTTGGAAAAGTGGATTATAATAAAATAATGGCTATTGTGTTGAGTGCAGCTTTAATGCATATTGATTAGTGATGAGCGAATTTGACGTGACCGTGCCCAATTCGACGCACAACAAAAAAAATTTCCACACAACAAATTTTTACACGGCAAATTTTCACGGAAGTTTCGCAAAACAATTCGCCAATGGCGAAATGCAAAAATTCGCTGCGAATCCATGCCTGGCAAAAAAATTCCCTCATCACTAATATTGATGTGTTTCAAATTTTGGTAGAGATTCTTAGAGATATTGGGGCCCATTCATTAAAGCACAAGTGAGTACGATTGAGAATTTTTTTTTTTTTTTTTTTGGAACTTTTCATATTGATCACGATAATATTGTTAAAATACTACGACTTTTTCGTGGTTTTTGTTAAATTCCTCTAAAAAGTTGTATTTTTTGCAAAGACTATGACCATTTCGGAATTCATTCAAGCTTTTGGTATTGTGATTTTCTCTTGGCCAGGTTGGAGCTGCAGAGTGCCATTGAGCCCTATGGGAGACTTTCCTTGGGCCAGGTTGGAGCTGCAGAGTGCCATTGAGCCCTATGGGAGACTTTCCTTGGGCCAGGTTGGAGCTGCAGAGTGTCATTGAGCCCTATGGGAGACTTTCCTTGGGCCAGGTTGGAGCTGCAGAGTGCCATTGAGCCCTATGGGAGACTTTCCTTGGGCCAGGTTGGAGCTGCAGAGTGCCATTGAGCCCTATGGGAGACTTTCCTTGGGCCAGGTTGGAGCTGCAGAGTGCCATTGAGCCCTATGGGAGGCTTTCCTTGGGCCAGGTTGGAGCTGCAGAGTGCCATTGAGCCCTATGGGAGACTTTCCTTGGGCCAGGTTGGAGCTGCAGAGTGCCATTGAGCCCTATGGGAGACTTTCCTTGGGCCAGGTTGGAGCTGCAGAGTGCCATTGAGCCCTATGGGAGACTTTCCTTGGGCCAGGTTGGAGCTGCAGAGTGCCATTGAGCCCTATGGGAGGCTTTCCTTGGGCCAGGTTGGAGCTGCAGAGTGCCATTGAGCCCTATGGGAGACTTTCCTTGGGCCAGGTTGGAGCTGCAGAGTGCCATTGAGCCCTATGGGAGACTTTCCTTGGGCCAGGTTGGAGCTGCAGAGTGCCATTGAGTCCTATGGAAGGCTTCCAAAATCATGGATTGAAGTTTCAAAGCCAGAAAGGTTTTCGATCATTTGGATAAGAAAATTTTGTGACTTTCGGATCGCAACCAACAATATTTTCATAGGACCAAGAAAATAATTTTCGCGCAATTTTCGCAGGTATCCAAGAAACAATAGTTTGCTAAAATGTGATTTTCCTTTACACACTCACAGTAATTGTTGATTTATAGTATCTGTCAGTACGTTAGTATAAAATAATTCAGACCCTTCTCGTTAAATACATGACAAGGTACATTATTCAGAGTAAATGATTTAACAATATTGGGAGGTAGCTAATATTTTTTAATAGTTTGGATTTTAGAAATATTATCACACTGATGGATGCATTTGAATTACATAACAGTGCGTAACATACATAAGTAACACAACAGTACATAACATAATAGTCCCTTATGAGTTCCATAGGAGTTTCAGTTCATCGTTCAATGACAGGGTTAATTCTAGCTCTAGGCTTGTATAGTAGAAATTGTACTTTTTAAATTCTTAAGATCTAAGCCTATAAATTCTTTTTTTTTTAAAGATAAAAAAAGGCTCTTGCTACTCGTCTGTCTCTGACAAAGCAGTCCCTCCGTCAGCAATTTATTTTGTAGACTGCCATATGTTGATGAGCTGATTTTTAGCACGCTTAGCAAAGCAATGAGGATAAACCATGCTTTTCTAACTCATTTCCTGCTAGAGGAGTCAGCAATGTATTGTGCAGTACTGAGCTTTACAATCTGAGAATTGGTCGCAATCCATTTGTCTCTTATTAAGGAGAGAAGAAATCATATAAAGTGAAATGATTTAACTGAACATAGAATCCCACTTCAAAATAGTTTAAATATATTTTCTCTTATATATCAGAAATACCATCTTTTTTATGTTGAAAAAGTAATCTCACTTATAAAGATATAATAGGGCATAATTCTCAAGTGCAAAATGTCCACCTTTGTTTCATTTCATTACTTTTCTTAACTTGCAAAATAACCTGTTTTACCAAAAATGACTACACTGCATGTATTGCTAATTATGTTGGGTTTAAAACCCCAACATACTGTTCTTCTAGCTTCTTCTTCCGCTTCTTCTTATTCTTAGCGCCCCCCATTTTCTAAACGCTACTCCTCCTACAGTTTTAGGGGTACAACACCCAAACTCCCCAAACATCTTTGCCCTATAGCGGAGCTGGTTGCTTGTGCTTTTCTAAGCGGTCCCGCCCCCCGTCTTTTTGTGGCGCCGCTCCAAACCCCCCAATTTTCCCATTGACCTTGACAGGGAAGATTTTCAAACTGCTGCCACACTTACAGCTTTGAAGCTACACCCCCCAAACTTGAATAACATAATCATGGGGTCACCCCGAATGAAGCAGCAACATTTGTTGGATGACCCCAAAGTGGGAGGGGCCAACAACAGCCAATCAAATTTTAATCATTGGCTTTAATGGGGAAATTGAAACTGCTGCCAATCTTACAGCTTTGAGGCTACACTCCCCAAACTTGAATCACACAGTCATGGGGTCAGCCTGAATGAAAATAGGATGATTACTGGATGCCCAAAAGTGGGCGGAGCTGTGAACCGCCAATCAGATTTTACCTATTAATTTGGTGGAAATTCAACCTGCTGCCATTCTCACAGTAATAACGTCGGGGTCCCCAAACTTTTTACACTTGGTCACTAGGGGACTGCAGTTTAAGTTTTGAAAAGTGGGTGGAGCCACCAACAGCCAATCAAATTTCACCTATTGATTTTTATTGGTTTGATGCCAGATTTTCCAAACTTTGCACAGTCGGTGACTACGCATTCAGGTTTTTTTTTTTTAAAACCCGCGAAGTGGGAGGGGCCAACAGCAGCCAATCAGTGGGAAAATTTTAACTGCTGCCATTCTCACATGTTTAATGTCAGGGTCCCCAAACTTTGCACAGTTTGTCACTAGGTGACTATGTTCCAAGTTTAGAAAAATGGGTGGGGCCAACAACAACCAATTAGATTTCACCTATAGACTTCATATGTTTAAATTTAAACTGCGGCCATTCTTTAAATATTAATACTAAGGTCTCCAAACTTTGCAGAGCTAGTCACCTGGTAACTGCAGTTCAGAGTTAGAAAAGGTGGGTGGGGCCAACAACAGCCAATCAGATTTTACCTATTGCTTTTCAATGGGAAATTCAACCTGCTGTCATTCTCACAGTATTAACACCAGGGTCACTAGGGAACTGCATTTTTAGGTTTTAAAAAGTGGGTGGAGCCACCAACAGCCAATCAGACTTCATCTATTGAATTTTTTTGGTTTATATTTAAAATGTTGCTTTGCTCACACTATTTATGTCAGGGTTCCCAAACAAGTGGGAGGAGCCACCAACAGCCAATCCATTTCCACCCATTAGATTTTATTGGTTTATATTTAAACTGATGCCATTATTTAAATATTAATTCCAGGGTTGTTAAAGTTTCTAGAGTTAGTCACTGGGTATTTGCCATTCAAAGTTAGAAAAAAGTGGGCGGAGTCACCAACAGCCAATAACATTTCACCTATTTATTTTCAATTGTGAAGTGTAAAATGCTGTCAGCCTCACAATGAATGCCTGAGTCCCCAAAATTTGTAAAGTTGGTCACTGGGGGACTGCAGTTCAAAAATAGAAAAAGTAGGTTGGGCTACTAACAGCCAATCAGATATCATCCATTGAATTTTATTGGTTTAAATTTAAAATGCTGCCATTCTCAAACTATTTATGCCAGGGTGCCCACTGTTTGTCACTGGGTGACTTCGACTCAAGGTTAGAAAAAGTGGGCGTAACCACCAATCACAATTCACCTATTGACTTTTATTGGTTTAAATTTTAATTGCTGCCGTTCTTTAACTATTAATCCTAGGGTCCCTAAACTTTGCAGAGTTAGTCACTGGGTAACTGCAGTTCCAGGTTAGAAAAAGAGGGTGGAGCCACCAACCACCAATCAGATGTCGTTGACTTTCAGTGGGGAAATTTAAGTTGCTGCCATGCAGACACTATTAAAACCAGGGTCCCCAAACTTTGCACAGTGGTTTTTACTGTATAACTGTGGTCCAAGGTTAGAGAAAGTGGGCGGAGCCCATTCAGTGACTTCATGTTTTTCAACCCAACATGAAGTTTGTTCTCAAACTTCCCTTTCTAGTTTAAATTGTTTCTTTATTAGAATGTTGGCAAAAGCTCATTCCATCAAGGCAAAAATTCAGGCAAGAATATTGTACATTTAATCCACTGAAGATAATAGGCTATCTAAATATATATGTATTATATACAGAATATAAAACTAATGATAACAACCAAATAAGCATAAAAGATTTGTAGGTATACAGTATATTACAGTATACACACTAAAACCAATAGCATTCATATGATGTTGATCCTTCCCATAGCAGTATTTACTCTTCTGAGAAGATGTTGGAACATTGTTGGTGGGATTTGCGTATATTCAACCATAAGTGAGGCTGGCCACCAATTATATGGATCAGACATGGTATGCAGTCTTGGTTCCAGTTCATCCCACAAAAACAATTGGCACCCCAAACATATACCCAGACGCTTTATCCTGAGTGCTTCTGGGAACAGTTTTGTCAGGATGATTTTTGCCCTGTAGTGTAGATTATAAGTGTGCATATGGCAAGGTAAAAATGGCATTCTGCATCAGGAGTAAAGGGAAGGGATTTGTTCTTCGGCAGCACTCCAACTAATTATGTATTACTTTATCTGCAGAATGAATACTCAACCAACAGATTTATATCATCCTATTAAAGAATCTTACCAAATAGGAATATATATCAGTAAATATTACCCATTTACATCTTTTACCTTGAGCCACCATTTTGTATGGTCTGTGTGCTTCCTCAGTGATTACCTGGCAGGAAATAATGTAGCAGGTAATGCAGCTATAACAGGAAGAAGTGTGGGAGCAAACCGTGATCTCCCATAGACTCATTTATAAGAAAATAATTCTAGTTTTTGAAAATGATTTCCTTTTTCTCTGTAAATATAAAACAGTATTTTGTACAGGTATAGTACCTGTTATCCAGAATGCTCAAGACCAAGGGTATTCCAGATAAGGGGTCTTTCCGTAATTTGGATCTCCATTTTTTAGTCTACTAAAAAATCAATAAAACATTAATTAAACCCAAAAGGATTGTTTTGCATCCAATAATGATTGTTTATAGATTAGCTGGGATCAATTACAAGGTAATGTTTTATTACTGCAGAGAAAAAGGAAATTCTGAATTATTTGATTAAAATGGAGTCTATGGGAGATGGGCTTTCTGTACTTCAGAGCTTTTTGGATAATGGGTTTCCGGATAAGGGATGCCATACCTGTACTTGATCCAAACTAAGATATACTGTAATTAATCGTTATTGGAGGCAAAACAATCCTACTGGCTTTATTAAATATTTAAATAATTTTTAGGAGACCTGAGGTATGGAGATCCATATTATGGAAAGATCCCTTATCCAGAAAACCCCAAGTCCCAAGCATTTTGGATAACAGGTCCCATACCTGTACTTCTACTACTAATAATATCAGTAATGCATAATTGCAAAGGTTCACATTTAGACCATATGATCAGTCTGAAAAACATAGTAATAATGTTGAGATTTTATTCTACAAACTTTTCTTAACCTTTATGTATCATTGCACTACCTTGCAACACAATTATTTGATTTTTTTCTTATTTAATTAGATCTTGGTGTAATTTAACAGACGCAAGATTTTTAAAGGCACCGAGGGAAATAAGTAAAAATATAATTCCCTGCCCTAGAATTGTTATTTTAATCTTGAAAGAATAAACTAATGAAACTAAATGCTGGATAAACAACGTAACCAAAGATGTTTTCTTTATTTTAACAAACTCAAGCTGGTTTGATTTAACAGAATTATCAAGGGCATAAAAAGGGGAGAATCAAGATTCACAATTAAATCTTTTAATAGAGGGCTGAAAGCACATGAATCAGAAAGATATTTATAAAAGTCAAAGAAGACCCTAAGGTGTGCAGCTTTGTTATAACCTAGCAGCATGGGGCTTACTTTCCCATCAACCCCTAGGCCCAGTCTAATTCTATACTTCCCGTTGTTCCTCGCCTTACGCACAAACATCTTGTGTGAAGACGTTTAATTAGAACACTTGCTAAGCATATCTATTCTAGGCTTTAATGCTGCAAATGACCACTGGCAAGTCTTTTTCACACTGTCACTTTACTTAATGAACATGCTAACAATGATAAAAAATAGTTTAAATGTTAAGCAGAATTACCAGTAATAACGATTTAATTTTCAATGTTAACTGAATACACATACAATATATTGGATCCCTTATCCAGAAACCCATTATCCAGAAAGTTCCGAATTATGGAAAGACCATCTCCCATAGACTCCATTATAAGGAACTAAGTCAAATTTTTTTAAATTATTTCCTTTTCCTCTGTAATAATAAAACAGTACCTTGTACTTGATCCCAACTAAGATATAATTAATCCTTAGTGGAGGCAAAACAAGCCTATTGAGTTTATTAATTATTTAAATGATTTTTAACAGACTTAAATTGTGGAGATCCAAATTACAGAAAGATCCCTTATCCGGAAAACCCCAGGTCCCGAGCATTCTGAATCCCATACCTAAACTGTTTATTTTAAAGATAAACTATAGTTTTGTCTATCTTATCTAGCTAGTGAGAATGTTTTAACCTATCAAGCAATATCTATCTATCGGTCTGTCTGTCTATCTATCTAATCTATTAACTATTAATATGGGATCTATTGCCTGTAACTTGCTGGCATCACCCTCTTTCGTGAAACGATCCGCTAACGGCGAAACACGGAAATTCGCCAAGAATCCATACCTGGTGAAAAATTTCACTCATCGCTATTCATCATCTTTTTAGCAGTTAGGATCCAGGACTTCAAAGTTGTCCCAGGAGGTCACCATACTGGAATCTGTTAGAAGTGTCAATACACCTTTAGCTTTCATCTTGCCATTGGTTAGGCCTTCTCTCTAAATAATCAATAAAAAGGAGACTCTCTATCCCAATTAAACTCTTAGGAATCTACCTTCTTAGCTAAATGCTTGACTTTTCCAGGAAAGGAAAGTCAATTATCAGATCCCATCCCTTTTTATATTTGCCCTAGCCATTAGTTTTACAGTAAACACACTGCAAGTGTATATTACCCCTTTAAGACTAGAAAGGATCATGCTGAATGGAAAGGTTGAAAGTCATCTGTAAATGTATAAATCTATTTATTATTCATCAGGCTTGATTTTTTGCACTATAGGTAGGTAAAAGTGACTAAATGTGAATTTAAATTCTTTAAAAGATACAGTATTTACTAAAGATATACATACATACATACATACATACATACATACTGAGAGTTTTCTTTCAATGTATGCCATATATACTATACCAATTACTTACCATGTTCATACTCACTAATGTAAAATTGGATTAAACAACATTTATACAATGAACCTTGTTGCTAACACAGCAAAGTTATGTTTGAATTACATAGTGATCGACCTGACCTAGCAATCGTTCTTAGTATGACCCTGTAGCCAGCTGAGTCTATCTCATGGGTGATTCACTTGATCCCTAGAGTGAGGAAAATAAGCCAGCTGCATTCTTCTTTTTCTGCTAATGCCAGCTGATCCATAGAAAGTCAAATCTATGGGGATTATACTCTCTCTGATACCATTAATGCTTGTAACAAGTCATAATGAGACTGGGTTGGGAAAAGATATGTATTTACTATAATTTCGTATCATCACAGAAAGAATAGTTGAGATTTTGTTAATTGAAATAGTTGTTTGAATTTTAATAGACAAGTTGATAACAATACTTGATTAATCTCTTGTTCTTAAGTGAGGTTTCATTTCACTCCAATTATTATTTTTAATAGAATCATTATAATTATTATCATTAAGTAACCAAAAAATTGTGAAATCACAGAATCCCTTTGGTTTGTTTTTGTGTCTGAAAGCCTCCTTATTTGTGTGTCAGGATGAAGAATGTTCTTTAAAGGCATAATGGCTTGAAGTATGTAACTCAATGGTTAATTTTTAAAGTTTGCGTAGCTAAAATATTTGCAGAGAAAAATGTTAAAAACTGGTATAAAAATATGTTTGCTGTTATGAAATGCCCATTGTGTGCTGCAGTTATAGGACTGGGACATCAGTATATGGATCAGCTTATGGCAACTTTTGTTTTTCATATTGTTAGTGATGAGTTAATCTGTCCTGAAAAATTCATAAAGCGTGTGTGTTGCACAACTTTTATTTTCATGTGACCGCAACTTTTTTTTTTATGCGACCGCGACTTTTTTCGACACTCTACAATTTTTTTACATGGCAAAATTTGCCAATGGTGAAGTGCCAAAATTTGCTGTGAATCCATTCCTGGCAAAAAAAATTTGCTCATCACTACATATTGCTTTAGATGTCTCTTGTACATCTCTTAACATCCCTCTTAGAGTGGTTGCTAATTGGTTTTTAACACTGTTGCGTTTCTTCACTGCACATCCCCTGCTATTATTTCTATTGTACATGAAAATGTGGCTCATAGAAGCTGGGTGCTGAAAATCACTGTGCATCACCCTTTTATCTGTATACTCTTTTCTGTTGTACAAATGTGTTATGTTTTTTTTTTAAATTGTATCTATATATGGCTCACTATATATACAATGTGGGTGAATGTGCAAGAACTGCTACCATTCAGTTAATTGTAGGCATTTATTATAAATGCTATAGTGTTTCTATAGAATGTGTCAGGATGCCCAATATAAGCAATGTTACAGGTATAGCTGAAAGCATACCTTTGTAAATTATTTTAATATATTTTATTTGTATGATTTCAAGTGCTGTCAGACATCATTAATACATCCTATAAATGGGAAATCATTCAATATGCTACAGTTATGGTGTAAGAAAGGGGAAAGTTTGTATGCAATAAGTTGGTACAGGCAGATACAGCTACAGTGACCAGAATGCTACAAGAAAGATCCACGAGCATGGATGTGGGTTTGAGGTGTATTATAAATATTCACTCATAAATGCTCACTGGGACCCCCCCCACTTCCTAGACTCAGAGTGTAATGCTACCATTCCCTCATCTTGTTTAAGGCAGTTTATTGCAAAAAGATTTGCCACAATAGTGCAAGCTAGAACGCTATATTTATTCTGCAGAATGCTTTACCATACTTGAGAAAACAGCCCTGTTTGTTTAAGATAGCAGCTGCCATTTTAGCTTGGTCTGATGTCACTTCCCTGCCTGCATCTCTCCTACTGGCTCCTCTCTCTCTTTCTGCTGAGGGGAAGGGTGAGGAGGAGTGGGACAAGGGAGGAGGAAGAAGTAAGGGGGAGAGGAGAGAGGAGGAAGCTGTGCAGGCTCATTCTATGCCCTAAAAGGTTCTAGCTGAGAGAAGGAAGTCTGACGTAGAAGCTCATGTGAATAAAAGAGAAAGAATGAACTGTTTCAGAGGACTCCGAGCAGCAGTACTGTAGGTCTTTAATGCTGTAATTACATATACCTTTTTGATAATGCTTACTTAGTTTATACCTTTCCTTTTCTTTTAAGTCCTGTTCCTGAAAGTCTGTGCACCACACACTATGCAAAGCAGAAAGACTTGAAGTCCCAGAATCCATCACTTTCCAACGGAAAAAGGTGAGGCTGGAGTCACATTATACTGTGAACCTAAGGTGTGCAAATGGTTAATATAAGCTTCCTTTTACAGACATTCAAGTATGTCTGTAAAAAATACATGTATATAATATCTGGATGTTCAAAAGTATTTATGCATATTTTCTACATACTCCCAACTGAATGAGTTCCCATTAAAGAAAGGGGTATATTATCCCTTTAAGTACACATATTTGTGTTGATTTATTTTAAGTTTGAAAAGTTCAACCAATACCACAAAAGTTGTCACTCATGTGGCCCTCGAGGGGTTGTGGGTATGCTAGTTATTAGTTAATCAGCTAGTAATAGTTGGGAAGGTCCAGCAAGGCAAAACAGTTGATTCTCATAAAGTTCCCATCACAGCTCTGGGCAGATCCTTGTCAGTCTACTAAGATGTTAGTTGGTGCCATGAGAAGTTATATGTTGGAGCAGTGGTTTAACCCTTAAGGTGGCTGGCCATAGTTCGTTGGAGTGGTGGCAACATATTCCAGAAAGCGGGCCCTTGGAATTGGTTGCTCAGTAGCAGTATGCTATTGGAGTTACAGATTTAGGGGGGCAGGTCATCTGATCCCAGAGGTTTGTGGCTAGAGGATTTTATTGGGCACTTGTGGAGGGGCAGACTGACAAGAAGCTCTCTTGTTGTACATGCTATGTCCATGGTTACAATTTACTGTTATGTGATTGTTATTTATTGTAAAAATACATGAATCAATTCAAATAAGGTGATTGTGTCATGCATTTAATTGATAACTAGTTAGTTGAGCATATGGATGCAAGAGTCATACTTTTCTTTCCTTACAAAACTTTATTTTTTATACATACATGCTATTTTACAGTGGGCAAATTTGCATCTGGACAGTAACCTGTAGCAGCTAATCAGTTGCTCATTCAGCTGCAAGAAAAATAATAAAAGCTTAAATGTGACTGGTTGCCATGGGTTACTGCCCAGGTACAATATTGCCCACTGTGTAAATAAGTCTTATTTTCTTCTTTTAAAGAGTAGCATTATTTATTGCAAAATGAATGCCACATAGAAATAAAAATAAAATTCTATGAATGGTTTTCTTTTCTCATTAATGCTGTGCTTTGTTTCATTTTTCAGCATTATACAAATGAGGATAATAAATGCAAGGAGTGTATACAACCCACCAATAAAAAATGTTATATGGTGACAACAGGGAAGATAGTAAAAGCAAATTAATAATTAATTAGTGGGTATTTCTTGGTGCTGAACTGCTGGACATGATTATAAGGGAATAATTAAGCATGAAAAGTAATTCTTGATTGATATTTCCCATCTAACATTTCCCTACAACATCATTTTCAGACACACGCTCTATATCTGAATGCTTCATATAAAATATTATTTTTTGTATTTTGTCATATGCCATATGTATCAGTATGATAGCATATTTTAGCACCAAAACACTATTACATTTGCTGTTAATTAGATTGAGAATGTACAACAATACAGAGAAAAGGCATATTATTAGCACAGAGTGTGGAAGTTCTACATAATTCCATAGAACAGATGCTGCTTGCTTTATGAAATTCTGTTTAGATTTGTATTAGGTTTGATCCTCTAGAAGAAAATGTTAATTTATAGCATACTACCAAATATATAGGGGATTATGGTACATATTCATCAAAGGCTCACAGAAAATATAAGTACAGACCCTCAAATTATATTGTTATTATTAAAACCCTTTGTATTGAAATATATTTGTTTAATTTTACCTATTATAGAGAAACTTTGTTGGTTGCTTGCTGTTCTTATTTTCCTTTATAAACAGAGCATTTCATTCAGAGCTCCCTATCTATTTGCATTTGCAAATATTTCCCTGAATCAAAATGATGCAGTTTCACTCATTACTATTTCTTCGAATTGTATCCTTCATTGGCCCTTTGTCCTGGACATTATAGATTTTCTTTGCAACACAAATCTGTGTCTATCATAGTTTCAGTCAAATTCTGTCTGAATAAAGTGTCTCTGGTTTATGCTTTTACTATTACTATTCACTAGATTTCACTTCCATATTTCTGTGTGTGTATCTCTATATCTGTGTGCAACATTTAAATGCTCTATTACCAATGTACAGATTGATAGAATCTCATTTAGTGTCAGAGGACTATAACCCTGCAGCACTGAATATGTTATATATTTAATAAATATGCCATATTTCTAAAAATGTTTCTACATGTCCACGTTAAAATAGTTTTGTCCTTTTAAATACAAATTAATTGGGTTTAAATTCTGATATTTATATCTCAAATTTATTTTAATTGTTTGATACATTAGAAGAAACAGGTTATACAATGACAATTAGGTATAACAGTATTCAGCTATTTTATAGCAATGATTGCATTTCTTTTGTTCACCCTTCATGCAAGTTGAAGGTGAATTATGAGTTCAACATCTGTTTTACCTGTGTTGTGCATTCATACATTCCCTTGCATCTCTTTCTGCTGTTTCAGTACTCTCTTGAGTACATGGTAAATAAAGTTTCAATGGTCTGGAAATGCATGACTCAGTGAACAGATTAAGGTGTTATTGGCCTCTGCAGATTACTGAGGTATTTAATTTACCTTTATAAACAGTACATTGGATTGCATAGGGAGCCTATATAAAGTGTAAGATTAAATTATTCTTTTTTTTAATGTAAATGATAAGGTGAAGGAAAGACAGTTCTATTGAGAGAGACTCGAGAGAGCCCAAAACTCTGGAGAACAGCTTTTTAGTGTTTAATTATGCATAGTCATGCTTATGTGTTAACCAATGCAGAGGGAATGTCATCAAATAGTTTTTTTTTTGTTTTTTTTAAATCCTCTTTTATCATTACACAGATACCAAGACCAACAAATGCATTTAGGAATTAAGCTCAGACATCACTGTTATTGTAACAACCTCCTGCAATACTTTGGCAGCATGGAGCAGTTACAATAGCTTTCTAGTGATAACCTGGCAAGTCTATGGGAAAAGCACTGGCACTTTTCCCCCAAAGACATATAATCAATACAAGTCTTAAGGCTTTTAAAAATGTAAAGTGCTTGCCACCTTGTCGTCAACCATATATTTTTTTCATGTTGTGCAGTACACTTTGTTTTAAACAAAATTAAACTGTCCATCTACATTAATTAGATTTTGGACACAAAAACAGAAGGGTGATATTTCATTTTCTGAAACAGTATGTCTAACCTTCATCTAAGTAAAAATCTCAGCCATCTGCTGTGCAGGTATAACAAATATTGGTAACATTCAAGATAAATAAGTCTATAAATCTCATCACCTTCACAAAAGATGGTTTAAATATAATTAGAATCTTCAAATGCCACACTGAAAAGCAGTATCTCAGTGCAAGAATATCCTATTAATATAGTCTTTTCATATTTATTTAAAAAGGAACTGTCATCTCAGATGCTTGTTGTGTACACATGTGCGAGGAACTGCATTAAGGAAAATATACAAGTATGGGACCTGTTATCCAGACTGCTTGGGTCATGGTGTTTTACACACATTCCATAATTTGGATCTTCATACTTTGTCTACTAAAAAATAATTGAACCATTATTTAAACCCAACAGGATTGTTTTGCCACCAATAAGGATTAATAATATCTTTGTTGGGATGAAGGCATGGTACTGAGAAAAAGGTAATAATGTGAATTATTTTATTAAAATGGAATCTATGGGAGATGGCCTTTCTGTTACTTTGAGCTTTCTGGATGGTTTCTGAATAAACAATCCAATACCTGTAGCTCTTTTTCATTGGCGGAAAGGTTAGTTTAAAACAACTCTTAATATATTAAAGAGAATATTATGGAAAATTGCCTTTATGCTCATTGATAATTAGTTTCCTGTAGTTTAGGAATGATATTTGCATGTATTCTCCCCCCCCCCCCCTCTACCACGGCCTGCAAAGTGATCTTAAACCACTTCATGAAAGGGTAGAGGTTTTCATGGAGTTCAGGTATCTTTAGGGTTCATTTATGAGCACAAGTGCAGTGTGCAAAGTGCAATTTTGGGTACTATTTTATTTTTACCTGCAATTCAGTGGGGTTTTTTTCTGAAATTTCTGGCATAATAAAAGCCTCCAAAGGAAGATGTACCTAATGTAATGATGCTTAATGTTTACATACAATCTCACTGAAATTACCTAGCTGTCTTTGACATAGTTTGAGCTACCAGTAGCTCCAGGGTTCCCCTTTGAAACTAGTGCACAATTTGTCAACAATTTATCTAAAACAAACAGATTATTAGAGTACATTGGTGCTTGGGCCAAAAAAAACCAAGAGCAAGGAGCAGCTTTGTCAATTCATCCAATGGCTGCACTGAATTCTTCCTAAATGAACCCCCTCTTTAACAAATGGATTGGGGTTTAGCCTAGGATGCAGTTCCTGACTGTTATCTGGTTACATAAATGGATAACATAGCTGAAATTGAAAGTATTTTACTATTCTCATGGACTGCAACATATATCTTTACCTCTAAATGAGGAGGAACCACAGCAGGCAAATAATTAAATTCCAGTCCCTGGGTTGAGTAAAAGTAGAAAATACATTTTCCAAGAATTGGTAATATATAGTAGTCTTATAGATTCCCTCCATTGGCTTTCTAAAATGTAGTGGCCCATGAACCAGCAAATGTACAAAAAAGGCAGTATATATATTATTTTAATGGCCATGATAGATCAATTTAAGATGATTTATTGTAGCATCTTCCATGCACAACCACAAACTTTTCTCCAGCTGAAATTAATGGTGTTTCATGTGCAATGTGTGCAACAGATAGAGCGCCTAATTCTGTCATAGCAAGGGTAAGGGATTTTTCTGTATTTTGGCACACCATTTTTCTGAATGATAATATAAATGGTAAGACATAATGCCATTATCTATTATATCTTACTGAATATATTGGAATTTTTCATATTTTGTAATTTCCCCCTAAACCTTATAAGTATTATTTCTTTCACAATGTTACTACAGTGACATTTAGATCTAGAATTTGGCCCTAAATGTTCCATTAATAAGAATGAATATCTTTGTTGTCTCAAATATGAACTGAAAGCAAGAAAAATTGTTGAAGAAGAAACTTATTTGAAAAATCACTAAAATAGGTGTTATCTGTTAACAATGGGCAATCATGCATCATATAAATGAAACAGTCCTTAAAATAATTCCACACCCAGGAATAATCAGAACACTGTCAGTTTATGAAAAGAAGGGGTAATCACCAGTGCTTTTAGGCATAAAACGGAAATGGTTCTTTTTCTCGTTAAAGCAAATGCACTATTACAATTATCTTGTTAAGACTGCAGACAGGATAAGTAAATTTCAATTTGATTTTAGGCTTTCATTTGATTAAAAAATTAAATAACAAGTTTTGAAAGTGTTATCTCCTTTAACCTTCAAAGAAAATTAACTCCTATTACACAGATGCAGTCATGAATATGTAGCCAGCAGACTGCAGATTTTTGTGGTGAGATTAGAGTAAAGGGATTCATTTAAATTTAAGTATAAAGTACTGAAATAAATGTGTGGTTGTTCCAAAAGTTTCAGAACTATAATTGTACTGTAAACAAGCTCCTTGCATCAGTGGAAGGGTAGGTCTTTGTATAGCAGGTAACAGCCTATGTAGCTTACACAGATTTTAGAACTTAAGTAGAGACAAACAGTGAAAGTTGTTCTTGGCTTTCTAGATATCTATATATAATGAAAATGTCATTTTTGCACTGTTTCTTGCAAAAAGTATTATACTGCAAGATGTACAGATATAATTTATAAATTATGTCAGTTTACTACATACAAATAGATTCTGGCATGGTGGCAGGGCAAGTTCTAAAGGGAGGGTATATGTCCCTAAGAACACTCAATGAGACAAAGCTAATGCAGTGTATAACATGGATTGTGTTCACTGAGGCTGGAAAAGCCAGTGATAAGTAATGGCGAAATGCAAAGGCATGGATGTGCGGTGAATTTCTGTGTTTCACTATTGGTAGATTTTTTCACGAAACGGGCCAAAAATTGTCACCCGTGGAAAAAAATAATTGGTGCACACCAAAAAAAATTGCCACACACGTCATTTTATTGACGTGCATGACAACTTTTTTTGGATGTGCAAAATTATTGCCATTTCATGAATCTTTCGAAAGATTTAAAAAATTTTCAGCAAAGCAAAATGTGGCAGATTTGCTCATCACTAGCCAGTGAAGGTATTGGGATTTCAGAATCACGTGACTTCAAGTGAGCTCTCTGTCCAAGAAAAAAATAAATTAGGAGGGTTCAACTGGGAGAGCTGAGGAAAAAAAACAACCTGTTGGTTAAATATTTGTATTTTTCCTGCAATAAGTTGCCTTAATAGTGGCTGAGACAATGTCAAAAAGCAGATTTCTGAGGTATTCAGGCTGCCATTGGACCACTCTGTTCTCATGGCAGAAGAATGAACTTTATTTACTATATTATGCTGAAAATTGCCCTGTTTACGAAAAATCCTCCTGTAATTAAAACAGGGCAAAATAACATTTGATGTTGCTGTCTCTTCCTTTGTAAAAAGTATTGCCATAGCGGTCAATTGCCACATGTGCCAGTTAAACAGCATAGATGCATTTTTAGTTTTTTTTTCTTGAGAAAATTAGTTTACCACAAATGTTGTTTAAAGAGTTGAAAAATACCAAATATTGTTTTAAAGAGTTGAAAAATACCAAATGATTATAATCAAATGCCTGTTCTTTTCCAATGCATATTAGAATTTTACTTACCTGACTTTAAGGCAATTGGCATTGACACCCCTCGTTGAATTTCTGTGATTTCTATTAAAGAAAATCTGTTTCATCCATCAGCCCTGTGAAGAGTTAGCCTTAGGCTAAAGGTACACAGTACTTACTATGTGTTACAGTGCTGTCACTGAGAAGTGAAACTGCTGAGGTTGTATGGGAAAAAAATCTGGACCTGTCAACTATCAGGAAGGATCTCCATAGTAAGCATTGCTGATAGTGCCTACAGGCAGTGTGTGTTCCATTCATATAAAGATAAATTGGCAGCAGGTAGTAAAGGGTCTTTTGACCATTATGATTAGCAGTGACCAAACCATTAATGGCAATACTTCCCCACACAGATTAGTAATGCTACAGCTGGGGAGGGTTCTATACACGACATCTGTGGTTAGCACTCTGTAGTTAGCACTGCATTACGTTTATGCTAAAACTCAGCGTGGTTTGTTCTTTTTAGATAGACATGGTTTTTCCTCCCATAACCTAAAATATATTGATTGCCCCAAATTTTTAAATTAAGCACAAATACCCCAAAAATTTGGATGTAAAGATTTTGCAGCTAAAACCTTGCAAGTTCATGTAGAATATCAATGGGAGTTGGCCTAGGCAAAGTCAAGCCATATTTTCAGCTCAAGATGTTTGAATTTTTTAGATTTATTTGAGTTTGTAAACTGGAAAATTCAAGTGTTTTTATTTGCACGTGTTTGCCATAATAAATAAGCAAGCATTCCAGGTTTTTTAAAATGCAAGTTTATTCAAATTAGAAAAAGACTCTCTAATTGATAAATAAGCCCACTAGTGTAGTGACTTAAAAATTAGCCCACAAGTATGGTCCATCTATTGCTATGGTCCAGCTATTGTTTTCCCCTAAATGGTTCCATTTTGTGATGCTGTGCCTGTCTTTCCTTTTCTTTGCAAATCACAGTGTGAATTGCACACAAAAATTTGCGAATGAGATTGCAGTTTGCGTGAACTCTTTGCGTGTTTATAGTGCGGAAATATAGTGCCAATTTTCACTTTGTGAATATAATTTCATAATTTGCCAAATCAGTTTAGTGAAAAAAATTTCCGCCACCAAAGTTGTGGCATAATTTTGACGCATTGTGTGCACAGAATACATTCTAAACCCTCCAATTCACAAGGTTTCATGTGCCTTTTATGTTGCTCATTTGTCCTGCAAGGATAGATTATAGTTCTGAGCGATTGAAGTAGTTATTCCTTATTTCAGGAAACTTTTATGATATATTTGTATAAAAGATCCTCTGGTTAATTAAACTGAGGGGTGTGCCATCTTGGGGAGATGCTTCAGTAAAAGATGTTTGCTATTAAAATGAGCTTTCCTTTTAGACCAGGAATAGTGATGAGCGAATCTGTCAGACGAAAAATTTGTCAAATTTATTATTATTGATGCGACCATGCCTTTTTTTCTGCGACCGCACCCTTTTTGACCATGACCACTAATTTTTTGTTTCTGCTAAATTTTGCAGAAGTTTAGCAAAACAATTTGTCATTGGCGAAATGAAGATTTTCGCTGCACATCCACGCTTGGTGAAAAAAATTGTTCATCACTGCTAGTGAAAGGTCCACATTGAAAAGCAGATAACACATACTGTAAGCATTTAAGACACAATTTAATAACAAGTATCACCATACTGCCTCTGAACTGTGCACTGTACCTTCTGACAATCATGGGCTTGTATATATATATGTATTTGTTTTTTTTTTCTAGAGCAGGCCCTCTAACCATTGGTCTCCATCTAGATTTGCGTGTATTGTTATGTTTATCATATTACTGAATACAGCACTGCATAAAATTAAGTTGCTGTAAAATATAATAAGGATTAAGTGAGCATGTGATGAGGGAATTATTTTTAAAACACTAATTACAAAAAGGTTTATACCATAAAAAGCGTGTAATTTTCCTGAATAGTTAGATGGAATATGAGGGATTGCAATATAATGGACCTGCTTCATGGAGCCTGACTAAAATAATTAAGCTATTTTATTTAGCAGTATCATTCATTAAAGGGTATCTAAGCATTGTTGCTCAGTTGTGCTTTGTTCAAATTTTGCAGGACTACAAATTCCAGTATATTCCACTATATTAGAGGTTTATTTAAATCTGGTTCCATGCTATTTGTTCCTACAGCTGAATCTGGAAGCATGAAATACTACAAAAAACCCAATTTGCAGTATGTTATCTCTACTCGTGTCTGATTACAGTATAATATCAGGTATCCAAAAACTACATAATATTACTGTATGTTAGATAGTAGTACAATGGCTGACTGCATGTTGGTATGCAGGATTCTGATTAGTCAGTATGCTTGCATATGTAACCAAGTGGGACAGTTTTAAAGACAGTTTAGCTCCTCTTTAATTTCCCTACGATATTGCTTTAATACAGTGATCCCCAACTAGTGGCTCACAAGCAACATGTTGCTCACCAACCCCTTTGATGTTGTGCTCAGTGGCCTCAAAGCCATTGCTTATTTTTGAATTCCTGGCTTGGAGGCAAGTTTTGGTTGCATATAAAATAGATGTACTGACAAGTAGAAACTTCTATAGGCTGCCAGTCCACAAATGGCTGCCAATGACAAATCACAGTCCACACCCCCAGGAATTTGTTTTATGCTTGTATTGCTCCTCAATTTGTTTTACATTTGAATGTGACACATTGGATAAAAAGGCTGGGAAACTCTGCTTTAACATAACCCCAACCTAAAGAACTGGAGACCAAAGAGGACACCACCCTTTTACCACTAGAATGTGCAGTATATTACAAATTCATTGGGACATTGTGGGATATTTCACTTAAATGAAAACTATACTCCCAAACAATGTAGGTCTCTATAAAAATATATTGCATTAACAAGCACATATGTAAAATCCTGCTTCATCTAAATAAACCATTTTTATAAAAATATACTTTTGTAGTAGTATGTGCTGTTGGTTACTCTTAAATAGAAAAATTGCCATTTTAAGAATTAAGGGCCGCATGGGATCATAGGATTCACAGTGCACACAAACAAAGCAAGGGCACACATACATGCTAGGCCCCATCAGCCAATTAATGGTCTGTTGTTTTCACACTTCTTCCTGTTACAGTCAGAGCTGCATTATTTCTGGTCATGTGATCTCTGAGGGAGCACACAGCCCATCGCTAAATTTTGGATCAAGAGAAAAGATGCAAAAGGGGAATATTTGCTGAAATATATATATTCCAGTTTGACGATGATTCTTTAATAGGTCACTTAATATGATATAAAATATCTCTTGGTTAAGTATTCATTCTGGGGGTATAGTTTTCCTTTAAACGGTCTTCACACTTACAATGTGTTTTCCACAGATAAAGCGCAGAAGAGACTAGAAGTGGCAGACATTTTAACACAAATTTATTGTTCTTTTTGAAGTGTTTTTGAGCACACGAAGAATGTAAGAACATCTTTATATCTCTTATAACTCTGTTAATAAAACTTTTAATATTGTGGACAAAGGGCATATGCTCATGGGGGTGGATCAAACGTTTCCTAAAGACCACATTATGGCCTGTTCTTGCTATTGTGTGACAGAAGCTTTATACTGAAAGAAGAAAGAAACAATAATATATATATATATATGGTGACCTATGAAAAAAGATGATCATTTCTAGTCTTTGACCGATTGTAATCTATTTTTTTCAATTTCTTAGAGCCATACTTGAAAGAGAAAGAAGCTTTTATAAAAAGTCGCAGAATTAAAGCTGAGTGAAAAGATTTCTACATTAGGTTTAGCCAAAGGCACATTGATGTTGTAATAAGTACAATATGAACATAATGAATAAGAGTTTCCATAACTTTTGGCAGCTTAGATTACGTCTGTATTATAAGACGTGCAACTGAAATAATTTCCTTTGTATCAAGAAGATAAGGGTGAATTACAATGGAGAGATCAGGCAATGGTGATGACAAGGGAGGTGTTGACAGCAGATTAAATAGTTCTTGGGCCATTTCAGAGTATAAAGAGCCCCAAGACAGGACCTGTCCAATTCTACTTTATGTAGAAAAAAAGAAAAAAACTTTTTCAAGGTGTGGTGCTATGGAAAGGCTACCATGGTTTTGCTGTGGAGACCACATGGAGCATGGTTAAGGGTTTTTACAAGGAAAAGATGAGAATTTTAGAAAGTTTAGACATGTTAAGCTGCAAGGGAACAATAAGCAAGGAGATGGGAAATGGTTCAGCAGAGCATATGATCAGATGTGAACACATGGGAGAAATGAAGTCATGACCATGAATTGGGGTGGATTGGAAGAACATACAGGGAAAACAGTACCATTAAATGCTAAGAAAACTTTGGTGCAGAAATGAGGGAAATTGTTTCCTCAGTTAAGCAATACAATCTAATCAGATTATAAAGCACACATGTAACTGCTGTTTGGTTGCTATGGCTCAAATGATGTAAAGAAAAACCCACATTCACCATGCCTGGGGGTGTTTTTTTCTTAATTGATTCAGTTAAAATTTGTAATACTTTAAAACTAAAAAATATACAGCATCAGTGGGCTAAGCCTTTTTTAAAGAACACATAACAACATTTCATGTAACTTATTGCACTATGTAGATCATTTCATTGGCAACAGACATAACTGTTATAACACTGCACACTGCGATCTTATAGTTAAACAATAAATGCTTTCTAATGTGTTACTTCAGTTATGTATTCCTTCCTGTATTGTTGGCAGTGGTAAGTTCGCATTAATATCCAGTGATACTAGAGGACATTCTGTTGAAACTGCACCTAAAAATGGTGCCAACATGCAGAGATTGTTGGGCATTAAAGTCAAGATCAGCCAAACTGCCTGTCCAAATCTATTCTACTCTTACCCTTTATACAGGAAGGTTACAGCGCCGTTACAGACATATGTACTGTATAATCTAAGAATTAAATCTAGTTTAACAATATTCTATGCAAACCATTTATCTCACGTTTAGACATTTTAGTCTGATACACTCATCACAGAGGACTGGATCTGTTTCCCCATTGATTCTGTGTTATTTATTTTTGACCCCCAGAGACTGTTTTTATCACTCTTGTATCTTTTTTTTTTTTGTTAGGGTTAGTTTAACTTTCCTTGGCTAGCTTGAATGCTGTGTCACTCAAGATAGATCTTTATCACTCCGATAAGCATTCTGGCATCTTTTAACTTCCTATAAATAGACAAAATAATGAGGAAACTGCAGCTATACACATTATCGATCTCAAGCTTTCTTGAAATCCTGCCAGATTTTGGCAATTGATACAGTGCCAGATAAAGGACAGTAATTTAAGCTCTAGCCTGTGTTTTGCAGAGAACACAGTGACCTTACATATGTGCTGATTTTATAGCATATTCTTCTTCCAAGCTGTAAACTGTATTAGGAATGAAGCAGTTACTGTAGATAAGAAAAAATCACACAGAAGTACAAGAGCAGTAGGCTAGCTTTTGTCTTATCAAAGTCTATTAAATCACATAGGCATAACAAGTACATGTAAACATTTTTTAAACCTATTTTATTAAGCACCATACAGAAGGTTCAGACTATGTAGTGAAAAGCATTAAGCGTAGACTGAACTTGCTACTCGAATACTGTAATTATTTCAAACATAATTAATATTTAGTCAATTGTTGTCATATATTACCTTCCTGACACATTTGAAAAAAATTGTGTTTTTTTCAGCAGTTTGTTCAAATTGTGTATATGCTACATACATTTCCGGGCCATTATCTGTTTATGTCAGAATTTCTCATTCACCCTTTAATTCTTTAAGCTCCAAGTATGTACATCTATATACTTGGCTTAAGGAACTCTAAGTTCTAAGCATGTAGATCATACATTCTTAGCAGGTAGATCTTTAAGTGTTGACTGGAGATCTTAGAGGCAGCCAGAGGGCACTACTGTGTGCCCTCCAGTTTCCCTAGATCATTTTCAGTAAAGATAAACTTTTTGGATCTACTATGTAAGCTAAGCTTTGATAATTACACTTCAGTACTAAATGGGGGCACGGAAGAAGCAAATTATTTTTGCCACTATATGCACAATACAAACAACAGGTAAAATGCATCTACATTTTTTCTGAGAATGTGGGCAGTCAATGGCAATGGAAATAGGTATAAAGTCTAGAATATAAAACTGTACATGAAATGTGAACATTATTACTAATAGAATCATAACTATAAACTTGGGGGCTGATTTACTAAGACACTAATTCGAATCCGACTTGGAAAAATTCCGATTGAAAAACGAACATTTTGCGACTTTTTCGTATTTTTTGCGATTTTTTCGGCGCCTTTACGACTTTTCGGAAATTGTCGCGACTTTTTCGTTACCAATACGATTTTCGCGAAAAAACGCGAGTTTTTTGTAGCCATTACGATTCGCTCGTATCTTGTCGCGACTTTTTCGTATTAAGCGCTAGTAAGCGGCGGCCGAAACTTTCAGACTTAGCATGATTTTGGAAGCCTCCCATAGGACTCAATGGCACCCTGCAGCTCCAACCTGGCCCAAGGAAAGTCACCATACTGAAGCTTGTATGAATCCGAACGCTACAAAAAATCACAGTATTTTGCGCAACTTTCGGAATGGCTACGAAAAAGGCGCGACTTTTCGCGCAAGTTTTAACGCTACGGAAAAATCGCCAGATTTTGCGCAACATTCGGATGGCAACGAAAAAGTCGCGATAATTTTCCGAAAAAATCGACAAATACCGATCATTACGGAAAAAACGCAATCGGACGCATTCGCCCGGTTAGTGAGTAAGTAAATGGGCCCCTTAGAGTACAATGTGTTCTTCTGTTTCATTGTATAGTAAACCAGTAATTATGACTGGGTTAAGTCTCAGGAGCAGTGTGGAATCGAACTCTGAACGCTGCACTGAACAGCGCCTACATGTGCCTACTGAGACACTGGGGGATTTTGAGTTGAGACTGCTCAGTGTTTTTAGTATTCATCCGATGTCTCTCCCTGCTGACCATTTACCTCTGCCTACCTTGTTAACTACAGATGTTAATGATCAAGCAATTAAGGGACTTTATAAGCTTGGCCCTTGCAACACTCAGCTGCCTAATCATCAAAGCTCCTGAGCCAGATCTAGTCTGTTACTCTGTGATTCCTGCTTCCTGAGTTCCCTGCCTTTGCCCTGCCTAGTTCCTTGTTCCTGGTCTTCTGTCCCTACCTGGTACCCATCTTCTGCGTATTTCCTGGTTTGACCTTCGGCCTGTTTACTCAACCTTGCTTACCTGCTGCCTGCCAATGACCTCGGCCTGCCTTATGGATCTCGCCAGTCTTTTGCCAGCCCTGACCATTTTGCCCGTTACAGGACTCTGCCTTATCTATCGTTTGCCTCACCAAAGGCCTATATTTGGACTATGGTTTTCATTCTGCACCTCCATTTTGTTACTTCCCTTATTGGTCTCATTAAATCTATTTTTTTTACCTTACTATGGCTTTAACTCATTATCCGGCCATTAAAGGGAGTTTACTGGGCTATTCAGCACATAGGTTCCAACCTGCTGGTCACTCACCAGTGGCCAGACCTGACAGACAGATAGTACCTTACTGGAAAAAAATGATTTTTTAAAAATATACTTTTATGGTCTTTGGACAAAAGGTTCATGTGGTGCAGTTACACCTTTATCATTTGTACACATACATTTAAGTATGATCAGTCATTGGCTGACCTATAAAAACATGGTAGTAAGCAGGGGGAAAGAGATTCAACAGACATACTGGAATTCTCTCAGTGTATTCTCCCCAGAGGCAGATAGAACAATAATACTAAAACATAACTTTTAATTCATTGCAATAAAAACTTCCCCTTTAAAAACACATACACACATAAGACTAATTAAAAACAAAAGAAAATCCCTTAACTCTGGAATACTATCTCACTTTTATGCATGGTGGGAGCGGTGTCCATTCTCAACACCTTCTAGACTCTCTGTCCCCTGGCAGCCGACAAGCAACACCTTACCTGATAGTTTTCATTATCTATCAGGTCCTAAAGTTTCCTGCTACTAAAGGTCCCCATACACGGGACGATAGTAGCTGGCGATATCGGTCCCTTGGACCGATTAGGCAGCTAATCGGCCTGTGTATGGGCACTCCCGACGGGCCTGCCCGACCGATATCTGGCCTGAAATCACCCAGAGTTGTGCTTTCACATAGAGGCTCTAGCATGTACTGTGCATATTTTACTTGGGCATATTTTACCAGTCACAAAGCACCCTCCCAATAGGTGTATGTTTTGCATAACAGCTTTCTTAAGGGATAGATACCCAGTCAGATTGAATAAATACATTAAAAACTCTCTCTATATAAGATATGCAATATAGAATTGCTACAAATTAAAATAAATTAATTAAATAAATGTTGAACTGTGTCTATAAGAGAGATTAGAGGGATTAATGTAATTGACCATTGCCTTAATGCTCCTACTGGATACAGAGCTGGCATATGATAAGAGAGAGAATGTATTAAACAAACCATGATTTATTCACATTTTATTAAATAAATAGGACCTTGCCAGCCTAACCCAAGGCAATATTCTAAAACCATAATTCCATAAGAGTTCGCTATTATGCTCTGCCGTTCCTCGCTGAAGACTTGAATGAGTATTAGACTGCCTCTACCTACAGAAAGGATGGCCCCAAACTCTGCTACCAGCAGGAGCTGCATGAACAACCATGAGAGAAGTTTAGCAGTTTGGATTCTGGTTCTGGATCTGCAGTGTCTTGATGATAGGAAATCCAAGCAAGCTGTCTCCTAGCACAAGCAGTAGTAGCGTCTGTAACTATCAATCCACCGTGCAGTCACAGGAGAGAAGCTTCTTTTCTTCCTCTGCTAAAATTAACTTATCATCATCATATATCCACTGTTATGATCCAGAGGAAGGCAAAAAACCCAATTATGCCTCAAAAGGGAAAAAAATCCTTCCTTTTACGAACGTAATGCTGTGTATGGCTAATATGGCGTGCATGCAAAAAGTAGAACACGTGCGTTAATTAGCACGCGTGACATGTAGCGCGAAAATAGCCTTCACACGAAAATAGCCTTCGGGACTTAAATAACGCAAACAGCATTGCGTCTAAATTAACGCAAATATCCTTTTAGTGAATCGTGCATTAAGACGTGAAAAATTAGACGCAATAACATTTTTAATGCATGCTATAAATAGTGCTCGTTTTAACGCACTTTATTGAATCAACACTCTGTTCTTTGTAAAAATGGTTTTGAAGAATACCAAAACAAAAAATTGCAGAAAAGGCAAAGTGATTTCTAGAATTCACACAAATTTTATCACAAGATTTATCAGAAACATCTATGTACTGTATATACAGCCATAAGCACTCACGGAAAAGCTGCACGGAGGACGGAGTCCTCTATAAAAAGAAACACACAATTTCTTGTCTCCTTTATTGTAAACATGTTCTTGGGTATCTTGACTTTCTCTCTCAGAAAAATCCTTCATTCCCGGGTCCAGAGTCTCTCTCCATTCTCCTGCTCCCCACTCCCACAAGAATGCTAAGAACTCCCTACCCCCCTCCCCTAGGAATATGTGATCTGATCTATAAGGGCTAGAGCTGAAGGCAGAAAGCTACTTAAAATGGCGGTTGCTGTCTTAAAAAAACAGAGAAAGCTTCTTGGGCTCTTTACTCAGGTATGATAAAGCTTTCTGCAGAATAAATATATTGTTCTAGGTGGCACTAATGTGGCAAATCTATTGGCAATAAAATGCCAAAATAACTTTTCTTCTCCTTTAAAGGACAAATGGGATGATGTGTTATGGACTAGAACTGTGTTATTAAAATATCTATGGAATCATATGATTTATGGTGCACACAAACAAACCAAGAACACGCATACATGCTAGGCCAGCTAATGAAAGGAGAAAGTTCTGTCTTTTACTCTCACACCTACTTCCTGTTACACCTGTTACAGTTAGAGCTGCATCATTTCCTGTCAGGTGACCTCTGAGGGAGCACACAGACCATCACAAAATGGTGGCTCAAGGGAAAAGATTTAAAGGGGCAATACAGCTCCAGTGTTTTTCTTGAATAATAACACACAAGCAAAACTTCTAAAATGTGTCTGTCCTTTGACAGCAAAAATATCCTGACTTTTTTTTACAACATAAGTATATAAACTACTTTCTAGGGTAATACAAGTTTCTGTGTTTGCTAAAGTAAGTGAAAATCCTTTACCCTGTAAATTGATTGAAACTACGTCTGATCGCTGAGCATCTCATTTGTCTGACTTGAAGCGGCTCAGCAGGGTGGCTAACATTAGTTAAGCCTTTGAAGTGCTCTGAGGGGAGAATACCGCATGTTTTTGCACTGAAAACTGTTTAGGATGTGCAGGGAAAGATAATTATAGAAAAGATAAATATGTGAACGATGGATGAGAGAAGGTCATAATGTGCCTGTTTGCTAGCTCTGATAGATATAAGGTGGAGGCAAAGTTATCACTGTGAAAGTCTGTGATAATTGTGATGATATGGTGATAATAAATAAATAGCTTTGTGTCATATTCGTGCTGCTACAATTATCACAGCAGAGGATTTAGATGTTGACTTTTGTATCCTTATTTGCTTTCTCTTCAAGGCAGTTATCAGACTTTTTGTTCTCCATGTATTTCATGCAAGACTGTGGGGCACCAAACAATCAAATCTAAGCATATTCATAATGAAAAGGTCAGAATTGTCTGGAACACAATATCCCACTGAATGCATTAGATATTCAGATTGCAATCTACTCTTCTGAACCGAGGAAACAGAACAATGTGATTTTGTCCTCCTGATTATGATAACAGGTACTAGAAAACTAATTATATAGCATAATGATTACAATAAAGCAAAGAAATAGCCTTCTAACCTTTTCATTTTGCAATGTGTAAAGGTGTTGACAAGAGATAAAGAAGATCACTGTAAACATATCCTCAATAAAATTATTCATTGAACTCATAAAATATTAATCGGCTCGCTGGTATCCTATTAAATATGGGTTTCTCAGGAATTCAGCTATACATATAATTGTTACATTATTTGAAAAATCACATTGTAAAGCGTAAATACAAAAGTATGAATCTTGATGCCTTGTTAACAACAGCATATGGGTTATGTTGTAAGAGCATCAACATTTGCCCCAGTAGCCAATCATATCTTTGTTTTTGTTATTCTGATACTGTACCAGTGAACATTAACTACTGACTGGTTGTTGTGTGTTAAGAACTTGGTCTGGCCTTGGTCTGATCCAAAGCATATCTCCAGCCCTTCCAATATTTATGGAATGGCTCCATCACAGGTTCCTGGCTTGGGTATTGAGTAAGTTTGCAAGGTATGAATTGAAGAACTGGAAGATCCAGTAGAGTAACCAAGTGACAGTTTTATTTGCACAGCCTTTCTCAAGCACAGATTTCACAGTCCACATTACTTAATCTTTTCTGCTCAGGTAGACTTCTCTCCCTACCTTCCAGAATGAAAAAATGGCCGACCCATTTCCTGTTTCTGTCACCTTTATTGTCTCTTGGGTTACTATAAGCTTCACTGCCACCTAGTGGCCAGCTATTTACACTTCAACCATTAACATTATAAAGTAAATCCTTTGTTTTGACCCCTTACAATTTCCTGTAATCTGGTATCCTGTGTTCCTTAATTTTGCTGTGTGCTATTGTTCCTTGCTTTTGAAGGCTGCTTCTTGTCTGTCCCTTCTGTGCTGTGCTTTGGATTTAACTGTGTCTTGTGTATGACCTGGCCTGCTCCCGACATTCTGCTCTTTCTCCAATTAAACAAAAAAATGAACTGATGTAAATTTGTGATCCTCTGAGCACCTGACAGCTGAGTTTACCATTCAAGTTACCACTACTTAACTATAATCTGAGCCTGGGTTCTTCTCTTGCCTTTTCTGCCACAGGACCTTCCCACTAAATATTGGGGCCGATTCACTAAAGGTCGATAAAATAAGTGCTATTTATAGCAAGCGTTAAAAATGTTATCGCAATGACGATTTTACATGATATTTTAGCGCATACGCATGCCCGTTCGAAAAATCACACTTCATTTTAGCCATACACGCCATATTAGCTATACACGCCATATTAGCACACTCTATTACGCACGTAGCAGTTACTTTCTGAAAACTACTGTTCTGAAAATGACCATTTCCCTGCAAACTGGAGGCTGAATCACCCTAGGGCCAATACATACTTTAAAAAATCCCACTGCAAAGTCCATGTTGTGTTGCCAAAAGCTCACAAACCGAAATTTTCTTAAAGTACCGCCTACCCCAAGTAGGTGTTAATATTCGCACAGATTAATGCGATATCTAGCGTTTTTAACTCTTCATATGTGTTTGTGAATCATGCATTAGTACTATTTCTATTCGCTAATTAACACAATGCATTTTTTCCGCATGCGATATGCGGATTAACGCATGTGAAATGACTTTGATGACTCAGTACTTATTTATTGCGTGCTTTTTAACATAAAAAAGCATGCGATAAGCGTTATTGACCTTTAGTGAATCGGCCCCATTGTGTGTTCATAGTTATAAAGTAAGAGGGTCATTTCCTAAAGCTCGATTTTTTTTCAAGGCTTTAAGAGAAGCCTTGGCATTTCAGCATTTAATAAACAGCATATAATTTAGTGGAAATATGCCATCTAAAACCTGTCAAGATCATGTAGAAGTCACAACTGGAAGATCTTTCTATGCTCCATGGTTGTAGAGGTTTTCATTTCTTTTATGCTGTCACTAGTGATAGGTAAAGCACAAGATCTAACCCCACCCCCACATATACAGGTGGTATTGCTGTATATTTTTAGTAAATTGGCAGGCAAGTTTCTCAGGCACTGTATACAATTGTAAACCCTTGAGAAATTGTTTATAGACATAAGAAAGTGAACTTTGTCTTGGGTAATGAATATCAGCTGAATAGAAAACCAATCCTTAGCCCAGCAAATACTTGCACAATTCCTAAGAGAAGCCTTGGCATTTCAGCATTTAATTAACAACATATAATTTAGTGGAAAAAAGAAACCTCTTTGACATGGAGTGCATTGATTTGATCAAATTTGTTCAATATTTCTTTTTTAAGGTATCTTTCCAAAATAATTTAGCTCAGATATGCACCTCCATGAAAGTAAATACTGTATATATATATATATATATATATATATTTTTTTTTTATAATTAAAAAAAAATGTCTATTTTTATTATGTTCTTCGACTTTGGCTTATTCTTCCGCTTCTTCTTCTTAGCCCCCCCCCATTTTCTAAACACTACTCCTCTTACAGTTTTAGGGGTACAACACCCAAACTCTCCACACTTCTTGGCCCTATAGCGGAGCAGGTTGCTTGTGCTTTTCTAAGCGATCCCGCCCCCCGTCTTTTTGTGGCACCGCTCCGAACCCCCCAATTTTCCCATTGACTTTGACAGAGAAGATATTCAAACTGCTGCCACACTTACAGCTTTGAAGCTACAGCCCCCAAACTTGAATAACATAATAATGGGGTCACTCCGAATGAAACAGCGACATTTGTTGGATGACCTCAAAGTGGGAGGGGCCAACAACAGCCAATCAAATTTCACCTATTGACTTTAATGGGGAAATTGAAACTGCTGCCAATCTAACAGCTTTGAGGCTACACTCCCCAAACTTGAACCACATAGTCATGGGGTCAGCCTGAATGGGAGCAGAGTGGGCAGGGCTGTGAACAGCCAATCAGATTTTAGCTATTGACTTGGAGGAAATACCACCTGCTGCCATTCTCACAGTAATAACCCCAGGGTCCCCAAACTTTGCAGAGTTAGGCACCAGGGAACTGCGGGTCAAGGTAAGACAAAGTGGGCGGAGCCACCAACAGCCAATCAGATTTTTTTTATTGACTTTCAATGGGTAAATTCAACCTGCTGCCATTCTCAGAATTAACACCAGGGTCCCCAAACTTTTCACAGTTGGTCACTAGGGGACTGCAGTTTTACTTTTGAAAAGTGGGCAGAGCCACCAACAACCAATCAGATTTCACCTATTGATTTTTATTGGTTTGTTGTCAGGGTTCCCAAACTTTGCACAGTCAGTCACTGGGTGACTACGCATCTAAGGTTTTTGTATTTTTTTAAGTGGGTGGAGCCACCAACAGCCAATCAGATTTTACCTATTGACTTTTAATGGGGAAATCCAACCTGCTGCCATTCTCACAGTATTAACACCAGGGTCCCCAAACTTTTCACTAGAGGACTGCAGTTTTAGTTTTGAAAAAGTGGACGGAGCCACCAACAGCCAATCACATTTCTTTCATTGTTTTCAGTGGGGAAATTTTAACTGTTGCCATTCTCACATGTTTAATGTCAGGGTCCCCAAACTTTGCACAGTCAGTCACTGGATGACTATTTTCCAAGTTTAGAAAAGTGGACGGGGCCAACAACAGCCAATCAGATTTCACCTATAGACTTCATATGTTTAAATTTAAACTGCTGCCATTCTTTAAATATTAATACTAATGTCCCCAAACTTTGCAGAGCTAGTCACCAGATAACTGCGGTTCAGAGTTGGAAAAAGTGGGTGGAGCCACCAGCAGCCAATCAGATTTTAGCTATTGGTTTTCAACAGAGAAATTCAACTTGCTGCCATTCTCACAGTATTAACACCAGGGTCACTAAGGGACTGCATTTTTAGGTTTTAAAAAGTTGGTGGAGCCATCAACAGCCAATCAGACTTCACCTATTGAATTTTTTTTGGTTTAAATTTAAAATGCTGCCTTTCTCACACTATTTATGTCAGTGTTACCAAACTTTGCACAGTCAGTCACTGGCTGAATACGTATTCAGGGTAAGAACAAGTGGGCGGAGCCACCAACAGCCAACCCATTTCCCCATTAAATTTTATTGGTTTATATTTAACTGATGCCATTGTTTAAGTATTAATTCCAGGGTTGTTAAGCTTTCCAGAGTTACTCACTGTGTATTTACCTTTCAAAGTTAGAAAAAAGTGGGCGGAGACACCAACAGCCAATCACATTTCACCTATTTACTTTCAATGGTGAAGTGTAAAATGCTGTCAGTCTCACAATTTTTATGCCTAAGTTCCCAAACTTTGCACAGTTGGTCACTGGGGGACTGCAGTTCAAAAATAGGAAAAGTGGGTTGGGCCACCAACAGCCAATCAGATTCCATCCATTGAATTTTATTGATTTAAATTTAAAATGCTGCCATTCTCACACTATTTATGCCAGGGTGCCCACTTTTTGTCACTGGGTGACTTTGACTCGAGGTTAGAAAAAGTGGACACACCCACCAACCACCTTGACTTTTATTGGTTTAAATTTAAACTGCTGCCATTCTGTAACTATTAATTCTAGGGTCCCTAAATGTTACAGAGTTAGTCACTGGGTAACTGCAGTTCCAGGTTAGAAAAAGTGGGCGGAGCCCCAATCAGATGTCACTCGTTGACTTTCAGTGGGGAAATTTAAATTGCTGCCATTCAGACACTATTAATACCAGGGTCCCCAAACTTTGCACAGTGGTTTTACTATATAACTGTGGTCCAAGGTTAGAAAAAGTGGGTGAAGCCAACAACAGATCAGATTTCATTCAGTGACTTAACGTTTTTCAAACTTCCCTTTCTAGGTTTATTTTACAATTTATCTATTTTTTAAAATTGTGTAGTGTATTTCTCTCAAACAGAGTAACACTGCTAGAATCACAAAGTAAAATACAGTGCAGCACTCCGAAATGGTGAAAAGGGTGACTTTTATTTGTGCCAAAGACTAGCCAAAGTGGAATCATCCACATAAAAGAAAAAAAATGTTCCATATTAGATCAAAATCCAACTAATTTTTGTTCTGTAAGTTTCCAAAATCATCTTTCACTGAGCCTTTCCCCCTTAAGTCAGCAACTCAATTAAAATAGTTGGCGATATTTTTGATTCTTTAAAAAATTTGAACCTTTCATGAGCCTGCACCCCTTAGTTCTCAAAAGAGACATTTGCTGAGCAAAATCTTAATTTCAAATGCAACAGAATTAGCCTATACAAATGCTATTAATTTGTACAAATTTGCCTTCATTAAAACTGTGTTTAATGGTTTCAGCCCCAATTGCCATACCAACAATCAAGCCAGATTTACATAGATAAGGTAGAATTTCAGAGAATGATTTTGCATTTACTGTAATGTATTGCTGTCTCTTGAAAGGTTAGTCAAGTTTCATTCCTTTGATATCAACCCTAGAATAAGTTGTGCACTAAAGGAAAACTTTACTTAAAGAAGGGAGAGCAAATAATGAAGATGATAGACCCCAATGAGTGCTCTAGGGTGCCCCTATGGAGTCCAATATTTATAACCCCACCATCCTGCTAGAAGAGGGTATAAGGAAACTAGCTTATTTTCCCATCTCCCCATTGCAATTGGTTTTAGAGTAGGGGTAAAATCTGCTGCTCAAAAATTAAACAAATTAAGGGGAATTTACTTAATCAATTTCAGTTAAACTTACATGTAATATGAGGTCTCTTTTTAGGAATAATACAAGAAAGGACCATTATACGGAGAAACTAATTTTCTCCAAATAAATCCAGCATGTTCAAGTGTGTCTTATGCTCATCAATCCCTCATAGGATTGATTTATTCATCTTTGTATTGCAACCAAGGGATTTTTAAAATTTTATTTAGTTCCAAATTCATGCACCTTATGTACCATATTTATATTTACCAATTTACATGGGCGTAAATATCCCGCATTGCATCTTAAACTGTAATAGCGATCATTAAATATATTCATTATTACCAAGTGTTTTCCTTTTTTATGTGCTTCCAATGCTATGATCTATTTAATAATTCATGAATTGATCATTTCATCCAAGAAAAAAATACTTTTGAATTCCAAACAGATTTTGATCATTGCATTTTTCACAGTACATCTCAAAGTTATTCTTCATTTCAATTCAATTTGACACAGGTATTGCTCCTGCTTTATTGATTTGTTTTTGTTCCTAAAGCCTGTTACCTTTTATCAGTAAAGAGACTGTGCATTCAGATTCTTAAACATGTACATCTGAGAATAAATGTTCTACTGTGGTTTTTACTGTTTCATGAAATATCTGCAACAACAACAAAACAAAAAAAAAATAATAGTTGCCAGTCTTGTACTGTTCAGTTAAACCTTATATTATAAGATGAGGCAGATTTTATTAGGTACCAGTAGCTAAAATATCCTTTCCCTCTTGCAGTAGTTTCCCATGTCTCTGTCAGACAATGGATATCAATTGATAACTAGTGTTCACTTTAGCTCATATAGTGCACACAACACCTAATTTATTTCATTAGGTAAAAGAGTGCATTTCTCTGAACAGGTGCTAGTGTTAATTTGCTGATGGTGTATTTCAAACTTTGACCTGGGAAGCGTCAATGCCTCCATTGGTCCCATAACAACTGAACCCTATGGTTCTCCACCCCGGCAACCCCAACAAAATGTATGCAGAGTCCAGGACAGATATGAAAAACCATAGCTTTATGTGCACAAATACCACTGAACATCAAAATCTTTAGCTCTAAGTAGTGTAATACAAAAACTCCCCCGGATCTTCTCCTGAAATGCCCACTTAAGGTGGGCAATATGGGGCTAATTCAACTGATCAAATTATACCAACTGGTATAAGGGCCAATGGACCGCATCAAGGAGCCAATGCAGTCCACAACTTGACGGGAAAACCAAACCTGCCTGATTGATATCTGTCCAATTCTTGGTCAGATATAGATCGAGGAGGCCAGTTGGGGGGCGGGAGGGCTCATACACAGGCAGATAAGCTGCCAAATTGGTCTAAAGGACTCGAATTGGCAGTTTAAATCTTCCCGTTTATGGCCACCTCGGTAACTGGGAAGCTCCATTTAAAAAAAAAAAAAAAAAAAATTACCAATATGCCCTTTAGGGTATGTGTGAATGGGTTCAAGCATCCTGGGTCGTAATCAGTACCCTGGTCTGATAATGTAGGACAGCCTTAAAGCAAACAAGTAGTAACTGGGAGTAGGAATGGCTGGTACATATGTCTGATAACCAGAATGGAACCAGGAAAGGTATGATGGGAGTGGGGTTCAACATTGGTTACATATGGCTGCTCTATATGTAAAATATACTTTGGTTTTATGCAATTACATAAATAAGACAGGAAGAGGTTTTGGGAGCTTTACCAAGAAAAGCCCATATAAACACAATTTGAAGCTTGTAGTTCTTTTTTCATTGTTGGACATTTATAATGTTGAAAAAGAAATGTACTTTTTGTTTTTTATTTTTTTATTTGCAACTAAAATTCATACAATTATTCAACCTTTGTCCTGAAAATGGGTTTTATGCAACAACAACAAAAAATTTGGCTGTAAACAAATTTCAGATGTTATTTCTTTTTTGTTTGACCTCTTCTATTCAAAGGCAGTGTACTTAAATCATATCTATTCTCTTTATAAAAGTGAAGGCTCCTGTTAAAACTCATGGTCTCATTAAAATAGGGATAGTAAAAATAGAATAAGAACACAGTTTGAATATTCAGAAACCTATAATTCAGTCACTGCAAAAGCAAATGGAGCATTAATGAGTTCTGCAATTGCTCACATGTATGATAGAAGGATTGACAATCACAACTGTGATCCTCCTCAGCCAGCAAGAATTCCCCCAGCTATTTCTGGATTGAGGATTGCCCACCTTTGGATGGTGTAATCATTTTTAAAGTGATTTTGTGATGTGAAAGGTTTTTTATCTTCTTGATATTTGTTGATGCAAATTAAAAATTTGGAGCTTCAGTATAAAATATTTAAGCTGGCTGCCCAATTCCACCAACATTCACATAGTTCAAGCCATTCTTGACCAAATAGCACAACCCTTAGTACATGTGTGCCCCCTTCTGCTAATATTTGGCCAACAAAACTAAAGTGCCATTAATTCACAGTTAATTAAACAAACAAAAAAATTGCTCTAACAAGTTAAATTTCACACAGTAAGTACAGGGCTTTGTTATGGACTGTGCTATCTGGAACTTCCTAACTTGTGCCTCTGAATGGGCCTACTGTATGTATCTCACCCCCCCCCCCCCCCCCATGAATAAACACTTCAAAAGTAGGTATTGTTTTGGTCATTGGGTGAACACAGGTCTCTGCATTGAATTTTGGAACACTTTGCACCCTACATGGCACTTAATATATGACCCCTATGTGTATAATGACTTAAAGGGGAACTCAAGCTTTTGAACCAAAATTTGTTAAAGAGCCCCACACAACACAGAAACCCCTAATGACTCTCACATTCAAAGCAGTCCATAACTCTACCCCACCCTACATCTCTGAACTCATCTCTAGGTATCATCCAACCCGCTTGTTACACTCCTCTACTGACCTGCTCCTCAACTCCTCTCTCATTCCCTCCTCAAGACTTTGCAAGGGCTGCCCCCCTTCTCTGGAATTCGCTCCCACAAACTGTCAGACTTTCTCCCAATCTCTCTGCCTTCAAGAGATCTCTAAAAACGCATTTATTTAGAGAAGCTTACCCTAATCTAGTTTAGCAACACCCTGTGCCACACCTCTCACAACTCTGGTCATGCCCATTCCTACACCTTGTGTCTCAACCCTTTCTCCTTGTAGATTGTAAGCTCTTTTGGGCAGGGCTCTCTTCACCTCTTGTATCGGTTATTGATTGCTTTATATGTTACTCTGTATGTCCAATGTATGAAACCCACTTATTGTACAGCGCTGCGGAATATGTTGGCGCTTTATAAATAAATGTTAATAATAAAAATAATAATAATAATATACTGTAACCCAATTTTGGCTAGAATAGACCTTGTCCAGCTAGACTGGTTATAGCATGGGATACAATGGATGGGCCTTCACTAGCTGAAAGACTATATGTATGGAAGGTGTTGTTGATCTACACCTCCTCATTGCCAGATGTGAAGTAGTGAATGAAAAAGCAAAAACAAAATGTAGAAAATGACAAAACAAAATGAACAAAATGAAAAGTCTATTGGCAGGTTTTACATGTTTTTGTTATGTGGCGAATCGTGAAATTTTGTCGCCGATCCACTCCTGTAAAAAAGTTAGTTTTTGCAGTAAGTTTTTGCTCATCACTTTAGACCTTGTATATACAATGAAACATTTATTGCTCTTCTCTCTTCGCTAACCGCCCTTCACATTTTATCCACATAATGGCATTTTTTTTTTAATCATAATAGCATTGCAGGCCTGGACTGGCGATCTGTGGGTTCTGACAAATGCAAAAGGGGCTGCTTTAAGATGCCATAGACAGTCACTATTCAGTGGGCTGTTGGGGGCTGTTTGGGCCTCTGTGTACTTGATATGCCAGGGCCTATTTTGAATGCCAGTCTGAACCTGTACCTGCGGGTACCACAATCACCTACACTGATTATACTACCTACTAGTCCTGATTTCTAAGTCACGGTCCTGAATAACTGACCTCCAAAGTGACAGCACAAAATTGGGTGGTGTTTCAGGCAAATTATGTGGGCATGTCTGTGTGCATCTAAATTATCTCTCTTTTTCAAATTCAAATTGTTGGCTTATGATTTTCTTCCTGTGTTTTGTATTTAACTTTTTGGAGCCTAATAAATTTAAAAGAAATTAGTTTGTGATGTTAATCATGCTTAATACAACTGCCTCAATTAGTTACATTGATTTTAGTTGGTTTTAGTTGGTTGGGTTTTATAAATTCTGAATTTACAACATTAGTTGGGTAAAAAAAAAAAATACATGTTTAGTTCTCAATAATGTTCTCTGTTTTTGTTCTCTATAGTTTAATTGAAACAACTTTTTGCACCCATTTTAGGCATACATTATTTTACTGTCCATGAATGCCCTTATAAAGGATTAAACTACAGGTATGGTTTTACCTTGTTCTACTTCAATGGACATTAGGAGCACCTAATCCTTCAGGCATGCACTAACAGCCATATAATTTACTCAAAGCTGCTTCTCTCTAAGCCTTAAATACCAATTATGGATGTAGAACATTACATCATTTAACAAATCATATTGGTGTACAATTATATTTCAGCAAGACAAAGACATGATGCTAAGATAGAAGTATTTTTTTGTATCAGCATAACTTAATTGATAACATTATCCTTGAATCCACTGACAGGTTGTCCATAATATGTCTGTTAATTAAAACCCACTGCCTTAACGGACACTTAAATATATTATTCGGCCTGTGTTCCAGCACCGAGTGAGGTAAATGCAATGTTGAACTCAATAATTTCCAGTATTTTGATGTGTGTTTTAAATATTGGCGACTGCAATGTTCTTGAGCTCCGTATGGTTTCTGCACAGATATTATCTGTCTACCCTTGTGGAATGTCAACTGCTTAACAATTTTTTTCTAAGCAGGTACTGTACTGAAAAAAAATTGACTTCGCCATCTGGCTTTCTAGCATTTTATCAGGTCTTTTTAATTAGGCTCAAATCAATGATCTCAATTTTTTCCTAGCTTCTAACTTCTACACTGCCATTAAGGCTCAACTCATTTCCGGAGGAATGTGTTCATGTGGAACTTAGACTGAATATGAATTCCCAACAGGTTGTCTGCGCACCTTACAATACATATGCCGGTGAAAGTCATGTCATGCTTGCCCAGTAGAGCATATAATCCAATTTTTTCTTTTATTAAGATATGAAAATGGCCATTGCATCATAATAGCAGCCAGGAATCAGAACTGAAATGTAATCTGAGATTTATCAATAACCTTATGTATATAAAATGCTTTAAGAAATGTCACAGTAAGTATTTTTAACATTGTTTTTGGAAGATGTGGGGGTTGTGGTGGCTTTTTTTGATGAAATATTGCATAAAGTCCCAAAATAGTTACAAATATATATCATCTATTATTCAGAAGTCCATTATCCAGAGAGCTCTAAAATATTGGAATGGCATTTTCTATAGAGTCATATTTAAGCAGACAATTCTTAATCTTTGATTCCTTTTTTTCTTTCTTTCTTTTTCTTTCTTAAGAAACAATTACCTTTACTTGACTAAGCTAGTATAAAATCATGGTGTCAGTGCAGTTCTACTGAGATTTTTTAATGTTTCAATGTGGTCTTAAGGAACAGTGCTCTAAATTATGGAAAGGTCCCTTATCTGAGCATTCAAGATTATAGATCTTATATTTTTTTTACACTGTTTCTCATGATGAGGATAACAATATGCCCAGTGGTGGTTTTGGGAAGATGAAGGTGATGAAACTCCATCCAACCTCCTCTGCAGGAACTTCAGCTTGTGTATATACATGGTATACTGTAGCACCTAGTAATAAGGTAGGTCAGTGTAGTAACCTGCTTGTATAGACATTTTGGTTAATGGCATTCTTGCTGTTTTGCCATTAATTGATGATGATGATATTCCTGTTCCTGTTGTGTGCTTCCTGTTAAGCTGAGAGCAAGCATGGAGCAGGCCAGATCTACCTGCCATGTTCTAATAAATATATCAAAAGTTCCAGTGTGTATCTGTACCTGAACTAACACAGCAGAAGTATTAACCCACTGCTAGCCAGCAGTTTATTACAGTGGCGACGAGGATTTGTGCATTTGGACTCAGAAACAGACTCAGCTGCAGAGCAAACAGGCTGCACAGGCTGCATGATTCCTTCTCTGCACAGTGAGTAACTTGCTACAATGTCTGCCATTGGGAAAGTCCCAGAGTTTTCAGAATCTGCTGAAGAATTTGAGTCTTATTTGGAAAGATTTGAGAGATGGCTGTCTGCAAATGATGTTAGTCAGGAAAAGAAAGCAGATATTTTACTTGCTACACTGCCAGCAAAAACCTACAGTCTCCTTAAAACTCTTATAGCTCCTGCAAAGGCCACTGAATTGTCCTATGAGAGAATTACAGAGACCCTCTCTCAGCATTATAAACCCCAGCCTATCATCATTGCTGAACGCTTTAGATTTTATAGGAGAAATCACAAAATGGGGGAAAGCCTTGCAGACTATATTTTGGATTTAAAACGGCTATCTGCCTCCTGTGAATTTGGTACATTCCTGGATCAGGCTTTGCGTGATAAGTTTGTATGTGGCCTCCATGATGAGTTCTACCTGCATAAGCTGCTAAATGAAGCAGATCTCACTTTCAAGTCTGCTTGTAACATTGCCTTGGCCATAGAATTAACCAGAAGTGACTCTCAGCAATTCAAAGAGCAAAATAGTTCTTCATTTACAGATATCCCTAAAATAACTACAGAGTCTAAACCCATCTCACAAAATTCACCACAGCCACCTACAGTTTCAGTTACAGGTGAGCAAGCATTTCAGACACAAAGGGTCAAACCCTGCTACCGCTGTGGGGGCCTGCATCAGCAACTGAACTGCAGATATAAATCAGAAACCTGTAGAAATTGTGGAAAGTTAGGCCACATTGCTCGTGTCTGCAGAAGCAAACCAGGCAGGCCCAGGGCGCAATATGTGACTAATTGTGACAGCCAGGAAAGTGACTGCACAGACTTGAATACAGTCAATACTACGCATGGGGGAGATGATGGCATTCATATTAAGCTGGAAATTGATGGGCATCCAGTAAACATGTTACTTGACACAGGTGCATCTGTATCACTAATATCAGAGTTTGTTTACAAGAACTGTTTAGGTGGAATTGCACTGCAGAACTCACTTTTACATCTCACTTCTTATACTGGAGAGAAGATTCCTGTACTTGGAGAGATTCTAGCACCAGTCACATATGAAGGTCAGTCATTTACATTGCCTTTAGTGGTTGTGAAGGGCAACAGGCCCACCCTTTTGGGCAGAAATTGGTTGAAGCACCTAAAGCTGAATTGGGCTAAAATATTTACTATCAAACAAACTGAAGCTACCTTTCACAAAAATCTGGAACAGATCCTGAGTAAACATGACTCCCTCTTTAAGGAAGAATTTGGCAGTATTAAGGGGCTAAAGGCAACTATCACTGTAAATTCAGATGCAAAGCCCATTTTTCATAAGCCACGTCCCTTGCCATATGCTCTTAAAGAACCTGTGGAGAAAGAACTAGAAAGAATGGAACATTATGGTATTGTGTCACGTGTCAAATACAGCAGCTGGGCTGCCCCAATTGTAGTGGTCCCAAAAAAGGACAAAACTATTAGACTTTGTGGTGACTACAAGGTCACTGTCAATCGCTGTATTGAACCAGAACCCTACCCACTACCAAATGTAGAGGACTTGTTTGCTACACTTGCTGGAGGTAAATACTTTAGCAAAATTGATTTATCAAATGCCTATCAACAGCTAGAGCTGGATCCGGATTCAAAGCCATTTCTTACCATCAACACACACAAGGGGTTGTTCCAATACCAGCGCTTACCATTTGGAGTATCTACAGCTCCAGCAATTTTTCAGCATGCAATGGATCAGATTCTTCAAGGAATTGATCATGTGGTCTGTTTTCTGGATGACATTTTAATTACAGGTTCAACGGTTGAAAAGCACTTGGCACTGTTAGATAAGGTGTTATCAAAATTAAAAGCATCTGGGGTGCGAGTAAAATTGTCCAAGTGTCACTTTCTCCAGGAGTCTGTAGAATACTTAGGATACCGCATAGATGCACAAGGTCTTCACCCAACAGAAACAAAGTTAACTGCTATTGTTAATGCACCTTCACCTTCAAATGTGTCTGAACTACGCTCCTTCTTAGGACTGCTAAATTACTATGGACGGTTCCTTCCAAATCTGTCAACATTATTACAACCCTTACATGAACTTTTGCAGAAAGATACCAAGTGGGCTTGGTCAGCCGAGTGTGAAAAAGCATTTCAGGATGCAAAGCAAAGACTAACGAACAGCAAGTGGCTAGCACACTATGACCATAGTAAGCCACTCAGATTAGCATGTGATGCCTCACCCTACGGAGTTGGAGCAGTTATATCACATATACTGCCTAATGGAGAAGAACATCCAATTGCTTTTGCGTCTAGAACCCTAACACAAACAGAGCGCAACTATGCTCAAATAGAGCGGGAGGCACTAAGTATTATTTTTGGAGTAAAAAAATTTCATAAATATCTTTATGGAAGGAAGTTTTCACTGGTCACTGATCACAAACCACTTCTGGCCATTCTTGGGCCAAAATCAGCAATTCCAACATTGGCAGCACTTCGAATGCAACGGTGGGCACTACTCCTATTGGCATATGACTATGATATTGTATATAGACGTTCTCAGGATCATGGGAATGCAGATGCTCTATCACGGCTTCCGTGCCCATATACAACAGATGTTCATGACGAAAGTGTCATTTTTCAAGTTTCATTTGCAGAGGAACTACCTATTTCTTGCAAAGATATTGCAGCTGCAACAAGTCGTGATCCTCTTATTGCAAAAGTGTGGGACTTTACTTCCAAAGGCTGGCCGAACTACAGCTCTGACAAAATCCTTAAGCCATATTTTGAAAAGAGAGATGAGCTTTCCATAGATCAAGGTTGTTTATTGTGGGGGATACGGGTTGTCATTCCCCCAAAATATCGTCATAGGCTCTTGCATGAACTTCACGAAGGCCATCCAGGTGTAAACAGGATGAAAGCACGAGCTCGTGGTTACCTGTGGTGGCCAGGCCTGGATCAAGATATAGAAATTTTTGTAAGTCAGTGTACTGCTTGTGCTTCTGTACAAAATCAGCCACCCACTGCACCCCTTCACCCATGGACATGGGCCACATCGCCGTGGGAAAGAATCCATATTGACTATGCCGAAATAAACCAGCAAACATTTCTTGTGGTTATAGACAGCTATTCCAAGTGGTTGGAGGTGTTACCCACTAAAACGAGTACAAGCGAGAAAACGATTACCTTGCTTCGTAATTTGTTTGCATCCTATGGTCTGCCAAAGGAATTGGTTTCAGATAATGGACCTCAGTTCACATCTCAGGAATTCCAGTACTTCTTGAAACAAAACGGTATCAGGCACAAATTAACTCCACCTTATCACCCAGCTTCAAATGGTGCTGCTGAACGGGCTGTTCAGACATTTAAAAAAGCCTGGATGAAACACTCAGTAGCCAGTGAGTCCGCTCGCACTACAGGAGAGTTGAGACTTTGCCGTTTTCTGTTTAATTATAGGAATACGCCACATTCAGTCACTGAAAGTACCCCAGCGGAACTGTTTTTAAAGAGGCACCTCCGAAGCAGGTTGGATTTGCTTAAACCCTCTTTAGCTGATACAATGGAGAAACATCAGAAGCAACAAGTCAAAGCACATAATAGCTCCAGACAAAGAATCAGAAACTTTTACCCAGGTGATAAGGTCTTGGTTCGAGACTTCCGCCACTCAGGGCGCCTTTGGTCTCCAGGGACCATTTGCCATAGAAGGGGTCCCCTGACGTATGAGGTTCAAATTGGTAATCGTCACATTCATGTCCATGTGGAGCATCTGGTTCCAGATAAGAGTGTGTCACCTGTACCTCCTTCATTTTCTACCATTGACTTTCAAGTACCTGTAGCGCCCTCACAGGAATTACCAGATGCCAACAATCCATCTAATTCAACCAGTGCTACAGCCTCTGAGGGTGAACGGAGGTATCCGATACGGGCACGCAAGGCTCCTGACAGACTGGACTTATAATGCCACTATGTTATTGTTAACTTGGACATTTCTGCCTTAAAATGTTTAGAACTGAGTTATAACTGTTGGTTACATATATATAATATATATATATTTTTGAGATCTACTTTTTGCTAAAAAGGGAGGAATGTAGTAACCTGCTTGTATAGACATTTTGGTTAATGGCATTCTTGCTGTTTTGCCATTAATTGATGATGATGATATTCCTGTTCCTGTTGTGTGCTTCCTGTTAAGCTGAGAGCAAGCATGGAGCAGGCCAGATCTACCTGCCATGTTCTAATAAATATATCAAAAGTTCCAGTGTGTATCTGTACCTGAACTAACACAGCAGAAGTATTAACCCACTGCTAGCCAGCAGTTTATTACAGTCAGCTACCTTATTTTCAGAGTTTTATTCTTTTTTATTTTACTACTTCACTGTTGTTACTGGAAAATATGAGGCTTTTTCTGATGTTTAAAGGGGGATTGCATAGTTTCTTTTGCGTTGCTCACATATTAGTTGGGATTTGTACTTGTTAAGCAATGCTTTCCTATTAGGTTTATTTTTTTCTTTCTACTTGCTTCCTTGAATATCTAAATTGTGAATTTTTAGTTGAGAACAGTTTAGTTGTGTGAGCTACTTTTTATGGAATGTGTTGAATCTGGTTAAGTGAATGGAAAGTTTATGTGTAATAATTTTTTTTTTTATAATTCTTTCTTTATTGATTTTCAGATATGGGGGTACAGAAAGGAAGAAGGGAAGGGGACCAGCAGATAATATCACATTTGGTAAGTATATAACAGATACATAACAAATAATGTATGTACATCAAGTGCAGGTTAACAGTCTAGAATTTGTTGTGATACTCTAGGATAGAACTTGGGGAGTAATCACAAGGGAGGATATAATAAAGGATAATGATAACGCTTCTACCAGGGGGGGGGGAGGAGAAGGGGAGTGGGGAGGGAAATGCGTGACTTACATAAAATTCAGTATTTATGAGTAAATATTTGCTTTGGGACTTAGACTTTAGACTTCTCCTGGTCTTGGTTGGTTAGTTAAGGTTCCATGCAGACCATGTTTTCCTATATTTGGTGAAGGTACCATGCCTCATGGCTTTAATTTCTTCAAATTTTTTAATTTCCTCCATAGAGGTAAACCACTCAGTTATAGAAGGGGGTGTCGTTTGGAGCCATTTCCTGGGTATTAATGATTTTGCAGCTTGGATCATAAAGAGCAGTAGCTGATTAGTGACCACCTGTTTAGTGGTGGAGTCATAGTGTAGGGCAATTAGCGCAGGGAGGTTTATCTTATGATGTAGTGGTGTTACTTTTTGTACGTTTTCTAAAAACTTAGTCCAGAATTTTTTTATTCCGGAGCATTCAAACCAGATATGTTTGTAGGTGCCATTTTGGCTGTGGCATCTCCAGCATTCTTTAGGTACATTTTTAAACATTCTGTTCAATCTAGTCGGGGTATAGTACCATCGTGATATCAGTTTGTAATTGGCTTCCTGTGTTTTGGAGGCAGTGGAGCTTTTGTGCATAGACCTGTAGATCTGGTGCCATGTTTCTGTATTTAGTTTTATCCCCATGCATGTTTCCCACTTTTTTTCCAGCTCTTCGTCTTGGCTAAGGGAATTTTTTGTTAATTCCTTGTAGAATGTAGATAGAGGTTTTTTTATTTTATCTGGTTTGGTCATCATTTGTTCCCACCATGTGGGTTCTCTGGATATCTTGGCCAGTTTACTAGAATTGCAATAGTGGTGTAATTGTCTGTAACACCAGGGGTCTCTTGGTAGAGTCTGTCTTGATTTCTGAATATCGCTTAGGGGTAGGATACCTCTACCTGTTATTAGGTCTGCTAAGACTGTTGTTCTATTGTTGGTTATTGCCCAATGGTCAAAAATTCTTTTCTCTAGGCTGGGGGGGAAGTCAAGATTATCTAGAAGTGGGGTGTTAGGCGATGGATAAGGGGATATTTCCCATTCGTTTCTTATTCCCAGCCAGGTTTTTAGGGTGGCTCCAATCATTGGATGGTGGAATACCTCTTGGGGGATATTCTGGGGGGATACCCAGAGTAAATTGTAAAGTGGGACTTTACTTAGTTGTTGTTCTAATCTTACCCAAACTTTGCCTTTCTCTTTACCTAAGTCCCATGAAAGTATGCGTTGTAAGTGAGATGAAACATAATAGAGGTATATATCAGGTACAGCCAGTCCACCCCGGTCTTTATTTAGTATTAGTTTGCTGTATTTATGTCTGGGTTTTTTGTTGTTCCAGATAAACCTCGATATTGTTGCTTTTATTTTACAGAAGAAGGATTTTGGTATTTTGACAGGTAAAAGCTGCAGGAGATATAGGATTTTAGGTGTGATTATCATTTTAACCACTTGTATACGGCCTAGCCATGATAGTTTGCTATTGTTTTCCCATTTCTTTAGTGTGTTTTCGATTTCTGTTAGGAGGGGAATGAAATTATAATTATATAATGAAGGAAGGTCTCTTCCAATATTTGCTCCTAAGTGTTTAATTGAGGTTGCAGCCCATTTGAAGGGAAAATTACCTTCTATCTGTTCTTGTTCTTTGCTAGATAAATTTATATTTAGAGCTTCTGACTTACTGGCGTTGATTTTGAAATTTGAGACTTCTCCAAATTTTTTCAGTAAGATCATTAGGTTAGGAAGGGTGATATGAGGTTTGGTAATGAATAAAAGCAGATCGTCTGCGAATGCTATTGCTTTATGTTCTTGTTGGTCTATTGTCAACCCAGTTATGTTACTGTCTGATCTAATGTGGGAGAGAAGTGTTTCCATCACTAGGATAAATAAGATGGGGGAAAGAGGGCAGCCTTGTCTGGTTCCGTTGCATATATGGATTACTGGAGATAGAGTACCATTTATTCTAATTCTGGCTGTGGGGTTAGAATATAAGGCTAAGATTTTCCCTGTTGTTTGTTCGCCTAGGCCAAATCCTAATAAAGTGTGTTTAAGAAACTCCCATGATACCCTATCAAAGGCCTTTTCTGCGTCTGTGGTGAGAAGCATACTAGGTGTTTTTCCTTTTTGTGCATGGTATATGAGAGAAATTATTCTTGAGGTATTATCTTTGCCTTCTCTTAGGGGGACAAAGCCTGACTGATCAGGGTGGATTAATTCTGGAATAAATTGTTTAATCCTATTAGCTAAGAGTTTTGCGTAGATTTTAAGGTCAATATTTATTAAGGAGATTGGCCTATAGCTGGCGCATAAGGAGGGGTCTTTATTTGGTTTGGCTATTATAGTTATGTGCGCCTCTTTCGCTTGGCTTGGGAATGCTTGTTCTGGGTTGATTGAGTTAAAGTAGTTAGTGAGGTAACTGGATAGTTCTTTTTGAAACTGTTTATAGTATGATGCTCCAAACCCATCAGGGCCTGGGCTTTTGTTGTTTGGGAGGTCATTTATTGTTTTGTTTATTTCTGAGATGGTGAATGGTTCTTCTAATGCTAGAACCTGTGTTCTTGATAGTTGGGGAAGGTGAGCTGCAGCTATAAATTGTTTGACTTTGTCAGTGACTGAGCTAGTGTTGGCTTCGGGCTTAATTCTATATAGGTTTTGATAAAATTCCTGGAAGGAGGCGGCTATTTGTTTTGTGCTATTTTGTATTTTTTGGTTTTTGTCTTTTATAGCCGTAATATGAGTTTTGTCTTGCCTATTTTTTAGTATGTTGCTAAAGAATTTGTTGCACTTGCTATTGTATTCATAAAATCGTTGTCTAGTACCTAAATAAGCTTTATACGTTTTTATGTCTAATAAAGACTTTAGGGCTACTCTTTTGGATATTAAAAGTTGTTGTGTTTGTTTTGCTAATGATTGTTTGTGAGCTTTTTCTAATGTTTGTATTTCTTGAATTAAAGTATCTATTTCTCTATTTCTTTCTTTTTTTAATTTGGAACATAGGGCTATCAGGTGGCCTCTCATGACGCATTTGTGCGTTTCCCACAGAATAGCTGGATTTGTTTCAGGTAAGTTATTTTCTATAAAAAATTGTTGAATATGTTTTTGTATTATTTCTATATTCTTATGGTTGATAAATATGTGTTCGTTCAGTCTCCATAGAAATTCAGATTTGAGAGTGTTGGGAATCTCAAATAGTATTTTGATTGGAGCATGATCAGATATAGTGATTTGTTCTATATTGGCTGCTTTTAGGTAATGTAGCCAATTTTGTGACATCCATATGTAATCAATTCTCGCATAACTGTTGTGGACATTGGAGAAATGTGAATAATCCCTTTCTTTGGGGTTTAAGCATCTCCAAGTGTCAACCAAGTTCAGGTTTTGAAAAATGGATTTTACCTTTTTTAAAGTTTTGTATGAAATGTTGAATTTGTTAGACGAGGAGTCCATTAATGGATTTAGGGGGAGGTTTAGGTCACCTCCTATTAATAACAGGCCTTCCGTGAATGCTTCGAGCTGGTTGGCTATTTCCATCAGTAGATTTAGTTGGCCTTGGTTAGGTAAATAGATGTTAGCTAAGGTGGTCGTTATATTGGCTAATTTACCTTTTACAAATAAGTACCTTCCCATGTTATCTTTCAAAGTATCAATGTGGGTAAAGGGTATATCTTTATGAATTAGTGTCATGACCCCTAATGTTTTTTTTCCCGGGTTATTGCTAGTAAAAATTTGATTATACATTTTGGGAGTGACATGGGGTTGTCTCCCGGTTTTAAAATGCGTTTCTTGTAGGAACACTATTTTTGCCCCTAGCCTATTACATTCACGCAAGACCTGTGCTCTTTTGACTGGTTCATTTATTCCATTTACATTATAGGAAATGAGAGAACACATTGCATTAGTAGACATAATGATTTGTATAGAAGTTTAGCTTATTCATATCTATTACCATATACATGTCATAGCATAAAGGGAACCCTGGTAGTTTTGTAAGCGAGATAATGCAAGATAGAGGGTAAATTAAACTTGTGAACTTTGGGGGATAACTTATATACATAGTTATATCGTTTGGCTTATATGTTATACTTGCAATCGCTCTTTGAGGTGTGGGGGTTTGTAGCTTACCCCACATAGTAAGAGCTATACGATTTGCCAAAGTATTGTGGGGGGTTTGTGGTGTCTCGACCTGCTGAACGGTTGTAGCAGGAATAGGTAGCATAATAAACATTTTGCGACATAGCCGAAAATTTTTAAAGAGGTAAACAATTAAACATTACACATGGGTTAGAAATAGTGATATACCGTTACCCATTATTAACTAGCAGATAGTAGTGGTATACTTTCTCTCTCCAGTCAGTCTTTTGCTCTTTTTGGTGTTGCTTTTAAGTTATAGTCCTTTAATAGTCTGTGTTTCGGAGTCCTTGGAGTCCTTGGAGTCCGTCTTTGCTGCGGCGCTTCTCTCCATTCGTTGTCTGTGTCAATGTCGGATTGAGCAAGATCTTCGTCTTCTTCTATCCAGCCTGGTAACGGAATTTCTTCCAATTGTAGTTTATTAAACAGTTCTTTGGTATCTCTAGGTGATCGGAGAGTAAATTGCTGGCCATTTTTGACTGTTATTAAGCAGAAAGGAAAACCCCATCGGTACTGTATATTGTTGGCTCTCAGTAGGTCAGTTAGGGGTTTCAATTGTTTCCTTTTGGTTAAGGTATATCTGGATAAGTCCTGAAACAGTGAGATTTTTTGATCATCAAAAGTAATTTTTGTTGTTGTCCTGGCTTTATTTAGGATTTCCTCTTTAGTTTGGAAATCATGTATGCAGCATAATATATCTCGCGGCGCTTCTGGGGGGGCATTCCTAGGTTTGATCACTCTGTGTTCACGATCAATTTTTATCTCTGTGTGAATGTCCCTTCCCAGGATGCCATTAAATATTTGCAGGAGGGCTGAGTGTATTTCTTCTTTTGCAACAGATTCAGGCACTCCTCTGACTCAAATATTATTTCTCCTGTTTCTATTTTCAATATCATCTATATGACGGTTAGCTTCTTCTAGCTGTGTTTTTTGGTTTTGAATTATGCCCCAAAGTTTCTTTTGATTACAGAGCACAGTACCTTGTTTTTGTTCCAGAGTAAAGGTTCTGTCCGCCATATTTGAGAGATCTGTTCTTATCTCTTGCAGTTCTGCTCTCAGACTTTCGGTCGACTCACGGAGGAGATTTTTGATGTCATCTTTTGTTGGCAGAGCTCTCAGGTAAGTCTGGAGGGAGATATCGCTATCGCTCTCTGGGTCAGAGGAGTCCTGGGCCCGTTGATCATAAGTGGATGCATCAGTTTCAGTCGCGGGCGCCATTTTGTGAACATCGTGGTCTGTCTTAGATTGTTTAAATATCGGCGCTATGCTTTTTTCTGACTGTGCTTGTTTCTCCACTGATTGTCTCTCACGTTCGGGTTTGCTTTTGTGAGTTTTCCCCATGTTTTATGCTATTAGCTCGGCTTAGTGTCGCTGTTCTTGCGGAGCTCGCCTATTCTGCTGCCATTCAGTGTCGTGGTCAGCCACGCCCCCTATGTGTAATAATTAATTGTATCTGGTTGACTATTCCTTTTTCCAGACAGCATTATGTGAAAAATAGGTGCTGTACGAAGGAAAACTGATAAGTCCCCAGATGCTCATATATGGCTACATTTTTATAATTCCATTAGAATTAGCCCCATAGTAGCATCAGTGCATAGAGGCTGTTCAGTGGGTGATAACCATATATCAGTTAAAGAAGAAGAAGCAAAAATATCTCAATAAAACTCATTCATTGTTATATTGCCCCTTTTTTGGAGTGCATGAGAAATGTATCTTAGATGACAGTGGCTTTCACATCACATTTCATCTGCAAACAGCACTATACACTACGGGGACCATTAACTAACTTTTTGTTTTTCCAAATCAGACTTTTAGAAAAATTCCTAGAAAAATTGTTGCGACTTTTCCAAGATTTACTATTCATCCAAACAGCTAGAAATTCGAATCCGACAATTCACCAGCTAAAATTGCTGAGATCATGTAGAAGTCCTTTCCCGCCCTGGTGGTTTCTTCTTTGGCTTTAAAAATGTAGACATTTTAGATTTTTGACTCTGGTTTTGTGCTACAGTTCGAAAAAGCTACAGTTTTCACGTGACAAGGTGAAAAATTTGGATTTTTCATGACTTTTCTGTGACTTTTTTCTCATAGACTTTTTTAGTTAAGAATCTTAGAGTTGTAGTAAAATCTGCCCCTGCTTGTTTAGCATATAAATGTACCCTAGCATATATAACCTCTATTCAGTATTCTATTCTATTCAGTAATATTTAATAAAAAAATAAAACAAGAAATTAATGAACAGCAATATTTGTAAAGCTCCCAAACAAAGAATCACACCTTATGTTTGTTTTGCTGCAAGTTCAAAGTCACAACTGTGTTGTTATTTGTTCCTAGGGAGTACACAAGTCAATTAGTTGCAGTGAATATGAGTTTCCAAACACCAATGTATTATTCAGAAAACATGTTGCTCATTAAACTCTGGCCCAATATAGGTACTGAGCCCTGACATTAATCGCGCATTTTAACATTCATAATTACTGCCTTCTTTGACAGAACTATCATATTGTTTGTGTCGCAACCTTAATTAAAATGCACTCACAATATCAGTTCCTTAATTCTAAATGAGCTGTCAATGGCAAATATTTGCAAAAATGAATACCAACATTAATCTTTAAACAACAAATGTTGGAGACTGATAAGACCTTTTTCTGATGATGTAATTTCATTGTTTAATTTTTTTTCTTACTGTTCAGCCATATGCATAATATATAGTTATCCACATTCTCTAATTGCTTTGCCAACTCAAATGACATATTCTTATTAGGCACAGTACAAATCAGAACTGTTTCCAGTCAGCCGAAAAAAGCCAACACTGTATTTGTACTTTGTAAAATGATGTCAGTATCTAGTCATTTTTACCTTGGCTGAATGCCATCTATGACTTTCTATGTCCCTCAAACCAAGCTCTTAAATCATGCAGCTAATGCTGGCCAGAAAGTTACGACTTTATACCCAATAAAAAAAGTTATACAGGAATAGCAGCAGGCATATTTATCCAAGAGGCTGTCAAGTCGAGGGTTTTATGGTGTTTCTGGAGGTACTCCAGTATTAATTGGTCAGACACATATTTCCGTATAGCATTCCATCACATTTAAACTCCCCATGTAACAGTTTAATAAGCTGGCTATATGGACTTCTAAGCACCACTCATGAATTTTCAGTTTAATTTAAAATTCTTTCTTAATGCAAATGAGCTGTAAAAATGTATGGGTAAAATCACAATAATATGGGGTCCATGACTATCGAGTAATCCTAATTGAGGGCCATAATAATTCTGTTGTGTCTATGGTCTAGAATAAGTCTGGAATAAAGAATATTTTCCTGAGATTACTCGGTTTTCTTTTCAGCAACTAGTAAGGACACCTTCCAATCGCTCCCACCTTTCATTCTCTATACTATGGGCAGTGCAGCAGATGTATTCAACTAGGCATGGATAATAAACTGTATTTTTACCTCTGCTATTTCTCCTCATTATATTGCCAGCCAAAGAACCATCTGTTTACCTGACCTACCAATTAACATAGCACAGCGACAATCAGGGACAAAACCTTTCATGCAAGGTTGTGAGAGCATGTGGTGTTGGCATCATGCATTTTCTGGCGTTCCAGGCATCAACATTAAGGGGTAAGTCTTAACAGTTCCAAAATATATTTTTTATGGCTGCTCAAAAATGTTTTTATAACTTTATTGCTAACAAAGCAACCTTACTTAAATAAAAATAAATTACATATATGTTAGTATAGGAAAAAATGTAGCACATTACAAATACACACTTCTATATGTGTGCCCATGTCTGCTTGCTTTATATCAGAGAAAAGTGCTGTCTTTGCATCTTCATTTTATACATGTACATTATTGGGTTCTTCTCTGCTAATACCCATCTCACCTCTTTTATTTTAACAGAAAACCCTGTCACTTTTGCCACAAGATTTGTCCAGACGAGTCTAGTGACAGACTTGGTAATTAAAAAAATAAATGCAGAAATGCATGTTTTCAAAGTACAAAAAAGTACAAAGTTAAATCAATTATTTATATAAACTTACTGTATGTGTGCTTTTTAAAAACAAGTATAAAGTTAAAACACCCAATTAGCTTTATTATTAATGGGAATACAGGTATCGGACCCCTTATCCAGAAACCCGTTATCCAGAAAGCTCCGAATTACGGAATGCCCGTCTCCCACAGACTCCATTTTAATCAAATAATTCAGAATTTTAAAACTGATTTCCTTTTTCTATGTAGAAATAAAACAGAACCTTGTAATTGATTCCAACTAAGATATAATTACTCCTTATTGGATGCAAAACAATCCTATGGGGTTTAATTAATGTTTTATTGATTTTTTAGTAGACTTAAGGTATGGAGATCCAAATTACGGAAAGACCCCTTATCCGGAATACCCTTGGTCCCGAGCATTCTGGATAATGGGTCCTATACCTGTATATATGTCAACAGTAACAGTTAATACAACATAAATTGCTAGAAGTGGGTCCTTATTATTTTTATTTTTTTCCATAAATCTCAGCATCCACAGTAAAATTTCATTAGTGATAATTCCCCTTATTTTATTTTTTTTAAACCACAGCACTAATGTCTTAAAGAAATATCACATTCTACTCAGTCATTGAAATTCTAATGCAGCTCACAAATGCATAAACCAAGTGGCAGCCAATCAAACTTCGGTTTTCATTAAACTAATTTGTATTATGACACATATCCATAGTGAAAACACCACAACATTGCCAAGTTTTGTAAATTGAAAACAGAAATACCACAAAATGATGGTTGTAATTAACTTCCTGTCTGAATAATAAGTATGAACAAATGTATCACAACTGAGAACAATGAAATGCATTTTCATATCACCATACTAAAGAACCCAACAGAAAACAAATGCAAGATCTGAAACTGGCCTCCTTACACATTTCCTCTTGCTTTATTAATGCATTTGCCGTAACCAGGAATTAATCTTAATAAATGGTCTAACCTCAACCAACCAGCCACCTCCCATTTTCTTTTCTCACCCCTCTTTTATCTAATGTCCTGACTTTCTATCCTTTCTCTTTATGCTTCTTGCTAAGGTTTTTTCTTTTTGTTTTACTTTTTATTTAGTTATCTGTGTATTAAAACATAATAAGGTATCATTTAAAAAATAATTTGTATTCTGGTAATGAAACTGTATATTATATACTATAGGCTTTTAGATGTTAATGAATTTGTAAGCAAGCATCATAGAGCATGTGTGTAAGCATATGTCTATCTTTGGGTGTGTTTTATGCAGGCAAGATCCTCTAACATGCATCACCTTGGTCATGTGTCAAACACTCTTCAGATGTTTTTTAATTGATTTAAATGAAAACCAGTTCTAGGCATCTCACCTCTGAGCAGTCACAGATGTTAAGGGAAATGCTGTACACCTCAATATGAAATAGTGAACCCATTAATAGTTTAATCTGCAAAATCATTTTACAAACTAATGAAGTTGGGCAGCAGACCAAAACACTGTCAGTTTACTAAACTTCTAAACATATTGCATTCTAATGTAGGTTACGTGGGTTTTCAAACCTGCTGTTATAAACATATATATATATATATATATATGTTTGTGTGTGTGCGCACCTGTGTGTATATGTATGTATGTATGTATATATATATATATATATTTATAATATGCACACAGAGGCTTATTAACCAATATGTCAGTCATGTCTGTTAGTGCTGTGTTATTAAACACAAGGAAGTCTGGGAACTAATGCCAAAGAGCACCAAGTAAATCACATTTTCATGGGTTTATCCTATAGGGTAAAGCTCACCCACTGGGTTTTAAAGCACAAGCCAGGATAATAGCTGATCAGATTCCCAACTACAGACTGATTTTGCCCTTTTTGGGGCTCATCAGTGTAGTGCTGTTTTTTTTTTTCAACTTAAGTAGAGCCAAGAGTGGGGCTCCACTGTGTTGTAAGGTACTGCTATATAAACCCAAGAACCAATTTATTATTTTTTTTTTTTAAATAGTGAAAAATCTTAATCTATTCAAAACTTTTATCTCTCAAGAGAGGTCAATCTCGATCTCTTAAGGGAAATAAATGTAATTCTAAGCATAAAAGTTCATTTTGTTGTTAGGTCTCCTTTAAATGTATTATTGCATTTACATTTAATGGATTTCTATAGCGCACCTTTCACAATTAACTCTGTAATATATTCTGTAGCTACATGCTAACAATATTATGTCCATCTTAATTCATAATATACAAGGAATTCCACTAACAGCAGTCAATTAACATGTTTCACTTACTTGGCAATCTAGGCTAATGAAAATGGGATGCAGAGGCAATTCGGTGCATACAAATTGACAGAAAGGAACATTTTAAAGAGCAATATCATTCAGATATTATTTAGATACCCATGCACTTTACTGACTGGTTACATATACAGAGACAAAGGTACTGCATTGCTAATAATTACTAAAAAAAAGTCTAATGGATAGTGATGAGCAAATTTTTTGGCAGGTATGGGTAAGCAGGGAAATTCTGCATTTCGCTATTGGCATATTCTTTTGTGAAACTCCTGCTAAACGTGCTGCGAAAATTCATGTTAAAAAAAGTCATGTTAAAAAAAGAGATTGTAAGCTCTACGGGCAGGGACCTCCTTCCTACTGTATCTCATACCACATGGCACTTATTCCCTGTGCATTTATATATATTTATTGTATTTATTTATAATAACACTTGTCCTCCCTGTGTGTAATTTAGTATTTTGTAAGATTGTACAGCACTGCGTACCCATGTGGCGCTTTATAAATAAAGTTATACATACATACATACATGTGGTCATATGCGTGCCAAAAAAAGTCATGTGTGTCAAAAAAAAGTCATGTGCCACATGCGTTTCATGAATTTTTCTGCAGTTTTGCAAATTGGGACATCAATATGGGACAGATTCACTCTTCACTGCAATTTACAATTGTTCATATGTTTTTCTTTTAATGTGGTATTTGATCTTATCATGTTAAACTGTTGGCTATGTAAAATGTACTGTATTGGCATTAGTTGTAACTCACTCATTTAAATCCAAGGAGCTATGAAGCCCACTGTGTCTGGCCAATAAAAAACATCCCTAATATCTGCCTTCTGCTTGACTCAGTATATAAGCTTATCCTAAAGGCAATGAGCTCACAGTTTATAGAATATCTCCAGTTTTTTTTGTGGGGGGGGGTGGTAGAGGGTCTTGTTGGGGCTTTAACAATTTCTTAAAAACTGCATCCTGTATAGGACAATGTATGTAAAGAAGGTCAGTATTTTGAAAGGAACATTTATGCATAACTGTAGATGGCATTATGGATTATGTAGATAAAACTGAGAACCCAGTTGCACATTAGTTCATCATCTTCATCAAATTTCACCACTTACGGACATAAAATGCTTTCTTTTTAATTCTCTGTGGTGCTCCAGTCTTAAAAATAAAACGAGCTGGGTTACATATAAATCTGAACACTAATGAATTGCAGCCACTTTAGTGCAATGGCTCTGTGCAGGTGTAAAAAGAATTAGTCTTATGTAAGCTCATTATATTCCCCTGTATGTTTAAATTAGATATCACTGCTAAGGCAATTGCCATTTCAGGAATTTAGCCCTTTCCAATATTGAATCACGCACTGATATCAATTACAGGGAAATGTTCAGCACTAATTTCTCTAACAGTTTAGCCCCGTGCCATAAAATCTTTACATTTAGTGCCACAAATGACATTAGTAGATTTCACCTATTTAAATCCCGGATGGTATGACCCTCCATATCATAAAGGTCACATAGTTCAAGGTTCAGTACTTCATAAATCCCAGTAAAAGCTACTGTACTTGTGATGCAATGCAGCCATGGCTTAATGTAGCTGAAGCTAAAAGGATATCATATATATTTTTGTGGTACCGCCGATAATATAATGCATGACAAATTTTATCTTTGCATAATGCCTAAATAAAGAATTCTTTTAACCAATATATCACTGTGCAGTTTTTTGGACGTTCAGTTGTAAAACTTTTATGCTATTAATCCGTACATGTTTATAGTTCCTGCGAAAGACGCATAATTCTAAGCAAGAAATCTCAATAGCATGATGCATGTGTACAGATCTTGAATTCTTAAACTATCTATAAAAATAGAAGTGACTGTAGAAGTGATATCTTATGCCAGCTAGAATTTCAGGCAATGCGTTGAAAGTGTATGTTAGTGATGAGCGAATCTGAAAAATTTGCAAAATTTGTCTGCCGCACAACATTTTTTGGCTGTGATTTATTTTTTTTTACACAACTGTGACTTTTTTTAAAGCGACTGTAACTTTTTCCTCACTCTGCAAATTTTTGCAGCAGTTTTGGGAAAAAAATCGCTAATGGCGAAATGTGGAATTTCCCAAATCCATGCCTGGCAAAAATATTGGCTCATCACTAATGTATGTACATGCTTAGTGGAGTGGGAAAATTGTACAGCTGACAAATAGTTGGAACAAACTTTTTAATCTGGACATTTGGCTCAGAAGGGAGCCCCTACTAAATGACTTTATTAAAAGAAATAACATTATCAACCCCTTCCCCTTGAAATGAATGCCATAATTTGTTGTGCTGTGGCATGCAAAGGTGTAGTATGTAACATAGATGTGACTGCTAAACTGACATTTCTTGCTAACTAAACTTTTAATTATGTCCAACCCTTTTATACACTTAGGGGCACATTTACTAACCCACGAACGGGTCGAATGAGTCCGAATCCGTTTTTTTCGTATTCATCGGTAATTTTGCGACTTTTTCGGCGCTTTCGTATTGTTTTGCGGAGCCGCTACGACTTTATCGTATTATTTCCGACTTTTTCGTAATTTTTACGACTTTTTCGTATTGTTTACGACTTTTTCGTATTTTTTACGATTTTTCCGTATTTTTTACGACTTTTTCGGAAACATTTCCCGATAAATTCGCAAACATTGCGAAAATAGGAAATTCATAAACGCTTTTGGGTTACGATTTTTTCGGGCTACAGTCGGATTTTACATCCGACTGTATCCCGAAAAATCGTAACCAAAGCCTTCAATAGCCGAAATTTTCGTGTTGATGGCGAAAATAAGGCAAAAAGTGAATAACCATTGTCAGCCTGTCCTTTTACTACTTTCAAGGGGAAATTAAACCAAATAGGGATTTTCAATCATACATGGCTTTCAAGGGGAAATAAAACCAACTGTGTCTCATACCACATGGCACTTATATATATATATATTTATTGTATTTATTATATCACTTGTCCTCCCTGTGTGTAATTTTGTTTTCTGTAAGATTGTACAGTGCTGCGTACCCTTGTGGCGCTTTATAAATAAAGTTATACATACATACAAATAGGGATTTTCAATCATACATGGCTTTCAAGGGGAAATTAAACCAAATAGGGATTTTCAATCATACATGGCTTTCAAATGGAAGTTGAGTAGTTTGTGTGTGATTTGTGTTTACAGAAAAATACAGTCATTTACAGGCTGCCATTACCTTTTCAGATAAACAAACAGGAAAGAGTTAAACACTGCACAGCTTGCTCGTTAAAGGCTGCCAAAGGTATAAAACCCCTCTAACTCACTTCAGTTTGGTTGGTGATGAAAGTTTGGTTTAGTTTGGTTGCCAAGCATGGAGCATGATGCTGTGGTGCCAGCACTGCTGGCAGCATTAGAATATTTAGAAGGGGCAGAGGCGCCAGAGGCGCAGGAGCCCCCACTTAATTTGCCACTTGCTAGGATCAGACAGCCTCGTCGGTTTTGGAGAGGTGTCCCTTCACTTAACGAGCTGTCTGATGATGAGGTGGTGCGGATGTACCATCTGAGCCGTGCCGCCATTTTGCAGGTATTTGATTTGGTTAGGCAGGAGCTAGATCCTGTGACGGCACGGTCTCAGGCCCTGCCCGGGATAAGCAAACTGCTTGCAGTTTTGCATTTCCTGGGCAGTGGCAGTTTCCAGCAGGTCTCCGCACGCCTTGTTGGTATGAGCCAGCCCACCTTCAGCAGGATACTGAAGCAAGTGTTGAGGGCACTTCTACCGCACTCGCAAAGGCTCATTTCCTTTCCCTCAACTGAGGCAGAGTGGACAAGGGTAAAGCAAGACTTTTACCTCATTGGCCATTTTCCAAATTGCCTGGGAGCCATTGATTGCACTCATGTTCCGCTCACACCACCTCGGGCTCACCAGGAGCGCTACCTTAACAGAAAGCGCTCCCATTCCATCAATGTCCAGGTGGTGTGTGATTCCCACCTGCGGATCATGAGTGTGAGATCTGGTTTTCCTGGAAGTGTCCACGATGCCCATATCCTGCGTCAGTCAGCCCTCTATGAGCGCTTCACTCAAGGAGAAATGCCGCGGGGCTGGCTGGTGGGTAAGTACTTTTTGACAAATTTTTTTACCTCTACTTCCACAACTCTTATTAATTAATTGGTCATGGCGACACACACCCATCAGTCCTCTGTGCATACAGCTGGCCCAATATAATGGGCAGTAGCTTTTTACTATGTAATCATGTCAGTTCTTGCTACTGGCAAAATGTATCTCCAAATTAACACCACTTTACACTTGCCCTTGTTTTACTAAGCATCTTGGGAATGGTAGTTTTGGAAAGCATTACTTTCAACCTGTGTGTTTCTGATGGACTAATTAACTCCTCACACCTGAGCAGGTGTAATAGGTGGGAGTTGCTAAATGGGAGTGCTTCCACTCATAATTTTTCCTTTCTTCTAGGAGACGCTGGATATGGGGTTCTGCCTTGGCTGATGACCCCTGTTCGTTTTCCACGCACACCTGCCCAACGTAGGTACAACCGTGCCCATCGGAAGACGCGCAATGTCATTGAGCGCCTGTTTGGGGTGCTCAAGTCGCGCTTCCGATGCCTCTCAGTCACGGGGGGAGCTCTTCTTTACTCCCCCATTAAGGTTTCAGAGATCATTGTTGTCTGCGCCATGTTGCACAATGTGGCAATGGATCATGGCCTAGGCGCAGACATCAATGATGCTCTGGAACCTGAGATTGAGGGGTATGTTGGCAGGCGCATGGATAACCAACCACAGGGGAGAAGAGTGCGTGATCAGCTGATTGCCTCACACTTTAGTTGTAAGTTGAGCATATCATTCACTTGATAATATATCTCATTAAATGTGTTTAACTTGCCCTTGCAACTGTGTTAACCAGAAGAACATGAATGATGCCAACAAAAATGTGTATGTTTATTTACTGGTTTGTTTTTGGAGGAAATGCTGGCACTGTCTGAACACAAGTGACTTTGGCCAGTGCAGAAACAAGTGTGATTGATTGGTGTTAGGCCTTGATATAGAGCAGGGGTCCCCAACCTTTTATACCCGTGAGCCACATTCAAGTGGAAAAAGTATTGGGGAGCAACACAAGCATGGAAAAAGTTCATGGGGGTGCAAATAAGAGCTATAATTGGCTATTTGGTAGCCTCTATGTGGACTGGCAGCCTACAGAAGGCTCTGTTTGGCTTTACACTGGGTTTCATTCAACCAAAACTTGGCTTCAAGCCAGAAATGCAAAAATGGCACCTACTTTGAGGCCCCTGGGAGCAACATCCAAGGGGTTGAGAAGCAACATGTTCACAAACCACTGGTTGGGGATCACTGATATAGAGGGATCTCATTACTCTGTTGGGGTAGAGCACAAGTTTATGGCACACACAACCTCAATGGCCATTATCATGCTTATGATGAGTTTGTTCACATTATCAGTGCAATGTCTCTTTAAATCTAATCAAATCTTTTCCTTTCTTAATTATAAAGAGCCTGCTGATTGTGATGTGCTGGTGTGCCCCTAGCAGTATAGGCCTTCCCGGGACACCTTCTGGTGTAAGTAAACACGCTTACAAACCAAAAACACTAATGTTAAAATATTGTCAAACATTTAAAGGACAAGTCAACCCCAGTCAATTTAAGTGTGTTTTCCATTAGGGCTAAATGAAGTTTGGGGTTCACTTGTCCTTTAAATTATTAGCATTACTAAGTAATTATTCTTTCAGGTTTGTGGGATCTACTGTGTTGTGTGGCTACCCCCACTGGAATCCTTTTGTGCTTTTGAATGTCGCTGGTGAAAAGCTAAAACCTCATTTCTGTTGCTTGGACCTGTCACTGCTGTTACCAACCATCTGGGAGACGGACCTGCTATGGACAAGTGCCAGGCATTCTGCCCTTTGCTGCTAAGTGCCACTTTCAGGTGACTACCACTTACTCTGCTTTACAAAACAATAATGTTACTGCGTGTTACAGAATAATATGTTCACTTTCAGGCAAAAAAAAAACCCCAAAATGCATTCTGAATGATAAGACCAACTACACATCCTGCCAGGATCCATGGGACCGCCCCAGATGCTGCCCTAATCCCTATCAAGTTGACCACCTCTTATGCTTGGACTAAGCGCTGTTGTAAAGGGACCCACAAATACCGGGTAAGTGACTGTTTCAAACAGAAATTAAATGCTGTTCAAGGTTAAAACAAAGCTATTTTGTGGGGGTTAATTGAATAATTGTTGTTTTAGGAAATTTCCCTCACTTGCTCACAGTGGGAGAAGACTGCAGGCTGCTGAGACTCAGAAGGATGCGACTCTTGGCTAGCTGTGTGAAATCCCATTGCCTGTGTTCCCTCCAATCAATGTCCCCTTACTGACTGGAGCAATAACTTCACCTTTACACCTTCCTGCCTTTTACAACTAAATTGATCTCGAAAATTATGCAAAAGAAAGTAAAGGCCATTTTGAATGTCTTTTTAATGACAGTCATAATAAATATGAAATCAATACTTTAAACATCCAGCAAAGTGTGCTTTTTTTTTTTTTTAAACAAAAAAAAAAGGTGAACATTTCCACAAGAAATATAAATAGCTACGGTAGGCCTGGGGGGCATTAGAAACCCAGCAATGCTTGACCCGTAAAGGACAAAGGCTAAGAAAAAGTGCAAAGCACTTATTGCATTAAACTTATTGCACCCCTACAGCCAGGCAATAAAAACATTAACAAAAATACAATACATGATAAATACTTAACATGTATCACTTGTAAACATATCCATTTCTTGGATACATGAGGTAAGTGCTGGCCTCTTGTGTTAGGCCCTTGCATAGTAGTACAACATTCAATTACCCTTGTAGGCATTATTGACTTGCATTTTGGAAAGCAAAGGGAGAGGAGGACTTTGAAAGCTGCCCTTTAAACAATATATTACAAAAGGAGGAGGAGAAAATTTACCAGGCTGCTCTCTTGACTTTGGCTTTTGACAGCCACGCAGCATTAGTGCATAGTAGTACAACATTCAATTACCCTTGTAGGCATTAGTGACTTGCATTTTGGAAAGCAAAGGGAGAGGAGGACTTTGAAAGCTGCCCTTTAAACAATATATTACAAAAGGAGGAGGAGGAGAACATTTACCAGGCTGCTCTCTTGACTTTGGCTTTTGACAGCCACGCAGCATTAGTGCATAGTAGTACAACATTCAATTACCCTTGTAGGCATTAGTGACTTGCATTTTGGAAAGCAAAGGGAGAGGAGGACTTGGAAAGCTGCCCTTTAAACAATATATTACAAAAGGAGGAGGAGGAGGAGAACATTTACCAGGCTGCTCTCTTGACTTTGGCTTTTGACAGCCACGCAGCATTAGTGCATAGTAGTACAACATTCAATTACCCTTGTAGGCATTAGTGACTTGCATTTTGGAAAGCAAAGGGAGAGGAGGACTTTGAAAGCTGCCCTTTAAACAATATATTACAAAAGGAGGAGGAGAACATTTACCAGGCTGCTCTCTTGACTTTGGCTTTTGACAGCCACGCAGCATTAGTGCATAGTAGTACAACATTCAATTACCCTTGTAGGCATTAGTGACTTGCATTTTGGAAAGCAAAGGGAAAGGAGGACTTGGAAAGCTGGCTTCTGGGAACACTATACCAGCAGGAGACATACACAACCTGAAACCCATATAGTTGTTTCTACTGCACTTTAGACTGCACAGCAGAGAATAAGGAGCTTAAAGAGAGACCCCTTTTTAGTCAGGAGGCACGTTTCTTTGGTATGTCGGTTCAACACTTTTTTTTTTTTTTAAGGATGTTAGAATTGCATTATGTGTGTTTAAGTAGCCCAATTCACAGGCATGACCACATTTGTATTTGGGGAAATGGCCCATATTCATGTTAGAGGAAATGCACTTTGATGTTCTAAGTGCTTCCCAGATGGTATTGGGGAGGGCACCACCAGATATTTTTTTTGGTGCCCCTCAGTGAGGAAAATTCAGCTTTGGTGGAGGAAGATGGAGAACAATGGGACTACTTGTTTGGTGCTTAGTCCTGTCAGCTCATGTAGCGGATAGTGTGAGTCCTGAAGAGATGCATAAAAAAGTTCATGGCCAGAGAGCAAGTTGGTGTAGAGGTCTGTCTCAAAAAGGCTGCAAGGCGAAAGTAGGGACTCAGATAGGAGACCTACTTGCGCTTTTTTAAAGGCCCACAGTCAGGGTCAGACCCTCTTCTGCGGCCTCTCCCACGCCCCCTTGCCCTAGGTGGAGGACTTGGAGGTGGTTGAGGTGCAAAAGAGGGCCCAGGCAGTGACCCTTCAGCAGACCCGGCAGAGGCAGAGGCAGGCGCATGTAGTACATGCCCCAAAAGTGCCAGCAGAGCATTCCGGGACAGCTCTTCGCTTCTTAGCCGCTCCTCGTGCTGTGCTGCCCGCTCTCGGCGTTGGGTCTCCAGCTCGACCCTCAACGCAGCCACTTCTCGCCTCAAGGCGGCCTGTTCGCCGATCTGGCGAGCCAACAGCCGCCTTTGGGCAAGAAAGTAGCTGCGTTGGTTGCCGAGAGAAGGCCCGAGGGCGGCTACCACAACCTGGGACGCCCGCGGTCTCCTCACTGAACCTTCCGCAGATGGACGTTCCAGTCCTTGTCCTGGTTCCTGGCCACTCCCCCCGGCAGCAGCAACATTCGCAGCAGCATCTAGGATAAGAGTATAAACAAATAAGTAAATCATGTATTTGAATTGAAAAAACTTTATTCAGAGAAGAGCATTTTCAAGAACATGGTGCAGATTGATACAAATGTGAGTTTAGAACTTAATACAGAAAAAAAAACCATATTGTTTATTCTAAACACATTTTAGAAAAAAAAAAAGGTTAGTTAGCAATAACTCACCCTTATGCTTACAAAATGACCATAGGAATGAATAGAACATGACTGAGTTTTTATGTATGAAGTTGTAGGCTCACATTTTGAAACATTTGCCCCTTAAAGGGGTCCAATTATATCCAGTTATTATCGCATTAAAAAGTGACCTTTATTGGTGAAATTTATGTGGATCCAAAACAACGGCTACTGCAATAACCGCAATAATTACAAACCATTATCCTACATGTACTCCAAAAAAGCATGGTTATCAAATATTATTTTCAAACTGCATTCAGGATTGAGAAGAGTGGGCGTGCCTTACTATCTACTATGTCATCTGAAGACCCACAGCTGCCCCCTGGGCTGAGTTAGAGAAGTCAGACTGGCATGTCTGTAAAAGGGGTGGGCTCACCTTTAAGCGAAATTTTACCATGTTACAGAATGGACAATTATCACCAATATTTCAATTGGTCATATTTATTTGTTGGACTTCATTTTCCTGCTTTTACAAACTCTTTGCAGTTTTTAAATGGATGTCACTGACCCCATCAGTAAAAATTAAATTTTCTTAATAATGACATTGAAAAGGTAATCATTTTCACAGTGCCGATTTTCTATACATACTATAAACACAAAAATAAGAAGTTATTTCTTATGACAGTTCCCTTTTAAAGGGCACCTGGCACCCCCCACCACCGGGTCAGGTTAATAGAGGCACACTCCAGGTAGATGAAAAGAAAGCACTAGGCCAGCTGCACAATCTGCAGTCACAAGCATGTGTAATGAGTGAGTTTTGCCTCACAACTGCCTGCTCATTATGCGCGTGTGTGTGCCACAATTGGCTGCTCATTATGAGCATGTGTGTGAGCTTTTGGAGGCTGATTTACATTCACCGCACTTACGTTATGGGAAAGCATGTCTTTTTAAAGCGTATAATCAGTAGCAATATCCTGTGTGGCCCCTCTCCAAGTAACTGGGATGGCTGATAATTCCCTGCCCTCTGTGCCCAGTCCAGCTAGGAAGTCACTACGCAAATATATTCACAATGTTGCATTAACCCCAGACATGATATACATATGGGTGCGTTTAACTACAACTCTCACAGCAGCCCCAAGATATCCTGAGTTATAGCTTAAAGATCAACTGAAGATCTACCCCCACATCCCAGTAGAAAGTAACGGTACAATCACATACCCTATAGAGCAGGCTGTAGAACAGACAAGTTTAGGCTGAAAGCTACAAACTACATTACCCAGCATGCAGTGTGACAGGCACACTAGGGTGGAAACAAATGTGAATAGTTTCCAAACTACAAAGCCGTCAAAGCTCCAAAAACTAGACCAAAACTCTACCTTACCAGCTTTGGACTTTGGAAAACCCCAAGGACTTTAAAGCTATGGTTTACCTTGAAGTAAATTTTTATTATGTTATAGAATGGCTTATTCTAAGCAACTTTTCAATTGGTCCTAATTATTTAATGTAGTTTTGGAAAAAAAAAATATATACAAACTTACGTCTCCTATCTGAGTCCATATATTCGCCACGCAGCCCTCCGAAGACCTCTACACCAGCTCGATCCAGAAGGCGGCGTTCATAGGGCTTGAACAAGATGTTGGTAGGAGGCCCTACACCCGCCTTCTGGGCCCGTGCTCTCTCGGCCACGAACCTCTTCTTTATGCATCTCTTCAGGTCGCTGAAGCGTTTGTACACCGTGTTGTGATCACGGTGCACTCCGCTTACAGCGCTCACACAATCCGCTACCTGCTGCCACAGGTCCCTTCTTCTGGCAGCAGTGAGCTGACAGGACTGCGCACCAAAAAGACTGTCCCATTGTCTCACAACTTCCTCCACCATTGCTGAATTTTCCTCACTGGAAAAACGGGGGCCTTTGGAGCTGGGCCCCGCCTCCTCCTCTTCCTCCTGCTCCTCCTCCTCCTGCTCCTCCTCCACCACCACCACCGGCTGGCGGCTCCTCCTTCCCACAGGGGGTTGCTGCCCCTCCTCCTCCTCCATACCCACCCCCCTGCCCTGGCCAGCCCTAACTAAACCCCCCCTCCCTCTACCTGCCCCCCATCCCTACCTACCTCCCCCCTCCCTCTACCTGCCCCCTCCCTCCCTCTACCTACCTCCTCCCTCCCTCTACCTGCCCCCCCCTCCTTACCTACCTCCCCCCCCACACTACCTGCCCCCCCCTCCCTCTACCTGCCCCCCCCTCCCTGCCCCCCCCACACTACCTGCCCCCCCCCTCCCTCTACCTGCCCCCCCCACACTACCTGCCCCCCCCCCTCCCTCTACCTGCCCCCCCCCCCCTCCCTCTACCTGCCCCCCCTCCCTCTACCTGCCCCCCCCTGCACCCACCCTTCCTCTGACTGCCCCCCCCCTGCACTAACCCAGGCCTCTTGGGCCTCCTCTCCCTCCCTCTCCCAAGGGTCTTGTGCCCTTTCCCTTACCCCCCATCTACCTTCCTCCCCATGGGGCTCAGGACTTGCCTGAGTTTCAGCCACCTCCTCCACCTCCTCTTGGCCTGACTCAGGCAAGTCCTGGGCCCCCCCACCCAAACCCTCCTCCTCCCAACTGTCCTCCTCACCTACCTCCCCAACTACCTCCTCAGCCACACCCAACCATTCCCTCCACTTCTCCCCCTCCTCCCTACCCCTGCTGTGGGCCATGGCAGAAAAAAAAATTTTTTTGTTCAGCAGCTCTGCAGTGTACCTCCTCTCCCTTTGCTTTCCAATAATGCAGTGAAGAAAGAAAAGGGCGCCAATGCCTTTAAAATGGTCGCTGGAGAACTTCCTGTTTCATTTTAAACAAAACCGCCATTGATAGAAATGGCAAGCCATTTAAATTTACGAATATTTCGTGACATTCGGACCGCCAATACCGCCAATAAATTATCGTGACTTTCGGAAGGCTGTTTCCGCCGTGTACGATCGTACGATACGAATATTTCGTGACTTTCGGACCGCCGTTACGAAATTATCGTGACTTTCGGAAGGCTGTGTCCGCCGTGTACGATCGTCCGATACGAATATTTCGTGACTTTCGGAACGTCAATACGAAATTATCGTGACTTTCGGAAGGCTGTTTCCGCCGTTTACGATCGTCCGATACGAATATTTCGTGATTTTCGGATCGTCTATACGATATATTCGTGACCAATACGAAAGCTCCGAAAAAGTCGCAAAATTACCGATCATTACGAAAAAGTCGCAAATTTACCGATCAATACGAAAAAGTCGCAAAATGTTCGTTTTTCCAATCGGATTTTTCCAATTCGGATTCGAAATCGTGTCTTAGTAAATCAGCCCCTTAGTGGGGTTTGAGAGTTGTGCAGCATGACATAGAGATGGAGGAAAGTTTATGTAGACAGGTCCCTCTGCATCAGTAGGTATAACTGTGCTGAATGTGGAACAGGAGACAGACAGGACTGAGCAGCACTGATGGCAACTCTATGGAAGTGCATTTTGATGCAAGTACCTGTAATGAATTGGGTTTTAAGTGCAACTGACTGTGGGGAAATTTGCGGAAGAACAACTGCACTTGTGGACATACATTTTCCATTTTATCTACATTCACTAGTGATAGAAATACTCTTTTTATGCCCGAAGGCATATTTTTGTGGATTGTACTAGTAATTCTTTTGCTGGTAAGGTAATATGTGTGTGTAAGGGATTTGGGCTGCTGGTTAATTTGATTGATTGAATCAGATTTCTATATGTCTGTCTATCTATCTATTTATTTATCTATCTATCTTTCTACTGTATCTATTCATCTGTCACAACAGACTCGGGCTACCAATTCAACAGTGAAACTCATGAGCAAGATCCAGCCATCAAGATATTGAAGCTTTCATCTTAGAGCCTGAGTAACAGTGAATTGACAGTGTACTCAAGGGTCCTGAATCTACTCCATTTACTTAATATTTCCAACAGTGTAAGTACATTCTGTAAGCAAGCTTCATCATCTACCACAGCGGTTCTCAACCTGTGGGTCTGGACCCCTTTGGGAGTCGAACGACCCCTTTCACAGGGGTCACCTAAGACCATTGGAAAACACATATTTCTGATGGTCGTAGGAATAATTTTATGGTTGGGGGTCACCACAATATGAGGAACTGTATTAAAGGGTTGCAGCATTAGGAAGGTTTAGAACCACTGATCTAGCAGTTTGATGGATAATTGTTCAGGGTTTGGCAGATACTGGGAGAATAGTACCTGCCTGCATGCATAATTAACTGTATAGTTTGGTAAAGGATCCATCATTGTGATTTTATTTATAGACTGGGCAAAGGCCCCTTGGTTCAGTGAAAGAAAACCTTAATAGATCAGCTTACTAATGCATTGCCAATATTCTGGGCTTACTACCTTATAACCACAATTTGGAGAAGGACCATTCAGTCATTCCTGTTTCAGCAGTACAATACCCCATACATAAATTTAGATCTATACACAACTGGATTGTTGGTATGGGAGTATTAAAATAAACTGGCCTACACAGATCCCTGCTCTTAGTTTAACTGAACACCTACAGGATCGACTGCAATGGCAACTGTTAACCCAACATACATATATGGTTCATACATTTAACCATAAGAACTTTAGTCCAACCTCACTTATGGTTTCATTATTACTTTGTGTGGGATGTGACATGAAGGTGTCCAGATACTTTGCTAGAATAATCTGTGTGCATCTGTGCAGAAGGAGAGTCAACAGATAAAGAAACTTATTTCTATACAGTGTATATCCTTAAGAGTTCAAAAACTGAAACGCCAGTGGCAGACAATTTAATTTACTAAAATATATGTTGTACCAGATCCTAGAATTAACTTTGTTCCATTTGTAATTGTGCCTTACAAATTGATATTCATAATCTGAAATAATGGTTCATTGCCTATGTCCTTTGTAGTCAATGAAGCAGGGGAAATAAGTGTGATATTATACACGGTGATACAATGCTTTGATTAAGAGATCATTAGGAGATCATTAGCAATAACGCCTATTTATTAAACAAATCACTTGTCTTGGCTGAATCTTCTACTATGCAATATAGAAAAATGTGCATATTTTCTCTCCAGCCTAATGATCCTGCAATTCTATCAATAGTCACAATCACTATTGAACATTCCCATACCCTAATTATATAGTGATAATGCTGAACATTAGGATTTACACAAATACCACTTCCCCACTTTTAAAGCTGTGTCACATCTGAATAATACCATAAACCAAAGTTTTAGGTTTAAAGATCCTAAATTCAGGTAAACATGGGCTGATTTTTAAATATAGATGTTAAAATGAATTAGTACAGTTGCCAATAACGACCAATCATTTGCAGCTAGTACTACAAGCTAGAAAAAAAAGGCAAAGACCTAATTGGTTGCTTTTAGGAATAATTCAGTAGACAAATGCATGTTTTGTTATCGAAAGCCAATTCCAATAAAAATATCTTTGTGAAAGGATTTTTTCTTACAGAACAAAGTATTAATTAAGTACTGACACGGTTGATGACTGCAATGTGCCAATCAAAATACTGTCAAGCCAAGGGGCAGATATATTTAGCTTCATATTTTTCAGGGGCAATAAGTTCTATAATGAATAGACATGCACAAGTCATGTAGAAAAGATTTTATTTTTCTCTTTCTATTTTGAATGGTAATAAAAAGCTCTTGTTTTGTCATGGAATATAGTTTGGCCATTTGCATTAGTATTGTATTGGATGCAAAATGACTTTATACTTCAAATAAGTGGAATGCAGTCATGATAATCTCTCTGAGGACAGCACACTGAAAGCTATTTCATTTTTATTTTAATTAAAATGAATTCATTTGCTAACAGAGTGGTCTCACATATACATTTCTTCACTGTCAAGAGCCATTTCAACTTTTTAAGATAGAAAAAAAAAATGCAGAAAGATTATTCTTGAAAATGATTTAGTTCAGGGGCAAACAACATTTAGATAACCAGATGATCCCCTCAGCCCAGTATTGCTCTCAAAAATTAGATTATCCTTCTGGATACTTAGCCATTATATGTGTTTAAAGGAGAAGTAAAGAAGAAGGCTAGAAATGCTGCACATTATGTTTTTGAGATGCTGTAAAGGCCCAGGGCAACCACATTGATGCTCCCAATAACTTTGCATCTTATTTTCTGCCAATTCACAGCAACAAAATCCTAAACTAACAAAATCCAAGATGATGACCCTCTGTGCACATCTTTGAAGGCATACATCATTGCTGCTATAGAGATTCAGAGTCTTTAGCCTAGTGCAGCAAGTTTAGTATATAAAATACAGTATTTTTAGTTATATTTGTTTTAAGGGTTTGGTTGTCCTTTAATATGCTTATATGGGAAATGCATGTTCAGTGTAAAGCAAAGACGCTACAACTTGCTACGACAATGTATTGTTTTGAGCGCTCTCAGTATTAAGTGACTGTAAATTACATTTCTGCATGGGAAAAATTTTACTAACAGTGCTTTGTACTTGTACTTACATATGCACCACTTAACACATTTTTATATATAACATAATTATCTATTTCTTTTTCACTTTAATTGTGTTATATCTATATATTGTACTCATGAAATGGGATTTATTTATAATCATTTGAGCAATTAAAGGAAAAATCTTTCCACATGAGATTTGATGCCGGATATGATACTTTTGTTGAAATGTAGGATTTTATATCACTGAGATACAGTCACTTTGTGGATCTAATTTCATTCATTTGTAAGTCAGAACCAGGGAAATAGATATTAACGAAAAGGGGAAGGAAGAAAAAATTTCGGCCTTTGATAAATTACCGAATTTCTGTTTCTTTGCCTGGCAAAAAGATATGAAAATTCTCAAGGGCTTTGCATTATCGCTAGCAAAAAAATCTCCTTAGTCCTTTGGTAAATTGGCGAATGTGCTGCGAATTGTCTTTTTGGGGAATTTTCCCAAGAAAAAGACAATTTGCCTTTTAGTAAATGTGTCCCCTTGAGTCCATGTTAATCGAATAATTCAAAATTTAACATTTTTCTCTGTAATAATAAAATCATGCTATGTACTTGATCCCAACTAAGATATAACTAATGCTTATTGGGGGCAAAACAATACTATTGGGTTTTATTTGAAAGGTTAATGATATTTTATTTGACAAAGTATGGAGATCCAAATAACTGAAAGATCCCTTATCAAAAAATAACCCGATCCTGAGCATTTTGGATAACAAGTCCCATAAATGTATTATAAAGTGGGTCATATTCAATGATCCCTCTATTTCCCTCTCGGCTGTGTGCACAAAAAGATTCTTTAGTGCGCACATTTTAAACGTGTGTGCCCATTTTTAAAAACAGTGAGGCTCATTTATCAACACAGGGCAAGTTTGCCCATGGGCAGTAACCCATAGCAACCAATCAGTGATTGGTATTTGTCAGCTAGCTGCAGGTAGAACAATGAATGCAACATTTTGATTGGTTGCCATGGGTTACTGCCCATGGGCAAATATGCCCAGTGCTTGAAAATGACCACCAGTGTGTGCAGGTCACAATAGATACAAAATTTTGTGTTTTCAAGCAAAATTCTTTATGAGCATCACAATTTCTTGTGTGCGCTGGCCTCAAAACGTTGCCTCACACCTTAGAGGCAACATTGGTCATATTCTGATAACAGTATCCTTGTGACTTGTGTTTTATTTCAAATCAAAAGTATATATTACAATATAGGTGTGCTGGTGAAAAGAAGGTAGAAATACGAAGGCATGATATCTGCATAATAATAACTGAAATCTATATACAAATGGATGTGTAGTGTATGTAAGGGTTTTGATTATTATTTTTTCCTTGATTACTTTTTCCTTTCAAGATTCTCATTTTAAATTTCAAAGAAATAAACTTCACAGGTAGTTTTTCATCACCTATAAAGGAAATATGTATTAAATCGATGTTAAAATTGGTTTTGGTTGCTAAGTAACAATGCCTGGAATTTAAATATACATTTATTTTTAGGCAAAAATGACATGTGCAACACAGACGTGCTTAAACTCTGAACTAAGTCACGGCAAAACAGAATTTTTTCCTTTTTTGTGAAGATATGACAATTCTTATATGTTCTGTTGAGTATAACTGCATATGATAGTTGGTTTCTTTTATTGTACAGGTATCGGACCCCTTATCCGGAAACCCGTTATCCAGAAAGCTCCGAATTACGGAATGCCCGTCTCCCATAGACTCCATTTTAATCAAATAATTCAGAATTTTAAAACTGATTTCCTTTTTCTATGTAGAAATAAAACAGTACCTTGTAATTGATTCCAACTAAGATATAATTAATCCTTATTGGATGCAAAACAACCCTATTGGGTTTAATTAATGTTTTATTGATTTTTTAGTAGACTTAAGGTATTGAGATCCAAATTACGGAAAGACCCCTTATCCGGAATACCCTTGGTCCCGAGCATTCTGGATAATGGGTCTTATACCTGTATTACATTTGCAATGCAGTTAATTCACAAGCAACCGGTAGTGATGAGCGAATCTGTCCCCTATCGTTTTGCCCAAAAATGTGTGAAACGGTAGTAAAATTTGCAAAACGACAATTTTTTGTCACGTAAGTCTTTTTTTTTCCAGCGACTGCGACTTTTGTTTGACGTGCGAAGAATTTTTTTGCTGCGTTTTTTTCTTTGAAGTTTCGCAAAACAATTCGCCAGTGGCAAAATGCGAATCCATGCCTGCCGAAAAAATTCACTCATCACTAGCAACCAACATGCATTAGTTGCTGAGTAGGCTGAGATTTTCATCTGAGTGCAAATGCTCTACATTTGTAATGGGTTTTAAAGGGGGACTCACCCAAAAAGTTTGCAGAAAGAAAATACATTTCTGTGAAACTTTCCAATATATATTCATACATTTTTTGCACAAAGGAAATATAATTCTATGTAACTTTCCAATATACATTCATTAAAATTCAGTGGTTTTAAGTTGATGAGTCTAAAATTAGAATTACAGGGGCAAGTCTTGCGCTGTAATGTGACGTGATCCTGCTTTTTGCGGAACAAATAATACCTTTTAGAATGGCTTGCTCTGATTCTAATTGGACCAAGTGTCCGAGCGTAGTAGATCCCTCACATCTGACAGGTAAGTAGATTAGAATTGGTTCCAAGGAAATGGGACTGGGCACAGAAGTTCTTTTTAGTAAATACTAGTTGTTCTGAGCTGAGTATAGGAGCAAGGTCAAGCTTGCTTGTTCCTAGGTGCTCTGAGCCCTGCTACTGCTGTTTCCTGCTTCCTGGTTCTTTCCTTGAGCTGACTCCTTGGTTTGACCTCTGCTTGTTCCTGACTTGGAGTTTGCCCCAGTATTCTACAGTATTATTTGGTTCTGACAATGGCCAGCTGCTTCCTTACAGGCTTCTTCCACACAGGATATAATTGGATCCCTTGGCTGCCTCTGTGGGAGGCACCTGGGTAGCTAAAGGCAAGCCCCAAAGCCAAAAGTGGCTGTTATAGGCATAAAAGCATGATACAGAGGAATTCAGATACTCCCCTGGGGTTTGGGTTTGCCATACATTACAAATAAATAGCCAAAAAAATAGAGGTTCAAAAAAGGCATTAGAAAATATATAATGTTAGGGTCTGTCTTTGTAGCTGGGTTCATTAGAGTAAAATTCTGCTATTTTTTATTCATTTCAACAATAGTTAAAGGCATATCTTTCTAGGAGTGAAGTCTCACTTTATAGAAAGGAATATTAAGCAACAGTAGGGAGCTCTAGTTTCATTCTTGTGTAAATATGACCCTTTGGGGACGATTCATTAAAACACGAGTTTGAATCCCGAATGGGAAAAATTCGAATTGGATACGATAATTTCTGAAGATCGCAAATGTCACGAAAATGCTTACGAAAACATCGTATTAGTCTCAATAATATCGTATTGGTGATCTGAAAGTCACAACATTTTCTTACCGAACGATTGTAAACAGCAGCAGTACCTTCCCAAATCTTTCATGCAAGTGTACAAAAAAGTTGCGCAAGTGTACAAAAAAGTAGTGCAGGCGTACGAAAAAGCCACGCAAGCGCGAAGTTTTAACTCTCATAAAGGAATTATGGGCAAATCATGCAAACCACTCCTTAATGTCCCATGCATCCAGAACCATTGGCTTAATAACACAGACACAGCCAACCTGGTTAGGATAGGCTAAAATGAGTCAAATAGCACTTCACAATGCAAGAAATGCAATAGAAAAGCCTTTTGAAATACTTTTGCAGCTTGTAAACACAAAAGTTTTAGTCTCCAATAAACTATGTTTAATTGCACAAGAAGCTGCATCTGTGTTTCTTTGAGGGTCACGTCTTTAGATGCAACTGTGTACACAGTATGACCTGCCTGGGACTGTTGAGTAGGATATGTTGATTATAATTGCATCAAATTATAGACGCAATGGAGCATGTCAAACTGTTTGTATGAAACCAAATGTATTGTCTTTTTTGCTATGTGCATTTCTCTATACAATCCCTTACCCTCATATGCAACTTAATTTATTAACTTATTCTTCTTAAACTTAAACTGTTGCATGAGTTAAGTTTATTTGTATTTTCAAAACTCTGCTCCACATTATTTCTTAAAATGCCTTGACGGGGAGGGGTTTCGCAGGGATGCGCAATATTCTCCATTGTTTGGCTTTTGCACATTAGAGAAGGACAAAAAGAAGTTAGGAATCAATCAGAAATAAGTAGCACTCTAGAAGCAGTCAATATTTTTTGTCTTGCTTTCTGGGATGAACATTTCCCAATTCCCTTTCCAATTTACCAGATCTTAGTAATGTCCTCAAGGTAAATGAGACACATCTATATTTCATAGGTATGAAGTCTACCATACATCATGTTGCCACCCAGCCTGTATTTAACTAGAACAGGTGGCATTTTTAACAAGACAAAGCTGTCATGCAGAAACATTTCGATGGCCACCCTGGACTGCTATAGATGAGGAGCAACATCTGCACAATTTGTACATCATCCTGTTCTCTTCAACAGAGAAGAGCAACTGTCAATGGGTCATTCTAGCTGACAGTCGGCATTCTGTTTCATTGTGAGGAAAAAAATGTGCATTTACAAAACAGTTGTTTACCCAAGATAGATGCAAAAAATTATGCCATTGTTTTATACCACTTCAGACTTGTTATGACACATTGAAGTCAATAGAACACGTTAAAGGAGAAGGAAAGGCAAGTCACTTGGGGGTGCCAAAATGTTAGGCACCCCCAAGTGACTTGAATCGCATACCTTTTCCCCCGGGCTGGTGCCCCTGTTAAGAGAGAACAGCACCAGCCCGGGGTACCTGCAGCACTTCGTCCTTCCTGTATCGCTGGCGCACACATGCGCAGTAGAGAGAATAGTGGAACTTTAACAGAGAAGTCGGCTTTTCACTCTACTGCGCATGCGCCTATTGTGTAGTCACAGCAAAACGAAGCCGGAAGGAGGAAGCGCATTGCTCCAGGTACCCCGGGCTGGTGCGGTTTTCTCCTAACAGGGGCACCAGCCCGGGGTAAAAGGTAAGCAATTAAAGTCACTTGGGGGTGCCTAACATTTTGGCATCCCCAAGTGACTTAGCCTTTTCTTCTCCTTTAAAATCATCAGTGCTGTGTATTTTACACTGCTTGGTGTATTTCAATGCACCCCCTTTTTTCAAACATTATTTAAAGCAACTTTGCAATATAAATCAATTGAAAAATATGCAGTCTTTTTCATGATTTTTAATGTAATAATATGGTTTGGAACAGTTGCCTTAGCCTGGCCCCCTGTTCTTCTGCCATAAGTTAAAGACCCTCACAGTGCAATGCATTGTGGGTTATATAGATCCTGCATGCTGTCTGTAAACTGTGGAGAAGGTGTTACAATTTTCTATGAATTTTAGTTCAGTAAATGGTTCTTGGTTTAAAAACAATGTGGCAGAACCCAGCTGATTAATTAAGCTAGAGAGAAACTTACTTCGGTTACATTGCTTAAAAAGTCAGACCCAGAGAACAGAAAAGGACCAAAATACTGCATTTATTTGCAAATACATTTAAAAAAACATTTACATTTTTAATGAATTTATATTGGAAATGTGCTTACAATTAAATTTTCATTTTGCAAAACATAACCATTACTATTCATAGGGTTGCTGTGTAAGCTCAGCAGTAATGATATACAGTATGCATTTATATTGTTCCAATATGACTGACTGGCAAGCTGTATCGGTGGATATCATTCAAGGGTCCTTACATGGTATGGCCACTCTTTCTTTTGTTTAATGATTCACGTTGTTGACCTACTAAAACCTGCCCAATCATTAAAGTATCCATGACACATAGATATTTATTGGGTTTGTGTGGCCAGGATACAAGCAAGCTTTATGTTGGCAGCCCTGTTCTTAATCAATATTCACTATAAGGGCTCCTTGGCCTCACACTGGATGACCTAACAAGCCGACTAACTAAACATAAACATCCTGAAATATGCAAAGCTACCAGTAGACAATTTCTGAGTTGCATAGTTTGCTGTTTTTCCAGTGGCAACAGGATCCATCTGGCTAAGGTATATCATTTCTGCATTAGCTAAATTAGAAGATATAATTGTGCTATTAGTCGAAGAAGTAATAAAATGTACAGCAGATTATCAAGACAAACAGCACTGTGCAAGGTTATTAGAATGTGTAAGATTAGTTCAATTATTTAACAAACAAGGTGCTCAATGGAGAAATCTCACAATAACATGCACCGTAGATCAGTTAATACTAATTTTATTGCATGTCCTGTTTATTCAATATTTTGTATCATCAGTGGTTTTTGATATTTGTATGGACAGGCACATATTTATTTATTTTCTTTTTTTAAAACATGCCTTATTCTGGGGAAGGATAACTACATTTTTTTTACTTTTTAGCCTTGTGTTAACCCCGTTGCTCAACCACACTCTATTTGTTACTTGTTTTTGGACTACAAATTCCTGCATATGAGCTGCAATGTTGCCATGTGGTCTGTTTTGCTGGGAAAACCCTACCTTGCCCCACAGCATCCGTGGCCAAACATATTGTATGGCTCTCAAAGAATTACATTTTAAAATATGTGGGGTTTATGGCTCTCTCAGCCTAAAAGGTTCCCGACCCCTGAGTTCTAGCATAGTACATTTTTCTAACAAGCTGTGGCAATGTATATGCGATTACAGAGCTAAAAACTCAAAGCAATGTCACAAGTTTCTAGTGACTCCAATGCTGAAATTTTCAGCTAAGTATAGCAGTCTGCTCATCGCTAATTTTATTTTGCACTGCTATTTAACCATTTTTCCAGTGTAAATAATTTTATACAACATGATATAGGCCCCATGGTTAGAGACACTGCCTTATTTCATATTATTGAAAAATCTGTGAATCTGCAGAAAAATTCACAAAATGGTGATATTTTGTCAAATGCGTTGGAGGCAATAGACATTTTTCACAGCGTTTTTTATTGTTCAATGCATTTGTGTCAATGGCCATTTTTCACACATTTTTTTCTTGTTTCGAATGGATTGGAGTCAGTTGGCAGAATTTCTCACTTCAAAGGAATTGGCACCAATAGGCGTTTTTCTTTCCATTGTTTTCTTGCTTCAAATGCATTGATTAAGTAATTAAGCACATTTTTCTTGTAGGTTTTTCTGTGCAAAAAGTGTTTTTTCCCCCCACAAAAATCAATGCATGACAAAATCCTAGCACAGATTTACAAACATTTCTGCCACTCTTGAATGCATGAACTTTTACATCAGGCAAAAAAAGTCACTCATCCCTACCTATGGTATTTACAACTCCAAAACTTGCCTCCAAGCCAGCAATGAGCTCCTGCTTTTAGGCCACATCAAAGAGGTTGGTAAGCAACATTATGCTGTGTGTGTAGCACGAGGCATGTGAATACATTTTTGGTATTTGCCTTTCACTTTATTTCTTGCCTCGTGAAGGGTTCTTTGCCTGCTTTTAACTTTTCTCACCCTATCCTTAATGGTTTTTCCATTAGGTTAAAACGGAAACTGTGTCCTTTAAAAGTGAGAGGTTGATTTAGACAGTCAGTTCTATATATGGAGAGAAGAATAACAAGCAGAAAAAGAAGAGAGTATGATATATAAGCAAGGACAGGTTAAGGTTACCAAATCACGTGAAAAATCAGGGATACATCCATTAAATGTGAGTAGATGGCCTGGACTGATTGCAAACTGATTGTATATAAAATTCAGCTTGACATTTAAGTGGATTTCCCATATCCAAGCTAACAAGAAAGCATATAGAAAAGGTCTGAGCACCCCATTTATTTACCCCACTATAATACGATAAGTTACAGATAAATCTTGTTTGCTAACATTTTCTTATATTAGTGTTGATGAGTAAATTACCCTGATCAGATCACATTTTTTTTAAATGAAAAAGGGAAAAAATATGTATCTGTTTTAATACATATTACAATACTCCTAATTGTCATAAAATAATGATTGTAATTATGTAGAATGCAGCAAATGCAAAATATTGTATTCTAATATATCTTTAATAGGACAATTTAATTTCATTTTTTCCTCTCTGGGTGACCACAAAGAGTGATTGTTTCTGTTCTGTTTATTGCTTGAAAAATCTAATCAAAGATTTCATCTGTATTATATATTTACTGTGCTTTCAGGGTGAAACACAGTATCAGTGAAGGTTGAAGCAAGGAACAGAGACAAGGGTAAATGTTGGAAAGGTTACTTAGTGTTCCCTGCTTTTATTTGAAGAATAAAAGAAAAGTTATTCATTGATTTTTTTAACTAGTCGCCTTGCGTTGCTTTACAACTTCCTTTATATAAAAAGAACTGCACTATACTGTATTTTTTCTTTTCATCGCTCACTTGCTCCTTGCATTTTTGCACATCATAGGCTTATATGGTACAGCTAGAGGAACTGCTCTCTAGAATGCTCGGGGCCTGGGCCCAATAGGATTGTTTTGCTTCCAATACAGATGAACAGGTACAGTTTTATTATCACAGACAAAAAGGAAATCATAATTACAAATGTGAATTACTTGATTAAAATGAAGTAAAATGGAGGAGCAGGTTTCTGAAAAATGGATCCCATACCTGTATAGGAGGCGCCTTAAAGAAGAAGGAAAGGCTTAGTCACTTGGGGGTGCCAAAATGTTAGGCACCCCCAAGTGACTTAGATCGCTTACCTTTTACCTCGGGCTGGTGCCCCTGTATGGAGAAAACAGCACCAGCCCGGGGTAACAGCGATCGCTTCCTCCTTCCTCTCACACTGCGCGCGCATGCGCAGTAGAGTGAAAAGCCGAACTTTAACAGAGAAGTCGGCTTTTTCACTCTACTGCGCATGTGCCGTACTCGGAGTGGAAGGTGGAAGGAGGAAGCGAATCGCCCCAGGTGCCCCGGGCTGGTGAGGTTTTCTCCTAATAGGGGCACCAGCCCGGGGTACGAGGTAAGCGATTCAAGTCACTTGGGGGTGCTTAACATTTTAGCACCCCCAAGTGACTTAGCCTTTCCTTCCCCTTTAATGCAGTGAATAAAAATTACAACATAAATGCTTTACGCTGATATCCCCTTATGGAATAAAAGTTTTCCCAGATACAATAACCCATAGCATCTGAATTGCTGTATCTGTACCATGTATGTGCTTGATAAATTGATATTTCCTATGTCAGCCCACATTTTTATTCTAGCCAAATAATTTTTTAAAGAATTATACTTTTATGTTTAGGGCTGACATATCATCATTCACTGTTCCAGTGAAGATTACAGTCTATCACATTTACACACACACAGTCATGAGCCATTTAACGTGCATGTATGTTTTTGGAGCCTGGGAGGGAATTGGAGAACATGAAGGAAGCCCACAAAAGCACAGGGAGAACATAGAGACTTACCAATTGTGCCCTGGTTGGAATCAAACCTAAGACTCCATTACCATAAGGCAGCAATGCCTACCACTGTGCCAACCTCAACTATCTGAGTAATGGGAATGGGAGCATTAGTCCAGGGTCTGGGGATGGCAAACATTTGCCCCCTCCCCACTGATTATACCTTTCCTTTTTGTTTGAGATAGAATTAAGCAAAAATCTGAATTAAGCAAAAAGCAGCATATGTGCTAAATATGCTCAAAGGCATGTGTCAATAGCAGTGAAAATTTCATAGGCTTGAAATACTATGCAAATATGTGCATGTAAGGTGTTTATGCAGCTGGGAAGATGTTGTTATTTATTACAACTATAACAAGTTGTGTGCTCATTTATGCTGATCTGATCCAACAATTCCTGGTTTACTTAACTCCACCATCATTAGAGATTTTAGACAACAAGTGCGACATCCATTACTAAGGATAACTTGAGTCACTTAGCTATGGTGAGAAGATTGTAGTATCTCTGTGGATGCCACAAGATTATCAAAACAAAAGGTAGAAATCCCCACTGCAATGACTCAAACAAAGTCATGGCCTTGGGTATTGCCTTCTCCCACTGGACACCTGATCATAGATGGTTCTGTACTTAAACTGAAGATAATATACTGTATTGTTAATGAACTGCTAGTCCAATGGGGGTGAGTTTGTGGTACTGTATATACTCTTAGTTCTTTTGCACTTTTTCCAGGGACATCTGAAACAACTCCTTATTTGAAACCTCCTGCATTTAGAATAATCTGAGGTTTTTGAAAAAGAAAAAAAAAATTCTGTATGCATTCAAATAACTTCATAAATACTTTTCCCTCCTGCTTATTTCAAGGGTCTTGCTAAATGCTATGTAATGCTATGATAGTTTTAAAAGTGAATATGATCTTTGTAGTAATGCAAGGAATGTGGAGAAAGTTAATAGAAAAGATAGAAAACAATTTTAAGGTGGCAGATTTGTCAACATTTATTCAAAATTTCTTCAAATGTATTCAGATTTGTTGTGCAACTTTCCCAAACTTGACTTTTGGTTCCAAACATTTGACTGTTTGATATTTATGTTTATGTAGAAGCCAATGGTCCTAGGTATAATTTTTTTTTTTCAATTTGAGTTTTTCAAGTTTTTTAAATTTTTTCTTGAGAATTTATAGACACTTTGAAAATGACAAGAAGAATATGAATTCGATGCTTTAACTTGATCAAGTTTTTATATTAAAATGTTAGATTCCCCATTTAGCAATACATTTTGTACTATTCAAGTCCAGTGTTTTTATTGTGCATATCCACTGATTAGTGGAAATAGTGTTCTAGCAATCCTTGCATTTAATAGTTGCTGTCAATATTACCAATCATTGGATCAGGAATTTGAACTCTGCTATTCAAAGACATTGATCTATAGTATTAAAATGTCAGCGATGACATTTGGGGAAAATGAGCTTCCTGTGGGAATTAATTTAATATTATAAATACAGTAGAAGCCCTATTTTACCTTTTCCTGGAAATGATGCTGTTTGTCACAGTGTCATTCAGGCAAGCTGCGTTTATTTTCTTTCCCAAATTTTCTTTAATTTATGCCGTTTTGACATGGCCCCCTGGGCAATATAAAATACCTACTGAATAATAAAAGTTTAATTGAAAAGTTAGTCAAACAGGTTTACTTGTTTTGTTTACAATATGAAATTTAATGGCCAAGAAATACATCTGCTTTTTGGCAAAGTGGTAAGGAGTAGCAGAGGCAATAACAACACGCCAAGTTGTTTGGAGAAAGATATGAGATGGATGGAACTCAAAAACATATTAAGTGGTGCTGTCCTATACTACAACTCTTACACTCCTATATATACTATCACTTTTTATTGAAGTCTCACATCACTTTTACATTGTTACTCTGTTCTCTGAACAAAATTTTTTTGTATCAAAGTACTGCAATGCATTGGAGTATATAGGTGTTTGGTCGCCACATTTTTTAACAACAAAATTTTACAGCAGTTTCAGGAAAATATCCACCGATGGTGAAATGCAGCATTGTGACTGCAGCAAACAAAAAGTTGCAGGGGGAAAAAAATGCCCATTGACTTTAATGTATTTTGCAATTTTTTGCTGTTTTGCAAATTTTTCCTATAGTTTCCCAAATTTTTCACCAAACTGCATTTTTGAATGTCAATGGGCCAAATATGTCAGTAGTTAAAATTGGTAAAACGGGAGCCTCTGAAGAACAGTTATAGCAGGGCTAGGGAACCTATGGCTCGCGAGCCAGATGTGGCTCTTTTGATTGGCTCGCTGCCAAATCTTTAATAAAAAAAAATAACGGGGGGACGTGGCCTGTGTGCGGCGGATAGAAGACGTGTTCTAAGCCTTAGAACACGTCTTCTTTCTGTCGAGCGCAGGCCACACCCTCCAAGCATCCTTGGCACCCACCCTACCTTGCTCCTCAGCATCCGTGGCCAAACATATTGTATGGCTCACACGGAATTACATTTTAAAATATGTGGTGTTTATGGCTCTCTCAGCCAAAAAGGTTCCCGACCCCTGAGTTATAGCATAGTAAATTTTTCTAACAAGCTGTGGCAATGTATATGCTATTACAGAGCTAAAAACTCAAAGCAATCTCACATGTTTCTAGTGGCTCCAATGCATTTTTGATAAAATGTTTCGGGAAATTCAGCTAAGTATAGCAAAATCTGCTCATCGCTAATTTTATTTTGCACTGCTATTTAACCATTTTTCCAGTGTAAATAATTTTATACAACATGATATAGGCCCCATGGTTAGAGACACTGCCTTATTTCATATTATTGAAAAATCTGTGAATCTGCAGAAAAATTCACAAAATGGTGATATTTTGTTAAATGCGTTGGAGGCAATAGACATTTTTCACAGCGTTTTTTATCATGCCAATGCATTTAAGTCAATGGCCATTTTTCTCACATTTTTTTTCTTGTTTCGAATGGATTGGAGTCAATTGTCAGAATTTCTCACTTCAAAGGAATTGGCACCAATAGGCGTTTTTATTTCCATTTTTTTCTTGCTTCAAATGCATTGAAGTAATTAACTTTTACATTAGGCAAAAAAAGTTGCCCATCCCTACCTATGGTATTTACAACTCCAAAACTTCCCACAACCTCCACATCAGCTCCTGCTTTTAGGCCACATCAAAGAGGTTGGTAAGCAACATGTCACATAAAAAAGAACTTTGTATGTCTCAGCCCATTATTCCCTCAGTAAGGTTAAAACCTCAATTTTTTTCATTAACATTATGCTGTGTGTGTAGCACGAGGCATGTGAATACATTTTTGGTATTTGCTTTTCACTTTATTTCTTGTCTCGTGAAGGGCTTTTTGGCTGCTTTTAACTTTTCTCACCCTATCCTTAATGGTTTTTCCATTAGGTTAAAATGGAAACTGTGTGTGACTTTAATGTATTTTGCAATTTTTTGCTGTTTTGCTAATTTTTCCTATAGTTTCCCAAATTTTTCACCAAACTGCATTTTTGAATGACAATGGGCCAAATATGTCAGTAGTTAGGATATTAATAGCTCAAAAATGGAAAACAACTATAATTCCCTCAAAAAAACAATAAAAGGGTTATTGCCAGGAGGTATTGCATTTCTGTATGCATAATTATGTTAATTAACACCAATAATAACCTAACTATATTCTATAAAAAAATGGAACCCTTGAAAAACATGCTCTATTACAAGGCATAGATAGTCTATCCAATTAATTACTTATTTCATCTAGATTTAATTATACCATTGGAGACTAAGCTTCCTGTCTATTTTTAAATGTCATGCTATGCTTACTTAATGGAATCCTTGTATTCATTCAATAGTATTATTGATGTGCTCCTATAATCTATATAAGTAACAATAGTTGTTATAAGAATCTGTTTGTTTTCTTTTATAAGAGCAACATTTATATTTATTAGTGTAAAAACACTCAATTGTGGTTTATGTCTGATATACCTGTTTTATAAATATTCTTCACTGATAAACCATTTAAACCTCGAAAAACTGTAAGAAAAAAATTAATTAAACCAATTTGTGAAAAAGAATTACAGGTATGGGACCCATTATCCAGAATGCTCGGGATCTGTGGTTTTCCAGATAAGGGATCTTTCTGTAATTCGGATTCCCTACCTTAAGTCTACTAAAAAAAATTATTTAAACAGTAACTAAACCCAATAAGATTGTTTTGGCTCCAATAAGGATTAATTATATCTTAGTTGGGATCAAGTACAAGGTTCTGTTTTATTATTACAGAGAAAAAGGAAACCATTTTTAAAAATGTGAATTATTTGATTAAAATGGAGTCGATGGGAGATGGCCTTTGCGTAATTCGGAACTTTCTGGTTAATGGGTTTTCAGAAAAGGGGTCCAATACCTGTACTAGCAATTTGTAAAAAAACAAAAACAAATTTGTAAAAAAAAAAAAAAAAATCAAACCTGTTGAGTACCATTGAGTCCTAATGGAGGCTTAGAAAAGTAGAGGAATAGAAAAGTTAGTGACAGCCTGTCCTTGACACATTTTCAAGGACATGTTTGTCCCCTTATTGTTTTCAGTTTCACCCAGTTTCAAGAGGAACTTAATCCCCTCATTGTTTTCTATTTCACACTTTTCAATTAACTTTTTTATTGGTTTTCAAAAGTTTTTTGGGATACAGAAAGGAAGAGGGTTAGGGTAAAAGGTAAGTGAGTTACAATTTATAAAATATATATATGTAACATGACATAGATTATTTATTTTTAAACAATACTAGTATATTGCTGTTGTTTTCCTTGTTTGAAATACAGATAGCACTTAAGTATTAACAGTTTACTCAGCATTAGACGTGATGTTCTTTACACAATGTCCATCTTTGGAGTTGCAACTTGAGATGTAGGGTACTCTATGTTTTCTGGTTTAATTCTTTGTATTCTGACCACATTCTCCAATTTTTAAAGTGTTTAAGTATATTACCATTTTTGTACGCGATTGATTCTTCCATACTTTTGGAGTCTTCTAGTAGTTGGATCCATTCTGTTATTGTTGGTGGTTCTACTTTCTTCCATTTTCTTGATATAATTGCTTTAGCGGTCGTGATAATATACTTAATCAGAGGGTTGAAGATTGTGTCTTTTTTTTTCATATTGTACAATAAAATAATTGTTGTAGAATTATATTCAATTTCCTTAGGGAAATTTTTTTCTATAATATTATGAATAGATTCCCAGTAATATTCTAATTTTTTACATTGTACCAGATATGTTCATATGTACCCGCTTCTAAGTTGCATCTCCAGCATAAATCAGATGTATCAAATATTTTCTTTAGTTTAATTGGAGTCATATACCACCTTGATAGTAATTTGTAATTAAATTCTTGTAATTTTGATGATGTAAAAATCCTAGAGTTATTCCTGCAAATATTTTCCCAATCTTCTAATGTTAAACTAATATTAAGGTCTTTTTCCCATTTCTCTGCGAATGGAGGTTTAATATCATACTTTGCTATTAATTTTTTGTAGAAAAATGATAAAGCTCTTGTGGGTTGAGTATTTCTACATATCAGTTTTTCAAACCAGGTAAGTTCTCTTTCTATATTTGTTATTTGTAATCTATTTCACACTTTTCAAGGGGAAGTTAATCCCATCATCAGTTTCACCCAGTTTCAAGTGAAACTTAAACAAATTATTGTTTTCCAAGAGCACCAATTCTCCTAAAATGGCTACTGGAGCAATTCCTGTTTCAGAAAAATAAAGATTCATGGAAATGAACGTCCATTTAAACTCGAGTTCTTTGAGTTTTAACAATGCTTTCAATTTGAAAAATTTTGGATTTTTGAATGTAACCTCAAAATTTTCGTACAAATTATTCCAGCATTATCATGACAGTTTCTAAATACAGCAGTTGAATTTGAATTTATACCATTAGGTGTACCAGTAACAAATTACAACTCTATTAATTCTTTGAAGAAAATATTAGAAAAAAAATCTCCTAGAAACGGCAAATTACTTGTTAAAATTGAGAAAAAATATCAAATGATGGTAGTACCATACCATAAAGCTCACGGCACATGTTATTGAACACATCATTTTAATGTAAAAGGGTGTTTTCATGTTTTAATGGAATGCCATTGTGATATACTGTAAACCATTTGAGCCAAATGTATAGACACATTTTGCTCCATATCCATATTTGGCTACCTTTAAAAATGTAGCAAAATAAAATATTAGATGTTTTATAGAAATGTTAACACAGTAGCTCACAAACACACATTTCGACAAGGATATTATTTTAGTACTGTGATTCTGTTTAAAAGACAGGAAATTATCCATTTTAAATGACAGTAAACACAAACAAAATGACTGAAGTCACCAAATAATTCTTTGCATTGTTATTATTACACAGAACTAGCACAGAGCATTGACAATAATTAAAAGCCAACAAAATGTTGTATTATAATGTTTTAATATCTTTGAGAATGATCCGGCAATACATTTTACTAAGCAAACTGTATGATAATATATTAAGAATAAATCTGCAATGTTTACTGGTGCTGGCAGAAAATGAAGAAAATGCAGACTGTTAAAATGTATAATCAGGCATTCCTTTATTGATACTCTATTTAGTCTGACAGTATCAATAACTGTCCCTCAAGAGACACAGGATAACATTTAGCATGAAAGATGGGTCTGAAGAAATCATAAATTGAGCAGTACAGAGAAGCATGGGAAATGTGAGTGGAAACTAAGTAGATGTATGGATGTTTTTATTTACGTTACTCATGTAGACAGCACTGCATAAATCTTACAATACGTTAATACGACAGACAGTAGGCACAACAGTTCTAGCAGATAAAAAAAAGTGTATCAATAAATGTATAAAATTACAACAGGAGGTCACTGCCCCAAAAAGCTTATAGGGTAACTTACAGACTCAAATGAGAAGATGAAAAGAGCAGCGATTTCTAACATTTTGGTAACTGATAGACATGTGAAAAAATTGAACCAATTACTGTTCTATTGCACCAAGAGGAAACATTTATATATAGTTTTGAAGAGGTGAAGAAGCAGGATTGGATATGGTAGACTGAAGTTCTGCAACTTTTCTATTAGTCATTTTAAAAGGGCAGATATCTAAAAATTTGAGTTTGTGGCGAAAAAACACAGATGTAAAAAAAATATATATATATAACCGCAACAAAAAGTGGACAACTTTTCCTCTCAAAAGTTAGCTTATTTAAGAATAAAATGCAACAGAATATTTCTGTGTGCATTTTGTAAAAAAAAACAAAAATTTTCATGCTGGTGAGAATCACATTGGTTCCATTCATTTTCAGTGAGGCTAATACATTTTTCTGGCAGCTTTTCACAGCTTTTTTTTCTTTAAAGGAACAGTAAAAACAACTTTTTTTAATGCTTAATTTCCAAAAAAAACAAAAAAACAGCTATGATAATATGTAAAGATTTTTTAAAATCTTTAGCTTGAATTTGACTTGAAAATGGCCCCATAAAAGAAAGGCAAAAAGTCGACAACAGCTTGAATTCCTCTGTATGCTGAACCAGACGTCGGCTACACACCCAATGACCTAAAGCACCTAATATTTTTTCAGCATCTGCAGTTGTCATGGGTATTTATCGGTAGGACATAGGGTTAATACCTCATAGCACATCTGTTTATTTCAACTTATTTGGAATGGAAAAAATACTCAATGTTTTTGAGATGAGAAAAAAAAAACACCCAATGACTTCAATGCATTTGGCATGAGAAAAAACTTCCATTGACTCCAGTGCATTTGGTGAAACTTTGCCACTTTGTGAATTTTATATATATAATTGTATTCCCTCAGTCTAAATGTGCACATATATGAGTTACTGTACAGTATTTGGAAAACCCAAGTTATATATATAAGCTAATTTCACATGTGGCTGTTACTATTAGAAACATACAATAACTGATGCATTGTAGGAGACCTTGCAAGAGAGGACTCCATAGGATGCCTTCCTTGAAAATACAGACACCTTGTCAAACTTTTGAAGCTCAATAAATTGGTTGTATTCCCTTATCTTTATCTGTGTGCAATTCCATTTCCAAGAATTCCTAGAGATTATTATTGCCTGTTGTGCCTCGAGGGACCCGTATCAAATTTAACTGGCACAGACAGTGCAGGAGAACAGACGATATCTATCTAAGAACGGTTGTAAAATGTAATGTGCTCTCTGGGGTTATGAAGAGTATAAAGTTATGTTTTGGGTATACACAAAGCCATAACAAAATTACCAAGACTATCGGCCTTGCATGCCATCACTGGGCCCTATCACACATCTCTGTTTTAGAAATAAGTTGTATAATCAGCTTGATAATATTCTTGTTTTGTTTATAGGTGATTTTTACTTCTCTTCAATTAAGGAGTGCCCCCAGTTTTTGGTTAGTAAAGTCTGAACTCAAGCTGGTGAATGAAAGATATCTGTGACATATTGGCAGATTCTGGGAGCTACTGGGGGTGCATAGGCATTCTACAGGTGGAACAGCTTGCAGATCTGACATTACTTATGTAGGGATTTCCAAAATTGGGCCCCTAGGATAGTTACCCCCAGGATAGACCCCAAGGGTGGGTGGTACTTTAATAGTGCAACACCTTGGGTGGTTGGCACTTAAATAGTTAACAGGGAGTTAGCTTCCCTGTAGTTCAGGGTGATGGCCACAGGGTGGTAAGTCAGTATATAAGGCTGTGCAGCCATGTGCTGCCAGGTCTTCCTGCCTGGGACCCCTCTGGCTAGAGGCTAGTGACAGGCCAGGGCATTTTTAGGGAGCTAACTATTATAGGCCGCTCTAGGAGTGGCAGATAGGTTATTTAGCTGGGCAGCTTGGCCCCTACAGGAGTGTTAATGAGATTAAGATCTCCCAGCACTCATTGCTGGAGTCAGGGAACTGAGTGGTAGTAATAGGTGATTTGCCTAATCCGGGGGATAGCTGGGTGATATTCCGGGGTGAGGTCTCAAGGGGGTGTCCGCTTGGCGGGAGTACCGGGAAGTGCCCTAGAGAGGGGCTTCTGGCGTGTAGTACCGGAGGGAACCCAAAAGAGGGTCATCTGGCTGGAGTATTGACGGTATCCCAGGAGAGAGGGTCTCCTAAGGAAAAAGGGTGTTCCCTGACGTGTTCTGTAACTCCTGCAAACCCTATCTGTCAGTCATTCTGCAAATAAAGACATCACTTAGTTCATCATACTATCTGAGTGCAGTGTCTTACTATCTGGAGGATCCACTCTGCCTGGTAAGAATCTACCCCAGGGAGGGGACAAGGTGCCAGGAGGGCTGGGAGTCCCCAAGCAGAAGCATAATATCAAGTTCTCAGGAAGGGAGTTACAGTTCAGTCTGTCCCTATACTGGGTGGAGGCCCGCCAAATAATACAGCAACATCTGTTCCCCATAGTAAGCGGGGCTCAGGATCCTGTTAGCGACACTAGATCTCAGCAGGTAGCAGCACATTCTCTAAAGTGGGCTACACTTATAATAATTATTTGCATTGATTTGGGTAAAAATGTCTTTGCCACAATCTAAATTGGTGGCATCTTGTTCTGTGTTGCACACAGTGATCCCACATTATAGGGGCCATTTATTAAACCACAGCAAATTGGGTTTGAGTGTTTTGATGAAAAAAACTTGAATTTGTTGTGGAACCAAACTTTCTTTTTTTTTTTTTATTAGGATTTTTATAATGTGGCAAAACCGCAACAAATACAAAAATATACCATATAAAGCCTGTCAAGATCGTGTAGAAGGCAATGGCAGATGTCTCTTTTACAACTGGAAGATCTTTTTTTGCTTCATGGTTTTCTGGTGTTTTTGATTTTTGTGTGGCAATACAAAAAGTAGTTGTAGTTTTCACAACTTTTTGGCAACTTTTTCCAATTTCTGCTTTTTCAGTTTGGATCTTTTAATAAATGACTAACATTCACAGTAATTAGTTTATTCGTGGCTTCATAAAAAATAAAAATGACGAAAAAGTTGTGTTTTAGCAAATCCTACCCATATGTCTGTAATGGCCTCTAAGTTATTTGTAAATAATATCAACATTCACTTGCAAGTGCCTTTTCTCTAGAAAAAAAAGCAAAGCCAGCATCATTCCTTGCATGTAATTCTTCCATCCCTTTTAAGAGTTTATTTGTAGTGATGAGCGAATCTGTCCCGTTACACTTAGCCGAAAAAATTTGCAAGTCATTCAAAAGATTTGCGAAATGGCGAAAATGTTGCACAAAAATTGTCACAGAACAATTCTATTGACGTGCGACAATTCTTTTGATGAAAGAGACAATTCTTTTGACATGCGTAACAATTCTTTTGATGCACGTGACAATTCTCTTGACCTGCAGCAAATTTTTCCGCTGCAAATTTTGAAGCCCGTTTGGAAATTTTTTTTTTCACCATCACTATTTATTTGCACGTCTCTGAAATCTTTCTAACTCATAAAGATCATTCCAATGAAATGCACATATATGGTCCAGAATGTTGCCTTTTTATTTTTTGAATATTTGTGCTCTATCGTTTTAGGGACATTGCTGGAGGAAATTTTTACCCAGAGAAAATATATATTTTATCTATAAAGCACCACTCCATAAAGTGTATAGTTCTACAAAGGCTTATACTATTCCAGAGCTATAGTATTTTACATATTGTTTCTGAGGACTATATTTATATAACAGCAAGCCGCGGTAAGAATGAGCATGCATTGTTAAAAGAAAAAAAAAAACATAATTAGGGAGGATGTTGTCCTTGAGTCACTGATTCCTGCTTTCATTGTAAACACATAAACAGCGAAATAATTTTAAAAATAATGGAAGAATGGGAATAAATTAAAATGATTAAATCATATACGATCCTAAAACTATTATAGCTTCTAGGCCTTTCCAGTGAACATTATACAAACCTTTCTTTGCTGGCTAATTAGCTAAATGAGCATACCTTGGTTTCTTTAACAGCTCCCTGGTGACTTGTTAGCATATATGGCTGCAAAATGGTTTGATATAATAATTCAATGATTGTAGACACATGCAAAAAAAAAAAAAAAAAAATCATATATAAATATATAATAATTTTTTTTTTTTTTTGCATTACAATACAGACGTAAGTCTTCTCAAATTAATTGTCATATATTGCCCAAGGTCTTTATCATACAATTGTGTTCCTTATTTATATATTAAATTCAATACAGTAGTTAAACTTTGAAGCACTACATCCTACACAGGGTTATTGTGAAGAACATAAAAGATTACATTTTTTACATTATAATACTGATAACGTCATGCTGTAGCAGACAAATGGAGTAGTGTATAGTTGAAATACCCTATGCTCCATCTGTATGGATGATAGCAGTTTTAAACATCTCTGAATACTAAAGGTTTAGAAAATAATCTTTACAAGTCCCTATAGGATAAGTATTTGCTTTAAATTGTGTTCCATAGTCGCATCCAATGTTCCCTCTAATTCATTTGAGTCTTTGTGCACCAAACACACGACACAATTTTCTTTGTGTGTGGACACTTAACTGCATTCTTAAAAAAAACAGTAACCTGCTATCTCTCTGTACCGGCTATGAGCAAACTTGGGAGCCTGTTCCTGCTGAATTGTGCTTAGTATAGGAGAATAATTGTGTTCTGGAATATAATAACCCCTAGCAAGCAATTTTAAAATTTGCTGGGATTTGCTGTGATTGGTTAAATAGAGTTGATCTTTTCAGACAGAGAGGAGAGTTCAGCTAAGAAATGGGGCAGAGCTTCGGTAGACTAGGAAGTAGCTGAGAGAGCTGAAGTTGAGGTACTTGTGATACAGAATCTACATGAGTGCAAAGAGAAAGGTATGTTATTCTGGGGGCTGCATAGAGTCTTTTTAGAGTTTTTCTTTAATTATAAAAGGCTTACTTATCTGTAATATTAACAGTGCTTGTGTACCATCATTCGTCAGTTTTTGGAAGCCTCCCATAGGACTCAATGGCACTCTGCAGGTCCAACCTGGCCAAAGGAAAGTCACGATAACAAAGCTTTAATGAATCTGAAACTTTCATACTCTTTGAGACAAATATGATTTTGTTGCATAAAATTTGTCGTAAAGTACAAAAAAGTTGCACAAATTAACGAAAAAAATGCAGAAAATACGCACAGTTCTATAAATTAGAAAAATTACTATTTTTTTTGTATTCGGAATCAATTGTACTTTGATAAATGTGCCCCTAAGTCTCATGGGAAATACAATTTAGCAACACAAAAATGTCAAAATAATAATATATGTCAAAGGAGCCTTGAATTAGAATCTTCTATTGCATACCAAATCTCTCTAATGAAAAGAAATAAAACAGAGGAAGAAGAGGTCAACTTCCCTGTTACTTAGCACCTTATTGGCATTGAACTGAAATAAAACATATCTTGGAACAGCACAAGGCTGTTTAGCAGTGTAGAGCTACAAACAAATGACATATAAATAATGATCTGAATGCCATGAAGAGCAATAGCAAAAATAAAAAGCTGTCAAGATTCTCATCAGAGATTTTTATTTCAGTAAATGGATTTCAGGCCCAAGAAAACTCAAGAGGTTTATATCAAAATGTGTTGCTTAATAATGTATCCCCTGGCGTTGTTGAACCACAGCTATCAGCAATATTTAAACCTTAATATTAAAGTGGAACATGCTGGGAGCTGTAATGCAGCAACAATTGGGGAATTCTAGAGCAACGCTATTACTATTACGAAATGCTCATACTTAGAATAATGGACCTTTGCAAAGGCTTATAATTTTGAAGCATAAATGGCCTTTTTCCACTAAAATCTACTACTAGAATTAATAGTTTTTCATAACTTTACATGAATTTAAGCAGCAATTTAATGATCATAACATGAGCTGCATTTTCAGTTCTGTGTACTTCAATGTTTTTTTGCCTTTTCTGTTCTGCTGTTTACATTATAAACTTAAAATAACTCTTTTTGTCTCACAGCGGAGTAAGGCATATTTAAATCTGCTCATTAGTCACTAATTAACACAGCAAGCTTTCCACAAATAAAAAAAATAGATTGCCATGGATCCAATAGTTACTTGTTACCACTGCCATTTACAAATTCCTTCCTATGGTGTCCTGTACTTGTAAATATTCAAAGTAAAAATGGCATCTAGCAGCAGAAGACTTTGCTTTAATATGATTTGTTGCATTTAATTTCAACTTTAAAGAACAAATAAAGTCCATAAATCAAACTATGCTAAGTTATACTTTGTCACATTTGTGTTTATGGTTTCTACCCATATACTTTAGTCACTGACTATGTTTAGATCAGTTGGCAATCATCTAGCTGATGTATAAAGGCATATGGAAAAAACTTTGTAGTAGTAGAAGTGTTTTTGGAAAGGTGATTATTCATTAAAATAACTAGTGATGAGCGAATCTGTCCCGTTTTGCTTCGCCATAAAATTCGCGAAACAGCAAGAAAATTTGTGAAACAGCAATGCATTTGTTGCACGATATTTTTTTTTTTTTGTCGCTTGTGTCTATTTTTTGGCAACACAATATGGACTTTGCAGTGTGATTTATTCAAGTATGTATTGGCCCTAGAGTGATGTAGCCTCCAGTTTGCAGGGAAATGGTCATTTTCAAAAAAAGTAGTTTTACGAACGTAATGGTGTGTATGGCTAATATGGCGTGTGCGCAATAAGTAGCGCACGTGCGTTAATTAGTGCGCGTGACAAGTAGCACGCTGCATTAATTAATGCGCATTGCGTCAAATACCGCATGAAAATAGAAAGTGAGCTATTCTTTGGTGAGCTTTACTATCACATTTTGATAAATTTGCCCTTTTTGGGCTTTAAGCTAAAGCAATCATAAAGGAAACCCCACGTAAATTAAGGAACTCATGCAGGGTTTCAGGGTAATAACCCTTATTGCTAATGTATTTTTTCCAGAGCGGGCTTCCTTTAAATAATAAAAAGGTTGGCACTGGCAACTTTCATAAATCATAAATCGCTCCCTAAATTATTGAGATTTCATGAAAATTGCAAAATTTAGTCCTTTATGTGATTGCTAGACCAAAAAACAATGATAGGAATATGCAGTTCTATCTCACTGAGTGGTTCTTATTTTGCAAAGAGCTATCCTGCACCATGGGTTTAGTTTGCTTGTATGTATGTATTATAAAGCAGGATTTCCCTTTCATAAGAGGAAAAGAAGCATAAATGAAGTTAAGCACTTGTGCTCATCACAAGGTGGAGAGGAAAGGTACAAAGGAGCATAAGGGTAAAGGTTAAAATTTGATTTTTTTCTCTAAAGTGGCAAGTTTTAGCAAATTAACTTCACATTGGTGAACATTCACATCACTTCGCCAGTTGAAATCTCTCCAGTGTATAATTTCAAATATTCCCAATCTGTCACAAGCACAAGAATGAACAGGAGTTTTGCCAGGTTTATAAAAAGAGCATCCACTTTTGCATTTCAATATCTGCATCATATCTTCCATGTCAATATAACATATATGTTATTCTTTCTGGTATCAATTCTTGAGCAAAATTTTCCCACTACAATTTTATAGGGAAAATGGAAAATATGATGGTAAAGTTTAGCAGAGAATTTTGAGGGCATTTACCAATGTTCATATTTTTTCATGATTCATGTTTTTTTTTGCGCCAAAACACAAATTTTCTTTACCATTTATCAATTGTCAAAACTGAGACAAATCCAAAAGTAAAGATAAGCCATCTAAATGCTGTAGAAGTCACGAGCAGTTCTTCTGCTGGGTCACATAAGTAATGCAATCAATGTTCATACTCTGTTTTGAGTAGAAACAGGGTTCCCCGTTGGACAGCCCCAAATCAGCCACCTTAGCAAAAGCACAAAAAAGAGTGTGTGTATTTTTTTTAAGATTCCATCTTTATTTTTGCAGGACTACAGCTCCCATAATGCTTTAGCCCTTACTATTATGATGTCTAAATACTGGTAATCACAGTCCATCAATATTTTTGTGGACCAACACAGCCCTGTAAGCATTCTATGTAATCATTCCTTGTTATGTATTTGTATAATGCACATAAGTTTGCCTAGAAAGGCCCATCCCATTTGGAGCACAATCATTCAGCTGTGCAAGTTTGGGAGCAGTGATGAATGCAGGCCTCAGTGGAACCCTGTACGTACTGTCTCCTTTATGGCAGGCAGTGCTCTATGTATGGGCACTTCTATTGCACCCCTAAGTACTCTTGCACTTCTGCCCAGGTCTCCATAAATAAACACAGGCTTTATACTGAATGGAGGTGTTCTGGTTATTAAATACAAAATTCTAGTTAAGGGGTACACCTTTATAACCAGTGCTTTATTACAAATAAGCACATATAATTACTTCATCAATATAGATTTATTTTCTGTATAGCACATCTTTGTTTTCAGTAACAATGAAAAAAAAAAAGAAAGAAACGTTCCTATTTAGCTTGCAAGATGATAAAAGAAGTTAGTAACAGTTGAAAAGTCATTTTCTAAAATATGTTTATACCTTAAAAAATATAATACAATGGGATTAATACATAAAAAATTGCCTTTGGGCTTATCGGGAAGATAAACACAGTCTCTGTATTTGAAATAAAAGTATGTTTTGGTTTTGTTTAATTATGTTCCAAAAACTGTTAGACTTCATAGAATACATTTATTTCACTACTAGTTATGCTAATGCACAGTGTCTTTGCAATATTTGAAATGTCCTTTTTTCCATTTTACAGAGAAGAATGAAATAAATAAAAAGGCAATTACCACAATATCACAGTGTTACTTAAGTAATAAGATTGTTCAAATTTGCTTCAGTGCAGTAACCTATGGCAACAAAACAGTTGAGCCAAGCAACGTAAGAATCTCATCCGCACTGTATATACCATACTGCAAACCCATATGTCTTGTAAAAATCGGTGCAACATCCACAATATGTGCATGATTAACACTGAATTCATCTTATTTGCCTCTCTGCATGCAGTAATTAGTAGTATATGGTCTTGCTCTAAAAATATAGATATATACAGTATCTTTTATCTTCATGAGTGTTCCTTCATCATTTACACTTGCCTTGATACATTTAGGTACTAATAAATATGTTAAAAAATAAAAATAAAATACATGACTGCACAGGGTCATTTACTGTATTTCGGGTTTCTATTAAAAAGGCACATTCATTAAAATACTTAGGAACCAGTGGCAGCTGGGAAATTCATTCAACAACAACAAAAAAATAAAGAAAGAAAGAAATACGAAAACAGAAAAACATAGAATTCCGAGAATGTACTGTGTGTACTGTAATGCGGATTTTGTACTATCGCTTATTAACGACTGAATTGCTTTAAAAATAAAGGCTTGAGCTAAAATTCAATACAAAGGAAGAAGCAAAATCTCAAGGTCCTCAACTATTGTGTTTGTATGAATTTCCCTTTCTCGGTGCCAATGGAGGTTAGTGAAGGAGGTTTAAATCAATAAAACATGGCAGCCCTGCCACTTACAAAGATTTTCATAAATCCACACTGGATAGACAAGACAAAAATGCTGAAAAGCCAAATACTCTAATATATGTATGGATTTTTAGGTTGTATTAAAGGCAGACAAGTAATAAATATGTTCCTCTTACAGCTCCACTGAATGGGAGCTGTAAATCAGGAATGGTGTGACAAAAAAACGTACTATGTTAAAGAATACTCCCAAGGAGTTTTCTTAGAGAGATCCACAGGATTTTGCCTGCCTCCTCAGAGTTTTCTGTAAGGACTGATATATTAATTGTGGATGTCAATATGCATGAAGATGCATAATTTGCCGTGAAGATCTCCTGTATGTTCTTCCCATGCTTGTGTGGGTTTCCTTCACACACTCCCATGTCCCAGCGCTGGACTAGGACTTACGTGACCCACTGGAGCTGCGACTTCACAGGCCCTTCTCCTGATGTTCACACCTCCCCCCCATCATGTGCACCACATGTCATTGTGTCAATTTTACCCCCTCCTTAACTAATGATGGGGTGGCCTTGGTGGGGAGCAGGCCTGGGTCAGTAGGGCCCATGAGGCCCAGGGCCCACCACACTTTTAGAAACATGCAGGTGAAAACTGACCATGATGTGTATGATAGACTGGGGCAGGGATTGATTTGAATATGGTATAGTCTCTGTAAATTGTAAATATGTTAGTGCTATAAATATATAAATAAGAGGATAATATTATTATGTGTGCTCATATGCATAAGAAACCAGTATCATTTGCACTTAAAACCATTGGGATCACATATAACATCATCGTTTTTTTAACATATATTAATGGCTATTATTAGCCTACATTCCTTGGAGTCAGTATCCAAAGACCTACAAGGCAAAATATATATTATGCATATAACTATCATATAGAGGAAGAAATAGCCAATTTTAATCACCCTTATCATGCCACAGAGTTCTATTTACAGAAGAAATATTATGGAACACAGTCATTACTTGCCTATATAGTGTAGTATCACCCACTAGATAGCAATGGTTTATATACCCTTTAAAAACTGCAGAGGGATCAAAAACATGCTCCAATTAGTAAAATATATGTCATCATTTTATTAATGGGAATATATATAGCTCACCAAGAGGACTAGGTAAACAAGTATAACTGCATCCAATATTGATGATTTATTAGCGCAAATGAAAGATCCAGTGCATTCAAAATGTATCCGACAATCTCCTCTTTCATTGCTCTGTAGCACAGCAGTGGTCATAAACTTTCTTCACACACCAAAACATAAAAATCTGTCAGCCCTAATTAGAGCTCCCACTCTCTGACATTAATCCTCTACCTTGCTTTTCAACTTTGATGCAGGCATAATTTCTCTTCAGGGCTATTAAAAGCTCTGCCAAAGAAACCTACTTTGTCACTCGTACCCCACAATAATAACTTCTGCATTTCTCCAACATGAGATAATAGCACTGCAGATGGATGTAGAACTGAAAAGAGCTGACAGCACCTGGCCAATGAATGGATAGGATTTAGCGTACAGTGTGACTGATGATGCACTGAGATTGGCATTAGCAGAAGAAAAAGCCTGAGATGAAACTTAATGCATCACCAGTGAGACAACTGATTCTGGTCTATAATCAGTCTCTTTGTGTGTGACTAGTGCCTGCAGTCTGAGACACTAGCTCACTCCAGCTAGTGAGCATTTGAACTGGGCCCCATCATCAGGGGTTAATTTGACTAGGAATTGACATTGGGAAAAAAGTCAAAGTGACACATTACTCCATTGTTAGACATTTTGATACTTCTGCCAGCCATGTTAAACTGGTCCAAATGGCAGATAACAAAATAATATGCTAGAGTTTTAAACCAAAGAAGGGAGTATTTGTTTCTTTTCACTTTTGTTTTGTGGCTCTTACACTTGGGCACCTTGCAGTTTTTTTCTCCTGTGTTCCACCCCAGGGGAGCACAGGATGAAACACAGCCTATACTGTACGGGCCTATACTGTCACAGGCTCATCCAGGCTCTGAACACCAGTGGAACGCAACTTGAGAAATCCACTGCAGGGGAACACAAGGCTAAACACCCATGTGGAAGAACCCTTATATTTGGCCATAGTTTTGGGTTGCCACCTTAACCAGCCACATATTGAATTCACATCCTGCATAGCTAATTAGCAATTACCATGGAACCCTAATTTCACGTATTCGGATTCATTGTTTTCCCAAAGCCAATGCTGTTTTTTCACCGTCCCATACAGTCAAGTGGGGTCTTTTACATTTACCTGGACTTTACACTGTTTTGACACCACCTCTTGGGAAAAGAAAAATTGTACTGTGATTTAGGCTGCTCCAGGCTGCACATAAATTGGTTCAGTCTGCAGAATGCATCTTAACTACTTGCTAATTAGCCATGTGGAATGTGGATTTAATATCTGGTTGGTATTAAAAGGGTGAGGTAGCAACCCTAACCTAGTTATGTCTATCCCGCCTCTTGTTCTGATTGTATGCAAGATGATGAATCCTAGGGAACCCTGGAGCTACCACCACAGATTGCTCCAGCATACCCACAGCAGCCTGCATCAATACATGCAATATATTTGTGCCTAATAAAGGAATCCCAAGTGATGTCATTTTAATGCCAAGTGATGGAAATTACAAAATTCTGACTCCTGCCAATCGTAAATGAGCCCTTATGTTCCCAAGATGTCAGGTTAGGGCTCTAAGTCTGCTGTAGATCATATGACATGTATCTTATGTTCCACTCACTAATTGTGAGGGGGCTCTGGAGCATGAAGTTCTAGAATAGAGGAGCAGAGATATGCTGTTGCTGCTGGGAATGAAAGGGAAGTTGATAGATAACTACTGACATTGCACTAGGAATGTGAATTGAGTAACAGAATTTTCTGCTGAACTATATTCACCTGATGGAAGCTTGTAACAGTGTGATTTAGAGTTTTATTGTGTGATCACACTACATATTGCGGTGGGCTGACAAACATTCCATACACGGCTAATGGCAGCTGGTTTTTATTACCCATTTTGCCATTTCCCAGAAAGACACATTCAGTTACTGTTAAGGAATTAACTGTTAGCATGCAGATATTAAATATATAGCCAACCCTTTTTTCAGACAGATACATGCTTATTATGACATTGTTATGAGTTTGGATCTATTAAAAGAAAAAGGCTTGGTGTTAGAGTAGTCAGAGTCAGGCAGTAGGAACATTGGGGAACATTAATCCCTTTCCTGTCTGTTCTAAAATCCCTAATTGCTGCCTGCCTTTACCAGTGCCTAGAATTCAACAGAGAGTGTCTTAACCCCTTGGATACTGCATATTGAACTAATCTGAACTCAGATTTCTCCTTGGTCCTAACTTCCACCCTGGTAAGGATTGCGTAGGCCTGTTTTAACCCGTGACTAGAATTTAACTCTTACTCTTACCACTTCAGATACTGAGTATTGGACTAATCTGAACTTAGCCTCCTCCTTGGTCCCGACTTCTACTTCAGTAAGGGTTGTGTAGGCCTTAACACCTACCCCTTCTATTTCTTTAAGCCCTCCTGTGTATGACCTGACCTTTATAAAGTCTTAGCTCTAATTCCTACCCTGGTTGTGTTTAATGTCCCTCTGCTGCTGTGTTTCCTTTACCAAGGAGGTTATCTAAACAGCATGATATTTTGATGCCGAGTTGCTATTCTGCCCAGGTGTGTTTGAAATATCTAGACTGAGGTGGACCATATAAACTTGATTATTTTTTTGTCTTTAGACCATGTGGGATAGAGACTACAGGAGGCTTCAACACTAGTGATGAGCACATTTTTTCACCAGGCATGGATATGCAGCTAATTGCTGAATTTTGCCTTTGGCGAATTGTTTTGCAAAACTTCCGTGCAAATTCGGCACAGAAAAATGTGTTGCAAGTCAAAAAATGTTGGCGTGCATCAAATTGGGCGCAGTCGCAGAAAAAAGGCAAAGTCGCGCCAAAAAATGGTGCACAATTTCTTTGCCATTTTGCGAATTTTATGGCAAAGCAAAATGGGACAGATTCGCTCATCCCTATTCAACACTACAGGTCATGATCAAGGTTGTGTAAATAAGCATTGAAGGGGACATAAAGCTTCCATAGCAGTGTTGAGCCACACACACTTTTCTGGATTTTTATATATTAATCCTAAAAAAATCCAATTTCTAAAATAAAACATTTGAATCAGTATCAATAACCAACCGTGGAAAAAGATCATGACAGTATGAAAAAATTGCAGCTTAGTAAATGGGACAGATACTATCCATGGCACTGTTGTTCTACCCAGCATCTTGTAGCATATTACCAAAGGTTAAAGCATGATGGGAGCTGTATTCCAGCAACCACAGGAGCTGATCATTAAAGCAACACTGCACGATAACATTTTTCCAGGTCCTCCAGGGACAGTCGCCAAATTGCACAGTTCTACCAATGTGTTTGCAAAAGATGATGTGAGTAACAGTGTTTTTACCATTGATTCCGGTTAAAGAATTCTCTAGTATCTCTTTGGAGGTTCTAGGGAGAGCATCAGATTCATTTTAAGGCATATGTGCCTTTTAATGACCCCCCTCCTTCCTTTTAAGGTGTTTTGTTTGCTTCTTGTTTATAGGATCTTGAAGTTGAGAAGTGAATAGCAAAGTTTCATTAAAAGAGTTTAAACCAACTAACAAAAAATGGATTTTTGCCAAAATCCAATTACTGTAAATAGCAAGTAACAGTCTGAAATAAAAAAAAGATTTTTTATTTTTTTTTCGTAAAAGTTGCACTGAGATTCTTCTGTAATTTATTCACTGTATTCAGTTAACCTTCTAGTGGTTCATGCAAGGCCTCGGCAAACAGGAACTGAGACCCTTATGCAATGCATGTAAAACCTATTATACATTCAATAAAAAGATCCTTCGTTATGGAATAACCATGCAGACATTATGTTTTATGGAGTTTTTTTTTTTTTAATTTAACCCTACAATTGAAGACCAGCTTTTAAATATATTGAGCTGTAAATAAAACAAGACTTAATGAATGATCTTTTCTTTTTTATTCTCTCTCCCTTCACAGATTCATATTTTTCAGGGATATTCCCAGAATCCCTGACAAGGACACATGCACAGCTGGAGTGCAGCAAGTCTGACAGCTTCACACCTGCCAGCTGGAGCCCCCAAACACACTGCCTCTATAAAAAGAACACTTTTGAAATCTTGACAAACATAAAGCATAAAATGTCCCTTGTGCTGAATACATTTAATTTGGAAAGTGTTACTAAAAATATTGCTGAAATGGCTTGTGTGTGGCCATGGTGCCCAAACATATCCAGAGAGACACCATTCATATTTGCCTTACAGAGTATTAAGGTCCCAAATGCTACATATCATTAAATAAATTATTTTATCATTGCCTAATGGCAATTAGTGCTCTCACTGGAATCATAAAGGATGATGTCTGTCAAGACTCCACAGCAAATTTGTACCTTATTCTTTTTATCAATGACACATTATAGTCCTGCTTTGCCTTTCCTGGAAACTACAGGGAATAGATCTTGTCCATATAATATAAAGATTTTGGTTTTACTCGATATACTTAAATGGGAAAAATGTTGTAGTATTTCTATGTATTTATATACTGCCAATTACAGAAAATATCATGGCATAGCTAACTTTTCTCATGAAATAATACATGGTCTGTTTATTTGCATTTATATATATGAGTGGCACAATGAGTGGTTACTTACCCTAGCAGATATTTATAACCACAGCCCACAAACTGTTCACATTAAAGCTTTTAGTTTGCTTGCTATATATGTATACCATGGGGCTGATTTATGAAAGGCTCGAGCAATCATGAAGGAAACCATGTGAGTGCTGATGAATAGTGATGAGGAATCTGTCCCGGTTAGGTTCGCCAAAATAAGCGAAATGCCAGCAAAATTTGCGAATCGTGCTTGTCACATGTTGCTTCCCACATGTTGTTGGACCACAACTCCAAGCATTCTTCAGCATAATATAAAGAATTAAAGCATAGGTCTTCCTGGGCCAGCACTGCTGGAGGCATTAAATGATCGCTAAAACAGGCATCTCAAACGTTTTTTAAAAATCAAAGAGAATCTGCAGTAAGAATAATTCTTACAAGATTTTACTCATTTTAGACATCTTGTAGTTATCTAACATATTGGCATTACCCATGTTTTCTTGCCTATATTACAATGCAATCAAACTTCAGAACGGTAGATACAGTGCTGTTTAACACTGTTCTTTTGAGATAGAAAATATTATTTAATGTCTTTGGCAATGATTGAATGGAACCAAGAACAGAGTCAAATTTGAAGCAAACAGAATGGGGATTTTTACTGATGGGTACTTTTGCATCAGTTGGGTTGCTAGCCCTGGATGACATGGAATAAACATTTTATTGTGCAATGTTACTTTATGAATCCATCTCGATGGTTGCTCGGCTAAAACTTTCATCATGCTTCAGAGAATTTAGGGTGTTGTACCCCAACAATATGCGGAGTAACTCTACTATTGAAGGTCCCTTTATTTTTTTTAACTCTGCTAAATTGCACTATATATTCTCTTCTAAAGTTCTATTGAATTGAAATATTTGCAAGAAAGAATTGCACCATACTAAGTATATATTAGATAATAAGATAACCGATGTGACCTCAGTAGAAATGACTTTAACCAGAGATTTGTATGCATCTGTAATTTAGCTTGGGATGGCTACTTTTGAGAGCTAGGGTGAGCAAAATAATATGTTATACAATTCCTTTAATATTCATTCATGGCTGATCAGATCCCAGCTAGTAAATGATTTTATTCTTGTTAGAGATTAGCTACTCAGTAGCAGAAAAGACCAGTGCAGCATTTGTTATTTGTGAAGATATTGAAGTGGTTTCATATGAGAAGCACACAAAAGTGCCAATGCAGCTCAATCTCTTTGTGCAAAATTCTCAGTCAGCTAAGAATATGACATAACCTGATTATCTTCCTTTGGATTTTCTAGAAAATCTGTGGTCAGTTGACAATCTGATTCTTGCTTAAAACTGATGTTGCCTTCGTTTATTATAATTGCCCCAAGTTTCTGATCAACAGATGCAAAACCAAGAGCTCCCTTGCTCCATTGCAAGGCAAGTGGCAAAGCAGAAAAAAATTCTTCCACTTCTTCTGCCAATTATTTTATACACGAGGCCTACAAACTAAATAAGTAGCACTCACGTTGTTTCCCCATGGAAAGGTCACCTCTTAACCAGAGGCCAAGAAGGCCAAGTATAAGTGCACTACAACGATTTTTTAAAGAAAAAACTGCCTTTGTATGAATATAGTAAATAATACATATTTTAAATATTTACATAGCGAGAAAGTACTCAGATTGCTCAGTAGAGTTTGTTTATATAAAACCAGACTGTCATTTCATCTACTGTATGAACTGGACGATAGAATGAGAAGCCAGTCAAAGCATCGGTGTTTATGATAGCGCAATCCGTAAACTCAAAAAGCAAGCTTGGCCTGCTGGCTCCATTAACTCCTGCCCATCTGTTTAGTGGCACGGTTCCCTTTGTAAAAGTTCACTGCTTCAGCTTTCAAGAAAGAAAAAAAAATGTAGTAAATGCCAAAAATTGCTTGTAAATGAGAAATGCGCATCAGAAATCTGCACCCTTCTGTGATAACTTCAAGGTATAGGTGCCACATGCTCCTTTAGATTATATCACACCTGTTGACACCTGCATGCCAACAATTACATGAAGACAAGAAACCGCACATTTTATACTTCAGGGCAAGTCTAACTGCCAAAATGACAGGTTGTTCTACAGCTAAAGGTTTGGAGAGCCCTAGGATATCAGCTATCTGAATCCTCAGACATAAGTATACAGCCTGGAGATACAGCTCATAAAGACTCCCTATAAATATTGTTGCTGCAAGAGTTTAGTGTGATGAAATGGATGCATCAATATGCTGAGCATTCCAAAATAAAGCCAATAAAGGGTCACTGGCTAAAATAATATGCACACATTCTGTTTTGCTCACTGACAAATATACATTTGCTGCCTCTGTTTTACATCATAAAATAGGTTGTTTTGCATGTTTGTAAACAATAATGGGATAGCTCACCTTAAATTGTACTCTGTATATTATGTAGACAGTTGTATTCAAAGACAACTTGCAGTTTGGTCTTTATTTTTTAATTTTTGTTGTTTATGAATTATTTATAATGATTGTTGTTCTACAGTCAGACTTGGGATTTTAACTTCTATCTGATTGCTAGGGTGTATTAATATATTATTAATAATATGTAAGCAGCTTTTGGGGAAATATATGTATTATTGATATATAGCATTGCCATTTTCATTTGCTAATTAGCTTCAATTGGATCAGCTTACACAATTTTATTTCAGCAGAAGCTAAGGAAATGTGTCACATTTGACCTGTATTCACTCATGTATGTTTCCATATCTATAAGATTATTTGTTTGTATAATTAACTATAGTTTCCAAAGTTTCAGAATAAAACCAGCATTCATTTTAATTGAAAAATATTGTGTTTTTCCATTTAGAAAACTTCAAATTAGTCACATTTCCCCCTATTTACAAATTTTAAAGCAAACCCTTGAACACGCCATGGTATTGGTGGAAAAGACTGTCGATTGAAGAAATAGTGAAACTTGGGGCCTTACTCGGCATGCTTGTTATTTTGCAAATATCCTCTCAATGGTAGTATGCTCTCAGATATGCTCACAGGGCTAGATTGCTGGAGTAATACTGCGGGTGCTGACACTCAACAGTGCGGTTGGCCACCTCCTGTCAATCCTTCACTGTATTTCTCTAGCTGTAAATTGCTGCAGGGACTCCTTTATAGCTTATTGTACCCCTAAATATTTGGACACCAGGCTTCTCCAAGGTCCTATACCTTCCCAGGCATTCCTTGGGGCTCCAAGATAATTTTTCAGCCCACTAGCCAATGAGTTTACTCCTCTGTCATTGTCTGGGCAGATATTGTCACTGGTAGACAGGATAAATGCATAGGAGATTAGATACTTCAAGAACTGCAGAAGAGTAACAGGGATTGTGAATAAGTTCCCTATGACATGCGCTTCAGAGCTAGTATAGGCCATGCTAGGATTGTTACTAGTGTTACAAAGAGTCCAGGAAAAAAAAGTTCAAAACCATACTAGACACCTATAAGAATTTTGTCATATGATCAGTAAAACTTACCACTGACAACTAAACCGTAGTTACTGCATATCTAGTTGATAATGGGTGGAAGAGTACTAGCAGTAAAAAAGTCTTAAATAGTAATGGAATAAAAAAAGTGAGATCATGCATGGAAATGGCAACATTCTTCTTTCTAGTTAAGGGTCATCAACCACAAATCTGAGCAGTCCCAGAAGTATGTCCATCTGGCAGGCTGATGGTATAGTGTGCTGATGAAGGAAGGTAATACCTCCCAAAACTTTATTGGTGATGTTAACTGCACGATAATGTGGCCATACACCTTCGAATTGCATTGAAACTGTAAGATTAATTTAATACAGGAATGCTTGATTAGTAATTGAATTAAAAAGTGATGTCATGCATGCAAATAGGAACATTTTGCATGACAACTGACTCCTCAATTGACCCTTCGCCTTGAGCTGACCCATTGACCCCCTTGTTACATACCATAATAAACACAGTAGAAGACACAGATGGGTAAAATGGCCACAGAATTTATTTACATTTTATCAATAAATAGGATATTGCCAGCCTCACCCCAAGGCTATAGTCAAAGTCAGAATTCCATAAAAGATTGCTGAGTACAGGACTGCCTCTGCCTACAGAGAGGATGGCCCCAAACTCTGCTACCAGCAGGAGCTGCATCTCCCACCATGAGAGAAGTTCAGCAGCCCTGCTGCCGGTGCTGAATCGGCAGTGTCTCGATGATAGAGAATCCAAGCAGGCTGTCATCTAGCACAAGCTATAATCTGTATTAGTCTGTATCTATCAATCCACCGTGAACAGGAAAGAACCTCCTTTCTCCTTCTGCTAAAATTACCTGTGCAGTACTCTGGCAAGGTCCTACCGCTGCTGTGACAAATGAAACTTAAAATATATTATCATATATTCCCTGTTTTGATCCAGAGGAAGGCAAAAACCAAACCTGGAGCCTGTGCCAATTATGCTTCAAGAGGGAAAAAATTCCTTCCTGATCCCAATGGTGATCGGAAACATTCCCTGGATCAAGCAATCGTATATAACATGAATTATACAATGCTGACTCTCTAGCTTATACTGTATAAAGATACAGAAACTGCAATATAACAATGCATTCAGGAAAACATACACATTCAGTTATTAGTAGATAAAGATGAAAAATCCTGACATTTTTGCAAAAAGAGGGAAGGTGTAATCTGGCTGCTGGTCAAATCCCTTGTCATGCAGCCCCTGTGCTTATAGCTCCAGGGCTTTCCTTTCTAGCAGAAGGCCATCAGTTATATATCTGTGCATATCCAGAAGTCTGTCAATCTATAAAATGCATAGTAATGTGATGTGGATGTTAAATGCCAAGCCATTATTATACCAATAAATATAGTATTATTTAGCATTCTTATGTACAAATGAGACAAATATCAACATTTACTTATCATCTTAAATTGGATTACATCAGCATATGGATGCTATAAAGGATTGTTTTAAAATTGTGTTCTTTTTACAATATATGCACCTTACCAGTTGATCCATACTGCATTTTTGCTGATGACACTAAATTGTGCAAAACTATAAATTCCATGCAGGATGCTGCCGCTTTGCAGAGTGATTTGACAAAATTGGAAAACTGGGCAGCAAACTGGAAAATGAGGTTCAATGTTGACAAGTGCAAAGTTATGCACTTTGGTAGAAATAATATAAACGCAAACTATCTACTGAATGGTAGTGTGTTGGGGGCATCCTTAATGGAGAAGGATCTAGGGGTTTTTGTAGATCACAAGTTGTCCAATTCCAGGCAGTGTCATTCTGTGGCTACTACAGCAAATAAAGTGCTGTCTTGTATAAAAAAGGGCACTGACTCAAAGGATGAAAACATAATTTTGCCTCTTTATAGGTCCCTGGTAAGGCCTCACCTTGAGTATGCAGTGCAGTTTTGGGCTCCAGTCCTTAAGAAGGATATTAATGAGCTGGAGAGAGTGCAGAGACGTGCAACTAAACTGGTAAAGGGGATGGAAGATTTAAGCTATGAGGTTAGACTGTCGAGGTTGGGGTTGTTTTCTCTGGAAAAGAGGCGCTTGCGAGGGGACATGATTACTCTGTACAAGTACATTAGAGGGGATTATAGGCAGTTGGGGGATGTTCTTTTTTCCCATAAAACCATTCAGCGCACCAGAGGTCACCCCTATAGATTAGAGGAACAGAGCTTCCATTTGAAGCAGCGTAGGTGGTTTTTCACGGTGAGGGCAGTGAGGCTGTGGAATGCCCTTCCTAGTGATGTGGTAATGGCAGACTCTGTTAATGCCTTTAAGAGGGGCCTGGATGAGTTTTTGAACAAGCAGAATATCCAAGGCTATTGTGATACTAATATCTACAGTTAGTATTACTGGTTGTATTTATAGTTTATGTATGCGAGTGTATAGATTGGTTAGTATAGGTTGTGTGCTGGGTTTACTCGGATGGGTTGAACTTGATGGACAATGGTCTTTTTTCAACCCTATGTAACTATGTAACTATGTAATTTGTGAAATAAAAAAGGGGATCAAAACCCTCCATAAACCTCTCCTACTGCTTAATACTCTAACAGCACCTATACTTAAAAATTTATACTTTTATCAAAGTTGGGAGGCTGACAGAGCCCATAGGGGAACCCCAGTAGAATTTCAACATGAACCACCCCCCCAGCTGAATACTATAGGCCACATACATGTGCACATTAAACATGTCACAGAGCACACTTGCTCAATATGCACAGTGCATGGAATCCTCATTAAGTACACATCAACCAGATTTCACATCATTCATGTGCATCTTCAGAGCTAAACATCCCTACAATTTCTAGGGTTGACCATCATGGTATTGTGATCTCTTTCTGTTCAATACGTTATATCTGTTCCTGCAGTTTCTTGCATTTTACTGTTGATCCTGCAGCTGCTTTCAGTAGTTTTCTAGTGTTTTGTTTAAACCAAAGATGGTTGTCCTAGCTGTAACAGTGAATATAATGACTCTAGTCATTTTATACTCTAAATGAGCTTAGGAAGAAAGTATAAGGATTCTGGAGATTGAAGAAGTCCAGTTCTTCAAATATTAATGATGGAATAACAAGGTTTTATTAGATCTGTTGAGAAATCATGATCTTCACTATTAAAGAAAACAAAATATTTTGTGAAAATGAAAAACAATAGAACCCTATATTCAACCAGGCACAGAAAACATTCAAGTCTGCAAAAAAACCCCTTCATTTCTGTTTCTTCATCCTCTTTTTTCATTGCTGCAGGTAACATATCTTGCAGTCCAGGCAGTACCATCTGTGCACATCAGGAGAACCAACTCTGCCCAGGAAGCAGGGCACTTCCACTAAGTTCAAAGGCAAAACTGATGCAGTTATTAATAAAGAGAATGTTGATGAGGAATGACATGATATTGTAGCCTGCAGCTACCAGTCTTCTCCTTTTGACAGTTTCTCGACTATATAGTTTTCAAGTGGAACATCTTAACCTGTTGGCTTTCCGTGAAGAAATCTTTTGGGGGGAAAAAGGAGAATAAGAGAGAAGGGGAGATAAAATGTGTCAGTAGCCACCCTAGAGCTATTACTGTACTTTGTTATTATCAGTACACAGCGATAGCCCTGGAACTTCTGACATTTTGATTTTCTAAATAACTTTTATGCACTGGTGTGATGACAGAACCTATGAGTATCCACAGACATCACTGAATTTTCAGATTAGTCCACTCAACCCATGTAATAGAGATTAATTTTAGATTATTTGTATATTAGTGGTGCATTATCCTACCTTGTGTGCCTGCTGCATACTTCTTATTAGTTACTTCTTCTAAGTTCTACTTGTGACATACGCTGTAATGACCATCAGAGAGTAAAAATTCATAGCTTGATTTTCAGCCTGGATGTCAGCCTTAGAAAAGCTGAAAAAAGAACTATACGTTTCTCATTTTTTGTGTATTTTTAAAAATTCAAATTTGAATGAATACTAAGCAGGACTGAAAAGTAAGTCAGGAACAAGGGTCAGGTTATGTTATTATGATATATATACATATATATATATATACTATAACATTATGAGGCAGCACAGTCAGGAATCAGTACAGCATGTGGCAGGTAGAACAGGGATGTTGCACTTTCTAAGGGAAAAGGAGGCCTTAAAGGGAAAATTAGGAGAAGTGAGAGAGCCAGCCTTCGGGCTTAATGAAGGCCTTAGTAAGGAATTGCTTATTATCATAATTTAACACAGATCCCGTAGTTATTCCCAGTAAAGACAATTTGGGATTGGGGTAATATGCAAATTGGTTACTGAGCGAACCTTATCAAGAATATAAGACCAGTAGTTTTAAAGTTTAGGACATGACCAGTAAGTGTGACGTAGAGTGCCAGTGTCTTGCAGGCATCTGGTGCATTAAGGGGATACATCTGTGTTAGATTTTATGTCATTTTTCTGTAGTGTAATATGCCCTACGAATAAGATATAGTTGTGGCATCTCATACCTGCAGTTAATTGACACAGATTTGGGGGTAGGTAGGGCCTCCTTTCAAATATCAAAGACAAAGAAGGGCCTCCTTTCAGATATCAAAACAAATATCCCAGATTTTCTGCTCATGGTAGATTCATACACGGTATATACTTACTGTATAAAGGGTAGAGATCTTACATTTCCGGTGGCCCCTCTTTATAAGTACTAAAAGCAGGTCCTTAGATGCTGACAGAAGAGATTGCCTATGCAAACATTTTAGAGGTTTTTGCAGTCTAATGCAAGTTCCCATGCAGCATCATATGCTTCTTTTACTGCTCTGATTATGGGGTTGAAAGGGGAGCACAAGGCCTGCCAGAGAGTCATATAGGTAGATAACTGGGTGAGCCAGGTGCCATAAAGTGCTGAGCAAGGGCAGTAAGGTGTAAGGGAACAAGCATGTGATAGTGGCACAGCTAGGTACAGAATATAAAACTTGGAGTAAGTTGCTGCTATTTACCTACACTCTAAGCCTGACTTCTAGTCTAGCCTCGTCTGCCATCCTAGTGAAGTGTTTTACGCTAGTGAAGGGTTTCTAGCCTTAGGGGTCCTTATACATAGGCATTTCAGAATATGTTTGTTCCCAGGCCATATTTTTTTTTAATGCATTGCGCCACACAGAAATGCATATGTTAACAGAGCCCATTATTTTCTATATTGGTTGTACTGATGGGCCAATGCTGAACCACTAAAATACAGGTGAGACGCAACATGCAGCTTTTTATTGCTTAAAGTCAAACCAATGCCAACATCTATAAAAAAATGTTCCCTTGATACACTTGCTAAATAGCTACCAAAGTCTTTGATGTACCATTTAGCAAGTTACACAATGGAACACACATTCTATCCAGTAAGCTAAATACTGCTCAGTTTTAGTATTAACTGCATCACTTATGGTACTGATTAATCAATTCTTTCATTTAAATCAACAACTGGATCAATGTCCTGTGCAATTTTCTAATGCTGCCAGCATATAAAAAGCTTTTACAAACTGCATAATCATTTTGCATCCTGAATTGGACCCTGTGGAATACTAAGCCTTTAAAATGTATGAATGGCCTGAATTACCAAAATATGCCGTGGAAACCATTACCTAACCTAAGAAAGAAAGTGTTGTCACTGCTGCAGATGTGATCATCACTAGGATTTGTCGGCAAACGCTACTTTGAAACTGATATTTCTTTATGATGAGTCAAAATTGTATTCCAAATAAAAATATTTCAAATAAAAACATTAAAACCACAGAGCAATGTCAAGACTATAAGGATTGTAATTGCTAACTTTCTATATTTTTTATAGTTTTGCTTTTGGATTTTTGTTACCAGTTAAAGGAGAACTAAACCCTACATAGCAGTGGTTTTAGCTATTTAGCTTCCTGTACATTCCCCCCTGCCCACTACTGAACTAAACAACCTAAACAGTCACTTGCCTGGACAGCCCTGCTCCCCCAAAGCAGATAAACAGCAAAGTTGTGAAGCAACTTGTGGCCCAACATGGTGGGAGCCAGGTTGGATCACATTAGTTCCAGTTTCTGCCTCCCTGGCTCTGATCACCAAGCAGAAGCATGCCAAGTTAAAGCTTTTCTCATTTCAGGTTCCACTGTGAATTCCTCTGCTTCACTATTGACAATTCAGTACAGGTTTGGAGGGGGGGGTTAGTACATATAGGGACTTACAATACAATAAAGGGACTTTACAGTTTGACAGGGCAGGGGCCTTAATAATTAAAATGACAGGGGGTGGGGTAGTCCTTCTTTGAAAATATAGGAGATGTAAGCTTAAAGGGAGATGTTACTAATCAGGGAATGCTTTCTCTGTTTAAATGATTTTTCTGTCTGGCTTAGGAAGCTATAGTGTTCTGGAAGGAACAGGCAGACAAGGAGATCCATTCCACTAGTCCAGCTCACATATTGGTGTTCACTTTCCACAGGAAGGCTGTCCTGGGGAAAGGTATTTAATTGCAATGAGAATGTCTATAGCAGATTCCCAAGAAAGAAACATCCACTTCTTCACAAACTCCTTTTTTGATCTGCTTCCTGGTCAGGTAACTCCCTGGCCCCCATTCTTTTTCAATCAACAGTTTTCAGAACCATCAGGAAACTTCCCACAAATACTTTTATGCCCCAACTGTGACTAGACTCTTTTCCCTCAATGTAAATGAGGGTCATACAACAAATGAATGCCCATCCCCTTGTATGACCAAATCGTAATCTACCTAACCAATATATGATAGGGTTGCCACCTCACCCCTTTAATACCGACCACATATTGAATCCACATCCTACATGGCTAATTAGTAATTAATTTAGATGCATGCTTTATGGTGGTACATACACCAGTCTATTTTGCAGTATACATCATAATTAATTGCTAATTAACCATGCAGGATGTGGATTTAATATGTGGTAAAGTGACAAACACATATTATGTACCGCAAACTAAATAATCACCTGAATCATCTGAATCACTGAATCTTACGGTTTAGAAACATACGTTTAGCCCTTTCACTGCCAAAGAAAGTCTGTCAATAACTTACCTATATTTCAGATTAAAAGTGTCAGGTTAATTGGCTCCTAACAATCCCAGTGTATGTTGTGTGAATATGATAAACCATAGAGAGTAAGTTCCACTAGGGACAGTACTGATATGAATTTTGTGATATAAATATGAAAACATGTGATAGCAGTTGTACAGGTCTCATGGGGTGGGTCCTGGACAACAGGTGTATTCCCCTTTATCATTTCCCCTTTATTCAGGTGCCTCTAAGGAGCACAGCAGGGTTAATTACTGTAGCAGTGCAGGAAATAAGAGAGCCCCAGGCTGCACATGTAAAGCAGGGTGAAACCTGGTTGGGAACCTGTAATTGCCAACTTCACAATGTAATGTCATCCTATTATGATGGTTTTTGGTTACGTGATGATGCAGGTGACATGGTTATTGCATCTGTTGGACACAATTCAGAGGATTTCGGGCTGTCCAGGTCAAAACCAGACAAGTGGCAACCCTACTTGCAGCCCTAGGTGAGCTTGAACCCTGCTGAAGAAAGACTGTGTTTAAGTTTTTATTTTGCTCATTTGCTGAAGTTAAAGCCTGTTTGAATTATAAGAAATGAGAAATAAATGTACAATTCTATTACTGTTGTGTTGTGGCCTTAGTGCATTGGCAATCCCGTATCCCTGAACGATTTTTGTACCTTTAAAAAGCATGATACAAAAATATTGTATTAAAAACAATTTTTTGTATTGTGCTTTTTAAAGTAAGAAACATCAGTATCTTAAATTACAAAAAAAAATGTATTTTATCGTATAAGGTCTGAAAAGTACAATTTTTTCATATCTGACCGATCGTAAAATGCAGGAAAACCTTTCTGACTTTGATCCTTCTGTGCATGATTTTGGAAGCCTCCCATAGGAGTCAATGACACTCTGCAGCTCCAACCTGGCCCAAGGAAAGTCTCCCATAGGGCTCAATGGCACTCTGCAGCTCCAACCCGGCCCAAGGAAAGTCTCCCATAGGGCTCAATGGCACTCTGCAGCTCCAACCCGGCCCAAGGAAAGTCTCCCATAGGGCTCAATGTCACTCTGCAGCTCCAACCTGGCCCAAGGAAAGTCTCCCATAGGGCTCAATGGCACTCTGCAGATCCAACCCGGCCCAAGGAAAGTCTCCCATAGGGCTCAATGGCACTCTGCAGCTCCAACCCGGCCCAAGGAAAGTCTCCCATAGGGCTCAATGGCACTCTGCAGCTCCAACCCGGCCCAAGGAAAGTCTCCCATAGGGCTCAATGTCACTCTGCAGCTCCAACCCGGCCCAAGGAAAGTCTCCCATAGGGCTCAATGGCACTCTGCAGCTCCAACCTGGCCCAAGGAAAGTCTCCCATAGGGCTCAATGGCACTCTGCAGCTCCAACCTGGCCCAAGGAAAGTCTCCCATAGGGCTCAATGGCACTCTGCAGCTCCAACCCGGCCCAAGGAAAGTCTCCCATAGGGCTCAATGGCACTCAGCAGCTCCAACTCGGCCCAAGGAAAGTCTCCCATAGGGCTCAATGGCACTCTGCAGCTCCAACCTGGCCCAAGGAAAGTTTCCCATAGGGCTCAATGGCACTCTGCAGCTCCAACCTGGCCCAAGGAAAGTCTCCCATAGGACTCAATGGCACTCTGCAGCTCCAACCTGGCCCAAGGAAAGTCTCCCATAGGGCTCAATGGCACTCTGCAGCTCCAACCTGGCCCAAGGAAAGTCTCCCATAGGACTCAATGGCACTCTGCAGGTCCAACCTGACCCAAGGAAAGTCTCCCATAGGGCTCAATGGCACTCTGCAGCTCCAACCTGGCCCAAGGAAAGTCTCCCATAGGGCTCAATGGCACTCTGCAGCTCCAACCCGGCCCAAGGAAAGTCTCCCATAGGGCTCAATGGCACTCTGCAGCTCCAACCTGGCCCAAGGAAAGTCTCCCATAGGGCTCAATGGCACTCTGCAGCTCCAACCCGGCCCAAGGAAAGTCATGATACCAAAGCTTGAATGAATCCAAAACTTTAGCACTCTGCGCGATAATACGATTATGTCCCGCTTTTTGTCACGAAGTACAAAAAAGTCACGTAAATGTACGAAAAAGTCACAGAAAATAAAAGTTGTAACCTTTAAAAAAAAATACGAATTTTTTGTATTCGTACTTTGATGAATGTGTCCCAATGTGGCAGATTTATTATGCAGTGTAAACAATGGTGACAAAATTTGCTACACATCACCAGGCTTCACCGAGTAAAAAACGGTGTAAAATCGGATTAATTTTTATGTGCATTTTTTCTTCCACCGGAACTTATGTAAAACAAAGGTTTAAATCTGCCGTTCGGCAAACTTCTGCATTTATTTTACACAGTTTTTTACACTGTTTTCTCAGCGCATTTCATTTTACACAGCATAATAAATAGGTCCCTATATACACACAGAGGCTAATATTATCCAACACTGTACAGGAGAGTAGCATTTAGTTTCCTGTTATTTCTAGCAAAACCCGATAAGTAAATGTTTCCCTTAGATGCTCTGTTGAAAATAAATTAGGAATTTAGATTCAGCAGAGGAGACGGTTTCAAGTTTAAAAAATATTCAAGAGGGTTAATAATAAGCTCTGTTGTCTACACTACAGGCTTACAGGCAAAGCTCTTCAATATAGAGCTGATTTTGAAAAGGGATTAAATAATGATTTTAGGGAGTAAAATTATATCTGAGCATTTGATTAATTATTTCTTCCCAGGAAAAAATGTATTTTACAATTGTAAGTGCAAAGGCAGTGAACTAACCCACCAGGCATTTATTCATCTCTAAAATCCGTCCCATCTTGTAACGATAAAAGGGATCTGAGGTGGATGAGTGCCTTTCATTTGTTGCAAAAAATAGTGCACAAGCATGCCTATTGATGCAGGGGAATACTATAAATGGGGGGGGGTTCCAGAATTTTGATAGTGAGTGCATTTTATTTGCATTACGTGCAAGTGAGAGAATTGGTGGTGTATCAGCATCAATAATGTCAGCTTGTGGATGCAATGATGCTGCATTATGGGTTAAAAACATGGTAGTTGCATTCAGGGCCACCATCAGGGAGGCACAGGGGGTACGATCGTCCGGGGCCCGGGCGTTTTTAGCTTTAAAGGGGGCCCGGCCGCCCTAGAGTTTCCTTAGCTCGGGCCCCCTTTCATCAAGCCCGGGCCCTGTCTTTAGTTGTGTCCTCCGCTATGTGCCGTGGCTCTCTGCTACATGTTCGCTTTTATAAGGTTGCGCCCGTGCGTACTGACGTCACACGCACGGGGCGCAACCTTATAAAAGCACAGAAGTAGCTGGGAGCCGCGGCACATAGAGAAATACATCACCGGAGCTGGAGGCCTCTGGGGGGAGGAAAGGGGGGAAATGGAAGGTGCTTGGGGGCCCTGGGGGAAGCTGAAGGAAGCTTAGAGAATGTAATGATTGCATTGACATAAAATACAGCTTGTACTGTAATGGAAGCCATTGTTTGTGCCTGTAACGTGTTGTTTTTTATTGACATGCACTGTAGTAGGGGGGAAATGGAAGGTGCTTGGGGGCCCTGGGGGAAGCTGAAGGATACTTGGGGGGGGGGCCTGGGGGAAGCTGAAGGATACTTGGGGGGGGCCCTGGGGGAAGCTGAAGGATGCTGGGGGTGCCCTGGGGAAGCAGGAGGATGCTGTGGGGGAGGTGGATGATGCTTGGAGGCCCTGGGGGAAGCTGAAGGATACTTGGAGGGACCCTGGGGGAAGCTGAAGGATGCTTGGGGAGGCTGGGGGAAGCTGAAGGATGCTGGGGGTGCCCTGGGGAAGCAGGAGGATGCTGTGGGGGAGGTGGATGATGCTTGGAGGCCCTGGGGGAAGCTGAAAGATACTTGGAGGGACCCTGGGGGAAGCTGAAGGATGCTTGGGGGGGCCCTGGGGAAGCAGGAGGATGCTTGGGGGGGCTGGGGGGAGCCGGAGGATGCTGGGGGTGCCCTGAGGGAAGCAGGAGGATGCTTGGGGGGGAGCAGGAGGATGCATGGAGGGGCCTGGGGGGGAAGCAGGAGGATGCTGGGGGGGCAGGAGGATGCTTGGGTGGCCTGGGAAGAAGCAGGAGGATGCTGGGGGGGAGCCGGAGGAAGCTGGGGGGGAGCCGAAGGATGCGGAAGGAAGCAGCGGAGAGCAGGCCATAGTATGAGTAATTTGGGGGAGGACCACTAATGTTTTAGGGGGCCCTGGGATGGCTAGCAATGATTTAAGGGGTACTTGCCCTGGCACCAATGCAAAACGTAACCCATGGCCACCAATGTTTTAGGGGGGCCTTGGCTACCAATGTCTGTATGTCCTTTGTATTGATGGGAGGGGTCACTGGGGGGATGGGCCATTGGGGGTGTGGGAGGAGGGGGGGTTGTGAGGGGCCCCGTGATTTCTGATGGCAGCCCTGGTTGGTTGCATTCAAGATTGCACTTTGCACACTGTATCGGTTAGTCAATGACCCCTGCCATAAGGGTTAACTGGCACAGCTAAAAGCATACAAAAGTTAACTTGCTGGTCAAAGAACATGTAACATGGAAAAATGTTACATGGTTCTCTTAATAAGGGCCAACTTGTGCTAAAACACAAGTTCAGTTAAAGCTGCAGTAGTCGTTTTCCAATTATATTGCCATGTGCCTATTGAGGCAGTGGAACACTAAAGCCAAGGCCTCTCCCTCATTTTTCTTTGTACACTTTCCTATGCCAAATGTTATTTGGTGTTATTTAATCCAATACAATTGATTTTATTAACTCCAAAAACTTACACCAACTTTAACTTGGCATCCATTATTTTCCAGATATGCATAAAGAAATTTGGTACTCTGGAATGACACTTTAACGCCAAAGTGTACAAAATCACTGCATTTACAAAAAAGTTATAGGGGGCCATTTTTTTTTTTATTTGGATTTAACACATAGGGGCACATTTATCAAAGTACAACAGGTCCAAAATACAAAAAAATTCAGAGTATGAAAGTTTCGGATTTATTCAAGCTTCGGTATTGTGACTTTCCTTTGGCCAGGTTGGAGCTGCAGAGTGCCACTAAGTCCTATGGAAAGCTTCCAAAATCCTGCACAGAAGGATCATTCACTAATCATGCACAAAATGGCTAAAAATCCGAATCTGACAATTTGCCAACTAAAACTTGCCGAGATCATGTAAAAGTCAATGGCAGATACTGTATCTCTTCCTTTCCCTGGAGGATCCTTCTATGCTTCAAAACTTTAGAGGTTTCAAATTTTAGATGCTGTTTTTTGTGCAACAATTCTAAAAAGTAGATGTTTCGGTGTGACAAGTGACTTTTTCCCACATCCCACATAAATGTCACAAAAAATGCACAAAAAAACTTGTACACCAGCACTGTTGAGCAACAAGTATGGTTGTGCAGCAATGTTTAAATGCCCTTCATGTTTAGCTTTTTGAAGAACTAAGGAGCACATTTAAGTTTTATGGAAGCTTTTTGTCATGTTTGGATTACAAATAAATGTAGTGTTCCTAAGTAAAATGTACTCCATCTTTATGAACAGCAATGCATTTCAATTAATAATCACTCTTATTTGTGAGGAGCTGTTTATGTTCAATGTTCATGTATAATTGTGTAAAATCTGCTTTATTAATAACTGTATTGAGTTGCCATGAATGTGGAACATTTTAATAGATGTGCATATTACAATTTGTCCCTTTTGTTATGTGTCTGTATTTGAACTGAATAGCAGAAGGAAAAAAAAAGTGAAAAAGCCTATTACGCAGAGAAAAATTTCTATAAAGCAATGTCACTATTTGAAAAACAGACAAAATATCAAGTAAATGTGCATTTCATTTTATTAATTTGTCACTCGCTCTTGACATTATCTCTCTAACAGCGAGGAATACGTTATTTCAATAAATGCTGACCTTCAAAGTATGATGAAAACTGACCATAAATCTGCAAAGTGTCAAGATCTAATATAGCTTGAACGTTCCTATAACACATCTGTTATGTACAGCTGAATGCTGGTAATTCTCATTGTTATAGCCTGCGGTGATGTAGATAGTTTCCTGTTCATCTTTGGTGTCAATGTAGAAATTACTGGTAAATTACTATTGTAAAAAAAAAATACACTTTTTGTTTTGTCATTTATTAGATGTAAAATAAATACACACTTAATAAATCCTACTTTGGAATAAGGTTATTTTATATATATATATAAAGTCCAGATATAGGCAGCACACCATGCAAAAGGTGCTGCGACCTGGGTGCCAGTGCAATTAAGTATATATATATAATATATATAAAGCACCTCTTTGACCCATTCCTAAAAAGCAACAAATTAATAGATATTATTTCTGTAAAAATTCTAATGTAATACCATAGATACTTAGATACTTCATATTGCTCTAGCTTCATAATGCATTTGGTTTCTCAACCCTTTGCAAGTGTAGCAGATATCACTGACAACCTGATCAGTTTCAGCAAGACTGATCATTTGAACTGAGAAGTGTTGAAAACTGTAAAGGACTGACATGACATGATGTGCTTTCTTGCCGAATTACACTACATGAATATTCTTTTGTCTGTCTTATACAGACCAGGCTGCCTATGCCAATCTATGGTTTTTATAAACATGTTAGAAACAGAACAGATTTTCACATCCCTTGCCAAAATGGATGCTAAAATTAACTGAAGTGATTAATGTTAGCGCCTTCCTCGAGTTGTTTCCTACACAATGAATAGCAAATGGATTGGAAAGATAAAACATTCTAAACATATGCCATGATTCTCTAGTTTGTTCCAAAATACTGAAATCCAGTTAAAAGTAGTGGCGAAAGAATCTGTCCCATTTCATTTTGCCAATAAATTTGCAACACTGCTAAAAAATTAAACAAAACGTGGTTACCAAGATTTTTCTTGCTGCGTCCACAACCTTTTTGCCGCAACTTTTTTGCTGTGACTGTGACTTTTATTGACACAATCATGACTTTTTGATACGACTGCACTTTTTTTCTCACTCTGCAACTTTTTTTGTTGCAGAGAATTTTCACAGCAGTTTCCAATGGTTGCCAATGATGAAATGGGGAATTTCGCAACGGATCTACGCCCTGTAAAAAATTTTACTCATCACTAGTTAAGAGGCTTTCACCAATGTAGCAGTTAAGCTACTAACTGTTATAGGAAGGGAAAGTGTTTCCCAGGGCAGGTTTTTGATAAGAAGTGGCTTGAGCTGACTCCATTCCAATGGCTCGCTTTAGGCAACATCCCACACAGTTACCCTGAAGTGTTAGGTTTGAGATTTTTGAGTGGATATATTTACACCATCACAACTGGAACGCTTGTCATGAGGCAGGTGGGGCTTATGTCCAGGTTCATTTCTAAGTTTTCAGTAATAGTTATCTAAGTAGGCAACTGGGATGCGATATATTGTGGGCCGGGGGGGCAGGTAGTCCAAAGGACTGTTTGGTGGTAATTTTGGCAAGTGCCTTGGTATTGTTATGTTCTAATAATATAAACTAAAGTACTTTGTTGAAGTTATTTAAATTTGTGTAAAAATCAAAGGTTGTAGCCATCATCAAGCCCAAACTGGATTCAGACAAGCTATCTTCTTATTTTATATTTTGATTTTATTTCCTATTATTTATAAAGCACCAACACATTTCTGCAGTGCTTTACATAGATTATTCAACATTCACATCAGTCACTGCCCCAGAGAAGCTTACAACCTAAGGTCCCTATTACATTTACACACTATAGCCAATTTAGTCCAAAGCTAATTAACCTGCTTGTATGTTTTTAGAGTGTGGAAGGAAACCAGAGTACCTGGAGGTAACCCATGCAGACATGGGGAGAACATACAAGATCCTTGCAGATAGTGCCCTGACTGGGATTGAACTCAGGCTCTGAAAGGCAGAAGTGCTACTTATTAAGTCACAGTAACAAAACACAGGCAGAGAGAAGCAGCCATACACTTGTGTGCCCTTGCCTACAGAGATTGAAACAAATGATGTAAATTATTGCCTGGCCAAAGCAACAAGGGATGGGGGAAACCTTTTTGCAAATACTGTTCCCACCTTCTATAGTCCCATGGACCATCGTTATTTATTTTAGAGCCACTCACTCTGAGAAAGTAATTATATGCTTTACCAGGAAATAATATTGAGAATTTTCATACAGCCCCTTAACACTCTGAAGGCGAAATACCTTAATAATGAGTATTTTTAAATACTTTTCAGTTTATAGATTATGTTATTAGATATTGATTTTGTGTTCTGTTTTCTAATACCTTTTTCTTTTTTTCAGTTTGCAACTAAGAAACATTTGCTGAAGAAAGATTAAATTATGTATAGAGAGATAATATTTCTTCCCAGGACGATAGGACTATATTGTATATTGCTTTATTCACTTTTGTACACCGCCTGGGGGCATTATATTCTATAATTAGACAATGGACTTTTTGACCTTGTGTCAATCAAAGTAAAACAGCAGCAAGTTCTCCTGCTACTAATCGATTTTTCCATCATATTGTTCTTCATGTTTTCACATGCTAGGGCTTTGTTGCATAAATGTAGCATAATGTTCCACTTATTATTATTATTATTATACTGTTATTAGAACTGTTTATACACTCAGTTTGTTACAGTTTGTTCTTAAGTAAACATCAATTAAACTATACTGATTATGGTAATGGTAAAATAAGTATAGTGCAACATTCATGCTATGTTGTAACATGAGACAAGAGGTGTCTAACACAAATCAAAATATTAGGGCTCCCAAATGTAGGCCCCTAAGTAGCCATTCCTCACATCATAGATACAAACTGTGTTGTAGGTAATATCGAATGTTTTTTTATTGCATAATTGACTTATTTGGGGCACTAGTCTTTGAAACATCACAGTAACTTGCTGCACAATGAATAGCCAGGGTGAAAAGAATATCCATATTTAGTGGCATGCTGTATTAGGGTCCTTCATACCTTACTCCTTCACTTCAGCCATTATCAACAATTTTTTTTTCAACAAAAATAATGTTTTAAAACTATGTTGCGAAGCATTATTGTTCTCTTGGGGTTTGGAGCAAATTTGCTAGCATCCATTAGATGCAAAATGGGTATATATTGATCTGAACATAGCCTACAATTTTATACATTTGTATTCCTTTTATTGACCTAGTACAAGGGAAAATCTATGCTGGAAGGCTGTCTCTCCTTACCTATGAACCTTTTGTAATGATGGTTAGCCAGTAAAATTACCCTTTTTGACTACCCATCCCATTATTTATATCACTAGGTTACTCACTGCTGGCTAGAAAGGTAAAATGGTATTGCAAGAAGACTACAGGGGTCATAAGATGGGTTGTCAGAGAAAAATAGAGAGTTAGAGGTTATAAATGCATAATGCAGAACAATTAATTGAACAAATTATGTTGCAAGATTTCAGAACAGTAATGCCTCTGCTGCGTGGACAGTACAACCCCTCATTCTATCAAACGTTCTTCTTTTAAAAGATTCACTAGATTCTACTAGTTGGTTGGTAACCCACTCGAAAAAACACGATTATACCAGTGACTGGATTAATTTGTTTTTGAATGTGATGGGATGTTGTCCTGGGATGGTCCTGGAGAATAAGGGTTGGATTACTTACACATAGGAGAAGGAGAAGAATGTTCTAGCAACAGTGGTCCCAAAATTCTATGTATAAAGTCTTTCACATGAATAAAAGAAAATATTCACTTAGGGAAGGGAAATTAATTATATAATAATGTTTTCTAATAGAATGTTGCAGTTTTTTTCCCCCAGCAATCAAAGCAGCCAGGAAAGGGATGCTTCAAGACACAAGGAGATTAAATGACTTGTCCAGTGAACCAGGGCCTCTAGCATGAGATCCCACATCAAAAACCGATAAGAACAACTCTTACTTAACTATGGGTAGGTTAATAATCAGAACAATTGCAATCTTCCTTTAAAAAATTAAATATTCACTACTAGAGTGTTGGTAACCCACTTAAAAAACATAATGCCAGGGTTTGTCCATTGAAGCTCATTGGCACAAGAGAGCCTTGTACATAACTCTGCATTGATCCAGCATTAAGGGCTCTGCTTTGATAAACACATTCACTTTCCTGCAGAAAATAAAATAAATAAAATTCACCATTCTCCAGTTAATGTTTTAATAAATATCCCCCTCCTCAAAATCCATTTTCTAGTAATCTAGTAAAAATACAGAAAACTAAACAATAGAATGATAAAAATATATCTAGTGACTTATTTATTATTTCCTTATATTATTAGAAACTATTTAGTCTTTCCTGATTTTATTTCTACTTTTGCATAAATAGAGAAAGAAATAGAGGACAAAACTGAAAACCCCTTATTGAGTAGTGGAGACTGTTGCTACCCAAGCTTGTTTCCAAGGTAGAATGGCAAAATGTAATTGAATTATAAACCATTGCATAAATGGCTAGCATTGCTACTGATATGACATACTATAGCGAATTAGTATGCCCTGGGGAACTCAAGCGTTTTATGAGAAAAACTATATATGATACACTAACACAAAATCTATATTTTGTTTACTGTATATCATAATGGTTTTTATGAAAAGGGGACTTGCACAATGTCATCATATTGATTTTAACAAGCTCACGTATGATATTTAAGCTTTAGGCAACTCTAATGTTTTCTATTAAAATACAAATACAAAAACACAGGGCATTAAAGACATGTCCATCTCCAGACCCCCCCTAAAGACATTAAGATAATCTGCCATAATAGCTCCACCCTCATAGTAAAAAATCCTTTGCATTGATGTGGGGGCCTCTTGTTCTTTGATCTTTACTGTGTAGGGATGCACCAAATCCACTTTTTTTGATTAGGCCAAACCCCCAAATCTTTTGTAAAGGATTCGGCCAAATACTGAGCCGAACTCTACTTAGCATATGCTAATTAGGTATCAGAAAGGTTACATGTTGCCATGCGTGCAAAAAAAATTCAACTTCCTTGTTTACAAGAAATCAAACGATTTTTAGGATTCAGATTCGGTTCGGCCAGGACCATGGATTCGACCGAATCCAAATCCTGCCAAAAAAGGCAGAATCTTGGCCAAATCAATCCCAAACCGAATACTGGATTTGGTGCATTCCTAGTAAAAATACCCACCATTATATCTATGTATAGTGTCCTATACACAAGAAGTAAGAGATTTTTTTTCTGAGAATTAGATGTACACCGTTTCTACCTATACCTAAATCCTATGACTTGTTTCTTTACCTATCACCCCAGTGACCCTATTTCAGTCTGAAAATGTAAGATCTTAATGGCTGGGATTTAGAAATCAAGTCCTGACCTCTGCTTAAATTACTGATGATTAGAGAGTCCTTTTCAATCTAAGATATCTGGGTCAGTATGCCAAGACCTGTCTATTCTGCAGGAGAGAATCGCTAAGGCTCGGCACCACATATGCTACATAGAAAACAATCTCCAGTCCTTTTTGACAAGTGCAGCTTATTTTTGAAAAAAAGAATTATTGATCATATTGATAATTCTGAAAATAGCTTTGATCCAGTCTTTGAATTAACTGTGAAGGGAGTGATGCTGGTGCATTTACAGAAAAATGGAAGCAAGATACTTTGGACTGAAAAAAAGGTAGAAAGATTTCTGGCAAAGACTACTTTATTCATTAACTAACAAGAAATGGTAAGAAAGAGCCATGTTGGAAAACACAAGATAACTTAAGGCAGTTATCCCCAATCAGTGGCTCATAAGCAACATGTTGCTTACTGTCCCCTTTGATGTTGCTCCCAGTGGCCTCAATTATTTTTTAATTCTTTGCTTGAAGGCAAGTTGCATAAAAACCAGGTGTACTGACAAACAGCGTGTTGGCTGTCAGTTCATATAAGGTCTTCCAAATAGCCAATTACAGCCCATATTTGGCAGGTACTGTTTTTTATGCTTGTTGCTATTCAACTTTATTGAATACATTTTGAATTTGGCTCACAGGTGAAAAAGGTTGGGAACCTCTTAAGGGAAGGATATGGAATCGCACTCAGCATTGTGAGCACTATTGCTAATGGTAAGACCAGGTGTACTGACAAACAAAACTTCCTGTTGGCTGTCAGTTCATATAAGGTCTTCCAAATAGCCCATATTTGGCACACCAGGAACATTTTTTATGCTTGATGCTATTCAACTAAATTTTGAATTTGTCTCACAGGTAAAAAAGGTTGGGAATCTCTATCTTAAGGGAAGGATAAGGAATCGCACTCAGCATTGTGAGCAGTAGTGATGAGCGAATCTGTTCCGTTTCGCTTTGCCGGAAAATTCGCGAATCTTTCAAAAGATCCGCGAAACGGCGAAAAATTCGCGAAACGGCGAAAATGTAGTGCGACAAAAAATTTTTTTAAAAATTGAATTTTTTCAGCCGTTTCGTGAAACAATCCGCCAATGGCAAAATGCGGAAATTCGCTGCGAATCCATGCCTGGTGAAATATTTCGCCCATCACTAGTGAGCAGCCGTTGCTAATGGTAAGACAGATATCAAACTGGAGGACTAGAACAAAAGTGTTACTGTACAGTACAGTGGTTCTTTAAGGATCCATTTCTATGGCTGCTGGACTACAGCTTCTATTTCACTTTAACATATAATATCCTTGAAATTATGGGAAAAGTAGTTCAGTAACATTTGGGTGAATTAACGCTGCTTTGGAGTATCAAATGCATACTGTATGTTACTGTATATGGAACTTTTACAACCTATAATGTTGGTTTTAAATTGGTGAAATTAAACCAATAATAAAACATGAAATAGCTCTAATAGAGTAAGTTTAAATATGCCACAATTAAATGAATTAAGTCAATATGTCAAAATCTTACAAACAGGCTGCTTTGCCTATTACAGTTTTGAAACCATAAATGTAAAACACTTGTTAAAACAACCTCCTTATATTTCTTAAAAGCATTTATTTTTGTGAAAGGTGGTTGCGTAGCATCCAAGGATAAATAACAACTCTTACCTTTTGACATGCAATTTTATTTTCAACTTCATTTATGCATTTCAATGTGTGACTTTTTATTGAAGGATTTTAAATTGTACAGCAGCTCAACCTGTTGTTTGATTTTGCTTCTTCAAGGCAGATAAAATAATGGTTGACCTTCGAGAAAATAATGGAGAACGTGTAGTTGATATGACAGGGGTTTGCAAAGAATATTTAAACAGGTGAATAAATAATTATTTCATTGCTTAACTCTGTTACCAAGCAAACAAAAATATTGGGGAGATTTAGAAAGAAGGTTGTAGTTATAAAGGTTGCACAGCTCTGTATCCTCTTTGTCTTTGCACATTGAAAGTGCAGGTATGGGTTTCCTTATCTGGAAACCCATTATCCAGAAAGCTCAGAATTACGGAAAGCCTGTCTCCCATAGACTCCATTTTAATCAAATAATTCAGATTTATAAAATTGATTTCCTTTTTATCTCTAATAATAAAACAGTACCTTGTATTTGATCCCAACTAAAATATAATTAATCCTCATTGGAGGTAAAACAATTCTATGGGGTTTAATTAATGTGTTATTGATTTTTTAGTAGACTTTAGTAGGCTGATTTACTAACCCACGAATCCGACCCGAATTGGAAAAGTTCCGACTTGAAAACGAACATTTTGCGACTTTTTCGTATGTTTTGCGATTTTTTCGGATTCTTTACAAATTTTTCGTTACCAATACGATTTTTGCGTAAAAACGCGAGTTTTTCGTATCCTTTGCGAAAGTTGCGTAAAAAGTTGCGCATTTTTCGTAGCGTTAAAACTTACGCGAAAAGTTGCGCATTTTTCGTAGCGTTAAAACTTAAAAGGTGCAAAGTTTCGCGTAAGTTTTAACGCTACGAAAAAAGCGCAACTTTTTGCGCAAGTTTTAACGCTACGAAAAATCGCCAGATTTTACGCAACTTTCGGAATGGCTACGAAAAACTCGCGTTTTTACGCAAAAATCGTATTAGTAACGAAAAATTCGTAAAGAATCCGAAAAAATCGCAAAAAAATACGAAAAAATTGCAAAATACCGATCATTACGAAAAAAACGCAATCGGACTCATTTCGACCCGTTCGTGGGTAAGTAAATCAGCCCCTTAGGGTATGGAGATCCATATTACGGAAAGACTTCTTATCCGGAATACCCTTGGTCCCGAGCATTCTGGATCTGGAAAGGGTCCTATACCTGTACATTGCTATTTATGACTTAAGAAGCAACAGATGATTTTTCTACACATTTGCAGCAGAAAGATGTGTGTTCTGTTGTAAAGCTTCCAAAATATATTCTCCAGCTAGCTGGCCAAGAGGGGTAGTACGCACATTATCGTAAAATTCTCAAGCCTTGTAGGGTATAAAAAGAATTATTGTTTGGCTCTGTGCATGTACCCCCTTATGTGCAAGTTTAAAGGAGAAGGAAAGGCAAAGTCACTTGGGGGTGCCAAAATGTTAGGCACCCCCAAGTGACTTTAACCGCTTACCTTGTACCCCGGGCTGGTGCCCCTGTTCGCAGAAAACAGCACCAGCCCGGGGTACCTGGAACGGATCGTTTCCTCCTTCCTGCTTCCGTTGGCTGAAATGCCAGCGGTCGGCGCATGAGCGTTAGAGTGAAAAGCCGACTTTAATGTTTAAGTTCGGCTTTTTACTCTACTGCGCATGCGCGCGCAGCAAATAACAAAGGAGGAAGCGATCGCTGCTACCCCGGGCTGGTGCTGTTTTCTGCGAACAGGGGCACCAGCCGAGGTTAAAGGTAGGCGGTTAAAGTCATTTGGGGGTGCCTAACATTTTGGCACCCCCAAGTGACTTTTACTTTATTTCTCCTTTAAATGCAGTATGCAATATAAAAACAATTACTGTTTTTTTTAAAGTTTGCACGCCTATGATGGACATATAATAATTTGCTACACTGAGAAATCTGCTTACCAGCCCTAAATAGATCTTGCTGTTATTTGTTATCATATAGAGATAATGTTGCAAATTGACTTGATATTACATTGCCAGCAAAAAAAAAGAGGTAGCAAAATGACAGGTAAATTCACAAAATGGTGAAAAATCTGTGAAAGACGTTAATTGGCACACGTCTTTTTTCGTCGCTAGCGTCTTTTTTTTGTTGCCCACACTTTTTTTTGCAGTGGGCATTTTGCCGCAACTGCGCCTATTTTTACCTGACCGCAATTTTTACACAACCCTTGGCCAATTTGACGCAACAATAACTTTTTTGCCGCAAGACAAATTTTTCCTCTGCAAATTTCCGATGAAGTTTCGTGAAACAATTTGCCAATGGCGAAATGTAGAAATTTGCTGCAAATCCATGCCTGACGAAAAAAAATCGCTTATCACTAGTATCACATACTACTGAGTTGCTTTGTGCTAGAAAACAGTGTCTTATGCTTCCAGCTTTACCTGCAAGAACAAAGAACAGACATTTATAACGTTTGCGCAGCACATATTTTTTTTGCAAATGATTGTTTGCTTATGTTTTCCCCTAAACGGTTACATTTTGCACTGCTGTGCATGTATTTCCTATTTTTGCAAATTTTATTCAGGAATATATGACCAATTTTCTCTTTGCAAATATAAATTCATGATTTGCAAAATCAGTTTAGTGAATTTCTTCCACCACTAAAGTTGTGGCATAACTCAGACACAGAGTGTGCGCATAAATATTCACAATTTTCAAATATGCCATATTTAAAAAGCTTTAAGAACATAGTCACACTATTTGTTTACACATTAAATGCACCAGTCTTGTCCAGCTTTATAAATCAAAACATGAGGAAGGCAAATACTGTATGTTCACTGTGCAAATAATTCTGCTCTGCACAAATTTTATAAATGAGCCCTGTTGAGTCATATTTACTCAGATTAGGTGCAATGGGCAATGGAGGAATTTGCATTTACTAAGTCACTGACCTTGAAAAGATGAAGAAATTGTTTAATGAGTGATATGCTTTTAAGAAAACTATAGCTCCCATCATGCTTTTGATAATATGTTGTAATTTAGTCAATTTAAGCAAGGTTGGGTTAAGCACAGATCCATTTCTTTTTCAAACTGGCCCCACAGAGGCAAATCTGCCAAGCAAGTAGAAACATGTCAAAAGTGGACCAACAGGTAAATATTGGGCCTGTTTTGTTATATCACTCAAATGGATCAAAATTATATTGCAGTGATGTTAGTTTTAATGATCAGCTGCAGTACTGGGAGCTTAGTCACCTGTTTGAAAGCAAACATCTGGATTAATTACATAGTTACATAGTTACATAGGGTTGAAAAAAGACCAGTGTCCATCAAGTTCAACCCATCCAAGTAAACCCAGCACACTTAACCCACACCTACCAATCTATACACTCACATACATACACTATATATACAACCACTAGTACTAACTGTAGATATTAGTATCACAATAGCCTTGGATATTCTGATTGATCAAGAACTCATCCAGGCCCCTCTTAAAGGCATTAACAGAATCTGCCATTACCACATCACTAGGAACAATTGACCTGGTGGAAACTTTTTTGATATGAAACTGATACAAACCCAGAACATATACAAATACATTTCAACAATTAAACATCACTGCATATTATTATTTGTAGTGCAGGTATGGAATTTGTTATGTGGAACCTGGGGAAAACCCATAATGTGGAGCATCATGCCTTAAGATTGCTAAAAAAAACACATTTTCCACTCAAGAACCCAGTAGGATTGTTTTGAATCAATATGGATTCATGCAGCTTAAATGAAGTACAAGAGACTTGTGTTATCATTAAAGTGAATAAGCAAAGCAGTCAAATATGAAGAATTGTGTTTTGTAAAAATGAAAAAATGGCAATGACATATTTTGTATATACCTACATATGTTTGTGTATTTACATTATTACTGTATATAAGCCCCTTAGGGACTGATATAAATGACTAAAAGAAAAGGAAAGGATAATACAGTGGAGGTGCCAACATTTGCACAAGAGTAAAGTTTTCCAGTTTTCCAGTATTGTGCATGTGCAAGCCTAGATATCTAAGGGAGCCTTAGAAAATACTTTTTTACAGGGAAAAAGTTAGCAATGTATCATGCTATAGGGTAACCAACATATAGGCATCCCACATTCCTTGCCCTTTTAAATACCCTTTGAAAATAACTGTTATATTGAAATGATGGCAAAATGATACAGGCACAACTCAAAGCTCTCAAGTGGATCCAAAATATGCATGCTTTGATGCTATTCCAAGGATACTTTGCTCCCACACAAGCTCCATGATGGACACAAAGGAACCTTGGAATGAATACCTGCCTGTTCTGCTGGTAATTCCAGGTTTCACACACATCAGCATATACACACATCTGACTTGCATCCTTTGAATACAGTACTATTGCTGTTACTGCATCTCAATTAAACAGTAAAGTTGTAAGATACCATGACATCGCTAGTTTAATGGGGGCAAAAACAGTGATTTTCATCCAAACTTCGCAAATTGCAAAGGTGCAGTACAAGCATGTGTACAAAAATATATAATATGAGTACAGGCAAGCCTCTGCGAAATGCAAATGGTTTTATTATACTCTTGGTCTATAAATGTTTAATGAACAGTTACTACAGCCATATACACAGCAATATAAAAGCTCAAGTGGGCCACAAAGCCCTAAACCAACTTTTTACTCTATGGCTGATGCAGTACTTGCTAATTTGTAAAGGCCACTTTTGATTTTAAAAGGTTTTTTTTTTATCTATCTATGTTTAGCACTGTGTCCCATTATCTTTATAATCTCTTGTAAAAGGTCAATTTGGAAGAATACAATGAACAAACTACTTTTTTTTTGCCCAAAGCCATTTAGACTTTGCACAGTAGAATGTAATTCTACCATTACAATAAATACAGAGATGATAAAAACTATAGGCTTCCACTGAACTTACAAAATTGTTGGCGCTACTTGCTATTTTCTTAAAATGATTTATGATGGATCACAAAGTATAGAGCGGGTCATTCATCAGGCGGTGCACTGTTTCTAGAAGCCGAGAGAGCCTTTCAAAGGTGTCACGGTGGTTACCAAACCAGGAGAACCATTGTAAGCTTGTCTGTAAATTGTTAGAATGGTCTGTTAACACAAAATCCCCAGCTGCAATAAACTAGTTATTATTTTTATTCCCATAGATTTTTTTCAGTTTCATCTGGGAATTGCAGCAATTACAGATCAAATAAATTATATTCTGGAAGCTGAGAATCTTGAGAATCAGTTTAAAAAGATGACTAGAGTAAGGGATAGTGTCATGAAAAATACAGTCAATTCCCTATGAGAAAAGATTCACATGGAAACAATCATATTTTTATGAATTCAAATTAATATCTGTTGTAAGATATGTAATGATAAGTAGATAACAAGTTGTCTACTTCCAGGCAATGTCATTCAGTGGCTACTAAAGCAAATAAAGTGCTGTCTTGTATAAAAAAGGGCATTGACTCAAGGGATGAAAACATAAATTTGCCTCTTTATAGGTCCCTGGTAAGGCCTCACCTTGAGTATGCAGTGCAGTTTTGGGCTCCAGTCCTTAAGAAGGATATTAATGAGCTGAAAAGAGTGCAGAGACGTGCAACTAAACTGGTAAAGGGGATGGAAGATTTAAACTTTGAGGTTAGACTGTCGAGGTTGGAGTTGTTTCCTCTGGGAAAAAGGTGCTTGCAAGGGGACATGATAGTCTTTACAAGCACATTAGAGGGGATTATATACAGATAGCAGGTTTCTTTCTTTCCATAGAAAAGATTGATGCACCCAAGGCCACCCCATTAGATTAGAGGAACAGACCTTTTTTAGTCAACATAGGTGGTTCTTTAACGAAAGGGCAGTGAAGTTGTAAAATTCCTTGTTAGGTGATGTTGTATATATATCTATTAATATCTCTAAGAGGGGCCTCGATGATTTCTTGAACAAGCATAATATCCAAGGCTATTGTGACACTAAAATTATAGTGCTGCCCAGTACTGATGATTTTTCATCAGGATTTGCAGTGAAAAATCACCCCTAGAATCCAACGGCTGCAACAGTTGTGCGATTTAAAAAAAAAAAAGGTTGCACAGTATGGAAAAAGTCATTGAGAAAAAACACCCATTGACTATATTGCATTTCACAAATTTTTGCCTTTTCACAAATTGTGAAACAGGACAGATTTGCTCATCGCTCATCACTAATGTCCAATTGAAGACCCACATGTCAGATTCAGCCCTGAAAAATAGATTCTTATGATCAGTTGGTCAGTGGTCTTTAAATAACATCATTGTTTTAAAGGAAATGCAAGTTTCCATTCCATTGTTACTCCACCCCAATATTGCTGCACTAAAACTTTAAAGGGGTGGTTTGCCTTTAAGTTAACTTTTAGTATGTTATAGAAAGGCCAATTCTAAGCAATTTTTCGATTAGTCTTCATTATTTGCTTTTCATCGTTTTTTAATTATTTGCCTTCTTCTTCTAACTCTTTGCAGCTTTCAAATGGTGGTCACTGACCCCGAGCCAAAAAACGTTTGTTCTGTGAGGCTACAGTTTAGTTGTTATTGTTCTTTTTTATTACTTATTTTCCTATTCAGGTTCTCTTATTCATATATTAGTCTTTTATTCAAATGACACCCTGGTTGCGAAAGTAATTTGGATCCTAGCAACTAAATAGCAGCAGCAGCAGAAGCTGGAGAGCTGCTGAACAAAAACTGAAATAATTTAAAAACTACAAATAATAAAAAATAAAGACCAATTGTGAATTGTCTCAGAATATTACTCTCTACATCAGGTGTCCCCAACCTTTCTTACTCGTGAGCAACAGTCAAATGTAAAAAGACTTGGGGAGCAACACAAGCACCATAAAAGTTAATGGAGGTGCCAAATAAGGGCTAAGATTGGCTATTAGGCAGCCTCTATGCACACATCAGCTTACAGGTGTAGTAAGTATTGTTCAAACGAAACTTGCCACCAAGTCAGGAATTCAAAAGTAACTACCCAGTTTGGGGGCACTGAAAGCAACATCCAATGGGTTGGTGAGCAACATGTTGCCCCCGAGCCACTCAATATCTGTCACGTTTTTTGCAGAAAACTCATCACATTATAGAAATGGCCCAGGCCCCTTGCTAGAAAAAAGCATGAAGGAAATTTGGACTTTGAACTTTTTATCAAGCAGCCGCAGTCCAAGAATTTTAGAGATCATTCCTACTCAAGTTGCATACATCTAAAATATGAATATTATAGTGCATTGTTCCACTTTAATATTACACTTCTGAAGTGGGATACAGTGCTGTGTAGGTGGTCAGAGTAAAAGAGAGCTAAATCGGTATATGTCTTCGGTGATGCTCATCTGAAACCAAGAAGAAAGTGTCAAGTGTAAACAAAGCAGTCTGGATTCTCAGTGGAGGATCTTCTTGCGTCTAGGGTTCACTTTTCCAAGAGTTTATAAATTAAATATACAGTATTAGTAGACATAAACCACATCCTGAATAGTGAATCATATTATTATTTTAACAGTCTCTGTCAAATGTATTTCTATCTTAGTAACAAAAATATGTTTTCTGTGTGTCTTATTTTTAGTTAAATGCCTGCTTTGTTTTCCTTTAAATGGCTCCAGCAGTACAATATGGAAAGCTAATATTTTTGGCACATTAATGTACATTTATCATTTTGACAGAATATACAAGATTGACAGAATGTACAACAACATCTATTGCATCTGGAATATTTGTAGGTAAAAGTCATTTTGTTGTTTGCATGGAAACTAATGTTAAAGTTTAAATAGCTGATGTTTATTAATATCCAAACATCTGCAAGTGTAACTTTTTTTTTTAACAAGATTGTAATAGTTCCAGGTGCTGATAATAACAGATAATAAATGCATTTTTGTTGTTATTAGTCACAGAAACCCCAGGAGCCAAAAGGGCATGAATAGCATGATGTGGAGTGAGGAGAAGAGCAGATGTTGGCTGGTCAGGTGGGGGCAGACTGCCAACTAATAGTCTCAGACTGTGGGTGGAGCAGGTCAGGGACTGCAGGCCCACACTTCCCTCCTTATTAAACAAGAGAGACTGGCTGTTTAGTTAAATCAGAATCAAAGTTAAAATTTATGTTGCCATGGTAGCCGTGGTTCTGAGAAGCTGTGGGGTGAAGGCTGGGATTGTTCTTTGTTTGGGTAGCCAAAGTAAGAGTGCATATTGTGCCACCTCAGGCTTATGGTCCCTTGGTGGCAGCTGTGTGAATACCATCAAGTCAGTGGAGGGATGGCTTATGGTATAATAAAGGCATGTGGGATTCAAGGGAACTGTTGTGCTAGGCTAAGGATTAGGCTGATATCATCTTATTCAGTCAAGGGGTAATGTCCTAACCTGTGTTGTTTTTTAATGTTCTTGGATAGATTCCCTGTTAAAAACCTTGCTGTAACCATTATTATCCAAAAGATTAAGGATCAATTGTTGGCTATTAGGGGAAATAGTTTGAGGCGAGTGGGTGACGGTAGGTATGGGGAAATTGGGTTGCAGCCCATCTAACCTTTATAGAATAAATAGCTGCACTCTCTCCTGCTTTTATCATTTGGCTCTCTATGCCTCAACATCTTACTCTATATATATTTGACAAACTAGGCAAAAAAACAAACGGGTTGAAGTCGTATACAAATGTACAGGTAAACCTGTTTATGTCTGTTCATAAATGGTTCATAAATGCAAGTTTTGAGATCTTTTCCTTTCCCGAGAACTTGTTTCTTATTTGCTTATTCAACTACATATGCACCCAGAGCCATATAGCTTAACTTTCCTACAGGGAAGAAAATGTAATATTGTGATACAGATCTGCAGGCCCGGATTTGTGAGCAGGCCACAAAGGCCCGGGCCTAGGGTGGCAAATATCGGTGGGCGACATGCCGTTCACTAGCTGCTAGTGATGAGCGAATATTTTCGTCAGGCATGGATTCACAGCAAATTTCCGCATTTCGCCATTGGCAAATTGTTTTGCGAAGGTTCCGTGAAAATTTGCAGCAAAAAAATTTGCCGCACAGAATTTTTTCTTGTCACACGTCAAATTGGGCATGGCCACGTCAAATTGGGTTCAGTCACGTCAAATCGGGCGTGGTCGCATAAAATCGAGCGCAGTCGCAGCAAAAAGGGCGTGGTCATGTCAAAAACTGTGGGCCACAAAAAAAATACACGCGGGCAACAAAAAATAGACGCGGGCGACAAAAAAAAACCCAACAAATGCACTTTGCGAATTTTTCACCATTTTGCAAATTTTATGGCGAAGCATAACAGGACAGATTTGCTCATCACTACAGGCTGCATCTCCACTGGTGACTGGGTGGAAAGATTTTGGTAGCCGTTTGAATTCCTGCCTGCCTGGTCCCCAGTGGAAGTAATCATGCCGGAACAGTGGCAGTTGGAGGAACCCGTAGGTGGGTGAGAGGGGGTGGGGGATGTGTGGGAGAAAGCAACAAGGAGGCCTAGGGGTGCAAAAAAGTTTAAATCCAGCCATGACAGCATATGTAGATGCTTAGAGTTGGCTTGAGGCATGGATGCTCTAGACATTGTAGCTGTAACTTTAGTGGTAAAATTAAAACCCAAGACCCATTTCAACAAATGTTCGCCTGTATATGTAAACCATATACCAGGGTATTTTCTTGCTACCTGGTGACTAGACCTATAGAGTACTTTGGGCCTTTTATGGCATAACCCCACTAATTAGCATTTTTGCTTTTTTTTGTCCTTCTTTAAAGCTTACACTCATCCAATATATATATATATATATATATATATATATATATATATTTATACTGTATATACAGGACATTAAGACATTCTGTGCATTAAGCTACCAAGATTGTCCTCCCCTTTAAGCAAAACACTTTGAGAAAGGCTGAGGTGTTCAGCCGAAACGTCAGTTCGTCTACTCAATAAATTACTTTTCATTTTTGCACCTAAGTCCTGAGAGAGCGGCTTCTTTTTCTTCTTATCTCGTTTTCACTGTGAAGACTGCACCCAGGCGGATTTGAGATTTATACGTGAGTGCCAGTATTGCATTTTGACTTTTTATATTTATATATATATATATATATATTTATTTATACTGTATATACAGGACATTAAGACATTCTGTGCATTAAGCTACCAAGATTGTCCTCCCCTTTAAGCAAAACAGGGATTGTTTGTCCATATATTGCAATATATTCAAGCTAGTCAACTACGTCAAAGTCATCCCCGGTCTGGCCAGTCCTACTCTCCCTTTTGTCAAAGTCATTAAGAATTCTACTTCTTCAATATACCTTTAACAAAGGGACTAAGTTTTACCTTCAACCTTCAAAACACCCAAATTGTTGCGATTTTATTGGTTCCACTGGGAAGACTGGGAGCTACAACATGGTCCCCTGCGTAATGGTTTAAATTTAGTGTATTCATAATTCACAATGGGGTGTTTGTACTGTATATATAATGAAGGTGGCACTTTGCTCACATCCTTTGCTATTTCTATGTTAAACATACTGTATACTCTCTGATCAGAGAATATTTAACTCAATCAAAATATACAAATGAGGAGAATATATATATTTTTTTTAAAAAAACAAAATACTCCCTCCCCTCGTATCACACCCATATCCACTTAGTGACCCTTGAAACATTGTTGCTGCATTGTGTGCCCCAGAGGGGTGTAAACCCTGGTCAACGCTACCTTCTTCTTGGTAGGTGAAGGTAGAGTGTGCAATATTGCACAGTAAAACTATTTTCTATTTCTTCAAATAACCTTATATGTACCCTTCTGTAATATGATTTCAGGGTGATGTTGGCAAGCAAAAATTGCTTGTAAATCTGACTATGTTAACTAACAACATGGTATTTGTTAGTGAATGATTGTCAGTGGAGCATTATCTGCATCTGTAATTAAGATACCTTGAAGAGCTTAATTGACCAGTCCTTTTCTCCATCTTCGATGCCCTTATCCTTGAGAGTTAGCTTATAAGAATTTCACAAAAGTGGACAAAAGGTTGGAGCAAATTATAATTGCCAGGGATTCTGTTTTTATCATTTGCTTTCACACTGAATTCATTGCTGAAACATGGCATAATAACATAAAAATGTATAAGTAGGTTTGCAATTACCAGACTATGTAGAATAATGACATCTATGTCAAATGCTAAGTCAGGGGGTTCAACCAAAATATCCTGTTTAAGAAAGTTTATCTAATGATATTTTTGACAACTTGTTTTCAGTTTATGATTCCAAACAGAAAAAAAATATATAAATATTATTATACATTGTTGCTTATGCAAACCTGTCTGTTGATATTCATTTTTAAAATAATTTAGCATTCTTGAGGGAATGGCCTAGTCTAGATTTTTAAAGTGTATGAGAGAAGAGGATTCCGTTTAAGTGCTTCAAATTAGAATTGTTAAAGGGCATCTAAACCACTTGTAAAACTGCCCCATAGTGTCTCCTAGCAATGTAATCAGTTAGTATTCCATTCCTGTGCAGTTGCTTTTTCATTGCATGGTACCTTATGAGTTATGAGTGCCCTTTCTCTGCCCTTGCCCTAAGTTCCTTGTACCAATGGCACCACACTGAGCCACATGTTGCGTCTTACCTACATTAGATGATTCTGTGTGGTGCAGTGGGTACAGGCATAATAGAAGAAAATGGACCATTTACAAACTCAAAACCACTACCTGATATCTTACCAGGCAAGTTGAACCCTAGAGCCTACATACCAGGGAATCCCATAGTGCTATGATTCATATGTAACATATGCTGCATCTTAATACATACTGGCAGTCTTCTCCCCCTGCCTTTTCTCCTTCTCTTTCCCCCTTTACCATGACTAAACCCTGGCACAGTTCTTTTCTTCTCTCCTCTTTTCTCTCCCTTTCTACTTCTCACTTTTTCCTCTCTCTTACTGTACTACCAAAAGTGTTCTAGGTTCTCTAATATTAATGTGGCTAACAGGGGAACTTGAAGGTATAAAAACAAAAAAAAAGTTACAAAAAAAAAGAGCATGGAACATCTTAACTCATGTGGTCTCTTGCTTTGGAATGCATAAAAAAGCCGCTGCAAAACTACGAAAGGGCAAACTTCCATATGTAAGTAGATGGACCCAACATAGTTTTATATTCAAGAATATTTATCAGTGTGAATTCTAGTATGCAATCATTCACAAGGGCAGTGTTTAATGCTTCCTGCTCCAGTTACAGGAACGTACATAGATCGGGTGAAATTCTCGTAGGATTCTCTTGCCTTCTTTGGGTCAGGAGAGCTGCATATAAGATTTGTTGAGTGATGCTTTAAGAATACAATCTTAAGTACAAGACTGCAGTTCTCATTTTAACTCTTTATTACAAGTTGGAGTATGCTGTAATTTGTAGTCCAACAAATTATAGTTCTATATGGTTGGGTTGTCTAAATGCCCTTAACTAATGACTAATAAATGACACCTTTTAAAAGATATTAGGGTGCATGTTGTATTTTCAATGCACCTACAGAAACATGACTGTTTGCCTATGCGATATAACATCACCCATGCACGTCTAGATGATTTTATTAGAAATCATATGTTTTTACATGCTAAATTTACTTTATAATTCTCTTAAAGAGAAGGAAAGTTTTTTTTTACACCATAATGACCATACAGAGGCCCTCCTCCTCCATACCCACACTACCCGCACTTCTGAATATGACCCTTCACCCACATAACTGCTCATAAAAGTCGAGAGTAGCACAGCAGGGATTGCTGCTGCCATTTTTACATGCATAGTTACATAGTTAAGTTGGGTTAAAAAAAGATCAAAGTCCATCAAGTTCAACCCTTCCAAACACACCCCAATGCATACACATAGACCTATACTGACCTTTCTATTCACTCACCTAAACTATATATAACAATATCTATACTATTTTAAAATCCCAATAGTCTTGGATATTATGCTTTTTAAGAAATTGTCCATGCCATGTATAAAGGCATTAATAGAATTTGCCATCACAAAATCACAAGAATGGGCATTGCACAACCTCACTGTCCTCACCATGAATAACCACCTATGCTGATTCAAATAAAACTTTTGTTCCTCCTCCATAAAAACTGGCAAACATGGCTAAACAAGCATGGAAGTACATTCTCTAAAATATGAATATGCATATAATAACCTGTCAATAAGTACAAAAAGTGATCAATTATCACAAACACTGAGTAAAATGTAACCCTACTACTGGTCTCTCTTATTGTGCTACTGATATGTATACCTGTATCACTGTACATAGTTAGTATTTGGAAATTATATAAAGCAGACTTCCAATTACCACAACATGTGATATTGTTATGAGGAAATTCTGCTATGCTGTATGACAAAATAATTTTTCTTTATTTCATGTTAAAATCAATAAAAACATATATACAAAAAAAAACTTTTGTTCCTCCAATATAAAGGGAATCTTTCATTTTCTGTACATGGCTCTTTAGCACTGGATTACAAGCATGGGCAGTTGAAGCCTACCTGGTCCCAGCTTCAAATACAAATTAACCTGGTTGGCAGTTAGTGAAGTGAAAATGAAGTTGCCAGACATGCTCTGCTTTTTTATGGCCAAGCAAAGATGTCATCCAACTCCATGTGAATAGGGTGGTAATGATCTCTTTTTGAGATCGGATTATTGGTCATCATTTACTGTAAAGAGTAATTTAGACTTATCACTCTCATGAAATGGGATTGGTTGACATCTGTGGAGCAGGCAAGGGGGGGGAAGCTTTATTTGGGAGTGTGTTGGGGGAATTTGGGAGTGGGGAGGGGAATATCTTTAGGAACCATATGATACATAAAGCACTTTCTTGGCCATAGACTTCAAATTTGTGTAATTAGGTACTATATTGCAAATTACTGAACATTTTATATCCATTAACCCTTTTGTGCAGTAAGGTATAGAAATGAGAGTATTTGACAACCAGAATATTTGACAACCTGAACTATTAACTTTACAATGCAAAGCAGGTAAGGAGTTAATGGTGGACGATTGGACTGTGTGCATTTTAAATTAAAAAGATAGTTACTGTAGTTACTCTTTGAGTGTATCTATGCTACATCCCCAGTGTCTGAAATAGCAAGAAGGTATTCTGACAGTTGGCATAATGAATACTTTGTTAAAACAGATGATGTTTCTGATATTCCTACATTACAGACATTCTTTTAAGAGAAGGAATAATTTGGAGCACTATATCAGAGCATGTTAAAGTCAGTGAAATCTAAAGGGCTTTATAATGTGAATCCTACTGACTATGGTATGTCAGCCTTGTACTGAGCTCGAACTCAAGTGGGAACACTTATGTACATTTTCATTCGCAATTATTATTCTAAATCTTAAAAACTACAAAAAGTGAAAAGTTTAAAACATCGTTTCTCAACTCTAGTCCTCAAGGCATGCCAGGAGAAAAGCTACTGAGCTGAAACTAGAGATGTCACCAGCATTCAGTATATAAACGACATGCTCTTTACATTTCTAATGGCATATTAAAATTTTCAGACAATTACAGAGCCTGAAAGAGCAATTTAGAACTGGCCAATGAAAGGAGGTATAACTACCATGACTGGGACAGCTGGCAATCATACTAATGCATAAAATATCCAGGGTCCACTTATCATCAATAGGCACACTTGTGCCTAAAGAGTCAAGTACAGACGTCACCTGTACACAAATGATGCCAGAAGGGGGGAAAAACATGGCATTCACACTCATGTACATGAGCCCCATGAATCTGTCGAGCTCCCTAACCATCTTTTTAAACTGGACACCTGCAATCGACACACTTATTTTGCACGAACTATTAGTAATTAATATATGTACCACATGATTTTACACATGCCAAAGCAGTCTACAGCATAAATCAGACGTAATTACTAATTAGCAATAAAGCGTGTGTTGCTGCTTTTTTAATAGTGGAATGTGGGAAAGTATGATTAAGATGACCCCTTGATTAAACAAAATGAAACTGCAGGGATGTTGCCCTGCAGAATGCATTTCATTTCCCTAAAATTGACTCTTTTTACTCTCTCTTCAGACTAGGGAATCCCAAGCTTAATTATAAATGCAATAGCATTCTCCTGTGACTCCATCTAATTCTCCATCTAACATATTGGAATTACTTGCCAATATTACTCTGTTATTAACCCAATTAACCACCCCTTTCCACACCCTGCCTGCCCAGAAAAAATCAGAGTTCTGGATGGTTGTGACAGGCCACAGCCTTTATTTTCATAATAGTGAACTGCAAAAATCTTTAGGTTTAAACAGTGCATGTAATAAAAAAACTGTAACCAGCAATTTAGAAATGCTTGTCAGCAAAAACTCCACAAGAGCAAATGGGCCACCTGCTATGCCAGCCACCAAGTTGGTTCCAATAGGCAACTAAAGACAGGTAAGCCTCCCTTTGTACTGCTACCTCCTGGGACCAATAACCAAGGAGGTACTGAATTGCACTTTATTAAACCCACTCCTACCTAGTAAGCATTTCGTTCTGCCACTGCCTGCCCACTGGAATACCTCAAACTGAACAGACTCCCTTAAAACCTCCCCTAAAGGACCTTTAAGCTCTATTCTAAATGGCCAGAAAAACACATCCATAGCCCTATTACATAAACCTCCATCAGCCATGAAGAACCCAGAACATTGTGATGCACCACAAAGCCACCCAACACATGTAACCGATATCTTCGGTGGATATCGTCAACATGTGCCTGCACCCGAGTGTATTTCATTCATTCGGGTGCAGGCACAGGTAGGAGCGTATGGCGGTATTTTTGGCAAGCGATTTTCGGCTTGCTGAAAATATACGCCATACGCTCAGTGTGGCATTAGCCTTAAGGCTGATGCCTCACCACATGTATGGTGTATATTTTAGGCAAGCTGAAAACCACTTGCTGAAAGTATGTGCCATTTGCCTACCTGTGCCTGCGCCCGAATGATTGGAATACGCTCGGGTGCAGGAACGTGTAGCCAAAATGTGCATAAACACTTGAGACTTTGCATTCTCTCACGTTTCATTCAAATACAAAAATTTGCACTAATAAATACGAGCATATTATCATCAGTTAACCTTTTGCAGGTATCATGGCTACCTAACGTCTCCTGCACTTAGGTACGTTACATTATGTTGAAAATGGAAGCATTACTATTTGCCATTATTTACATATTGGCCCAGAATATGTATCTGATGCATGTTACATGCAAATATATTTAAAAAGGACATCAAATGAATTTATTAACTTCAAGGAATCCATAATTTTCAAGAAATGTGGCATTCTGATTAATTATTAACACTGTTTATCACAAAGTGGGGATTGGAAGGGAAAAGACACAGAAAGCAAACTTTATATAGTGAGGAGTTCTTGATTATATTAAAATGTGATTTAACTCACATATGACAGAATAAAACTTACCAGACACCAGAAAAAGAGACTTTAAAAATATGCATGCATTCACAGTTCCTGTACACAGGTAAGGGATCTGTTATCTGAAACCCCTATAAACATAGGTCATCTTTGTGACCCATGTTTATACATTTATATCAGTATCAATACAGTGCTTATGTCATGCTTTATGTCTCCGGTACATATATGTAATACATGTATTAGTAGACGTATAAATGAAATGCCAGCTTTATATTTACTACCGCTAGTGTACACATCAGAATAAATGCAGCGCCAGGTTGCTTTACCCACTCATTTCTAGATTTCTAAAATAGTGTCAATAGGACATGTAGTTCAGGAAACATAAATATAGGTTCTTAAAGCAAAACTGCACAATAAAGTTCTTTCCCCTGTGTATGTATCCGACTCTGCCAGGTGGTTTAAGTATTCTGGCAGCTGTATGACACCAACATTTTTCTCCAGTTCTCCAGGGTCAGTGACCCAACAAATGCAAAATAAGTCTCCAAGAGTATTGCTGCTTTGTTCTTTGGACCTGGATCTTTTAAAGCACTGAACAACAGTGATCTGTCCTTTTTTGCATGTTTGTTGATCTAATTGTGATATCAGAAAGTCAAGTATTGCTTGAGACAATGCTGTTAAGCATGATGCTTATAGGTAATATTTTTACATCTATAATTAACATTAGACCACTTACTTTAGAGAGATTGGCAATGCAACTAAAATACTGTTGCTGCTGGGTTTACAGTAGATCTCTTTTAACAGATATAGTAGCAGCACAGTTTCCTTGAGTTAAAGGGGTTGTACACATTGAAGTTAACTTTAAGTAAAGGGTGATATGGAACTCTTTGGGATTAGTAACCAGAATTCCTTTTGTTAATTTGCATCTGTATGAGGCAGTCTCCTCAACCCTAATGGTTTACTTTTTGTTCATTAACTCTTACTTTAATAACCAGAGAGTGGTTTAAATGAGAGACTGATATGTGATAGAAGAGTTAATGAATAGAATATTAGTGATAAAAAATAAAATTGTAGCCTCACAGAGAAATCATTTTTTGGCTCCTGGGGTCAGTGACCCCCACAAGTTCGAAAGAGTAAGAAGCCAATTAATTCAAAAACTACAAAAAACTTTAGGTGAATAATAATTTTTTTTTTTTTATTTTTTTTATTTAACAACACTGCTTAGCAATAACTTGATTAATTGCTATGGGAAAACAGTGCTGGGGACATTTTGTCTCTGTAAGCCTAGTACAGGTAGTTGTATAATATATTAGCAACCTGCCTGCAAAGATTGGATATGAGAAAGATGTTTAATATGCAACTGTATAGTTGCTAATGCTTTTACATACAGAAGAGTGAATTGCACTCCAGTAGCCTTAGATGTCTGAGATTTAGGGAATTCCCTGCTTTAGAACAATTTGGTCTGTCAAAATGACGGAACAATTGTTTCAGCCACCTGTGGTCAAGCAGAGATCCTTTTAAAACTGATCTGTCAGCTGTATGTACGCTTAAGTCTGGAATTATTGATCTAAAATATTCCCGCAGACAACGACTCAGCTGGACACTTTCAGAAACTGTAAATGCCATGAGAGACTTATAATGAACTTGGTCATTTATACTGGTGTCTGCTTGGCTGCTTTTATGAAAAAGTGTCCATCTGCTGTTTATGGCACTAATTATACAAAGCACATTGCTTAGTGTCATTATAATGTCATCCAAAGAGTAATAAAAGAAACTGAATGATCAGAGAGATTTATTGAAGTCTTTATTAGTAAAAAGTTTTGTTTTTTCTTTGATTGTTTAAACCTGACAAACATCCAGACACAACAGAAATGGACCCTGTTTCCAGCAGTTCTTTCGCTTGTCACTCAAAATGTTTTAAGATTAAGAAGAACAAACATCCAAATGGTTCCAAAACCCTAAACATAGGGAAAGCTAAGGGGCATATTTATTATGCTGTGTAAAAAATGGCGAGAAAATTTGCCACGCATCGCCAGGTTTTGCCTTGTAAAAACCGGCGTAAATTTTTTTTCCCGTATTTTTTTTTTACACCGGAACTTAATAATGGCTTAAAATCTGGCGTTCGGATGGTGATCTTCTCTGTTTATTTTACACAGCTTTCTACACTGTGTTTCCGGCGAATTTGTTCAACACAGCATAATAAATATGGCCCTAGTGTATCTTTAACCACTGTAATGTGTTGCATTATTATTATTATACAATGCAGGAAAAGGGTAATTCACTAATGAGGATATAGATATAGAATAAAGATAAGGTACTGGTTCTGCTTGGCTGCCCCCACTCATAGAGATGAATACATTTTACTGCTGGTAGAAAACTGTGGGTGGCAGCACCTTAAAGCCCAAAGGAAGTTTGTAAGTAATGATTTTTATTTCTGCCCAGTTCTGGGATTTGTACTATTTTTAAGGCTCCTCTGGGTTAGGTGACAAGATTTTTAGTGAGGTAAAGGTGTGATCCATCTATCCAATCTATTGTGCTTGCCTGTTCTAGACAAAAGTGTATTCATGTACTGTACATGAAGGTGATGGGTTTGTTTTTCCTTAGAAAAACAATTTAGTGTAAAAATGAAACTGGGTAAAATGGATAGACTGTGCTAAATAAAAAATATTTGTAATATAGTTAGTTAACCAAAAATGTAATCTATAGAGGCTGAAGTGGGCAGATATCTAGCATAATATCCAGAACTCTACTTCCTACTTTCAGTTCTCTAACCTATTTGTTAGTCAGTGACTTTAGGGGATGCGTCCTTTTTTGCCGTGACCATGCCCTTTTTTGACACAACCGCAACTTTTTCGCCGCCCAACAAATTTTCGCCAACAAATTTTCTCAGCAGTTTTGTGAAACAATTCGCCAATGGCAAAATGCAGAAATTCCACAAATTATTTATATGTTTATCCTGAGAGGGACCCTGGTAACATGATATTCTCCACTGTCTGTTCTTACCTCTCCATAGAAGCCTTTTAATAATTAGTCAGGACTGATTCTTGTTTATATTATTATTATTATTATTATTATTATTATTATTAATAAGTAAAGCCATTTACTATATCTACCAACATAAAATAACATTTAATAATGACCCGGAGGTATACATTACTTTAGTGCCCCTATGGCTGAGCTCCACCTTTGTGTGCATAAGATATCTGCCATCCAAAAGAAAACATAGCATCTACCGACCGTTACAATTCAATAATAATGCAGCCTGATAGCAACAGTGGGTAGGCGGATAAAAAGACACCTGCATACTCCAAGTCTCTAAATTATTTCACAAAAGCATGTATGCATGGGAAATATAATCAGAATGTCTATGCCAGCAGTAACTTGTCAGAATTCATGAAAGCTTGCATACTTTAGTTGAAGTAAATAGCTACTGCTGCCTTTCAAAGTTTCCCTTTTTATTTTTCCTAGACCAAAATATAGTTTCTCTGTTACATGAATCAATAGAATTATTACATTAGGGAAACACAGTTGGTATGAAAGGTACTGCATGATTCATTAAATATGATTGTTGTGTTTGAGGGGAAGAAACCATCACCCAGCTGCATTCACTTACAGCTTAGATGTTTGTTTGATTGCTGGCAATAAGAGCTGAAGCAATAGTGTGGTTTTTTTTATTGTGTTTTACCTGCATCTTGATATAACGTTTGACCACTGAAATTAAAGGGCACCCACACATGCGATGGAAGCGCATGGAAATATAAAAGTGGAAAGCAAACACACAGTAGTGTAATATGTACAATTTGTTGGAACCAACTAAAGTACACATGTAGTACACTGAAGTACACATGTGATCACCACCAATGATGGATGTGGTAAAAGTGCACACTCACCAGATGGCAGATTTGATATGCAGAGATAAAGGAGACTAAGGGGCAGATTTACTAAGACACGAACGCTCCGAGCGTATTTTCGCCAAATTTTTCGTCGCTTGCACGAAAAAATCGGAAAGGTTTTCCCGCTGTTTACAATCGTACGTTATGAGCATTTTGTGACTTTTGGATCGCCAATACGATATTATCGTGACTAATACAATTTTTTCGTAAGCATTTTCGTGATATTTGCAATCTTCAGAAGTTTTTGCATCCAATCCGAATTTATCCCATTCAGGATTCGAACTCGTGATTTCATGAATCTGCCCCTAAATGTTGATTGAAGTGTAGTTCAGAACCTCCATGAGATTAGATATACAAAAAATAGAACAAAAATATTGTAATATCATTTATTAAAAACAATTCCGCAACAATACAGGCTACTCACAGTGTCTGGATAAAGAATAGTTGTGTAACAAAGAAACGTTTGTTTCTTTTTAACTAATCTATACCTGTTAAAATGTATTTAAAAATCCAAGCTATCAATCATATATTCCCTGTCCCACCTTTATGCCTTAGGCATAGAGATGGGGCAGTCAATTGCTTTCACTTTCCATTCAGCACTTTCTAGATGTCACTGGACTCCACTGATCCCCTCTCCTCCTTACCGCCTATAATTGTGTAGCCTATAATTGTGTAGCCTATAATTGTGTAGTGTGCATGGACATTTGGTTCGCCATTCTGACACCTTGACAAGATTTTGGGGTTATAAAAAATAACAGTATCTATAAAATAGTGCCTGATGTGAATTTCAACACTGAAGGAAACAACATTTTAATATTTAAATAGTGTAAGTAAAGTTTATTTAACTAACATGATAGAAAAGGATTTGGAATTATTTCTCAGGGTGACAGATCCCCTTTAAAGGGGGACATATACCTTCCATGGCATATGTTGTTAGATTGTAACTCCTGCGGCAGAATTATCCTCCATAGAAAATCATGTCTACTCTGAATACACTTGATAATGCTGGAGAATGCTGGCAGTGGGAGTCTGACAACATTGGGGTGGAGCAACTGTGTTATGGAAAGAAAATGCAGTTAATTCATGCTAGAAGTGGCACTTACCTTTCAAAAATCAATGAATAACCAGTTTCTACTAGCTGTAATTAAGAAGGTGCCAAGTCTCCTTATGTAACCTGCACAAATAAAATGAAAACCACTTAAAAATCATATTTCTTGTATAGATATTGACGTTAAGGTTTATGGTATGACTATTTTTAACAAGAATTCAATTATGCATTGAACTTTTCAGTTTGCTGATTCGGAAAAATATTATCTTTTTGATGCAAAGATGTTCAAACTCAGACCAGACCAATCTGAGAACTATTGTGGTGTTAGAAATAAAATCACACATGAAAAGCTTATCTCTATAATGGAGGTGGTTTATTTGCCACATCAGCAAAGATACAGCAATAACAACATAGTTAAATTCAATGCAAACTCTTCTAGATATCAGTAAAGGAAAAGCGACCCTTAAAGGTTCCAGCCTTCATAAACGAACTGCTAGTGTTAAAGCTATGCATAAAGTAAGCCTATATATATTAATAAAGCTGGAAAAGGTGAAAAAGGCATTGAATGTGCAAGTGCAGAAATGCAAACAAAACATCTAAACTCAAACTGTTGTAAATGAGCCCCTAGTTTTTTTGTCATTTGTAAAGTTCACGCAGTGCATATTTTATTCCCATATGGTTGTTTTGTGCACGTTTTCCCTTAAAAGGTTACATTTTGCACTGCTGTGCCAATCACTCCTTTTTTTTGAGAATCACAGTGAAATGCAAATTGCACACAAAAATTGGCAAATGAGATTGCGGTTTGCATGAAGATGCTTTCTGTGCGTGTTTAATGTGCAATTATGTTTGCATATTATATGCACCGATCTTGTCCGGCTTTATAAATATAAACGCGGGCAGGGCAAATATGTTCTCTGTGGGAATAATAGTGCACTACGCAAATTTTATAAATACCCACTGTGTGCTGCTACAAGACTTTTTGGACTGCACCCAATCCCTAGCTAGATATGCAGGCTTGGGCCCAAACCCATCCCAATGTGCAGGTACACCCATACATCACTTGTCAGCATGGCTATCTTGTTTCAGGTAGGGGGCAAGTTTGTATGTTTTTATCTGCCGCACCTAGCTTGTTTGTCTGTTTGCCCACCTCCCACTTTTAGTATCACCCTGACCCTGCTCAACGATGTCTGCTTCCAGTGTTGTCAATTAGTAATCCTAATATATTGTCTGTCCTTCTACACCTTATGGTTAATTTTGTTATTTATTAACTAATTTTCATTTGAAGTAGCATGGTATTATCGAAGAATTTTGACATGTTTTAACTGGACCGGGGGCTGTGGAGATTTATCAATCAATATTACTTTAAAGAATGATTGATTTCCCCCTGCTGCCATTTTAACTATTCAGGCCCCCCTTCCCCATCCCAAACTGCACCATAATTACACAATCACAAACACTACCATAGTAAACCAGGATCCCCTGTAGCAGATCGTCAAAAGCAGAATTGCAGTTGCCCTGTTTGACTGTGTTAATTCCTGTTTCTGGGGACATTTTGTGTCAGTTTGTTTTTTCTAGGCGGGAATGTTTTAGGCAGTTATGTGTAAGTATTCACAATAGTTAAATGCAGAATTCATCTGTGAATCGGTACCAGGTGAAAAATTTTGCTCATCACTAGGGGGCTGATTTACTAATCCACGAATCCGAATCCCGAATGGGAAAAAATCGAATTGGAAACGAACATTTTGCGACTTTTTCGTATTTTTTGCGATTTTTTTCGTCACCGTCGCGACTTTTTCGTAGCTGTTACGACTTGTGCGAATTGTCGCAACTTTTGCATAGCCATTATGACTTTCATGAATTGTCGCGACTTTTGCATAGCCATTATGAGTCTCGTGAATTGTCGTGACTTTTGCATAGCCATTATGACTCTCGTGAATTGTCGCGACTTTTGCATAGCCATTATGACTCTCGTGAATTGTCGCGACTTTTGCATCGCCATTACGACTTTTGCAGGTTGGACGCTTTTCGGACGTTCGTGGATTAGTAAATGTGCCCCTAGGTGTGGCTACTTCACTTTTAATTTCATATATGCAGGATTGGCTCTCTGCATGTGACTTAGAAAATGTTCAGCAACAAAATAAGATCTCTTCCATCGCATTCTGTCTTCTATATTTTTTTTCAACCATATAAGGATGTTTTAATAAAAAATAAAATCACTTCAGCATGCAAGCATTTGGTCTACATTAACTCTAGAAGCACCCTCTGGAGCTATAAGCTAAAAATAAATAAACATTATTTTCTTAACACTACTGAACAATTCGTAATGCACAAAAAATAGCTCTCAGTCAATAGATTACAGAAGTAAAATTGTCAGGTTTTACCACTTTCCACTTAACATGTAGGTTAAGAAACCTACATGTTAGAAATTGTTTATTATAGCAAAATCTTGGTAATATGATGTCAGGAACAATTTTAATATACTAATAATAATATTTAATAAAACCAATGCAGAAGGGATGTTTTGGTGAAGAGTTTCTCTATATACAAGGCTTAAGCTCAGGTACAAGTTTGCTCCTTTACATGGGGTTTGGCTTTTTTGTTTGACAAGCTCAAAGTAGCAACGATGAGCAAATCTATCCTGTTTTGTGAAAAATTTATAAAATATTTGCAAATCTGTTGGGCTTTTTTTGCAACAACTTTTTTTCACAGCAACTTTTTCAGCAATAGGTTATAGTCTGCAGGTTTTTTGGCATTGTAAAATTTTGCAGAGGTTTGGTGAAAGTTATGCTTACAATAAATTGGTTGGGCATTTTTGGATTACATAGGTTCTACACAAATGTTGCTGCAAGCAGGGGCTCATCAGCACAACTGTCACAGCCTATGGGGCTGATTCATCAAAGTACAAGTTTGAATCCCGAAATGGGTAAAATTCGGATTAGATACGGTAATTTCTGATGATCGGAAATGTCACGAAAATGCTTACGTATCCGAATGATCATAAACGGCGGGAAAACCTTTCTGACTTTGATCCTTCTGTGCATGATTTTGGAAGCCTCCCATAGGAGTCAATGGCACTCTGCAGCTCCAACCTGGCCCAAGGAAAGTCACGATACAGAAGCTTAAATGAATCCAAAACTTTCATACTCGGTGCGGCAAATACGATTTTGTCATACTAATTGTTGCGCTTTATGTAGCAAAGTACGAAAAAGTCATGCAAATTAACGAAAAAGTTGCAAAAAATACGCACAGTAAGAAAAATTTAAAAAAAAATACGATTTTTGTATATTTTGGAAGCGATCATACTTTGATAAATGAGCCCCAACTTCTTAGGTAAATAAGTAGCAAGATGGACTGAGAGTGAAAAACTATTCCCTTATCAGCACAAATCTGGCTAAGCATAAAATGTGTAATAGAGAGATTACATATAGATTTCACCATCAGCTAGTTTTTATGTAAAACTACAAAAATTTGCAGAAAAAAAAAGTTGGCAAGACAAGAAAGCATTTGGAGTAAGAAAAAAAGTTGCTTGTAAAAAATGTGGCGCCTTATGACTTGCCCTTTTGCAAATATTTTTGGGACAGATTCGTTCATCACTAGTCTCTATCAATCTTTTATAAAAAAAAAACAAATGTTTTGTTAAGTATTTCAAGGAATACTATATTGGTGCTTTTCTTTACAGTAAGGGGTATATTTATCATGCTGTGTAAAAAGTGGAGTAAAACAGTACTGGTGATGTTGTTTATAGCCGCCAATCAGATGTTCTGCTTTGGTTTTATAACTGTTGAAATCTAATAGCTGACCACCTGTAATGCTTCACTCCACTTTTTACACAGAATGATAAATATACCCCTAAGAGTACTGTTGCTTTAAAATCTATTCCCATACTGTAGGAGATGTCAGATGAATACTTTATGCTAACACTTTGCTTAAAATCAGGCAATGCTAACCAAAATGAGGGTATAGTAAGGGGCACATTTACTAAGACACGAATCTGAACCGAATTGGAAAATTTCCAATTTGAAAACGAACATTTTGCGACTTTTTCGTATTTTTTGCGATTTTTTCGGCGTCTTTACGACTTTTCGGAAATTGACGCGATTTTTTCGTTACCAATACGATTTGCGCGAAAAAACGCAAGTTTTTCGTAGCCATTCCGAAAGTTGCCCAAATCTGCCGATTTTTTCATAGCGTTAAAACTTGCGCGAAAAGTTGCGCCTTTTTCGTAGCGGTAAAACTTAAAAGGTGCGACGTTTCATGCAAGTTTTAACGCTACGAAAAGATCGAAACTTTTTGCGCAAGTTTTAACGCTATGAAAAATCGCCAGATTTTGCGCAACTTTCGGAATGGCTACGAAAAACTTGCGTTTTTTCGCACAAATCGTATTAGTAACGAAAAAGTCGTGACAATTTTCCGAAAAAATCGCAAAATACCGATCATTACGAAAAAAACGCAATCAGACGCATTCGGCCCATTCGTGGGTTAGTAAATGTGCCCTTAAGTGTGTTGTACCAAATTTAGTTTGTGGGCTATTCCAAGAAATAGTGGAACATACTACGCATGCATCCCATTATTACAAAATGATAGACGAGATGGTTCATGGGCCATACCAGTATTTTCCCTTTTCACTGCTGGCTGCACATACCTGCACTGTGTATTTGCAGTAACTAGAGATGTAAATCAGTTACACCTCTGTAATTTTAACAAACAAAACAGAAAGAGAAAATCTGCTCTACATAAAAATATTCTTGCCTTTACCTAAACTACAAAATCATGTCACCCTGCGGGACTAGGTTTAACATCTGACGTGTTTAGCCCCTGGCTACATTCTCATCTTTCCTGCTACTCTACACAATTTACACATTTTGGTGATTTGAGCGATCATTTTGCTTCCTTGTTTTATGGGGTAATAAACAACTTCTGAGGCTCAGCATTTTGTGGGAGTTGTTTTATTGCCAAGTATGTTGGAAGACAAGTAAAATTAGCACAATTATACAGAATTTTGCACATCGAAAAAAATGTTCTGTTTAATTTTCTAGCTTCATTGCCTACTCCATCTGTGGTCTCAATAATGAACTTTATTTTTCAAGGAAGCTGTTTGTAATTTATTTTACATTGAGTACACAAGCAAGCAGGCTTTGTGAGATTATCCAGATTAACTGTTGCAAGGAAGAAAGGGCAGTCTTTGATACAAATAAATAGAAAAAAACAAGCATGTTTGCATTATCAAGGATGAGGATTATCAATCTATGGCAAGGTAAATATCTGCGCTCTCTCTCTCGCTCTCTCTCTCTCTATATATATATATATACCCAATAGGATTGTTTTACCTCCAATAAGGATTAATTATATCTTAGTTGGAATCAAGTACAAGGAAATATGGATTAAAATTTTGAATTATTTGTTTGAAATGAAGCCTTCCCATAATCCAGAGCTATCAGGATAACGGGTTTCCAGATAACACATCCCAAACCCTTTTTCTTAATTTTTAAAAAAATATTTTACCTTGTTAGACCATAGCAAACAAAACAACAGATGGAATGTATGTTTTCGGTTTTATTGTTATGCTGGTTTTTATGGGAAAATTCTGTATCCAGATCGTGTTCCATTGTGATATCTGATCAAGCTCTAGCAATCAGATGGCAGTGTCAAGCCTAAGAGCCATAGAATGAAAAAACATATATTATTTAAAAGCTACAAAAAATAAAAGCATAAGGAAAATTGTACTCTAATAGCGTAATGTAATAAAAGTCGTAAACTGCGCACAAATAAGAATAAAAATTTGAATTTTGCAATGTAATATTGTGCATGCGAAATGACTTTGATGAATCGGGACTTAATTATCGCATGATTTTTAACACAAAAAAGCATACGATAAGTGCTATCGTCCTTTAGTGAATCAACCCCAGTGTCACTAACAATAACATTCACAAACTTTCTTCCACTGCCGGAAGTGGTCACTAAACCATTTCCGCATTAACAAAGTTCATAGAAAATTCACAAATTTTCGTATTGTGAATAATTTCCTGTTACCAACTTTTATTACATTCCCCCCCTGAGGATAATTTTTTCTGTGCCTAAAAAGGTAAAGTTGTGCTCACTAGTGATGAGCGAATCTGTCCCGTTTCGCTTTGGCGAAAAATTTGCGAAATGACAGGAAAGCGCGAGTAACGCCAAAAAATCAGCAAGACGCAATTTTTGTGGCGCACATTTTTTTTTTTTGCTGTACACATCTTTTTTTTATGCGACCACGTCTATTTTGCCTCGCAAAACAATTCGCCAATGGCGTATTGCCAAAGTTTGCTGCAAATCCATGCCTGCCAAAAAAATTCGCTTATCACTAGTGCTCACCACTAAGTTTGAATCCTTTAAATCCTAAAGTTACACTGGGTTTAGTTGCCTGTGGACATGACCAAACAGATGAGCCAACCAGAGCATCTAATGTATACCATTCACACAGGATCGGACTGGGGGTACAGGGCCCATCGGGGCTTCTGTCTTAGGGGTACCTGCACCCCCCCAATGGTCCCTGCTGCCTTCACATGTACCCCCTCCCCCCGCAGGGGCCCCCAATACCCGTCTGATCCACTCCCTCGAACCCCGAGTGCTCCTAAATTAAATGTACCTAAAGTGTGTTGAGGGAGGGAGACTGGAGGATCAGTGGAGCTCCCAGCGGGGATAGGGTCTGGACTGCCAGGAACCACCAGGGTCGGGGGCCCACTGGGTTATTTCCTGATACCCCAGCAGCCTAGTCCGATGCTGCATTCACGTGTTAAACTATTCATTCCTTGTATAGTACAAGTTATGAAATGGGCATTACAATGGTGTATTAAACACGAAGATAAAGCACTTATTGATTGGAATGATTTTATCTGCTATGCCTGGTATTTCAAATATTTTTTAGAAAGAAAATTGCTCAGCAAGAAGATAAAATCCACATTTTTTTTAATGAAAAAGTAATTTTGTTCTATAAATGCAGCTCTAACAACTTCTAACCGTTACAGCACTTATTATCCACAAACTGGGTCTTAACTTTACAGATCAAATATGTTTTATAAAAACAGTTTTTGTTTCAATTCTGCCCACTATCATTTACTCAGTATGGTTTTTCATTAAATTGTTATATCCATTACGCAGAATCTCTAATTAACTCCCCTAATGAATAGTTCCAATGATGTCCTTGAATATTGACATATCCTGGAAGGTCATAAGTGGAAATACGAGCCTCACAGGTTTTAGTCTCTGTACAGCAGCCTTGATTTTAAATAGATGACAGAGTAAGTAATTCTATGGGATTGCATTAAACCATAGTTACTCAGTAATATTAACACTAGCTTAATCTCCAAGGGAATTCAATTGCTTACATGTTTGTCATTAATACATAAGTATTTCAATTAACTCAGCAGGCTTGTATAGTACTGTATACAATTTTAAGTAGAAAGCAAACTTTTCACTCCGTACTTTACCTTTACTGACATTTTACATTTTAATTAAACCATCATTCCATTCGAAAATCTATTACTTAACTGTTTTATAATAAGGTTGCCAAGGAAATCTAAACACTTACCAAACAAATGTACAGTATAAATTACTTTATAATAAGTGTAAGTTCCTGGGCTGCGCTGATAGTGAATGGGGTATACATTGCTCCTAGGTTTCTTTTTATACATGGTGAGGGGTTCTAGACTAAGTTTAATTAGGCTCAGCTGGCTCATGCGGGGGAGGGCGGTAATTTAGTTTATCAGCCTGGGTATAGGTTGCATTGAGATAACGTTTTTTTTGGTGCAGAGTAAAAGGAGTTAAGGCTCTAACCCCCATATGTAATAAAAGGCACTAATTTTGTGCAGGATCAGTATACCATAGCAACCAATAAGATGGTTGCTTTTAAGCAGGTGACCAGTAAATGCTTTCTGCTAGTTACCATTGGTTATTGCTCCTGGGCAAATCTACAGCTATTTATTATATAACCCCATATGGTACTGTGCCTTACTTTGTTTGGGCTGGAGGAAACCTTTATTAGAACCCAAAAGAAGTGAGGGTCGTTACTCTGTGAAATTGGTGACTCTGCAGAAAGGCCTTATTTTGTTTGCCACACTTGTTTGAACCCTGCTTTGTGAATAATATAGAGCAGAGAAAAGATTGTTTAACTGTTGTCTCCTGTCTATCTTAATTCTATCAATACCAGTTGGTATTTGGACATGGGCTGATGTCTTAAAGAGACAGTACACTTAAAGGGGTGAGCCTACTGCTTTCATAGAAACATTCAAGGTAATATGATGGAGGAAGTTTTAAAGTAGCTTATACTGGCAAATGGCAACCAACAACAGGCCAATCAACTGTAGTTAGAAACCAAATGTCAAATGGCTGAACAATTGCGCTAGGTGCATGGGGCAAAACTGACTACCTGAAGGGGACAGCAGAGAATGAAATAGTGTTTGAACCAGCAAATTAAAACCCTGGTTGAGACAGCTTTTATTCCTGGGGCCACTTTGCAGGCAAAATAAATATTTGTTGCTTTTACACATAATCCCTGAGCAATCAGTGACAAGATATAAGATTCCCCAAGACCTCTGGAACTAGAGTAAATATCAGTATTCCTGTTAAAAATGGTTATAAAACATTCCACATATTTGTTTTGCAGGGACTCTCAACCTTAAGGGCAAATTTATCAACTTTTGTATTTTAATTTTTACCGCTATTCAAGCTTTATTTGCTAAAATTCACACTAGAAATTGAAACCAAGTATGTATTAAGCTAAAAAGGTTAAAAAAAAAGACTTGAATGTAAAACTTGAAACTAAAAGCTTGCGAGGTCATGTAGAATTCAATGGGAGCTGAGGCAAAATTTTAACTATTTAGTCAATTTGAGTTTTTCAAGGTTCTTTCTTTGAGCTTGTAAACTCACAAATATGAGGTTTCGAGTTTTTTCCCCACTACTTTATTCAATCAAGTATTTTTTTTTTTTTTTTAGAGAACTTTGCATAAAGGTTAAATAAAACACTGAAAGTATAGTTTATTGTATTGGTTAGTAATGTGTGTTTTTACTTTAAAGAAGAACTAAATCCTAAAAATAAATATTGCTAAAAATGACATTTTATATACTAAACTTACTACCCCAGCCTAAAGGTCCAGCATCTATATAATAATTAATATTTATTCCTTCAAATTTTTGCACAGGGGGTAACCAGCTTGTATTTTATTAAGAGTGTCAGTGACACGACACATGCTCAGTGTGCTCTGGGCAGCTTAGGGGTCATTACAGATCACCAAGCAGAAAATAAGGTTTACCTGTCATAGAAGCTGATGAGACAGGGCTGGGGGCATCTTAAGAGGCAGAGAACTTCCCTGCCAAAGGGTTACAGACTGCTACAGAGCAAAACATAATGTGTATATAATAATGTGCAGCATTTCTAGCCAACTTCTTAAGTTAAGTTTTAGTTCTCTTCTAAACCCTGCTATATACATGGAATCAAGTTATTTGCCACAATATAAAAAGTGAATATTAAAGTGAAATGTATTACTCATTAAATTATAAAAAGTACCCCAAAGAATATGTTAAAAAACCAAAATGTGAACAGGTGTTTCAATTAACTGCTGAAACAGGGCTGATCTCAAAGGGGCACTAAATAAAAGAAAAAAAAATGAATTAATTATGCTCTGACATTTTAGTGCCAAACGAGACCTATTTGCTTAGGTTCTTTCTTTGTGGCCATATGGAATTGCTCTGCTTTACTGCTGACATCTCCAGTATATTTCCCTAGTATACTTTACTGAAGTATTGCCAGCATAAAGCTCATTTTTTTAAAACCTACTTTATGTATCCATAATCTTTTCATTAAATCAAGTCTGTTGTTTAATTTTTATCTAATTAGATAAGTTAATATGATTTGCTGTATGAAATAATTTTGAAGGCAAAATATCACCCAAGTTTTGAATTTTTATGCAATTTTAATAATTCTATTTAAGCTTTAAACACGGGCTTAATTTATTTTATGAGTTTCTATGAGGTTTTCTGTACCTACAACAACTCAGCTGCCTCATTACTAATACTGTACATCAAGCAAGCTAATGTGTGTGCATCTTTCATCCATTTGTGAAATGAGACAAAAAGTAGTTTGTGTTGGTTTTTGTTTATGTCCTCAAAATCCAAGGAACCATTGCATCTGACTTTATGGTAAATGAACTCAAGTAATGCCCTACAGTTATAGCATGGCTAAAAGACTTACATGTAACTTTTGCCATAGAAGAAATGCTGATTTCAGCCAGTACTTCATAAAGAAATCATGTTTTTTTGTATGAAAGGAAAGCCCTGAAGCTATAAATGCAGGGGCTGCATGACAAGGGATCTGATTGACCAGCAGCCAGATTATACTGGTTTATGTTTAAAGATTGGCAGAATCAGATGTAGCTGTGTTTGGGTGAGAAGCAAAGAGTCAAGGTGGGGTAAATCTGGGCTGGGTGTGGAGAAGGATAGGGATGTGATGTCACAATAGAAGCAGTTCACTTCCTATCTACTGAGCAGGTAGAAACATCCCACCCAGCCTCCTCTCTTTTTTGCATATTTAGTGAAATGCCAGGAGTTTCCCTTCTTTTATGTTCTCATATTATCTATTAATAACAGAATGTGGATGTTTTCCTGTATGCACATGTTATATTGTGGTTTCAGTAATATTATACAGTATAAATGTGAGAGTCTGCATGGTATCAATTATGTTAAATGAATGTCAAATCCTTGATCCAGGGAATATTCTGATTGCTAATTGGGGTCAGGAAGGAATTTTTTCCCCTCTTGAGGCATAATTGGGACAGGCTTCAGGCTGGGTTTTTTGCCTTCCTCTGGATCAAAACAATGGATATATAATAATGTATAATTAGTTATAAGTTTTATTTGTCACAGCATTGGTAAGACCTTGCCAGAGTACTGCACAGGAAATTTTAGAAAAGGGAGAAAGGAGGTTCTCTCCTTTGACTGCACTGTGGGTTGATTGATACAGATGCTACTACTGCTTGTGCTAAGTGACAGCCTGCTTGGATTTCCTGTCATAAAAACACTGCATATTCTAGACCGGCAGCAGGCCTTCAAGGTGGGAGATGCAGCTCCTGCTGGTAGCAGAGTTTGGGGCCATCCTCTCTGTAGGTAGAGGCAGCCTAATTGTCAGTGGTGGATATAATGACATAGTGCTGATCTCAAGTCTTCAGTAAGGAATGGCAGAGCATAGTAGCGATCTCTTAAGGTATTCAGGCTTTGAATATTGCCTTGGGGTGAGGCCAGCAAGGTCCTATTTATTTGATAAAATGTGAATAAATGCTGTGGCCATTTAACCAATTTCTGGCTCCTGGTGGTGTTTCATTAAGGTATGTAACAATGGAGTTCAGAGGGATGGTTGAAAGCAAAGGGTCAGTTGAGGACTCCCCTTGTTATGCCCTTACTATATGAATAATGCTTTATTCTTATGGCAAAACAATGAATAAGGATTGAATTAAAGCAATAGTGACATGTTCCTTTTTTATGCTTATTAAAGATTCAACCATTAGCCCTGGCATTCAATGTGTTAATAATAATTGTATAATATTTTATCTACAGCAATCCCTGCCCAAGGGAAATTTCCATGAATCAATCTGCTAACAATATTATCTGTTTTATTTTGGCATTTAGATAATTTTTAGCTTCTTTGGGATCTGAAGATAATTTGTCAGCAAGCTATGAAAGCTAACCCTAGAGAAAACAGCTTCTGGAAATCAGTAGTCACTAAAATGTTCAGAAGCTTCACAATCAAAAACCTTTCTTCATCCGCAGCAGCAATATCTCAGAGCTACCCCTTACTTGGCCCGTCAGCTTCTCTTGATATTTATTTTAAATACTGTGCTAGATTATTAAGATGACCAGATGCCTTGCAATCAAAATATTTCCATATCCATAGCAGCAATATCTCTGAGCTGCTTCTGGCTTCTTGATCCACCAACAGTACTTGATATTTATTTTAAATGCAGTGGCGGCATGGCATACAGTATTAACAGGATTTTAGAATATATGCCACAGCCAGAAGGAAGCTTTCAGGCAGTTTTTATGACATTCTGATAGCCTGCATCAGCTCTTTGTTTATTTATTCTTCTTGAATGCATCTGGAAACCACAGTTTTATTTCAAATTTCAAAATTCTCTTTCTTTATTCTCTTTCTATTCTTGCTTGCTGGGAACAAAGTTCTTAGAAACTGGGACTGACTTCCTAAATTTTACATTACATAGGTAATGCATGTAGCTCTAAGGAACCTATACATTGTACAGAGTATCATCAAGGACAAAAGAAATCATCAGCGGGAAAATAAAAGCAAGGCCAGGTTCCTTTTCCATATGGAGTTGTGCAATTAGCACCTATGTCTGTAAATCAGCTTTAGTGGATCTTTTTGATATGTAGTTTTTATCCGTAAAAATACCATCCAGAAAATACTTATACCATATTACTGTCTTAAGGTTTCTAGATGATTTGAAAGCAAGAACACATAATGAATGTAAATCTAGTATAAATAAATTTAAAGCAACTGGACTGGAAGTCCTCAGCATATATACTCTTCCACTAATCCAATCACAATGGCACTATGTAACTCTTCAGAAAGGTGACATCTGAAACTCACAGAGGTGTGAATGCTGTGAAGTTACTTTGAAAGGATTACCAAAGTATCATGCAACTCTTCAAACAGGTGTTACTTGTTAGAGTTGCATGAATGGATGTGTTAAGAGTTCTGAAACTGCCGGGGTACAGATGTTAGAACAGCATTGTATGTAGCAGACAGATGGTGTCGAAGTCCCCCGCCTCTGTTAAGGGATGGTTTCTCCACTTAAACATGAATGGCCTCTTTTACACCTCTTTCAAACCAGCGGTCTTCTTTGTCCAAGATTTGGACGTTGCTATTTTCAAATGAGTGTCCCTTATCTTTTAGGTGTAGAAATACAACAGAGTCCTGGCCTGTAGTGTTCGCCCTCCTATGCTGAGCCATTCGCTTGGAGAGCAGTTGCTTTGTCTCACCAATGTAAAGGTCTGTGCACTCCTCGCTACACTGGACTGCGTATACAACATTGCTTTGTTTTTCCTTTGGTGTTGGATCCTTTGGGTGTGTACAAGTTTTTGTCTTAGTGTGTTGCTAGGTTTGAAAAACACAGGGATGTGGTGTTTTTTGAAAATTCTCCTGAGTTTCTCCGACACTCCTGCTACATATGGGATGACTATATTGCGCCTTCTCTCTGCCTCAGGACGGTTATTCCTTTTGGTGTTCCTGTTGGGCTTAGTTGCTCTTGTTTTGACAAAGGCCCAGTCTGGGTAGCCACAAGCTTTGAGTGCTCCTCTGAGATGTTTGCATTCCTTGTCCTTGGACTCTGTATCAGTTGTCACACTTTCCACCCTGTGGTGTAGAGTTCTAATGACACCCAGTTTGTGTTCCAGCGGATGGTGAGAACCGAAATACAGATATTGATCCGTGTGAGTGGGTTTCCTGTATACTTCTGTTTTCAAGATACCCCCCTCTTGAATGAATATGAAACAGTCCAAAAAAGCAAGTTTGTTCTCATGGACATCCTCCCTTGTGAACTTGATGTTGTTGTCCACTGAGTTAATGTGTTTTGAAAAGGCCGCCACTTCGTTGGATCTGATTTTAACCCACGTGTCATCTACATACCTGAACCAGTGACTTGGTGTAGTTCCATTGAATGTGAGTAGGGCCTTCCTTTACACTTCCTCCATATACAAGTTTGCTACAATGGGAGAAACTGGTGAACCCATTGCACAGCCATGTTTTTGCCTGTAAAATTGGTCTTTGTATTTGAAGTATGTGGTGTTAAGGCACAAATCTAACAATAAACATACTTGGTTGGGACTGAGTTTCATTCTGCTGCTGAGGGTGTTGTCTTTCTGCAGTCGATTTCTTACGGGGGACTTCGACACCATCTGTCTGCTACATACAATGCTGTTCTAACATCTGTACCCCGGCAGTTTCAGAACTCTTCACACATCCATTCATGCAACTCTAACAAGTAACACCTGTTTGAAGAGTTGCATGATACTTTGGTAATCCTTTCAAAGTAACTCCACAGCATTCACATCTCTGTGAGTTTCAGATGTCACCTTTCTGAAGAGTTACAAAGTGCCATTGTGATTGGATTAGTGGAAGAGTATATATGCTGAGGACTTCCCATACCAGTCAGTTGAACTGAAGAAGCTGCTCGGATGAGTAGTGAAACGTCTTCAATGATTACTGATCCGCAGACCCCTAACATTCATATTTATGATGTAATGTAAGGAATATATATATATATATATATATATATATATATATATATATATATATATGTGTATATATATATACTGTATAAGATTTTTTATATTGATACCTAATGATATGTGGGATATAAAATGCTGCAGTAGAATATTTGAGGCTATTTTTGTAAATGTCATAAAATGTAGGAAAGTTTTGCAGTTTGGTAGTTTAGAGTAGAAAGACATGGTTACCTTTTTTGGATTTGGACGAATGTGCACTTTCAAAAAATATATGGCTTTCTGGAGAAACTGACTTTTTTTGTAGCATTATCCAACATAAACTTTTGCAGTACCTGAGGTGACAAATTACAGCTCATATGGGAGGTCATTTGGGCCCCCTACATGCCACATAGTTAGGTAAATCTGCACACTGTTCAGTAAAAACTCTGGCATTTATATTGAATATGTTTTATCTTACAACCTAATGATATGTGGTAGATAAGATGCTAAAAATTAGAAGCTCTGCAGCGAATTTTAGAAAAGTTATCAAAACATTTCTTTACAATATATATATATAGCATGATCCTTGATCCTTGATAAAGGTCCTAATGAGGACCGAAACGTTGGTTTTTAAACAATGAGTTTTCAATAAAAAAATTTTTTTGAATTTTAAGGGTGTGCCGGCCATGGATTATTTCATGCTAAATACTCAGATTTTGGCTGTGCACCCCACAGAATACTAAAAGCCTTGGAGTGCAGACACCATCAGGACTGATATATATATATATATATATATATATATATATATATATATATATATATACTGTATATGTATACCTCACAATAGCATGATTATGTTAGTTTAATGATTGAGGTAATAATAACTTTTGGAGTGAAAATCTTTTTTTAAAGCAAAAGTAAATACTCCCAGAAACATTTTTAGTTTTAGCAGCAGTGCCCCCGCTGACGCTTGCCCCAACTTATTTGTGCCCCCATAGCATTCCTAAAACGTTAAAGATGCCATCACCTTTAGTTGTGTAATTTCTGTTTCCAGCAGCCATCTTGGTAATCAGAAAGCAGCACATGCACCCAAACTGAAATATTGGGGTACTGTGAATCCAAGGCTGGACTGGCCCAATGGGACACTAAGAAAAAACCTGATGGTCAGTGGTCCTGTTTGGCCTGTTTTCACTGGACATGGTGGGTAAGCAGGATTGCAGTTGACCGGTAATCAGTGGCGTAGAGATGTACTGCGGTGGCATAATAGTGAGGGTGTGGGTCCTTGGTTTACTTCCTCCCAACAGCCCCCAGATATACCAGTCTGACACAATGTTCCTAGTTGAAATCCATGCTGGCAATTTGAGACCTGAAATGAAGGAAAGCTTTGTGGTTTGCCATAGTTACCTATTTTGGATTCCCCGTGTGTACTTCAAGTGTTAGAGGATTTTTGGACCTTGAAATCTTAGTTTTTGACACATAAATCAGAAATCTCCATATCTTTTTTTTCTGGTAAAGCTGCTTTTTGATATCGCTTGCTCAGGAAAGTTTCAACGATAACTGGCAATGCTACTTAGTTTATTTTATGTGCTTTGGTATAAACTGTGCTAGTATTGCATAGAAAATAAATGCACAGTAACAAAGACTGACCTTTCATAGTGTTCCCAGGACAGCTCCTCAGGTAAATGCTGCTCTAGAGCATTAATGCTAAGATGTTCCATCAGTAGCTGAAATGGGAACACAACAGGAGACCATCAAGACAGAATAAATGGGTTGGCTGAAAACACATATCATACAAAGTACACTACACAAAAAGAAAACTTTAAGCTGAGGTGACGAATATTGTTAACCTGTAAGAAGCGTCAGGAAACAAATACTAAAAGTAAAAAAAATAAAAGTGAATTGCTGCTTCCTGAAAACTTTATAACCTGAAAAATCCATTATAAATGCATATAATACACACATGGAAAGTTTGATCATAAGTGATTTGTATGGCCAACTTAATTGTATAATGGAGCTTTGGTTGCATTGTACCCCAAAGTCTACATACAGCTCTGCTGCTTCAGAACTGGCACAGGAGAGTATATAGTAAATATGTTGGTCTTAGCTTTGACAAGTTAAAAAAGATAGCTTTTGACACGATAAAAAAAGTAGTATCCTAGTGGTGGTATAATGCACATCATGACCAAGCAACACTTGTGTGTCCAGATAGCATTATTCCAAAAGAATTGTGGTTGCTTTAACTGGTTACATATTATGCATGCTTAGCAGACAATAACTAAAGTGACCAGGCAGAGGTCGAACATCAACAAAACAACTACATTTCCAGGAAAAACAGTTTCCAGGTTTGTAAAATCAGAGTTATACTGTATCATATATCCTCTAAATTCATTAGTCTTCTGCCATATAAACAGTGGAAATTAGGTAGCAATTACAGATTGACCCCTACCTTACTATGCATCTCGATTAGCTTATTCATTTTATGCCAGCTTTGCATCATGCGTTTGCCCTGTAGTGTTCATTTAACTTCTCCAAACTTTACAGTAATAGTTGGTGTTCCGTACGTCCTCAGTAATGCCTCTGAGTTTTGCCTGTTTAACCTTTGACTTCCCAAAACCAGTATCAGTTCCCCTACTATAAACACAATCCGTTCTTCAGTCAGCTTTCCTTTCCCACCATTTTATCCACTAATCTTTGAAAGGCATCCCATCTCTTCTCTAGTAAGCTGCATATTTCTCTTCACAGTGTAAACTCTTTCTGCCCCCGATTATAATTGCTTTCTACCGTGCCAAAAGCACTCTTTTCAAAAATATGACAGCCTACTTACTGAGCAGAGATAGTGGCATTTAGAAGTGCAGGTATAGTACTAGTTCTGCTACACATTTAGAGAAAAATAACCAAATCTCCATGTATTTCTTTTCTCCATTCCTTTCTTTCCTGTCTTTCTCCTCTTTCTCTTCAACTTATCAGCTACAAAACACAGCATATCATTTTCGCGCCATTTATGATCGTTCGGATACAAACATTTCGTAACTTTTGATCGTACCATGATATTTTTGTATCGTAACGTTCGTGACATTTCTGCACATCAGAAATTATCGTTAAGTATACAAATTTTTGCATATCGTACTTAAACCCAATACAAAAATGTGTACATTGATAAATGAGCCCCTTAGTGTTCATTCCAGACCTGCACCTAGGGGGACAGTAAAAACATTTAAATAAAAAGCATGTTTAGATGACATGGTTGCCACATAAATAGTAGTTTTAAATGCCTCACTACCATCATTCAGAGAATGCTTCTGCTATGGGTCTTTCTGCACTCTGCACCTCATTCTAAATAAAAAAAAATCTGGTGCAGAGTGCAGTATTGGTGGTCACAGGCCAGAGAAAGCCTGCCATAGAAACCCCATTGTGGCCTGTCGCTTCCTGGGTAGGTGGTCGGAAGGGTGATGTCTATTTGCTTCCCCCAGTAGGGCCAAATGTAGGTAATGCTTTCTCTGTGCTCTGAAAAGGAACTTAGAGGACCCCCCATTTATCTAGCATGCAAAGCAATGTAGTGTCATAACTAATAGCATTAAGGATTCCAGTGTAGAACTTGATGACAGCTCCCCCCATACGTCCATACGTCCTCCATCTGTCCATCATCCCCATGCTGGTGTCTTCGGTGTGCGGGAGAAAAATAACCTATCTCCATGTATTTCTTTTCTCCATTCCTTTCTTTCCTGTCTTTCTCCTCTTTCTCTTCAACTTATGTTTTCTCCTTCCCCTCCCTTTTCTCCTACCTTTGCCTTTTGTTTTAAATTTCCCTCCTCCTTTTTTAATGTTTACCCCCATTTTCCTCTCCTACTACTTATTTCCCTTTGTTATCTAGCAAGCACCAAGCTCTTTTCTAATTACTATATCTATTTACTATTAGACATGATGCTGACTACTGACCTCTAAGAATCAAAGTGGGTGGGTAAGAAGGAAGACTACAATCAATAAAGCTGTACTGTTAGCATATGGCATGAGGCCCATTTATATTATGTGTTTTGTAGCTGATACTTGAGAGAGCTTCACACATTTAAATAAAACATCTCTTACAGTAGCTTTAGGGTCAGTAACAAAAGTATACATTTTACTGATAAAGTGACACCAAGTCCCTGCATGTATTAGACAATGTCTTGTTTTCCTGATTTTATAAGTCTCAAGTATTTGCCAAAAGAAGAATAGGAAGAATAAACTTGACAAGGTGATCCAAGAAAACACCGGCACAGTTTTTTGTTTTCCAATGCTATTCAGTTAGAATTATTTAACAGTTTACTTTCTTTTCTTCATCTACAGCATTTGACCAGATATGGTGCTGTACAGGATCACACACAGCTAGGCAGCACAAAGGTTTATTGTCAGACAGAATGAATTTTCTTGGAGACAGCTGAAATGTTCAATAAAATTCCCTTACACAATATTAGGGAACCTAAAGAAAGCAATTGAGAGGCACTAAAGAGATTATAGTACAATAAAGGCCTCATATTGTAAATCCCTCTTTTATAATTAATGGAGAGGAAGAGCATTCTTAATTATTGTACAGCTTACTTTGTGCACCTCGAGTTTTACCATTTATATACTTCCATCACAAACGGTTACTAAAATTCTTATTCTGATTTTGTATTTCTGGGTATCAGTGTCAGATACAGCTCGCATAGATGACAGCTACTTAACATTTTACAATATTTTAAAGGGGAAGTTGTTGTAAAATGAACCAATTGTGACATATCACATATAACTGTTTTTCTGTAATATTCATCGCAAGAAATTAAATGTAAAGCTAAAACCTTAAACCACTATATTCAACATACTTCAATATTCAATATATTCAATATTCAATATACTTCAATCTTTTTGATAGTAATCATACTATATTTATGAGCATGTAAAGGTCATTGTTTATTATTTATAGATTATTATGTTATTTATTGCTAAAAACATTCATAAAAATAGCCTTTTTAAATATAGGGTCACTGAAAAATTAATGAAATTCGAGAAATGCTACAACCGCACAACTTTATTGATGCATGCAACTTTTTTTATAAGACTGCAACTTTTTTCTCACTCAAATTTTTGTTGCAACAAATTTTTTGCAGCAGTTTCACTTCATTTTAACTTGAATACATATGAATACTGCAAAGATTGATGCACCCCGCATCCATCCCACAAGATTCACCCCTTAGGGGCACATTCATTAAAGTATAACAGGTCCAATTACTAAAAACTTGTATTTTTTCCAAAGTTTAGAACTTTTGCATATTTTCTGCGATTTTTTTGTTAATTTGTGCAATTTTTCATACTTTTCGACAATTTGTGCAACAAAATCGTATTTGTCCCAACGAGTACAAAAGTTTCGTAATCAATTCAAGCTTCGGTTTTGTGACTTTCCTTTTGCCAGGTTGGAGCTGCAGAGTGCCAATGAGTCCTATGGGAGGCTTCCAAAAACATGCACTGAAGGTTCAAAGTCAGAAAGTTTTTCGCGCCGTTTACGATCATTCGGATATGAAAATTTCGTAACTTTCGATCGTACCATGATATTTTTGTATCGTTACGTTCGTAACATTTCTGCACATCAAAAATTATCGTAGGGATAAAAAAATTTTCAAATCGTACTTTAACACAATAGAAATTAGTACATTGATAAATGAGCCCCTTAGTGTTCATTCCAGACCTGCACCTAGGGGGGCGGTAAAACATAAATAAAAAAGCATGTTTAGATTACATGGTTGCCACATAAATAGTAGTTTTAAATGCCCCACTACCATCATTCAGAGAATGCTTCTGCTTTGGGTCTTTTTGCACTCTGCACATCATTCTAAATAAAAAAATCTGGTGCAGAGTGCAGCATTGAAGGTCACAGGCCAGAGAAAGCCTGCCATAGAAACATAATAAGTGCAGAGCCCTACTGCTGCCTGTCGCTGCCTGGGTAGGTGGTGGGAAAGGTGATGTCTATGTGCTTCCACCAGTAGGGCTAAATGTAGGTAATGCATTCTCTGTGCTCTGAAAAGGAACATACAGGATCCCCCATTTATCTAGCATGCAAAGCAATGTAGTGTCATAACTAGAGTATTAAGGATTCCAGTGTAGAACTTGACCACAGCTCCCCCCATACGTCCATGCATCCTCCATCTGTCCAACATCCCCATGGTGGTGTCTTCGGTGTGTGCGAAAAAAAAAGATGCAGACGACAAAAAAAATCATGCAACAAATGCGTTTTACAAATTTTTTAGATGTTTCGCAAATTTTTCGCCGAAGCAAAATGGGGCCTTATTTATACCACTGATTTGCTAGTTTGGGCGTTGTTCCTGGAAGATTACTTTTTATACCTTTAGACTATTAAGTGTGCAATTAAGTATGCCAAATTAGAACTTCTTTAATATGTAATCTTCAATGGTATGGTCAGAAACTACAAACCTGAACTGTGTTACAGGGGAAAGGAATACAAATTTCAAAATGAATAGTTATTGCAAATGTAACCGTACTGGATATACCCCTAATTAGCACATTTTATTGACCTGTTGTTGAGCAATAATGAAAAAAATAGTCAATAATAATTCTTTCCAGAAATAAAAGTAAAAATTCTGAAGTTATGATGCAAACCTTTTTTAAACAGAATGAGGAAAATTCAGCAGCACAATCATGATTCATATTACAAACATATTCCAGCTTTTTGCACTTTACAACCATTAGCAAAATAACTTTCAGAGCAGAGGTCTACAGAGGCACACATCATATATTTGGATGTAGCTCTTCGATGTCCCTGGGGTCAAGAATAAAATTAAGAGCACAGATTTCCATAGTATTAAAAAGTTGTTTCATGGAAGAAAGTTAAGAACATGTCTTAAGTCACAGTAAATTGTTTCTTTTCTTTGTACCCCAGGGAACATATGTTTGCCTACTTCCGTATCATTAGACAAAGCAAAAATATATATCCATATAAAACTAATGTGACTTCCATTCCTTTTAAGATTTCATGCATGAAAAATGCTGAAAGTGCCTGGAATCCAAGACGTTTCCTACAAAACATTTAAATTATTCAAGCTGCAAAATATTAATATTATAGGGTCTCAGAGGACTATGAAAAATAATACATGTCAACATATATTTAACTTATTTAGGGCCATTTTCTCGGTATTCTTTTAGCTACATTTTATTGGATTTTTCTCTTAATGTGTATGGGTGGTCATTGTAAATCAATATTGTGAAAAACTGCATTTTATTATTATTATTTTTTTTTTTTTTGACACGTTGAATGCTTTTATTTAAAAAATATATTATAGGGTGTTTGCTAGTGATTATCAAATTTTTTTGGCAGGTATGGTTTCGCAGCAAATTTTTCACATTTTATCATAGGCAAAAATTTGGCGCAGAAAAACTGGCGCATCTCAAAAAAATTGGGCACAGTCGTATCAAATTGGGCATGGTCGTGCCAAATTGGGCCCAGTCATGTCAAAATGGGTGCGGGCGCGTCAAAATAGGCGCAGTTGCTGCAAAAAACGCTGCACACGACAGAAAAACAACACAGATGACGACAAAGTTGCAAATCAAACATGTTTCTCAGATTTTCACAAATTTTACTGTCATTTAGCAAATTTTTTGGCGAAGCGAAATGGGACAGATTCGCCCATCACTAGTGTTTGCACATTGTAGTTATGAAAAACAGTTCGGTCACTGTTCTACCAGTATAACCCCTCTATTGCAAGAGGCTATTTAATCTTTATAACCTCCCCAGGGTTAGATAAACATAGGAATTTAACTTGGCTGCTTGTACAAAACAACACATTTGTTGTTGGAGTTATTCTGACCTTTTCAAAAAATGGCATTACAACTGTGTTAGAACAGAATTTTTTTTTCTCTCTTTTTATTACTGAATTGCGTGTTATTTCTATTCGGAGGTAGGAAAATGTGCCTGCTCATAATAACTCAGACTAGGTCTTATTTGTGTGAAATAAAACAGGAGACAAATCAGTGAGTGTAACCATTAAGGTTTATCCGAACACTCTGCCTCCTGCTGTTGCTACACGTCTAACTTATCTATCTGTTTTCTTCATTTCACATCTTTAGATGACAAAAAAATAGCAGGTGGGCAAGAGAAAAATACTTAGGAGGAGATACATTACAAAGTTTATTTTTAAGGAAGACTCAAGTGCTGTTAGAATCAAATGCATGCTTAACCATTGTTGTTGTTGCTGTTAACAGGCTCAACACATTAAAAAAAACAAAGAATCTCTATGGTAGAATTAGTGAATGACTGAACTTTTCTTAATTAGTCCAATTTCAAGGACTTGTTGAAACATCAATAATAATTTTTACATCAATAGTGGTGCACTCCAAGGACTTCTCAACTAACACTTTATTCCTTATACCATATACATGTGGACATTTCACCCATATTAAAAACCTTTTATAGCAATATTACTAGAGGGATTACATATGCTACAGAATGATGACAGAGAAACAAGGTTGCACCTCGGGCAGATAAATGGCACCTGAGAATATCTACAGGCATCTACAGAAGGATCAAATGATTGTGATTAAGTATGTATGATGAACGGAACGGAGCTTTACCTTTAACACAGCTTTTCTGGCTCAGAAAACTATGGAACCCTCCCAGCATTGAGGTTTATGAGAATAGATCATGCCCCAGTCCTCAGAAGGAGGGGGAAGCAGATCACATTTACTTTTGTCAAAAGGTGGCCAACTGCCCATCCATATTTAATTAATGTTAACATTTTTGTTGTTAAAGCATCTTAATGTCTAAATACAATACGATTCTGCATTTCTTCATTTTTTTATAGCCCAGTCACAATCATTAGTGAAATAAAACCTTTATCCCTATCTCAAGTTTGAAGGGTTTCCCAACGACTTTCATGTCCTTGTGAAATACGATTTAAAGCATGGGGGTCGATTAGATTCTTTATCTAACACTTACAAAACGTGCCATGAAAAGAATCATAGTCAACGAATCTCCTATTTTTTAAAGCGATGCTCACTATTTCTTAGCCTTGAGACCACTCAAGCTGCTCAGCTCTTGTCTCTATGGGTGTTATCTTATCCTTTCTCTTTTTTTGACATACATGTGCATAATAATGTGTTTTTATTTTTAATATACACTGTTGATATTTATCTATATTACTCTGTTAGAAGCTACTAAGCTACTCTTAACCTACTGTGAAGAAAAACATTTTCATACATAGTGAGCATAAAAGAAAGGACAAATCTCCACAATGCTGTTTATAACATCATTAACATATTTAAACATTTAAGGTATTAGTGGTTATTTGGTGGACCTAAATAAAATCAATACGTCCTGACAGGTATGTACTCCAAAGTTTCTGATTACTATAGTGTGCATACTGTAGTCTATTCCAAGTCAGAATAAAGCACACAGCAGTATTATGGTGCTCAAACTAAACAAACAGTCAAATACACAGTCATATCTTCGTCTGCCCATGAAATGACTGCCTGTTTCAGCCAGTCTATAATTCCAAGTCTATAAGTCTAATTATTGGGGACTATACTGATCCCAAAGTGACCGCCAATTACAGATTGTATATTAACTAATGCAGAATAGAATCCAACAGGCCAGTGTAATTTCCTAAAGATCTAAAGGGATGAGAACACATTAGCAAAAATATTAGATTAAGTTTCATACTGGCTGTTCAAGGGATTTGAGAGAAAGCTAGCTAGAATATTAAGGGGGATTTACTAGTGTCCAGGGGGGGGTTACACAGAAATAATAGGTAATAGAACAAATGAGAATCAGGAAAAAGTCAGTGCTATCTAACAACACTTTCAAATTAGACATATTTGATGCCCCAAATCACTACTGTAAATAGTAATCTGGAATGTAACTCATAACCCAAAATAATTTGTAATCACCAGGAAATCAAACTTTTTTTCTGAAATCTGTACTTGAAACTGGTCCATCAATTGTAAAGAGCAACTGACATGCAGTAATTGCAATAAACTGACTGTCAGTGTGTTCATCCCTTAACTTAGATAGATGGCTCAATGTGACTTGCTATATATAAGATCACTGTAAACTCATATCTACACAAAGGGATATACAAAATTGGATTAAATGGTTTATTGCCATTGTAATTATTATATAAACTATGTTTAGGGTTTTATTATACAAACATTTTTATGCACTGTGAATACAATGGATGTCATATAAACCAAATGAAACAAGACTTGCTCAGGGGCAAATATCCAGAATCCAAGGGTGTTCCATTATTACAAAAATAAAAGATATGTGGCCTAATCTGCAGAATGAGAGTTTGTGAAAAGAAAGGTGAAGACAGAAAACAATGTATTCTGGTTAAAAAAGCAAAGTTGCAGGTTATAAATAGTGATAAGCAAATCTGTCTGGTTTTGCCAAACTCACAAACGCATTAATTTTTAAAATTATTTTCATGAAAAAGCCACAGCATAGCCAGGTTAGATACTGCTCAGATTCCAACGACATTTTATATTAAAGGTATGGGATCTGTTATCCAGAAACCCCTTATCCAGAAAGCTCCAAATTACAGGAAGTCAATCTCCCATAGATTTTAATCAAATAATTACATTTTTTTTAAAAAATATCTCCTTTTATTCTGTAATAATAAAACATCACTTTGTACTTGATCCAACTAAGATATAATTAATCCTTATTGGAATGAAAACAATGCTATTGGATTTCATTAATGTTTAAATTATTTTTAGTAGATGAATGAAGAGTAGTGAGTAGAAATGTTTCGTCAGGCATGGATTCACGGCGAAATTCTGCATTTCGCCATTGGTGGATTGTTTCGCGAAATGGATGAAAAAATTAGCTGCGGAAAAATTCGCTGCACATCCAAAAATTGTCATCGGTGTAGAAAGGCAATAGTCGCCGGCGACGAAATAATAGCCGCGGGCGACAAAAGAATAGCTGTGCAACAAAATAATAGCTGTGCAACAAAATAATAGCCGCGGGCGACAAAATAGCAGTGAGACAAAATAATAGCCGCGGGCGCCATTTTTTTTTGCCACACAACATTTTTGGCGTTTCACAAATTTTTCGCTGTTTCGCAGATCTTTTGAAAGATTCGCTAATTTTTCGGCGAAGCGAAATGGAACAGATTCGCTCATCACTAATGAAGAGGTATGAAGGTATGAAGATCTAAATGACAGAAAGATCCTGTATGCAGAAAATTTACCTGTACTTCAGCTCAGCACTTTCACAAAGCATTTTAGTGTTATAGCAACCGAAGGGCAAAGTTACCTTAATTTAAGAGCAGATTCTGTATGTATTCTCCATTTGCTTTTACTTCCCCAAGCTTCTGTGTTTATCCCTGCCTGAACAGACATTAATGGCAGGCTGACCCCAAGCTCCTTATAACCACCACTCTACTCTAATTAAGGGTCATTTATAAATGAAAGCTCTGTGTGCAAAGTTCAATTCTGGACACAAATCACCATTTTTTTTACCTGCAATGCAGCATTTTTATAATTCCATCCGTTGTGTCTAGCATTTTCAGAGCTGTCGTTTTGTCACTTCTGGAGCCCATGTTAGCAAGCACAGTGTACAAGTCTAGGGCAACCTACTGACCCAACCTGCTGTGGGATCCCTGAATCTAACCACCAGGGTAATGGTAGCTCCAGGGTTCCCAGGATCAACAGGCACAGTTGAACCCCAGAAGAGGCAGGGTGGGCACACTGGCAGCCATGTGGAAGTGTGTGAAAAGAAGTATTTTACTGAATTACCTCAATTTGTGCTCTCCATTTCTTCCACTGGGGCCAGTGTTAGATGCACCTTGGACATCTAAGATACATGCAGCCTGTGATTCATAAAAGGCCACAGACCTCACCCTTTGATACATATTATATATCATATTATATAAATGCCATACCTTCCCAAGAAGCAAATTTTGCTGTGCTACAGAATATGTGTCAGTGATGTCTTATTGTCCTGCATTTCTTCTGCTAAATTGTATTAGAAATTAATGTAGACTGTTGGGAAAGGGAATGGCGTACCAAATTGGAAATATATTGCCCTTTTTAAAACCTGTCCTCCTAAAATCAATCAACTTACTTAATTTCTACCAAATTAAGTTTTCTTGCCCTTAGCATAGTGATATGAACATACTTAAACGAGTCAAAACGACCGAAAATTAAAGTCCATCTGTGGATTCAAAATAGAAAAATAAAAAAGCCAGTCAGTAAAAATAGATTTTTCTGCAGAAAATATGTATTTGTTCCACAAAATAGATTTGTTCTTAATTGAGAAATGAACTTTTTGCAGCTGCACATTTCTGTGATAAGTACTCTGATCTGGCTGGTAAATTCATTACTATTGATTGCAAGTCATAGTTTCATTATAGCGGTTTTAAAATGTATTGACCAGGATTGTTATGAAAACAAGAAGGTAACAATGCAGAAAATATTCAGCTGTTAGGTAACTTATAGTGGGAGCAATTTCACCTCTGAACAGAACAATTGGGAAGAATGTGTTCATTTTGGAATAGGTGTATTAAGAAAATATTAAACTATGTAACCATATTGCTAGCAGTTTTGTATCCATATTTTAAGTACAGGTATGGAGCCTGTTATCCAGAAATCTCCTAATTATGGGAAGGTAATTTCCCATAGATTTCATTTTCAAGTCTAATTTTAAAAATAATTTCCTTTTTCTCTGTAATAATAAACCACCATCTTGTACTTGATCCCAACTAAGCTGCATAAATCCATATTGGAGGCAAAACATTCATATTGGGTTTATTGGAAATTACAGACTGATCTGGAAAATGCCAGATTCTGAGCATTCTGGATAACAGGCAATCAAAATGCCAGTGTAGTGAGGACAGTTTGGGGTGGTATGACAGGGAGAGTGCCTGTAAAAGTAAGAACTTTTGGTTAGTAAGTCATTTTCATTAATGGTATGAGGTGTGTTTAGCTCTCTCCTCCTGCTCACCAATGAACTTGGTACTTATTCTGGCACCAGGAGAAAATAAATAATAAACAGACAACCAATTGGCTGCTTATGTAATTATATGACATCCAAAAAAGTAGGTCATAGTAGTGAAAACTTGCCTCTGATTGACTGTTGGAGGTCAACATATGGTGACAAGAAAGAGTTCATGTTATTAACCTTTATATTGCCAGTACGCGTATTCTTCTAGCATCTTTCACTGCAAGTCCTAATGGCATATTGTCAGAGCTTTCATATTATGTAGAAGCTAGGTGATATGCTGGAGATTGCAGCTGCACTTTATCTGTCATTCAGTTCAACAGACTTTGGGGCTTATTTGTCAGGGAACTAAAGGAAATGTATGTTTTTACAAAGTATGATTCTTTCCTTCAGTAATTCAGAAAAAATCTTGACGATCATGGTGCACTTATTTCCCAAAATAGAGTATCAATTGGAAGGAATTTTCCTAATGGAAATATTAAGAGGTGGATCTCTAATTGTTGTCCCTTTCTTCCCCTCTTGAAATGCTCTAATGTTATGGATATGGCTTGTCAAAACTTTTTCAATAACAGACAATTCGCTACAATTTCTGAAAGCATGTACAGAGAAACACCATACCTTTATGTAGGCAAAAATATTTTCCCCAAGTACAAGGTATATTTACAGTATATATACAAATGTAGCTACGGATTTTAAAAACAATGAATGTAAATGTCGGTGGTGTCAACACTAATGAATATCTGAAGGAAGGTCTTGCTGATTTTTAACATGCTACCTATTGATTGATTGCTATGGTTTACTACACCAATAGCAAACTTTGCACTGTTTTGTACATTTCCCCATAATGTCTGCCCAAATGTATAAAAGCTTCTCCTTTGGGCCTTAGTGATAGTGAAAATTGGCTTATTTAGTATGCTGTGTAAAACGAAATTTGCCGGGAAAATGGTATAAAATGCTGTGTAAAAGAAATGGTGTATTTCGCTGTCTGAACGCCAGATTTTAAGTTCCGCCGGAAGGAAAAGGGGAAAAAAGATTATGCAGTTTTTTAATGTGGCAAACCCTGCTGATGTGTGGCAAATTTTTTTTCGCCATTTTACTCAGCATAATAAATAGGCCCCTAAGTTTTACATACAGTACATACATGCAACTTCTATTGGATGTCCAATAAAAAGGGCAACCATTTGGGAGTTTTAACCTCGCAAAGCACATTGCGGGTAAAACATTAGGGGGCTAACATTCAATATTTTTTCCAGGTTTTATAATTTTTTTTGTAACACAATTTTGTCACAGAAAAAAAAAAAAACTTTTTTTGCCATTTTTTATGGAACAAAACTGGGACAAATCCAAAAGAAAAAAATACACCATCTAACAGCTGTCAAGGACATGTAGAAGTCAATGCCAGGTGTCCTTTTTACAAATGGAAGATCTTTCTTTGTGGTTTTAGAGGTTTCTGGTGGGGGGGGGGGAGGATTGGCACTGTCATTTATCTGACAATACAAAAATGTTGCCATTTTTGCATTTTTAGTTTTGCTATTTCAGTTCGGATCTTTTAATGAATTACTAGACATTCCTGCTTTTTATGTTTCTCGTGGAAATGAGTTTAGTCATCGTTTCAGGAAAACTCTAAAACCGTGAAAATCTGAATGTTGATAAAGCTGCCTCTTAGAAAGCTTAAATGAATACTAGAATTTATAATGAATCCAATGAAAATGTGTAGGACTGGCCAGAGTAGGGATGCAGTTGGCCAGCTTGAATATATTTCAATATATGAAGAGACAAGCTCTGATTTGTTTAAAGGGTAGGCATTCTCTTGTTAATTTATACTCAAAATGCCTTAATGTCCTAAATACCTTGGATGTGGGTGGGTGCAGAGCGTTCCTCGTCTTAGCCATAGTACTAAGTGTAGCAAGAAATGTAGTTTTAAGTCTCAGCTTTCAAGCTATTTTTACCATATCTATTCCTCTCTTCATGCATCACTCACTCACCGAACACTAGAAAGGATGCCAGACAGACATTTTCACCAGGCGCATTAGGGCTTTCACTGATGAGCGTTCCTTTATGTGTTTCTCTGGTGTTTTCTCCTGTGTTCCACTGCAGGGGAGTGCAGGAAGGAATTCATTTTAGTCTTCCTAATGTGCCTATACTCACACATATTCATGTAAGCACCAAATACAGGCAGGACGCAGCATGTTGTTTTCCACCTGGGTTCATATTTGCTTACACAGAACTAAGGAAAGAAATTGGCTACATAAAGTAACACAAAAAAGTATACTGAAAGTTGCAGAATAAGTCCAATTTACAGATTAATAGTTCTGAATGGCTTTGTTTGTTCCCAGCAATCCAGTGTCCATATTAAAACAGGAAAATATTGATGTATATGAATGTGTATATAATAAATGTGTGCTTTTACACAACAAAAAAAGAACTCAAGTGTCACCTTGGAAACAACTCAGCATCCAAATCTACCAGCTAGTCCAAGGCAATCTGCTTCCTATTATAAATACAGACAAAAGCTAGAAAGTCCTTCTGCCTTGTTTGTTAGGGTGCTTACATTGCTTGAAATGCTATCAAATATGACAAAACCTTTTCACGTAGCCTGGTCATGTACAAAAGATCTAGCAGTCTGTGCCAGTTTCATAGCTGCAAGTTAAATGGGGGCTGAATACGATGGCTTTGTATTCATTTGCTATGTCACTAAACCTATTGTTTTCAAAATCAACATTTGTCTCATTTATACAGTTAAATATGTTTTTGATTCCTTGCCAGGTTTGTGTCTTAAGGAAGATGCCTGGCACTGCATATGAGGTTTTAGCATTTAGAGAATGTTACTGAGGTCCAAATATGTAAAAGGAGAAAAAAAAAATGTCAGTCGTTCTGAATACACTGACGTTGAAAGATAAAATAAAAGAGGACAGGATTACTGAGCACCCATAAAAAAGTACATAAGCCCAGTGATTAAGGGCATGGAACATGGAGATGAGTAAAATAATTTGGCAAGTTCCCAATCTGGCCAAAACAAACCATGTTGTTGACTCCAAATCATTGTGCAGATGTGTCAGCTACACATCATGCTTCCAGGCAGATAATTGACTGTTATGATAATGAACGGCAGCAGCTGTTTCTGCAAACTAACAGAATTTTCAATTACAAGTGTTTAGGTAAACCAATTTTTGGGAGCTTCCCTCCAGTCTAATAGCCTCATAAAAAGAACAGCCCTGCTGAAACCGGAGTGAAGAGGAAGGGGGTCACACTAAAGACTTTCCTTTGGTCAGAGAGCAACTGTAGAGTAAATCATGTGAGACCTTAATCCACACACTAGAAACACGTGCCTATGGCATGTGTTGTAGGCTAATGCTACACGGGCGCATTCTCGGCAAGCCAAAAACCGCTTGCCGAGAATACGCCCCGCTACTGTAAATTTAGCCTAACTTGTGCCTGCACCCGAATGAATGAAATACACCTCGGGTGCAGGCACATGTAGCCGATATCTGCCAAAAAATGTGAGACTTCATATTATCGGCGGATATGGGCTACATGTGCCTGCACCCGAGCGTATTTAATTCATTCGGGTGCAGGCACAGGTAGGAGCGTATGGCATCAGCCCTAAAGGTAAAAGTATAAGATTAAGAAATTATAGTACAGGTATAGGGATCCATAAAGCTTTGGGTGAGAAATGCAGGTTCCCTTTTAAAAGAATTACTTATATGTCCAGAGAATTCAAGTCTGCTTTGAATTTATTATGTTCAGAGATGCATAACCTTAACAGAAAAAGCATGATGGAAGTTGTAATCCAGCAACCATAAGCAACACTTCACAATACAACCTTCCCTTCCTTGTTTAGTGGGCAAATGGCACCTTTATTGCCTGTTTTGTTTTCACTTGACTCTTTGGGGTTTCATACAATCACTGCCAAAGGTATAACACCCAAACAGCAATATATCCACCCTTATTAAATCTAATTACAATATTATGTTAGCAAGTAAAAATCAAAATACAATCTGTTAGATAATTAGATGCAACAGTAGTAGAGATCATTGTCATTAGTGAAACCACTTGTGGTTGTAATTGTGTTTGTGATATAAGTAAGTCACATTTAGGCAAGGTTTATATCCTATTTAGACAATCAAGAACAGCCCTGTAGCATTATATACAGGTGAGCAAATCAGTAATAAACCATAATATTGGTCCAGCAAATCAACAAGGGGCCCAAAGATAGGAATCACACAATCCAGATATCATTTGATCTAAATGTCAAATATAAAAGTTCTTAATATGACATTTCGGTGTTTAAATATTTCAATCTCCCTGTCCAGCTGCTACACAAAGTCAGGGAAGGATAACAAGTCTGATTTGCCATGAACAGAAGCAGCTGGAATAAGAGCCAAGCTGCCCAATTCCCTCATCTCCAGTACACAACAACTAACATTTATGTGGTGAGGTCTCCTTTATTCAGTTACATTTTCATCCAGACTTTATAAGGCATGTTTGAAAATACACACGCTTAATTGATTGTCTGCTTGTTATAGTCTCATTTAATTTTAAGTGGATTAACTTCTAAAATCAAACTAATTGTTCCCATTTGGTTAATAACGTCTTCATTATTTGAAGATGAGCCAGCAGACAATCTACAGTATTTTAGAATTGTTTTTAACTTGCTCTCTGTTGCCTAGTGTGTGAAATTCAGCAACCGAACAACTACATATAGAATCCTGCTGTTTTAATGAAATCATTAACATTCATTTTTACTCCTTTGGATAACATTCCTGGTATCACGCATTTCACATTTCTAGAACACAATAAGGGGCCTATTTATTATGCTGTGTAAAATAAAATTTGCCCAAAAAATTGTGTTAAAAAGTTGTGTAAAATAAATGACAAATTTATCAAGGTGTGCTTTATTTTATGCTGTCTGGATGCCAGATTTGATACCATTATTTCTTAGTAAAAAAAAAACGCTAAAAAATGACTCCATTTTTACATGGCAAAGCCTTGCATTGTGTGATGAATATTGCCACTGTTTGTTACACCACATAATATATTTGCCCCTAATTATTAACCTGTTGCAAAATCACTTGAGGTGAAGTATAGTGATGAGCGAAATTTTTGGCCAGGCATGGATTTGCGGCGAATTTCTGCATTTCATGGATTTTTTTCATGAAACAGGCACAACATTTTGCCATGGAAAAATTTGCTGCATGACAAAAAATATTTGACACATTTCACAAATTTTTCACTATTACTTATTTTTCCAAAGTTTTGCGGATTTTTCGATGAAGCAAAATGGCACAGATTCGCTCATCCCCAGTGAAGTATGATGATATGCAGAGAATTTAAATCCTGATGGGTCAATATCATTCTGTAAATGTAGGGCAAAATTTAGATGGTGTCAGATCATCTCCTGCCCCTGGGACCCTGCAGGTGCCCCCAACCCCCCCGCAGGGCCCCCACCAGACGTCCACCTCGAGCGAGCATAAATTTAACGCATCAGGGGAGGAACAGTCAGGCAGGGGGAGCGCCGGCAAGGATCAGACTGGGCCGCCAGGGCCCACTAGGATTTTTCCCGGTGCCCAGACTGCCCAGTCCAACTCTGAATAAAAAGCACCCCTTAAAAGTAGGATGTAGTGGCATGGGTCAAAATATAATGGGACCAATACAAAAAAATCTGATGTGTAAACTACATGTAACTTTTGCCATCCAATGCAATCTGCCTGTCTGATGCGAACACAGCATGCTGTGTCCGCATCCAACACGATAATGTTGGATTCAGTTGGAGCAACTTATTTCTCATTGACTGTCGGATGTAGATGCAGGAACAAAACACACCATCTGACTTTATCTGATCCGACTTTACATTACAAGATCAGATTCTGTAGGATCCTACAAAATCTTGTTGCACTTTAGCCCGTATGTCCTGGTAACAGAAAATAGTGTGGGACTGAGACTAAGAAAACACAATTTTTCCTTAACACCTTTATTTATTATTTGTGTGTTATATGTATAGTCATGGACGATGTTAACCAAACTGCCTCATTAGCACCTTTGTTGTTGTTACACACACTTCTTACATAATCAGCAGTTGGCATAAACATGGACCACAGTTTATTAAATCAATTTTGGCACACATGAGCATCTTCTTTTTTTCCCAATTATTGTGTATACTGCGCACTAAAAGCCTATTTAATATTTACACATCCAGTCCAGCCCACAGCATTGTAGCATTTCTCTTGGTTAAATTAAGCTTTACAGAGCAAAAAAAAAAATGATAATCTACACACAAATCCCAAAAAGAGTGCACGTGCGCTTCCCGATGCCTCGTGGATCATCACTATTATCAAGTCATGCCACACATGGCTTCTCAACACCCAAAATGCCAAAATTCCATTCTGAGCTCACTTTTCACTTCTGAAGGAGCCCTTTACTACTCAAATGCTGCCAGGACTTAATGTGAAAAAACCAAGAGGGGCAACCAGAAAATATCACAGGAGTAACAGGGAGAGTAAAGCGAAGTCACAGCCAGACAAGCAGTGAAGTACAAAATCAGGATCCAGAAAAAGTAGTCAAAGAACAGGCAAAAGGGTCAGTTCAGGCAGCAAACGTCAAAGTCAGGAATCGGGCAGAAGTCGTACACAGGAATCAGACAAAATACCCACCCAGGAGCTATACAATACAGAACCTACATACCTGGGCAATGAAAGTAGCACAAGGGGACCTTTAAATATTTGAATCTCATGCCAAAGATGGCATAATCACACAGCACATCAAAATGCAGGTGCTTAACATACATATTTTGGCAATCAAGTGATAAAAAGATACACATTTTGGGAGAGCAATCCTCCATTTGTCAGATACCAATAAAGGGAGGCTTGTCCCCTCTGAAAAATTGTTTTTTTCACTCTGTGGCTGAACTAAATGGGCTACTTCAGTGTTAGTGACTTCTCATTTTCAGCTAAGCTACTTATATACCCAGTATAGGACTAGCCTCTGTAAGGTTGTACTGGAAATCAAGCCAGGAACCTCCAGGTTTCTAGCCGCTTTCCTTGACCACTAGGCCAGGAGAACAGCTTGTTCCCATCTCTTTCTCATTCTTATCTGTTTTCATGTTTTCAACTAGACTTCCCTTTACAACCCAGCACTGTTATTGTCAGCTGATCAGAGCTAGCTGCGCCTTATAGGCTAGCATTGGCCTCTAATAGCATGAACAGTGAGGCTTGTCCCTAGATCTTGATCCCTTTGCTCTCTCACTCTTGTTCCTGCTCAGGTCCTAGTCCTGTTCCTGCTCTGGTCCTATTCCCGCTCCTGTCTTTTTCCACCACAGAATCCCTTGCACCCTTTACTTGCATGTTGTTAGTTCGGTCTATAAAAAAATGAGCAAATTTCCTTTCTTTTAATTAGCCATGTGTTAAGACACATAACAAGATCTTATATAATGGTATAGCAATAAAAAAATAGACAGAGAAGGTGGATATATGGATAAATAGGCAGCTATTTTAGGCCAAGTTGAATACTTTTATGGCATTGAGCTTTAAGAAATACACACGGGAACCTTCTGTTAAAGAAAGTGTTACAGATGAGAAAAACACTCTTTAATTAAATAAAATATCTATTTTCATTATGTTCTTACTCTTATACACATATTTTGACAACTCACTATACAAGTGCTTTCAAGAGACATTTCACATCATGGAATCCTAATTATACAACCTTGACAGAAAGACATTTTAATCATGTAACCCTAATTAGATAAATTTACTTCAAGATTAACATTTCGTGACTACACTGTAAGTTGTAAATGATTCTTGCTATTCAAAGACCATAAAACGGGAACAGACATGACATATACATGGTCATTAGCTTAAGTGAAATAAATAAAAAAAAAAAAAACCTATATTGAAACATAAGTATATTTATTTATGCCCCCCAGGGATCTAATTTCATATGTATGTACAAAACCTTGTAAAGGTATGGGACCTGTTATCAAGAATGCTCGCGGCCTTGGGTTTTTCAGATAAGAGATCTTTCTGTAATTTGGATCTCCATTCCTTACATCTGATAAAATCATTTAAATATTGAATAAACCCAATAGAATTGTTTTGCCTGAATTATATCTTAGTTGGGATCAAGTACAAGGTACTGTTTTTAGAATTACGGAGAAAAAGTAAATCATTTTCAGAAATTAGAATTATTTGCTTAAAATGGAGTCTATGGGAGATGGTTTTCTTTTAATTCTGTACTTTCTGGATAACAGGTGTCCGGATAAGGGATACCATACCTGTATACACATGTAACCATGTTGACCATGTTACAGGGTATGTGATTTTAGAGTTTACTTTTCCTTGAGCCCTGCTCTCTTTCTTGGCTAAAGGGGACGTGCAGATAAAGATTTAATATGGGGAACACATCAAAGTTAGGATTCCTAATGTTCAGTTCAGGAGCCAATGTATAGGAACCTAGCCCTATAAAGCTATTACAGGGCCAAGCTTGTCAGTTCCATATAACTATATTTATTTGCAGTTCAGACACCTGCAGTGACTTTGGTCTGGACTGTACTCCCATAGGGATTATTTCTCTGGGTTGTACTCCCATAAGGATTATTTCTCTGGGTTGTACTCCCATAAGGATTATTTCTCTGGGTTGTACTCCCATAAGGATTATTACTGGAGGGTGGTTATACAGTATGAAAGTTAATTAATACTAAAATGTAAATACAATAAAAAAAACAACCATACAAACACAGAAAAAACAATAACAGACCTATTTTATTATCATTTGACAAACACAATCCCAAAATTTATAGTTACATTATTCTTATTACTATGTATGGAGAGAAGAAGACATTAATACCGCATAAGACAGCAGTGGAAGTGATTAGGCCAGTGGGAACATGATGGCGATCTTAAGGGGTAGTTCATCTTAATATAAATTTTCAGTATAAATAACTGTATTCTAACATTTTCAATCTGTTTTATTTTATATTGTTTTTTGAATAATTTGAACTTTAATAATTTCATGCTCTCAGTATGTATTTGTTTTAGATATTTAGTTGCTGGGGATTGGTTTATTGGTTTAGGCCTCAGAGAGTTTTAGTAGCAACTTACTAATAGCTATAAACGGGAAGGTGATCTCAGTGGCCAAATCCGGAGTCTGCTATTTTTAATAAAAGAGGAAACCTGCTACGGTAATGAATCTACTATCATCTTTGGTTATTTATACAACCCAATGGCAGCATAGGTGTAGGACTTCATTTAGTTATCATTTTTAGTTTTATATTGCCATGTCAGAACAGTTTTGCATGTTGTATTCCCTGGCTTTTTAGCATATCTTCCTCCAAACTAGTATATGTCAACAAGTAAATAATTTGGTTAACATTCAAGTTTATAAGGTCTTTTTCTATCACTGAGCTAAGGCAATGTGTGCATCTTAGGCTAAAACAGTCTTGATTCCAATTCCTATGCTGCAGTACTAAGGAAGACTGGGTTGCACTGTGTTCAGAGATAGTGCCCATTATAGATAAAACAGACTTTATTTATTCATTTGGTGAATATGGTGCATATGGCACACAGCCAGCTAGAAGGGCTGTAGCCCATAAGACAATGCCAATCCCTAGATTACTGGCCCATGGCTGTAAGGAGATTGGAGGAAGGAACTGTGGAAGAAAACTGTGGTGGAGGAAGATGATGTAGAGTAAAATCCAATTTGGATTACCAGTAAAACAAGCTTACAAATGCAACCAGTGGTCCAGACAGGTCTCAACAGCATCCATGGTAGGAAAAGTGTATATCTGTGCACACCCCATACCTGAGTTTACTCTACTCCATTTGTATATGATGGTGTAAACCTTTCTCTCTTTCGTGCACCAATTTCTGGACTTGCACAGCTTCAATATTTATTAGATACAAAACTTTAAACTTGACACCGCAAAAGTGTTGTTTGGATTTTTCTCGCAATGTACTCAGTGTGTAATGACTGATTTTAGTCTAATGCATTTAAGATAAAATTGTGTAGAAATCTAGATAAAAGTAAATAAGATGCTTTAAAGCCTGGGGGGAGTTATGCATTGCAAGGTATGGTAATTAAAAAGGCAGATGCGCAATAACTTGATGTGCATATTTACTTTGCTTTTAATGAAAATGAACCAGCTTCATCATATGTCAGAACACTACAGCTTTTGTTAACTCTTAAATTGCCGAGTCTTGAGCAATAGACGTTATAGGGCAGACTGTAGATTAACAAACAGACTGGAATTACATGATTTGAGTCTATCTTTTCTATGCATCCTTGCCATTAAGCAATATTTCACCAATTTCCTGTTACTTGACTTATTCTTATATTATCAGGGCTATTTATTAAATTTGACTTATTCATTATATTTGAATGCATTATATATTCCATTTATGTCACCAACTGCTTCTGGTCGGTATTTCTTCTATGTGGACTATTTAATTGTATTTATATAAATTGATTCATATTGCATTTCAATGTATTATTTAATAATTAAATGTATTTGTTTGCTTCTTGTTAATTTACTTTGTCAGCTGTCTGTATGTTTAAAATGCTAGGCTGTATATCCAAAAAAGCTTTTAATCAATTGAATCACGGTGAGGGCAGTGAGGTTATGGAATGCCCTTCCTAGTGATGTGGTAATGGCAGATTCTGTTAATGCCTTTAAGAGGGGCCTGGATGAGTTCTTGATCAATCAGAATATCCAAGGCTATTGTGATACTAATATCTACAGTTAGTACTAGTGGTTGTATTTATAGTTTATGTATGTGAGTATAGATTGGTAGGTGTGGGTTAGGTGTGCTGGGTTTACTTGGATGGGTTGAACTTGATGGACACAGGTCTTTTTTCAACCCTATGTAACTATGTAACTATGTAACTATGTAACTATGAATTTAATTTGAACCAACTTCAAAATTATCACAATTTGCCATTAATTTTAGTATATTTGTATAAATTCAATTTCCTACTAAAATCAGTAACTACTAAATTAGGTCCTGTTATTTCCCTCTGCCAGTGAAACAATGTAGCTGTGGGTCATTCTCCTCCAACCTTGACTTTATTTCCCATAGTACCTTGCACATGTCACTCAATCTACTTTTTAGGGGCCTGTTAATCCCAGATCATGCAAGAAATTGTGGAAAACTGCATTGTGACAGGCAATGAAGTAACTAGATGATACTGGGTTCCACAGCAAATTCAATGTAGGGCCCCAAAATATTGGCAAATTTCTCTGTTCTACCAATGTATATTGAAATGGCTTATTAATTAGGGCCTTGCTGGCCCCCCCTGCAACTACAGGGTCTGCTTTCTCTGTAGTTACGCCCCTCGTGGCTGGACTAGAGCTGACAATTCCAAATTATGGATTATGGATGGATTATTGCATTTCCCTATTTGTTTCAGGGGTACAGTGTTACAAATAAGTGACCACCTGATTTGCTTATGATTTATATCTAAATGTATTTACCTATTCGCACTTGCTTTTACTATAGGTATAGGATTTATTATTCAGAATCCTTGGAACCTGGGATTTTTTTGCATAAGGGACATTTAAACATGAAATAAACCCAGTAGGATGGTTTTGCCAGCATGCAGCATTGTCACCACCAAGTACAAGCTACAATTTTATTATTACAGAGAAAAGAAAAACATAATTCTACAAATTAGATTAGATATTATATCCAATGTTTCTGGCCCTCTATTTGTTTAGGCTGAAAGTTGTACAAAAAGGATCATCCATTAAAAATTAAATTTCAGTGTTGCATCTATTGGGTAAATTGTAACAATTTTCCCCCATTTATCAGAGAGTTGTATGGGAATATTTTGTCAGGTACACAAACTGCTGTTGACAGAGATTTCATACATTATGTACTCTGTCACCGCTGATATCAGTTTGGGGCCTAAAGAGCTTTCCAGAATAGACACTCACCTTTATCATAGGTGACTTAAAATGCATATTTACAATACATGGAAGTAATAAAAGATTAATGTAGAGAAAGCAAATAAATGTCAGATCGTATATTCCCAGAATATGGTAACATCCGTACTGTCACTCAGGAATGCTTTCAGTATGGTGAGTGAATGTGACTGTTTAAAGATGCATTTATTTCAAGCCGATACAAACATTTATGTCCCCAAAAATTCAGTTAAGATTGGTTCTTTAAAGAGCTGTAAGAGTGACAGTAAATTAGATCAAAGTTTTGCTTCTTCACATTTCGGTCAATGACATAAAGAATAGTGTACAGTATGAGAATATTATAAGTCACCAGTATAACCTCTGTACAGGTCATGAAACTACTCTGTCACGCTCATTTGTAACAGTGGGTAGATTATTATTAGTGATGAGCAAATCTGTCCCTAAATCTGATGGGTGAAATTATTCGGCATGCATGGATTTGCGGCAAAATTGTCACTTGTGTCAATAAATTTTTTTTGGCGCATAGCGTTTTCACTGTTTCGCTAATTTTTTGCCGTTTCCCAAATCTTTTGCAAGATTTGCAAAGTTTTCGGCAAATCACAACTGGATAGATACGTTCATCACTACCAACTACATGTTGTATATACAAAGTATTTAGGAGGAATTGGTTTGGAGCATACTACAACATATAGATAAGCGTACATAAACACCTGTGTGTCCCACATTTCATTTAACGACCAAGGGCATAACTATGAAGTTGGTCCTTTATTTACATCTATTCTGGGAAGGTTTTCTTTTACATCTTGGAACATTTGGCGTTAAGAATTTGTTTGTATACATGTGTGAGAGGTTAGGTACAGATAATGGTTGATCAGGCCTGTTTTGCTTCTGCAAAAAATTTGCAAGGCTGCTGAAATATTTGCAAACTAGAGAAAAATGATACAGCTACCAAATGACTCTTTTGACGCAAGCCACTTTTTTTTTTTGCGTTACTGTAACTTTTCCCTCACTTTATGAATTTTTGTTGGAAAATGTTTGCAGCAGTTTCGCGAAAAAATTGCCAATGGCGTAATGCGGAATTTTGCAGCGAATCCATGTCTGGCAAAAAAAATTTGCAACTGATCCAACAGGTGTTCAGTTGGGCTGAGGTCAGGCCTCAGTACAGACATGTTCTTCTATTGCCATCTCTGCACATCTATTATTACTATTTGAACCTTGCTTTGTGCACAGGGTTATTATCCAGCTGAAACAAAAAAGGGCATTTTCCAAGGTGTTACCAAAAAATAATACAACACATTATTTTGAAAAATATAATGACATGATGTAATAGCACCTGAGTTAGCAATGATGGGTATGACTTAAATAGTCAATTCCAATAATTAGAAAGGTGTCTATATGCTTTTCTATGTGACATATAAAGTGTCATTTACAACTGTAGTGAAATTTTGGAGAGAATTGTACATGTTTTTTTTAGCCCATAATAAGCTATATTCCCAAAATTCCAGTATAATTGCTTTCACATGTAAATTCGCCCTGGTCTGTTATAATCATATTTTGATGAAATGGAGGCAAATTGCATGTCAGTATTGTGTCATTTACCTCCTTTATATGATGTTGGGGGTTTAATCTATTAGGTTAAAATCTGCTACACCTATTGATGCGGCCCAATGGGAACCCGGGATTTACTGCCATGTTCAGGACGGCACAGAGGTAAAAGAAGCATGTATGGACACAAGTACCTTTAACAAAATGTGTAGTTTAGCAAACCAATCTCAGTAAACAGAACAGTTTTTCCTGACCAAAAACATAAAATGACATATTCTCAATAACGCCTGTTATATGTGTCTTTGAAGCAAGGCTTTGCAATATAAACGTATACTGTATTTTCAATATAAACTAGCATAGCGCATAGGCAGCTCCAGAAATTACATTTGCATTATTTAAGTGTTCGTTATACAAAGTGCAAACTGGTTTCCTCAGCAACACATATATATTCAACCTCACCTTGATGGCTAAATGAGGCATCTCTGCCTGGGCTACTAGAACTCATTCTTACACAATATGTGCAAAGAATATAGATTATAGATTAGTAGTAACAGAGCATCCTCGTATCGTAAATGGGTCAGTGTGAGACAAACACTATACAACTGCAGTCATTATTCCATTGTTTTCCATACGAAGCCCTCGTTCTAATTGGTAGAGATCATTGCCTTAAAATATGTCCTTGGTTAACGACGACAGAGAACAAGTGAAGCTGCCATTTTATTGGTGTTTGCCTGTGGGATTCTTTGATGTTCAACCTTAATAATTACTTTTTTAAATTGGATTTCACTGAGGTGAAATCAACGTTTGTATTTAGGTTTGGGACAGATTTGTCAGTTTGGAATGGATTACACAGCAGAGAATTGGCTTTTGTTAGGAAAAGTGAACATACTGTGATAGACACCTCCTATATTAAATAAGGTATAAATATTTAACTTGTTTTTATGGCTTGCAGAGAATGTCAACACAGAAGAAATAGTCACCCCTAAAGGGATAGTTGATCTCTACTTAACTTACTTAGCATATTGTAGAATGTCCTATCCTTTCTGTCATTTTCAATTGCTTATTTTTTTTTTAATAATTTGCTTTCCTCTTTTGCCTCTTTGTCAGCTTGCAGATCTCTGACCCCATCCAGAAAGTATTGCTCTCACCTATTCTTATTCATGGTCTCTGTACAGACTATTGCCATGTTGCTTTGGGATACTGGACTTTAATCTCTAATCACTGCACACATGGAGCACATTTTTGCCATTAAATGCTTAAGTGGGACAGGCCAATTCCAGTCTTGTCAATATACAAACATAAAGTAGGGAAACTAAATCCGATGTGTGCCATAAACATCAATCCCCCAGCAGGAGTATGTACTAACTTGTGACTGAGCAGTAAAACGATGTTGCAGTTACCCTTTACTCAAGAGCTCAAGTGAGACAACAAACATTTTAGGCGAGCATGCAAATCTTTCTAACCCTATGTAACGCGTAAGCTCTCTGAAAATTGAAAACTACTACCAGCACTTTCCTTTTGTGTTCAGTATACATTATCTTTGCATGCAGTAGCTCGGAATTGGAGGTACAGCTATGGGATCCATTATCTGGAAACCCGTTATCTAGAAAGAAAGGGCAGATTTGAAAATACGGAATAGAGAGTTCTACAGGCAACCTAGCCACATATTCTTTCATAAAGCATCACTGGAAGTTTTAAAATGGGGGTGCCCAACCTTTTGTACCTGTGAGCCACATGTAAAGAGCTCCTTGAGGGTGCCCAATATGGGCTATTGGTAGGTCCTATGTGGACTGGCAATTTACAGGAGGCCCTGTTTGGCAGTATGCCTGGTTTGTATGCAACTTAAGCTTGCCTGCAAGCCAGGAATTCAAAAATTAGAACCTGCTTTGAAAGCACTGGGAGCAACATTCAATGGGTTGGGGAGCAACATGTTCCTTTTTGGAGATTACCAAAATGGGGGTTCCCTGGAACTTTCTGCTGGGATTTAAGGCCTTATTCTTAATCCTAAAGGATAAAATAGAACATATCAGGCCCCATTCACTGACCACTTAAAGGAGAAGGAAAGGGTTAAAAGAGCGACCCCCCCCCATAACTGGAAAGGCCTCATGTCCCTGTAGCTGATTGCTACCTTTTTTACCTGGAAAGCCAGTATATTGCTTGCACTATTTGATTTTCATAAACACTGTATTTGCTCTTTAAATTTAAATTAATCCAACATGGCGCCGCGTAGATCCCCATAGATGCGAGTGCAACCTACTCTGCCCGAGCCGCTCCTGCTTGTGAGATTGAAAGCGCGCTCACAGGGTATGTTAAATGCACATGAGCTTACTCAGTAGCTGGTCTTAGTGTCCTAGCAGGAGCGATGCATTCTGGGAATCTTCTTTACACTGCTCAGTGTTTTTTCTTCCTGTTTGGCTTCTGATCATCTGAACAGGCGAAATATGGGGAGACTTAAGGGCACTATTGAGATAACTGAATGTATGCCTGCTGCTTGAGATTAACTCTTTACTAGCCTTTCCTTCTCCTTTAATGCCCTTGGCCTTGTCAATGCAAGCTGTGCAATACTGTTGAGCGTAATGCATTTACAACCTGTCTATGGCAGGTATTATGCAAAGGAATTCCTCTACTTAATGCCTGCCATAGGCAAGTGTTAAATATAAAGGTCTTCTGGTCTTTGTGGTCCCTGGAACTTCTACCCTTTGGATCTGAATGACCCACAAGGCTTGGGGACACTCCAGAGGATCCCCATGTGCCACAATGTCCATATGCTAACTGCATAACCAGCAGGGCAATATGCAACGTGCAAAAAACATTACCTCTTGCAACTATTATTATTACTATTTACATTCTGCACAATTTCCTATGTTAAGTACGGTACATAAATAAATAATAAAGAAGCAGATTTTGCAGAGCTGTATTAAGGCATATTCAACAAAGGCAGCGGGGCCTACAACAGGCATTACTGTCCAGAGGGGACGGTTGCTGGATCATAGTATTTGTGACAGAGAAAGACAAAAAATGTTGCTTAACAGCCCTAACAACAACTTGAGGGCCAAAGATTAAGTACTTTAGATAAGTAACGTAGCTCTGCAAATTCTCTTTTGCTGGGAACCATACTACTTTCATGCAGCTAATTAATAAATAGGAAAATAATAATCATCTCCCTTGTCATTGGAACTATTATATTTTAATATAATTACAAAATGTTTTCTTAATTTTAATACAAGAAATAAAGTGCTCCTTCCATTTCTGATTTATGCCACTGAAACTCTGATACTTGACTTGTGTGCTCTGTAAATGAAGGTTTCTGGGTTTAATGCGAAGTGAATGCTATTTGCAAACTTGTTTAAGGCTTGCAGAATTTGCCGACATGCAAAACTGCCAGTATCCAAAATAATTGCTTTCACTGTATAAAGGCTCATAAAGCCCTACTTTCTGCCAGCATCCCTACTCCCCTTTTCTATTCCTAGCAATTTTCTCCTGATATTCTTGATAGAATTTATTTTGTACTTTTTACTGAAATAGCTCCCTCACTTTCCATTGAGCTTTAACCCTTAAGTGCCAGAGACAGCCTGCCAGAAACATTACTATCCAAACATTGTCTGAGCCTCCTTAAATATCCACCAACAGAAGCTGTCACTTGCTGGGACCAACATCCCATTTTATTATCAAAATACACCCTGTCTTATCCTGCTCAAACTGATGGAAAAAAATACCTGCTGAATTAATTATTCATATTAAATATTGGTAGCTAGTATATTTCCCACTTCCTATGTATTTACAGAAAATTTTTCCTTGATCATCTTCTAATGGTGGAATGTGTGACTTTAGGCATTAGCGAGCAGGTTTAATTATATAATTACCATCCTTTGCACTATAATATTGTTCATTCTAAAGAATAATCTGCTCACATTATTGCAGGTTTATTGTTATTGTTAAATACTGATATGTAATTTAGATAATAAATGAACAGTGTCCTGTACAGAAAACGTTTAGGAAAGGGCAACCAAAGCCAATAACATATATCACCATTGCAGCATCAGTCCATGATGCTGTGAGAGTTCAGAATCACAAAAGACTTAAAGGCTCATTTACAAATGCCAGTGCATTGTACAAAAGCAAACATAAATCACCATTCTATTTCCCAAAATGCAGCATTTCCCCCAGAATTTCAGCATCACTGAGAGTGCCAACCACAACTTGCATGTGATTTACCTATACAAATGCAAAGTAGCACCTGATTTGATAAACTGTGCACAAGCCACACAGCAGTTTTTTCCAACTCTCTGATATGGGTAGATTTAACAGAGAACTAAAACCTTTAACAAATATGGATAGAAATGCTATATTTTATATACTAAGATTAATGCTCTAGCCTAAAGTTTCAACATCTCTATACCAGTAAAGATCTCATCCTTCAATGTTGACCCAGGGGGTCACCATCTTGGATCTTTCTAGGAGTGTCAGTGACACTTACATGCTGCTCTCTGGGCAGCTGTTGAGAAGCAAAGCTTAAGCTTAGGTTTAACTGCCATATAAGTTGATGCAATAGGGCTGATTATTGAATTCAGGTGCTACTGTAATTGCACTGGTTCCAGAGGTGCTATGTAATAAGAATCTGAAATAATTACTAATCAGCCATGTATTGTGACATTTATAATCTATATATATTGTATACTGTAGGTCCTTTAGCTCGAGTAAGTAAACTTAGCACAGGGCATGTGAGCAGAAAAGAAGATAGGGAGGGAATCTTTGGAGGCACAGATCTTCCCTGTGCTGTGTTTGACTTGGGCTGGTAGATAATCTATAGCATTTATAGCCTACTTCTTTAAGTAGTCCTCCTTTAGGGTTCCACTGGATCCAGAGCAAAGATCTCACTTGTGGGCCCACTGCGGGTGACCCAATACATTTGTAATAGTGCTACTTTCAAACAGATAATCTTGAATAGTATAATGCAAGCAATAAAGAAACAGTCTGGGTTTACCAAAGTAGAAATGAAATCTAGGTGTACACAACACCCTGGACTAACAGCCATGGGAGCAGATAAACAATAATTACAAAATGTGAAATACAAATAAAATGTGAATACTTGAGAATTTATAAATGTTCTGTTGTTGATTTTTCCCATAAGATTAAATTGAGGGGTCTGTGATTTCAGGGGGACTCTTTAGTGAAGCAGATGAAATGTCTGGTGTTCTGGTGGGCCCTGGGCAAATGCCCCTTTGGCTATTTACAGAATTATTAAAATGCACTGATGTATGCAACATCAATAACAGCATTACTGTGTAATTCAGTGGTCGGAAGGTATTTGGATGTGTGGGAAGCACATACTAGGAAGACACCTCCTCAAGAAAGGGCTCTCTTAAATAATTGAGCTCTATACTTGGCACTTCTGTGCAAATCAGTAGATGAGGATGAACCAGCACATTGGTGCTATGGATGCAATTACAAAATAGCACCCAGTTTTCCACTTTTTGCTTGTGTTCATAATTGAGGTTTCTACTCTATGATATTACCAACTTAGTCCTGATAATGTTCTTGTACTTTCCTAGAAATACATCAGAACATCCTATCTCTGGCAGCCACCCCCCCCCCACCCCCCCAGTGTGCCCACTCTTAGGGGCACAATTAATAACCCACGAATGGGCCGAATGCGTCCGATTGCGTTTTTTTCGTAATGATCGGTAATTTTGCGATTTTTTTTCGGCGTCTTTACGATTTTTGCGTAAAAACGCGAGTTTTTCGGCGTCTTTACGATTTTTGCGTAAAAACACGAGTTTTTCGGCGTCTTTACGATTTTTGCGTAAAAACACGAGTTTTTCGGCGTCTTTACGATTTTTGCGTAAAAACGAGAGTTTTTCGTAGCGTTAAAACTTGCGCGAAACGTCGCGCCTTTTAAGTTTTAACGCTACGAAAAAGGCGCGACTTTGCGCGCAAGTGTTAACGCTACGAAAAAATCGCGACTTTGCGCAACTTTCGTAAAGACGCCGAAAAACTCGCATTTTTACACAAAAATCGTAAAGACGCCGAAAAACTCGCGTTTTTATGCAAAAATCGTAAAGACGCCGAAAAAATCGCAAAAAATACGAAAAAGTCGCAAAATGTTCGTTTCCAATCGGAATTTTTCCAATTCGGATTCGAAATCGTGTCTTAGTAAATCAGCCCCTTAATATCTGAGAGTTTGTTGGGCAACCAAAGGAACTCACTGTGCATATGTAACACACATTTATAACAATTTTATTGATGGTTTAAAGAGTAGAACATTTTTGTAATGCACTTGTTGCTTTATAAACTCAGATCGGAGTCATATGGTCTTTCTAGATAGATAAAATAGTATTTATTTCTTGTATTTCCATTATGTAGTAAGTACATAGAAATGAAACTTCTGATGCCTCAGTTTTTATCTAGCAGGACAACTAATTTTCCTGAACAGGCCTGATCTTGGCTTAAACTAGTGTGCCAGAGTAACAGTTTTACCCAGTAAAGGCATAGACGGGACAAACCTTGACCACACTATAAATGGACAGGCAAAGTAAGGGCTCGTATTCAGGAGCATTTCTTTCTGTGCTCCCCTACAGTGGGTTCAGCTGCATTTCACCACAAGGGGGCACAGGAAGAAACGCATCCCTTTGTTTCTAATGGAGCTGTCCTAACACAAGCCCATGTAAGTGCCAAATGCAGATGGAACACAACATTCAAGAGCGAAGACGAGCTGCGGCTTCCCTTTACTTCCACATCTGCTAATGTACCACAGAATGGTTGATATGGTGTATTAGAACCTGCCCAATCCCAGCACTGGCCATTATACATAGCACTTGCAAATTGACTGGGCCAGTACACACAAATAATCATACAAAACGTTGCTGTTCTTTATGAGAGTAGGCCTGCAGTGTATTGGGATTTTTGTATCTGAATTACAACGTAAATGTGGAGATGGTTTTTCAATTTGGTACAATTTAGTATTCTAAATCTAAATCAGGAAATAAAGCTTTGTAGAAATACAGAGTAGTGTGACAAATATACCTCATCAGTTTCAACATATATATCATCTTCATTTTAGCTTCATTTTTTAAATAGAGACTGTGTGGAAAGAGTTTGGGCTTCATAAATTGCACTAGACAAGTAAAAGCTAATGCTATGTGCGAAAGGCCCAGAGCAATATTTTGCATTTGTCATTATATAAACCAATTTGCCTCTTAAATCTAAGCATAATGAAATAAAAAATCTTGTTTTTTATTTGTCTAATAACCCAACTGGGCAGTAAATGCAAGCTGCTGATTAGTTGCTCTGGGTTGGGCCAGTGATGTTTATAAATGTGCTGAAATACCCAATCTATGTGAAAAGTGTGGTTGCTACAGTATATCTATATATATATATATATATATATATATATATATATATATATATATATATATATATATATATATATATATATATATATATATATATATATATATATATATATATATATATATATGAGATATGAGTCCTTCCCTTCCCATGAGCTCTGGGGGCAAAAACCTGCAGTCATTTGTTGCATGTATGTAACCTGATCCCTTTTGGGTAATTTTTTTTTCTTGTGCACTGGTGAGTGCCACATGTATTTGAATAAACAGGTGGGAGAACTTTGTCTCCCACTCATCCACCAATCAATCAAATCCCTATACAGGATTAAATATGTAACTAGTTATTTTGAAGAATCTTTAAAAACCCTTAATAATTGTAATTAATATGTGACTGTGCTAGTAAGTTTCTTAATCACCTCTCAGCATGCACCCCAGGTTAATGGTCCATGTCCCTCACCTTTATACCAAGTAGTTGCACACACTTGCTAAATAAAAATAAAAAAAAAATCACAAATGTGACGGAACATTTGATCTAGATTTACTATCATGATAAGGTATGGATAGCCATATTTTATCCACTGGTACTATTTAAATGTGTTTTTCCTGTGCACAGGCTGCTGTAGCCTTACTAACTTAAAGAACTCCTGTGCAACAAGTGTTATATATCTTGATAGCCCTCATTAATGACTCTTAGTGATGACTTGGATGGTTAAGATCCCCAAAGTGACATCATGTACAGGTATGGGGTCCATTATCCAGAAACCCCTTATCTAGAAAGCTTTAAATTATGGGAAGGCCATCTTCCATAGACTTCATTTTAAATTCACATTTTTAAAAATGATTTCCTTTTTCTCTATAATAATAAAGCAATACATTGTACTTGACCTCAACTTATATATAATTAATTCTTATTGAAGGCTAAACAATTATATTGGGTTTAGTTAATGTTTAAATGTTTTTTCAGTAGACTTAAGACATGGAGATCCAATGATCCCTGATCTAATGTTTCAATGACCCACAACATAGAGGCACACAAACAACCACTTACTATGTTTATTGAATCACTGACATTTTTTAATGTCTAAAACTTTTCTTTATAATAAAGCATAATCAATAGTAATTGTATTAATATTCTATACTGGCTGTTTGTGTGAGTGTGCTTTCATGTGAGCAAATCAAATATAAACGTTATTAATTCCTATATACAAAGTTATTGGCTTTCTCTTAAAAACTATAGAATGTTACAAAACCTGTTTTGATGGTCCTTGGTATTTTTATCACTGAGGCAGCACAAGAGTTAAAAAAGCAATCAGAGTTCAGGCAGAATGTTGCCCATAGCACATCCCTTTGCATATCTGTACTATATATGCAATATGTTGTAAACCACAGATGTTTTTCCTACTTAGCATAGGACCTTGGAAGAAATCATTATCAGCTTGTAACCATGAATGCATTCTAAAACACTTTGCTGCAATTTGTTTAATAATTAACTACCCCCTGCTGTCAAGAAAGGCTGTTATGGTAGTTTTGACCATGACATTTAAGCAGCCAAGTTTTGCCTGAGAATGAAGTATTTGAGATATAGATAATATATGCAAAGACAAAATAGAATAAGCTATGAATAAGAAGGATGAGTTCTAAAGCATATTTGAGGGAAAGGTTTTGTTAAAAAGGTAGATATAAGAAAGAATATATATATATGTAAAGGAAATCTGCATATAGAAAGTAACACTATTTTTATGCAGTTCATCTATTTGAAAGGGCCAATTTATTAAAGTACGATAACTAAAAACTAAAAATATTTTTTCTAAAGATTAGAACTCACAATTTGTGAGAGTAAATCGTATTTGTAGCAACGAGTACGAAAGTTTCAGATTCATTCAAGCTTCGGTATCGTGAATTTCCTTTGGCCAGGTTGGAGCTGCAGAGTGCCATTGAGTCCTATGGGAGACTTTCCTTGGGCCAGGTTGGAGCTGCAGAGTGCCATTGAGTCCTATGGGAGACTTTCCTTGGGCCGGGTTGGAGCTGCAGAGTGCCATTGAGTCCTATGGGAGACTTTCCTTGGGCCAGGTTGGAGCTACAGAGTGCCATTGAGTCCTATGGGAGGCTTCAAAAATCATGCACTGAAGGTTCAAAGTCAGAAAGTTTTTCGCTCTGTTTACGATCATTCGGATACAAAAATTTCATAACTCATACCATGATATTTTCGTATGACCAGGATACAAACTTTTCATTCAATTGTGTACAACATCAGAAATTATTGGATTTAATCCAAATTTTTACAAATCGTATTTTTAAAAGTCCGAAATTCATAGATTGAATCGTTGAATTGATAAATCTCCCCCATAATGTATGTATAATGCAATAGGCTCATACGGTACATTCATTTCCCTAAACTATCTGTATTGTGGGCTTCGTGAATAAGGTTTAAAATCCTAGCCAGAATCATGTGAAGTATGAAACACAGCCTTCCTTAGACTAGGCCCAGTGAAAAGCAGAGGGATATATCTAGCCAAATAACAATGTGAAGAGTCATGGACGTCATTCCAAATGCAAAGAGATGATTAATCCAGGCGAAGGTCCCATTTTAATTATAGTAAATTCATGGGCCCAGTGATCATGCTTAGAATGCTGATAGCCACAGTCTGACTAAGTACATACATTTAGAATCTCTCTGGAATATTGCATTTACACTTTCCTTTGGAACAAAGTATACTGTGCAAATATTAGTTTTTATATAATGTACATGAAAAGCAAAACCACTGCAAGACACACAAAGAGGAAGAAGAAATAGATTTTGTGTCATGTGACATTTTGTTGCAGTCACCTTAAAATCACATATCACTTCCTTTGGCAGCTGGTTAGGAGTTGAAGGAGCAAGTCCAGCAATATTGTGGTTATATTCTTAAAGCAATATCCTTCTCCAGCTCTCCAGTCAATGACTCAATAAACGCACAAAATTTTTCCAATGCGACTTGCACCACCACTCTGTCCACACTTGGTCCAAAACCCATCTCAGTCCCTTGGTATGTGCACAGTATAACCGTGCACAGTATAACCCTCCACTGCCCACCCACCACTCAGACAGGCACAAACCCATTCGATCACCCCTTCTGTTCTCTGCTAAATTCTTCCCCCGCCCCCTGATGTCATATGTCCTCAACATCATTGGCCCTGCACGCTGCCTGGACTCCAGAATGGCAGGAGGTGGCAACCCCAAATAGCGCCCAAGGCAAGAGTCCATGCTGCTTACTTCAAGTCATGCTCTGTGCAGACTATCAGCCTAGGGCTTTCCTGCCAAAATAGGCTCTGGCATTTAAAGTACACGGAGGCCCTGAAAGGCCCCAGTCAGCCTAATAAATAATGACTAGACTATGACATCAAACAGCAGCCCAGAATGCACATATTGCCAGTACGGGCCTGGCTGGCACTTTTTTACAGGTGCTAATTTGGGGTCTTGGGGTGTTATAATCATCTTCTTTTTAGCCTCTTACTCTTTGTAGCAGTCTCCACTGGTTCAGAATCATCATTGGGATCAGAATCGCTGCTGGTCAGAATCTCTACAGTGAGAATCCCACAGCTCTTTTTATAAAGTAGTATAAATGTTTGTGCCCTGTTTATTACCCATTGGAGGTATTAGTCCTGCAACATTCTGGAAAATCTGGGAAATGTACTTTTGCAAACTGCCCATTCACACTGCAGTACACAGGTATAATAATATTTACCTTTGTAGTTACTTGCTTTCTTTTCCTTGCAAAATCCTCCCAGAAGTTAGATAATGTCTCTTTTGCTGAGATTAGGGGTCCAGTATTTATATGCCCTTATGTTAATACAGAGGGAAAGCTCAGCTACAGCTTTAATATATAACATGCATATCTCAACACAGTAATACAAGGGTTTTATATGTACTCTGCATTAGAGGGATGAGGTTGCTGACTTGTTCTCTACTGGAATTCTTGACTAAAAATGGCTTTGAAACATACTGGGCCAAATTATACCTAATTTGGTGAGATTCTCATAAATAATTGCTAAAAATTGGTTAATAATGGTAATCGGCAGCTTTTATGCATTGGTAAGTAAAGGGAATAATGATAGTATTGATAGTGACAACATAAAAAGAGAGGATGGGTTTGTACTGTATGCCTATTGCATTGTAATGACTGAAGAGTGCATGGGAATAGTTTGTGAAACCCATTACAAGCCCCTGCAGCTGCATTCTGTGCCCAGATTTTGAGTATATACATGGTACTGACCATCTGAAAGTTATATTATAGCAAGGCCATTGTTTATTGTTTTGTGTTTTTGTGTAATGATTGCAGCTTATTGCCACTTGCGTAAATTTATTCATGGGCATTTTTTACTACTAAAAAATATTTTTTTCATGTAGGAGTGATTTTTTTGTTATGTATTAAAACCACAAAAACAAACACATTTTGTTTGTAAACATCCCCTAACTAGGATGAAACACTGTCCAGCAGTAGTCGCTGTAGACAATGAAATATTTCCAATCCCATAGGTCTTAATTCATTTCCAGTAACTTGCTCATCCATTATGTATAACTGTATACTCCCAGGTTTACCAGATTCCTGTTAAGCTAGTTTTCCTTGGTGATGGTCAGCACTGTTTATATGTCACAAGGAATAAATACCCAGAGATTCCGTAAATACATATTAAAGTCCCTTGACCAATATTTCAGCATAACTGTGGTTGTGAAGAAGAGATGTAACTGAGGCACTTGTGGCCTGTGTGTCCAAACTGTCCAAAGTCCTATGGGTTGTTTCCACAGCAGCCTTCATTGACAGACAAAACTGCAATCAATTCAGGCAGGCAGTGCTTTAGAGCACAAATATGCGGAAGTGCAAGTAGTGTATAATGTTGTAGTAGTGTATATTAATGAATGGGATTTTTCATACAATTGGCTGGGGAAATTAGCAGCAGAAATTAGTGCAACTGCGCTTGACTCAAATGGCCCCTATATAGACATAGTGATGCTGATTTACAGGGAGTATATATGGCAATAAAACCTGGAACAATGTTAAAATACTGGAGAAAGAATTAATGCTGAATGTATTGGTTTAGCACCCCCCCACTGAGCAGTAACTGTGATTAGTAATCAATATCTTTTTTTATTTGGTTCTGCTTCAAATATACATTCTCCACACTACCACCCAATGCTAGTACCTGTGATAAGGTGTTACCAAGCACAAATATGGATGCAGACACTACTATTAATGCTAGTCTGGGAATGTGCTGCTAGGCCCCCATAAAAGCTGCTGAAAGTTGTTAATAACAGTTAGGTTCTGGCATGGAATGATTTTTGGAAGTGCATAAAAGAAACTTGGATAAGGAAGAAGGAGGAATAAGGAGAGGGGTTACCTGGTACTTGGACAATGAAAGCGCTGGGAATATGTGATTATATTCTTTGTGGTTTTGTTGCAACTGAATCTTTTAAAATTACAGTTTCTGTGTTCTGAGTTTCAATACAGAATTTCATACAACAAATGAATAAAAAGATTTTTGATGGTTGGTTAAACTGAAATATTTCTATATTTGAGAGGATTCTGTCAAAATCCCTGCAAAGAAGGGGCTGACTATAGTTTTTAGAGGTGAGACACTCCAACATGGCTTAGCTTGGATGTTTTTCAGAGAAGAGAGAGATGGTTTTGTCAGTCACACTGATTTGGCGCAGCAACATCCTTCTATAGGCTGCAGTAATGTTTACTAAATGAGTGAGCGCTTTAAATTAAAGATATCGCAGAGAGTAATACTTTGACATATGGATTTTGGGGGACATTCAAATGATTATTTCAAAGAATTATTTATTCATCTGGAAAGTCAATGTTAACGTTATCGGCTCATATCATTAGATAATATAAGTCCCAAAAAATTGATTCTACATACAAAATGTAACATTTTCTTTAGAGCAGATGGCAGCCAGAACAAAGGTAATTTCAGTGAAAATAACTGTTCAGTTTTATAATTTTCTTTGCTCATAAAGCAACCCTAATCATGGAGACGCAGCTACTGTGGGCTATTAAAATGAATAGCCATTCTGTTTAATCTTTCCAAATGCATAAGAAGGCTTAGATTATTTGCTGTTTCCTTTCGAGCATTCTAATAAGCTGTTGGAGATAAATCGAGCCAGAACCAGCCAGTATGTGACGTGTAGAACTAAGAGACAGTTGTAGACACTTGTTTGTTTAGCATACAATGAAATAAATAAATAAATATGGCAGAGACAGACAGATACCATATGTGAAAGTTTCAGACATTGACAGAGCCCAATAAATTTAATTGTCATGGGCTTTTTAAACTGGAAAATTGCTTCCTAGGGAATAAAATTTGTTTTGTGACCCTTAATATTACAACAGAACTTCGATTTGTTACACTTTTCTGTAGCCTCTAACTTTGAAACTGGCAGAAGGAACACAAGATGGCTTTATTCTGAGAAATAAAACATTAGAAGTGCAAATGCAATTTTCCTCCCATTGAATGAAAAATTTAAAAAGAGATATCTATTACTTCAAGAACTCGAAGTTTAGAGTATAACAAAAGGGTATTAGTGACACAGACAGCCCTATGAATGTCTTATATCTGTGTAAGGCCAATTTCATTTAAAATTTATCCTTTCCATTAAACTTTTTGTTTTTTAGCAAAGTACAATTTTCTAATCCATTATTTTATATTTAAGTTTTTTTTAGTGCCATGAAGTTTAGGTTTATTTTACCCCTGCCTGCTTGCTCTATTTCATTGCCCAAGTATCTCAAGCATGGTGCACACTAACCAGTCAGCCCAATGTTACTCATGGACTGTCCGTTGGTTTTGTATTTTCTCCATATTACCCTTAATGTAGTTGTAGTGATGAGTGAATCTGTTCTATTGGGCTTCACAAAAAAATGAATGAAACCACAGAAAAACTTGCAAACCGGCAACAATTTGTGACATGCATTCTCAATGGGCGTTTTTTATGCAGCAAAATACATTGAAATAAGTGAGCTTTTTCTCAAGCCACAAATCCATGCCTGGCGAAACATTTCACTCATTGCTCTCCAGTTGCAAAATACATATTGTACAGTAAATACAGTTAGACAAAGGACATGTGACTGTATCTATATTGGTTGTTTGTCTAACTATGTAATTATGCAGTTTCCTATCAAGCAGAGCTTTGCCATACCTCATACAGTTTTTTTCCAGTTTTCACTGGAAATTAGTGTGTTAACACAAACATTTTTAAAGGAGAAAGAAAGGTTAAAACTAAGTAAGCTTTATCAGATAGGTCTATGTAAATACAGCCATAAGCACTCACAGAAACGCTGCACTGTCAAAAGATTTGTTGTGTCTGTTTTCCTATGCCAGAGACAAACAGCTCTCTTCCCTCTCCTGCTCCCTCCTTCCTCAAAAATGCTAAGAACTCACTCCCCCCACTTTAGAATGTGGATCTGAGCCAATCAGCAGGAAGCTTCCTCATAGTCTAACTGAGCATGTACACGGGTCTGGGTCTTGGTACAGGAGCGAGGCATTATGGGAACTTTCTTTACACAGCTCAGCGTTTTTTCTTCTGTTTGGCTTCTGATCATCTGAACAGGTGAAATATGGGGAGACTTAAGGGCACTATTGAGACAACTGAAGGTATGCCTGCAGCTTGAGATTAACTCTTTATTAGCCTTTCCTTCTCCTTTAAGCATAGTTAATTCATGTACTGAACAGTTCCCAGTCCTAATTTTATTTTTAATTTGATCTATGGTTTAAAAAGCACACATTTTCAAAATTTACAATGAAAAAAAATTGCAAATATTTTGTTTCTGTAAATTTTCACTGCAGTTTTGGGATAAAAATTTGCAATTGGTGAAATGCAGACTTTCACAGCAAATCCATGCCTGCTGAAAAATGCGCTCATCATAATAAACAACATGTGTAATATAGGAAGTGCACAAACCCTAAACTTTGCTTGTTGTTGGCAACTGTGCTGTGCAATACACTTTTTTTGTTAGTATAGAAAATTTATATTTTCTGACATATTATTGTATTTAAAATCTATATTATGGTTCCAACAGAACTGACAATAACAGAAAACAAAGCAACTGAAGTCATCCCATTGACCCATTTGTTGTTTATTATACTCTTTTTACTTGGGAAGCATAACTACTGTGATCAATTGGGCACACAGATATTGTATAAATTATAGGTGTTAAGCAGTTCATTGTGTGAACAATTTAATAAATAAGACACATTCTCTACAAATTCTACACAAAGGAAAAACAAAAAAAGTTTACACTACCTGTCCAGGTTCCACCTCATAGCAGCCATAACTATAGCTACTATAGCTACCACTTTGCAACTGGCAAGGCATTTTCCATGTACATTTCTAATTTTTAGAGGAGGCTCATAGCCAGCTGATTTGAGCATTGACGTTAGCATATGGGCAGCACCAATCATACAGATATGACAGAAGGCAGCCTGGGTTGCGTCTCCAGAGCTGTAGATGCCTTGTGCATAAAAAGAGACATAGGCAGATTAGATTTTAAGACTTGACAGATTGACTGTCTTCCAGTGGGATCTCAGGGCAGTCTTACATATCTATCCTTGAAAAAGTTTATAGACAGAAAGGTTTGGGTTTATTGTAGAAAGCTAGAGGTGAAATAAAATAGTGTTACGTAGAAGTTACCATTGCTGAATACCTTTATGCCAAAGTTGAGGTGGTCAAATTAATACAATTATCTCTGCATGTTAGGTAACAGCCAGATGCCTGACACACTGCTGGTAAATGGGATTCTCACTAGTAAATAGTGTTGTTAACTTGTAATTAACTTTGACCCACCTACTTTAGAGAGCAAGGATTCTCATTGGGACAGTTTTAGAAAAGGTTTATTCTTAATGAGTGCAGACTTGCCTGCTGAGATGAAAGAAAAGGTTGTTACCTACTAACTATCTGCCTGCTGCAAACATTATTAAAAAAAAACAACTTTTCTTAGTGTTGACATAGACCCCAAGGGCTCACCCTTTAATGTATTCCACTGAGAAGGCATGCACTATTAATTCCCCCCCATCACTTTTCTGCCATGCCTGTTAATGGTATTATTTAGTACACCTTGCAGGGATCATTACCAAACAAAGTGAAAAGTCTTTCTACTGTTATTCTCCTGAATTAACTGGAATGATAGCCTGTAGGAAAGTGAAGTGTGTAAATCCCCAGACATTGACTGGATCCCCAAGTATCCTATGATGGCTTTATGTACAATGTACCTATAGGTTTGCATACAATAAACAACAATATTTAAAGGGAAAATACTTCACATCAGTCCATTGTATATTTTACACTGAATTATTTTTTCCTGATTTTTTTTTTAGACCTTAGACCAAGGTAATTTTATTATGTTTTTAAAGGGCAAGTTACCTTGAAGAGTAATATTGCGTTTGATTGGCAGACTGTATGATGACAATAAGAGGGCCTGAGTATATAAATATTATATATTTGTATATATTATATATCTAAAAATACAACTTTAAAGTTGACTTTAACCTTTTCTAGGGCTGACTCTTTTGCTCTACCTTACTCTTCAGTGTATGCATCTAGGTACTTTGAAATTATAAAGTATATATTCTCAAATAAGAATAATCCTTATCAGAGCCACTCTGATTGTCAATATTTAACTGTATACAAACTTTAGATTTATAGATGAAGTTCTGTGTACATGTTCAGGCTTAAAAAAATGTGTTTTCTTTCAACAATGATCACAAAGAAACCATGACTAAAGAGCCAACTCTAAATAGAGCGGGCGGATTCTCACTGGAGTATATAATCTCATTAGTTGGCCAACTGGTCTTGGAGGAGTTTTGATGTAAAGTGTTGCTTGAAGACTACATTTCTATGGCTACTGGATTGCAGCACTTGATAAATGTGTTATCTTTATATAGATAGAAGATGATGATAATTATACAGTCTTGTTTATTTGGCCATACACTATAAGATCTGCTCATTTGGTGAGGTCAACCTAGGGTGGGCAATGGCTAGTCCAATCCTTTGGCCCTAGGGACAGGAATATGAGCTGTCGGACAAGAACTGCTTCAATGAGCAGTCCTTGATCCAAAGGGAAAAAATAATGGATTTTCATCCAGATGTTGGTCAGGTCAGCCAGTTTAAAGACTCCATACATAGATAAGCTGTAAATTGCTCTGAAGAGCCCAAATCAGCACCTTAAATCTGCCTGTGTATGACCACCTTAATAAAGGGGCAGGCAGCTAAGTTCCTCTCGGATGGAGACAAAGAACAGATCTAAATGACAGTCAATCTTAGTAAAGCATTGGATATATTGATCAGTGCTATATAAATATAAAATGAAAACATAATTGGGGTTAATTCACCTAAACTAACCAAGCCCTTTTTTAATATACAGTATGTTTTTTATAGGGGTATAATCATTATTTTCTCATTACTTCATGTCAAGAATGACAATAATGACATCTGCAAGAGGATTTGCTCATTCCCAGATGAAGTTAGCGGTTTCTGTAATTTCAAGTTCAAGATCTTCTTATATGTTATATAGTTGGCAGAGTGACAATATTTCTATGCTACAGTATGAAGTTTGATTCCCGGAACACTTTTTGGCTGGAATTTATTGACAAGTAGAATATCTGGCAGGAACAGCTTCAGCTCACTGCTTGTTAATATACAGATTACCTTTTCCCGTGTCTTTAGTTCCTAAAGAGTCAGGGGGTTCAACCTACTCAGGGTCCTTCAAATAAACACCTTCTGGTTTATTTATTATTCAAAACATTCAAATAGCAAAGTCATTCCACATCCAAGGCTAAATGCTTAGGGATAATGTTTTATAACTATAACATCCTTCACTTCAGTAGCCTTTTTAACAAGACTTTTAAACACACACAATGGCTTATTTTGGAGGATTTATACAAATATGATTGGAGAAAATGTATGAATTGCCATTGTACCGCATACACAAAAAGTGTTCTTATCTAGATATAATAAAAATTCTACTGACAATAACAGTTTCTCCGATTGAAAATGCAGTTATTTATGTTTTGACATAAACTACAGAAAGAGCTGAATGTGTGACTTGACACTGCCCTAAAGATCTATATTATGGAACATTTCAACTGTCATATCCTTCCTCAAAATACCTTCTCGAGAAAAAAAAAGAACTTTTAATTTTAACAGATCCCTTAAACAAATCATTAGACAATATCATAATGAGAATCTTGGCAACTCTTGTTTGAATTTTCATACATACCTTTACATACAGCATACTTACTTACATACTTCATGGGTATGTAAAGCAAAACAGTTTATTTAGTTATAGATTATTTGCTGTCATATATAAATCAATATAATTATGTATCTTCCATATGGTATTTTTCTTGTTGGGGGCCTAATGTAAAAACCCTAGCATGATGGTGTAGAAGTTATTAACACGAGTAAGCCTTAAGGTGGCCATACACGTGGCGATCTGACGATGTTTCGTGCGACCATCGGTTGCACGAAACATCGTCAGATGTGCCACTCACCATTCAGGGCTGAATCGGCAGGTAAGGAGGTAGAAACAATAGGATTTCTACCTCCTTCTGCCGATTCAGCTCTGAAGGGAGATTTGATCAGGCGCCTTCTATGGCGCCCGATCAAAATTTTCCAACTGGTCCGATCGGCGAGTCGGCCGATATCAGCAGGTTCCTGCGATATCGGTCGATTCGCCGACATACCATACACGCACCGAATATCGTACGAAACGAGGTTTCGTACGATATTATCGGTGCGTGTATGGCCACCTTTATATTCTCATAGCTGTGGTTGTCTAGAATAATCAAATATAGAGATCAAGGTTTAATTGTTCACCCAAGCTTTACAAGTGCCTTATCTGTTACATTAGAGGTTCAGATTTCATATACAGCTTTGAGATCCCTTATTCTGAAACCCGTTATCCATCTCCAAAGGACTCCATTTTCAACAAATAATTCTAGCTTGTACCTGATGGTAACTAAGCTGCATGAAACCATATAGTTAGCAAAACAATACCATTGTATGTTTCAATCATTTTTTGATTTTGTAATCCAATTAATGTAAAGATCCCATCTGGTAAGCCCCAGGTCCCAAGAATTTTGAATAGTAGATCCTATACTGTACTGTATTTCTGTTGTTTTAAACCTTTCCACTTATTTTTTAAATCAAACATAAGTAAACGTTAATTGAGCGGTTTAGATGAAAGGTAAATGATCCACAAGCCACTAACCCTGACATTTAAGGCCTGATTTATATCATTTGTTTGTGGGATGTGGGTAAAACAAAGTCAGAAAGCATAAGTGAGTTGTTTAACTTCCTTGTGTTTTCTGGCATTGATTGATTTTTTGTTTTTCTTTGTGCGTGGGTTTTCTTTCCACATGGTTATCTCAAAGAATTACAAAACTTGCCACCTAAAACCTGGTGAACTTGTGTACCAGCAACAATATGGTAGAGACTAGCAAAGTAGAGGTTAGAAAAGAGTACATATAAGTCACAAACCAAGTGCAGTTGTATCTCTGGATAGCCCTCTAGGTTGACGCAAACACACTAAAGTTCCAGCAGTAACATGACAGACATTGTAAGTATGCATATCTTTATATAGTGCTATTGCATAGGAAGCACTGCAGAAAAAAGTTTAATTTCATACTGCAATAAAGAGTAAATATTCACATACAGGCATAAGATGGGAGAGAAGCTATTAGGAGTGAGGAACTGCCATCAGCCTTTTACTGGGTAATTAACATGTATTTACATTGATTCATTTACATTTATACGTTCAGCTCATAGAAACATAAAGTACAAACAAATATGAACCGTATTGCAATGAAAAGTAAATACTTGCCATGCTCAGACAGGCAGGCGATATAAAACATTCTAAGTGCATATGTAGAAGGAACTTTAGGGAAAATAGATCCATAATTTCAGATTCAAAATGATGTCAAAGGACTCATTTCATTTGTTTTAACAAGTACTTTAGCACAGTAAATGCAAAAGGTAAGGCTGCTGAGATGCAGAGAAGTCTTTATCCGCTCCAGTGTCTTTTGAATAATTCAAGTTCATGAACTCTGTCATCCAGATAACAGTAAATAAATAGCATTAGGAGAGGTTTCCTGGCCCTCTATCAAAACACACTAAGATCAAATCTACTAACGGTATAGCTGTTCATAATCCAAATGTTGTCACATATACTTTTCATATTCATATTACAGATACAGGATCAGTTATCCGGAAACCCATTATCCAGAAATTTCTGAATTATGGGAAGGCCATCTCCCATAGACTTCATTATAAGCAAATAATTGTAATTTTTTTAAATGATTTCCTTTTTATTTGTAATAATGTAACAGCACATTGTGATCCCAATCGCAATACCAAAGCTTGAATGAATCTCAAACTTTTGTACTCTGCATGACAAATACTATTTCGTCGCACAAATTGTTGCGCTTTTTGTCACAAAGTACAAAAAAGTTGCGCAAATTAAAGAAAAAGTCACACCTTCCTTTCTTTCTTTCTTTCTCTCTTTCTTTCTTTCTTTCTTTCTTTCTTTCTTTCTCTTTCTTTCTTTCTTTCTTGCTTTCTTGCTTTCTTGCTTTCTTTCTTTCTTGCTTTCTTGCTTGCTTTCTTTCCTCCCTTATGTGTTAAATAGATACAATAAAATTGCCATTTGAATCCCTCTTTGAATAATTATTTGATACAGGGTGTCTCTGAAGATGCTTGTGTTTTATGGGTTGACCTGTTTTTCTTTGCCTTCTATAAAAATGCATATGTGATGTACAGTGCCTTATGGATCTCCAGATGTGCTTTTTAATCCTCACAGTCCCACAGTGTGCCGTAGTTTTCTCCCTGCACAGAAGAAGTAAATACAGCACAAGTGAAAAGGTTACTCATTTATCAGAAACTCCTCATTTGTGCACTTTGCAAAAGCAAGAAAAAAAACAGAGCATAATGATACTTCTAATTAAAGGAGATGCATCTTCTTTTTAGTATTATTAGAATATTTGATAATAATAACATTTAAATAATCTCATGTGGTTTTAAACCACAGAATTCCTTTAAATGTTTCAGCTCATAAAAGCCTTAAATGTTATCATATAATACCACTCTAGCCTAAGGACAACCAAATCCTCTCCGTTTAATATGCCCCTTAATTGAAATGCATGTATCCAAGGCAGGGGGGCCTAAAGAAGAGCTGTATTGCTAAAAAACGAGAATTCTTCTTTTCTTTCTTTTTTTAGCAATGGGGGCATGCAGAGGCTAATACAGGTACTGGATTGGAGGAATAAGATGTTTACTATATGTCATTAACCTTTTATATATATCTATAATTATCATACCTCGAGTGCACAGTAAAGGGTTCCAATACTGTAGAAATGACCAGCAACACCGAGATCTCTTGTGAAAAAAATGTGTATTTTTAAAACAGCATAAATATATATATATATATATACCCTTATATAAGTATATATATATATATATACCCTTTTTTTTTTTTGTACATGCGTCATTTTCGCCTTTTCACTCATCACTACTGTCTTTATCTTTGACTACAATTCCAGTAAACCCTTGCCTGTAGCATGCTTTGGATCAAACACTGCAGTGTTCATGTTCTCTCTGTTGGTCCACATCAGAAAGTTCCGGGGCCCCAAAAGGTGAAGACCAGTCTTGGCAGGGCTCTCCTGCTTACTAAAGAGTGTGATTACTCAGGTGGTCCCCAGGGTTCCTGCTACACAGTTCATGCCACCATTAAAACCCTAGTAATGTATCCAAGGATGCATTACTTTAAAACATAGAATCTGCTCTGTTTTGTTTGTGGCATGGAAAGGGAGAGAGATTCTCAAGAACCTATAAAACAAATCTCCATGACATTATCTTTGTTTGGTTGTGCTTCTATTCCTTATAGGCCTGTATTATGGGATTCATTATGGGACTCAGCACAGATTTTTCTAGAAGAAATAGATGAATCCAGTTTGTGCTACATCTTTAGATCTGATATGATCTGCTCCTCTAGCTGAAAGGCCCATGGTGCATGCACCAGGGCCCCACATTAATGTAGGGGACCATTTACTAACTAACTAACTGATTTTTTTTTCCCTGAGTGAGATTTTTTAGTGGTAAAAGTTGCAGAAAAAAAGTTGCAACTTTTTCAAGATCTCAGGGCAGATTTTCCAAAATGTGAGTTAAGAGTTTAATACATAAACACTTATCCATGTTCTATTCATTCCTATGGGATTTTAAGAAGTACATTTATCAATGGGTGAATGAATAGAACATGGGTGAGTTTTTATGTATTACGCTCTAAACTCCCATTTTGATAAATCATTATGATAAATCTGCTCCCATTTTGATAAATCTAATCCGAGATTATGTAAAAGTCAATGGCAGATGTACCTTCCCCTCCTTAGAGGATACCTCTTTTGCTTTGAAACTTTAGAGATAGTGATGAGCGAATCTGTCCCTTTTCGCTTCACCGAAAAATTAGTGAAACTGCTAAAAAGTTTGCGAAATGGCAAAAGATATGTGAAATGCAACTACCGTGCGACTTTTTTTGATGCGACCATGGATTAGTTGAAGTGACCACTTTTTTTTTTTACATGACTTAGCTTTTTAGTGTGACTGTGACTTTTTTGACGCGACCATGACTTTTTCTTCACTCGTCACATTTATGTCACCCCAAATTCTTACGGCAGTTTCACAACGAAATTTGCCACTCGAGAAATGCAGAATTTCACTGTGAATCCATACCTGCCGAAAAATTTGCTCATCACTAGTCAGAGGTTTCGGATTTTTGACACAATTTTTGTGCAACAATTGGAAAAAGTAGCGGTTTTGGTGCAACAATTCAAAAAGTTGCAGTTTTTCAACTTTCCTATGACTTTATCCCACATGGACTTTTTCAGTTCAGACTTTTTAGTAAATGTGCCCCCTGTGTTAGTTAGTTAGTTATATAGGAATCTCCACTTTTATAAGTCAAAAAGAGAGTCCCCTTAAGTCTATTAAAAAAAAAATATAGGTAAAAAATACAAAAGCATCCTTCAGCTACCAGCATACCAACCTGCTAAAATAATATTTTTTTATTTATATTTTAATAAAGCAAGACAAGGCATTATTAACTCCCAAATATGAAATTGTACTTAGGCATACTCAAGATCTAAAGTTCTATGTTTTTAAATAGATCACACACATTCCAATCAAAAAAATTAAACCACATTTTATAAATGTAGTATTTAAAAAAAAAAAAAAATGGCTGAATACCATGGGGCTGATTTACCAAGACACGAATTCGAATCCGAATTTGAAAAATTCCGATTGGAAAACGAACATTTTGCGACTTTTTTGTATTTTTTGCGATTTTTTCGGCGCCTTTACAACTTTTCGGAAATTATCGCGACTTTTTCGTTACCAATACGAGTTTTTCGTAGCCATAACGACTTGCGCGAAAAAACGCAAGTTTTTCATAGCCATTCCGAAAGTTGCGCAAAATCTGGCGATTTTTTCGTAGCGTTAAAACTTGCGCGAAAAGTCGCGCCTTTTTCGTAGCGTTAAAACTTAAAAGGCGCAACGTTTCGCGCAAGTTTTAACTCTACAAAAAAATCGTGACTTTTCGCACAAGTTTTTAACGCTACGAAAAAATCGCCAGATATGCGCAACTTTCGGAATGACTACGAAAAACTCGCGTTTTTTTGCGCAAATCGTATTGGAAACGAAAAAGTCGCGATAATTTCCGAAAAAAATCGCAAAATACCGATCATTACGAAAAAAACGCAATCGGACGCATTCGGCCCGTTCGTGGGTTAGTAAATGTGCCCCCTAGAGTATTGCATTGCACAGATTTTTCAGCAACAGCATGCATTACACATGATCATTTATTAATAAAACCCTACCATTTTAAATAGTGAATGGCTTGTGTCAAATATCAATAAATAATAACTCATCCAGTCAACAAGAATTGCTACAGTCACTGTCATTTTTAAAATATACATTTAGCATTTTTCCTATGAGTCTAGCAGTGGTTCCACTTCCATCAAAGGAATGCCTATACAGTAAGGTGTGCTTTAGTGACTGTTATGGCATGAAGCTGAAAGATGTAAAAGTTGTAATATGGATGTAACAGTTTTTTTCCAAAATGTTGTGTGTGTATATATATATATATATATATATATATATATATATAATTTTATAGACATATAAAGCAAATGGAACACTAAGCCAAAAGCTTAATTGTAGGAAAGTTATCCTAAACAGTTAGACTACACACACAAAGATTTATGGGAGCTGCAGTGTTTAATTATAATTAGGGTAAAATTATTGTTAATATTAAGTGCTGATTTGTATCAGCCGCACTCTAGCATCCTAGGCTGCTATCCATGGCTTTGAGGAGGCGAGGGTTTGGGTGGTGAAGTTTAGATTTGTTTAGTGCTATGTTAGCAGAAGCAGTCCACTATTTTAGGATGGTCCATACACATGGTCTCCTCTCATCCTCCCTTAGAACAGAAGGAGTTGTTTGTTGTTTTATTTTTTGTTTAGCTACAGATGAAGCCACTTGGATTTGTGAGTTAAATGCTTCATGACTCGAGATAAACTGAAGAAATTGTGTTATCTTAAGTCATGTACTGTAAATTTATTTAGCACATTTAACCTTTCAAATAGCACCATTGTTTATATAAGGCAACTCCTTAATTAGATGGGACATTTGTGATGCCAATTCCTGTGTTCAATGGGATAAGCGAGTTAAATGTGTTTAGTAATTCTGTGTTAAACACACAAAAAAGTGGCTTCATCTATAGTTGTCACTCATTTGGCCTTGGAGGGTTGCGAGTACACTAGTTATTAGTTAGCCAGCTAAGAATAGTTGTGAAGGTCCAGGAAGGAAAAACGTTTTTGTCCCCATAAGGTTCTCATCACAGATCTGGGCAGGTCCAGTCTACCAAGGTGTTGGTGACATGAGAAGAGATATGTTTGGGCAATGACTAACCCCTAAAGTTGGTGGCCATTGTTGGTGGCAACCTATCCACAAAATGGGTTGAACCTTGAAAAAGGTTGCTTAGTAGAAGGCAGCTATTGGAGTTACAGACTAAAGCTGGCCATATATGCACCAATAATATTGTACAAAACCTCGTTTCGTACGATATTCAGTGCGTGTATGGCAAGTCGGCGAGTCGACCGATATCGCAGGAGGCTGCTGATATCGGTCGACTCGCCGATCAGGTGGGTTATAAGATTTTGATTGGGCGCCATAGAAGGCGCCTGAGCAAAATCTGCCTTCAGGGCTGAATCGGCAGAAGGAGGTAGAAATCCTATTGTTTCTACCTTCTTATCTGCCATTTCAGCCCTGAACCGATGGTTGCACGAACGATCGTAAATCGCCACATGTGGGGCCGCCTTTAGAGTGCCAGATCCTCTGAGCCAGGAGGTTTGCCGCAAGCAGATTTCACCGGGCACTTTGTGGAAGGGCAGACTGTAAAAAAACAAAACTTTCTGACCCTGAATTAAAAAAGCTCTTGCCCAAACCATCTGCCGAGCTTCCATTAAATACATACAGTACAGTGTATTGTGACCAAGTCCTGCTTAGGCACGTACATGTAAATCCTGTATACATATCCCTAGGCTGTTTACCGTGTTTCATTGTAACTTAATCTTACAACACGATGCAAAATAACCGGTGTTTCATACTTGATGCAGTCTACCGTGTAGTTGAATAATGACAAATACTAGGGTGAATGACAATTTCAGATATGTGAGAAATTGTGATTGTAATCTAAATTAGCATAACCGCTGTGAGTGATGCTGCTGAACATTTTCATTAATTCTTTTGTTGGTTCTAGGCCAGACAACACAATTCACTTTGTATGCTAGAGCTGTGCTGTTTATTTACTGTACTGTAAATTATATTTAAAAAAAAGTAACCTGGGGTTTGTTAAAGCATGCTTGTTGAATATAATAAGTGTAATTAATTGGACTTTTTGTGTAAGTTAAAAGAAACCACGCTCAAGGTCACAGTTTCGCAGAAAATCAATTTTTCTTAATATGATATCATTTGAGGCTTCTAAAAAAGACCTTTTTTTTTAGATTTAAAAAATATATCTTTCCCATTTAAGTACTTACTGACAGCATAAAGGCTACCAGGTGGAGTAAGGCAAACTTGGGTTTTAATGCCATATTTGGACAATGCCACATTGCTTCCAACATTGATATGTCCTTGAGGTTGGGATTCATATATATATATCTTCATGTAACTAGGGTTAATATTTAAAGATGATGATTAGTGATGGGCGAAATGTTTCGCCAGACATGGATTCGCAGCGAATTTCCACGTTTCACCATTGGCGGATTGTTTCGCGAAACAGATGAAAAAATTAGCCGTGGGAAAATTTGCTGCACGTCCAAATAGCCGCGGGTGACGAAATAATAGCTGCGGGTGATGAAATAATAGCCGCGGGCGACGAAATAATAGTTGCGCGACAAAATAATAGTTACGGGTGACAATTTTTTTTTGACGTGCGACATTTTTCGCCGTTTCGCGAATTTTCCGCCGTTTCGCAAATCTTTTCAAAGATTCACAAATTTTTAGTCGAAGCGAAACGGGACAGATTTGCTCATCACTAATGATGATTTAGGGATTTACCAGTTTTACTACATGCAGCAAGGCTCTACTATGGGTAAGTCCCTATTTAGACATTATACAAGTGCTTTAAGTGTGGCTACTAATTTGATTTGAGCTGTTTCTCCTCATCACACAGTTGCTCTGAAGAATCTAGGCATTGGAATTATGCGCAAAATAAAATGCTTTCAGTTGCACTTTTTTAATGCTCAGGCAAATAGACTAGTGAGGGGCAAATCTGTCCCATTTCGCTTTGCCAAAACATTCACGGAACAGTGAAAATATGAGATATGAAGTCAATGGGCATTTTTTGCTACTTTTTCAAGCCATGTGACAATTTTTTTACAATGCATTGGCATTTATGGGTGTCTTTTCTCAATGAAACCTCGTGGAAAAATTTTGCTTATCCCCATCATACACTAATTAGTTAAAAATGCCTTAATACTTCTAAAATAATCAAATTCTTTACTAACCCCCCTTGCTTTAAGAAATTGTCTAGGCAAACAGAGCAAACACCAACAATGTTTTTTGTCCTACCTGCCCATCAAAATGTCATTCCAACTTCTGCATAAAGCGAGAGACAGCTTGCCAAAAGTAGGATATTGAAGAATATCTTGATAATTTTACAAATGGTATGGAAAATTAGTATTATTCATGAGATGGAAACCATAATACATTTTCATTTTCACAGTAGTTTACTTTTAAGATCTTCAATGGGCTCTCTTCACCTCTTGTATCATTATTGATTGCTTTATATGTTACTCTGTTTGTCCAATGTATGAAACCCACTTATTGTACAGCGCTGCGGAATATGTTGGCGCTTTATAAATAAATGTTAATAATGTTAATAAAGAAACCTGGGGCCCTAGCTGAAACCATGGAAATATTAGAAAACCATTATTATTCCTTCACTAAACCTTTACTGTTGACAGTATGCATTCAGTCAATAGGGGTTATCCTAGGCAAAATTTATGAGGTTTTTTAATTTGATTTTTTTTTTTTAAGCGTTTCGAGGCCTATTGAAAATGATGGATAGAATACAAATTTGATGCATGTACTTATTTTTCCCCATGGTTCAATTCAATTAAGTTTTTATTTTCAATAATGTTATTAAATATGCAAACATTGTAAACAAAAGTTTATATATTTTGTACAGTATATACTTTTCTCCCGCCCCCTCATCTCTTTGACAAGTTTATGTAACAGTATCTAGCTTGAACATTTCTGTTTAAGAGCTATAAGTTGAATGGTATTGCGATTGTACACTTTATTATATTGATTGTACATCTCAGTAATGTGTCTGGTACAAACCTTTAATATAGAAAGTGATGAACAGAACTGCTATGCAACTGCTATTCCTCTTGAATATTGCTGTACAAAGCTGTTATGTGGTTGATGTAAAGCTATATATTTCTTATAAATTGTGTTTAGGTGGATGACATAAAACGTTTACATTGCTGGTGGAGTGTTGTTATGTAACTGTAAGAGAGCTAGTTTCTAGTTCATCTAGAGCTATTAAGTGACTTTCATTCATCTGTTACTACTGATAGGTTAGTAACAAGATGTGTATATCCTTTGTAGCTGCTAGTGAGCTTCTCTTATGGTAAAGACTTATAACGCTACTAGAACGATTGTTACTGGTACTGTAGGATGATGTGACCATGGGTTAGTGCTCTGCTCACTATACATGAAATGTTGAGTAGACATGAGTAATTTAATTCCATTGGGTTTTAAGTACCCGTTTTGAAGTATAACATTGAGCAAGATCTGCAGTGGAAATGCATGACAAGGGGACTCCTCAATTTCCCTTCGCCTTCAGCCATCCCTCTGAACCCCATTGTTACATACATTAATAAAACACCAGGAGACGGAAATGGGTAAAAAGAGGCCACAGCATTTATTTACATTTTATCAAATAAATAGGACCTTGCCAGCCTCACCCCAAGGCAATATTCAAAGCCAGAATTCCATAAGAGATCGCTACTATGCTCTGCTGTTCCTTACTGAAGACTTGAGATCAGCACTATGTCATTATATCCACCACTGAGTATTAGGCTGCCTCTACCTACAGAGAGGATGGCCCCAAACTCTGCTACCAGCAGGAGCTGCATCTCCCACCATGAGAGAAGTTCAGCAGCCCTGCTGCCGGTCCTGAATCTGCAGTGCCTCGATGATAGGAAATCCAAGCAGGCTGTCACCTAGCACAAGCAGTAGTAGCGTCTGTATCAATCAACCCACTGTGCAGTCAAAGGAGAGAAGCTCCTTTCTCCCTCTTCTAAAATTTCCTGTGCAGTACTCTGGCAAGGTCCTACTGCTGCTGTGACAGAAACAACTTAAAATACATTAACATATATCCACTGTTTTGATCCAGAGGAAGGCAAAAAACCCAGCCTGAAGCCTGTGCCAATTATGCCTCAAGAGGGAAAAAATTCCTTCCTGACCCCACCTGGCGATCGGAAAATTCCCTGGATCAAGGATTTGACTTTTATTTAACATAAATAATACCATGCAGACTCTCACATTCATACTGTATAGTGTTACCAAAACCACAATATAACAGTGCATATAGGAAAACATTCACATTCTGTTATTAACAGATAATATGAGAGCATAAAGAAGAAAATATCCTGGCATTTTACAAAATATGCAAAAAAGAGGGGAGGGTGGGTGGGATGTTTCTACCTGTTCAGAAGATAGGAAGTGAACTCCTTCTTTTGTGACATCATATCCCTATCCTTCTCCACCCCCAGCCCAGCTTTCCCCCTCCTTGACATACTGCTTCTCACCCAATCACAGCTGCATCTGATTTTTCAATCTTTAAACATAAACCAGTGTAATCTGGCTGCTGGTCATTCGGATCCCTTGTCATGCAGCCCCTGCGTTTATAGCTTCAGGGCTTCCTTGACAAGGGGACTCCTTAATTTCCCTTCGCCTTCAGCCATCCCTCTGAACCCCATTGTTACATACATTAATAAAACACCAGGAGACGGAAATGGGTAAAAAGAGGCCACAGCATTTATTTACATTTTATCAAATAAATAGGACCTTGCCAGCCTCACCCCAAGGCAATATTCAAAGCCAGAATTCCATAAGAGATCGCTACTATGCTCTGCTGTTCCTTACTGAAGACTTGAGATCAGCACTATGTCATTATATCCCCCACTGAGTATTAGGCTGCCTCTACCTACAGAGAGGATGGCCCCAAACTCTGCTACCAGCAGGAGCTGCATCTCCCACCATGAGAGAAGTTCAGCAGCCCTGCTGCCGGTCCTGAATCTGCAGTGCCTCGATGATAGGAAATCCAAGCAGGCTGTCACCTAGCACAAGCAGTAGTAGCGTCTGTATCAATCAACCCACCGTGCAGTCAAAGGAGAGAAGCTCCTTTCTCCCTCTTCTAAAATTTCCTGTGCAGTACTCTGGCAAGGTCCTACCGCCACAACGAGCCCAACTGAAAACCTTCAGTTGGGTTCGTCCCCACCATAAATTTTTAACTATGTTATAAAACATTTCTTTTTGTATCACACATACTGTACCACAGGATAGAATAAAATTGACCATTAGCTCTATGGTATAAATACAAATCATTTTTTTTTTTTTTTTTTTTTTAAATATCATATGTATGCAAAACATAAATAAATACTTTCCTTTACTGAAATACCTTTAAATCCATGACCATGTGCAATTACCAACATGGCCAGTTATGGATGTATATTTTTTGGACACGTTACAGCAAGGCAAAACTTCCCACTAGGATGCCTGGCATATCAGCCCAAATAGTTCTCAACTAGAGGATTTGATGAGCACAAAAAACAAAAACCACTGGAGCATTCTATTGGCCAAGAGACTAAACATTTGTAGCATTATTTTGCTGCAAATTACCATGTATTCTGCCCATGTGGTAGACTAGGATGCAAACACGGCTTTTCAAAGGCAATCTGATTCCATCCTGGATACCAAACTTGCACTTCTATTAATAACAATGGAGCACAAGTCAACCAACCACTTACCATGCCCTCCAGCTGTACACGCCTAGCTCAGAGGGTAAGATCAACCAACCACTTACCAAGCTGCTCCATAGCTGCCTGTCCTCTCTGTGGAGACCTCCCTCCGGCTGTACTTGCCTCGCTCAGAGGGTAAGGTCATCCAACCACTTTGCCATACTGGTCCGGTAGCTGCCCATCCATACTGTGAAGACCCAGCTCAGAGACCCCAGCTCTGAGGGTAAGGCCAACCACCACTCCACCATGCTGCTTCCATAGCAGCCCTTCCACACATGTGGAGACCCAGGTCAGAGACCCCAGCTCTGAGGTTAAGGCCAACCACCACTCCACCATGCTGCTTCCATAGCAGCCCTTCCACACATGTGGAGACCCAGGTCAGAGACCCCAGCTCTGAGGGTAAGGCCAACCAACCACTCCACCATGCTGCTTCCGTAGCAGCCCTTCCACGTTGTGGATGCCCAGCTTCGAGGAAAAGGTCAAACTGCTCCTGTTGCTGCTCCCGTACACTTGCTGTTCCTGTACACACTACCGCAGCTCTGAGGGTAAGGCCAACCAACCACTCCACCATGCTGCTTCCGTAGCAGCCCTTCCACGTTGTAAATGCCCAGCTTTGAGGGTAAAGCCAAACTGCTCCTGTCGCTGCTCCCGTACAGACTACTGTGCTTTTTGCCACAGCCAATCCCTTTGTGCAGAGACCTCCATCCAACCTTGCAAGCCTAGCTCATAAGGGCCCAGCTCAGGGAAAAAGGCCAACCAACCACTTTTTCTTAGGCTTTGATATTATTGTCACTGTAGTGACAACTAGCCACAGAAAGAAAGAAATAATAACCTTGTCGAGAATGGGGGCTATTAGTTTCTTGCCTGCTTGTATGCCCTCCCCCCCAGGTGATCAAATCATATACTGACAGTGGGGAACTGCTTTCTGCCCAGAAAATTTAAAAATAAGTTCTATGAATTAAAGGCTAGCATTGTGCCAGGGAGCTATGTGATCAGCTTAAATATACATATATATACATACATATATATATACATATATAAGCTACAGTAAGCAGGCCTCTATCATATAATCTTGGGGTTGCTAATTCTATATAATTGCACAGATATGGTGAAATTGTATCTACCCCCCAATTGCAAGCTGAGTGCCCTGAAACTGCAAGCGACATTGTGCTAAGCGTATGGTATTTTCACAGGCGCTGTGGCTTTCTTATACAAACCTTTTTTTAGAGGGAATGCTTGCCAGTAATAAACCACCATCCGCCTTCATGGACTACCTGGCATGCCAGCCACCCAACCGTTAGGGGTTGGGTGGGCAAGTGTAACCAGGCAGCCAATTGTCAACACTCCTGTGGGACCCAAGCCCATCAAGCACCTGCCTCGCTAACAGTCGACTGCATCCCAGCTAAGCTACAATAGGCAGGCTCTGTTTTTTATACTTACCCATCAGTATCTGGACTCCTACTAGTTGTACTAATAGAGGATTATACTATATTTAGGTTCTGTCTGCAGTAGCAGCGGATTGTCCTCTGAGCATGACCTGAAATCTGTGACTCAATAAATTAGAGGTAAGGATCCTACTAAAGGCTGCTAAATCGAGAACTATATCTATAGAAATACCATGCAATGTACAGACTTCTTAAACCAAAGCCTGGGAAAATTACTATATTCAGGCTTTGCCCTATTCCTGACTAAGCTCCTCTCTGTAAACTCAAACTACTGCTCTCTGTGTACTTTGATGAGTTGCAGTAGCAGCAGCTCAGTGTCACAGCCTGGATTTCTATATTTAATAGAGAGGATGCCTTTTTGGACTCAGGCTGACTCCCCTGCTGCCCAAGTGACTACAGTGCAATTAACTGCTGTAGCAACAACAAGGAAACGACTATTGAGCAGCCTGCCCAAATAGTTCTACCCCCAATGCTAGTAGTATAATGAGGAGTAAATTTGTATATACTTCAACTAATAACATTATGTAAAAGAGAGAGGTCTGTACATGGTCCATGATACACTCACAGGGGCAATTGTACTGTAATCCCCTCCTCCCTCACTCTCTCTCTATATATATATATATGTGTGTGTGTGTGCCGAAACACAGTAGAACTACTTCTGCCCTAGGTACACAGCCTGAGTGTAGCCTCTACAGGAATGTTGTCCAAATAACTAGATGGCTATCTGGCAGGTTCTGCATGGGTTAATAATATATAGATAGATGACATCCGCAACTGGATAAGGCCCAGTAAATTTAGAGGTAAAACTCTGACAGCAGGCTGCTGAATCAAATGATTATATCTATAGAACTACTGTATAATACGTAGTGTTAGTAAAACAAAGCCCAGGAAAGTTACTGAATTCAGGCTTTGCCTTATTACCAACTGAGCCCCACCTCCAACTACAGCTCTCTCTGTATACTCCAACTGTAGCTCTCTGTATACTCCAACTACAGCTCTGTATACTCCAACTACAGCTCTCTGTATACTCCAAATATAGCTCTCTGTATACTCCAACTACAGCTCTCTGTATACTCCAAATATAGCTCTCTGTATACTCCAACTATAGCTCTCTGTATACTCCAACTACAGCTCTCTGTATACTTCAACTATAGCTCTCTGTATACTCCAACTACAGCTCTCTGTATACTCCAACTATAGCTCTCTCTGTATACTCCAACTATAGCTCTCTCTGTATAATCCAACTACAGCTCTCTGTATACTCCAACTATAGCTCTCTCTGTATAATCCAACTACAGCTCTCTGTATACTCCAACTATAGCTCTCTCTGTATACTCCAACTACAGCTCTCTGTATACTCCAACTATAACTCTCTGTATACTGTAATGAGTTGCAGTAGCTGCAGCTCAATGTCACAGCCTGGATTCCTATTTAATAGAGAGGGTACATTTTTGGGCCCAGGCTGACTTCCATGCTGCCTGAGTGGCTACAGTGAGATTAACTGCTGTAAAGCTGCAAACAAACAGCAAGAGCCTAACAAACAGCCTGCCCAAATAGTTCTACCCCCAAAGCCAGCAGTATAGTGAGGAGTTAGTGTGTATATACTGCAGCTAATAACATTATATTACAGAGAGAGCTCTGCCTCATGTTTCTACCTGTTCAGAAGATAGGAAGTGAACTCCTTCTTTTGTGACATCATATCCCTATCCTTCTCCACCCCCAGCCCAGCTTTCCCCCTCCTTGACATACTGCTTCTCACCCAATCACAGCTGCATCTGATTTTTCAATCTTTAAACATAAACCAGTGTAATCTGGCTGCTGGTCATTCGGATCCCTTGTCATGCAGCCCCTGCGTTTATAGCTTCAGGGCTTCCTTTCTGGAACATTAACATACTTTAACGTTATTGTTTAGTTTTAAAAGACTGAAACATTTCCCCAAGAATTAATGTATATAAGTATAAAACACATTTCATACAAGTATACGACACACATACAAACCTGGTACAAACATCATAACCCATTCCATAGGTCACACATGCTATAGTAATACAGGAGAAAACATTCACTAAAGTGCACACAGCAAAACACACAACACAAATAAAACTGTACAACACTAATACAAAATACTAATAGAAATGTAGACGAGGAATAAAGAAGTAAATAACATATAAATAACCTATAATAGAGAAAACAGAAACAATGAAAAAAGCGAAACTTCAAACATACAGGAATAAAGAGGCCCGAATATATTCAATATTTGCCCTAGGGCTTTGAGAGCCTAAAGGTCATTAGCAATTTAATATTTTGTCTCGATAGAATTTGTATGCTGAATTCCAAGTCTAAACCCTCTGTGAAACCTACCTCCAAACTCTCCCTATTAATTCCCCTGAAAAATAATGTCCTGCAGAATGAAAGAAATAATCATTCTAAGCATCGAAATAACTAAAAACATGGACACACCCTGGTCTTTGCATAAGGTGCATGACTTCTTGAGAAATGGCACTCCCCCAGCTGTATTAGCAGAAAAATGAAGATACCGGCACTTAAGGCTATGCAATGGGGATCTAGTCTCTTGTGTTTATTGTGTCAAAGTAACAAGCTTTGACACAATAAACACGAGGGACTAGCTCCCCATTGCATAGCCTTGAGTGCCTGTATCTTCAATTTTTCATTCTTAAAATCGACTCATTCATTAAATATTTCCAATGGCAAAGTCTGAATGTAAAACGTATTTTTAGTGTTAAAATACTTTTTAGTATTAATGTATTTAAGTATTTTTTTGCCGACGTATAGTAACCATTTTCTGGGGAGATCCTACTTATATTGATTTATAGAAACACTGAAAAAGCTCAGTATGGTCATAAAATGTATGATATATGATATGATATATGGTCATAAAATGTAACCACTTGAGGTGGCCACACACGTGGCGATCATCGGTCGCACGAAACATCGCCAGATCCACCACACACCGTTCAGGGCTGAAACAGCAGATAAGGAGGTATAAACAATAGGATTTCTACCTCCTTCTGCCGATTCAGCCCTGACGGCAGATTTTGGTCAGTCGCCTTCTATGGCGCCCGATCAAAATTTTCTAACCGGCGAGTCGACTGATTTTAGCAGCTTCCTGCGATATCGGTCGACTCACCGACATGCCATACACGCACCGAATATCGTACGAAACGAGGTTTCGTACGATATTATCAGTGCGTGTATGGCCAGCTTTAGATTTGTGAGTTAAATGCGTCACAACTTGAGATACACTTAAGAAACTGTGTTATCTTAAGTCATGTAAACTCATTTAGCACATTTAACCTTTCAAAGAACACCAGTGTTTATATAAGGCAACTCCTTAGTTAGATTGGACTCTGTGATGCAAATTTCTGTATTAAATGGGATAAGGGAGTTAAATAAGTTTAGTTATTCTGTGTTAAACACACAAAAAAATGTGGCTTCATCTGTATGTTCTAAAATAAAATAAGAACAGGTAAGGGAAATGTTATACGGAATGTTCTGGACCGAACTTTGGATCACCATACTTTAAGTCTGCTAAAAAAATCATTTAAGCATTAAATAAACTAAATAGGATTGTTTGGGCTCCAATAAGGATTCATTATATGTTAGTTGGGATCAAGTACAAAGTACTTTTTTATTATTACAGAGAAAAAGGAAATCATTTTTAAACATTACAACTATTTGAGTAAAATGGATAATATGAGAAAACGCCTTTCTGTAATTTGGAGCTTTCTGGACAAAGGGTTTCCAAATAAGGGATCCCATATCTGTATTAAATAAAGGGAATATATCCATTTAAAGTATTTGGGATAACATGAGCTGCTTTCAGTATGCTTTAAAATACCCTTTCTTATCAGTCTGCTTTTCTGTGCACATTTCATGCATATGTTTGTTACAGGAACTGTTAAACTACTACTTTGTAAAGGTAAACATCTAGCGCAGTCTAAGATGCATGCTTTGGAATATTAACTAGAGCATTTTATGACACTCTCCACTAACCTCCAGTATAAACCTTACAATAAATAACCGCTCGATGAAACCATTAACCTCTTTTTCTCGTCAATAAATTTGTTCTGTTTAAACCCGACCACCGAGCTGTTTCTTTGCAGGTTGTTATTTTCCCAAAATTCCAGCTATGTCTTGGCTTTGCGGTATTGTTGAAACGTAAGTGGCCATAAATTAAACTGATTACCCTAATCATTACAAGATCGCTGAATAAGCTGTCCTCGATCATACAGAAATCACATCCCACCATCTGCTTAGGGCCTTTAAGATTTTCCATTTAATACGACTACAAGTCAATCAATACCCAAGTATTTTCATTGCAGAAGTCCTCCATGGAACAAAAAGCTGCATGTTCTGCGCACTTAAAGCATAATATTACATCCTGCTACTTAAGACTCTGAAGTTAATTAAAATGGGAGAAGTGAAGATTGTACCGTACACTTTCATCTGTAATGTATAAACTGCTCCAAATGGTATCTCCTGCGTCTCAGGCAAATCTTCTCTGACTGCCTGTTATTCACTTTCCCCAGCATTTAAAGTTGAAATGCAAAACCTGCACTGGTAGCGCAGCAAATTAAATTTGCATCACTTTAGATTCTTCCTGTGGTTTTATACCATCCTGCTGCATAAAAATAAACTATTCAAGTGCGCTATCTACTTCCCAAGTATCTGAAAGTGACAGTCCTCTCTGAAGTTACACATTACAAGAGATACATAAAAGATGTCTGTTTCAAATCAGAATTATGCACTGAAATGTGCTCGACGATTACATTTCAACTCATTTTCCATGGTAAGATATAAATACATATTGCAATTTAAAGATGCATTCATGCCATTGGAATACTTATACAAAATATAGCTTTTTAATTTTTTAGGTTACAAAAGTTGTGGAAATTGGATATTTTTAATAAGTGATAACACTGTAAATTATTTAAGAATGTAATATTTTTAGACTGTAAATTTTATTTTGCACAAAGCTTAGTAATATATGCTCTAAAGGGGGTAATCCTGAATACTTTTTTTTTTGGAGGAAGCAGCCCTTGCTGTCACATAGGGCTAAGACCCCTTCATTCCAGCAACTTTTCTACCTGAAAGCAAGCAGGTGGGAGGAGCAAGGGGGAAGTGATGGGCTGGATAGGGGTTGCTGTTTGCACAAGGCCCCGTGTTACCAGTAGCAGCTCTGTCAGGTCACCAAGTCTCTTATTTTTCAGTTTAAACCATTGGTTGATTCTCATTTCAGCAGCATCAGAGGAACATCAGCAACTAAATGTTTATATTGTTTGGCTAAAGTCCCACTAAGGGGCAGATTTAGCAAAATTCATTTTTTTCTGGCCTTGAAAGTCGTATAAACTCAACATGGTATTAATTTGAATTGAACTCAATCATTGTAGTATTTATATAATGTCACAATAATGTTGGTAGGGTTGAAAGAAAATATCAAGTTTATTGTGCAAAAATCATGGTTTTTTTTAGAGCCGGAAAATTTGAGAAATTTGTGAAATTTAAATGCCCGTTCATTTCCGTGAATCCTCTTTATTTTTCACAAACAGGAATTGCTCCAGCAGCCATTTTAGGAGCATTGGCACTCATTCTTAAAACAATAATGTGTTTAAGGACTTGAAACTGGGTGAAATAGAAAACAATGATGGGATTAACTTACCCTTAAAACAGGGTGAAATAGAAAACCATGATAGGATTAATTTCCCATTTAAAATGTGTCAAATACAAAACAATGATCAGATTAACTTCTCCTTACCCCAGAGACGCATGGGGCTACAACCAGTTACATCACTTCCTAAACAAATTTCGAGGCAAACCACCCAACCGTATGGAAAGTAATGTTAGAATCCCAGAAACTACCCAAAAGACCCCTTTCCTATACATACAAACTTATGCTGACAAGCCACACTAAAATCCAGCAAAGTTACTTTGATGCATGGAAAAAGGAACTCAATATTACCATCCCCACAAAACATAGAGAAAAAATATTAATAAACATCCACAAATCAACTAGAGCATCTAGAATACGGGAAATGCTCTACAAAATAACTACCAGGTGGTATTATGTACCCGAGAAGCTGAACAAACTCTTCCCAAATACCAGCAATCAATGCTGGAGATGCGACTCTGCGGTGGGGTCCTTCAAACACATTTGGTTCACGTGTCCAGCTATGACAAAATTCTGAAGTAAAGTATGCAAAATATCCAGCAAGATAACTAATAGCAATATTTACCCCCCCAACCTCCCTTTACTCCTTTTCCATTACGATATTCATAGTAATTTAACTATAAAGGATAAATTGACACTCCATCTCCTACAAGCAGCAAAAGCCTTGATCCCCAAAAAGTGGAAACCAATGAATCCCCCCCACGGTAAATGAATGGGTCACCCTGGTAGAAAAAAACAGGAAGCTAGAGGAAATCACCTCCCTGATACATAACAAGGTTTTCCAATACCATAACACCTGGAAACCATGGCTGCACCTGTTAAAATAAAAACTAGGCTGAAACATTACAACTCCAAGGATTGCGAACTAAAATATTATAGAACTGTATATGCTGTAACAATTGTATATGGTACTTTACTACCTCTGTATAGCAAAAACTCTCTGTTAACCCTGTATTAAAGAATTTGACATGCAATAATGTAACAAAATACTGACCCCCCCCACCCTCCCCCTTCCTCCTCTTCTTTCTGTATCCCCCCCCCTTTTTGAATTGCAAAATCAATAAAAGAAAGATTTGTTAAAAAAAGATTAACTTCTCCTTGAAATTGTGTAGCAAAGGGACAGGCTGACAATGAATATTTACTTTTTTAACCATTTTCGAGGTAAACTTGAACATTTTTAGTATTTGAAGTCTTTCATAGGTCTCAATGGTACTCGACAGATCAAACCTGCCAAAAAATGTTTCCCAAGAAAAAAGTAACTGAAGGGTTAATAAATCTTGAATTATATAAGTTATGAATTATACATTTCTGAAAAACTAGAATTTTTCTAGTTATGTGATATATAACGAAGAGTTGTCTTTAGGCTAATGGAAACAAAATGGTAACTTCTGAAGTGCTCTTACACCTGATTTTAAGCCAGAGACATATGGGAGTCATGTGATAAATGATCTTTTACTTGTCTAGTATCCCCAAGCAACCAATCAGTAGGTAGCATTTACTGGCCTGCTGATGTGTGAAACCACACATCAGGTTGCTATGGGTTACTTGGCAAGGGCAAACTTTTTTTCCATTACCATTATATATTCTATGTTGCTAGGTAACATTTAAATGAATAGTGAGGCAACATGTGGCTCCAAAGCAAACACTGCCCTGGGGAAGGGGTTAAAACACCTTGGCAACTATGTGACCTTCTCAATCTTCTCTACTTACAGGACAAGTCCTACTCCACCCTATTAAAATAACATATCCAGGAATCATAAGTTAATGATGACTTCAGTGCTGCCACTAGATAGAGACTGTTGAGGCATTTTCATTTTTGCTGATACTCTCAATGCAAAGAGCTCACAATCTATCAAAATAAATACATAATTGTAAGCAAAGCCAAGGAACCATGTAAGACGCAGTTATACTTTCCAGCTATGTTTTATTGCCTGCCAACTAATTAGGCATTCTGGGAGTAGCTACATGTCACATGTTTCACAATGGAAAGTGTCAAAGATCGCATAGGGAGTAAGTTCTGGAGCACTTAGGAGAGAAGCTTCTCAGCCCAGTGCTGTGGCCTAATTGAATGTGCCCTAGTTTTCCTTACTGTTGTGTCAATTAATCCAGGTCTGAAGAAATGTTTGCCCCAACACTCCAGAGACCAAACTCAGAAAAAAATAAACTCAGCCGGCATCAAGTAATTTCACTTTTGCAATATTTTATGAAATCTATTTATAATCTAGGTTTTCAATGGAGCTTTTAAAGACTATATTCCACAAAATGAGTTTCACAAAAATATAATATAGTGAGCTGAAAATGAATAAGCATTGCTTCAGATGGTCATTAAATGCATTGAGTGCTAATAATACAGATTGCTCACCATGTTTCTATGCTGTTGTTAGAAGCAATGCAGCATTATACAGTGCACACAAACAGGGTCGGCTGCTTTTCTATCCTACTTGAAAGCACTGGGCTGATTCACATCCATTGGAATGTACTGAGTTCATTAAATGAACATCAACTGCAGTTATTTTAAGGAGAATATAACACTCAAGTAAATATTAAACAATATAGAGGCAGAATTTGCCTGCCATTATGGAGTGACACTTTTAAAAAGTGTTTTCCACAGGTTGTAAATACCAACTGGCCTGAGGTGTCATATTCCTAGTGCAAAGCCAGATTCATTTCTTTATTTTATAGAAGGGCAATGTACATAAAGGGCATCTTCCACCTACAGCTACTACCTTTCTGACTGCCATATTGCCACCTATAGGTGTAGATCTTGACAGGTATCTTCCTCACTTTTCTTTCCTAGACTCCATTGTCCCTTAAGGGTTTGTTTTGTCCCCACAATGGATCTCAGCAACTTTGGTCTTCTTGCCACACATATGGTTTCTAAATTGTTGGCAGGAAACTGTAAATTCCTCAATACTTCACGTAGATTAAGAAGTTGTCTACTTTCCGTTTGGTTAAGAATGAAGCATTTCAAAAGGTGCTAAATAACAAAACAATGTTCAACCTTTGCCATATCCTTGCACCGCTACTAAAAGTAATGGTAATTAGGCAGCTATTTATATGTAATTCTTAAAAGGTTGTTCACCTTTGAACAACCTGTGAAACCTTTGAAAGGTAAGCCTTCTCTTTAATAGAGATGTGGCGAACTAATTCGCGCGAACATCGGGTGTTCGCAAGTCCGCAAATTCGCGAACTTTCCGTGATGTTCGCAATTTGGGTTCGCCGGCACCGAAAAAATCGCAAAACTTATGATAACGTTACGAATGCTCCGAAAAAGTCGCAAAACTTACGATAACGTTACGAATGCTCCGAAAAAGTCGCAAAACTTACGATAACGTTACGAAAGCTCCGAAAAAGTCACAAAACTTACGATAACGTTACGAATGCTCCGAAAAAGTCGCAAAACTTACGATAACATTACGAAAGCTCCGAAAAAGTCGCAAAACTTACGATAACGTTACGAATGCTCCGAAAAAGTCGCAAAACTTACGATAACGTTACGAATGCTCCGAAAAAGTCGCAAAACTTACGATAACTTTACGAAAGCGCCGGAAATTACGAAAAAGTCGCAAAATTACCGATCATTTCGAAAAACAGCGTGGGTCAATTTTTCAGAGAAATTTTTGCTTGATCCCCCTCCTGCATGCCACTGTCCAGGTCGTGGCACCCTTTAAACAACTTTAAAATCAGTTTTCTGGCCAGAAATGGCTTTTCTAGGTTTTAAAGTTCGCCTTCCCATTGAAGTCTATGGGGTTCGCAAAGTTCGCGAATATTCGCAATTTTCGGCGGAAGTTCGCGAACAGGTTCGCGAACTTTTTTTTTGAGGTTCGCTACATCCCTACTCTTTAAGCAGTGCATGGATTTAACATGTAGATGGAGCTAAGTTTGCTTTAGTTCTATTGCAGTTTTTAAAATATAAATTTACTATTACTCCACCCAGTACAGAATATATAGTACCTTGTTGGGTGTAGGTTTAAATGGGTAAATATTGTACCACTAAGTTGTTTACTTTACATACAGGTTAAAATTAGAAATCAATCACTCCCCAAAAACAGCCTTAACACCCCAACACTAGGAAATTATTGACACCCTTCCCAATGTTAACTCTCATGCATCAGCAGCACACTGTATTTATTGATTATCAGTTATTTATATAGCACCAACAAATTTATGCCACTCTTCACAGAATTTTGCCCATCAGAGCTTACAATTTAAGGACCCTATTACATTTAATGCAAACAAGGGCCAGTTTCATCAGGAGCCAATTAACCTGCCTGCTTTTTGAGTATGGGGGGGAAACTGGAATACCCAGAGGCAATGCAGGTAGCAACTGGAAGAACATACAAACTTCTTGCAACTCCCTTGGTTCCCAAGCCGAAATTAAACTCAGGACCCCAGAGCTGCAACACAGATGTCAGATATATCAGCAGTCAAAGGGTTAAGGTGCATTCAGATAAGATGCTTTTTTTTCTCAAGATAGAAATCATGCATAATACTTTGCTTACAGTAGAAATACAGACAAGAATGGAATATGCAAGGACATACAGCTATGTATAAAATAAAAAGGAATACAAAACAAAGAAATCCTATACAACAGAACCCTTTTCTCAGTACTTTTGATGGGAGTACACTGGAGTGTGTCAGTAACAACCTCTTATAAATCAGTGGTTTCCTGAGACTAGTTTCTTGAGTTCCTACCCAGTACTCTATATCATGGTGGCTATAGGATTTGGTATCATAAAGCATGCAATCTCCTTATTAAAGATATCATCATTGTGAGTTTGTGGAACTTCTTGTAGCATTTTCTTGGACCTAAAACGTCTTGTAGGAAGACAAATGTTTATGGGGGGGGGGGGGGGGGGGGGGGCTGGTACCTCCAGTTCAAGGATCCTCTGTCTCTTGGGAAGAAAGGTGCCCAGATTTGCCCATTCAAAAAGTCAAATGTATGTGAACCCATCTATGCTTACATCAATATAAAGGTGTAGGAACTTTAGTACATAACATGTAAGAAAGCTATTTTTAATGCTATCAACAACACATCACGGTTTTGTGTCAAAGGGCATGACTGGAAAAAGTGCTGGTGTCGAGACCCTTACCTTAGGCAGTTCTTACAAAATGAGTTCATTATAAACTGGTCAGTTTATTCCCCTAAGGGCTGACATAGGTAAGTATATCCCAGAGAACTTATTTTTAAAAGTATCCTCAGGGCACCCCAAGATTTTTTTGACAATAACATATTGAGTAAGAGCTGATTGATGCCTTTTACCCTTTTACCTATACCTGTCATGCTGCAATAACTGATGACTCTCTTACAAACCATGTTACAAGAGTTCCAATCAAAACTCAGGTATTAAAAACAAAATTAAATAACTACAAAATATTTCCATAACCTAATTCAACAATAATACTTTATTATATATCTTTAAATACAACATTCAATGAGGTTCTGCTCAGCGGGACTGAGAAAACGCTATGTAAAACAGTGAGTTGTTGTTGAAAAAGGGTCTGTTTTGTTGGACAGTTGCTTCTTAGTTCCTGATGACATTTGTTCATAAAGAGCAAGGAAGCAAGGACTAGCTACTATCTGCTTCCCCAAAGACTGGGGAGTGAGGTGCAGCTGCACAGGGAATCTCCAAAGGAGTGTTAGTTGCTTGTATTGGATTCGCCCATCTGTGGGGTTGTGGGTTCTTTGAAAAGGACAGATTCTTGTCAGCAAAACTGCTAATTGTTTGCTTTACTGAGGAATCTATGAACTTTAATTTTGTCTAAACTTCTTTGTAAAATATGCATCCAAATATCTGTTTGAAATAAATACACACAAATACAATTCCCCTAGGCAAGATATATATGGCTATGTGATATAAACAACACATACCATGCAGGGTATGAAGCCAACCCACATGGCATTGGTGACCTGCTAAATCCCTCCCATTTCTGCTCAATATATAGCAAGCATCTCCTGTGCTTGTTTTCTGTTTGAAAGTGCTCTTTACGAGGCACAGAATTAAGAGTACAGGGGGTAATTTATAAACACTAGGCAATTTTGCCCCGGGCAGTAACCATGGCAACCAATCAGACATCTGCTTTCATTGTTATACCTGCGCTGGCTGGAAAAATGTAGTCCCTGACTGGTTGCTGTGGGTTACTGCCCAGGTGCAAATTTGCCCAGTGTTTATAAATAAGACTTGGTAAGGGGCATGTGATATACTAAGATGGGTAGTAGGCAACGTGGCTGCATGCTGGAAAAGAAATTGAGACTTATGTTATAGAATGTCCGAGAATGCAATTGGTCTACATTATTTATTTATAGTTTTTGAGTTATTTGCTTTCCTCTTTCTCAACCATATAAAATACCAAATCGGAGAGCTGCTGAACAAAAAGCTAAATAACTAAAAACCATAAAAAATGAAGACAAGTTGCAACCTGTCTCAGGACATCACCGTCTACTCTACATCATACTAATAGTTAATGTAAAGGTGAACTACCCCTTCAACAAAGCTCTATTTGGAATTCTTTATTAACCTGTTTAGCCTGGCTAGTGTGAAAAAAAGAAAGACGGAGATGTGTAGAGGTGCAGACTAGACACCCTTTAGTCTAATTCGTAACAATTACACATTATCCCAGTACAATAGCAATGGCATCTTGTTTTCATTAGGACTCCAGCTATAAGGTGTTGTTGTATCAACAGAATTTTAGCAAAGGTGAGAGGTTAATGAGCTCTAAAATTCTTGTCTCTGCTGCACTATGTATAGAAAGGGATGGTTATGCTTTCTCCCAACACTTAATAGGTGTCATGTTACTGAAAAAAGTGTGGTTCAGTTTCGCCGAGAGCGTCTATATTTTCAACTTTCAGCTTTTTTTTTTTTTTTTTAAGGAAAGTAAATGAATACAGTAACACATCACACATGACAAACAGCTGAAAAAGACAAGATCCAGGAATGTTTTGTTGTTGCTTGCCAAGAGTGTGACTTGCTAATGATATTTTCCAGATGCTAAAATAACTGCTGAAGCTTCTTCAAAATCCTGCCCTTTAAGATGAAAGCTATTTAGTAAGGTGAGGCGCAAATACATGTACAGAGGGCCCTGCATTTTGTGCAAGTCCCACCATTGCCCTGTGTAATGATGAACTACTATTACATTAATACTACAGGTATGGGATCCCTTATCCGGAAACCCATTATCCAGAAAGCTCCGAATTACGGAAAGCCTGTCTCCCATAGACTCCATTATAATCACATAATTGAGAATTTTAAAACGGATTTCCTTTTTCTCTGTAATAATACAACAGTACCTTGTACTTGATCCCAACTAAGATATAAATAATCCTTATTGGATGCAAAATAATCCTTTTGGGTTTAAATAATGTTTTATTGATTTTTTAGTAGACTTAAGGTATAGAGATCCAAATTACAGAAAGACCCCTTATCCGGAATACCCTTGGTCCCGAGCATTCTGGATAATGGATCCTATACCTGTATTATAAATTATCTTCTATAAAGGCTTTAAACTGCTTAGCTATCAACCTGTCTGGAAGGGGTCTAGCAGTTCCTTAATCCCTTCTAATTATTGATGAGTGAATTTCCCATTTAACTGCGCCAAAAAATTAGCAAATCTTTCAAAAGATTAGCAAAATGTCAAACAATTTGCGAAACGAGAAAAATCATGCGCGTTAAAAAAGTTTTTCCATGTGTGCCAAAATGTTTTTATGCACGTCATTTTCGCCGTTTCGCAAGTTCGCACAAATGCCGGAACGCTTCGCCGCGAAACCATGCCGTCCGAAACATTTTGCTCACCACTACATATAATACCATATACTTCAGAAGGGAAGGGGAGGCATATAAAGGACCTGACTGCTAGTACCTCAAACTATAAATAAGTTAAGCTTTGAATTTCCTTCAGGGTTTAGCCAGTCAGAAAGTGGCTTTTTTTGCCATACAAATGGTTTGTTCAATAGAGAACTGATATGTTCTAGTAAATAATACAAAACCGAAATGTATTACAATAGATTTTTTTAAATGGGCTTTTTATAAGGGTTTTCATCCAGGTCATGATAAACAGTGTGTAGTATTGGTAAGAGTAACACAACTGGCTGAGTAATCTTTAAACTATTTTACTGCTCATTCCCACAGCTTCTTAGGGAATACTCAGCAAGTTTAGTTGTTTTTTTTTTTGTAACATATTTTATTAACGTTAATATTATTATGGGACAGTGCACATCATATTACAGTGCTTCGAAAATTACAGGAAATGGGCACAACATTGCACTAAATCCATTGTCTTCCTTAATTAGAGTTGTCTGGACAATGTAAACTTCAGTATAAACTGTAAACAAATGACTTGGAATAATAACATTGATGCCAGTGGACCGCATAATAGTCTAGTTGCTTTAACCTTATCACTACTAGATGTCTTAAATGGGATCATTTTTTGCATATTTCACTCTTGGCACATATATTATACGGAAACCTGTTATCCAGAAGGCTCTGAATTATGGGAAGGCCATGGGCATTGCCTTGGAAATAAGGACGCAGGCATCATTATTATCTATTCCTTGCTTTTCTCATCAAAGAGTGGGATCGGACCTCTCCCCAGTCCTCCCACATCTAAAGAGTTGTCCGGGCGCCATGTTTGGGAGAAATTTCTAACATGGGACTTTTTTTATTTTATGAAGAACAGCTGCAGCATAGTGGAAAGCAGCTTCTTTTAGAAGGTAGGGTAACATATATGCCAATGCAGAGAGAAGAAATGTCTTAACCACCGTGTAACACTAGTGATGAGCGAATCTGTCCCGTTTCGCCATTAAATTTGCGAAAAAGCAAGAAAGTTTAAAAAACGGCGAAAAATTGTCGCGTTTGTCGCAGGGGTTTTTTGTCGCCCGTGCCTATTTTTTTTGTCGCTCACATTTTTTTTGACGCGACTGTGCTTTTTTTCCGCGCACAATTTAATGCACAACAAAAAAAATTCCACACAACTAATTTTCATGGAAGTTTCGCAAAACTATTTGCCAATGGCGAAATGTGGAAATTCGCTGTAAATCCATGCCTGGTGAAAAAATTTGCTCATCATTAGTAATTTCACCTTCCCATTACATTTGGTAAAATGTTGCTTTTTTTTGTATTTTTTTTTTCTTCACGGTTTCAATAATTGAAGTGAAGCAACTTACTTTTTTAGTCATCACTAATGTTCAGAGCTTATTTTAACAATTTTACAAAACCAAAGTAAAGACTCAACTGTAAAATGAACAGGAAAGAATTAGACTTTCATTGGATGATTTTTGTGCATTGATTGGGTGTAATTCTCAGAAAAGCTTAACTGTGCAGTTGATGGACCATGGCTATCATCATATTTTAAATTTAATCTGAGCCCCACAAGATGCATTAATGTAAACTTCTCTGATAATTGGAATTATAATATTTTTCTATTTTAAGTGGTTTCTAAGATATTTGCATTTTAGACAAGGTTTAGAAGAATTACAGTATATAGAGAGTTAGGGTCACTAATTCCCTGACCTTCAAAGAGAGCTGTTGAACTGAAAGCCTCCTATCAGCAGTCTGAAGCTGCATATAGTTTTAGAAATCTAAAATTTATGGAAATTCATATTCCCATTCATTTACTGTATGGTAACATGCTGGAGAATGCTGGGAATAGTAGTCCAGCAGTTGTGGGTGCAGCATAATTTCTGCTGAATAGGGATGTAGAGAACATCGCCAAAAATGTTCGCGAACCCGTTCGCGGACTTTCGCCAAAACTCGCGAATATTCGCGAACTTTGCGAACCCCATAGACTTCAATGGGAAGACGAACTTTAAAACCTAGAAAAGCCATTTCTGGCCAGAAAACTGATTTTAAAGTTGTTTAAAGGGTGCCACGACCTGGACAGTGGCATGCAGGAGGGGGATCAAGGGCAAAAATTTCTCTGAAAAATACTTTGTAAAAAAAACGCAAAAAAAACCCACAAAAAAAACCGCCAAAAAATAACGTAAAAAAAAATGTATGTATACGCAAAGGTGAAAAACCGAAGCGAAAAAACGCGGCGGAAAAAACCGAGGCAAAAAAACACGGCGCAAAAAAAAACGCGGCGAACCCAAAATGGCGAACATTGCCAAAAGTTCGCGAATTTGCGGACTTGCGAACACCCGATGTTCGTGCGAATTAGTTCGCTACATCTCTACTGCTGAAGGTTTCTCTACCCTTTAATAAAAAAATGTTTTCATTGAGTTTTTATTGATTTTATAAAAAAAACAGATCAGCACACCTGTTATATGATGTCATTTAGCATAACATACCTATTGGATATACAAAAGAAACATTTATCATTCTGATATGTAGGCATACATTAAAAAAATGTATTCTAGATGAATGGGATCACCGATTGGGGGTCTTTATTCTTCTTATAAGTTTAAGAACAGTCACTTCAGGTTTTAGTTTTAGATGTGCATATCATGGTGTCCTGACCTGCAAAAACATTTGAAAGCTAATAGTATATTTAACCATATACATATATCAGCAATTAAGCTATTAATTCAGGTGGCACTGATCAAACCAAGTCAGTGGAAGAAAGAGTAATAAGGAATGCTGTTCCTGGAATATAATTGCCAAAGACCAGGGGTGTAGGCAGTCAGTATGTCTGAGTAGCAAATTGTTGTGTGAGACAAGAGTTAAATGTGGTCCATGCCAGGGGGACACGCCCAGGACATGTATCAAAATGAATCATTGATATTGATCAGTGCCTTTGAATTGGATCCAGTAGAACCCCTTTTTTTTTTTTTTTTTTTTTTTTAAACTCTCTTGATTGTTTTTCAGAGGTAGCAGTAGTAATGCCAAGGGAGCATTATATGGGTTTAAGCGGTTATTTGATACAATCTAGACAGAATACAAGTTTTGCTCAGAGGTGGGCCAAGCTTAGGCAACCTGAACAGTCTCCTGGTACCACCTCCGCCTGCTTGTGCATGCATGGGGGGGGAGCGCTGCAGTGGGGCCAAGAAAGTCCAGACTAGGGTGAGTAGAAGAAATACCTGCCTAGCACCCCTACCCCCCCCCCCACCCAAAAGTGTGTGTGTGACAGTATCTTTCTTTTCTCACCAAAGTCAGAAAAGCTGTAGAAGCAGCACATGGAATGAGGGCAAAGTATTTGGTAACAGATACCTTCTTAACTTTACAATACATTTTGGAATTAGGGGAAACAATACCTCATGTTTTTAAAGCACAAAAGGTGTCTATGTTGAGTGACCTTTGCACGTAGAAGAGGAAAGATTTCCTATTACTTTTCCCAATGCCCAGGATAGAATTCCATTCCAGTGCAGCAAGAGCCACAGATCAGTATTCTCAGATGGAACTGCAGGGGGCTAGGTGGGAACTGTTGGATGAGAATAGCTTCAATATTTTCTGGGTCATTGGACTGTGATTGAGATACAGTGGTTCCCAAAAGTTTGTGAAGCCGTTATAATTTTCTATATTTTTAAATGAATGTAACATCATCTGATCTTCAAGTCCTACAAGTAGATGAAGTAGTGCAATAACAATCTGTGCACTAATGATGGCCCCCCCCATCTGGACCCGCTCAGAATGGGGGGGGTACATCCCCAGAATCGCAGCTGCCTCCCTTCTAATATTTATTACAGTGTAGTACTGAATCTTTGTATGTAAGATAAAAGCAGAACAACAGGCATAGTGCTGGTAAGCATTATTTCATTGTGTTTATTTGTTACACACAATTCCCTAAGGAGATATAAAAAAAAAAAAAAAAAAAAAAAAAAAAAAAAAAAAGCGTGAATCTTGGAGTAAAAGCTGCAGATTAATGCACACAATCTTGGTATAACTTGACGAAAGGCCAGAAGGGAAGTGTGTGACAGCGACAATTTTTCACAATGCACCACATGGTGACCTTTTAATATATAAACAAGGTTGATTTCTGTCAAGTGCCATTTCAATGACCAATTGCAATTCAAATCATCAGGTCACAGGGAATGTAGATGATATTGCCCATAAATATATCAACCTGTAATTTAATATAGCCTCGCTACCAGCTGCATTTTTACATGCTGCTTTAAAGAAGCATATGCTACCTCACTTTTATATGAACACAAATCTTACATACAAAATGTCATTTTTGAAAAGAGGGATCATTATACTATGTACAACTCTGTAATGTTTGCTTTTCCATAAGCCTTTGAAAAGTCTTTTTAATCGTAGATTCTCATCTACTTTTGCTTAAATACAGGTAAGGGATCCCTTATCTGCAAACTTGATATCTAGTAGACTTTAAGAAAATCAATTTTTATAAAAAAAAGATTTCCTTTTTCTCTTTAATAATAAAACAGTAGCTTTTACTTGATGGTAACTAAGCTGTGTGAATCCATATGTTGGCAAAACAATACTATTGGGTTATTAACTTTTAGTATAATGTAAAGAGTGCTTATCTGAGACAATTTGCAATTGGTCCTAATTTTTAAATTATTTAGCCTTTTGTTCAGCAGCTCTCCAGTTTGTAATTTCAGCAGCTATCTGGTTGCTAGGATTTAATTTAACCTAGCAACCAGGGTTTGAAAGAGACACAAAAATCAATAAAGTAGAAAAATAGAAATAGAAAAATTAGTCATAAAAAGTAACAATAGTAGTGTAGCCTCACAGAGGAATAGGTTTTTTTTTGGTTGCTGGATTCAGTGACCCCTATTGAAAAGCTATAGAGTAAAGAGAAGGTGGTAAAAAAAAAAAAAAAAAAAAAACCTATAAAAAAAAATAGGATGAAAAAAAGGATGAATTGAAAAGTTGCTAAGAATCGACCATCCTATAAACTAAAGGTAAACCACCCATTTAATGCTTAAATGATATTCATAGACTTAAGGCACAGTGATTCAAATTATGGGAAAAGCCTTTTATCCAGAAAACTCCAGGTCCACAGCATTCAGGATAACAGATCCCATTCCTGTACAAAGATCTTTAGATCTCTAAGACTTGTGTTAGAGAGCAGTAAGCTTAAAAAAAGAAAAGGATATAATTATATTCTACAGTATGGGAATTGTACACTATCAAATTATATCATTATAAAAAAGACATTCTGAAATCAGAATAAACCATTTATAATTTAAAGGGATGCAACACATCCTAGTATGGTCCACACCCATGCCAATGCCTTTAGCACTGCTGTAGGCTCTATGCTCCGACTGTCACCTCTACCTTGGGCACAAGCACAAAGATCTTTTTCTGCTTTGACTCAATCGTTAGATGTGTGCTTGGCAGTCTATTGAAACGCATATTGACATACATGTAAACATGATAGAATTACCTGCTATTTATAAAGTGATCATAACTTACTGAAATAGATCATGTAATATGTACCCTTCCCTTATCATAATATTAACTTGTAGGTCTGTTCCATGACATTAATACATTTATTTCTGTTGCCTAAGAAACTTGTCATCTCTTTGAGAGCCAGTGCTTATTAGAACATTAATAACAAAAATAGGAAATACTAGAAATAGTTTATGTTAATGATTACTGTCAATGTCCAGAATCTGAAACATATACATAAACAACACTATTTTTGAGAAAATATGCAGTGGTACTTGGATCAGGGAGGCAGCCTAATTCCCGTCATCTTAGAGAACAAATGTACCTTCTTCCGATAGCTATGTTTAACACAAATTTACCAGAGAAAGAGAAATCCAGACTGCAGACACCTTTTAATTAATATCATCTAGCATATGGAATACCCTAATTATTATAATAATTTTTACGATGATCAGGTTCTCTTTATGCAAACTTGGCATCCATCAAAGAATAAAACTGTATAACTGTGCCTTACCTAGAGAACATTATTTATTACCAGAGCACTTGAATATGAACAAGATGTTTCTAGCATGGCAAAAAGCCAAAAACCTTATGTTTTGATGCACATGTTTATTAGTGCAATTTAGGCTGATTAATACCTTCAGTTCTTCAGAAATACACACCTGCCTAGTTCCTGTACACCCCAAATGTGTGGAAACTGTGGGAAAATAACTTTTTCCATGTAAAATTACAGCTTAAAGAATAAGTAAACTTTTATTTCGGTCTGTAAGATTACTCTAAATAGTGCTCAGAGTAACATTCCTCCCTGCATTCAGTTTTATTTTTTTCTAAATCACAAACAGCTCAACTGCAGCTGTTTCAACTACTTCCTGGTCTAGTCTGATGCTCCACTCCCTTTCCAAAAGAGGTGTTTACTGCACTTTCCTGATTGATTAACGTTGGAGCAGAAGGCAGACACATCTTCAACAGTCTTAATACTACACTAGGAAGTAGCTGAAACAGCTGCAGTTAAACTGCTAATTATTTAGAAAGGACATGAGACTGCAAGGAGAACAGTATGTTATTATGGGGGCTGTTTATAGCCTTTTTTTAGGGTATTTAAAAAAAAATACCTTAATTTTTTCTTTTTTTTAAATTAAGGATCCATTATACAGTCTGGTGTAAAATTGTGTTTAAAATTGGAGGCAGGCATGCTGTTTTTTTTACCTTGTAGCATTTTTTATACAGAATCTTACATTGTTACACAAACATTAAAAATAATAAAATGTGTACATATGTGTTAAAAATTGCATTATGTTTATGTTTTTTTATTGTACGGCTTTGTAAAGGTACCCTTTAATCTATAGTTAATATGCTATAGCTATGCTTTCGAATTCCTTGGCCTCTAAAGTAGGTATATAAATCAACGGATTTGCATTTATGCTGTTTTGCCAACCAGTCTCTTGCTTTGCTAAATGGCTGTTCTGTTGTCTGGGCTAGCCTAATGGCAGCATAATGAAAACTAAAAAAATATATTTTTACCATCAACAAAAGCCATTTGGGATTGTGCGAGCATCAGATCATAAAATGACTGCTAGAAAGTGATCCCGTTATGTTCCTTGCAAATTGAAATGGTGACATTAAATTGGTGAACTTGTGCGCAAGAGACAATGTTGTTGGGTAATCAGATGTAATTAGCTTACAATATATATCCAAGAGGTGCTTAAAGACGACATGAGACATTTCAAAAGGTTTTTATTTGCAGGAGGTACTTTGCATATAAATATAATTTCATTGAACTGCATTTTCAATATTCCAAAATCCAATTGTATAAAACATTTGCTCAGTGTATAGTAAAACAAAATGCAATGCTTACCCAAATGCAGACATATGACATCTATAGCACTTTACTGTTTTCTTAATGGCACCCTAAAACAATGGCAACTGGCAAATCATTGCTATCATTACTGAGTATACACATTTCCTATCCTCGACTTGTTTTTCTTTCTTCAAATTAAACACCACATGAGGGCTATGTACATTTAGGCACAATCATTTACAAAAGTTAAATTGGCATTTAGGGAAAAAACAAAACAACCAAAAAACAACCAATACTCCCCAACTGCCTAGTGTGCTGCAGGCATGCCAGGGTGTCAAGCCTGTGGTTGTATCTACTTTGCAAAGACAAGTGTTAACATTCAATGAGGAGAGGTTTGGTTCTCTGTTTAGGTGTCAAATTATGGTTGAGGTGCAGGACATGCCGAGACAATTAGCACCCTTGTTCAGATCCAGAGGAAACCCCTGTGTACTGTACATACAGTAAGCACCATTGTGAAGAAAAACAAAAAAAATAGCGCTTTTAAATTTATGATACGTTATTATTGTCTCAATCACAACACTTTTATAATCCGTCCATTCTATAACTTATCTAGAATGCTATTTTATAAGTAGGAATTAGAAAAGTTAGATCACTTTAGTCTCAAATTGTTAGAGATGAGCGAATGGTGTCATGGCAATGACTATTAATACATCCTGGTTAGTTACAAGTTAAATTACATTTTTTTTACATTGTACTAAAACCACACTCGTACTGTATGCAGGTTCATAATTTTTCTCCATTTTCATCATAGCAGATCAGTAAAAGATAGATATTAACATTGGTGTAGAGACTACACTAAATGATTCCATTTGATTTCATTTCATTGCTTCTCCCTCAAATCTTTACCCTGGCAATTCTAAAAATACAATTATGTGCCGTACAAATGTATAATATAAGAGAAATATATGTTCAGATTCTTAAAGAAAAAATTGGCAGCATGGATGACTCAAGATACATACTTTACCTAAAATTCCATAGTGAATTGGGAATGAATAGCATGGCTTGCGGTGGCATTTGTTTAATATAAGGCAATTAGAACATGATACAGAGATCAGATACCTTGTATATGATACATAATTTGTAAATGGATCAGAATAGTTAAAACTAGTTCAGAAATCAGGCAACTTGCTTAGTTGAAATATAACCGACTAGTTGGGTTGGGTTAAAGTCTCGAGTGTTAACAGAGTCTTAATGTTACTAATAAATCATGCTATATCTTTAAATTCATATCAATAAGTGGTGACTACACACATATATATATATATATATATATACACATACTGTATAATATGGATGGATCTGTCAATGTATTTGCTCTGCTACAGGAAAATATTATTGTAGTGGTGATCGTACCAAGGTGACAAAATGTAAAACAACTTCAAGCATATCATAGTAATTAAAGCACCAGTGCATAAAATAATGACATTGTAAATAATATTGCCAACCAGCTTATAACGCATAGCAACCATTCACAAGTTTTCTTTCAAACACCTAACCAATAAATACTACCTGCTGATGGATTGCTATTGGTTAGAAAGGCTAGACCTTTGTACAAACGTTGCCTCTTTTATGACATAACCCCTTTTCCTTTGTCTGTTATGACAGGTGTTTCGTCAGGTTGGGGTGTAAGCCAGTATGTTGGATAGATATATAGATAGGTGATTGATTGATCGATAGATGGATGGATGGATGGATAGATAGATAGCAATACATATTGCAGGTGTCTATAAATAGACTTTTCTGAAAGACTCAAAGCCTATTATCTTGGTCTATTTCAATCTACTACTGAATAGTTTGAGTTAGGTGATCATCAAGTGACTTTTTATTTCTCAAGATTTGCTCCCCAGATGATGCTAAATCCAAAATTTCCGTAAGGGGATGTCTGCTGGAAGATGGTATGTTTAATTTCTACATATATTATATACAGCTAAGAGTAAGTGCTGTGCTCAGAATTTAAGATTCCCTCACCATTAATATTTTGCTGCTAACGATTGTTTGAAGAAATAAGAAAATCAATACCTAGGTGATGTTAACAATAAAGCAAATATACGGGCAAACTAAAAAGTAGGCACTGCCTTAAAGGAGAAGGAACGCTACTAAGGCAGTTTATTGGCTATAGATTAGTCACAATAGTGCAAGCTAGAAGGCTATATTTATTCTGTAGAATGCTTTACCATACCAGAGTATACAGCCCTAAAAGCTCTCAGTTTTTAAGAAGGCAGTTACCATTAATGTGGTGTGATGTAACTTCCTCCTCTTGCTGGAGTCTCTTTCCCATACTGCTGGCTGGCAGCAGTCAGCTCAGATAACAGCAGGGAGTGGAGGAGGGAGGGGAAGGGGGAGAGAAGAGCAAACTGAGCAGGCTACAGTTAATGGAGCTTTTGGCAATAAAATATGGACTTTGCACTGTTATTTATTCAAGTCTGTGTTGGCCCTAGAGTGACGTAGCCTCCAGTTTGCAGGGAAATGGTCATTTTCTTAAAAGTAGTTTTACAAAAGTAATGCTGTGTATGGCTAATATGGTGTGCTTTTTTTGGACGCGGCGACTATTTGTGCGAGATGAGTTCATTAGCGCGCATTCTGTCAAATACCGCACAAAAATAGTCTTCACGACTTAAATAACACAAGCAGCAACGCGTCTAAATTAACGCAAGTATGCTTTTAGTGAATTGCGCGTTAAGGCGCGAAAAATTAGATGCTATAAAATTGGCCCTACAGATTGGAATGGATTCTTTCTACTATAATGCTTAGACACAAACAATGTAGAGTCTAAAACTAAGCTGAATATTTAAATGTGATGAGCAAATCTGTCCCGTTTTCCCTTCACCGAAATATTAGCAAAACTGCTGAAAAATGTTGTGCAGCACATTAAAGCCAATAAGGTACATTATTTTTTTTACTCCAAAGTAAATGGGCAGACGCCCGACTTTTTTTGATGCGCGACGTATTTTTCCACATCAAATTTTCACGGAAGCTTCACGAAACAATTCGCCAGTGGCGAATTGCGGAAATTCGCTGCTAATCCATGTCTGGCGAAAAAATTTGCTCATCGCTACTAATTATTTGTGGTGTCGATTTTGCTGTGTTTTCTAAGATTGCTCATACTTTTTATATACAGAATCTTGCCTAAATTCCTGGCACATGTGGGTACTGGTAAGAGAGTAGTTAATATATTATCTGTTCTGTAAACTGTTGAGGGTTTAGCAACAATGCTGGTCTGTAAATTCTTGGGGAAAAGGAATTTGTTGATTACAACTGACTTTATATTTATGGGGCTATTGGTTGTACTCATTCCTGCAATTGTAGTTTACTGGCAGTTGGAAACTCACACATTGCAAGGTTTTAATGCATGTTTATTAATGGTGGTTTCTGACACTTTGGCACTGCATTTATGGGCTACTGAGAAACATGGCACTCAAAGCACTCCATGTGTCATAACCCTCAAAATAGGGCTTGACCTATGAACTCACATGAAGATGCCATTCTGTATACTGTAGCAAAATACTAGTTGTGACTATTTGAGGGGAGGGAGTCACAGAAGGGCTGGTACACTTCCTAAAATCATACCTTGCAATTGAGCCAGGGGGTAACAAGACTGCCACCTATGGAAGAAACTTATTTTTTACCCCTATAAGGCTCAATTGTCTGCTACCTGCTTGGGCAGTGGTTGGGAATACTCGCACTCTAGACTAATATCTTTCTAGACTAACTATTATACTTGTAAGCAATAGATTTGGAAAATGAAATTTTGAGATCACTGAATATTATAAATGATTATAAAAGGTTTAAGCAATAAAATTGGATATTTATTCTCTATAATGATTACTAAAGTTGCATAAGTGCACACTGACATCCATCAATTACATTTCATTGTGAGGTTACTCAGTTTGTGAGTACAATACCTTATATATCTAAATACTATACAACATTAAGGTGTGTTGAGCCTTTTAAAACCTAAATAATCTGCTTTGGGTTTTAGTAGCATTGGTTTTGACTGGATTGGTTAAAAGTAAAAAGATGCTTTGCATATGAGTGGTTTATGTAAGAATTGCTTATTCTATCGATTTTACATAAAAAGACAAAAAGGGGTCATTTACAACCTTTTGGCATTTGGAAAAATGTCCACGATGCCCTTTGTACACTGCACTTTTTATAGATTTTTTTTTTTTGCACTTCCCCAATGTATGTATAAGCCTACCTTCATTTAGAATCTCGTATTTGTGTATGGCGGGAGAGGCAAATGCACATAGGCATACCTCCTTCCACTCTTTCCATCCTCTAACATGAATGTTATTCAGATGCTCAAGTTAGGAAGTGGCAAGGACACAGGCTGCCATGGGGCCATATCCAGGCAGACAGCAAGAACAGGGCTGCACACCCTGATGCTGAGCTGTACACTTATTTATTATGCTATGCCAAATTTTGTCACCATTTTTGACACAGAATTATCAATCTGCCACCTCGTGTCAGATTCCCCTGGGAGGATTGTAAATGACCCCTAACGTATCAGTCATAGCTTATTGTATTTGCAGAGAATATTTTTAGAATATATATATGTAGTACTACATGTAGCTTGGAACTGTAATGTTGACCTACTCTGAAGAAGCATTCTTTATAGACCAGAGGATATTTAATTAGCAATCCTGGAAACACTTTGACTAGAGTAGCACACAATAAGCTATGCATTCATTCCTCACATTTTATGTAAAAGGAATTTAAACCTTACTCCAAATTACCCCATTTCTGTACAAAGTAGACATCCCAAGCTTTATTACAGATGTAAGGGAACTGTCTGATGAGAATCATCCTTCTCATTTGTATTTACTGTATTGGGATTACAGTATCTAGTAGAATTAAGTCTAAAACAACTGGACTTTTCTGAGTTTTTCTTGAAAATGTTTCACCACTCATCCGAGTGGCTTCTTCAGTTCAAATGACTGGTAGGGAATTCCCCGGTATTTAAACTCTTGATGGTAGTAGAGTCACAGACATCCAATCACAATGGTTCCATTGAACTTGTTCAGTTAGGTGTTAGCTGAAACTGACAGGTGTAAGAAGGTATGATCCAATCACATCTTGAACTGAAGAAGCCACTCGGATGAGTGGTGAAACGTTTTCAAGAAAAACTCAGAAAAGTCCAGTTGTTTTAGACTTAATTCTACTAGATACTGTATATCATGACCTGGATGAATGAGAATCTTCATAGATGTATTGGGATTGTTTAGGAGACCTGACAGAGAACATAAAACTGCATCGCAATACCTGAAGTCTCAGTTCAGCAGATTTGGGGGCCTATTAATAAAATGAGACCTGTCACCCTAAAAACCTTATGCCCATGCACAGGATACATGACAGTAAGGGAGGGGGGATTGGAGGAGTGCAGAAACATCTAGGAAGTGCTAAGTGAAAATTGAAAGTAACTGCCTGAGGTATAGAGGCAGGGCATGCAATATATGATTGACATTTCAGATTGAATGTTTTAATAAGAAAAATAATTTGGAGTTCATGTTTTCATGATTTGAAAAGGACTTATACAGTTTTTTTTATGTCAGGGTGATAGGTCCCCTTTAATACCGTCTACAGAACTGTAACATTATTAAGTTCACATATTATATGAAAAGGGAATGTTTTTGAGCCTGAGACCATTTAAGTGTGTAATGCAGAAATAAGCCCCAATGTAGTAGGGATGTCTGTGGTTGATTTTAGACTTATTTCATCTCACTGCATAGAAGTGGGGCATTTTATACTTATGTCATAATAACCTTTCTAATGTAAAATGCACTTTGTAACATTTATTCAGAGAGTAGAAAAAGCAGGGGAGGGGAAAAGCATCCCGTTACCCGCAGAAAAAGTAAAAAAAAAAAAAAAAAAAGTAAGAGACCCATTTACATTCATGCCTGTGAATCTTACAATACGCTCTTTCACATAATGTGGCAACATGTCTTCAAACGTTACTGTTCCTTTGCACTATATGTGTGACTATAGTGAGAATAAAGAATCTAACAATATATATATATATTAAAATAAAATTCAGAATCTGCCAGGCCGCACAGATATTTGTGTTGCCAAAAATAAAGTATAAACCAAGATCATCTCATGTGTGCAATATTTGCTTATATCATGTGATTTTTTTTTTCTTTTAACATTTAATAGTGGTTACAAAGTATGGTGCCCTATAACTCTAGTCTTTATACTGGTAGCTTTGCATTGTAATAAGTCATTGTTACATTCTTTGTGATTAAGACAGTTTTACATTTTTGAAGCAAACCTTCCATTCAGTGACACACAAGTAACAAGTCAAATTTTACACATCTAATACTGTTTACTAGATTGTTATATATTTTTTTTTTTAATTCCTTTTCTTCATATATATGAACTCCTTTACTTCTAACTAATGGCAGCTCTAACGAGTTTTGAATAAATTACGCATATTTATCAATTCCCAAGTTTACACTTGAAGTGGTTAGTATTTCAGCCGTTCTTGCCTCCTCCACGGTGTTCCTGTTTCTTGGTAGAAGAGAGACGTGCCAAGTTTATTCATTTTTTTGGTGTACTCAGTATCACACAGGTACCATTTTCCCATGATGCCTGGAGCGTGACCTCTCCAAAGCAACTTGACGATTATCTGCAACATCAAAGAGAAAACAACCACATTAAGAGACTGAACATAGATGTTCCTTTGTCAACGGGTCTTCAAATGATCTTTAGAAGCATTTGAGTATACATACATACATAGAGAAAAGTGAATCTAAACAGGAACAAGGCAGAACGTAGGGATGGTTCAAGGGTTTTGCAATTACCATCAAATTAGTTATCTGATCTGAGAAACAGGAGTGATAAAAGCAGTGGAAGAATGTGCTAATACAGGTCCCTTGGCATCATCAGACTACAAGACAAACATCCGGCAAAACTGTTAGTGTAAAACACATCTGTGTAACAGTCAGTAAATACTTAAATTACAGAGAAAGTAGCAAGATATATGCAGAAGCAAGCACAATTGGAAAACATTGATTGATGTATGAAATTTAGAACCCCCTCTCCAAAACTTGAGTTAATATGAATGACTAGCCAAGTGCATGTACATAATTGCTGCATATGTCATACAATCAAAGATGTTCTCTCTGGTTTTCTAGAGATGCTTAACTGTATGTGCTTATTTTCTGCAATTTATGAATTTAACCTCTGCCTTCCTCACTTACTTTTATCTCTAGGAGTAGTGCCTGACATTCCCATCTACTAGTATTCATTTCTTAGTCTGCACTTAGTATCACCTTACTTACCAGCAGGAACTCTACAATCTCACTGGTCAGCCTCACTGTATGTCTCACTTCCTCTACCTATTAGAATATAATGGTGAGCAGGACCGGCCCCTACTGCCTCCTAGCAATATCCAATTGTAACTTTGAATCCTTTTTGGAAATATTTTTGCCTGTGTTTACCATTTGGTCTTGCATTTGTATCCCTTTGTACTATCTGAAATGATGGTGCTATATAAATAAAAATAATAAAATACAATTCTATTTATTTCCCCTTACGTTCTTTACTGTGATGTGCTGCTGCTTTTTTATACTTCCTATCATTGATGACATTAGTGGGAGACATGCTCCATTGACATATGATATACCTGCACTACATACATTAATTTTGAACAGCAATGCCCCATCTGTATTTGACCAATTACATAATTCTGCCAAATAATTTGGTTATCTTGTCAGTCTGGAGAATGCTGTATTAAAAACTCTTAAACTATTCTTGTTTCATGGGTCAGACTTCTAGATTTGCTTGTAGAACAACAATAAATCATTGCTGCATTTTCTGAAGTAGCTTGCACTGAATATATATTTGACTCCTTGGGGTATATTTATATTAATTTTATCTTTAATATTGCTTGATTATATCTCATCTGGATCCAACAATGCATTTAATAAAAAAAGATCTTACAGTTTTTTTTATGGAAATCCTTCCTGACTGCTCAGTACTCAGTCAACATATATTTATTGCTATTCCCATTAAGATGAATTGTCATGGCTTAGGAAAGATCTTAAAAAAAAAAAAAAAAAAACTTGCATGAAAAAGCAAGTGATTTATGCCCTCCTCCGGGAACTAGTATTATGGTATTTACTTTTATTATGAAGAGAAATGTCCTTTTAAGACCTTAACAGTACAGTATGATTTCTTGGGTAGCACTGGAGTTTTCATAATGGCTTAACACATGCTTTTTGGTATCTTTAATGATAAAAATAGAAATGTAGAAAACTTTCAAAGTGTGCAACTTTCTTAAACACTTTGCCAACAAGGCTAAAAACAAACATTTTCTGTTCAAAGTTACATGAACTTCTTGTTGTGACACAATCTGTCAGAGATACTAAAGCTGTTTTAATAGAACTTTAGATCATACTAAGGAGACTGACTACAGTGTAATAAGTAACAATGGCTGGACGATAAGAGAATGAAATAATGGAGAGATACGGATGAAGTCGCTAGAATTTGTGTGTTTGGCACTTAGCACATTAAGGGAAAATGTTGAGGCTGTGTGTGATGGACAATTCATCGGGTCTCTGTAATAACAAAACAGTACCTTGTACTGTTGTACCTTGTAGAGACAAAAGAAATAATTTAAAAAAATTTAATGGTTTGATTAAAATTGATTCTTATGGGAGATGGCCTTCCTGTAATTCAGAACTTTCTGCATAATGGGTCCCATACCTAAACAAACTTTCCCATTCTGGTTAAATCTGAGACTACATTTTACTGGTGCTGACTGCCAAATTCATGGTACATTTATGTCAAATGCAAAATGTCTGTGATGCCTCTGCTGCCTGCCATTAATTCCGGATACACATGCGTATTTTATGTACATATATACAGTATATTAATTAATTGTATTACTAATTAAGTGTTATTGTTGCTTCTGATATATATGGGTGAAGTTTATATTTTCTTTAGAAATAATGTGTTTGTGACCTATGCCCCAGGAAATAAGCATGTGGCAAAGTAAAGCCAAGTGTCAATAATAATCATTGCTGTTGCCCTATTTTCTGTCACTATGAAATGTCATTTATTCCCTGTAAACATCACAATCTACTATCGAGAGAAAGGAGTTTTAGTTTGAGGGTAGAGCAGAAAACAATCTGGGACCTATTTAGCCTTAAGTCCTAATCAGAGAAACAGATCTGGGACAAGCAGTTTAGTCCTGAGCTACTGCTGTTTAAAAATAGCAATATCTGTGTGCAAGTCTGTGTGTTTGGCATGTGTGTGTGAGTGTGGCATTGTTGCTAACAAGCTTCAGCTCTATACAGTGCCAATACTGAATCGTTAAAGCCAGTATTCAACAGTGTGAAAATATACAGAAATAACCATAACTGTACCTCTGCCGCCTCTCCCTACCCACATATAATAAACATTTATATATCAAGATTTAAAAATATATATATATTTTTTTTAAAGGGCCTATACATGATGAAGGCTTAGTTTGTTATGTGGCACAGGCCTCCTATCCTGCAGCCCTTTGCTAGTTAAATGTTGCTGAATAACCCACTTTTTCAACACTAGTTCAACAGCTATATCTTCTGCTGAACATTTATGTATCTACTGTTTTAATTAGGGAATATGTGTGGTTTTTGTTCATTCGTGAGTACAACCAGGCAGAATAGAATGAAGACCTGCATCTCAAACATGTATATAGACTTGGAATACAACACGTGCCATATTACTAATAAAATAACACAATGTAGTTTGAGAACAAAAACACCACTTTTATACTCATTTGGGGGCATACTGTACTTTACATATTTAATCATGTGCTGCAAAGATTTATTAGAGTAATAAAGTTGGCTGTTTGCACATTTCTAGACAATTGCCACAATTTAAGCTTTGATCACAAGCACATGATGATCCACTCTGTTCTAACAAATGCTTGGCACATATATTATAATGCAGCTTTCTGTATTACTACTATGAGTATTTCCTTCCTTGATAGTTACTTATAATAACTGATGTACACAAATTTTAGGCAAGCGCTCATTTGATGACCATTTAGAAGAAACATTGCAGGGATGATCTAGATAAAGGAATAGGGCCACCAAGTTAGGGGTATACTGAATCTTCCATCATGACCACTACATAACATCTTTTAATTATTTCCCAAATAGCCTATGTTTTAGGGAAGATAACACAAAGTGCAGGAGTCCCCAAAGTACCCAATACTTCCAACATTTGCCAGGAGTGGCACCGAGCAGTGAGTCTATGGACTCCCTCTGGGAAAGAGAAAACAGTCTTTGTACAACATATGCTTCTTACTCAAGGCAAGGTTTCAGAGTCATTAAACGTATTACTCTTTTTAAAAAAAAGGGCAAATTGATCACTTACTAATTTGTATTAAGCACTAGACCTCACTTGGAAAACTCAAGCATCTCAGCCTGTCCCATAGAAAAAAGTCTGGATACTGTAAATGAATTCCAAACTTCAAGAAACCAGCATTTTTAATCTTTAAAGGCATTAAGTTTGTCCAGGAGCAGTAATCCATAGCAACCAATAAGATGTTTGCTTTTAAAAAAGGGGACAAGTAAATGCGGCCTGTTGATTGAGTTTGCCCAGGAGCAGTAACCATAGCAACCAGTGTCTTTTATTACATAACCCCCTATGAAATAACATCAGCCAAAAAATATTTTACATATGGGGGATGGAATTTTATATTTCCTGTTGGTCTTTTCATAAAGTTGATGCCAAATGTGCTAGCTATAGTTAGTATTATAAGAGTCTGCACTGTGTATCAATATAAAAAAACCCTTATTTAGTTAGAGTACTTAGATGGCAACACATCTCTATTATGTGTATTTATCTTAATGAGTCATCTACCTAAACAGTGAATGGGAAAAAAATAAATTATGTTGACTGTTTACCAGAACGTGGCCATTTGCAAGATATGGCTGATGAAACATTGAGTAGATGTTCCATCAGGGCCCAAAAGACACAATCTTCCCTCACACAGTGTCTCTCGGGAGATTGCTGAGTTCTAAGTAAGGATACCTAACCCTATCCAGCTAAAGCTTATTAACTGCTTACTGCTAGCATTATGATTGCAAAGTCGTGCTTATTGGAACTGCTTTGGGCAGTCAGGGCATGAAGAGGTTAATGTATTGTCTGATGAATGTGAAGATGATAAATAATAAAAAACACAATGTGGGTTGTGCATTGTGGAACCAAACACTTCAGGACAAGGAGAGACAGGAGGTGGAGAGAAGGGAATGAAAGGACTGAAGCTACAGTGCCACCTAGCATCTTATTTCAGTTCACTGGATGCTTTAAATTTCTTTCAGCTCACTCAGAGGATAATCAATAAATAATACATTTACTTTACATTTCATTTGACCTAAGGAGCTTAATGTAAATATATAAATATAAAGTTATAAATAAAAGAACCGTAATCCTGTTTTTCTATGATTCCCAGAAATGCCAATATGTAGCTGTACCCTGGCAGAAGTGGTTGTTTCATTTGATTAGGGCAAGCTATTTCTATTTGCCCACTACAATGCCAGAATCATAGCTACATTTTCCTTAACCCCTTCTTTGACAGGGCTGTTTTAATGTAGGTTCTCAGTAGCACAACATAGATAAAAGGGATACCTGGAAGAATTAACTGTACTATGCAGACATCAAGTCCCTGATAGTTGGTGCTGTAAAATGTATGCTCTGTGGTAGGGAAGAAGCTAAAGGACAAGGAAAGCCATATTTATTATGGGGCAGAGGCCAACTGGTTAGACACCAGGTATGGGACCTGCTATCCAGAATGCTCAGGACCTGGGGTTTTCCGGATAAGGGATCTTTCTGTAAATTGGATCTCCATACCTTAAGTTTGATCAAAATCATTTAAATATTGAATAAACCCAATAGGCTTGTTTTGCCTCTAATAAGGATTAATTATATCTCAGTTGGGATCATTTAAAAGGTAAAAATTAGAATTATTTGCTTATAATGGAGTCTATGGGAGATGGCCTTTCCTGGATAACGGGTTTCTGGATAAGGGATCCCATACCTGTACTACATTGACCCCCTGAAATCATTACTCTACAACATCTCCTTGCCCGGGATCACTGCTCTGCTTACACCCCCCGCTTGACATCATTATCCAGTTTTATAAACTGGTTACCAACTCTAACAAGGAACTGGCTAATACATGGGCCTGTGTTTTTTTTTTTTTTACTGAAGTGGACCTTTCTTGTGCTTTTGGACCTAGCAGAGAAAATCACTTGCTTTGGAATGATGCCATGTGAAAAGGAATGTTTCCCTAATATAGAATATGCAATGCTAAACAATGTTGAGGTGTGTATTTGCTAAGGTCACATTAAATTGCCTATAGATTTTCTGAATATTTAGCACCCATCATCATGGCATGTTTTCTAAAGTGCAAAGCAGAAATTTTTCACGTTAGTTTTTGCACAAACATAAGCGTTACCTGTGGGGGCGGGTTTGCTGTTGAGTTACAGCACAACACATTATTGTTCATCCCAAATAATTTAACATTATTTATGTATTGATGTTAGGTGATCCAGCATTAAACGTGTTTGCAGTCACTTCTTATGCCATGTCGCTACTTTGTAAAGTTCCATGTAAGCACAAATACACTGTTTTAGAAATACAGTATTTACATAATGCCACTTTTTTTTTTTTTTTTTTTACAAAAAAGGGCAAAATAATTTCCCACAGCTTAATAAATAGGCCCCTTAGCCTAATACTATTTCATCTGCCAATGCAGATCTGACTGGCAGCTTTCTGTAACTGCACTGACCTGCAGCTTTATATGAGGATAAATATTAATCTGACTTCCTTGCTGAAATGCAGTTACAGCCTTTGAGCATTATCTCCCTTGTATTAAATTATGTTTTTACTATGTATGTATACATGTATCGGACCCCTTATCCAGAAACCCATTTTCCAGAAAGTTCTGACTCTATTTTAATCAATTATTTCACATTTTTAATAATGTTTTCCTTTTGCGCTATAATAGTTGATCCAAACTAAGATATAATTAATCCTTATTAGAGCCAAAACAATCCTATTGGGTATAATTACTGTTTAAATAATTTTTTGTAGACTTACGGTAGGAGATCCAAATTACCGAAAGATCCCTTATCCAGAAAACCCCAAGTCCGGAGCATTCTGGCTAATGGCTCCCATACTGTACTATCATTTCTAAAGATGAGCTAAAGGTGCCCATTTCTCATCACCTAAACAATTTGCATTGTTAATTGTTGGGGATAATAATGACAATATACTGTAATTTTTAGTCATGCTTCCCCTAACAAATTGCCATGTCTCAGTAATTTATACTTTTCTTCTCCTTTAATAAGTCAAGCAATCAAAAGGAAAATCTAAAATTAGAAACCCAAACAAGCAGGGAATAGAGTCTATGGATGCAATTTAACTGTGGCAGCTCTCACTTTTACAAATAAACAGAAATATACAAATGAATAAGGTTTCTTGTGAATCCAATTTTCTTTTTTACAGAACATGTACTCTGAGTGTGTCAGTGGCCCATTAAATAAAAGTATAGATGTATATGTCTGTGTGAGTGAAGGTGGGGTGTGAATTAAAGGGTTAATGAAGTGGTGCCTGTGCTTTCTGGCTTCTTTGGTACGTAACAATGTAAGGAAGTTTACAACAGTTTCCTAATCTTTAGGACAGTGTTGTATTGTTCACCTGGATATAATATACTTTTGTAAATCTAGGTCCAAACATTTGCAAGTTGATAGAAAAAAGAGCTGTGGCCTTTTGTACATTTCAATGGAGTACAAAAAAAAATGATGAGACGCTGCCTATTTCTATCAGGATTTTGCCTTCTCCAGTTTTGCTTTTCTTTCCGAGCTGCCTGCATTAAGGCCAAGCGTTTCCTTTATCACTGGCTGCTTTCTGTGCATAGGATATGAAGGCTTTTGGAGTCTCACTCACAATACACAGTGTGTGGCAAACAAGAAAAAAAAGATCATTGATATGGAAAATTGCCCCAAGATATGTATACACAACAGAAAAGCTAGGCCAGCTTTATACAAAGTTATGCAGGCATAAAATGAAAAAAAAAAAAGGGCATCAGAAATTCTCTGTACAGGACAACAATTGAGGGAGACTTACTGTGCAGTTACTTTCATTTTGTTATGCATTTTTAAACATATATTTCAATAAAGATGGAATCTGACCTACTTAATATGTTCAATAATACAGGGAGAACTGCATCTAAATTTTTTACATTAAAGGTGCTTAGCAACATGATATTGGCAGTATACTCTATTACGGATTTTTTTTTATTGTAAAGAGTGCAGCTGGATCCACCTGGATCACTTAGGGCACGTGGCATATGGCAGGCATTGATTTCAAGGGTGTGGCAGTATGTTCCACAAGTCTACCTATCTGGGCACTTTAAGCAATTATTAAATTGTGAACAATGGTGGAACTAGAGACCCATACCACCTGCCATCACACTTTGCAGCTGGATCTCATGTGTAGTCACACCTCATGTGTCTCCATGCTAGTTATCCCACTGGTGAATAATTAAAGCAAAAAAAAGAACCTATTAAAGATGAGCACAAGGCAATGCAGAAAAAGTTGTTAGGTGGTGTTAAAATAATATCATTATCCATAGGAACATAAAGAAAATGTAAATGGCTAGCTTGAGGCTGCATTGTGGAGCTTGATATGGAGACAGATTACATTCAAAACACTGCCCTTGATGTGAAATAAAGGCTTTGATTTTTTTTTTAATTGGAGTGCTGCCTGTTACTGCGCTACTGCTTTTGTTTCCCCAGCTTCTCCTGAAGCATAAGCCTGGTGCTTGGTAAAGCGGGATCAGTCCCAAGTACTGAGTGAACAGAGTCTATAATGGCTGCATTACAGCTCTTACATGTATTGTCCTCGTCAATCTATTGTTGGAAAAGTATTGAGATTAATTTAACACCACATACCTGTTTCCATTCCTCTGGACTTCCATTGATTTGTTTTATTTATATAGCATTTTATACATAGAAATATGCTGGTTGGCGATGTTCCTTGACTGCTTTTGCGAACTTATTTACCAATTGGTTGCTATTTACAAGTTAGAACCTATGTTTGTAGATCAGCCCAAATGTTTTAAATCATAAGAAAATACTTACATCTGATGGCAGTGCCCATTTCAATTTTTCCTTATTACATGAGCACACTGTCACAGTAAAGAAGTGTACTACAAGAACTTAAAATACACTGTTATAGAACTCAAGAGGCAAATGCAAGTGGCACATCCCATATACTTGTAGCTGTCTATTTGCAATAATCAGCTGTATGAGATGTCACACGGCACTACTAAAAATACATTGTGCTAAACGGCTCAAGAAAACCACCTGCTTTTCCCACTTCAGCTGTACCATATAGTGTACTATGGAAGCCTTCTGTTCTCACATCTATTTTGCTGGTATTTCATCCACAAAGGTATACACTGCAATTAACCATTTATTAAATTACAACCCAGGCACTACCAAAGAAATTGCTTTTTCTAGGATGCAGAGAATGGGTTAAAAAAGTGACGTTAAATAAGAGGCACGAAGCTCACAGACAATTAGCTTCTCTGCACTGGCTGGGGCATTGCTTACAGAATCTAAGGAGTTAAATAAAAAAAAACTTTATCACAAGTTATACTTTCTGTCTAATACAAAGCCCCCTGGTAATGACACCAGCCACTTCTTCCAGACCTTTTATTAACTTTCTATCACAGATATGATTGAAGGATTACAGAGGTGTGCTATTCACAAAGCTATTTAAGCCAAGGGTGCAGTTCAAAAAGTATCTTATAAAGAAAACATTCGTTCTGCGACCCTAGTCAGGCCAAGGTAAAATGGGTTGACATTGAGAGCACCTCGTCTGTTTGATTTTGTCTTTTTTTTCCCCACAGATTTATTACATTTTAAGTCCAAAGTATTCTAACAAGCATCTCTATAAGCTCAGTCAGGGAGATGTTGTTCATTGTATTTTGTCCTGACGTCCAAAGCTCCACGACATGCTCAGACTGTATGAATAGTTAGCTCTGCATATAAACACTCTCCATGGGAGGAAAACTTTCCTAAACATCTTTTTGATTTTATCACCTAATATCTTGCCTTTGATTTGAGCTCCCTGTGAGTAATTCTGACAAAGGCTGTTTTTTTTCTAGCCAGACTATAGAGCAGTGTGCCTCTGAAATAACTGTGGTCTGAAATAACCCATGTGGAAATGTAGATCAAAAGACATTTAAAGTGCAGCAAATATGCCTTTGCTTTCTTTATGGCAGACAGCTTACATTACTCCTTGTTCAAAAGAAATCTCTTGAAGTGTGAGCAGATCGTTTAGGCAGAGAACAAGGTGTATTTTAGCAGAATGGCCGTGTTTGAGATGAGGAAAATAGAGATATATATATAAGGATACACGGCACAGGGACCAAGTCACACACCCCAAATATAAGTCTTTAACTGAACCTGCTAATATGCATTCACTATGGACATAGAACCAGTGCTGCTACTGAACTAAATATCCAAGTCAAGAAACTTCTCTTTTTTTACCTTATTGTCCATCAGCTGACTTTAAAGTGACACTATAAATGTATGCATCATAAAGGGTTACATTGAATTTAACTTAAAGCAGTCTTACAATGTAGCTCAGTCATACTTGCTAAAAGGTTCAGCATAGCCAAATATACAGTGCTATCAGTGGTTTATGCTCATGTGTTTGATTACAGTATAATACCAGTAGCCAAACCTTGCACAGTTATTTAGGTATGTTACATTACAGGATAATTGTTGGCACACTGGTAACTGGGATTCTCGTTGGTAAATATATTCCTGCATCTGACAAAAATGATGTCTCACCTACTTTTAGAGTGCTGGTGGGGATAGCAAGGCCCTATGATCCTTTCTTAGCAATATCTATTGTGTTAACCATAAGTGAACAGAGACCTGGTGTGCCACATGCTCCTAAGTGGCACACCATGTCTTGGCAATTAAAAGTACAGGTATGGGACCTGTTATCCAGAATGCTTGGGACCTGGGGTTTTCCAGATAAGGGATCTTCCTGTAATTTGGATCTCCATACCTTAAAATAATTTAAATATTGAATAAACCCAATAGGCTTGTTTTGCCTACAATAAAGATTAATTATATCTTAGTTGGGATCAAGTACAAGGTTCTGTTTTATTATTACAGAGAAAAAGGAAAATTCAAAAATCAAAATTATTTGCTTATAATGGAGTCTATGGGAGATGGGCTTTCTGTAATTCGGAACATTCTGATTAATATGTTTCCGGATAATGGGTCCCATACCTGTACAGGCAATAAACACACGTTGTACCCCAGAGGGTAGACCAGTCATAAGCGAACTGAACTATCCCAATTATTAGAGTAATCTGTGGTAATTCAATATTCCAAGTGATGACAATGAGAAGTAAGAGATGCACAGATTCCCACAAAAGGTTATTTTACTGTCCTTTTCATGGCTACAGAGTACGTGTTTTAAGACACATGTAAAACAGTCTAATTTTAAAAGAGTTCTAGTTTAGGACAGCAAACAATTTAGGAGCCAAACCTAACTTGGGAGGGACATGACGGGATAGAGGACGGGTGAGCAATAAAGCAAACAATATCTATAACCAACAGAAAATGTGAACTTCAAAGCTATGAGAATATGTATGCTAGTTCCACTGTTGCCAAGTGTAAAGGTGTAAATGCTTTGGGATTTCTAAATAAATGATTTTAATAATACTCATAAAAAGCAGCGTAGAAACTTTCTCCTGCGCTGCTCACCAGGACAGCTTGTGGAATTGAAAGACCTTGGCTTCTGTAGAACCTTTCGGGAAGTAGAGCTACAAATTTCCCATTCCGCCTTAAGAAATGGGACATAATTAATGACAATGAGAGTTAGGGACGCCCCAATTTCTCCAGGGGTTATTCCTCAGTCACATGCTTTGTAGACATGTTAAAATCTCCACTGCTCTTGGGACAATTCCCTTTGGTTCCACAAGTCAAACTTAACACACATTTTTTACATGTCTGTCTAACTATAATATCCTTTCCATCCTGACACGCAGAGGTGATTTAACTTAAGGAAAAAAAATAGCAAAATAAAAAAAGACACCTTCATATAAAGACCTGTATTGCTCTTTGTTCTGTTTTCATATGTTGAAAAATCTAAGGATCTCTATTAGTAATAGGCAAATTCATTTGCCAGGCATGGATTGGCTGTAAATGTCTGGGTTTCACCATTGGCTAATTTTTTTTGCGAAACGGGTGACAAAATTTGCCGTGAAAAATTTGCTGCATGTCAAAAAATTATCACCTGTGTCAAAAATATTTGCAGCTCCTAGATTGGGTCTGAAGTACTGCAAATTCTAAAATAGGTGCTACTCAATAGAACACTAACTCAAATGACAAGTATTACAAACACAAGTGAACTAAATATGCATTGGACTTGAATCTGATGAATGCCAAAAGTCAAGTCATGGTTGTCTAAATCATATAAATGACAATTAAATAAGTTATGTACACTTGGACTGGTTACTTGCACATATGATTGGATTCAGACTTAAATATTGCATTATGCTTGATCAGCATCATGAGCACCATGTTTACAACAATGTAAACATTGAAAATGGATTGCTTTGCCATCAGTATGGATTTATACTGGCTTAGTTATAATAAAAAAAACAAGGTACTTTTTAATTATTACATTGAAAAAAAACCCACAATGATTAACATCTTGTTTAACTAGGATTCTATTAGAAATTACAATGCCATACTTCAGACATCTCTGGATTAAAGATTCCATATTGTATATGGAAATAAGCAGGGCCCTCCGAACATCCTATTTTGGACAGTAATTGAATGCTGTATGGATGTGTGGTTTACTACTTACTTCATTGCAATAAGTCCATTCATTTACTACAAGTAGAAATTCATTACACTACAAATAAAGTTAGTTTGTGGAATAGAGGTGCTATCAGCAATTGACTCGTACAGTTTGAGGTTCCGTCAGGTGTCATTGAGGCACCCATATGCATAGTAATAATCATGAATAGCAATAGAGAATAGAAATAAATTAAAAAGAATTTCAGTAGGTATAAATATAGATCGTTATGATATGATTGTTAATAATTTTCTAACCACAATCACCATTCCTTAGATTAATACCAGGTACCTGTTGATGTAAAAGACATGAAGATTCATGTTCTCTCTTTTTATGACTAGAGGGAGCAACAGTGCTGTGTTTAAAAGTCTTTTATATCTGTAAGTCAGTATCTAACAATTCTTTTAATGATAGTCACGGTGCATTCATAATTAATGTCCAGATAAGAAGGATATAAGATGGAACACACTGTTATAAATGACCTAGAGTGAACTAAAAGTAAGACTCAGAGATAGACAAATGTGAAGACCTGTCATCCTAAATGTTTACAGTTAAAGGTGTCACCTGTATTCAACCTACTATAAGCAAGAAATGTAGCACTAGTAAATCCATTTTCATTTTCTTGGTAGACCTATATCTGCACCACACACTGTTAGAGCCTGAACATTTGTTTATATCATGAAATGTGATCATGGCATTTTCATGATATTTGAATTACTTTTTATTAGATTTAAACCCCCCCACCAGCTTTTTACAGTTACAAGGTCAATTCATCAGTGCTCCCCAATAGGGCTTACAATCTTGTATCACTATCACATTTCCACTAGGGACAATTTCATGGTAGGCTGGAGGAATTTGAAACACCCAGAAGAACCCTATACAAATAAGGGGTGAACACACAAAATCTAGAACCCTGGAACACAGTAAAACTGCACACAATACAAAACAGCCTAGTATTTCAGTTTTTTTTTTGTTTGTTTTTTTTTAATAGAGAGCAGAATTGGGATTATGCAAATGCTTGAAAAGTTCATGTTTAATTAAATTGAATTTGTAATTTGTAAAATAGAAATTTCCTTTAAATACAGGAGTTGTTTTCAATCCCTGCATCTCTATCCCTATTAACGGTATTCCTTTGCTCAATCCACAAATTTCCTGATTCAGTTGGTAATGTGATCTTTCCCAGACTGACTTTCTCACTATAAGAATTTTCTTGGAAATTCAGTGTCAATCAATGAGTAATTAGGTGTGAATGCTGTGAAGCTCTGAGAGTAAGACAAGTCCCCTGGTGCCCCTTGTAAATAGGAGATGGTAAAGGAACTAAAGCAACAGGGCTCCAGGCTGTAACTGCATAACTGAAGCCCCAAGCTATACCAATTCTAATCTGCAGGCTCTAGAACACACACACATATTTATATGTATGTGTGCATATAAATTTGTAGTCTGAACATTATGGTACATGTTTCAGATTTGTGCAGTAAGTTATAAAAAGTGATGTGGTAACAGTATGTGGTAACAGTAAGTTCAAATGTATGTATGGCTAGGAAATCTGGCTGAAAAATCAGTTGAGCAATAAGCATGTCACACATATATGACAAGATGTATATGTAAAAAATGTCAACCAAATTTGCCACACATTGCCAGGCTTTGCCACGTAAAAACCAGCATAATTATTTTACACATTTTTTTTACCGACTTTTGCTAGAACTTGTACAAGGTCTGAAGTGGCATAAAATAACAGTCAAATCTAGCATTTGGATGGCGTAAAAAAAAAAAAAAAACAACTTGATACAGTTGTCATTTATTTACACAGCTTTTTATACCATTTTTTGGCAAATTTAGTTTTACGCAGCATAATAAATAGGCCCCTTTGTGTTTGACATACACAACTCATTTGACTCATTTAGTAACAATGGGAAGGACCTGTTCAAAGTTATTTATTAATTAGTGTTGTTGGTTACTGCCACCCACTTTCGGAATTGAACTTTCACTTGAAGCAGCAAAAATGGTTCTTCATGGTCTGCATGTACATGCACTATGGGTCGATTGAAGGGGTTGAACTTGAAGGACTATTGCACAGTCGAGAAAAAAAAGCAGCTTTTTTGTTAAAGTTTAGCCTTTCGCTCTACTGCACATGAACGAAGACCGAAGGAGGAAAAGGATCACTCACGTACACCCGGCCGGTGCAGTTTTCTCCAAACAGGAGCAACGGCTGGGGTTTTCAGGTAAGTGATTACAAGCACTGGGAGGTGCCTAACATTTTGGCACCCCCCAGTGATTGTAACTTTCGTTCTCATTTAATGAATAAGTCACAGAGAATTTACCAGTATCCATACATCCCAGCATCAGATAAAAGGCATGTGTTTAAGGATTTTGTTTAGCATATAAGTCAAAAGATGGTTCAGCTGTGGGCTGGTCTTCACACCCATCTCCTATCCTGATTTTATAGAATTAGACTCCATGATCAATTCCTTTACATCTTTAGAGTGCCCTTTTATGTAGCTGACCTGCCCCATTTACAACATTGGTCCACTGTGGCTGATATTCTAGTTTTACAAAGGTGCCAACCGTATCACCCAATGCTAGAGGGCTCAGTACCCTAGTGGTACCTTTCTGTTTCTGAACAGATACCCAGAATGCTAGTGCACTATCCCTCCATTAAGAGCTTAGGAAGGGTATAACCCCTGTATGTTTTATAGGCAAAACATTTGGCTAGTAGCAGTAACCCATAGCAACCAATAAGATATTTGAGGTGACCAGAAAAGACTATTTTCTGATTGGTTGTTATAGGTAATAAGTGTAAAAAAAATGATTTGCCTTATATTCCACAATCCAGTAAGTTAACACTTTTAAAGATATTACTCAACATGAAGTTAGTATTGTTTAATGCAAAGAAAGAAACAAATAAAAGGAGGGTACAGCATGAAAGCCACTGACTATATACAGTACACTATGCACTAGTGCAGCTCAGGTTATGAGTAATCTTACTCTGAACTACAATAGAAGTATGTAGCGAGAGTCGGATTCAAGTAATTTATCTGGGAATAAGTCATAAAGTTGGTCAGTTATTTATGTTCCAGCTGTGAAGATTACTGGACAGAAAATGTCATTTTGCTGTGAAAAACAAGACACAACATTTTCAGAGCCAGGAAATTGCCATCTAACAATATAATTTTGAAATCAGAATGACATTTCCCTAGGATTCCCTCTGCTCAATGCCCTTTATGTGAATTATTTATAAATACTGCATAATGCCTTTTCTTCCTAAACATACAGAGGTATGCATAATGTTTTCAAATAGCATGGCAACAAAAACATCCTAGATATATTTATAATGTGTGTTTCATTTAGTAATGATATGTTTGCTTGTTGATAAAAAGAATGAACTTTCTTTTTTACCTTCTTTTTTGAATAGGCACCCTTCTCTTTTCATGCCCTCCCTAAATAACAGCAAATGTTATATTCAGATTAAGGACTCCACTATTTGGCAGCCACTAGGTTAATTACAGAGTGGGCAGCTTAGTTTGAATTAACTGGATGTTTCACAATAGCCAAAGATAGTAAAGAGGTCAGGGCAGGCTATATACAGTGCACCTACTTGCACATATGTATACTAGCACCCTGCACTCGTTTGTGCCTACTTATATTGCAGGATGTGCAAGGACACAAAAAAAGTCAAAATATAAAAAGCAAATAAAGCTCATTATATGCGAGTCTTTCTTATTGAAAAGAATACTAAAAGCATCAAAATGTATATATCACACCTTTGTGACTTCAATATGCATGTTTCCTTTTTATTATATTAAGCACATTAAAATACAGAATATTGTACAGTACAATGGGGGTTTAACCCAGAAAATGGAATCAATTAGAACATGTTTAGGTGCACTCAAACCTGTGTCTTAAATACCAGTGCACCAACAATTAATGGGCCCTAAACAGACATGAACACAAGAGGTTGACTGACCAGATCACAAGTAGTCACAAGTAGTGATGAGCAGATCTTTCAAAAGATTCACGAAACAACGAAAATGGCTCGCCACAAAAAAGTCACGACAATTCTTTTGGCTCAAGAAAATTATTTTTGGCCCAAGACAAATTTTGACGCTTGCGTGCCAATGGTGAAACAGAAATTTGCCATGAATCCATGCCTGGCAAATTTTCCCACCCATCACTAGTCACAATGTGATGGACCCTAAACAGCAATTGGCGGATTTTTCTGCGAAAAGGGCGACAAAATTCGGCAAACATCTAAAAATTGCTGCAAGCATCAAAAGAATTTTCACGCATCAAAATGAATTGTCACCCATCAAAAGAATTGTCTTGGGCCAAAAAGAATTGAGGAGATGGAGTTTGATAAAGCAGACCTGTATTTAGATGTGCTGTATTGTAGCTGCACCACTGAAACATAACAACACTTGTTGCTATGCCAGAGGCATAATTTAATTCAGCTAATATACTGAATTATGTCCAAGGGTAATGACAAAGCACATGTTTAGGTGACTCTCAGACTATTCATCTTGTGCACTAAATTGGTGCTTTCAGGGGATTGTTAGCAGAGGGCAATTATTCACACTATGTGCAATGCTTTAAAAAACTCGAACAGTTATATCTCTGTATTTCACCTAAAAATATTTGTGCGACTTTTTTTCAATTTATTTTTTGTATTTCCCTTACAGTGCAGCACAAAAGGGGATGCAGAATTGCACCTATACCAAATGTCATACTGAATTGTTTGGCATCTAGTTGCACACATACTGTATATTCTAGCAACCTAAACCAGAATCCAGTCTGTGCCTACTTAGATGTAGGATGTGCAAGGACAGAGCAGAAATGTTAAGGGTAGAAAAACACAAAACAGCAACAATTGTACAATACTGGTATTTTACTTGCATTTTAAAACTCTAAATAATGCAGCATGATTAAGAGTCATTGTACTATTCCCACATTTGTCTACATTGCCACTGCCTTAAACTGCTATGCAAAGAAGCAAATAGTGTCATAGGTCCCCACGAGTAGATTTAATTTAAAATATTTTACTTCGGAACTGGTGGTCCGTCAGCAGCTGTTAACTTTTATCTTAGCAGCAGACCTGCTGATGAAGCAGCATTGAAATCTTTGCCAGACAAACCAAAGTTACTGTCTATCAAAGACTCATTTAAACACAACATACGCTAGCCTCTAGGGTACTCAACAAATCAATCTGCTTTAACCTTTTCTCCAAGGGTAACTGGCCTCTGAAATCACACAGGGTAATGTTCTTCTATAGGAAGACACTGAGATCAGTGAACACTGTTCTATCTTATTGTGAGATTGAATTCCCATCAGAGAGGAAAAACTCAAACCCAGGGAATAAGAGACTCTGCATATCGCATTAATGTCATTTTTTTTCCCTTTAAACATTAGAAGGTTGATATAAAGTTTAATTGGAATTGTAGGAAGGGAGAGGTCTTCGCTGTTGTAAGCAGTAAAGTGTAAGACCGATTGATGGAAAGAGCTATTTTCCTATGATAGAAAAAAAATTGTAGATCTTAGCTTAAAACCCACAAAAGATTATTGTTGCCAGTTCTAATAAATCTTCATTTTATCAGGGCAATTTTAAAGACACTTGTCCAAATAGTTTTGGTGGAAATCTTTAGTGTATGTGAAATGAGAACAAAGAATATGATGATCAAGAGCTATCAGAGATAATGGTGATGAAATTACATTTCATGATTATCCTATCTAAATCAGCTTAAAATCTTTTGAAAAATGCCTATTGTTTAGAATCTTATGCATGTCTGCAACTGCAGATATAAGCTTCAAATTATGCAGTGTAATTGACTGAAATGACTATTATACCCTGGTTATACATGCTGGCAAATTATTGTAGCTAGAGCTCGCTTACTGGAAAATAATACCTGGAGTAAATTATTCGATTTAGTAAGATCCAAACACTGATTGCAAATGTAATGAATGTTTACAGCATGTACTGCAGATGTTACCATTAAAACATTATATAGTCAATTCAGTCATAGAACGCATACTATCTGAGATGCCCCCCTACAACAAAAATAGAAATGGAGCCAACTTTACCTAGACAGATAGCATGCAAGGCCCTACCATATAAATAGATCAATTTCATCTTTCTGCATTAATATGAATGCTGTGACATATTATGCCATCCTGTGCCATTTAATGTCAAAACAACCTTCTTTCACTCTGTATATAGGAATGCTTGAAGACTCAGCAGAAGGGGGGAGGGCTTGAGGGTCAAATAACTTTGGAATCTACAAGCTGTATTTGGTGTATGACAATAGTACTGGGATGACAGAGAATATCAAATCAAGTAAAAGCTACAAGATGTCAAAACATGATAGGTGCAACATCAATTTGTGGCCCTTTTCCATCTCTAATGCCAATCCCGCCCGCCCGCCCCCCCCCCCCCCCCACAGTATAAAACACACAAATGACTCCTTTTGTTGGTTGAAAAGACTGCAGCCAAATTTATTAACCATAGGTTAACCAATACTTACATTACCTTTTGCAACACAGTAAACACTAAACTATCCACTTGATCCTCAAAACTAGCCACTGAAGGCTGCTGTTATGGAGATCCCCTTTACCCCGATCTCGATAGTCCTGAGGCAAACTCCCTTTTTCTTTACCCCTCCATTTAACAGCTGCTAAAATCTGCTATTCCTAGCCTCATCTTAAAGGAACAGTAACACCAAAAAATGAAAGTGTTTCAAAGTAATTAAAATATAATGTACAGTTGCCCTGCGCTGGTAAAACTGGTAAGTTTGCAACAGAAACGCTAATATAGTTTATATAAATGAGCTGCTATGTCAACACGGGGGGCAGCCATTGAAGCTGGGAAAAAGGAGAAAAGGCACAGGCACATAGCAGATAACAGATAAGCTTTGTAGAATATAATGGGGTTTTATCTGTTATCTGCTATGTGCCTGTGCCTTTTCTCCTGTAAATGGCTGCCCCCATGGCTACACAGAAGCTTTATTATATAAACTATAGTAGTCTTTCTAAGGAAAACACACCAGTTGTACCAGTGCAGGGCAGCATTACATTATATAGTAATTACTTTTATACACTTTCATTTTTTGGTGTTACTGTCCCTTTAAAGCAACACCTCCATCTCTCAATCCCTTTCACTCTGCTCTTACTATTATCCTTCCCTGTTTGCGACTAAGTTACTATCTCCCCTCAGCCTCTTAACCTGTAAGGGAGGTTTGGGCTGGGAAAGTAAAATGGTGTTGATTTCCTTCTGCTCTGCCTACTTTATCCCTACATTTCTCCTTCAGATAATCCGCCCCTGCCTACAATTCACACAATCTCTTGCACCTAATTCTTCCCATGCCCACTTCCTAGCCCTGTCATGGCCCTGTCCCTTCTTCCTACAGTCCCTGGGGTCCCCTTGATCAGCATTTCAGTACTCTGCACTCTCTCTCTCGGAAAGGCTATATCAAAATGCTCAGTTTTAAGAGAAAGTCAAAGCTTATTGCAAATATGATTAGCTTTACAATTTCTTTAAAGGAGAAGTAACCCCCTGTGCACATGCACAAATGCATCTCTATGTCCAGTCACAGATCACTCAGTAAAGAAACCCCTTGTTCCCCCTATACCTCAGGGTCCAATGTAGAACTGCTAAGCAGCCTGGGTCGCTGCCAAGTTTGGCCACCATAGGCACCACAACTGTTTTCTGCTCACTAAAGGACAATGTGGCTAGCAAATCTGATAATACCATGCTAATAATCCAGGAAGGATTAGCATCAGTTTGAAGATCCTGCTGCCTTTCTCTCCTAATAGAAACTGCTGCATATGTCTGCAAGGTACCGGAGGAGCTAAGCAGTGACCCGCTCTCTATAATTGGAAAAGGAAGGCCCTTCTGATAGAATAAAAATAGCAACTGAAATAAAAAAAATCTAAGTACCTGCAATCTAAGTACCTGCTCCCTGAATAGGAAAAATAGGGACAAAACAGCAATAGGGACATCAAGAAGAGATATTGATAAAAGGTACCAGTGATGAGTAAATTTTTTCACCAGGCATGGATTCAGTGAATTTCCGCATTTCACTTTGCAGTCGCGTCAAAAATAGGCACGGTTGCATAAAAAATAGGCATGTGCAACAAAAAAAAAAAAAAGACGTGCAACAAAATATTTGTGTAATAAACAAGTTTCGCAGATTTTCCGCCGTTTGCAAACTTTGTTTCGCTAATTTTCTAGCAAAGCAAAACAGGACAGATTCACTCATCATGAAAAGGTACCCACTGAAACCCTCAAGTTGCACTTATTTATCACTGGTCTGGAGTAAGCTATAATATTGTATATAGCATGCTGAAAGAATCAGGTTGTAACTAATTGAACCAAACATAAAAAAAAAAAAAAAAAAATATTCCCTTGAGTCGTCTTCCACAACATCCTTCATATCACTAGAGAACACTGACCTTAGCCCTAAAATGAACAGGAAGAACATTGGTTTCCTCTGGTTCCTGAGCAAGGTTTTTTGTTTGTTTTTTGGTCTCCATTTATTAGAACATTTATTAGAACATTGCTGGCACTTAACTTAAGAGTTTGATTGGAAACTTTCTTTGAGCTTGGCTATTAATGTACACTTCAAATGTATATAATATTTTGAGTTAAAAAAGCATGGGCAAAGGCTCATACAAATGTACCTTGGTTAATATTAATGACTTGTCTTACATCTCCGTGCGTGAACTAGCTGAAGTCCCACATATACAGAGAATGCCACTTGTGGTCTAATTACCTCACAGAAAGATTCCCCAGGAACTGCATACCAAGTCTTTGAGCAAGCTTTAATTGTGAGGACTGTCGACCTGCTATAATTAGAATTTAGTCTAATGAGTATTTCTTTTTTAAAGTAAAAACCTTTAGAGAACCTACAGCAAGAGCTGATATTGCTTGTTACTGTTATAAAAGAGCAGCACCAAAAATCACTTGTAAGAATTCAATCGCAAATTCAGTAGTTAAAGTTTTATTCTATAAATATATAAAGAATTGTGTTTAACAGGTGTGATCAAATTTATAATGATAAATAATATGAATGTCATAGTGGTTGCACAGTGATTTGTTAGCGCTTTGTATGTGGTTATGATCTGTATGGGATTGTTACCACAGTGCAAAAATCTACCGTTAGGTCACTTGGCTGCAGACATATGCCTCTAGTGAGGAAGCTAGGCTGTAAGCTCTCCTGGGGAAGAGACTGAAGTTGATATGCTCAGAATGTTGGCTCAACAGTAATCAAGGAAAATAATGACTGAGCGTTATGGAATAGTGATGAGTGAATCTGTTCCATTTCGCTTCACCGAAAAATTCTCGAATCTTTCAAAAGATTTGCGAAAAGGCGCCCGCAGCTATTCTTTTGTCACCCGTGACAATTTTTGGACACGCAGCAAATTTTTCCACAGCTAATTTTTTCATCCGTTTCGTGAAACAATACACCAATGGCGAAATTCAGAAATTCGCTGCGAATCCATGCCTGGCGAAACATTTCGCCCATCACTATTATGGACTTTTTGTGTGTCAGTTGAAGAACTTACTACAAAAAATTACCATAAACCATTGCTTTTTTTTGTCGGTTTCTATTTCTACATATCTCAACTAAAGATTTTAATTGAATAAGGCAGGTAAGGTGGTGGTGGCCTCTGGCTGTGTGTGGGGGGGCAGGGAAATGTTTGCTCCAAGATGTTTAGAGGCACCTTGCCCATCTCTAGACTAAACATATCTAATTGCCTTGAGACATTAATATTTATTTTTATTTAGGCAAACAATGAAGTATCTTCTGCAAGGTTTGGAGAGGCCTCACTAATATTTTATAATATGCACGCATTTAATGTTTAGTAATGAAAAATAAGCAGTAATGAATGTCTCCGCAGTCAATGTGGCCTAAGGTTTAAGTTTGTGATTCTGTGTCAGTTCCTTCTGACCTTGAGGAAGTCACTTAACCTCCCTCTGCCTCAGGCACCTAAGCATAAATGTGTGAGCTAAGCATAATTATGTGTACTCCACTGTGTAATATTAAAATTGCCATGCAAGCATAGCTCAATTAACATACAAGCCACTGGATTTAGAGTTTGGGCATATGTGACTTGTATCCTCAGGAGATAAAGCATAACAATATTATATAAACATATATGTATTCATTTTATTTCAAATTATATTTAATTAGTGCCTAAAGGAGAGGGGCTAGAGTTTTGTTTAGTGACAAACAACTTGTTTTTTATATAACTGATGCAGACAAGATCAGAATCAGGCATGAGACTGTCTTATTGATACATAACCTAAAGTGTCAAACCTGCAATAGATATAGTCACAACAGGTGATTAAGATTTTCAGGGGTTCTATAACAACTGTAGGGGTAAGGTTGACATTTAAGCAATAGGTGAAGTTTAGGCAATAAGTATTTAGAAGATATCCTCCTGCTTTTTTGTGTAATAATCTACAATATTGCAGTGGAAGAAGAATGGTTTAGTAAGGTATGACTGGGTGAATGGGCAAATGTTTGGTCAAATTTAGAGGCAACACAAATAAAGTTTTATTCAGGCAGAGTTGACCTGCCAAAAACATGGCAAAAAGGAAAAAAAATCTGCCAAATATATTAGTCTCTTTACTATGTATGTTACATTACTGTTAGCCCATAAATTGATCACTTAAATTACTGCAGCTGGACATCTGCATGTCCATCCATTCAGCACTTAGGTTAATGTAGGTAATGTAGGTTAGGTAGAACATGGCTAGAATATTAATATACAATCATGAGATACTGAATGTGGAGGCCATGTATTGGGTTCATATATGGGTCAACAGGATGCCAACTTGCACTTAGTCAAGAGTAAGTGGGTCAGAAATGACTACCACATGACAATTGCTGTAAATGTCTTTGGAAAGATCACCCTGATGTGTTACTGGTATGATGTGTTTTTAGGGATGTGCTCACAGCCAAGTTGTGTTTCAGTGCTCTTTGTCACAGACTGAATACAGAATAAAAGCAGAAATTCGATATTATTACCTGCATCCAATGCTTATTAATGTATTATGCTTTTAGCTTTTAGTACCAGCATCTACATGTGGCCACTCTCTTGTTACAGAGCCAGACTGAAATGCTTTAGAAAATCTTATAGCATTGTTTATCACATAAAAATTCCTTTGACGTCTATGGAGAAGCTCTTTATAAATAGACAGTTTTCTGACTGCATTTAATATAAAGCTTATAAAGTTATGTATATCCCCAGATTCTTTGGACACTGGAGACCAAACCGTTTTAAGAGAAAATTCAGTATAGGTTGTAATTATCTCCATTCTTTTCTGCTGTGTCATAAATTATGATCAGAACAAAGAATCATTGCTGTACTTAAGCTTTAAAAGAGCCTAGAGGTGCAGCAATTGGTTTTGTGAATCAAAGAGTACCGTCCTTGTATTAACAAATGGAAATAATTGCAATAAAACTGTATTAGGAATGTGCTGAGCAGAGCAGAGTATACAGGTGTACAACAATTATTAGATTTGATCTTCGAATGAATTCAGATTCCCACCGGAGCATGAATGCTTGAATGACCCTATTATTCTACATCCACTGTTCCCAGACCTGATCAACTTAATTATTCTGACTAGTGAAACATTCAGGACATGGATTTCTGATTTGTTTTAAACCAAATGGGACAACTTAAAGTGCTTCATTAAAAAATAGCACAAAAGAAAGAGATGAATCTGATGGCATGGGAGGCTTTGAAGCAATTCAGAATTTTGGATGTGTACATTTATAAGGCAATTGTTAAATTCATTTTCTGGCTCAAGCAGGCATTCTGACAAAGCAAACCTGTCAAATATTCAGAGCTCCAAAATCATTTGAGAGTGAGAAACAAAGACAGATAATGTGACTAAAGTAGCTAATGAGTATGACTGAAGATTTAATTTTAAATAATGAATATAGAATTATCATTTCATACAGCTGTACAAACAGAATAGAGTACAGCAAAGCTTCTTTCATTACAGCTTAATGTATGTTGGAAGCAAAGTAGCTAATGTATATTTTATTGATACAGCTAATGAGACAACTACTTGCAGAAACATTATTAGAGCATAGTAAAGGTCTGTGGGATCATCTTTACTCGATGAGTATTGCCCACAGGAGCACACAGCCCAGGAATGTGAACTTCCGATTCAAGTCTACAACGCTCTACATTAAATATCTCTAGGTACTATTCAGATCAGCCACCTTTCCCTCGAATAACCGTAACCTGCCAAGCCTAAATACTAACATCTCCATTCCCACCAGCTACCAAACCATGAATAATTTAGTCTTCCATATTAAGTCTTGCTGATCCTAACATATTGTAATCTAGAGGTACCTTATGCTCTTGCTACTGATCATTGTAAACTTTCCAACCACTTTGCTACACATCCATCATAATCTCCCCATACAGTTGCATATTTTCACCTTGTATTTTACTCATTCCCTGTCCCACCTAGATTTGAAGCAGTTGTAGGCAAGGCCCTGGTACAACACACCTTTGTTCAACAATGTTTAATATTTGGTGATGTAAAACTAATTGGAGTAGTAATAATAATACCAACAAACAGTTATGGCCTTTTGGTGGAGCTGCACTAACATTTTCTTGCCAAATGCGGCAATGACCCCCCCATCCCACTTTGGGAAAACTTCTGAAATTTCTTTTTATCTATGTGTAAATGAAACATTAAGCCATTACTTTTTTAGGTGTAATGCTTTTTTGAATAAAATATGGTATTCATAACGAATTATCAAACAATTAGATTTCCAAAGTCAATTTTTTTTCTTACTTATACTAGTAGGGTGGGACAATAGTTTTTATACAGGAATCCACAGTATACAAATAATTTACATGCCTTCTATGCAGAAAAGCATATTTAATCCAAAAGGGGAATGTTGAAGTAAACAAGAAAAATCAAGAAATTCCTTGGTGCTGCTTACATTTGTTCTTAAGAAGAAACTGAACTGACATTAAAGTGGTCCCAGTGCCCCTCGACTTCTCCCACTAATGATATGAAGCGTCTGCTGAGCCTGCATTCCCTGTGTCTTTGTCCAGTCTGATTGCCATCAATTCTCAATTCTATCCGGATCTCTAAAAAGCTGAGCCAAGTCGCGGGAGACTGGCACCGGCTCACCCTTTAAGGCATATCCTGCCATGAGGCATCAGTTTGCACTTCAGTGGGATACACTGAATGTGACACTACACACAACAGTCTGGAGACAAACCTCTTAAAAACTGCCTAGCATTAGTCAAAAGTAATTCTTGGATGACAAACCAAGGGGAAGCTTGCATATACTATTAACTCTTCAGAGTTTAAAAATGTATGAACCAGACACTGCAATACATAGTTTTTTCTGTTCAAATACGTTTTAAGTAATATATTTCTTATAAACACCATGTAAAAAAAATCAATGACGTGGCAAACATTTCTGTTATGTGGTATGTTACTTTCCAAGCCTTTATGTAATATGTGAAACACTGTATTGCCATCATGTGCATAGTCATACTTCAGTTAAATACCAGGTATTACACTGCATACCTATATTTAATAAAGTCAAGGGCATTTCAGCCATGAGGTAACTCACAGGGGAAGTTGCTTATGCACACACAGATATTATGTATCTTTAAGAGTCTTACTTCCTGTTTAAAACAGGAAATTTTGTCTTATTTCTATAAGACCAAACTTGGTCAAGTGTGATCTTGACATATATGAAAAACACACCACAGTTTCTGACATATTGCCATATTATACTCTATTAGAAATATCATGCTCATATTAACCTTGGAACGCTGTATGTAATAACATAGTTATATTCCCAAGTCTCCTTGCTATTCTGTATGTAATACCACAATTACATGCCCAAGTCTCCTTGCAGTCTTGTACATTATTTTCTCTCTTGCTATACTGTATGAAGTAAGATTTTTATAGCAATTTTGTAAATTGCAGAGATTTGCCCGGCTTGCTATTGCCAACCTGTCAGTCACATAATAGTCAATGAAATTCCATGGTATAATAGAGAGTTTATTCCAGTAGCATTTGATAAACAATTTTATTTGTCAAACAGTGGTGCATATATAAATGTTCACTTATATTCTAGGGTCACTATTGATTATTAATAGGATTTATGTATAAAATCAGAATCAGACATTTAATTGAACTTTAGTAGGGTTCAGATGACTTTTACCTGTGTTTTTTTTCCTTTTGGTAAGGACCAGCACCTTCATATGTTCGATATTTTGTACATTTTAATTAACCCAATTGAGGCATGAATTAACGGATTTAATTTTGGCGCCATTTTCACAGGTATGGGTATTTAAGATTTATAAATATATGTTTAACATAAAAAGCATAATATTTTGAGCTATGCAATGAAAGCAACTGACAAGAATTATAGAAGAGGGAGTTTTAAATATTAGCCAGCTTACACCCAGAAGATGGCTTTAGTTGTGCACTATATCTAAGTTCAACCCTTCAAAGTGAACCCAGTACACACAAACCTATACTATCTATACATCTATATATCATCCAAGCCCCTCTTATAGGAATTAGCAGAATCTGCCATTACAACATCAAATTAAAGTTCTGTTCCTCTAATCTAAAGGTGTTAGAATAAACACTACTCGCAAAGAACACACTCAAACTCTGATAATAACCAAGAGCTGTCTCTTGTATGATGTATACATGGTTGGAGGCCAAGCATATTTACAGCCAATCAGAGGCTGTACCCAATGCAGGTCTGCAGTTCTTAGCATGAAGATTAGACATTTATTAGTAGTGACCTGGCATCTATACTCTGAATTACTAAAAGACTTCTCTTGTATATCGAACTCTGCTTCAATATTTATTGCACACAATACAAAACTCTGAGAATATTCATAGGCAAAATAAATCAGGGCCTGGTAATATTAAAAACTATCTGGACACTCTCTCACAGGAGCCATTTAATAAACCTTTATGTAATCAACTAAAATTGCTTCTGAAAATTCCTTCTTGTGCAGTACAGAACTTTCTTTGTGCCCTCAAACATGACAGTTGCTGCACTGCTTCATCAGAATCAAAGCCTCGGACCAGCAGAAAAAGAATAATTGCAGCACACAGCCACAGATAAAAGCTCTCCAGAAAGTGTAGCTATTAGGGACAGTGTATTGTCAGGGTAGCATGTATCCTTGCTTTTACAATTGAGGGTTATTTTATAACATGCGGCAATAGAAAACTGAGTTGAATAAGAAACAATTCTTGTAGCTTTGTTTGTCCCTCAAAAGTGGTTTCTGTACAGACGTATGTATTGCTTTAACAGTAGAAAAATGTGTGGTGTAAGAACATGAGCAGCAATAAAGGTTTATTCAAGATGCTGAAGGCCACACGCTCGGAAAATATTGACTAATATCCCAGTAAGAACATTAACATATATATATATATATATATATATATATATATATATATATATATATATATATATATATATATATATATGCCTTCTCTTCAACCATCAATATTAAATTATTTCTAATTCAATAACATGTGGGATATACAGTATGCATTATGCTTCCAAATAGCTTCATTTCACATAAAGATTTTGTTGCTGTTCTGTTGCATATTTTGGTTGCCTCTTTCAAATTTTGCTCATATGTAATAAATGGCATAAAGTTTTGCCCAAGTGGAGTAACCCATAGCAACCAATAATCAATTGCTTTTTTATGGATGACCAGTAAATCTTTCCCGATGATTGCTTTTTATAGTTGATTAGGCCTGTAGCAAACTTTGCACCCCATTTATTTTTTGCATGATGCCTCTAACTACAATAGGAGGCTGTTTATCACATTTTGAATTAGTGTTTATTTTATTCAAATAAAATTAAAAACTTGCCAAACTCAAATGTTTGCTTATTTATTTAAAAAACTAAATATAAAAAAACCTGATTGCAAAATGACAAGAAAATTAGCGAAATGGTGAAAAATTCCGCAACTTTGTCACCTGCATTTTTTTTCACCCGCATCTATTTTTTTTGGTTGCCTGCATATTTTTTTGTTGCAGACGCGTCTATTTTGACGTGACCGCATCGTGCAACAAATTTTTCCGCTGCAAATTTCCGCTAAAGTTTCACAAAACAATTTGCAATGGCGAAATGCGGAAATTCACTGAGAATCCATGTCTGGCGAAAAAATTCGCTCGTCACTAATCATGAGACCTCTAAGAGAAGATGGACATATTAGCTAAGATATGTAAACTAAAGGCAAATTAAAGTTGCCTGGTAAATTGCATGTTGGCATCTAACAGTTAAAAGGCAGTTCTGAAATCCTTCAGAAATAGAGATGTAGCGAACTAATTTGCACGAAAATCAGGTGTTCGCAAGTTCGCAAGTTCGCGAACTTTTAGTGATGTTCGCAATTTTGGGTTCGCCTTAGCTGGAGCCAAATTTTGACCTTTCACCCCAGAGCCAGCAGATACATGGCAGCCAATCAGGCAGCTCTCCCTCCTGGACCACCCCCGGACCACTCCCTTCCATATATAAAACGAAGCCCAGCAGCCATTTTACATTCTGCCTGTGTGTGCTTGTTGAGTTAGCATAGGGAGAGAGCTGTGCAGGGATTTGAGGGGTAGTTTAGGTAGCTTTGCTGACTAGTAATCTACTTTCTACTGCTCTGTATGTAGCTGCTGGGGACAGCTGTCCTGCTGATCTCATCTGCTGTAACCCAATAGTCCTTGTAAAAGCAGTTTATTACACAAGTTTAGAAATGTAGTGTGATTTCTGCCCTTTACAGCACAAAACGCAATGCTGTGTCAAAACGTATTTTTCAGAGAAATTTTTGCCCTTGATCCCCCTCCTGCATGCCACTGTCCAGGTCGTGGCACCCTTTAAACAACTTTAAAATCAGTTTGCTGGCCAGAAATGGCTTTTCAAGGTTTTAAAGTTTGCCTTCCCATTGAAGTCTATGGGGTTCACAAAGTTCGCAAAAGTTCGCACTTTTTGGCAGAAGTTCGCGAACGGGTTCGCAAACTTTTTTTGTGAGGTTCGCTACATCTCTATTCAGAAACAGCAAATTTGAATTAAACTTAAACTCTGAATTATACAGGTACAAGTAACTATAAGGCTAAGGTGACACAGAGTACAAAAATGAATGGCATAATGTCTATGGAAAGATGCTTTAAGTACAATTTATCTTTTGATTTGTCATTTTTTCTCATCATTGGCAAAACTAATTATCAGTCACCTGTCTCTGTCAATAAACTCTGCCACATGTCTATGTGACCCATAGCAATGGGCCTAGTCTTCATATATCTTGCCTTTAGCCATTTTGTGATACAGAGCAACATGAAATTTGATTTATTCTTTCTGTAAAACATATTAACCTCGTTTGTCACCAGCCTCCTGTTTTGATGCTGGAGCAGCTTAAGACATAATACAAAAAAAAAAAAAAGTTACACAGCCTAGGGTGGGCCATTAAATCCTGTAAATAGTCTAGCGTAGAGAACCCAAGGAGGGCATCACTTAAAAACGTCTATCGCTTTAGGATTTGTCTCTCCTTGGTACAACTATGTATCTAACAATCAGCAGGCCACTCAGTTGTGCTCGGAATGAACATGTTTTAACCTTAAATAGAGGATCTTTTTTATTGGTTCTACAATTTCACTCAATACATGGTGATAATATTTTTATTTTTCTTGGATAGATTTGCTTTGACCATACTAAGCAGAAATATCAATGTCAGTGTGCACAAAAAAAGTTATATTTCTGTCTAGCTTCCCATTTTAATACACTTTGTACAAGTGCAAAACTCACAATTAAGCATAAGAGAGAGGTTTCCGGTACTGTACTGTAACTTTGTCTGGATTTGAACCAGGGACCCACTGCTTGCTGTGCAGTTTCCTTGCCGCTCACCTACTTGAGGAGACTGCTGGGTTCCTCGTTCCCTTTAATAATATTTTTGGTTTTCCAGGCAGGTGATAATGGCTATATTTGCTCTTTATTTGCTCACATCTGTCCAAATCACTAATTATCCAGCCTATAAATCCCTACCTTTCAGTTCCTGTACCCTGAGTTCAAATGAACTCTGCCTGTTTGACTTTTCTTCTGGATCCTGATTTTGTACTGTGCGGCTGTTCTGGTTTTGACCTGTAAATTGCCTCAGTTCTCAACCTACAATCTGGTTACCTTGTTTGCTCGGAACATCTGCCTTAATCCTCTCACTTTAAGACCAGATGCCACCTGAGTAGCAGAGGGCTCCACCAGAAGCCAAAGGTGGCTGTTATAAGCATAAGTGTGAGCTGTGACAGAGACCTTGGCAATTGTTCTGGGTTTTGAGGTACCGATCATGGCATGTACCTAGCACTGTGTAGTTTAAAGAGCGCTTAAAAAAACTAATGAAAGCACGGAGGGACTGTGGAGCCAGCTGTGGCTCAATTCCCTCCGTGCTTGTAAGGGGTTAACTTATCCAATTATTTCAGGTGGGCTCCTCGCTCACTCCTCCCCTCCCCCGTTTGTGCCTGCATCTCCCACGCTGTGTCCCATTCGCGTTTCCTGCTTCTACTGAGCGGCATTCCCCTCCCCCCCTCCCTGTTTAAACACATTCACTTTATGAGCCGTAAGTACTTAAGTGCTGTCAGTTATGTGATGTATGTTTATTGCAGAACTGTTTCATGCTGATCAAAAAAAAAAAAGTTATCATATAAATATATATTTAATTTGTCACAGCAAATGGCGGGGGATAGTCCTTGGCCATTTAAGCTCTGGTGTTGTTTGATGGCTTCTACATGCCCACTGCATTCGCAGTGGCCGGCATTCGTTAACAAAACTATAAAGTTCTTTAAGATGTTTGGAAAAGTTGAAATACATGGCAAGGACTATTTTTGAGGTTGTATTCTATAATAAAGCTGTGACCGAACTCCACCCACATAACGGTGTCATTGTGTCCTTTTTGTCAGCTAGGCACATCGGGCAAGAGTGGGAAGGGAGGGAACAAGTCTCCACAGTCCCAGCAGAAATGCACAAGTGGCTAAATATGGATTTGTCTTCTGTCTTAAGGGATATTCTTGGATTTCTAGGCATCATTTGTAGTTGGAGTAAAATACTTGGAACTGGGGGAGATTGGACAAAGTGTGTAAAAGATTTGGAGGGAGAGTATTAAAACCAAAGAATTCTGAAAAGCTGATGGATAATCGTTAAAACCACTGTTGCAGCTGTGCCAAGCTATAAAGCTCTTGGTACTCTATTTATCAAAACCGCATACACCAGTGTTTTGGTATTTAACCCTAAAGTATACTCTACAACAACATAGTATCAAAGTCTATGAAGTATATGGATATAGAGCAGCGCAGGTCTAGTGTAAACAAAGCTATGTAAAACTTGAGCATCATAGTTGCCATTTTCTGCAAAGGTTTACTCAACTTAATCCTGTCTGTAGCCAATTGGTGACTTGCAGTCACATTATATATGCCTTTTTAAACATTTACATATTTCTTATGAATACTATTTGCTCTTTTCTAAAATAATCCTTTCACTGACTTTCTGGTGTGCACATATGCTCTAAATTATACGTTTGGAACTGCAATGTACATAATGCACGTAATATTCAGCTCCTGTAATGTGTTATCTAAATACATGCTTAGCTGCTTTCCGATTTAGAATATAATCTTTTGCTTTAAATAGTATATAATTATTATATGTAGAAATTAACTTTTTTTTATGGTACAAAGAGTATTCTCCTCTTATAGTGCCTGAGACACAGGGAGATTTCATGACTTACCTCATTTCTAAATATTAGAGCAGCAGGGCCAAAACATGTGCAACACGCAGAGAGGTAAGGTTTTAATTAGCTTATCTATATTGATAAAGCAATTTTTTTAAAATTACATTCTCTTTTTGTTTAATAAATACATTTTTTATTTATTGGTTGCCTTACATTTGCTAATACAGAGGGAAAAAAAAGACCATAAGCAAAAATAGGTCATCAGTATCTTAAAAATAGACACAGTTGGGTGAGTGCTTGAAAATGTTATTTTGGTATCTCCTCCAGTTGAATGACGACACTGTGTTAACATTTTCATTCTGACATTAAAATAATAAGAACAATTCATAAGTTTGGCAGTCTGTGTAAAGGGATTGTACTCCCAAAGAAAATTAGTAGTTGAAACCACATTTAGTGTATTCATACGTGTAAGGTTAGGGCTACAATTAATTTGCCTAATGCGTTTGATACATCTTGTTCATGGCAGAAGCAAGATGCACTATATAGCAATCAGACAGTAAGACAATCTACTCCTGGGGCAACCACTGCTGATATTGTAGGAAGGCTTACTTTGATAGGCTTGCTGCTTACTGTCAATCTATTACATTTAAGCACTGGGAATTACTTCTAAGCAAAGGTCTTAGTCAACATGCAAAGGGCAGCATGGAACCTATATTTCTGCATCTGACTATAGGGCAAATACAGCCTGTGTGATTGTGCATGTATTATAATCCTATAACAGAAAAATATCCTGTGTGTCTCTCACCTTTTTTCATGATTCTCCTTGGCACGCTTACAAACCAGGAAGTGGCCATGCATAGCTTTAAAACCCAATGTGCCCCCCAGTCACAGGACAAAGCATGACATGGTGCAAGGCCATTTCATATTATTCCTCCCAGTTCATAAAAGGTTAGATTATATATCTGAATTACTTGGAGCAAAACCAGTATTTTATTTGAAAAATAAAATGTAAACTCGTTTCCACCAATGTAAGAAATTTATCAAAAAATGCAAAGTAAAAAAAAAAGCAGATGTTGGAAAAAGTCACAGAAAGGACACGAAAAGTGCTACTTCTCCAAATTGTCTGCCATTGACTTCTGCATGACCTCGACAGGTTTTAGGTGGAGAGTATTCGGATTTGGAATTGTCGTAGAAAAACGCATTAGAAATCTTGAAAAAGTTGCTACTTTTTTAGCGTCTAAAACCCGACACGAAAAAGTTATGATTTAGTTAATGCCCCCCCTTTAGTGTTGACTTGCTTTGACCGTGCAATCACTACGAGGAAAAATGAAACAAAATAATAGGTGCCACACTTCTTGCCACAGCAGAGAAAAGACTGGAAATGTCCCAATGACAACAATAACATTAACTTAGTTTGGCCAAAATAGGAGTGTTGCTGCACTTCCATATCCATAATCTTTACAGTCTCCAAAAAGACAGTATTAGCTTTTGAAATCAGTAGTATTTAAGGGGAGACCCTCTGGTTCATAACCATTGGCTGTATCTGAGAAAATTAGAAAATCTGTGTTGTGTGTCTGCATATATGTTTATATATATATATATATATTTTCTTCATAGTTTCTTACTCCAGGTACACTGCTTTGAATAAATTCAAATCTATTCTTTTGGACTATTATTTATATGGTATATGCCTTTCATCTTGGGCCCAATATAGCTCTGTCCAGCCTGACATAGTGAGTAAATGCCTTTGCTCTAGTAGGCACAGGCACCATGCTGCTCTACAGATGCTGTAGAATTAACGACAGCTGGAGATCAGCACGCTGCTTATTACTACTCAAATAAGTATCCAGTATTTTGAAGGCTGTAATCCTGTGATGTCTCTACATGAACCTTTGCTTGTGTCTAGTAATATCGCTAATGAGGCTCAGCCTATAAACAAAAACATTTTAGAAAACTAATATATATATATATATATATATATATATATATATATATATATATTTATTTATTTATTTATGGTCATTGGTGGATTTTTTCACAGAACGGGCGACAATTTGGCATGGTAAAATTCTCTGTGCATTAAAAAAAATATATAGTTGTGCACGTAATATTTCCGTTTTGCGAAATGGGACAGATTCTCTCATCACTGATCATTTCTAGATTGTTTTTTATGGTATATTAGGGCTTTAGACATAATATTATATATTACAGGTATAGGATCCCTTATCCGGAAACCCATTATCCCGAATTTTATGAATTACGGAAAGGCCATCTCCCATAGACTCCATTATAAGCAAATAATTCTAATTTTTAAAAATGGTTTCCTTTTTCTCTGTAATAAAGCAGTACCTTGTACTTGATCCCAACTAAGATATAATGAATCCTTACTGGAGGCAAAATAATCCTATTTTGGGTTTAAATGATGTTAAAATGATTTTTTAGTAGACAAGGTATGGAGCTCCAAATTACACAAAGATCCCTTATCCGGAAAGCCGCAGGTCCTGAGCATTCTGGATAACAGGTCCCATCCCTGTACTGATGATAAACTCTTATAAGGACAATATTATAGTCTTAATGAAAGACTGTACTGTTTAGTTTGTTATGCGGTGCTATTTTAGACTTGAAATCTTTGTTAGAATAGCTAGATAGTATTGATAAATTGTACCTAATCAGTAAATACCACTATAATTGCGGAGATATGTTAAGCAGAAAAAGACCTGTGTCTGACTAGAGAATTCAGGCCATCAGTTCTTTGACCCAAACATTATGGCCTACAGCTAGTAGACATTAATTATAAAGCAGGGGGTATGGGTATGAAATGACAGAGCCCAGAAGCTAAATATACATACAAACATCCTACTCTATGTTTAGATTAGAGGGACTGAACATAGATTTATCATTTGAAAGCAGTTTAATAGATTATGGTAAAGATAATCATCATTGCTAATTCTACATAGATAATTAAAAACCTTATTATAGTATGTGCTACATCATGAAAACAAATGAGTCTACCAAGAAATGCTACTAATATACATAGGGATATACATTGCAGCTTTGCGGGATGGAGCAGGATTTATTCATGCTAGCACACCTAGCACACAGTGTCACAACCTTTTCCCTACTGATACTATTGTTGAACTATGTAACGCTGACCAAATTTATCAAAACAGCTGGATCCTTCTCCATACAGTTAATAGAAATATGTAATAATCAATTAGTTTGGTGGCTGTAAATTCCCTGAATGCTAGGAAAAATATTTAAACAAAATGCTAAATAGCCTTCTACAGGATATATATTCTTTTTATTCAGAACTTTGTGATGTTAAACATAAAAATGTTGCCATATCTCCTTCGTAGGTTGCCATGACTGTGTTTATTCCTTGAACATATGGCTGTATAGAATCTAATCTAAGATGTTTCAAAGTAAATGTACCTACTGATGAACATGTAACAAATATTCAGTACTTGCTTATATGAGACAGTACCTCCTTAATCTCTTAGGTATGGGAGGTAGGGAGCATAAACCTTCTGTAAATCTACCCCTTGCTTGTTCCTAGCTCTTAAAGAACAGTAACACCAACACATACAAGTGTATAAAAGTAATTATAATATAATGTACTGCTGCCCTGCATTGGTACAACTGGTGTGTTTGCCTCTTACACTACTACAGTTTAGTATAAACAAAACTGCTGTGTAGCTACGGGGCAGCCATTCAAAGGAGAAAAGGCACAGGTTACTCAGCAGCTTATTTATATAAACTATAGTAGTCTTTCTGTGGCAAACACACCAGTTTAACCAGAGCAGGGCAACACTACATTGCATTTTAATTACTTAAAACACTTAATCTTTGGTGTTACTGTTCATATAAATGTCGGTGACCTAAACATAAACCTTAATTATAGATGCAAGAAAATTCACCAAAGAGAATCTAGCTTAACAATTCAGTATCAGTTATCTTATTTTTGTCTGTCATACAGAGATAACTGTGCAGTTGTAACCAAATATGAGAGGGAAGGACACACTGCTCTGTCATCAATTGCAAGAAGAAAGACTATAGAGTGAGATTGGCACAGAAAGTCTCATTAAAGAATTCTCTTGTTGGTCACTGACCTTGGAGAGAAGGATGTGCTTTAAACATACGTCAGTAACGAAGGGAGGGAGTGCCCCCTTAAATGATGATTTTTTTTTTGTGGTACATTGGCATAATAAATGGGGTAAGCTTCCCAACTGAATTTTGTTTGAGTGCAGTCTCTATGTTTGCTTTGTTCTATACATTGTTGGGGCTTTGCCATACATCTAGGAGACTTTGCACCACAGAAAATTGCCTAAGATGAGTGCAGCTGTAAATTTATTTTTGTTTGCTACTGTAGGGGATCAGAGAACCCTGTCCCCTGTTTCTCAGTCTGTGATCTCATCCAGCCTAGCTACAGCCTGGGGAGGGATCCGGTTGGCTGGCTGCTCCAGTGCACGTCTGGGAGAGGTGTGCCTAAGCTTTGGAGCCAAAAATCTAGGGGCGGGCCCAGCAGCTTATAAAGGGAGCCCCTGCTGTTGTTTGCCAGTTCAGAGGAAGACCCAGAGTGAGCAGTTAGCACAAACAGTGTGTGTTCAGACTGGAAAGGATAAAAGTCTGCTGGACTGCCAGGGAATATAAAGTCCTCTGTGGTACTCTGTGTGTGTGTGTCCCCTGGAGGAACAGGTATTGCAATTGCCTGCTACGTGGGAGCAGCCACCCTTTTCAACAGGGAAGGTACTCTGGGGCAGGTAGCGCTACCTGGGGGGACTAAAGAGCTCTTGGGGAAGGGACTGAACTGATTTAAGGGTTGGGGGTCTATCCGGATCTAAAGTGAGCTGGGCAAGTACAGAGACTGTGCCAGTGTGGATAGCCCTCTCAAGTTTCCTCAGGAAAGGATTATCAGTCACCCAAAAGCTGTTCTACTGTTAATGTCCAAAAGTTATATAAAGTTTAATATTGCTGCAAACCATGTGTGATTATTCCTAGTGGAAATCCCCTAGAGGTGTGTTCCTCAGTGTCCACTAGGTGGAGGCACTGCGCTGTTCCCAGTTCCCAGTATCAATATTCTTTGAAAACACACATCTCCTGTGAAAATACAGCCCATATTAAGTGAATGTGCCAAGAAAGGGTTACACTACCTTGAAAATACAACCCTTTTGTTGCTTGTTGATAGCTGCATGTTTTAACCATTGACAATACTGACAATATGGTTGAGCAACAGTGCTGAGATTCAGTTTAGTGATGGGCAAACTGTGCTGTTTCATTTCACTGCAACTTTTTCCAATCCACTGCAACTTTTTTTGGGGCAACTTTTGCGCACAATACATTAAAGTCTATGGGGCAGTTTTTATTTGTTTTGCATCCAAACCTGCTGAAAAATTTTGCTCATCACGAATTTATTTGAAATAAACTTGTAGTCAGGGAATCAGGCCCTGGCCCCAATTGGAAAGCTGTTGTGCCAGTTTATTCAAAGTTTTCCTTGTAATGTTTGTTCAAAAGCTTTGCATTTCTCAACTGTCGGAAGTAACATTTGTCAAACTTATTTGAATAACTTTACTATTTAGTTTATTAAAAAAAAAAAGAACAAAAAAGAAACCCAAATGGCTTTTAGAAATACATCCTTTTGTATAGCAAACTGAATAAACAGATATCACTATCCAAAGAACAAATGCACCAGCTCCTTAAAACACAAAAAGGTCACACTGTGTAGAAAGAATAGATGGAAAAGATGAAAAATATATCAAAACAATTCATTGCAATCACATGTGGATTTGGAAAGAAAGAGGAGGGGACATTGTGAAGGTTAAAAAGAATCAATGGCAACAATTCTCCATTTTCCCTGTGAGAGGTAAACTCAACAACACACTGACTGCAGGAAGGATCCGAGTCTGAGCATTAGTTGGATGATATTCATTCTGCATAAGCCTAAATATTATCATTTTCACATTCTTTCAATTTCTTGAGTAATAGCACATCCTTACATAGCATGAGCTGTGTACAATGGAACGTGAAAAGACTACGGAACGCTGCTTGGGAAGTGTTTAACAGCCATGGCAAGGTCATTGGTGTAAGTCATGTAGCTGTGTGTAAAGCTGAAAAGAGGGTTTAGCAACCTGCGGATTCCCAGCTGTTTCCAAACTGCAAATTCCAGCACCCTCAAACAGCTGTTGTCTGTGGTATGGAAATGCTGCTAGTTCTGCAACAGCTATAAAGGTTACGTTGCTCTTCCCCAGGCAGTTACACATGCAGTTGGGAACCCTTAAAATAAGGCAGCATGTTTAGATATAATTATGCAATACAATAAATCGTGTTAATCATTTCAATTTTCCATAAAGACAATGTTCACCTTCAAAATGTACTTTTATTATGCTATATACAGTGGCATCATTTACAAAGACTATACATTTTTAACATCATTCCCTGCCCCATGGGAGATTACAATTTAAGGTCCCTATCACATTCATGCACAGTTGGGTCGATTTAACCTGCCTGTATGTTTTTGGCTTGTGAGAGAAAGCTGAAGTACCCATAGGAAACCCACACAGACACAGGGAGAAAATGCAAACTCCTTGCTAAAACTGCTCTGCCTGGGATTGAGCCCAGCACTGCATGACAGAAATGCTACACACTGGGCCACTCTCTTTTTGCTTTTGTTGAACATTTGTTCACATTTATCCATGGCAAAATTTCTAGGGTTGGGTACTTCAGTATGCTAGAATTCATAATTTACTAATATATTAATGTTCTAGATGAGTTCAGAAATGAAGGTCTCAGAGCAGAGAAATTTTCCGTAAACATACTATGAACAATGAGGATAAGAACTGAAAATATCAAAGTAATATTATCTGTGCTAGAATTTGTTTTCACTTGTTGGCCTAGAAAACTAGATTTATGGAATATGCATTTAGTGTGTCCAGAGCAAGGGAATACAAATGAATTTATTCATAATCATCCTGCTTTTTGTCTGCAAGATTTATTCTTTGTTCTATAGCCTATATTGGAGTGCAGCAATATCTCAGTGCAGCAATAGCTATCAGAACTTGCCTGGTCCAAAACTTAGTGACTAGGGTATGACCTCAAACTTTATGCTATGTTGGTATGTGCAATAAAACCTAAATTCAACCTGTGTGACCAAAATGAATAACTCAGACTAAGAATCTTCATACTGATATTATTATACCTTTAATATAAAAACTGACAGAGCATTTTGTCCTACATCAGGTTTATAATTGCATACATTATTTTTCCTTGCTATGAGGTTTAGGATATCCATATATGGGCCTTACAGTTATACAACCAATCATTTCATGGGCTGAATGGTAAAATATTGTGCTATTTGGCCATACTCCTGTATACTGTTAACTAGGATAATAGAATCTAAACCAAGGGAGCTCCTTCTCTCACTTTCATATTTACCGATGTCCCTTCCACTCATTGGTTGCACATAGCAACTGAAATCTGATAAGATCACTGGCAGCCTGCAGAATCAGATTCCGTAAGGTGAAACACATGCAAAAATATGGGACAGTACGGTTGAAATGGGCCATACTGCTCAACAAAATCTGGAAATTGATGGCAATCTTAAGAAGACTGCTACCACAACAGTAGCTGCAATTTGCCTGCAAATTTCATGTGTCTATTGAAACCTAGCCACTTTCAGTCTGCCTTGAAGCCATGGAACTTTATACTAATGTCCCTGTTATATTGATTCTTGTCAGATAGGAGCATCATTGTTTTTAGATGACATGATTTATAAACACACTTAAGATATTGCTGTCTATTTGGGAACTAATGTAATTACAAAGACCTGAACAAGAATATCTGACTTTATTGCTCTCTACCAAAAATAAAAATCTCATACCTCATTAAGACTTTTATATTATTTCTGACATTCTGCAAATCTTACAGTCTTTGTTTCTAGTTCATGATAAAGAACATTTCACACACACAATGGATCGATCACCCTCCTTGAACTGTCACAGCTTACTGATGGGAATACAGGACTGACTATAAGATCATGCCTGCAGGTTAGGAGCCTGAAAAGGTAATTCAATGGTAGAGAAATAATGTCATTAAAATGTCATACGTGCCTTACTTACAATGCTGGTATTAGGGTTGAATATTTTTTTTGGCAACACTAACTTTCTTTTCTTCTGTGTGGTTTTTTTTTTTTTTTTTTTAAAGATCAAGATCTATGATGAAGGCACATAAGGCTACCTCTCTTGTGTTTTTCTATCCTCGGTAGTATACATAGCATAAGTAATGAATGATATAGTTCTTATTCGGATGTAACCTTACTGGTATATGTTTAATGCATAAATTTCAATGTAAAACACACTGTCCTTTTTCATGTCACAAGAAATAAAGTATTACACTTCAGTGGTTCTGAGCTGAGAGCCAGGGGGGTTGGATTTCTACGATAGTAATGGACTGTCCTCTGAAAGTTATTTAGTGGACTTGGTCTGCTGGGATTACTTTTAAAGGGCAGTTCCCATATATAAGAATCCATCAGCACTTATACCACTTGAGACTGAGAGCATCTGTGAATCAGTGCAAATCCCAAACCTCTCTAAAATGTTAAGATCCATACAGATGGCCTTCCCAATGTTTTACATACTGATACATGCATCAATTATTTAAATCTGTCTTTGAATATTAACCATTTTTTAAACTAAAGTACAATATAGAGTTGGCTTTATCAGCTATGAATTATTGTATGTAGATAATAAACCTTTATTTATAGAGATACATATACATGACATAAGTTCCATATGACCAACTGCTCATATACAACCTGACCTTAGAGTTATCTGACCAATTTACCTGTTGGCTCTTATAGTCACATATTGCATGATTTTGCCATCCAGTAGAATGACCATACACTTTTTTTTATTGGGATGGCTTTACTCAGTCTCTCATACGCTGATGCCTCATCCACAAACTGAAAGAGGACAATGGCAGATGACATTTAAACTACGTTTGTTATGCTTCAAATCAGCATTTTTATCCTATAACTATATAAGTTTGATCTTGAAACCATATTTGCAAATCAAGACCAGATGAAGTAGCTTTAATGAGTCATTTAATCAAACTATAGGGACTCACTGACATCCACAGACACAGTGGGCAACTTGCACTTTTCCCAGCAGCGAGTTGTGTAAAACCACTTTAAAATGCACTCTGCGCACTTCCATATAATGCTCATGGAACTAACTCCGTCCTTCCTTCTGTTCTGAATTGGGTGCTGCGTAGGTTGACACAGGGGGAACCCTGAAGCTACTAACATATCCTGACTAGGCATCATCTCCAGGGTTTTTTTTTTTTTGCTACCTGTCTCACTTGCACCTAACAAATTTGGAACAGATGTTAATTACACACTGACCACCTAAAAATTACTGCATTGTGGGGAAAAACATAGCAATTGCACTTTACTATCCGTGTCTACGATGTAAATGAGCTATATTGTCTTTCTGTAATGTAGGGTATGTTAGACCACAGAATGTACGACCACCATCATCAGTTTATAATGAATATCTTGTAGAGACATGTAATTGGCGAATTAAGCTCATTTAATGCTCATTTTTAAAGCTCTCCTGTTATTTAATCAATGCAGTAACAAATATCAAATGCCCTTGTGTAGAGATTATTTACAGTTCTGTGCACCAATTTATTGAATTTACTTATTTATTTTAGTGTTAGACAAGTTCTGTCCCCATTGAATCATGCATTAGGACAGTTACCCCACGGCCGGTGTCAGTGGGGCAATCACACATATATTAACATTATTTGATATTAACATTCTGTGACCGACTTCAATTGCAGTGTATAAAGCATAAGACAAGGTTTAGACTGGAAATCTGTACTTCTGGCAAATGCCAAAGGGTCTGCTGTAAGATGGCAAAGATCATCACTTTTTATTTGGCCAGTAAAACACAAATTGCAGCAAGGTTTGGAGGGGGACTCCATGACACAGTTTAAGCTCACATTGGGCATAGGTAGTTCGAATGCAGGGGCTGGGTTAAAGCTAAAGGAGGTGGGGTGTTATAAATACCCAGGAAGACTTAACTCACCACCATTTTAAGTGGGAAGCTTAAAAAATGGTTATTGTGATTCAGCCCGTAATTTTGATAGTTGGCAGTTAGGTGGCATTTAAGGCCAGGGGTACCCTATTTGGGACAATACTTTTCACATCTTTGGCAAGGCACTTGTCAGTCTGCCAGGGAGATCTGTTCTGGGTGATGGTTTAACACCTACAGTGGGTGACCATTAGTGTGGATGGACTAATTGAAATATGTTATGTACAGGTGCTGGCGGGCCCTGGAAAACAAAACTATGGGGTATATTTACCATGCTGTGTAAAAAGTGGAGTGAAACTTTACTGGTGATGTTGCTCATAGCAGCCAATCAAATGCATTGCTTTGGTTTTCTAACCATTGAAATCTAATTGCTGATTGGTTGCCCTGTGCAACATCACTGGTAATGCTTCACTCCACTTTTTACACAGCATGAGAAATATACCCCTTAGAGAAGTCTGGAATAATTTAGAAATGGGGAGCATATCCTGTGAGCTAGGTAAATGTGGCTAGAAGATACTCCTGTTTAGTTATCGAAGGACAGACTGACAGGCACTCAGTAAAAAGTGAAGTGAAGCATTACCGGTGATGTTGTCCAGGGCAACCAATCAGCATTTAGATTTCAACAGTTAGAAAACCAAAGTAAAGCATCTGATTGGCTGCTATGAGCAACATCACTGGTAATGTTTTACTCCACTTTTTACACTATTGTTTCGTCGCACGCGGCTATTGTTTCGTCGCACGCGGCTATTGTTTCGTCGCACGCGGCTATTGTTTCGTCGCACGCGGCTATTGTTTCGTCGCACGCGGCTATTGTTTCGTCGCACGCGGCTATTGTTTCGTCGCACGCGGCTATTGTTTCGTCGCACGCGGCTATTGTTTCGTCGCACGCGGCTATTGTTTCGTCGCACGCGGCTATTGTTTCGTCGCGCGACAATTCTTTTTTTACGCCAGCAACAATTTTTGGACGTGTGCCGAATTTTTCCATCCGTTTCGCGAAACAATCCGCCAATGGCGAAACGCGGAAATTCGCCACGAATCCATGCCTGGCGAAACATTTCGCCCATCACTATTAAGGCCTATCCAGGGTTTGATTGGTCAAGGGAACATAGAGAGCAAGGATATTGGGGTTGCCACTGGAAGCAGACTCAGTTTGGGGCAAGTGAGGGAGCAGGACACAACAGTATCCCTCCCACCCTTTCCGTGGAAGTGTAAGTTGTTGAAGTTGCAGTGGCAGGAGGGGCTTGACTCTAAGGGGCACATTTACTATGGGTCGAATCCGAGTCCGAATTGGAAAAATCCGATTTGAAAACGAACATTTTGCGACTTTTTTGTATTTTTTGCGATTTTTTCGGCACCTTTACGACTTTTCGGAAATTATCGCGACTTTTTCGTTACCAATACGATTTTTGCGAAAAAACGCGAGTTTTTCGTAGCCATTCTGAAAGTTGTGATTTTTTCGTAGCGTTAAAACTTGCGTGAAAAGTTGCGCTTTTTTCGTAGCGTTAAAACTTAAAAGGCGCTGCGTTTTGCACAAGTTTTAACACTACGAAAAAATCGCAACTTTTTGCGCAAGTTTTAACGCTACGAAAAAATCGCAACTTTCGGAATGGCTACGAAAAACTCGCGTTTTTTTGCAAAAATCGTATTGGTAACGAAAAAGTCGCGTTAATTTTCCGAAAAAATCGCAAAATACCAATCATTACGAAAAAAACGCAATCTGACGCATTCGGCCCGTCCGTGGCTTAGTAAATGTGCCCCTAAGCCATTGGGGTAATTAAAATGGACAGTTGCTAAGGTGTAGGGATAAATGGTTGGCCTTTGGGTCCTGGGGGAGGTGCATAACTCCTTGGACAGTATGCTGGACACAGGCTCCAGCTTTGGGCTCAGGATTGGTTATCTAGGAGGTTGAGTGGAGTCGTAACTGCTGTTTAATGTTGTCAATTCAATTCAATTCAAACAGTGATGTTACAATATGTTATGATGTTATATATAAATGTATATGCTAATATATGTTAACCACATGTTAATAAAAACTGTGGCCTTTTCTTCCCAACCCATTGTCTGCTTTTGTGTATATGGGGTGAGATGGGGGAAAGGGTGGGTATTGCACACTCAATGGTGCATATCATTTACGGTCAATGGTACTTTGATGGTTAAAATACAAATACATTGATTTGTATCTAATGTTAATGCTTAAACTATTTGTAATACATAAATCTGTTGCCAGTATCAATTCCAGTGATTATTTGTCACACATTTTAATTTGGTGGTTAGTTTAGTTGAGTGAATGGGTCATATGGTGTGAGCCTCAATCTATTTTAAATGCCAGGACCTATTTTGACTCTCAGTCCAGACATGCAGTGAGATCAATGTTCGGACATAACCTACTCAGTCTTAAGAGAGGAAAAAAATACAGATGCAAAAAGAAAAGGCAACGAATAACGATTGCTTATTTTAAACGATAATAAAATGAACTTAAGTAGGGAAAAATGGTCAGAACAAGGATAAAATGTATATATACGTGCAGTCTACCTATTAACAACACATAATACTAGCTTTACATATAGCTCCAGAGAGAGAGACACACAGAGCGAGTACCCTAGATTATTGCAGAAGGGAAAGACAATAATACAGGCCAAATCAGAGCATATGACAGCTGGTGGATTAATTACCGTTCTTACTGTATCCCTACAATCCAAAATCATTTCTGTCAATAAGAAATATCTCAGTAGACAGAAATCAGATTGCCACATGCCCTGAATCATGCTCAGCACTGTCACTGCCAGAAGTGGGATCTCAGAATGTGTTGTTTATCATTCCTAAAATAATATATTCTACTATAAATTACTCCAGTGTCCTTTATTTTTTTGTCCTTACTTTAGATGTCCTCCATGTAACTTTACATCTTTCATACACAGCTTTGAACTCAGAGTGATTTACTCTTACCTCCCTTCCATGTTGTCACAGGATTCTGAATTATACCTACAAGTCGCAGTACAGAAATGATATCTCTTCAGAGTTATAGTTTTAGATGGATTTTGGATGCCTCAGATGTCTCTTAGTCACTTTTACAGTCAAGGAGAATACATTCCAAGCACTGACATATTATTGCTACATCTCCATCATTGAGAACATTCAGCTGGCCTTCCTATTGTTTTTATTTAGTACTTTCTATCTGACTAGCCATGTCAGTATTGTAAGGAACAATTGCTATAATATATATATAACACACATACACACACACACTGTATATATATTGGTTAAATTGAATGCTACAAGCACAAGATAAACATAAGATGAATATATAATATAGCAGCATTATTGCACATAAAAGTAAGCTATTGATTTAATAATGTTTATGCACTAAACAAATCCAGGGCCTACAACAAAATGCACAATGCAAAAAAATAAATACCTATAGATCACAGATGACGCATATAAAAACCTCTAGCATAGACATAAATATACGCACATAGATAACGTGAGTCACGGGAAAGCAGCATAAAGTCAGGGTCCAAAGTTCAACAAGGAACTAAATAGAAAACGTACTTATTGCTGGAGGGTAATGCATCAAATGGTTTATAGCCTATGCTAGTAAATGTGCACTGCCCACTATAAAGTTTCATAAAATATACTGCTTGATAGTCAAGTTTAGGTAGGGTACCTCTACACATGTAAAATGCAGGGCTCATCCAATTCCCATCTATCAGTGTGTGGATATTGTACCTTTGCTGCTCTCCAGTATTTAAATGAAAATTAATTAAAAAAATTAATCAAATCAGCTGAGATAAGACTACAACCCTCTTTATGGGTAAAACTACTATAGCATGATGGCACAGCCAGGCAGTATAGAAAACTTTAGGTGGCCATATATGTTTTATTTAAAACTGCAGACAGAACAAGTCAGCAGCTTATCGGTCTGTGTAATGGGGTCCTCAGACAGGTCTATCTGACTGATACCTGCCCAAACTTATAGATCTACAGATGTAGATAGGGCAGATTTAAAAGTCACGTCAGGGCAAGGAGCATATCAGCTCATTATGGGGTTCTTCCCCCACCCCTCGACGGCCTACATCCCATCAATGTGACATTGCCCACCTCAATTTGTCAATATATGGCCACCCTAAACCTTAGAGATTCAGGGATTTCATTCAAGTGGTAGCATTATTGAAGCGCTGAAAAAAATGTAGTAATAATGAAACCTTATTTTTCTGCCGAAAAGGATATTAAATAACTATACATGATAGTTGCTTCCAGCTTATTCTAGTGTTCACTGGGAGAGTTGTGTACTGATCCATTATCCAGAAAGCTCTGAAGTATGAGAATGCCATCTCCCATAGTCTCTAATTTAATCAAATAATTCTTAAAAATGATTTCCTATTTTTCTGTAATAAAACTGTACCTTATGCTTGATCCCCAACTTATATATAATTAAACCTCATTGGAAACAAAACAAGCCTACTGGGTTTAATTAATGTTTAAGTTATCTTCTTTTAGACTTAAGGTATGGTGATCCAAATTACAGAAAGAAAGAAAACCCCAGGAATCGAGCAGTCTGGATAACAGGTCACATATTTGTACAATATTTTTCAAAGAGATCTTGCTTCGTGAAAACCCCACAATCCTGAGTTTTTCACTTTAAAAAATAAATATTTAAAAATTAATTAATTATTATCATTAAAAAACTCTTTAGTACTTAGGGGGATCTGCACAGACTGGGCACATGAGTTGTAATACTTATTCAGTAGAAGTTATAATCTCCCATTTTGGACCCCCACCATTAAATTACGCAGTTGCTTTTCTTATTTAAAAGAAACTTCAATGACATTCTAAATGGCTTCAATTTATTTTCCTTCTCCTTATTACGGTCATCTCAAGTATTTTCATTCTGTACTAGTAAATGTTTTAGTATTAACCCAATGGCATGTATTTATTATCTCATTATACACAAGTTATACTTTTTGCTGAATTAAGAATGTAGTCTTGTGATTATCATGTAGAGAACTATTATAATGATGTACTTAAGTGCACTCCAAGTCATAATGAATCTATAAATCAGATTCATTGCAATAATCTTTGCTGTAAATTATGCAGTGTGACAACAGTTATTTGAAACAGATATTTGTCACAAAAATTAAAGGAACAGCTTTTGCTTTTAGCAATTTGTCACTTATCGGCAATATTCTGTAGGTGCCTCTGATTGCTGTTGGTTTTTAGTACTTTGCTGGTTAATACATGGAAATCATTGACACGCTCTTCTTATCATATGTACAGCAATGCCTTTATGATGCAGAATTTTCAGATAATTGCTGCAATAGGAGAAGTTGAACTTTCATATAACCAGATGCTGTTTCACAAGCTGCAGTATTTCTAATCTGTTTTGCTAAATAGAAGGGGTTTCAGCTGCCCCCTGCACTAAAATTTTTTACTAAGCAACTTATTTTCCTACTCTACATCAAATTTTGGGGGAACCTCAGGGACCACAGGGAAGTGAAGGGATGGGGCTATGACAGGGCTAGGAAGTAGACCCAGGAAAGAATACATTGCAAGGAGTTGTAGAGGATGTAGTCAGCAAGTGACTGGCTAGGAGGTGAGTAGGGAGTTAAGTGGGCAGAGCAGAAGGTTTCTAGTACTGTTTTACCTTTGCAGCCCCACCATCTGCTGGTGACAATGGGGAGCCAAACAATGTAGGTCTGTATAAATATATTTTGTATAAACCAGCTCATATTATATACTTATATACATATAAATATACTTTTTTAGTAGTATATGCCATTGGGTAATCCTAAATAGAAAATTTTAAGAACTAAGGACCGCCTCCTGGGATCATACGATTCACGGTGCATAAAAACAAACCAAGGCACGCACACATGCTAGGCCCCATCAACCAATTAATGGATAGAGCTGTGTCTTTTGCTTCCACACTATTTTCTGTTACAGGTAGAGCTGTATTATTTATGGTCATTTGATCTCTGGGGGAGCACACAGACCTTTACAAAATGGTGGCTCAAGAGAAAAGATGCAGATACAAAGGCAATATTTACTGAAAACACAGTTTGTTTTTCAATAAAAGAATTTCAGTGTGTTAAAGACTAAAACAATTGAATTGAATTGTCCTTGTAATTTGCAGGAAGGAGTATAATATTAAAAACACTATCTGCTGGGATCACTGAATATAAATTAATGGATCTCCCGGGCTGGCATATCCCAGTGGGTATTCCTTTGTAATTCTCAATGTTTTGTTTCTATCTGTAACTAGTACAACACCATCTTTCATATGAGAACAACACATATATAGTATTTTACTTGTGTTGTTGCTCTAGGTTAAAATGAGTAGGCTGCCGCATAGAGCTATGTTTTTTTGTCACATTGCACTGGCTGTCTGCCAGCACTGTTCAAAGTCTCTTCTGCAGCCAAAAGTCCAATCACACATTAGATGCTACATATCAGATGTGCCCACATTCATGTGAGAAAGATCATCCATTTAGAGAAAAAGATACCCGCCAGGAATGTTAGGGCAAGCCAAGAGGGGATTCTAGTTGCCAACAATTCCCACTTTCAGATCAGAGAAGGAACCATAGCAAGACTGAAATGCTAGCTATTGTAGTATGTATAAATCCTTTAAATAAGGGTGTAAAGGATCTGTAATTACAGAACATAATAAAAACACTTGTGTATGTTTTGCTTTGTGGGTGTAAAATCTTTTCTTGGTTTAAAAAGGTACTATATCATCTTACATTATAAGCATGTGGTGTAGCTTTCCCATAATTTAAAGTTTCAACAGCTTTTAGTGCCCATTTTGACAGAATAAAAATACAATGCTCTTGTTGTATTTTCCTGCAGGGCTGGTTTTAGGGGAGGGCAAAGAGCACAATTTGCTTTAGAGAAAGTCCTTACACAACAAATGTATAACTGCATATTGCATTGTGTGACAAATGATAAATCTTGTATTTGTGAATTATTAAAGTACTGGTTTAATTTCCTCCACTGTCTTTAACTATGCCTTTTCTTTGCTAGTTAAACACTATGGGGACACCTTTCTTTAAGACCTATTAGACCTTTTCTTTATGATCTAACTTTGAGAGGAAACAGTCCAAATAACTTTACACGAGGCACCCATATTGGAATATAATACCTGGTTTTTGCATTTCAAACCCAACTCCATGTTACTGTATCCTAATCCCAAACAACCACACTATACCGGAGCCATTTTTTTCCCAATAGTTGGGAAGCAAAAAATAGCACTAGAGTTATTGAGGATTAATATATTTGAAAATAATTTCATTGCTGAAAGAAATGCCTTACTAAAATAGGCAGGATGTGGCAAAAAATTGAGACACATGATTTAGGGCAGGGGTCCCCAACCTTTCTTACTCGTCAGCCACAGTCAAATGTAGAAAGACTTGGAGAGCAACACAAGCATCATAAAAGTTCATGGAGGTGCCAAATAAGGGCTAAGATTGGCTATTAGACAGCCTCTATGCACACTCAGCTTACAGGAGGCTTTATTTGCTAGGAAATCTTGTTTTTATTCACCCAAAACTTGCCACCAAGTCAGGAATTAAAAAAATAACTCCCTGGTTTGGGGGCACTGAGAGCAACCACTGGTTGGGGATCAATGATTTAGGGTAATGGCATAATGGACATTATGTCACCAATACATAGTTACATAGGGTTATCAAAAGACCAGAGTCCATCAAGTTTAACCCTTCCAAGGAAACCCAGCACACACAACCTACACTGACCTATCTATACACGCACATACATAAACCATATATACAAACTGTAGATTTTAGTATCACTATTGTGATACTAAAATCTACAGCGTTGGATACAAATCACATCACAGGCAGGGCAACCATATGCCCGAGCCTATGTTTACATTAAATATTATTGCAACTATGGTATCCCTGTTGGTGCACTCAAATAAATTGGAAAAAGAGCAGAGGATGTGGTATAGTGCCTTGGGGTGTAACTAAATCAGTGGGAGCAGTAATAGCTAAAAAACCATGAGAGCTAGGCCTCAGTATAATAGGGGCTCATTTATAAACACTGGCCAATTTGCATGCATACCCCCATAGCAGCCAATCAGCTGCAAGTAGGACAAGGCAAAATTCCATTAAACCCACAGCATCAGGTGACTGCCAATGCGCTGATTTGCCTGGCATTCATAAATAAGCCCCAGATAACATATGTAAAAGAATATAGGCCAGCCTAGGAGATGTTAAAAATGCAAGCAGGAATAATGGTTATATTCAGCCGTTCCACATATTTCCAAGTACAAAAAATGTCACAAATGAAGAAACTGTGCTTAAATAAACTCTGAATTAGAAATAATCAATGTGGAGGAATGTGCTTCCAGTGGGTACAGGGTCTGCTCTCTCTATTTTACATTTAAATCTCTGCTCCATGTCTGCTCCAAGGTAGGCCTGTTAAGTTTGCTACTCTGCATTGGGCCCCTTTGAAGATTTTTTTTTTGCACTGGGTGCTTTCTTCCAGTGTACATGTGCCCATGCAAACGCATTATGGACACAAATGTAGGCAAGCTATAGAATGCATACAGAATATCAGTGATATAAATAAAGGTCAGGATGTCATCAGTTTACATGCACTATACTTCTTATTCTTTGCTGTATATGAATATATATTGTACAGTGCTGCTTAATATCTTGGTGCTCTAAAATAATATATGATGGACTGATTGGTAATTCTTATGATTTCTACTTTAAAAAGTAACCAGAACCTGCTGCTTCCCAAAGGGAACACGCCTGCACAATATCTAATGGGAATATGCTGTAACTTCAATTCCGTGCACAAACTATTTTTTCCCCAAGATTTCTTCTGCATTTTCATATCCTGTTAATGGTGGATCCTAGGCTGTTTCCAAAGCCAGACATGCCACTACTGTATCCATAAAAGCTTTGATTTTTAGACAAAGTCTAACTGAATCATCTGCTGTGAACTGACAGATGGCACCTTGCCTTAATTATTTATCCACAGGACAACACAACACCTCGCCGCAGCACATCTCTGACCCACTTCTGCTTTCTGTCTGCAATTAAAATTGCTGAAGAGGCCTGCAGCACATTAATCTACAAAAAGTTGCAGCCTGTATCACAGATCAGGGAAAAAGCAGAGGTCCCAATTAGTTTGGTTGCCTCACCAATATAGATCTGCCCTTTAACTCTATGCTTTAAGTGGAAGACCAGAGATAATTACAAGCATCTTAGGGAATTAGGATATAGCACTTACTTGCTACACAAAAGAACAAAGCAACCCAGTTCCAGATAAAAAAACATATTGATACTCTTTCATCCAGCTCATGTCAAAGGATAGAAATATAAACTATCGCAAATACTCATATTAAATCTTTTTGGTTCTGATGGACCAGCAATCGTTTGAGAACAAGAATAACAGCAACATAATTAAACTAGCTCTAAAATTTTAATTTTTTTTTTTTGCTCAGTATCTGCTTGGAACAGATACCAGTACACTACCAAATTCAATTTTTAATAAAGTTGTTTTGTAATCTGCAGGTTTGGCCAGTATGTCACCAGAAACCCCTAGGCTTGTCATTATTATTCATCTCCTGGTAGGTTTCTAGGCCTGTAAAGTCATGTAAGTGAGTCAAAGATGATTAACCGTTTTAGCCTAAATAACTTAGTTAATGTTGGGAACTTACAGTCGTGGCCAAAGGATTTGTATTGTGTTGAGCTGAACATAACAGATTTATAAGGGAAGTAGCCACCTTTAGGGAATGATCCCTGTAAAGTCATGATGCTATATTCAGACCACATAGGGTGACTAAGATGGGAATTAGTTAGTTACTTGATTAACTGGCTTCTTCAATATGGAAACCATAGTATAATTTGTTCTAATAAAGGAAGGCATATACTGTATTTGTGCCACTGGCACAACATTCAAATCCTCCTTTCACACTATGACACTTTCCCAGGCACTCCTTAATCCTTCTTATACCAAGAAGAGCAACCGCTTGGTTACCCCCCCCCCCCCCCCCACTACTACTGCTGCTGTCTCCAGCCTTAAACCTTTCTGCCCCTTACATTTGGAATGCCCTCCCTGATTTCCTCTGGAGAGAATCCTCCCCCGGTCTTTTTAAAACTAAACTTAAAGACTACCTTTTGGAGCACTCACCCAGCACCCACTGTGACCTACAACACTGACTCTTAACTTATTGCAACTGTATCTTGTATTTGTATTTATTTATTTGTATTTATTGTTATACTGTGTATTTATCTATTATCTTTACCCCCTGTTTGTATTAATGTATTCTACTGTACAGCACTGCGTACATAAGTAGCGCTTTATAAATAAAATATACATACAGAATGCTCAGGGCGTGGGGTTTTCCGCATGAGTCTATCGGTAATTTATATCCCCATACTTCAAGTCTACTGAAAAATCATTAAACTTTATTTAAACCCAATAGGATGGTTTTGCCTGCAATAAGCATTAATTATAAGGTACAATTTGATTACTACCGAGAAAAAGGAAATTATTTTTAACAATTTTAATTATTTGATTAAAGTAAAGTCTGGGGGAGACTGCCTTCCTGTAATCCAGAGCTTTGGGGATAACAGGTTTCTGGATTACAGATTCAATGCCTGTACTGCATATTGTAGCAAAAATGTATTTGTTTAGAGCATTAATAATAATCAAGGGAATGTGCCCTCGCTGGTACTGCTATTTTGTTATTTCATTAATAAAAGAAATGCTTCAGTATAAAAGAGCTAACACCTTAAGAAAAGCTTTTTGTGCATTATGTGGTAGTCAGGGACTTGTTTAGTACAAAGTGTGCAAGACAACAGGGTAGTATGGGATAGCTCATCTGTTTTTGCCCTGATAAGGCTGCTTGTAGAGAAATACGAATTAATGCTAAAATGCAGAACCTCTTCAGTCTTCTTTTATAAATAAGGCAAGAGTGATAAAACCACCTGCACAGATAATCTCTTAGAGTAAGAAGTAGAACTATTTTTACAAATACATTATATTTTACAATACCCTGTGCTTTTGTGTGTGGAATATGCAATGTTATAAACAGGTCTTTGCCTCCTCCTAATGTGTAAAAACATGGATATTACACCCTCCCTTTTCGATATATATTTATTCCCACAAAAATCGTATTAAAAATTGCATTAACAGCCAATGTTACGTTTCGGGACCTTTCTCATCTCAATTCTGTTTTTGGTTTTTTTTTTTTTTAGCTTTGTATTTGTGATGGAGTGAATTTAGCTAAAAAATTTTGTTTGTTTGTCTGTCTTTAAATGTTAATTTTACTGGTCAGTAATTCATTAATTCAGTATTTCAGTGTGTAAATAGCTATGTGTATAATATATATATACAGGGTATATGTGGTATATATGTGTTAAAAGTGGAAACAGCATTAGCTTTGGGTAACAAACTGAGGCCTACTTTGTTTGAAACATGTGCCTCAGCTGTGCTGGATGTATGTTTTAAATGGTGCTGAAACAACTGCTTATAGAAAGCTATGTTTGCCACAAGTGTATATAAAAGTGTGTGCATAAAACTACTTTGTTTCTATACAGAACATTGCAATTGCATGTATAAAGTAAAGTTTAATAAAGCACTTACCTGGAGCTCTCAGAGAAGCCAGTTCCTAAAGGGGTGGGCTGCCTCTCTGAATGAATATTTATAGAGTAGATGCTGACCACCGGGGGCAGCATAGAGCAGTTTGGAGGCTATAAAAGCTGCAGACTGATTTCTTTTGGGAGTTTAAGCCTTTGTAAGAGGCAGTTCTAGAGCTCCAGGAGTGTGCTTGCAGGGTTAATGTTGACCCCCTGCTGATAAAAGTTTGTATTGCACAAACTGTTTTTTCTGCATGTGATAAAAATAAAGCACAATATTTCCACTGAAGATCTGTCTGGCTACTGAACCTGCACGCGCCCAGTATTTCTCTTTTAAGTCTATAATTTCTACAACACAAATCTGCAAAAAGTGGTCCGTCTAATGTGATTTTACACATATTTAATTTGTATGTTCCATTTATTTGTTTAGTATACAGGTATTGTAAATTGTTTGCAGTGGAATTACACTGGTTAATTAGTTTGTGCAGATATCCGCAAGGTCGCTTGTCTGTGACTGAAACATTGGGCTATTTTATTTTTTTTATAACTCTTTAATATCTCCTTTGAGATATCCACACACACAAATATATAGCAAACTTAGAATCATGCACCTTTAATTCTCTGATGGTGAAATGATAAAACTCCTATTTCTACCCAAATGCAGACTTTCTGGCTGAATAATAGATCAAATAAGCAATATGCTGCTCTTATATAACCAAAATTCTCAGTCTCTTTGAGGTAACAGGAGTGTGCTTTGGAAACATGCTCTTGAATCCCTTTTACACAAATGGCTATGGATCTTTTCAGCCTTTTTTTTATTGCAAAAGGAATGTTGTAATGCATTTCAGCCCCCCAGTCAACCTATTATTAAACTCCATTTTAAAACATAATATGACATACTTTTGGCCCTTAAGCCTAGTAATGCATTGCTTCTCAAAATAAATGACATTGCTGGTGTTTTTTGTTTTTCAAGTCTCTTTAAAGCTTCAGCAAATAAATAAAGAAGCAAGCATTAAAAGGGGAGAAAGAATGTACTTTTCTGTGGTAGAATGTACTTTTCTGTGGTAAAAGAAATGACAGCAAGTATAGGCTTTGCAACCTGATTTAACATTTAGCAGAACAAAAAGCAGTTTACTTACATAGCTGATAAAAGGTTTCAGTGCTTGATAGTTTATTTTAAAGGAAGCCAAACAAACGTCAGCCTGCCCTTAAGGAGGGAATAATTACAAATTCCCAATTATGCAGAGTAAAGGTGGCCATATCATTGGTCGCACAAAAGTTCGTTTCCACCCTCCACCGATGTTCAGGGCTGAATCGTCAGATATGGATATAGAAACAATAGAAATTCTACCCGATTTAGCCCTGAGTGTAGACTTTGCTTGGGTGCCTTCAAGGGTGCCCAATCAAAATCTTTTAACCTGCCCGATCGATCCGCAGCCTTCTGTGATATCGGTCACCTCTTCGAGCCTCCATACACACACTGAATATCGTACGTAATTAGGTTTTATACAATTATATCGGTGCATGTATGGCCGGCTAATACTTTGAAACAGTCTGAACTGACACAGAGTTTAGCTAAGGTTGGGGTACAAGGGTAAAGTCCACAGCATAAACCTATAAAAGGACAGGGTAACAAGTTTTAGTGGGCAACAGGAGTATGGCTTTTTCCTGTATATATCACTATAGATATTGCTGGCAAAACTATTACTGATATTGTATTGTGGATGGGCAAAGTTTACTGCATAATCATTCATTATCAGTTTGGTACACTTAAACCAAATAAATCTTAGTTGTTATAAAATGTTAGTTCTTTTCAAAGAAAAAAAAAATGTGACACATAGTATTTAAGCCTAAGATCATGAAGAAGTTAATACAACAATTTATCTGCCAGCAACTTGTCACCTATATTTAGCCCATTTGAGTGAGGCAGCAACCATTGGTAGAGCATTGGTAGTGAATGGCTTGTGATTGTTTACAGCTGCTGTAGCATTACATGGGGCAAGTAACCAGCATCGCAAATTGAGAGGGCTTTTAAGCACCCAGCAGTATGGGATGGGATGGCTGTGTGTCGTGCTGTGGGCACCAGTAGAACTTGGCCTGCTGCTTGATAGACTAGCATGTATTGTGCATTATTTTCCTTTATCTCCATTCCAGTGTCAGAGGGTAAACGTTCTTCTTACTTTTACTAAGAGAAGTTCCTTTAAAGGTTAACCCCAGCACTGGGTTAATTTGTTCAGAGTTTGGAGAATAAGGTTGTTTCCCTTTCCTGGAAAACACACTGTGGTAGCTCTTTACTGGCCAGAGGTGTCTGGTATCCCAAGTCTATAAAAAGAGACGACTTCATGAAGTCCTGTCTTTTTGGACCTCGCTTACTGAAACAGGCGGATATTGCTAAAGAGCCTGAGGCAGGAGGCCTCAGAAAGAGAAATATACAGAATAGTTAATATTAGGTTAGATCCTATAATAGCTTACTCTAGGAAAGAGCACAAATAAAGGTAGTAAGCAGAATAGCCAGAGGCTCCAACAAGAAGGGCAGTGGGATAAATACTGTACCTTGGGTTTCTCCTGCCAGCCAAAGGAGTTAAGAGGATAGGTTCAATGATAGAGACTGAGATCCTAAGAAGAGCAACATTGTGAGGGCCTTGGACTTGGGTACTGGACAGGTGCTAGTGAGTACTAATCCCCTGTGCCCTTAACCTTCAAGGAAGGAACCACTGAGTACAGTAAAATGATTTGGTATTGTTCTTCCTTAACAATAGAAAAAAACCATAGAAGGCTAGACATGGTGCTGTGCCTATATAGCATTTATGTTTGCTGTAAACAAAAGGAATAGCAATGGTCATTTAAATATTTCAGTGTCCAAATATTCATGTTTAAGTACATTGTTCTTTATATTTTCTAAAGACAGGGTAAATGGGAGAGCCACAGTAACACATTTCATGTACTCTCCTTGCAATCTTACTGGCTACCTGACTCGCATGATTGGCATTCTCCATAATGAGACCAATAACACTTGTACAATTGAGAACCAAAGTACTCACAGTACATTTATCAAACTGCAAATAAATTGTAATTTATGAGTTCTAATTTTAAGCAACCAATAATTATTCAGTCATTCTCTTTTAAATTTTAAAACAGTATATTTATTTCCCTGAAATCATACCGTTTGTCAGCTACATTGGGTGAGACAGGGACAATCTGTTGTTCCTTGTCAGACAAAGGATCAACCTGGTATTTAAGGATGAGTGCAAAACCAGGATGGCATATGATTGTCTCCCACCAGGGAACCATATTTAATTTGAAGAGGAGTCCCTCTCATGAAAATATTGCTGAAGCTAAGTCACACTCCCAAGCTAATTGGATCCACTCATTATAAATCACAGTTTTTCATAAGGTTAAGGCATATTGAAATGTCAAGTGCACTTATAAATAAGCCTAAATTGCTACCAGAGCCCCACAAACAGATCTTTCCATTCCCCAATCTCCAACCAAATTAAGCAAACATCATTTAACCCCTAAGGAGACGAGGATGTTTGGCTTATAGCCTAATATGGTATAAAATCGATTGTATGCATGCTAATAAGAAGTTATCCAGTTCAATTGAAAGCATATAGTAGGTTTTAGACATCACTTCTACTAAGGGTATTTTATGTCCTTTTTGCCATAGGTTATCTGTATTAAAAATGACAACTCTCCATAAACAGGTCTTAGAATCCCATGGTAAACACGATTTTTTTTTTTACAAAAAAAAAAAGGGGGGGGGGAGGAGACATAATACCCTTTGCTTGCACCCCTAACATCTCTATGCCCCAAATCTTCCTGCTAAGATCTGATCCAGTGCACACATACAGGAACAAGTTGGAGGAAGTTGCTGCATGCAGTGCCAGACTGGGGGTGTCTGGCTGCCATCCCAGTCAGGATACACTGGTGTACCTCCTCCACCCCCTGTCCTCCATGTTTCTTTTCATATCGCATTCGCAGAGTGTAAGAGTTGAGCGCCGATGTTGCTGGCAGGGATTGAACCTTGGATAGCCGGGCCCACCTGTTTTTTCCCCTGGTGACCCAACGGCCCAGTCTGACCCTGGCTGCATTCACATTAAATACTAAAGTAAAAACATATATAAAATAATTCACCACACTAACTGGCAAATTAGTAATTGCTTTGTATCCACTCAGATTTCTGCACTCTGTTTCTATGAGATTCATGAGACCCACAAATAAATAACATTTTACATGATGATGCTTCTTTTTTTTCCTGTTGCTTCTAAGCATTCAGGCAAATAAAGCCACGAAGCAATTGCAAGTGTTGAGCATTCCAGGTGGAACACAACTAATGAAAACATTCTTCATGCAACAATTAAACCTCTTCCTGTTGTAATGACTGCAGTAATCACATACATTTCAAAGCAAGTACCTATAATAATTTAACATCTTTTAATCAACCTGACGTAAAATCCCTATTGAATACAGATATAATGCAGATATAAAGATGTTGCGCAAATTATAAGTGTCAGTAATGCACGACTTGCCATTATTTGAATACAATACAAAGTGGTACATGAGGCTATATATACCTTCCTATGTCAATTCAATCAATTAGCCACTTCAGGGTATAATGTATTTGTCTAATATCTTCTTTGAAAAGTCATATTTATGTGGGCATATTGCACCTGCGCCACAGTGTTGTCTGTACTATACAGCTTGCAATGCTGGATATATACAAAACAGTAAAGAGGTTCCCCGTAGGTGAAAAACAATAATCAAAATGACATGACCTTCATCAGCAGTATAACTAATTAGGGGCACCCCCCCCCCCCCCATGCAAAAAAAAAAAAAAAAAAATTCAGAGGGGCCTTGAGCACACCCTCAATCCAGCGCGACCCTCTCCCCCACCCTGCTGCCTGTTTGAGTCCCCACTCCCTGCACATTCTCATGTAAGAGTGTGACTTGGGAGGGCTGATTTCTATAAAGGAAGCAGACCCGGTGGTCCAGGGCCCCCTGCCCCCCCCCCCCCTCCTCCTTGAAGGTGGTGCTTCTTTTATAGTCCAATGTGTAGTAAGGGGAACATGGCATATTAGACAATTAATTTAGAATTTAATTTCTTTCTACTATTATACATGTCAAGACACTTAAGTTACTTTAAAATGAAATATACATGTAGGGAATCCATTATGAGGAAACCTTTAATCCAGAAGGCTTTGAAATATAGGCCATCTCCAATAGACTCCATTTTAATCCAATCATTCAAGATTATATTCTCTGTAATAACACAGTAACTTGTACTTGATCCCAACTAAAATATAATTAATCCTTATTGGAGGCAAAACAATCCTATTGGATTTTTTAGTAGACTTTAAGGAATAGTGATCCAAATTATGGAAAAACCCCTTATCTGGAAAACTCTAGGTCCCCAGGCAGGAGTCCCATTTTTGTATACTAAATGCAAACATCCAGCTACTTTTAAATTACAATGGTGAGCTTCAATTTTTAGCAGTTGTGCTGCTATGGGTGATGGGAGTTACATTATTATATAGCTGTGTAGCTAGATACCCTTCGACATTTTAAATGTCACTAATGTAAAATGATGTTGTTACTATAGCTATAAGATCATAAGAATGTTGTTAAAAGAATGACAAAATGTGACCTAGTAGTAGCCCTAAAGCATTTAATCAGCGACCAGCTCTGATTAGGCTATCGCAGTTAGAATAGTAAAAGGACGCTTTTGATTGGTTGTTAGTGGTTACTACACTAGAGCTAATTTGCTCCATGGTAAATCAATGGTGTTAGATTTCAGTGGTTGTAACATTACTTATATTTTAGTGATCATTTTTCTTTATCTTAATACACATGACTATATAAGCTGCTTTAGCATGGCACTGGAGTGATGTGATGACTAATGGTTTCCAGTTCATTCCAAAACAAATACATTGTGATTAATTGTGACGGGCATGCATAAAGCTCCCTCTGTGGATTAAACCAGACCGAGTGCAGCGGCAGGGCTCATGATGACTATAACATTAGAGGAGTGCTAAGATGCCAAACAATTTGACAGGTTTTCTTGGAAGTGCTGCTATATCTGCTTGGGCTGCGTCCTTCACTGCCTTTCATGTTCATCCCCGATCAGCACTTTAAATTTGTTGTCTACGGCAACACTGCCACTTTCGTTTCAGATCTCCGAGTTGACCGGAAGATAGCTGAAGTACAACTTAACCTCCCCCCTTAAAGGGCAAGTGTACCTTTTTATAAACAGTGGGGGGGGGAATGTAATTTGTTCTGAATAAAAAATAAAAATTCACATTTTGTAATGTAATATTGTTCATTAGACTGATGTTGCATTGCAAACTTTTTAAGGCATGCTTGAAGGTGGTGTAATCTTTTGAACCAAACTTAACTTTTTCATTAAGAAGTTTTATTACACACACACTGCACAAACAATGCATAAACATTGGTTTTTGGGTTATAAGTTTTCTTATCATTACTCTGCTAAGGAGAATAATGTTGAGAGTCTTGGTGCAAAAATAATATAAAAAAAAATAAAAAGACATTGGGGGTTTGCTAATTAAAAAGCTTTCAAGTAGGGCAGCATGGTGGCTTAGTTGGTAGCACTTCTACCTTCCAGCGCTGGGGTCCTGAGTTCAATTCTATCTGGGGCACTATCTGTAAGGAGTTCATATGTTCTTCCTGTGTCTGTGTGGGTTTCCTGCCACATTCCAAAAACATACAGGCAAATAAATTGGCTATTGACCATAGTGTGTATGAATGTGATAGGGGGACCTTAGATTGTATGCTCCTCTCGGGCAGGGAATGATGTATAATCACTGTAAAGCACTATATGAATAGGGATTTCTCTGCAATGTTATCAATACAATTCACACAGAAAATATTGCATGTCCCAAACTGGATATTTGCAGATATAGGCGCACATACTGTAGTACCTCTATCCATAACTTAAAGGCATCATTTAATAAAAGAGATGCGTAACATCTAGCTAATCTGTCTAATTCTGGCTCATGTTTTAGGACTACTATTAGAAAAAGCCCATTTTTAGCAAAATAATATACAATGTAAAGCTTTTAAGGCCATCACATAATGATTCATCTTATTACAGACTGCCCATACTGAGGTATTTTCATTGGCCTTTGACTTTTCCTTTCTGGAAAGGGCAAAGCTTTTTTACTTCTTAAAGCATTTTATTACCAGAAACAGACATATTTATGACTGCTCATGTTAACCTTATCATTACCACCGAGTTCTTTCTATTACGTTATGTGGCCTTTTGATCATTTCTATATCTGAATGCAAAATAGACCATTTCATAGATAAGAACACATACCCTAGGCGACATGCCTTTGAAAGGTGAATTGGCAGAGCTGTGGGCTCACCTTAGGAATGGCTGAAAAGTGTTTTATATTTATCAGGTAGGGCTGAGACCATCCATAATGAAGTCCCTGGTGTGCAGGAAAGTTTGCAGTCACTGAAAATCCCACATCTTAATGCTAGCACAGAGGCCTGCAGAATAATTTACACCGAGGAGCAGATTAAATATTTTAAATATAAAGCAAATTTTACTCTGCGCTTATATTTCAATATAGTGACATACGGCTAATATTTCTTATTTTATCCTTTCCTTCTCATTGTTTGATGTTTTAATAGTGATAAACGATCACACTGTGGGTTATACTAATTACTGGCAGACAAGTTTGAACTTTGGGATTATTTAAAGCTTTTGTTACACAGTTAAATTTGATGTTTCCCTTGATGTTAGACCTTGTGATCTCAAGTTATTTGCCAGTATCAGTTATGAGAATATCACTGCTAATTGATTTAATTAACAGACTAATGAAATGTTTTAGTTACCTTTCTCACTATACGCAAACAAGTTATTTTACAGATAGAAAAATATTTTTTAGAAAATGAGATTCGTTGGAAATGTGTTTATAAAGGTTTGGTTTGCTAGAGACTTGGACCATAAATTTCCCTTCATACCTCTGCGGGCCTGATAAGCCGGTACATGTTGCCAATATCAGCTTTTCCCTATTGCACACTAATTTAGAGTTAAATGAATGCCAGAGGATTTGATCAAGTTTCGGTTTCAGTCATAAGCAATTGTTGGTGAAATAAAGAATGGCTTTCAATGGGATCCACTCCATCAACTTTTTTTTCTCCTAGCAATGACATCTTACTTTTAACCTTCCTTTTTCTGGCCCACATAAAAACTATTATGAAGGATGTTGACTTTGTGACAGCCTACAGAAAGATAACACAGGCTTTTACAGAAGTACAGGTATGGGATCCCTTATCCGGAAACCCGTTATCCAGAAAGCTCCGAATTACGGAAAGCCCGTCTCCCATAGACTCTATTTTAATCAAATAATTCAGAATTTTAAAACCGATTTCCTTTTCTCTGTAATAATAAAACAGTACCTTGTACTTGATCCCAACTAAGATATAAATAATCCTTATTAGATGCAAAACAATCCTGTTGGGTTTAATTTATGTTTTATTGATTTTTTAGTAGACTTAAGGTATGAAGATCCAAATTATGGAAAGACCCCTTATCCGGAATACCCTTGGTCCCGAGCAGTCTGGATAATGGGTCCAATACCTGTACTGTGTAAGTGCACTGTCTGCAGAAGATGAACCAGATAATGTTAGGATTCTGTATTCAACTTTTTCTTTGTTTATAAAGGGTCTTTCTTGCCAACAAAGAGGGGATTGTGTTTAATCAACAACAAAGGGAGGGTTTAGAAAATAGCAGCTCTTTTAAAGTCAATTCTTATAAACTATTCTATATACTTTTTTTTTTCTTTTTTAATAATAAGAGATGCTTTGCACATTTGGCAATTACCTAAAGTTATAAATGATTGTACTTCTCAACTCATTTCACAGGCTTTACTCGGTATTACAAATAAAATGATTAAGAATAATATTACACTTGCAGTACATAAACATTTGTGCTATGCCTTATAACTGCACCCCAATATACCATAGGCCTGGTACCCCTAAGGAGATATAAATCTTTGGAAGGGAAAGAAACAGTCTAAAAGCCAATAGGAGTAATTTCGGTGCGTAAGTGCAGTGAGTAAAGTGAGAGATTACCATCACAATCAGCATGTTTTTTCCCACAATGCAGTATTTTCCCCCAGACTTACAACGTCATTAGAGTTGCAAGGGGGCATTGCGTTTCCCACAGTTATGCTGTGTCGGATACAAATGCATCTGATTCACCATAATGAATGCAAATGTGCATGCATTTCATTGCAAATTGGATGCAGTTGCAAGAAAGTCTATCTGGGGTTTGGTGTGCAAGTGATATCTGCGCCTGATTCTTTAGGCACAAGTGCACTTTTCCTATTGATGTTGGGCATGAAGGTAAGCCTACAGCTACCGCCTGGTCATGAGGTGACTTTTGCTTCAGGGTTCCCCTTCATTAATAAGCACAGCAAGCACTTGATTTGGAAGGGAAGGCAGGAAGGACTGAGTGCCGTGTGCAAAGGCCGCACTTTGTGCCTTTTTCAAAAGTGGCTATAGAAATCACTTGTTTTCCATATGTGTGTCCTGAGCTATATGTGGGTCCAACCAAATGCTGGCAGTGGGTGAGTGGGAAGTCAGAGGGGGTGTGGGGGCTCCTGGAGTAGCAGCCCCAGTGGGCCTCTCACACCCCCGTCTGACCCTGAAGAGACAATAGACTATTTTCACCCTTTGATAAATATGCCCCTAAAAACCCTATAAAATAAAGAGCTGAGAAATTTCCTTGTAGATAACTGTGGATACTGGATACTACTGTAGGTAGGGAATCAGTTCCTTATACATGCTTTTCCATTTTGAATGACTTGTTTGCATGTATGATCATCACTGTTTCTAGGGACCCAATATAGCCCCCAATAGTACCCTCTGCCTTCTATAAAAATGGCCATACATACTGTATGCTTTTATACAGGAGATAAAAGACCAAAATGACTTCTAGCATCTGCAAATCAATATTATAATTAACACTTATTTATAAAAAGCCAACATATTCCGCAACGCTAATATATTTTAATATTATATTTCTTTTAATTCACAGTGCTTCATGTAACAAAATATCATCACTAAGCACCATCTATGAACAATGACACTATTCATGGCTTATATATAACATATTACTCCACCATTTACTTTTTTATTTTTTGTTTCCCACGGTAGCACCAGGTCCATCATACTTGAACCGAACCATAAGGTTCATGATCTATACACACGCACACAATGATAAAAAATGGTTAACAATTGTACTTTTTATTTATATGCTAATTACTGAGTAGTAAGTGTGATTAACACTCCTACAAGCCCATTTATAAGCTGATGCAGCATTTCCCTTTGCTCATCATCTCTTTTTATTGTTTAGCTGAGGGCCATTTAGAAAGCATAACTATTTTAAAACTCAGTAGCTTGCAGGGGACTAGACGCTGGGCAACATTTTAAAGATGTGTTGGCTGTATGTAACACAACCCTAGGCCACAGGGAAAGGTAAGCACAGATGTTAAGATAATTGGGACACAAAATGCATTTCAACTGTAAAGACTGAGCTGTTGCTAAAGGGCAAGTAAAATGTTACACTGATAAACATTCTAAGCAGTTTATTTTGCATGTAGCGACAGAGGGAATGTGTTATTGCCATGGGACAGTTACCACACTAGCAAATAAAAGCAAATACCCTACAGAAAATGTCAAGATACACGAAACTCATCAAATGCAAGATGGTTATCCACCCTAGAGGAACCATTTGCAGCTTTCTTCAGCAGAAAACTTCTGATTTACACAATGGATGTATCCAAATTCCATACTTTTTTTACAGCATGAGTTGAATATGTTCATAAGGCTCCGTGAAAAAATATAACAGGCAATAGCCCCCTTACCATTACTAGACATTATGATGGAATATGCAACAATGTAAAAGAGGGAAATAAAACAAAGCTGCTGTAATGTCAACGTACCAATATTTGACCAATATAGAAATACCAACGTACTAATATTTTGCCCCACATAAGCCAGTTCTAAGTAACTATTGGTTACATGTATGCAAATTATGACAGCATAAGCTTACTGAGAACTTCGTATACATCAAATAACTTCACATATATACAAATAACTTGTGATAGGTGATGGGCATTACTTAAAACTGCAAAAATTAGCAGAAAGCATTAAAGTCAATAACGTCACACACAAACCAACCTAATTTGGCAGCACTGTAGCTTTATGCCATAAGACTATTAAAACAATCTTTCTTTCCTGCTTAAGTTTCCCTTTAAAGACCAATAATTTATTTCTCCCCAACCACAAGCAATTAATGTTGCTAAATGGAGCTTTCTTAATGCAATGCTACAAATGGCTTAACCCTTTTAGCACTGACATAATTAATTAAAGCAAATAAATTAATCCACTTCATTAGAATTATATAATGGAAACAAGAAAAAAAAAAAAAAGCAAATGAAGAATTAAAGTGATTTTAATTGTAAAGAAAGAATGAGAATGACCTGAAGTTGGAAAACATGGAAACTAGGTAATTAGACAATAATACTTAGTAGGCTGATTTAAGGTTAGAAGCAAATTTGCAGCATTAGCTGAACATCATTGATCTACATAGCAAATTGGACAGGGAGGTTGAAAAAGCAAACAGAATAAATTGGATCTATAAACTATGTCTCAGAAAGAACATTTTATCTGCCTGTTCTATTTTGTTCAGCATAACATTCAATCACCCTTTTATGCCTAAAAAGCACTCGCCAAGCCCCTATTCCATTCATACTATTATAGTAGGGTATAAGCCACCCTGCATATGCGTTATATGCTTTTTTTTTGTAAGGAACAATAGTATTGGGTATAGCAGGCATAACTGAAGTCTCTGAGTTGCCCAGTCTACAACATGATTCCCAATTTAGAGAAATCATGGATAATTATTCATTGCTTAGCTTTGCCAAAAGTAAGTCTGAACCTAAAGTCCTTCAGGTGCCATCTGGAGCAGTGGAGGCCTGTGCTGCACCCGAAGAGAATATTATCCTCCGAGGAAGCCTGACTGCAGGAACAGCTGCCTAAAAAGTGTGCCTGAAGGGGCTGAGAGCTTTGCTAGGGGGGAGGTTCCTGCATTTGATTCTTTTTTAATTCTAGATTGGATTAGATTTGAAATTGTTCGTGTTATCAGAGACTTTGTATTATAATTCTTCCTAATGGATCTACCCATAAGTGGAAACCTGGATCCTGCCTGGTAGAGGAATATTGCTAACTCATACCAAGTACACAATCTCTCACTATACCACGGGTCGGCAACCCGCGGCTCCAGAGCCGCATGTGGCTCGTTTTGGCCTTAGGTGCGGCTCCGGTGCAGCGAGCAGCGCCTGAAAAGCCACTGAAAGACTAGTGACTAGTCTTTCAGTGGCTTTTCAGGCGCTGCTCGCCGCGGAGGATGATGTGTGTGCTGCCGCTGGCCGGCAGCCTATCAGAGAGGCCGCCGGACCGCGATGACGTCATCGTGCCGCCAGACGCGGTTTTGCGGCTCCAAGTTTTTTCTTCTTTTGGAAAACGGGTCCAAGTGGCTCTTTATATATTAAAGGTTGCAGACCCCTGCACTATACCAATACATAAGGGCTTAGGGTTGACCTGTGCCACGAGGTACAGTGCATTTTGAAAAGTGATTACAATGGACTTTGACTTCATTCCATGCATACTGCACATACTGTATTCATCCTATATATACACTGCATGTAAGCTAGATGTTTGTTTCTGCTTATATCTAGGAATGTGTAAGTATGTATAAACAATAGCTATTGATAAAAGGCATTGAAACTGCTAAATAGACTGGTTGTAGTCATCAATAACAAGCATGTTCTATCAACAACCTTGGGATGTATTATTTTAATACACACAATGGGCTCAATAAAATGGGGCAATAGACCTTGTATATAAGGATTTTTTTTAATCAAAATCTACATTCAATCGCAAGGGCAACAGAAGAATGGGCTTTGGAATATATACATTATTTTTATGCCAACAATAAAAATAAGATTAGATCCTTCACACAAAAGCTATTTTTTAAATGGATTTTCAATTGTACCCATAAATTTTAAGTGGTCATGTATGTGCAGTTATTTAATCAAATGCCTTTTAATGTATAATTGCGGATATATAGACACTATTTCTTTGTTGCATAGATTAAAATGGCTTTATAGGCTTATTTGCTTTTTGACAACTCTGAAATGTAACAAGACTGGGCAGGTAAAAACATTCTTTTAAAAAATCGGTATGGGATCCATTATCCGGAAACGCATTATCCAGAGAGTTCCGAATTACGGGAAGGCCATCTCCCATAGACTCCATTATAAACAAATAAGTCATTTTGAAAAATGATTTCCCTTTTCTCTGTAATAATAAAACAGTACATTGCACTTAATCCCAACTAAAATATAATTAATCCTTATTGGAAGCAAAATAATCCTACTGGGTTTATTTAATGTTTAAATAATCATTTAGTAGACTTAAGATATGGAGATCCAAATTACGGAAAGATCCCTTATCTGGAAAAACACAGGTCCCGAGTAGTGATGAGCGAATGTTTTCACCAAGCATAGATTTGCAGCAAATTTCCACATTTCGCCATTGGCAAATTGTTTCGCGAAACTTCAGCGAAAATTCGGCGTGCGTAAAAAAAAAAAAGTCGTGGTCGCGTCAAAATGGGAGCGGGCGACAAAAAAAATCACTCAACAAACACGTTTCGCAAATTTTTCGCCGTTTTGCAGATTTTGCTTTTGTTTCGGGAATTTTTAGGTGAAGAGAAATGGGACAGATTCGCTCATCACTAGTCCCCAGCATTTTTTATTTTTTAGGAAATGAGCACTAATGGGGGGAGTACTAGCTCTGTAGTAGTAGTACAGGTATTGGACCTCTTATCCGGAAACCCATTATCCAGAAAGTTCCGAATTACAGAAAGGCCATCTCCCATAAACTCCATTTTAATCAAATAATTCACATTTTTAAAAATGGTTTCCTTTTTCTCTGTAATAATAAAACAGTACCTTGTACTTGATTCCAACTACAATGTAATTAATCCTTATTGAAGCCAAACAGTCCTATTGGGTTTAATTACAGTTTAAATATTTTTTTTTGCAGACTTAAGGTAGGAGATCCGGAATTACGGAAAGACTCCTTTTCCAGAATACCCCAGGTCCTGATCATTCTGGATAACGGGCCACATACCTGTACGGATGCTATCCAAGCTTCATGCAAACACACTCATAAGTCATTTAAAGGTATGCTTTTGTATTTATATTTGGTAATTTATATACTTATATATTTAATCTGCCTGTTTATGTACTAAGTGATATTCTCTGCTGCATTTATATTCTTTCAATATTTTTTGTATTTCTGGTTTTGTCCTAGGCTCACAAATTAATTGACTGTGTCAAGATAACTGGTCTGTAACTTCAAAAAGCATTAGAGAAAGCATATCAGACATGTTCAGCTTTGTGATGGATACATGCGCATCCTCTAAAGATTGATCAGCATAGAAACACAATGTATTATGTTTAACATAATAAAATAATCAGAGGATGTGTGCTTTTTTTAAAGGCAAACATCCCATATTGACATTGATAACTAGTGCATGGCTACTTTAAAATGTCCATTTATATTTGTATAATGCAAATATCATTATTTTGCTGTTGCAGGCCTTAGACTCACATGAAAACTTTTCTAAAGTTCTATACAGATCTTATTTTCCCTTATGTAGATAATATGGTACACCCAACTGTAATTTATAATGCTATTAGAAGTCACTAAGGAGTTCCATAACCATATAAATGCACAGGCTGAGGTGTCTTCCTAAAGGCTATGGAAGTGGGGGACATTATCCTACATTATAAGCACATTACGGACTGCTTTATCACTGTTTGAATTTTAATTTTTGCCACGATTACCAAACCCGAATGCAAAACGTTAGCATTTAAAAGGTTGCGGATCGCCCTAGGCAAGATTTAAGAAACTGTTTTCACTTTGAGTTTTTCAAAATGTTACAAAATGTACAAATGAAAAATGATGAGCGAAATACGAATTTGGTGCATATGAGATATTTGAGTTTTATTCAATCCAGCTTTTTTTATTCAAAATGTTTATAAAGAAATTGTTAATATCGAGTTCATTGGAACAAGTAAAAAATAACTCCAAATAGCCCTTCTGAGCATTAGTGACTAGCAACATTTTTCGGCAAGTTGCACTGCAAATGAAAAAAAAAGCCTATAGACACCCATTGGCTTAAAAAAAACAAAAAAAAAAACTCTGCACACTGCATAATATAAACATAGTCAAATTATGCCCATCCCCAACCTGTTATGCCCTATACAAAGCAGAACTTTTATTTTTTAGATAACAGCACTTTTACAGCATGAATAATAATTCTGCCAGCACTCTGACTGCCTTTGGACTTGCTGGCAGAGTAAAAGGGCAGTACAGTATCTGTTAGGGCACAGGTTAGTTTCCCCTGTTTAATGGCACAGTACACCGATGGCCGACAGTACTTCTGAAGTCTGTGAAGCACACATTCCCCAGTAATTGTTTTCCTGTACTCTGCATAAGCTTACCGCATGCGTTCACTGTGAAAATAGCCATACTCCTCATGACTGGACTAGAAAATTATATTTGACATTTAATTTAAGAACTATGTTCCCTTAATCAAAAACTGTAGTACAACTGTAATAAAGTAATGAAGCTTTCCCAGAGTTCCTTTTTTTTTTTTTTTACTCCTGATAATTTAAGTTACCAGTAATTGCAAACTAAAACACTTAAAATTCATTACTTTTGATAGTTAATTACACAATAAGTGCAATTATTCCTACTGTGATAGAACCAATATATTCATATCTTCTGTTGGAGCTACATTAAAATCATAAGGGCACTGGGTGATAATAGCATCTTAGTGTTAATAAGTAGTATTATCACTGTCTCGCCAGGCACTACAGAATGCTGGAATAATAGAGCAAACCTTACCTGCCTCAAATGCCCCTATGCTTTATTTGTGTTTTATGCACATGTAAACAGACAAACTCTAGCTATGGTTAACATCAGGCTCAAAATATTATATCAATTGGAGTTCTTCCGTACATGTAGTCAGGACAAGCAGTGGATGAATAGTAAGACAGACAAGGTAACCTTTACGAATCAGCAAGGACATAATTAGATAACCACCAACCGCTGTGACATATAATTAACAAAATTGCAAGTTTACAAACAAAACAAGTGCTGAAAACAGAAATTGGGAACTATAATGTAAAGCAAGGCATTCCTAACTACACTAGCTTCCTTTCCCAGCAGCACACCCCTCCACAGGGCCATATTTGTATATAGGCACTCGTGGGCCTGTGCTTAGGGTGGCAGCTTTAGAGGGAGGCCCTCATGTGACTATATAATCCATAAATTATTTAAAAAAACCTTCCCAGCCTGCCACCAGAGACTACTTGCTTAAATCCAACAGTGGAGCTGAGAGGGTGAGGGGTCAGCAGGCAATTGTTGGCAGAAGTGGCGTCATTTGCAGTTGTACGAGTGGGGGGCACATTCAGGTATGCTGCCTAGGATGGCACTAGACCTAAATACATCACTGCCCCTTTGGTAACCACTTTGATGCCAGGCAGTCTTATGTGAAAGGAGACTGACTGCTACAAAATTTTAGGGCAATTTGGAATTTTGTGTCACAACGCCTCTTAAAATTTATCAGATCATTTATATTTTTAGTAAGTAATCCCCATTGCCATTACCAGCCCTTGCAGCCCACTAAAATCATTTCTGCTATCTTAAAAAGCTCAATTTAAACTCCAGAATATCCAGGAAGGACCATAAATCTGGTTGTTTAAAATGACATCTAGATTTACAGCTCTTTTGTGATACACACAAAACCTGTAACTTCCAGCCTTAAGAGGATACACACCCATAGCGCATCACTAGGCTATGAGCCATTTACAGGGATCTACTGGTGGAGAAAATTGATCCGATGCTCATATTGTGTGACAATAATGTACAGAACATACTCATGTGCATTGTCCCACGGTGTAAAGTGCAGCCTCTGTAATGTCATATTCACTAGGCAGATTAATGGTTTCTGGCCAGTCAGCTAGATTTAAATAGGAATGCTTCATCTTTTTAAGCATGAGTTGTTGTATAACTATTACTGCAGGCTATGGGGAGGGGGATTGTGGGACCACTTGAGGTTTTTATTTCAGGGAAAAGCAAGGGTAGGCTAAGAGAGTAAATGATTTTTCTTGATTTCTGTCAGCTTCCTTGGACTGTAAATTTTTAGTAGTAAGAACAGATTCTATCCCAGCATTTATCTGCTAGCGAGTGCAATTCAGCATACAGAATGAACCTGCGCTGGAGCTAGAAATATGATCTAAAAGTCCCCACATTGATGTCTATTTGTCAAAGTCCTGTTCTAAAATATTGGTTCTTATTTTGCAAATACTGGTCTTTCTTTTATGCAAGCTATTTATCAAAGTTTATTCAGCATACATCACTGGATCAGTAGGAGCTGCATGACGGAGCACTTTCTGCTCCACTACTTCTAATCTCAAACACATGAATAATTAGTTGCCTTTCTCAGGTTTTTATGTCAATCATGTGCCTTAAAATGGGCGAAATTAATTATAAGGCCTATGTAAAGTTAAACTATACATCCTCTCATACTGTTGTAATGCATATATTGAGCATGACAACAAGCCAATGTGGGAAAGCAAGAAAGATGGCTGAAGGAATTACTAAATATTACTGGTATGGGATCAGTTATACTGAAACCTGTTATCTGAACTACCAGAACGCTATCTGCCATAGACTCCATTTTAATCAAATAATTCAGATTTTTTAAAATTATTTCCTTTTTCTTTGTAATAAAAACACAATACAGGTATCGGACCCCTTATCCGGAAACCCGTTATCCAGAAAGCTCCGAATTACAGAAAGCCTGTCTCCCATAGACTCCATTTTAATCAAATAATTCAGAATTTTAAAACCGATTTCCTTTTTCTCTGTAATAATAAAACAGTACCTTGTAATTGATCCCAACTAAGGTATAATCAATCCTTATTGGATGCAAAACAATCCTATTGGGTTTAATTAATGTTTTATTGGTTTTTTAGCAGACTTAAGGTATGGAGATCCAAATTACGGAAATACCCCTCATCAGGAATACCCTTGGTCCCGAGCATTCTGGATAATGGGTCCTATACCTGTATATTGTACAGGTATCGGACCCCTTATCCGGAAACCCGTTATCCAGAAAGCTCCGAATTACGGAAAGCCTGTCTCCCATAGACTCCATTTTAATCGCATAATTCAGAATTTTAAAACTGATTTTCTTTTTCTCTGTAGTAATAAAACAGTACCTTGTAATTGATCCCAACTAAGATATAAATAATCCTTATTGGATGCAAAACAATCCTATTGGGGTTAATTAATGTTTTATTGATTTTTTAGCAGACTTAAGGTATGGAGATCCAAATTACGGAAAGACCCCTTATCCGGAATACCCTTGGTCCCGAGCATTCTGGATAATGGGTCCTATACCTATATATTCCAGATATAAATAATTTGTATTGGAGACAGAACAATCTCTTGGGTTTAAGGTTTAAACATACCTGTACTTTGATTTTGGAGTCATTTACTAAGAGGTGCAGTGACTCTGTAATAGTCATCATCATTATGATAATGGCTATGTGGGCTTATGGGTCTTATGCACATGCATAAAGCACCACAGGGCAATACTGAGTGGAGTTTTTGATGGCAAGGGGCAGTATCAACAGATATATAAAGGAGCCAGACAGTCCTAATACTGCCAATGAGTAACCATTCCCTGGACACAGAATTGAGGGAAATGCTAGTTATAGAGTAGACTACCATAGTAGTATCAGCAATGGAATCCACACATAAATGCAGCAGGTTTTATATTCCGACAAACATTTCAACCAACTCATTTTTATCTTCAAGCTACATCATCAGACCAGGCTATCAATTTCTTGGGGAGTGACCAATCACAATATGCTTGCTTACATATTGGAAATGTTGCCTTTGGTATGATTTTTCAAGTCCTGATTTCTGAAACAGCATCTCTAGTGATGATATATATTTAAATACAGTACACAGTTGCAAAGATATAGGGCTAAAGTCGAATGTAGTTGCATGGGTCAAAGCATAATGGGACTGATACAAAAATCTAATGTTTTGCAATACTGAGTGAAGTTTTTGATGGCGAGGGGCAATATCATCAGATGTATAAAGGAGCCACAAAAATCTTGTACATGAAAGGATTGCCATTTGACGCGACACCTGTCAGAAGGTCTTCAACCAATGAGATAAAGTCTGACTGTGTCTGACAGACTTTTTTTTCCTTAATTGAAATAGATTGCTGTTGGATGTAGATGCAGGAACAAAACATCTGACTTTATATGATCCGACTTTACATTACAAAAGTTGGAGATCAGATTTTGTAGGATCCTACAAAATCTCACACAGTTGCATGACAAGATCAGATAAAGTATGTCCCACAAAATCTGATGAAAATCTCCCATGGAGTTTGCAATATGGGGAAATTATTTGTCTGGCACTGAAACGCTGACTGCATAAAATAAATAATATATATATATATTATATATACATACACACACCTGCTTTAAAGGGACAATATAATCAACAGTATATGAAATGTTTATTCATAATAAAATTATTTTTTAATATATAAAAAAAATAGTTTATGTTTTCCTTTTTAGCTACATATTGGTTTATATTAGTTTGGGCAGTCATGCTGTTGCAAATTAAGACTGAAACAGTGCTAAGTCTGGCCAAATACTCATCAACATGTTACAGTCCTTGCAAAGCATGAATGGATGTGTGAAGAGTTCTGAAACTGCCAGGGTACAGACTTTTACATTGGTGAGACAAAGCAACTGCTCTCCAAGCGAATGGCTCAGCATAGGAGGGCGAACACTACAGGCCAGGACCCTGCTGTATTTCTACACCTAAAAGACAAGGGACACTGCTTTGGAAATAGCAACGTCCAAATTTTGGACAAAGACGACTGCTGGTTTGAAAGAGGTGTAAAAGAGGCCATTCATGTCAAAGTGGAGAAACCATCCCTAAACAGAGGCGGGAGACTTCAACACCATCTGTCTGCTACATACAATGCTGTTCTAACATCTGTACCCCGGCAGTTTCAGAACTCTTCACACATCCATTCATGCAACTCTAACAAGTAACACCTGTTTTGAAGAGTTGCCACAGCTTTCACACCTCAGAGTTTCAGATGTCACCACTTCCCCTACCAGTCAATTGAACTGAATAAGCTGCTCGGATGAGTAGTGAAACCTCTTCAATGATTATCTAACAAGTCATTAAACACATTATTCAGTGAGAAACACAACCATGTATTGGCTCAGAATTTAAATACAAAAATTCAAAAAACAAAACATACTATACCAAATGGAAAGGTACATCCCTTGCTACATGGCACCCTCTCTCCTTCCTAACGCGTTTCGCACACTAGGTGCTTCATCAGAGGAAGTATAGTGTGCCCATGTCACTTCCCTTTTTATACCCAAAACTATACTTTGCACATTTTTCATACCCAAAACTCTGAAAACCCTGAAAAATTAGCAAAGTATAGTTTTGGGTATAAAAAGGGAAGTGACATGGGCACACTATACTTCCTCTGATGAAGCACCTAGTGTGCGAAACGCGTTAGGAAGGAGAGAGGGTGCCATGTAGCAAGGGATGTACCTTTCCATTTGGTATAGTATGTTTTGTTTTTTGAAATTTTGTATTTAAATTCTGAGCCAATAAATGGTTGTGTTTCTCACTGAATAATGTGTTTAATTAATGGTATGTTATTTCAGGACCTTTCAGTGAGATACTTCTTAAGTTTTCCTTCTCAATCTTATTAATTGCTATTTGAATTATCTAACAAGTCCAGTTGCTTTAGATTTATTTATACTAGATATTCATGTTTGAATGTTTTTGACCAGACTTAACATATGGAGATCTGGGAAAACCCCAGGCCCTGAACATTCTGGATAACAGGTCCATGTAGACATTTGGAGTTAATGGATTTACTTTTAATGTACCTCTGGCACTTCTCTTAGAAAAATTAATGGTGGCGTTGTTAACCTTCACAAAAGGTTGAATGAACACTAGATTACATTTAGAAAAAAATGGTTCCAAAAAGTAAATGCACTTATTGGAGTAAAAGGTGAACTTCTACAAAGAATGTATTTTTTCTTTCTTACTCTGTATTTGGCAACTAAGAAAAAAAAAAAAAAGTATTTCTTACTTATCACCTACCTCCTGTTACCTTCAGGGTTTTTCCCCTCCTCTTTGCCAGCACAATCCAATCAAACCCAATCAACTCAAGTGCTCCTTACAGCAATTGGCATCTTTATTTATGGAACATGACTGGTCGCACAGTGGGAAGCATACGCTTAAAGACATTACTGTGCTAGTTGTGGATCCTTTGTTGATATATCTGTAAATTGCTTGCAGCTTTTCAAGGCATTAGCACATAACTTCAAACTTCATCTACTATTGTTGCTTCTTCAAAAAATACTGAGTGTACAGTTTTTATTCTTCTAAGGTGATAACTGTGAATCAGCATTAAACTTTTCCCAAAATAACAAGCCAATATGAGTTCTTAAATCATAGAAATCATGTGTAGATTAAAGTTACATCACACACAGAAATATAGTATCCCCCAGTACCAGGCAGGACAGTCACCAAAGTCATTGACTGTTTCAGATCCAGCTAATAGCAACCAATCACTGTAGACTTTACCAGGACCTCAGCAGTCAAATGGAGACAGATCTGGAAGAACACCCTAGGTCCACATTAAGCAGAAGGTACACCTTTTGCTACCATTATCCATTACTGGAGCATGCACTAAAGGAGGTTGTGAGGTTACAGTAACTTGAATTGACAAGTAGCAAAGCTTTTATTATGAACAACACATTAAAATTAAAATTCTCTAGAAAATTCTGAGTCATTTCATCCCTTGGTGCTCTGTGTTGGAGGGATGTAAATGCTGGTAATGTAATACATTTTACTAAATAAAAGAAAAATAACATTTTACATCCTTTCAATGCAATCTTAAAAGCCATAGCTTAAGCATGTGGGAGTGTATCAATATTTTTGTCATCATCACTTTTAGTCGTATGCATATGTTATCTACTGTCAAAAACTTGACAGCATGACTATTATTACCAGCAGATTCCCAAATTATAGGGAGGGGAGGCGGAAAGGTGCTAGACTTTTCTATGTAAACTATCATGCCCACTGAGAAAAAAACAGCAAAAGTGGCACCACAATGTAGCGCCGCCATTCCTCAAAATACAAAGATAACAAAAGAAACACTTGTATCCAAATGTACAAAGAGGGAAATGAAGCAGAATGCTGTTTGGAGTTCAAGAAGTTATTGTTCAGTAGTAAATACTGGAAAAGTCCACTTTTTTTCATTTCCTTCATACTAGTAAAATATGTTGAAATTCCTAGATGGATATCAGCCTTATTGCTTTACTTTTGTCAGTATGTAATTTTGTGCAAGACTGGGTTTTGTTTCTCACAATCCATAATGCAAATTACATTGTCATTTTACTGTAATAGACACCCCTATACAGTCACACTTCATGGCTGAATGGCTGTCTCAAAGTTCCCCTGACCCTTTCATTAACAGACAGCCCTCTGGCCATGAGCTTGGATTTATTCTTCCGTTTAAAAACAAAAAGAACTGCTCTGCATATCCATACTAAAATCATTTATCTATCCCTATTAACCATCATAAGATACTGAAGTTATTTATCCAGTACAGATTATTGATGTTCCAGTATTCGTACGTTTTACTTCTATTGTATAATCTCTCTTTTGCCATTGATCTGTATAATAATTTTGTTGGGGAGGGGTTGCAGCAGTAGGGACATGATGAATATATGGACTATATCTTGCTTCTAGTGTCACCATAAATAACTGAAATGAACTATACTGAAGCTTTTTTTTTTCCAAACATTTATCAAAATAGAAAACAACGGTTCTTAGACAAATAACAAAATGTATAGAAGAGATGTAGAGAAGAGAAGGCAATAAAGTGCCACAGCAGAATGAATATATATATAAATTAAGCAGCAACTGGTTACTCATGACAATATGGGTTGCAGTACTGACCTTCAACCTTTACTCCTAAACACAAATACTGATATATAGGGACTGATGAAGGCAGATATAGACCCATTGAATTTTTTTTTTTTTTTTTTTTGCAAATCGGTCTTAATAAATCTCAGTTGCACTGTATAAATAGGTGAGTGCTTTGACTTCTCCTTCGAACTGAGACTCTCAGACAGGACTTTAAGGATCAGCTCTACACTACACAATAATTGTTATTTTTTCTTATACACATATCTGGAATCCAATCTGCTCCTTAACTTATTAATGAACCTTAAGATGTATTGTATCCCTAGGGCACCTGAACTATCTTCAGTTAGTTGGTTGCACTAATGGTGAAGACACACAGAGCTACTAGTAGCAGCTTCTTGATGTGCCTACAAAAATAGACATTGCTGACATTTACTGATAATTGTCTCTACTTGTTTTCGCAGAGGCAATTCTCAGTGTCTATGCAGGGTATTTTCTGGCGTTTAGTAACCGTGACAAGTACCTGCTACTAAGTAGCTCTGTGTGTTTTCACCCTAACTCACTAGGAGCACCTACATTTTCATGACTATAATATTAAATGCATGCAAACATTTCCTTTGACTTTCCAGCAAATAAAACAGCGGTTCTTCCTTGCTTTATGCCATAAACTCCACATATACACTCGGGATTAGAGTAAAGGCTGAAATGCACAAAAGGCTAAAGCTGACATATTTATTAAGACAGTATCTCTTTGAGGAACCTGGAATTATAGGAGGCAGCATGATGAAAGGGAAAAATGAATTAGAATTCATTTTGAGCTAAAGATCTTTTGCAACCAAAAAGAAATGTGAAAAGAAAATGGGGAACAAATATAACATTATATGCTTTGTCAGAAACAAAGGAACACAAGAGAAGCTTTATCTAAAAGATGTCATAAAAGAACCCCAGCGGCATATGAGTAAACACATTTTATTGTATTGGCCTTCATACATCTGTAGAGTTGCATAGAAATAGGTTGTTTGTATACAGAGTTATATATTATTTTATGTCTCTCTAGGTAACTAACCGAGCATTAAGCCATTGGAGCCAAGACTTCAAAACAGAATGGGAAGAACAGAGGTAAGCCTAAATGAAAAATATGCAAGCGTGTACTACAATTTATCGGTTTCTGTGTTGTGCCTGGCCTCAGAGGTGTTTACAGACTGTATATCTTTTTTTCGCGATGAATAAAAATAGACATCTAACATAACCATTTAATTAGAAAACATACACTTCAATATTCTTTCCAAAAAACAACCTTTGAATAAACACTTCAACAGAAACACTAAGAAGAAATCATCAAAGCTTAACGTATGTCTCTATCAATAAATAAGCAATCTTAATATTGCATATAACTTTGATGCTGCCTTTATTATCATTTATTAATACACCACAAAACCCATATATACACGAAAAAAAATTGAGGAAAAAGATTGTTATTTTGTATGTACAATAAACTTGAATTCAATTCTAGGCAGCAATGGAGAAAAAACACATTGAGCCCATTTTGCTACTGAAACAATACACATTGCAGTTCATTAAACTAGGGGAGTAATACTGCTCCCTAGAATGTAGAACAAAGGGCTGCACCTCTCTGAATGGGGCACTGCCTGCATTAAATGGGGCCAGCATCACTTAATTACAAGAGGGCAGGCTGTGGATGATGTGGGAATTATCTGTTATGCACCCTAGTTTGTGGATTATTGAGATGCACAGGATAGAAGGAACAAGAGGCTTCAAGGATCCTTAAGATTCTAGGTGCAGAGTGCTGCCTGCACAAAGAATTGCCATAAGTGTTACAGGTAAGAACTCTAAAACTAGGTGTGACTGCCAAGTACTCTTACACTAGGTTTTACTGCTAAGTACTAGGTGCTACTGCTGGTAAGTACTCTTGCACTAATGCTGCTGCAAGTACTCTTGCACTAGGCACTTCTTGGATCCAACCACCCCTCAAATTGCAAAAATGCATTGTCTTCAAGGGTTAAAATATTTTACAAACAACCTTGGGGTAGAGTCAGAAAAGCAACAGAACGTAGGCTGTATAAAATGTTAATAGATAGAATGGGAAAAACAGCTTATTTGTAGTAATACGCCTGAATGAACTCTATGGAAGAGATGACCTTTCTTTATTATGCACTACATATTGCCATTCTATGCATGACACAAATGGATACACAATATAGCCAAGTTATTGGATTTTGTATTGTAAACCAGACCACTTTCATTACTTAGTGAAGGTTATGTGCTGGTTTAAAATAGCCTTGGCCATAACGCTGCCTTTGTTGAATATGTTTATAGTGCTAGGAAGCTGTCCTTGCTAACCTGATAAAATGGCCCAATGTGATGCTCCGTCCTGGGACAAATCGATCAAGCTCAGTTTATTTTGAACATTGGGGCTAGGTTTATGACAGTAGGTCTGTGAACACTTGAGATATTATGCTACAATTCCTCAGAGAACAGAGACTCTTATTGTATTTTTTCTGTTACTTTCTCATAGTAAAACTAAGTGGTTCATGAGGGATAAAATCAGCCTGCTACAAATGGGGCACACAATATTGCATGTCCACAATTTGAACTGGGATTCATGTGAATCTTTTCTTCGATTTTGAATTTTTTTTTCTCTTTATACAGTGACAGCGAATAAAAGTCAAACATGCAACTATCTAATGTAGGGGTATCTTTTCCATCAAACTATTGAAAACTGCTGTGCGCAGTAACACTTAAATACATTAAAAGGAAATATTTACCTTTCAGCGGGGAATGTGAATCATAACTTTAGTCAAGTAAGTACATTATGTGACAAACTGTTTGGTTCTGGCCTCTTAGCTTTCTAATTTGCTCACTTGCTTAAGCAAAATCCTTTTTGTAACTGATTCATGTGAGCCTTTTATATGTCTCTGACATTTGGTTAATTGAGTTGTAAGGTTTATCTTTTTTATAAGGTACAGTGTCATTATACATTATAGAGCTCTCTTTCTAAAATGTCCTTCTTTATGGCAGATTTTTAATTAGGATTGCTAACAGACTCATTATTTCCATTGCTAAAATTCATATTTCTTATTGAATAATTGTGTGCTAGACAGTATATCATTACAAATGGATAGTACCTCTTTAACCACCCACATTGTAAAGTAGTTCATGAGACTCATAATAAGTCCCTGCAAACATATAATATATATATTGTCCTTCCGAAAGCACTCATGGAAATGCAGTCTTTTATTCCAGTTCCACACCAATGAGATGCAACACGTTCCTACCCTCCAGAAATCATATACTGTATGCATAAAATAGAGACATAACTTTATTACATTTTATTTGATACAAATTTCATACAATGAGAATGGACATCTCCATATGAAGCTTGCCAGATATATTTTACTGTATTGCTCAAAACTCCAGAAAAAAAGCATATGTAAGTCATGTAACCCTTTAATTCAGTTTAATTAGCCTTTCACCCCTATTACTTGTGATTCATTTAATATTTTTCCATGCATCAGTTCCCTTTTAAAGCCAAGTTTTCAAGTTTAGCCAAAAGCATTTGCCTTGTGGTTGTTATGCAAACTGTTGAAGTTATATTGTATGTTATTTAAGGGGAACCATAATATACTTTGTAAAGAAATCATTTGTAAATGCGAAGAAGCAGTAAATGTCAAATGTTTATAAAAAGGAAAAGCGTCCTTTTGCGTATATTGATGCCTGGATGGTTGGCATTCTGCTCAAATGTAGGTACAGTACATAGGTCAGTAGCCTCTCTTCTCTTGCAAGCCCTATGTGGCCCTATTATTATTACTGGTTTTCCAATACACAGTTTTTAATTCCATTAACAGCACACAATTCTTCAGTCACCTTAGATAGCCCTGTAAAAATGCACTAGGCAATGATCCCATTTCTCCCCTCAAGGTTATCTTCGCTTAAGCACTTATACAGGTATGGGATCCATTATATGGAAACCTATTTTCCAGAAAGCTCTGATTTTCAGAAAGGCCATCACCCATAGACTCCATCTTAAAGAATTCAACATTTTAAAATGTATATTCTTTTTTTCCATGATAATAAAGCACCTTGTACTTGATCCCAACTAAGATTCTGTAGAAATAATCCTTATTGGAGGCAAAACAACCTTATTGGTTTATTTTATGTTTAAATGATATTTTAGCAGACTTAACATATGGAAATCAATTTACAGAAAGACCTTATTTGGAAAACTGCAGGTCCTGAGCATTCTGGATAACAGATCCAATACATGTACTATAATATATGTCTGCAGTTTCCCTTAATATATAAGCTATTTATGGTGGGAGGTGCTTTCATCTTTTTATTCCATAAAGTATAGACTTACTTTTAAGACTGAAGAAACTTTATTTACCCATTTTTATATGGCCTTCATAGCACTGTGAATAATAACACCCTGACCATAAATTGTGTTAATTAGTATCCATTGTAAACATTAATTAGTGGTGCTGAACATAAATGGTGCAAAAATAATAACCGATACCTACTCATACATAAGAAAATATGAATACAAGGGGTAGATCATCATCAGGTACAGAAGGACAACTGATGCAAATACCGACGTTAATGTCAAGAAACGGGAAGCCAGAAAGCATTGCTGTATAATGCCCTCCATTTACTTGTCCTGCCACTGCAGATTGGAATGTCAGAAGGAAAAACAAAATGACAATATAGTATAAAATGGACAGTGTATGTGTGCAATGCAGCATATCCATTTACAAAAGAGAAAATTAAAACTGTATATAACATACTATTAATATTTAAACCAAAGTATTTCTTTTTAGACCTGTGCTAACACTTATACTGGCACACAGAATGGAGCGGCCCTTTAAAGAGATTTGTTAAACTACCCTGGAAACATCAAGTATAACATTTAGACTCCTTCTGTATAATGTGCGTTTCTGATTTATTGTAAATGACATATGCATAGTAATAATACAACTAGATGATGCTTTTGTAATTCATCTGAAACAACATAATTAGTTCTCCAAGGATCCTGTGATATATTATTATACTAAACAAAATACTGTAAACTCCAAACTCCATTAGAGCTTTAAATGAAGCTATGTCTTCCTTTTTAAGCATGGCTTCCCGTTTTGTTTTGCTTTATTTTTTTTTTACATGCTGCAATTACTATTCGGCACAGAGAAATATTAGGATTGTTGTTTCTAAGATTATATTGAAATTGCCAGTGCTGTTAAAAATAAATCTAAATATGACAATAAATGAGTCTTTAATGTTTCACCTTTAAAGTGATATTTAGATGGTAGCTTTATAGGGGGATTAGGACTGGCCCTTTCGGGGTAGCCACACAAGCTGCCATAGTTAAGGACAGTGGCAGAATGGCCAATAACTTTCTATATCACACCTTATAAAAATTGCCACTGCATATGAATAGAAAGGTAAGACCTTTGCCTGCCCAAGGTTTCAAGCAGACAGCAGAAAATGGCAGCACCATGCCATGTTTCCATGCAACCTCTTCTGTATTGTGGGGTACTGTGGGGAGTGTGTCTTTGGCCCTTTGCTTTTTAATAAGTTCATAAATAATCTTAAGGGATGCTATTGTAAGAGCTATTTTTGCTGATATGAAATTATGTACAACTATAGGACACATGTACATCTGCAAGTGCAGTGAGTAAAGTGACATTTTTCCGCCCCATGCAGTGTTTTATCCAGAATTCTGTTGCAAAAGTGGAGATGCTTTTGATACAAATGCACTGAGCATACACCAATTGCATCTGATTCAACATAATTAAAGCAACTGCACTTGCTGCAAATTGGGGTGTGCCAAATATTCTCAAAGTCTACCTGGCTTCATGTGAGTGATGGTGCAACTAAGGCAATTGATGCATGCCACTAAGAAAACCTTGGGATGGAAGAGCAAGGAGGCCTCTGTCCTCTGTTTTCCTAAGATGGGTGAGCAGAGGCAGGTACATAGGCATCATTCAGAGGCAGATGTTGGTGAGTGTCAGGATGTGCAGGCTGCAATAGGGCTCTGTCCTTACTAGGATTGCCACCTCTTTATAACTAACCTACTGGTCTGCTATGGGGGTGGTGACATTATGTCATGGACATCCCTCCAAGGGATCAGGGAATGGGAAAAGGCATAAAGAAGGTAGGTTTGCGGTGCTTTCTAGGCAGATTGGGGGCAGGCCGGGTGCTAAACTTAAGGTTATGACACATTTATCAGCAACTACATAGGCCTTGGCAGGCGTTTTACTGGCTAGGCTGGTAAAATACCAGCCAAGTAGTAACCCTAGTCCTTACTGCCTGCCCTATTGCAGGTTATAAGGACAGGGCTCGTCTGTGCCTCCTGATGCTGCCCTCTGCAACTTTCTGCCCTATGGAAATGAGCCCTTTTATCTACTAAACCTGTGCCCAACGTGACTAGGCTGTCAAAAGTTTAGTATATGACATACGATTTGCTACAGCTAAACAATGAGCCCAGAATCTGATTCAAGAGCCTTGCAAAGTGACCAAGGAAGTTCTAAGTAAGTAAATAGAGAATTAAATAAAGTAAAAGTAAAAACCACAAATATGCCTTTATGCTATTTGATAAAGGGCTGGGAATATTTTAATAAGAGCGTAAACTTTTGGCTGCCTGGGGCAACAGACTGCCACACTCAGTGCATAAGGGCGTTTGAATAGTGCTTTGTATAGAGTATATATTGTGTTAATATTAAGTTCTGGAAAAGCCTAAAAGTGGTTTTTTATGTTCTTGTTACCAAAATTGGCCTCAAGGGAGCATCTATTTCCTTAAATGAAGAAGAAATATATCTTACTTAAATCTTAAAAAAAATGAATTCCCTTGCTAATACTATATTTTTTCATGCTATTGAAATTTCCAATTCTATTTTCTGCATGTATAAGCCAGCCTTTAAAGATGATTGCGAATTGAACTGCTGAATGTTGTTCTATTCACTTAGCAAAGAACCTCTAATGAGGCCTGTGGGTGTAGACTGAACTCACCAAGAATGTTGAATCCTTTGCTGATTGTAATCACAATTTCACAGCAGCACAGCATTTTATAGTCCATTTCTGCACTTAACCTGATCCTTTTTCTGTTGCCAAACTCCTTATTTAGCCTTATCATCTTGTGGCTTTAGTATGTGTATTTAGGCAGGTCAAATAAGTCTAAGACTATTATTTTTTCACCTTAAAAAAAAAAAGACATCTTAACTTTTTAAATCTGAATTCACTGATAAGTGACTATAAGTAAGACAATAAGGAAGTCAAGTGTTCACATTCAATATCCCCCTTTGCGTATTTCTCTGATAGGGCAAGAAGAGTTAAATTTACTAGGGGGTGCCATTTTGTTAGGCACCCCCCACTGAATACAAAACAAAAATAAGTCTGATAAATTTAGGCCATCATTTATCTTATCCAAGGAAGAGCTCATTGTATAATGACACAGATAGGGACACCTGTAGTGCAACCTATAACTCTTATTAAAGCAGCAGAGCTCTTGAGGAAAGCAGGACAGGGGGCACTCATGCCAATGACTGATACCACCCTCAAAGTTTCCATCTCTTAAGCCAGTGCTGTCCTACTTCTGTGGTACCGAGGGCCGGAATTTTTCTGGTGAAATAGTGGAAGCCGGTTTTCCCCTTTCCCCTTTTTTTAAACCACACCCATTTTATCACAGGAGCTTTTAAGACTATTCCCACATTAAAGGGGATGTAAACCTTGCTGCACTGTACTGCTCAACCAAACTCAGTTGTTGCTACAAATCCCAGAATAATATAACATATAGTGAAGGTAGAGGCATGCTGTAATCCAGCAACATCATCTTAAAGCAATATTGCACTATAAAACTTTCCAAACATTTCTCCAACTCTGCACAGCTAGTGATTGATTTAAAATGCTTAACACCCTTAAATCCACACAGGCAGAGTATGGCGCACACAGGCAGAGTATGGTGCACACAGGCAGGGTAGGGCAGGCAGAGAATGGCACACAAGCAGTATAGGGCAGGCAGAGTTTGGCACACACATGCAGCATAGGGCAGGCAGAGTATGGCACACAGGCAGCATAGGGCAGGCAGAGTATGGCACACACAAGCAGTATAGGGCAGGCAGAGTATGGCACACACAAAGGCAGTGTAGCGCAGGCAGCATAGGGCAGACAGAGTATGGCGCACACAAGGTAGAGCAGGGCAGACAGAGTAGGGAAGGAGGGAGTGTGGAGAAAAGGAAGTGCCTGCCTTTTCCGGTTCAGCAGGAAGTTACATTTCGCCCACTGGCCCTTGTTTTAAGGATTAATTTAGGGGGGAGGGGTAGGAGTTTTAACTTGGGTTAAGTCTTTTTGTCACAGCTGCAGAGGAATGCTTGTCAGGGGTTGGGGCTTATGCCCCAGTTTTATGTACAAGTGTGCAAAAGTTGGTTATGGTTTCCTCGGACAAGGGCCCCAGGACGGTGGTTTTCTGGTTGCCTGCTCTTACTTGCCCCCCTATTGCTCTCATGACAGGTGGCTGGCATGGCAGGTAGGCCCAGTTGGTGGTGTTTTTCCGGTGTGCAAGCATTCTTTGGTGGGGTATATATATATATACCACCACACCATTTGCAGCAACAAAATGAATGAATAACCATCTGACGAAAATTTTTTGTCAAAACTGATAATCTTTGAGCTACCATGGTCACAGGATTATTGGTCTGAACAGCCCCCAGACTGGCCATAGATGCCCACATGATCAGGCAGTATGGTTGCCCAACCATGCACGGTCATCTTAAGCAATTAAATGAATTCAACTTTCTTTGTCCTTTAACTGTATTCTTCTTTGCTTACATATCTTAGTAGCAGGACACAGGCACATATCCCCTGCAGCCAAAAAGTAAAGGGCAAGGCTTCATTATCACCTATTGCTCAAAGCAAATGAAAGTTAAAGAAGGTTGATTTATCCTGTCATTTGCATACATTGCTTAACTGGCGTAATAGTTCTCTTTTCTATCTTCAAAGCCATCAATTTCTTTCTAAGCAGCGTGGAGAATTAAAAGGCTTTCGGAAAAAGGAACCCTTCCTTTGTCCGTCTCACAAAGGACCGGCAAAAGGTACTTCAGTAGACTAGGCCCATTTAAAATCAGATTATTTCCACAGCAGTCTTCCATTATTCACCTGCTGGTAAAATATGTACTCTCATTGTCTCTGTTTGAATGCCTTTTTTAATATAATCTGGCAGGGAATATATACAGTCATTTTTTTTGTATTTATTACTGCGTCTTAAGGATTTCTTCAACTCCCCCTCCCTCACTAAAAAAGCATGTTTTTCTGTTCTCAAAAACTGGGCCACATGCCTCTGAGGAGAAAGTAGTGCATTATTTCATTCCCACCTTTTCTTTTTTCTGGCATCTCTGAGGCCTGCTAAGCCCAGAAGTGCTTCCACTCAAGCCGGACCATCAAATCAATTATCACAGCAGTCTGCTTTCTAAATATGAATGGCAATGAATGACAACAGGCGAAGAGAACTTTCAGCTTTGATTTGTCATTGGCAATGTAAATCTTTGGCCCTGACTCATTTTTTTTTTTCTTTTATGTGTGCTCTTTCACAGGAATGTTTGTTACAATGCTGGCAATTTGGTTAAAATCCTCCCCCCTCTCCTCCACTTGCAGCAGCTTTGTCAGTTCCAAGGAACACTTCACCTTTTGCTGAGTCAAAGACATAACAGAAGGGGGAAGAAAAGGAACTTGGCCTGTATTTCTGTAAAGCTGTTTCCAGTGACCTTTTGACTTGGTTATGGCAAATAAGGAAGAATTATATGACAGCATCCTGCAATTGCTTATTCATGTGTCTTTTCTAACTCTTACATTGCTGTAAAAGATTGCACAAAGTTTAAATATGATCAATTTAATCCTTTATTAGCACAATAAATGCTTTTATTAACCCTGTATTGCCCTTAGACCAAATCTACAGAATAAAAGTGCCATCATGTCCATGCTGTCTGTTTTATCTTTGTAACACCTATTTGGCTATAAAATGGCCAACCCAGGCTAGTAGCGTGCTGTAGAGCATGTGTTACATGCGACCTTAATGCACAGGAGTGGGCCTCCGCTACGTGGGAGGTATATAATGGAGCTAAGGGGTTGTTGAACTACAACTAGCTGAAGTAGTGTGGTGCAATAGAGATAAATGGAAGCCAGAGGATTCTTATAGAATAAATGGATAATACTTTATTTGTCCAAGACAAAGGTATGCAGGGTATTTCAATACTCACTTAATAGATGTTATACAGTATGCAGTTATACAATTGATGGTAAAGATGGATAAATAGCAGAAGCATGATGCTCCCCTGGATATCCCTTCTCATCAAGAGGTTTGGGCAGGTAGAACAACAACAGAGTGATAGGTAGGAAAGCTCACCGGCATAGTCCCATGCTCTTTTGGAGGTTAGGGCAAGGCATATTTGCTAACCTATTTCCCTAGCACTTCTGTGTCCCTAATCTAAGGCCAGTAATGCCTGTTAGGAAGACTACTCCTTTGCTATTATCCTGGATGGAGCAAATGGCTGCTCTTTCTGTATAATTCTGTCTGAACTCACCACTTCTAGAGGGTGCTATGAAATATACTGCTATACTGTTTTCTCCTCATTCACGGGGCCCTGTCCCCGACTTAATTTGGATGGATAGTGGCTTACTGGGCCGGATCTGTACCCAGGCTCGATGGAGCTCTGCGTCAGGTAGCAGATCAGCAGCCAAAGAGGAAAACACTTCCTTGTGCAAGACACTATATAGTCTGCCAAGGGGAGTGGTTAAATGGGCTAAACCTGTAAGGGATAGCTTTAGAAACTGTAACCTGAGTATAGCGGGGTCTACCCTATAACAGTACAGATAAGGAAAAGTAGGGAAGTAAAGCCATAGGGAGCTTAACCCTATGGGTCCCTACATTTTTCTATCTTCTGTTGAGATTTATTCCATTTTTTTTTTTTTTTTTTTTTTTACAGAGCCCAGTCAAGCAGTATTGGTACCCAAGACAAATACTACTTAGCCTGGCCAGGGACGGCGGAAGACCCAGCCCCAGTGGGCCCAGACCTGTTTCCGGACATGCCCGGGGCCACCGGTCTCCCTCCCCTGGCGCGCTGAAAGTAAGTTTAAGTTACGCACGTTAAGGGAAGGGTGTCGGGCGAGGGCCCCTACAGGAGGATGGGGGTGCATTGGGGGCCCCTGTTGGGGGCAAGGATGACATAGTGGGGGCATTTTGGGCAGTGTGGTGGGCCCAGCGCCTGGCAGTAGGGTTTCCATCTGGTTAGTATTTTACTGGTATGGCTGGTAAAAATTTTACTTAATGCCAATATTATTAATAGGGAAAAAAAAAATATAGGAATGCTGGTATTTTTTTTTCCAGAAAAGGTGACAACCCTATGCAGCACCCTCCCATTTACCCCATTGCTACTTACTTACCCCCCCCCCCTGCTTCCACCACCCAACAGCTCTCTACCACTGCCACCACCCTGCCTCTCCCTCCTGCCTAGTCACAATGTTCCCTTCCACTTGCATCCCATAAGTGACTGTGCTCTCTTGCCTACTACTAGATCTAGCCTGGCTGAACAAGTTAATTAAAAGGGTTAATCTGAAAATATTTTTATTTTTCTATGAGTGGCATCTGTCCTATAAGAGCAGCCAGTTAAATCGCATTTCCATGTTGCAGTAAGACAAATGTCAAATTTGACAAACTCTCTCCAAAGACAAAATTGGCCATAAAGTTACTAAAATGCATCAGTGTTGGCATATTACCTTAAACTCAAACATTAACATCTTTTCAGCAGACGTAATTACACTACTCTGAAACACTGAAAATACTCCAATCTATCAAGGCAGACCTGATTCATGGATTCTGGCAAATGCCAAATGGAAGTCACAGACAGCCACTATTTATTGGGCTGGTGGGGGCTGTTTGGGCCTCTGTGTACTTGAAATGCCGGGGCCTATTTTGAATCCCACCCCAGACCTGCACCAACAGGTTTTCTTCACCAAAAGTAATTTTGCCAAGGCTAGCGAACTACCATTATAAAGATCCAGCAGCCATGTTTGTTATATTTTCTATACTTGGAGTGATATCTGCACAAATATGTAATTGCAGACCCCTCATGTTGGTTAGAATGCATGTAGTGATTAAAATGGGTATTAGAAAAGGTGAAATATCCAATGGCAATTTCCAAATCAGAACAGCAAGATCAGATTTCTTCTGTACGCAAATGGATAATTGTTGCAGAGGCCTTTGTGTAATTACAAAGATGCAGCTAAAAGTCATTCAAAACCCAGCATTGCAAACAAGAGCAGAAATATCAGTGAAAATAATTACTTTGCGAATGCTTCATCCAGCAACAAATGATTTGGAAAATCTATTTCCTAGAAAGTAATTTTCCATGTATTTGGTAATTATTTAAGTGTTCTAATAAATTGCTTTAATGCAATGATTATGGCTCACTTATGGCAATATTTATTTATTTTCCTGGACCTGTCAGTATTAAAGTAAAATACATGTTCCTTATATATTTAAAGGAGCGGTAATAAATGATATTTAAAAGTTACCTTAAAGTACAATTAAGATATTCTATTGCAAGTGCTTTAGATGGGAACAAGTAATATAACTTTACTGTATCGGTGAAGTTCAGCTTCCTGGCAAAGAAACGAAGCATACAAAAGCTGTGTCGTGTGTTGGTCTACAATCATCTGCTGAGGGCTACTTACTGTGCTTCCATTGTGTTCGGTGGAAGTGACCTGCGGCCGTCCTGTGCATTTTGATTTCTACTACTGAGCAGTGGTGATCAAAACAGTGTGCGTGCCGTAACCCTAAAGGAAAATCATCCTGGAACACAGCCCATAGCTCAAATGTACTAGTTACTGAAATACTGCAAGAAGGATTTACTTTTATGAGCTAATAAGAAGTTATGCTGGGTAGTATAGCTATGGGGTCCCCTTCTGGAAACCTGTTAAGAGAAAGGCCACCTCCTATAGCGATCATTCAAGCATATATGTATTGGCGGTAAAACAATCCTACTGGGTTTTGGGTTTTTTTTAGCAACCTTGAGGTATGGTGATTGAAATTATGGAAAAACCAGAAAACCCTAGGTCCATTGCATTTTGGAAAGTAGATCATATACCTGTACCTATACCAAACACCAAACCTAGTTTCCATATAAGGTAATTATGGCTATGCCTGCTGTGATTGACTATAATGTAAATCCATCCTACACCACAGGTACAGACTAATTTTGGCCCAAAACATTTAAACTAGCTTTCCCAGTCCAAAATCTTTCTCTAACTCTAATTTTATCGGAAGGCAAAGAGCGAATGTACATATAACATATCCATGTGCACAATTTAGAATAGGTAGAACACATACCTCTTTCTTGGGGCCATATATATATTTTATTGGAAGGTAATGTATATGTATATATATCTTTTAATAGGTTGTGTCACTTTATGTAACATTATGTTTTTCAAGAATGCACAAATAAAATATATAATTTGTAAATATATAATGATGATAAGGATTGTTACTCTAGGGAAACAGCTAGAAAAGGCCTCATATTTACAGACCTACAGTGTGTCTTAAGAGCAGAATTAAACAAAAATGATACTAAATAAATGAAAAGACCATAGGGGAATATTAGTGTTAATGAGTTTCACTTCATTAATCTCAGCAAGTGGGAGTCCATCTAGATGAGTGGTACTTCATGTGTCTGCATTATGAATGATGGAGTGTGTTTGTGTATGCTTGCTTAGGAAATCTCCAGCTCTGCCAAAAGCAATTAAGCCTTTAGAGAGAGGGAACACAACGTGCAATGGAGAATATTTGGTGTTGAATAAAATGCTTAAAGTTTTCGGCGCTCGTGGAAGGATGCATTTAGCACTTTCCACTGACTCTGTAGAGTTAATGTATTAAAGTATTGCAAAAAGCAGTGTGAACTTTAGAATAGTTTGTTATTTGTCCCTTTACTTAGTTTTTTTCTGTTTTGTCTTTTTTTGTTTTGTATTATTATTATTAAAACAAAAAAATTATAACTGAGATCCAGGCTTAATCCTCACAGATCCCATGCATGATATACATAATACTCTTTGCCCCCTCCCCCCAAATTTATTGGACTACCTGGTAAGAAAGCCCTACCAGACCTAAAGCGAAACTGGTTTCCCTCTTGTCCCCAAACCTTGCCCTGTCTACTGTGCTCTTATGACAAGAGGGTGGAATGCTACCTGCTTCCCCACTAGACGTAAATGACTCCTTCACTTTGTCATTTCTTTTCCGATCCTTAGCCCATCCCCTTCCAGCTTCTTCTCCATGGGATTTTTAAAAAATTAAAAAATCTATGGGATTTTACCTTTCCTTAGTGGCTTTTCATCCTACAAGCATACCCCTGTCACTATCTGTCCCATCCTTGTCAGCAATGGAATAAACTGTATCTAACCATCTAGCAGCAGTGTAATGGTAAAAACTTATCTCACTGTTTCACAAATACTCTATGAAAGTCTATAGGAAAAAATAGAACCGAATTAGGAGAAATGTTTTTTCCTCCTTAAATGTAATCGTGCTAATAAATATTTACGTGTTAAACCATAAGATAATTGATTTGAATCTGGCCCATTGTGTATTACATGGTAAATTATAAAACTATTTGAATGTCTTTATATATATATCTCTTTCCTTTCATTATTCTGTGATTGTATAAAACAACCTCCCACCTACACATCTGACTTCAAACACACATATACACAAAAGGAAACTTTCTACAACTTGGAAGCATTCTTCTTCTTCTGTTCACCTGCAATTGCATATCCACTCAATTTTAAATACAGAACACCCAGACAGCATATGTGTGTGTTAACTGTACTTTACTATTCACATTAGATGTGCGGCAAGGCTATTTCCCAGTACACCAACAAAGGATTGGTTTCACAGACAAGGTCTCACTCTGATGTATCTGGTTATCAAGCTTCAGCTATTTAGATCTACACCAACAGTTAAATCTAGACCAGCTATGAGGAGGCCACGGCTTTCTGGTGGCCACTTCTTGCATTGTTTAACTAGAAGACATTGAAGCAAAGAACCGATTAATTTAGCACTCTGCTCTGGGTCTACCAGAATATAAATTGCTGCTCAAGCAAATCTTTAAAATTTAGGAAAAGTTGGTAAATATTTATTTTCAAAGACACAATTGGCTTCAAAATTAGACATTTTCTACACCTTCCAAACACGACAAGGTGACATTTCAAAATACATCAAAGGCTAATGTCAATAGTTAGATAAAATTGTATACAGTTTTGTGAATGCAAATTTTCAGGTTTATGTAAAAAAAAAAAAAATTCAAAGTTTGCTACAGGTCTTGTCACCTGTAGCAAGAGTAGCATTCACTGGTCACCTGTTAAAAAGCAAACATCTTATTGGCTACTCTGCGTTACTACACCTGGGCAAACTTGGTGCCTTTTAAGAAATATACGGGTTTGGCAGTTGGTAACATTTGTTGCACCAGTGCCATATTTGCCATGAGGCAAGGCTCTCAAGCTAGCTTCGGGTGGAACTTTACCAGGGGTGGCACACCTGGCAACTTTGTGAATATTTATTTAGTGTTTAATTTTTGTGTTACTGTTCTTTTAAATGTATGGTCAAAGCTGCAGAAAGGGACAAGGACATGATCAATCAGTCCCCTTCTGGACAGAAACACATACAGACTCAGATATTTTCTTTAAGAATATGGAATATGTAATGCTCTACTTATGTTTTGTAGCTATATGTTATCATTTCAAACTATCTTTGCAACATTTTGAATTAAATTGCCCCATTTTATTCTATCTAGGCTCTTAATGCAGCGAGACCCTCAACAATAATGTGGACACGCCATATATCACATTAAACTGGCAAAAGGAAATTAAAAACTCACTTTGTGCTGCCCGCTGGTAAGCAACTTATTCTGATTATATTCATTGTTCGCCAACAAAAAGACACAGGCTACTTAACCTGGGGCATTTTAAAGACAAACTAATTGACAAGATTACACTTGCAAATCTATGTTTTTAGCTTAAAGCTAAAGTAGCATCTAATAGAAGTTAGATATTTAATTTAAAGTAATGGCTAGTGTATCTTTCAGCCATATAGTGTATATTTTGTATTGTCATTTTTAGCATTTCTTTGATTCACTTTGCAGTGAACTGCAATGACCCTAGATTTTTCCTTAACCCTTTAAGTGCAGGTACCATTGGATCGATTTCTGCTGCATGTTTCTAACATACTAAAAAGGTATGGGCTAGATTAAAAGAAACCATGAAAACATAAAATGTTATATCTTGGCAAGACAATACATTAAACTGGTTAACTTTAACCATCATAAGGTAAATACACAGATAGTGTTTTTATTTTTTTTGCTTTCACTGTATTACCTTATTATGTAGCACCATATAATAAAATAAGCATAATATGCAGATCAAGAGAGAATTGAAAGAGGGCCATCTTTCCTTTAGCTTACATTCTAAACACAGAAGTAAACACAGTAAACACAGAACCCTCCCCTGCAGAGGAGCTTTACCAGAGCACATAAAGGGCAAGATTCAATTCAGTGAGAAAAAAAGGTTTATGTGAAAACTTATGTACAAGATTCAATTTGAGAGGTAATTCAGTTCAGAAAAACATATGTCTCAGTTTATCATGTGAAAACCTTATTGAAATCTATGGGAAAACTGAACTGAATTGGGATACGTTTTCTCTCCACTAACTGAATCTCATTCATAAAGTTTTCCCACTGAATTAAATCTGGCCCAAAGTTGGAGTGGCTAAAAGAATACTGAAAAAGTATGTGTCAGACAAAGCCCAAAGTATTTGGGGGAGCTAATGTGTAGGAAAGTAGGTATTATGAATTAATGGATATCCATCAATTAAATTCTGCAAATTAAAATAGACAAAAACTTTTGTTTGCAGCAAAACTTTCATATAACATACTGATTTAAACTGACCTTCTCACTCATCCTCACCATAACATAATATATTTCGTATCTATATTCAACAATTCAAAATATTTGTTAGTGAAGGTCTTTAAAGTTGCACAAATTAATGGCTTAAATGTAATGTCATTTTTTGGGAAGATGGAAAATTATTCTCAGTGTGCAGATTTTTCTGGTATACTTTGCCAATAAGTGGTAAACAGGAAACAACCGGGATTTTTTTCATCATAATAAAGTAACCATATCGTGCTCTTAAGTGAATGTTCAGCACATACAGAACAATATAGCCTTCTTCTGAAATGTTAGAAGATTTGTTTTTAGGCCATTTTTTATGAAACATTTCTGCTGGGAAATGAACTTGAAAAACACAAACTAGTTATCCACTGGGATGACACTTCGACGCTAAAGCAATGTTCTGAAAAAGTTTCCTAAGATATAAAAATATACTTTGTGCAATCAATCCTTATAAGCTGTGTAGTGTGTCTCTTACAAAACTTAGGAGCACTCAGCATTGTGTGACCCATAAAGGGACGTACATTCAATTAACCCATTGATAAACTATATAAAACAAGCTATTATTTTTAACGCATATTTAAAAATCACCAATATATTCCACAGTATTGTACAATAAGTGGTTGTATACATTAAACATACAATAAAAACAACCAATAACCAATACAAAGAGCTTACAATCTAAAAAAAACACTTATTAAAAATAAACACTAACAAAGTTTTTAGCCAGCCCAAATCTGTAGAACAAAAACGTGCAAAGCTTAACTCTCTAGCAGTTCTATACACTTAAACCTAGCTAACATCTGCTATGACGTTTAAAGTTAGACCATTGCTTCAGTAAAGCATAGCTATGAATTCTGTTACCACACCTATAATTCACATTTCTTTTTTTTAATGCTATTCCTACAGCTGTATCAAAGCAGCTTCTCTGACAGTTTCTTTAAGCCTTTGATCAATGGTCCCCAAACTGTAGGGCTACCCCTAGTAGGTGCACCAGAAGTTGTTGCTGTAAGGCCCGGTATGAAAACCAGTTAGGTGAGAACTGTGGAGTAAATCTTTGTTCTTCAAGAAGTCCTGGAAGATCAATTTAGAGGTGAAACGCTGTTTACTATTGTAGGTATATCCTAAATTATGGCTAAATGGCTTGTTTTTTTCATGCTCATCATTCTCTGTAATTAAAGGGGCCCTGATCAAATATTGGACAGTAAGGGTGCTCTTAAACATCCCTAAACCACTGTTCTAGATCCTGATTGAGATGCATTGCTAACTTTTTTTTTTTTTTTTTGTTACTGATCAAATTAAAGAGGCACTATAATCATAAAGTAGATTGATAACCCAGGGGCTAGAAAAAATAATTCCTGCATCGATTGCACAGCAGCTGTGACTGTAGGAGATCCATGCTGGATAGCACAGTCTTCAGTTGCTATGAATTCCTATCTCTTTATCTGCAGGCCAGTTTTTTTTTTCCTTGGTGAACCTAATGAGCCCACAAGAATAAAATCTGCACACGTCCAATGATAAGTGATGAACAGAAGGTCCAGCAAAGGTCTTCTGGGATTTATAATTCAGTGCCGAGAACCACAACAGAAATGGTCACTGCAGGAGAGCACTCTGATTGATTTTCCTGACATCCAAAAACTGTGCTGCTACATTTTCTAACATATTTTCCCTCAGTACCAGGCCACTTTGGATGATTTCTTTAGCAAAAACATCTGTTCTTAGTTATTTTATTAAGCTCAGTAGTAAAATATATACAGGTATAGGATTCGTTATTCGAAAACCCATTATCCATAAAGTTCCGAATTATGGGAAGGTCATGTCCCATAGACTCCATTATAAGCAAATACAAATTTTTCAAAATGATTTCCTTTTTCTTTTGTAATACTAAAACAGTACCTTGTACTTGATCCCAGCTAAGATATAATTAATCCTTATGGAAGCCAAAAAATTCCTATTGGCTTTATTTAATGTTGAAATGTTTTTTTTTTTTTTTATTAAACTTAAGGTATGGAGATTTAAATTGTGGAAAGACCCCTTTATCTAGAAAACCCAATTTCCCAAGAATTCTGTATAACAGGTCCCATACCTGTATAGGAATTAAATTTCCTACACCCAAAATTCCATGTGTCACATTCCATTTGTTGTAAAGGTTAATCCTATGCCTAGAGATTTGCCAAAGCTATACGTTTGTACTGTGTTTTTTTTCTTGTTTACTTTTTTTGCTTTCACTGGTCTATCAACAGTGCCCACCACTAACAATACAAAAGGGGCAGATTTATTATGCTGTGTAAAAAGAGCGACAAAATTCAGAACACATTGCCAGGCTTTGCTGTGTTTTTTTTTTTACCAAAAACACGGCTTAAAATCGGCACAATTTTTGGCGCGTTTTTTCTTCCACTGGAACTTACATAAAATAATGCCATAAAATCTGCCGTTTAGACTGCAAACTTCTCGATTTTACACTTTCCTTTACAAATTACATTTTACACAGCATAATAAATAGGCCCCAAATTGACCCACTGAGATTCAGTTTATTGCGCAATGCTTGTTTAAAGAGGACATACCTCCCAGAGCAGGCCTGCTTCACCAAAGTGTTGCTGGACTAGAAATTGCCCAGTTGATACAGGAGAGTCCTGTAATCATAATACTTTCAGTTTGTTAACATTTGACTTTTTGTTTTCATACTGTTGTTGCAGAGAACTTTTTGAGCAGCTGATATATATCTGATGTTTTAATACAGGGTAATATCATCAAGAAAAAAGGCACAATAATCTGCAGAGGAATAGAAAACAAGGAAATGATTAACATAAAGCTAGTGCAGAGAATTGTCTTGCAACCTCAGTTACATTGGGGAGAGCCAAGGGATTAGTTTTATGGTAAGTTTATATGATTTTTAAGAACTCATGATTGTTGGACTACAGCTCCCATGATGCATTAACTCTTGATAATTTGCATGCTGAATGTTGCAGTCCAGAAACCTTTGGTTGGAACAACACAGTTATTGATGGTTTGTGCCCCCTGTAACTGTGTAAAGGGCAACCACTGCTGCCTAATAGTAAAGGGCACAGAATTGCTGTACCTAGAGGGCGCTGAAATACCTAAGGAAAGCGCAGAAGGACTTGGGGAGCCAATCTGTGCTTAATTCCCTCCGGCAAGCGAGGAGTTAATCAGTTTAGCCTTTGGGCAGGAAGAAAAGCAGCTGTACTCACCCCCTCCCCTTTTGCCTGTCAGCTCTTCTCTGCAGTGTCTCACTCTGCAGGCACGGTGCAGCATCTCCCTCCCCCCCCTCCCTGTTTAAGAGCAATTAGCTATTAACCACAGGTCGGTAGGTTCTCTCAATTTGCATGTTTATTTTTATATATATTATATATATATATACACTTTACATATTCGGTTTGCCACAGCAAATGGCGGGGGATAGTCCTTGGCCATTTAATCTCTGGTAGTGTTTGATGGTTTTCACATGCCCACTGCGTTTGCAGTGGCCAGCATTCGTTATAAAACAGTTATAAAAAATGTTGTTGCAATGTTTGGTAAAGTTTGAAATACATGGCAAGGACTATGTTTTCTGATGTTGGATTTCTGTAATAAAGCTGTGGCCGAACTCCACCCACAAAATTATGGTGTCATTGTGTTTTCTTGGTCAGGCGTTACATTGAGGGGACAAGTTTGGTAGGGAGGGAATAAGTCTCCACAGTCCCTTCCTGCAGACCTTATGCTACTTTTTTTTTTATCCACGCTCCTGAAAGTTGCCTTCCACGAGCATGATCTGCCTTTGTTCCTGTACCTAGCCATAACCGTACAGGCTTGGAACAAGAATGCTGTGCTTGAAAAGGGCAGAAAGTATGTTCTTGGGTCAAAGCATGGTGTAAAATGAAACTTTTGGAAATGGGAACACAAAGCCACATATAGAAAAGAAAGAAGAAAAGTTTCTTATGCAGTTTCTCTGCTCATAGCTACATTAGTGCTGTAACACTTTGCAGCATTACCAGGATCAGCAGTGCAAAAGCAGCACTAGAAATTGTATTTCTGTGCTGCCTTAAGGTCCTTTTATCTAGCTGGCAGCAATGTAATAAGAGGTGCAAAGTTTTCTATAGGTCGATTTACCTATTAGCAAACTAGCAGGAAGCATTTTATACTGAGAAATTTGTCACTATGTCACCCATAATAATGAGAAAAATTGAGTAAAATTTTAAAAAAGATAGATATCTCTTTGTTTCATTGTTCCATGTGTCACATTTTAATCATATTGGATTAAGAAAACAAATGTCATGGCTCTGCAGGGTGGTTTTCTCTTGTTCTAAGTGCATCTGCATTTTCCCAATCATGCTGAAGACATTTTGTAGAGTTCTGATATTCTCAAGTCTGTTTCTAGTGTCAAAAATAATTATTCCCATTGTGCAGTATGTCTTGTTGCAAAGTAATGGATCAAAAATAAAGGCTAATTTCCAATCTGCTTTTCTATGTAAACATTAACTGATCCGTTTAAGAATTGCACATTATTGCTGATAATTGTTTCACATTGTCTGCGCAGATATTGAACTCTTTTTTTATTTTTCAGTCATTTATTAAAACCATTTTGGTGAATATTGAAGAATGACAAATTTTCAGTCTGCTTTTCTATGTAAGCCATTATCCAATCCATTTAAGAATACAAAGTGATTGTTGACCATTTCCATGCTGTAAAGATAAGACCAGGATTACGGAAGAGGGGCATAAAAGGGTTAGGCGGTTGGATAGGCCCCTCCCATATCTTTCTCTGATTGAGCAATTTATTTACTATGGAGAACCAATTGGTTAGCTAATGAATACAAATTTCCATTCACTGGTCCTGCTCCTCATTCAACCATAGGCAACCAACCCAGGTGAATGTCATTCCCCATTATTTCAGGACATGGATTTTTAAGTTATGTGGGTGGTTAAGTCTGTAACCCAATGGGTACATTTTTAAGGAAGTTACATGGTTATACAAACGTTTATGTCATGTTGGCTTTGTTCATGCTATGTATATATTGGTTATAATATATTATGTTTAAATGTACTAAAAGGTTCTGTGGCCTTTTAACCCAACAAAAAATTGGGGCACAGGCTCACGCTGCCTCTTTTACGTAAATGACACTTTATTTTTAGTTTTTATAAAAAATAATCTTTAGAAACTAGACTGCCCTCTGCTTTTGTATGTAAACAGTATCTAATACATTTAAGGAATACATATTATTGATAATTTAAATGCTGACAGTAAAAAATAAAGTTTTTTTTTTTTAAGTTTTATTTATTAGAAACAACACTTGAGAACATTTTTCACCCTATAGGCAAGCTGCAAAACCAAAACACCATTCCTCACTTTCAGCACAGTTTAATAGAATAACATTTTTATATATCCCATCATATCATTAAAGATGAATCCACGAGTCAGGCACCCGAGGCTTTTCAGGTAATGATACTTTAGCGAGATGGCTTCACACAGTACAGAGGCCTGGGATGATCTTTGTCCAAAACACAGAATCACTTTGCGCTAAGTTTTCCATTTCAAGATGTCTGTAGGATCCTGATAGTTTGTGATTATACGTTCTTGGCAGAGTAAATGGGAAACTAAAATATTAATTTTGTGTATGCAGCTCTGACAAAGTCAAAACATTCATAGACGCTTCCATCTTAAAGTCATCCAAATGCTATTTGTTAGCAGTAATAGATGCTTTCATGTGAATAACAATATGGAAACTGCTATAAAGCTAGCATTACTAGCACAATTATCTGCAGTCCCAAGAAATATGTTTGACAGTAGGTTGAACTGACTTTTTTTGAAAAAGTGAATAAATTACTTGTTTTCATATTTTTTTCTTTTTTTTATTATTTTTTTGACTGAAAAGCTTGAAGTTTCAATCCACCACAGAAAATGGTAGTGTACTTTTTGGCCTTCAAACTGTTTATGAACATAACACTATGCTATCTTGGGTAAAAGGTAATTGATTTGTAACTTCAAACACCTGAATGCCAAACAGAGCTAATAGTGAGAAAAGGAAGTTATTAAAGGGTATTTTTTCTTTACAAAACTGTCTTTTTTACTGTCTCAGTTTATTTTCTCTTGTTTTTATATCAAAATGTACAAGGAATCAGAGCTGAATCTAACGTTTAAAGCATTCTGACCACATTTCACACACCCCCAGCCCAGTAAGCCATGGCTCTGAACCATATCTGTATTACAAATTCAAACACTATATGCCCTCAATGTCCATTTCATTTTTGTTTTCTAAACTGAAAACATTTGGAACACCTGTCATATAAGCCATCTGGTACCTTTTACTATATTAACACAGACATGGGGAATCAAGCACATATTGCCACTTTAAAGTGGCCTAGCCAATTGCGCTCTCTGCAGAGAAGAGGTGAAATTCTGATTTAAAAGCCCTGGTAACTCATCTTTTCGCCATTCAGTTGTCAGATTGGGGTGATAACTAGTGATAAATATGCCCCATATTGCATATGGCAGGAAATACACAATGTATATACATACATATACATCAAACTGACCAGCTCTGTAGAAAACTGGAAAAAAAGTCATATTCCTGCATAATTAAAATAGACCACTAACACTTCTTTCCTTCCTTCCCTACTTCGTATCACTTTATAGTAATTATTGCTTCTGTTAAAATTAAAACACTTTAAAAAACCCTTGAGGAACAAACAGTGTCACCCACTGTGTTGCTTTTAACAGTATCTGGTTTTATTTGCACTTCATTTTTTCTTTCCTTTCTATTTGCACTAGTATGTAAACAATATCAGATTAGAAAGTGATTTGCTTAATGTATTTGATTTATTGCTATTTACTTAACTTCATGTCATGATACAATGTAATGTTGGAACCTCAAGACTAATAAAAAATGTTATTGAAAAAAAATAAAAATAAAATAGACCACTAAATATCATACAGTACTTTTTATGCACAGCGGCATAGTGAAGCATTCATCTAATACTACAATGTATACTTTGATTGGAACACAATTTACAGGTATGGGATTTGTTATCCAGAAAGTTCCAAATTAAATGAATCAATTTTATATGATCCCACCAATTCCATACAGACTAAACATCACTACTGTGTGACCTGCCCCTGCCCAAATTTTCCACAAACCGAGTACCCAAAGCCAGTCATGTTTGGACTCGTTTGACAGGCAATATCAAATTAAACCTATACCCAATTTTTTATACCATTGGTATGGGTTTAAGGGGGATAAATGTGTGTGAGTTTATTTTACAGCGTGACCTCCACATCATGATGTGAACTCTAAGGGGCATATTTATTATGCTATGGAAAATGAATTCGCCAAAAAAACGGCATAAAAATCTGCGTAAAATAAATGGAGAAGATCGCCATCCAAACGGCAGATTTTAAGGCATTATTTAATGTAGGTTCTGGAGGAATAAAAAACACGTCACAAAAAGTACGCCGATTTTACGAGGTCTTTACACAGTGAAGGCTGGCGATATGTGGCTAATTTTCTCACCATTTTTTCACAGCATAATAAATGTGCTCCTTAGTCACTCCCATGTGGGCTTTCACTCCCCCACATGACATGGCTCTTATCAGCCAGGGCTTAGAGTTGGGCATTCCAGGTTGTGAGGCCTTTACACATAGATGGTACCAGACCCTAGAGGCCTGTTGCATATCTGTTTCTGGCACGTGAGGGAAGATTTTTTTTTAGATACCTGGGCCTGCTTTCTTAACAGGCCTGTATCATGACAAGCACTTTTTTTTTTTAGGTGGGCAACAAATGTGGGTCGCACAGCGAATGTTCCTGCGGCGAATCCACCAATGGCGAAACACGGAAATTTGTCACATCCCTTCCTGACGAATAATTTCGCCCACCACTAGTGGTCCCCTTATATTAGAGATACCTTAAGCCATTGCTATTAATTTCCATTTATACAGCTAATGAATGCAATGAGACTATTTAAAATACGGATACAACACTGTAAATGAGAAACAAACTACAAGCAAGAGCCCATAGTGGTCCACAGCTCATCTCACAGCAAAGTAACCTATAATTCACTATACCAAATATTATAAGTTTAAAAGAAAAACTAAAACATTTTACTAGCAAAAGATTATGAACCCAAGTTAAATATTGTTAAAAAAAATCCATCTAAATTATCTTCCGTATTCAACTCATTAGGCTGTAAATGTCTAATGATAAATGTTACATCTCAGCACATTAGCCTCATTCTCGTTTATTGCCCTAATGAAAGTTCCAGTGCAGGTGTCCGGTCAGCTCACTATTTTTTAGTATCCCATTTAAAACATTTATATCATATATTTAAATGACATTTAAACAAGATAAAGAAATTATACTTTATGAAGCCATTTTTCTGTCTTTTCCTCAGCTAAACCAAGTTTGAGATGCAGAAAGGTGCAAGAGAAATGGATTCAATAATATATTATTTAATGGGTCTTTGTTGCCCATGGGAAGGCTCTTCCCTCTCCTGCTGATCAAAAGGTCACACACATTTTATTGAAAATATAAATATTAAAGGGATAGTGCTGCCTGTTTTTCTAGAAGACAGAAGTCATTTAAACATAAAAAAAGGAAAACAAAATTCATTTAAACATATTCTTCCATTCAGAGGGAATGCAGTCTGAAGGGAAATCTTAAATATATTCATCTGTCACTGTGAACAGAGGCAAGAGGGTGTTCGGTAAAGACCAGGTCTAAGGGCTGCAAAATAAAAACTATTAATATGTATGCTCATTGTTTTTTTATTCTGCAATATCTATAGAGTAAAAAATATTTTTTATTGATATGATAAAATATTGGCCTATAGATGACATTTGAATATGTGTAGCTGTAAAATACAGAACAGATTAATAAAATTATTGTAAGCCACTGTTAGGGGCACATTTACTAACCCACGAACGGGCCGAATGCGTCCGATTGCGTTTTTTTTCGTAATGATCGGTAATTTTGCGATTTTTTGCGATTTTTTTCGGCGTCTTTACGATTTTTGCGAAAAAACGCGAGTTTTTCGTAGCCATTACAAAAGTTGCGCAAAGTCGCGATTTTTTCGTAGCGTTAAAACTTGCGCGAAACGTCGCACCTTTTAAGTTTTAACGCTACGAAAAAGGCGCGACTTTGCGCGCAAGTGTTAACGCTACGAAAAAATCGCGACTTTGCGCAACTTTCGTAATGGCTACGAAAAACGCTACGAAAAAAGTCGCAAAATGTTCGTTTCCAATCGGAATTTTTTTCAATTCGGATTCAAAATCGTGTCTTAGTAAATCAGCCCCCTAGTGTGTTGATTTAATGGCAGAACATATTTATCAGATTTGTGTAATTAGTCTTAAGGGTAATGTGACCTTGTAATTACTTAAAAAATGAGTTTTTGCTATATAATGTTTTCCTATAAAACATTTTTTATTCACCATTTATTCATTTATTTATGCACCAAAGTCCAAGATTTTCAGTCTTTCTGGGTCCATGTTTCCACTACCTGTTTGCAGTCCAACAAGGGCTGCCATCAAGGTTAGGACACCATGGGGTAAAGTTGGGAATGGTCATGCTGTGTGGGAGTTTTTTTTTTTCCTGGACCATTTTACATTTCACTATGGCCCTCCACCCAGGGCACGAGGGGTAGAAGGACCCTGATAACTTGGTAGTATGGGGCCTTGCGATTCCTAATAATTGCTGGAGTCCAACAATTTGGCCAAGCAGCAAATGTTCAAAGGAAAAAGAATAATTAGTAAACCAATATTTACCCTATTCTATTTTCAGGCTAAGCTATCCCTCCAGTATTTTGAGTTCCATACAGTGACTGTGACCATTCCCAAAGATTGGAAACTACTTTTGTAAAGGAAAATGTCGCACAGTAATGATACAGTAATGTTTGTTTTGCATACTATTACTGTACTACATACCCTCACTCGGTTGTACATTTGACTCAAATTGCATTAGAAATAAATTGGCCAAGTGAAATGTTTTTTGGGTGAAGTAAGACAAATTGATTGACCATGTAATATTGACAATTAATGTGTTTGTTTGAATGTTCTAGTTTAATTATACTACAAATAGCCTAAGTAATTCAACCAATCATGGTATGCATTATCTGGAGCAAAACACTGCACCTGTTTTGTTACATTAGATCTTAGTTAGATAGTGCTATTTGACTATGGGGCCAATTTACTGAGGGGTAAGACTAAATATTTCACTAGATCTAAAAAAACAAACAAACTTCTGTCTCCTTTATTTTCGAATTTCTGTTTAACTAGAGGAAAAATTCCTGTCAAGATATGAAATCTTCCTATCACTCACTTGAGAATTCTTGCTTAAGTATCACTTACTTTAGTACTTAATACTTACTTAAAGGAACAGTAACACCAAAAAATGAAAGTGTATAAAAATAATTAATATATTATATACTATTGCTCTGCACTGGTAAAAGTTGTGTGTTTTCTTCATAAACACTACTACAGTTTATATAAATACCCTGCTGTGTAGCCATGGGGGCAGCCATTTAAATTGAAAAAAGGAGAAAAGGCACAGGTTACTAAGCAGATAACTGATAAGTAGCAGATTCCCATTGTATTCTACACAGTTTATCTGGTATCTTATGTAACCTGTGCCTCTTCTCCTTTTTTCAATTTAAATGGCTGCCCCCATGGCTACACAGCAGCTATTTCTATTAACTATAGTAGTCTTTCTGAAGCAAACACGCAACTTTTACCAGTGCAGGGCAACAGTACATTATATTTTAATTATTTTAAAACATTTTTATTTTTTAGTGTTACTGTTCCTTTAAGTACTTACATTCCCCAGTTGTTTTACCATTGAAGTCTGTGGAACATTTTCACACTCCAGAAAATTCAAGCAAAAAATTATAAATACCCAATAACAAGGGGAAAACATGTCTGCTGTAACACTACCCCTGCAAAATGCTGTGGAAAAGTCTAGAAGAGTTTTTATATTTTGATGAATCTGCTATATAAGGCATAATGGTTCATTTAAATTACCCTGGGGCACAAGTAGTAGAGTGTTAAAGTGAATAAGAGCCCTCCCCTTAATGCTCATGTAGTAAGCACTTGTACCCAGGCAAAGCTGTTCTCTACTCCTCCTGCCAGACTGAAAATCTGGTGCGAGGAGCACAGTGTCAGGAGATTCTGGCAAGACATGTGGGTAGTGGGAGGGATAGGGGAAGGCTACATGCCACTTCCTCACCCTCTACTCTTGGACAGATTGCTCCCTAATTCAGGCACAACCTTGTATGCAAGGGGCTCCGAAACAGAGTGTAGAGACCTTTAATCTGCAACCATCCTTCAAGAGCACATTGTATTGTACTCTTGCTCTTTGAAACTTAAATGGGCGCTATAATGTTCCATATAGTGATGAGTGAATCTGTCCTGTTTCGCTTCGCCAAAAAATGAGCAAATCTTTCAAAAAATTCACAAAACGGTGAAAAATTTGTGAAACGGGTAAAATGTTGCGTGAATTCTATTGACACGCGACAATTCGTTTGACGTGCAACAATTCGTTTGATGAGAGAGAATTCTTTTTGGCTCAAGACAATTATTTTGATACGCGTCAAACGACTTGTCGCACGTCAAACGACTTGTCATGCAACATTTTCCCTGTTTCGCAAATTTTTCACCATTTTGCGAATCTTTTGGCGAAGCAAAACAGGACAGATTCACTTATCAATAGTTATGGAACATGTTTTGATGAGAGAATTTTTTTTGCGCAAGACAATTCTTTTGATAAGAGACAATTCTTTTTGACACGAGAGACAATTCTTTTTGACACGAGAGACAATTCTTTTTGACACGAGACAATTCTTTTTGGCGCAAGACAATTCTTTTGACGCGCAACAATTCTTTTGGCACGCAACAATTCTCTTGACGCGCAACAATCCTTTTTGACACAGGTGATAATTTTTGGATGCACAGCAAATTTGTCAATGGCAAAATGCGGACATTCGCAGAGGATCCATGCCTGCCGAATTTTTTCACCCATCACTATCCATAACTTCAAATCATAAGAAATTGAGTGACCTGTAGGTCCTGTGACATCATGCCTTATTAAGGGTTTGGAATTCTTCAGGGATGTCTAGTATTCGTAATGATTCCATTAGGGGTGCATTATACCACATATTAGAGCAGTCTAATTAAATTCCACTGAAATTAAGCTCACAGGTTTATAAACAGGAGTGTTTGTTAGTCAGCAACAAAGGGGGATTGTTAAACATTAACAAGCTTTGCAATGCGTGAAGAGATCAGCATTACTAATAGCTTTTATTCTCATCTGCAAGTGGTTATGAAATTTTCATACACCCTGGATTTATTTGCTGCTTGAAATCTTAAAAGCTATACAATAGATATTTTTTAAATAATTAAGACTTGATATAACTCTAATGCCCCCTCGATCATTAAATTCCTTTGTTTGCTGAAACTTTAATGACTTGCTTTAAAGTTCTCCATTTTAGGCACGGGTAATATTGGAGGATATATATCTATCTGCACACTAGGATGCAGAATGCATGCGTTTGCCAATAAGTGTAAATACACAAACATCTGTAACAGCCACGGAATAGTTTCTGCATTGTTTAATACATTCCGGTGGGTAATTCTCCTGGCATTTTTATAGTTTTGCAGCTGTGTAAAAGATGCTTCTTGTAAAACCACTATAATTTTTTTTTAATCATCCCATAAGCTTTGATAGGGAAAAGAATAGGCTAACATTATGCAAAGAAACAAGGCTACTGTATACTTATGTTATGACAATAGTTATTTTATCTTTCTCTAGCAAATGTTCACCAACATGAAAATTAACACAGACTGCATTGTTAGGCCCACACCTGTGCCTGCTGCAGTTTTCGAAATTTTAATTTATTCATCATAATCAAGGAATTAGCAGAGGGGTACCACCCACAAAAATATAAAAACAGAATGGTACCAAATGAGAGGTTTATGGTCCTTCTGAAACTGAAGTGAAACTCAAGGCAGCCTGACAAGCAAATGTTTTCCCTGGGCCAGAACTAAGTGGCATGTGCTTAGGATGCAATGCTGGGAGGTGGGGGGGGGGGGGGGGTGCACTAGGCACATTCCTCTTCTCTCTACAGCTGGCTCACTACAGGCCCTGGCAGGTAGTAATGTGCATCACTTGTTCAGGCGCATCGTGCCTCCCCCCCTCACCAAATATGAAGGCACATGTGCACTGACAGAGGGGGAGTGCAATGGAATCGGGTAGTGGGTTGTGTGGTGGATGTGGTGGCCTAGGGTGCCTCTTTGGCTAGACCAGGCATTGCATTTTCTATCATGCTGATCAGTATTGCAGCTGCTTATAAATTCTGCCTCTAGCAGAACCCAGATAGCAATTGGTTGCACTAGCTAGGTAACAGCTACTGGGGCATCCCATCACTAAAAGGTCATACTTTAACCTTTGATTGTGTTTGGCCTGAAGCACCTCTACTTACATAGAAATTTAGCTCTCAGAAATCTGAACAGGTTTTGGGATAATAGATCCCATACCTGTACTGTAAGGCATAATAAAAGAGACCAAAGGTTCAAGGGTTTCTGGGGGCAATACGAGTATAGAGCTTGGAATGAGTCTTTAGTAATGTACAGTTTTAATGTTTGTGTACAAAATATTCAAGCTATTATGTATTTCAAAAGGGGGGAAAAAACGTTTTGCTGAACTGTGTTAACAGAGCAGATAGTAGGGTTCAGTCATGACTTCAGAGCACAGTTTTGTAGCTCAAACTTGTGTTCCATGAACATTCATTAAAGGTGCTAGTGTCCAAAAAGTTCTCTTTATGCGCAGTTGTATGCAGACACCTTGTCTCTTCCATCACTTATTGTGGATTGCTCACAGTACACCTATTGACCAAGGGAAACCCTTGAGATACGGCTACCTCAAACATGGTGGTAGCTCCAGGGTCCTGAAACATTGCACTGTGAGTTTAAAAAAAGGGGATATTTGTACTCTTTGTATATTGCGTCTATGCAATCCTAACAAGACTAGAACTGTTTCCTAGTAGCGGAACATCATTTCCAGCACGTGCGTCACAGCCGGAAGGGGCTTTATAGCTGGCATTTAGTGTGTTTACCAACCCAGCAGAGCTGAAAATTACTGAGTGCATTACAGTCTATTCGGCAGTATCCTCAGGCCCTGTAATTAATGGCAATTTATTAGGTCCTAGACTGGACAGTAAATGGTTGGAAAAGATGAATCCCACACAGTCACCAAGTGCTAATTATCCAGCATTTGTTCTAAGAGAATTTTTGTTAATAATTGTGTTATGCCATGTATCACAGGTATCTGGAATGCAAGCAATAGCCCTGTTCCCTGCAGAGCCCCGTAGGTGTTCAAATAAACTGCTGCTCCATTGATTTCGTTTTTGCTTTGTTTGTTTTACGCCTCCCTGTATCGGAGACTGGCATTTTGCTGAGGTTTTATCTAAGTGTTTATAAAATACACAGTGCATTAACACCACTGAAAGTAGCAACAATGGACCAGTAAACCCAGACCTATATTTCCGCCTGCTCCATTTTTGTACGTTTATTTTCCCTTGCAGGACCATGCAAACATGAAGTACAATCTGAGCTTGCTGACTGCTGCAGTTATTGCTCATGGTGCTCCACACGGGCGTAATGTTTAGTTTTATGACTTTAATTATGAAAAACATTAAATAAAAACCTGAGCAAAAACAGATTATCTAGAAAGAACCCTATCTCGGAGTGCCAGGAGACCCTTTATAAAGCACCCTGCTGTGATGCAATTACCCATATTATATCACCAACACCTTTATAAATAACATTTCTTAATATAATTGTAATGCATTTATCTAAAAAAGAGACAGGGGTCTTGTGGTGCTCTTTGGAAGTTCAAGGAAATCTTCAGTTTATCTTCAGTGTTTGTGCTCAGTTTGGGGTAGTTGTCAGATACTGAAATCTGTAAATGTAGAATCATGTATATAAAACAGGGGCTGCCAGAGGCTAATGGGAGCTGTTGCAATGTAAAAGATATGTTTTCTTCTTAGCCTTATATAGTGAGTGGCTTATAACATAATTCAGATTTTTTTATTAATTGTATTTAATTCAAATATAGAGGTTAAAGAAAAAGACATAGTGAGTAAAAATCTGCCATTATTATTTCCCAGTCTGATAATGCTGTTTCCTTAGGAATTCTGAAGATATCAGTTTGTGTTAATGACCCAACAGAAGGTATTAAACAAGCAATGTCTGAAATGTATGATAAACAATGTTTTTCCACCTTTAAAAACCGTTTTAGGATTGAATATGCATCCAGCCTTTAGTGGGTCATTTTTTTTTTGTCTTTTGCTGGAATTCTTTAGCTTCTATAAAGTTAATACTGACTGAACTTGTAATTTCATTTTTCTAAATCTTGCTTATTATATCCCATAGGCTCCCTTTTAAATAGCCAGCTGAGGGCATAGATTAGCAATAAAGGGAACAGAGTCTGCAACCCTGGAAGGTATTTTACAGGCATATCATAATTGGAAAAGGTTGCTATATATTTTAGATTCTTTAGTACTGGTATAGGATCCATTGTTTGGAAACCTGTTATCCAAAAAGGATATGATGATGTAAGGATGACCATCTCCCACAGATAGTGATGAGCGAATTCTTTCGCCAGGCATGGATTTGCAGCAAATTTCCACATTTCGGCATTGGTGAATTGTTACACAAAACTTCCATAGTGTATTTTTTAAATTTGTTGTGCATCAAACACACAGTCGTGTCAAAATGGGCGTGGTTGCTGCAAAATGGGTTTGGTCGTGGCAAAATAAAAAAAAAACGCAAGTGACAAAGAGTCACGCGACAAACATTTCACAGATTATGAAGCGACATCACCTCCGGTTTGCTGAAAATTTTCAGTGCACGCGCCGCACAGAATTTCTTGGTAAACGCTTATTAAAAGTTGACAGCTCTGATAATCTATAGAATTCATCTATAACAGTACATGTGTTTAGAAAGAACCTAAGGTATAATGTCCTGTTATTTTGGCCAGATGATAACTAGGGACCCAGGGTGGGGGGGATTATGGTAACTTTGGTAAGTATCACTATTATCAATATGCCAGTCTAACGCATTCTATGAAAAAACTAGAATGCTGGAAGGAAGGCAAAGCATGGCACTTAGCAACAAACAAAAAATTTTTATTATTCCTATAAAAGTAGCACCACGAATGCAACACTTTAATGGCAATAGATATTTGACCATCTGAGCGAGCTTTCAGATGCCTTTATTGATGGCATATACAGTAATACATTTAATAGTAAAATTACAGATGGTGAAATTTGCTGCAAAGGCTTTAGTTCTTTAAAAAAAGTTAACGTTAAGTGCCTGATAAGCTGTAAAGTGCAGTTACTAAAGAACTTGACCTAAAATCCTTAGAATTTTTTTTTTTCTTTCTCCAATTATATTGGATCTGACTAAACTGCAAATTACCTGAGAGAACAAGCACTTAATAAATCTACTTGTCTTGGTTTCTCCCCTATTCCCTCCTAAATGAAGACAAAATGAGTCATGGCACTTTTTCAGATCCTTGCCTAACAATTCAAATTAGAGTTTAAATTGAACATAGGACATTTGTTTAAATTCCATTCTTCTAACTAAACTGCGAGAAACAAAGATGGCAATGGCTGCTTTAGTTCAACTCTGTATTTAAATTTCTCTTCCTAGAGTTTATTTACCAAAAAGCAGCAAGGGTAATTTGTACATCTTGGATGTTTGTATAACCTTTTGTATTAATTGCACAACTGCCGCTGTCAGTTCATTGTTATATCATTCATTCTAACAACAGCAGGTGATGTGAGTGGTTAACCAATGCCACTTAGCCAGGTACCAGGTGTCATTTTATTGTGTGCAAAGTTGGCAGCTGCTTTGCTTACCTTTGTGTTAATATTTGATTTCTCTTAGTGGCTACAGGGTGATTATGCACAATTCAGATCTGGTTAAATGCAGATGAACAGCATGGAAATTATTGCATCCTGTGCTTACAACCAGAGGCCTCCCCATGTGTCTCTTCAGATCTTATACAGTTGTGGGAGGTGGGGGGGGGGGGCGGGCATGTAATGCATGTTGTTTTCTTTCTCTTTGTTCTTCCAGTTTAAGTTACATGTACCGTTTGGGACCACGTGTAACTTTTACTTCACATGGTTCTTTTTCATGGTTTAAACCTTTTAGTTCAGTCATAGGTCATAGATCGTGTCAGACTGGGGTGCCAGGGGCCCACCAGATAACATAAGAATCTCTTTCTTATACAGGTATGGGATCCGTTATCTGGAAACCTATTATCCAGAAAGCTCGGAATTACAAAAGTCATTTTGACTATTTTAAGCAAATTTTTAACTTTTTTTAAAAATAATTTCCTTTTTCTTTGTAATAATAAAACAGTGCCTTGTACTTGATACTAAGATGTAATTAATCCTTATTGGAGTCAAAACAATCCTATTGGGTTTAATTACTGTTTAAATACTTTTTCTTTTAGCAGACTTAAGGTAGGAGATCCAAAATTACTGAAAGACCCCTTATCCAAAATACCCCATTCTGGATAATGGGTAAAATGAATCCTTATTGGAGGCAAAACAATTCTACTGGGTGTATTTAATGTTTAAAGGGATTCGATCATGATTTTTATGGTGTACTTTTTATTTCTAAATAACACTGTTTACATAGCAAATAATTCACTCTGCTATTTAAAATGTTAGTCTTGAACCAACCAATGTATATTTTTTAGCTGTAATATTGGTGTGTAGGCAGCATCTCAGTGCATTGTGCCCGAGTCTGAGCTTTCAGAAAGCTCACACTACACATTAGAACTGCTTTCAGGTAACCTATTGTTTCTCCTACTCCCCTGTAACTGGAGGAGTCCCAAGCCGGACTTGGATTCCTTACTATTGAGTGCTATTCAGATATCTACTGGGAGCTGCTATCTTGCTACCTTCCCATTCTTCTGCTGACCGGAGGCTGGGAGGGGCTGATATCACTCCAACTTGCAGCTCATCAGTAAAGTGTGACTGAAGTTTATCAGAGCACAGGTCACATGGCTGTGGTACCCTGGGAAATGAAGAATATGGCTAGCCCTATGTGAAATTTCAAAATTAAATACAAAAAAATCTTTGCACTTTTTAAAAATGCAGCTCTATTGACTGATGTGTTTTGAAAAACATTTTCCCATGACAGTATTCTTTTAAATTATTTTAGTAGACTTAAGATATGAAGATCCAAATTATGGGAAAACCCTTTATCCGGAAAACACTACGTGCCAAACTTTCTGGATAATAAGTCCCATACCTGTATAGAAATAGGGAAAAACCACTATATAGGCATACAAGGCAAATGGTTGGGTGGGTAGCACCCACTTACACCATGGTCCACTGGGAGTTTTCATGGTATCCCAGTGGACCGGACCCAGTGCCATAAATTCTACATTTTGGGGTTCCATTTAGCCTTATAGGAAAAAAAGAGTGGTTGCAGAACAGCAAAACAGCATTTTCATTATACCATATACACACACACAAACTTGATCCATTCTACGTCTGTTGTGTTTTATTAAAATCTAACAGTGCAAAATATGAAGGCATTTTTGTAACCAAGGATGGCGGTGGTAGTTCAGATTTCGTGTTTTTGATTGTTCCTAACCATTTCCACACGCACCCTCCCTTCTACTGACAATCATGCCCAAAGAGCTAAACTTTAAGATCTCAGTGTGCCCGCTTACAATTGTTTAAACACACCAAAAAAGCTATGAATAGTAAAGTTGACCCCTGTAGGGTAGTACAAAAATGTTGCTGCCATGACTACAATATCAGAGCAGAACCATAGTGCTCATTCCTTATACATGTTTACGATGTGCCTTCTAAGTTGGGCACACCAGCTGTGATTGAGTTATGCAGGCTTATCATAAAAAAACATTATTTGTGCATTATTAATATCCTCTTATTTGTGTCTGTAAGTTACTTTCCCATTTAGACTATAAAGCTCTATGGACAGGGACCTCCATCCTCTTGCTTTTTTTGACATGTAACTGTGAAATACTTAATGCAACTGTATGTAGTGTTTATTTGTATTTACTATTGTACTTTGTATTTATCTATTATTGTACCAACCCCCTGTATGTTGCATTAATGTATTGTATATTAAGTAGAGCTTTATAAATTAAAGATATACATACAATATACTGCAGGTAACATTTTCTATGTCTTTAACTGTGACAGTAATGTTAACTCCCCTTCTGTCACTAAGCAAAAGGGATTCACATAATGCAGAGACTATTTCTCAAGTAGGACACTTCAAAAAGGGCACAGGCTATTATTGTATCTGGAACCATTAAGTTTAATTCCATTGCACAAGATTTAGCAGATTTAGCTTAATGGAAGAGGGAAGAAAAGCCCTTGAAACACGCAGGTCTAAAAAAGAAATTTGCTTAAACTAACATTAAGGGGGGAAATATTTTAGAAGTAGTCGTCTTTCCTTTATTATATCCTAAGGCTGGAAGAAAAGGTCATAGCTAATTGGAGCAATAGAAGCATCTGGCATAAACTCTAAAATAGCTACTTATTGATGAATGCCACTTAACCAGTACCCTTTGCTTTGCGACGAGGTCATGCTAGTAAAGATGTAACAGAAAAAAGTTGCCTGGAAAAAATCATATTTCCTCCCAAAGAAACACTCCTAATTGCTTATTTTCTGCATTTAACTAGACCAGCCAATTTAGAAGGATAAAAAAAAGTCTTTCTAAGGTAGGAAATATGCTGCCAGCACCTTGTTACCAATAATTGATGTACATTATGGCTGCGATAAAAGCACAGTACTAAGAAGATCGGCCAAGGAGGTGTCATTTTGGAAAATGAAACTGAAATCCTGAATATCAATAACTTGCTAATGTGATGCATTTGTTATGCTCTGATGGGGAAAGTCTTTAATGCACAATAGTTTGCATGCAATAGTCTCAGAAGAAAAGAGAAAAAAACAGTTTTTAGATATTAAATATTACTGTGCTATTGCTCTGTCGTTTAAGTCCTGGCCAAAACAGTCTTTTGGTTCCTCTGTAGGGCTGGTCTGGCAAAGAAGAAGTTTGAAAGAAGGAGGGGGGAATTAAAAGACAAGGAAGGGCTGCTAGTCCATCCCACAGTATATTATAGAACCCCCTTGGCCTACACCTGATCACCTGAACACCAGTCCTATTAACTACAAGGCAAGCTCAGGAAGATTATTTATGCACATGCACAGTCTACCATTAGATCACTTTAAAGTTTCTGGTTCTTGAATAATGTTATGTGGGCATTATATGTGAATTTGGCACTGCATTTATATATTGCCATGTGTGTTTGTTAAACATTGATTGATACTTTTTCTTGCTTATTGTGCCAAATGATAGACGTTGCACAATTTTAAACTGTTGTAGATCTCATGACGGAGGCTGGGTGGCAAGAGTAGATCACAGGGTGACAAAGTCTGGGCACCCCTGAGCTAGAGCATTTCAGGGTTACCATTCATACTATAAAGGGTTATATTGTCCTTGGCTCAAATATCATGAAAAAAAGCCCCAGGTTAAAAGGACAAGGAAAGGTAGCAGCTAGTGCCCCAGCATCAGTTCTGGGCTTCTAAATAGGCCCTGCCTAGCATTTTCTGTACTTGCGTGTGCATGCAGTTACCCTGGGCAGAGCCAGGGCCGCCATCAGGGGGGCACAGGGGGTACAACTGTCCCGGGCCCGGGCGTTTTTAGCTTTAAAGGGGGCCCGGCCCGGGCCCAATCTTTGCTTTCGTCTCCCTCTATGTGCCATGGCTTCTGCCGCATCCTCGCTTTTATAAGGTTGCGCCCGTGCGTACTGACGTCACACACACGGAGCGCAACCTTATGAAAGCAGAGAAGCCGCTGAGAGCCGTGGCACATAGAGGAGAACAGCTGGAGCTGGAGGCCGCTGGGAGGAAATGGAAGGTGCTTGGGGGCCATAGGGGAAGCTGAAGGATGCCCTGGGGGAAGCTGAAGGATGCCCTGGGGGAAACTGAAGGATACTTGGGGGGCCCTGGGGGAAACTGAAGAATGCCCTGGGGGAACTGAAGGATGCCCTGGGGGAAGCTGAAGGATGCTTGGGGGGGGGCCCTGGGGGAAGCTGAAGGATGCTGGCGGTGCCCTGGGGGAAGCAGGAGGATGCTGTGGGGGAGCTGGAGGATGCTTGGAGGCCCTGGGGGAAGTTGAAGGATACTTGGGGGGGCCCTGGGGGAAGCTGAAGGATGCTTGGGGGGGCCCCTGGGGGAAGCTGAAGGATGCTTGGGGGGGGCCCTGGGGGAAGCTTAAGGATGCTTGGGGGGGGGCCTGGGGGAAGCAGGACGATGCTGTGGGGGAGCTGGAGGATGCTTGGAGGCCCTGGGGGAAGCTGAAGGATACTTGGGGGGGCCCTGGGGGAAGCTGAAGGATGCTTGGGGGGGCCCCTGGGGGAAGCTGAAGGATGCTTGGGGGGGCCCTGGGGGAAGCTGAAGGATGCTGGCGGTGCCCTGGGGGAAGCAGGAGGATGCTGTGGGGGAGCTGGAGGATGCTTGGGGGGGCCCTGGGGGAAGCTGAAGGATGCTTGGGGGGGCCCTGGGGGAAGCAGGAGGATGCTTGGGGGGGCTTGGGGGGAGCCGAAGGATGCTGGGGGTGCCCTGGGGTATGAGTATGAGTAATTTGGGGGAGGATCACCAATGTTTTAGGGGGCCCTGGGCTGGCTAGCAATGATTTAGGGGGTACCTGCCCTGGCACCAATGCAAAACGTAACCCCTGGCTACCAATGTCTGTATGTCTTTTGTATTGATGGGGGGGGTCACTGGGGGAGGGGCCATTGGGGGTGTGGGAGGAGAGGGGGGGGCAGAATTTTTTTTGTGAGGGGCCCCGTAATTTCTGATGGCGGCCCTGGGCAGAGCAAAGGATACTACACTGGAGGAGGACAGTGGCACAGTGCCAATGGGAAGAAAATGCTGAATCCCTCCCTCCTGCCCCCTGACAACTGTGTATGCTGACAGGCACATCATTGGTCTTGCCTGCCTGTGTATAGTTTGGTTCTACCTAGAAAATGTGTTAGCATTGCTTCTACTGTACATGGTAACATAGGAGTAAATGACTTGCAGGTTTACTGGTGCCAGAAACATATTTAAAGGTCACTTTTAAGTGGACATGTACGGGGTCATTTTTATAGCTCAACCCATTAGGAGACAAAGTAATTGATGGTTATTAAGCATTGGAAAATCAACCAGAGAAATCAATGGGATGCATTCTGTTGACAGCAATTCTGAAACTGAATCACGGCAGTGTTGACTTGATATACTGGGACCAGTAGTACTTCTTAGCCGTATATATTATCATCTGACACTGGAGGAGTTTAAACAAATCTGATGCAAAGTGATTGCTCTATGTGTATAAATGAAACAGTTCCTATAATTAATTGAATGGTTTGCTTAAAATATTAAGCAATCACTTTGCACTAGAATCAACTTGCCCCTCCCACATTATACATTACACAGCATTTAAAGGAAACACTACCTTAGCAAATATCTTCATTAAAAAAGTATTTTTTAAAGGATTTCCAAAAACAACCTATTTGAAAAAAAAAAAATACTATTTTGAGATATAAAATTGCTTGACCAGTTGGGACCATATAGTGCTGTGTTCAAAATGGTGCAGTACTAACCAGCTGGTGCTCTTGACCTTTCTCAGCCTACTTGCAGAGTGATAGAGCATGTGACTGCTGGTAATTTTATTCCAGTTTACATACTGTGTATCAGTAATACATGCAGAACTGATGTCTATCAAAACCACAAGGAATACATATTGGTTTTAGCTCTGTTATGTGTTGCAAGCTGATTTAGTGTAACTGAACTGCAGTACTTCAGTTTATATTATTGTATACTAATGCACATATTCTTAAATATTCTACATTGTTAAAGATGGGCTTTAAATCATCCATTTCAGTAACAAGGTTGTTGAACACATCTAACATAAATGTATAGGTCCCAAACGTGCTCTGTTTTGCCATCTGCCTCACTCAACCTGTGGAGAAATGCATGCACCATGCCTAATGAGCCTTCATAGCATTCCACTGATACGTGATTAACTGTCAATCAGGCCCCCCCTGAGTATGTACCACTGATACTAGTTCAGGTGAGGTGTTCAGGGGTACATTCATCTAGAGAGTAGGTGTGCGTCCTCAATTTCTGTACTACAGAATGCTCTGATTTATAGAACTGTTGCGTACATTGTAGCATGTTTGTGTTTGATTCAAGTAACATTTTTGCATTATAATTTTGGCTGGAGGGTCACTATATCATAGGTGTACTAAGCATGTCGGAGGGCTGCCATTGTGGATAGTTGCACTAAGTGCTTCAGTGAATATGGAGAGGGCATGGAGTGTGAGTTCTTGTGTACATTGCGACAGTTCAGGTTAAGGAAATGAGGGTAGATTGCGCAAATGTTAAGGCCTGCTTTGCGTGTGGGTGTACCACAGCATTATGACTGTGGTGTGCTAGGCTTTATATGGCAGTTAATTCATTTCTTTGAGTAAACTAAAGTGTGAATGTGCCTACAAAAGGCAGGTAACCCAACACATGTTCTTAAGAAAGCCTTGTGGTTGGATACAAGCAGCCATATTTGCACACACAAACAAAATAAAGTCTTCACCATTCTCCCAATAAATGGAATGGTGCACTATGTGTGCTGAATGTACCAAATACATTTACATTAGCTCATACTTCATCTAATAAATACATTTTCAGGGAGGTTACTGTTAAATAACCAACATTACATCAAACAGATTTTTAAATGAGGTCATTATAAGGGTTTACACCCCCAAATGCTTCCATGAGATTAATTCTTCTCTTCTCATACCAAATGATTTTCCCTTACATGCAAGACATGTCAAAATGAAACATTCATTGATCAAACTGGTTGCATGTCATCCATTGGGCAGCATAATTAGGTCAGAAAGCAATTATAGAACAAGCTGCACCCTGTTGTGTAATTTTACTGTATGAAACAAGGGAAATCAATGCGTATAAACTTCTATTCATGGCTCGAGCAGTGATTTCACAATCCTAATTGTTTTGCTTAATCTTTAGGAGTGAGCAGTCAAAAGTACAGAGAAGCTTTAAAAGGGAATGACTTGTAACATTTCTTTTTGTTTTGCTTTTTCTTCCCTTCCCGACACAATCACGTCATAATTTGCCAAACTAAACAATGAAGTATAATAAAACGGAACATTATAAAAAAAGAAAGAAAAGGTCATAAAAAAAGAAGAATATGTATTAATTTGTCCTCTTTTGTTCAACTGGTAATTTAAAAGCAAAGTCATTTTATTTTTGCTGTTCTAAGTGGTTATAGAGTTACTGGCTTCTTCAACACTTTATAAAACTTTAAAGTGGTCATTTTCCCCATGTACAATTTGAGGAAAATTGCCCTGTTAAAGTGTTCTCTGCAATAACGAGAAATTGTGTGGATTTATAAATGTAGGCTGGAAAAAGCCGCTGGTTCTGTAATACAATAATGGAGAATAACTAAATGTTGTCTCATTTTTTCTCCCCAGATCGCTACCTACCTAATAGATTTACTCCCTGAGCTTGGGTGAAAATGCATTTGGGAACACTATCATTGACAATGGTATATGCAACAAGATATGTTGCATGATTGAACGGAGCACCGATGGAGCAAGCATTGTAATATTCAAGATCAGCAAAACTGCTAAACTCTTAAAGGTGTTTGCCAAGTAAATTATGAGTTCTGACCATTTGTCTCTAAGTATCTAGTTTCTCCGTATAGATGTTTTGCAAAGATTTGGGTTTTTTGGTATATGACAACCTGTGCTACTCTAGACACTCAATGGCTACTAAAGAAAATAAAGTTCTGTCTTGCAGAGAAATGTCATTAACTTGAGGGATGAAAACATAATTTTGTCTCATTATAGGTCTCTGGTAAGGCCTCGCCTTGAGTATGCAGTGCAGTTTTGTGTTCCAGTCTTCAAGAAAGATATTAATGAGCTGGGAGAATGTAAATATATGCAACTAAAGTGGTAATAGGGATGAAAGACCTTAGTTACCCTATGAGCATAGACAGGATGGTCATTATATGCATGGGCAAATATTGTGCAGCATTTTCTAGCTGCATAAAATAAGGACACAAATCTCAAAAAGTTACTGTACTTGCTTCAAAAGTTATTTTTTGGGCAAAGCCATGCAAATATCCTACCTATCTCTATCCTATCCTACCTACCTGTTGATAAAGCAAAATATTGGAAACAAACGCTGTATTTTAAACTTGGATTTTCCATTTATTTGGTACTTGGTGATATATAATACATATTTGCAGTTAAAGTGTGATTATTACGAATCAAAAATAGTGCCAAATAATGTTAACTCCAGTTTATTAGTATTTATAGCAGAAAAATGCACCTGATTTCTACTTGTGTACGAAAAATTCAACACAGTGTAGGTGCCATATATAAATTTAAGTGGATTCAGTTAAGTGGAAGAATTCTATTTTTCAACCCTGTATCTGCTGCTGTCCTGTGGGAAGCATTATTTTCTAGACTGGCTTCAGCGTATTACTCTAACACTGAAATTCTTGATTACTCATATATATTGCTTTCTGAATGAGAGACTTGGGTTTCTGCAAGTATTTAACAAAAGCATAACAAAACGTAGGTTTCCATGTGTTAATGTAAGCATTTAGGGTTTAAGTAACAGGATATAATAGCTTAAGTTGTACTTTTACAGAAATACAAAAAAAACCAAAAGCCTCTCCAAAAAATTCCTTCCTGGCTCCAAAATGGCAATTGGACCAGTCCCTGGATCAGCTTTGTATTCAATAACACTGTATTTTCTCCCTTGTTAAAAAGCTACCCACCCCTTTCATGAAGCTATCTAATATATCTGCAACTACGATATATTTTCAAAAATTAAGATTTAGCCTCCAAACTACGAATAGGTACAGATGCCCTCATGCCTGCTGGAAGGACCTACTAGTAAATAAATTAGAAAGCTTATCTTACTAGTATAGATTTATACACACAGTAGTAATCATATTTCCCATAAAGTACCTCGTCTTCAGCATAAACATACCTAACTTGTCCAGACTTTCTATTCTCTTTACCAGCTTAGCTGCCCTTTCTAATTCAATGATATCCCATTTGAACACTGAGGATCAAAACTGCACAAAATATTCTACATGGGGTCTTACCAGTGCTTTATAAATTGGTATAATGACCCTCTCATCCTGCAGATCTATGCCTCATTTAATACAGCACAAATCCTATATTACATATTTTCAAAGAGAAATATTCCAGAAATCAGCCAATTCCAGAAGTGGTGCATGCAATTTGGTCTTATTATTGGGCTGGTAATTACTTCAGTCACCAGGATTAGTAAAAATATATAATAGGAAAACTTGTTATTGAAAATTTCAGTATAAAGAGAACTGAAAATTGCATCTCTAAGGTAAATAGAATATACATAATGTCAGCAACAGAAGATTAATTTTATAGCAGTCTGCAGCTTGAGTTGAGTCCTACAGGTGCAAAACAACCCTGTACTTATTGCTTGCTAAATATCTGGCATTTAGTATAAGACTCATTGTCCTGAAATCCTCTGGCATTCCCTAACTTTAGGGTTTAAATGATGAATGATAAACAAGGTAGGGGGCGGGATAGGAGATGCACAAGTTCAAAACCCCTGTACCTATAAACAATTTCCCCCAAACCAGAAATTATAAATTTTGCATATGAATATTATTTAGGTAACATAACTGCACTGTATACTGTATGTTGAGATTAGTTGTCCAAGTAATATAAAACAGCGACATAATGCAAGAAACTAAAAATGCTGTTACTTTGCTCAGGTGGTTATACAAATTACTGAGATATTAAAGCTCCAACTGCTGTTTTAATCAAAACACATAATGGGTATGGAGATAAAACACTAAAGGGGTTATCTAATAAAAGGCACTAAGTTTGTCCAGAAGCAGTAACCCATAGCAACCAAATAGGTAGCATTTAATGGTCACCTGTTTAAAAGCAAAACATCTTATTGGTTGCTATGGGTTACTGCTCCTGGGCAAACTTAGTGCCTTTTTCTATTACATATGAGGTTAAGTGGACTACTGCATGCAGCAAGTACACAAGAAACCACCAAGGTACAAGATGAATAAAACAAGTCAGTATAACAAGAATATGCGAAGCAGAATGCTAACGTGCTTCTCTCGGCTAGGGCAATATGATTGATGAACTAAACACTAAATTTATGTTAGAAAAGCCATAATTCCCAAACAGTACAGCTGCTACTTGGATACAATAAGAAATTGTTTATCAGTATGTCATGAAGACACAAGTATCAACTATTTTGCTCTAATGCACAATTTGCAAGAATGCACAGTTTGGTTGGAATCACACATTTATTCAGATGATAATTACAACATATACAAGAGCAGCATGTGCATTGCTCGTGTTTCCCTAACTTCCATGCAGATGCTTCTGCCCCCCCCCCCCCCCCACACACACAGAGATACAGTCAATTATTAGTTCACAATCAAACCAGAAGTCCGCAAAGAATACTGATACATAATACTATTGTTACCTTTTGGGTCCCTGTTATTTATAACAGAAAGAACACAACAACTCATCTGAGGATGCACAGCAATTATACGACCTTCTTTGCCCCATGGGGCAGTTACATATAAGTATGCTAACCCATCTTATGCTATCTACCGGGCACAGTATGGGTGAGCAGCATTCTTCCCAGGACACTGACATCTATATAACACAAACTATTTTGTACCTTCAATAGACATTGTGGCACCTCTGTAATCATCTCACCCCTTCTCACACCAACATATGTCTTTACCATACAGGCATCAGTTTTAAATATGACACCATGAAAAACACAAGTCCCAATGCAGGTGGAGATTTTAGTTCTACTCAAAGTGGAACATAAATATTCTTTATAGTGGAAAGCAGCTCCCAAAAGTACTAACTTTATGCATCTAAATGTAGTATTTAAAGGAGCCACTTTATTGCTCCTGTTAAATATTTCTTAGCATATATAGCAGCTATATAGACAAACTTGGCAAACTCAAGCCTCTGTTCACATAAGGATCACCTGCTGTGATTCCACACAAAAGCTAGGAAACAAGAAAGAGAACTCACCATGATCAGGAGTTTCAGAATATGATTTAGCATGGAGGAAAATCGCTCACTCACCATTAGTTTTTGGAGTTCGTTTCCTGCGATCCCTGAATGCAGCGCCTGACTGCAGGGCCTCGAGCAGACTATCCATCACTCCTGTCTCATCACCCTCTGTGCAGGAGGAAAAAGACAATATTAATCTCAGCACAATTAAAGTTGGACAATAAAACACATTCATAAATAGTCACATTTTCATAAAGCTTTTCAATGAAAAACATATATCACTTATAACATGGTGAGGGTTGTCAGTCTGTCTAGACCTCCCACTAGTTTGTTTATGAGCGTTAATTGAGCAAAATATCTCCTTACTATCCCACCAACTTAGAAAGGTCATATCTATTTTATAGTGAAGATATACAGGGTATATTTAAATTTATGATATAATGGTAGGTTGCTTATTTGTACATCAAATCCCAACTATGAAGATGATTGGCATTCATGGAATCGGTGTCTCGAGAATATACATCCAAGGCAGATGTACTACAGTATTTGGTTTACACTGGAACTTTACTTAAAGACCATTTTTGGATTTGTTAAACTAGGGATGATCGTCTCCTCTCTTAGTGACCCTTGTAGAATTTTTACACCTCTACATCTTTTACAATAATTGAAACCTTAGGAATTCAGTGACCTATTGCATACTGATTGCAATGGATGCTCAGAGTGACCAAGAAACAGCTTTTTGCCGAATCTTCCAGTTTTCTATATAAACCATAACTGTGCAAACTAAGAAAGAAAATCCCCATAGTGAATAAAATATTACTATTTCGTTTGAGGTAAGCATTTTGCTTTCTCCTTCCCATAAAGAGGTACAAAGATTCACCAAGTACTGGCCTGATTTTTCAAAGACTGGACCTAAATAAGTTTTACATTACGAATGTTGCCATTGATGTTTGCCCAACAGACAACAAAGCTTTTCCATCTTCTTATAAGGATGTGACGCTTGAGCAAGAGTTCATATTCAAACTGGCTTGCCATAAAGGCTATCCTAGCAAGCAGTTTATATTAATATAATAGGACAAGATTAGTGCTTTTAATGTGCAAACATAATTGCAAATTTTTATTCAGTGTAATTGTCCTTTTCAAATATGGCATAATCACAGATTGCAAATATTTATGGGAAGATATTCACTAAAATGATTTTGAATTTATATTTGCAAAGTGAAAATTGGCACTAAATTCTTGCACGATAAACAAATACAGAGGAGATACTCATGCAAACTGCAATCTAAATTGCAAATTTTTGTGCGTGATGTGCATTTCACTGATTCACAAATAAAAGGCAAGACGGGCATGGCAAAATGTAAGCATTTAGGGAAAAACTTTTGCAAAACAACTATTTGCAAATAAATATTTGCTGTGCAAACTTTATAAATGTCCCACAG